>NC_133129.1:174546823-175796823 GCF_048418815.1 Hemitrygon akajei
TTACTAGGTACAACTGTACACCTGTCTGTTAATGCAAGTAAAAAATCAGCCAATCATGTGACAGCAACTCAATGCGTAAAAAACATGAAGATATGGTCAAGAGGTTTAGTTGTTGTTCAGGCCAAACATCAGAATGGTGATGAAATTTGATCTCAATGAGTTTGACCGTGGAATGATTGTTGGTGCCAGCTGGGATAGTTTATGTATCTCAAAAACTGCAGATCTCCTGGAATTTTCACACACAAGTGTCTAGAGCAGAAGGTCCCCAACTTTTTTTATAACATGGACCTCTACCATTAACTGAGGGGTCCATGGACCCGCCCCCCCACCCCAGGATGGGAACCCCTCTCCAGAGTTTACAGTGAATGGTGTAAAAAAAACTGCAAAAAAAAAATCTGGTGAGTGGCAGTTCTGTGAGGCAAAAACACCTTATTAATGAGAGATCAGAGGATAATAGCCTGACTGGTTCAAGCTGACAGGAAGGCAGCAGTAACTGAAATAACAACATGTTACAATATTGATGTGCGGAAGACATTGAACCTTGAAGTGGATGGACTACAGCAGCAGAAAACCACCCCGGTCTCCACTTCTGTACCTAATAAAATGAGTGTATTTTTATGTATTTCACTTGTGAATTGTGTTTTTTACTTGTGAATTGTGTTTACCATGTCAACTGTTAAAGAATTGATAATGCTGAAGGTGGGCAGGGGGCACTGAGTGATGTAGGGTGGTGGGGTGTGACTTCAAAGGTGCTGAGAATTGATTACAATTATTCAACAAATTTGGATGTCATTGGGGTGGAAATGAGATTTGTTCTGGGAGGAAAGAGAAAGGATTTTCTTTCATAAATTCCCACTACTGGCAGACTTCTCAAAACCTTACTGAACATTTTGTATCTTTTCATGCATTTGTTTTTTTTTACTTGGTCATAATTCACACGGCTGTTAGAGTTGAACTCTTTGTTTCTTTCACCAGGCATTTGTTATCTCATTCACTTCTGACTTCATTCCACGCTTAGTCTTCATGTACTTGTACAGTCCAGACGGCACATTGAATGGGTTCACCAATAACACTCTGTCTTACTTCAACGTGAGCCACTTTGAACCGGGTTCAGAGCCACTTGAGCCGATGGCACTTGGATACAAGGTTGAAATCTGCAGGTAGATTAAACTGTTGAGAGTGAATTTTTCCTCTCCATGTCTTTCTCTCATTATATGTCTAGAAATGCTAAATAGTTTAACCTCAATTTCTTGAAGTTCAGGAGAATGAGGGGTGATCTTATTCAATATACAGAATCTTTAGTGGACTTGGCAGGGTGGGCACTGAGCTGTTCACACAAGTTGGAGAGACTCTGACAGGGCACCATAAGTACAAAATTAAAAAAATTGATCATTGAAAACTGGGAGGACAGAGGATCTTGTGAATTCACTGCTTTAGAGTGTTGTGGAGGCTACATTACTTAAATTGGAGATGAATAAATACCTGAAAAGATCAAGAAACTGAGCACAATAGGAAACTAGTTCAGCAGAGGCCATCACAAATCAGCAATGATCATATTGAATGGTGGGGCAGGTTTGAGGGGCTGGTGATCTCTTCCTGCTCCTTTTTTCATAGATTTAGACCAAATTCTGAATGATTTCCAAAAGCTAAATACAAGAAAATAGTAAAACAATACCAAAGATTTGTTGAAATGAAGCTAAGTAATCTATTTGATATACCAGACTCACGGTGACTGAAGAATGTCACTGATCAATGGTACATGTCTGGTAGGAACATAAAGTCACAACAGCTCGTACTTTATAATTAGAATCAGAATCATGTTTAATATCTCTGACATACAGTATACCATGAAATTTGTTGTTTTGTGATAGCAGAACAGTGCAATACATAAAAAGTACCATAAATTAAAATATGAAATGTATTTTAAAAATTAAATTAAATAAGCAGTGCAAAAAGAGAGCAAGAAATTGTGAGTTAGTGTTCATGGATTGGTTCATTCTCCATTCAGAAATCTGATGGTGGAGAGGAAAAAGCTGTTCCTACAACATTGAATGTTTGTCTTCAGGCTCCTGTACTTCCCTGATGCTTGTAATGAGAAGAGAGTATCTTCTGGGTGATGTGGTCCTTAATAATGGATGCCACCTTTTTCAGGCATTGCCTTTTGAAAATGTCTCAGTGATGGGGAGGCTACTGTCTATGATGAAGCTGGCTTAGTTTTTCAACCCCGTGCAGATTTCTCCATAGTGGTCTCTGCATACCAGATGATGCAACCAGTTAGAATGCCCTCCATGGTAGATCTATATAGTCATACCAAATTTCCTCAAACTCTTAATGAAATATGGTTGCTGGACTTCCTCCTTCATAATTGTACCAGTATGTTGGTCCCAGGATAGATCTTCAGAGATGTCGAATCCCAAGAACTTGAAACTGCTCACCCTTTCCACTGCTGACCCCTTGATGGGGACTGATGTGCGTTCCCTGAAGTCCCCAACCAATTCCTTGGTCTTACTAACACTGAGTGCAAGGTCGTAGTTTTGTGACACCATTCAACCTGCAGATCTATCTCACTCCTGTACGCTTCCTCATCCATCACCTTCTGAAAATCTGCCAACATCAATTGTGTCATCGGTAAATTTATAGATGGCATTTGAGTTGTGCCTAGCCTCATAGTTATGGGTGTAGAGAGAGTAGAGCAGTGGGCTAAGTACACATCCATGAGGTATGCAGGTGTTATTGTCAAAAATGGGGAGATTGTTATTTCCGATATGCACCATCCATGGTGTCCTGGTGAGGAAGTCAAGGATCCAGTTGCAGAGGTAGGTACAGTGGCCCAAGTTCTGAAGCTTGTTGATTAGTACTGAGGAAATGATGGTGTTGAACAATGAGCTGTAATCAATAAACAGCAGCCCGACATGGATATTGCTATTGTCCAGGTGATCCAGAGCCGAGTGGAGAGCCACTAAGATTGCATCCATGATAGGCCCATTGTGGTAGTAGGGTAACTACAATAGGTTTAGGTCCTTTGTTTAGGCAGGAGTTAATTCTAGCCATGACTAACCTCTCAAAGCACTTCATCACAGTAGATGGTTATAGGTTTATCGTAACCAGGTGCTATGGTAGCACAGGATAGAGGTTAGCACGACGATATTGCAGCTTGGTGCATCAGAGTTCAGTGCTGATGTTATCTGTAAGGAGGCTGTACATCCTTCCTGTAAAATGCATGTGTTTTCTCGGACTGCTCCGGTTTCCTCCAGTCCAAAATCAGACTGGTTAGTCTGTAATTGGTCATTGTAAATTGTCCTGTGATTAGGCTAGGGTTAAATCGGGGATGTTGGGCGGTGGGACTTGTAGGGCCAGAAGGGCCTATTCTGCACTGTATCTCAATAAATAAATACAGTACATAATTTTTTAAAATTATTAAGGCCATAGAGGATTATAATGGTTATTATACGGGGCTAGTAACTTTAAATATTATACTGAAACTGATCATTTTTGTTCACTCATTTTGTTTTCAATTGGTTCACTATAAGATTTTGTAGAAGCCATCCAGCTTACATTGATGTTGTCTGAAATGCACAAAATGGAATTAACCTAGCAGGCAATGGACTGAAGTGGGCTGAAAGACTTAGTGTGCTTTTAATTTCCTTGGTTTTGTAAGTAGCCTAGCTACATAGTTGGTCAGATTTTAAAAAAACACTAATTGCCTTTCATAAAGATTCAAGGTGAGCCCCATGATTTTAAAATTGATGTCTCGCCTAGCATCTAAACCAGGGTGATGAATTGAAGCTGTTTCATTTGTGTCCACATAGTCTGTCTGATCATTTAAAAAAGGACAACACACACACCTTTGCACTTTATTAAGCTCAAAGCTAAAGTCATGGATGTAAAGTTAACTGAATTATAGAATTTACAGTGCAGGAAAGTGATCTTTGCAAATTGGATTTAAATGTGCAATCAGAATCAAGTATTTCTATCACTGAAATATGTTATGAAATTTGTTGCTTTGTGGCAACAATGCAACATATTACAAATTACCATAAGTTACAAAATAAAAATAGAGCCGAAGTCAAATAGTGAGGTAGTGTTATGGATTCCTAAGTTCAGAAATTTGGTGCAGGGGTAGAAGCCGTTCCTAAAGCATTGACTGTGGGTCTTCAGACTCCTGAAGCACATCCCCAATCATAGTAATATGATGAGTATGCATGTGTATTAATTTACTAAAAAAAATAACTCTAGGAATATAAACAGTCATCCAACCCCTCTCTTCCTAACCATTTCAATATTGGGCTGCATTCTTGATTTTTTTTATTTAATAAAATTTCCTTGGATGCAAATGAGTCTCTGCCATTCCAATTTCTGAATGGACATTAAACCCATGAACATTACCTCTTTACTTTTTTTCACACTACTTATGTAGTTTAACTGCTTTAATTCACGATTTTCTCTATTATTATGTACTGCTGCCACAAAGACAACAAATTTCTTGACATATGCTGCTGATATAAAGCCTGATTCCAATTGTGACTTAATCCCAATATCATTAAAATACTTTATTCAACTGTGCTGCTGCCAGAATGGGAGTTATAAGCTACATTATCAGCATGACATAGAATCATAAAGCACAGCAGTACAGAAGTCCCTTCAGCCCATTCAGTTCATGCCAACCTGATCATCTGCCTTATCCCATCTACCTGCACCCGACCAGAGCCCTCCATAACCTTCTCATCTATGTACAAACCTTTCTTAAATGTTACAATTGAACTCGCATCCTTTACTTTTATTGCCAGCTTGTTCCACACTCCCACTGCCCTCTGAGTACCTTATGTTCCCCTTGCATATTTCATCTTCCACCCGAAACTTAAGACCTCTAACTTCAGTCTCACCCAAGCTTAGAGGAAAAAGCCAGCATGCATTCACCCTTTATAATTTTGTGTACCTATATAAGATCTCCCCTTGTTCTCCTCTGCTCAAAGGAATAAAATCATAATCTCTCTAACCTTTCTCCATAACTCAGGTCCTCCAGTGTCAAGAACAATCCTATAAATTTTCACTGCACTCCTTTAAAAATAATCTTTTATGAATCATTGGATTGGAAAATTGTAAAGGTCGCTCCACTCTTTAAGAAAGGGAGAAGGCAGTAGAAAGGAAATTATAGACCAGTTAGACTGACCTCAGTGTTTGGGAAGATGTTAGAGTCAATTATTAAGGACAAGGTGATGGAGTGCTTGGTGACACAGGACAAGATAGGACAAAGTCAGCATGGTTTACTTCAGGGAAAATACTGCCTGACAAACTGTTGTAATCTCCTCAAATAATTCCAAGTAGGATAGATAAAAGAGATGCAGTGGATATTGTATATTTGGACTTTCAGAAGCTTTTGACAAGGTGCCACACATGAGGGTGCTTACCAAGTTAAGAGCCCATGGTATTACAGGAAAATTACTAAGATGGTTAGAGCATTGGCTGATTGGAAGAAGGCGGCGAGTGAGAATAAAAGGATCCTTTTCTGGTTGGCTGCCAGTGACTAGTAGTGTTCTGTAGGGGTTGGTGTTGGGACCACTTCTTTTTATGCTGTATGTCAATGACTTAGATGATGAAATACAGACAGACAGACAGACATACTTTATTGATCCCGAGGGAAATTGGGTTTCCTTACAGATGGCTTTGTTGCCAAGTTTGCAGATGATACGAAGATTGGTGGAGGGGCAGGTAGTGTTGAGGAAACAGGTAGGATGCAGAAGGACTTAGACAGTTTAGGAGAATAGGCAAGAAAGTGGCAAATGAAATATAATGTTAGAAAATGCATGGTCATGCACTTTGGTAATAGAAATAAATATGAGGACTATTTTCTAAACAGAGAAAAAATCCAAAAATCTGAGGTGCAAAGGGACTTGGGAGTCCTTGTGCAGAACACCCTAAAGGTTAACTTGCAGGTTGAGTCGGTGGTGAGGAAGGCAAATTCAATGTTAGCATTTGTTTCGAGAGATCTAGAATACAAGAGCAGGGATGTGATGTTGAAGCTTTATAAGGCACTGGTGAGGCCTCACCTTGAGTATTGTGAACAGTTTTGGGCTCCTCATCTAAGAAAAGATGTGCTGGCATTGGAGAGGGTCCAAACTAGGTTCAAAAGGATGATTCCAGGAATGAAAGGGTTATCATACGAGGAACATTTGATAGCTCTGGGTCTGCAGTTGCTATAATTTAGAAGGATGAGGGGGGAATTTCATTAAAACCTTTTAAATGTTGAAAGGACAAGACAGAGTAGATGATTCCCATGGTGGGAGAGTCTAGGACAAGAGGGCACAGCCTCAGGATAGAGGGGCATCCATTCATAACAGATGCGGATAAATTTCTTTAGTCAGAAGGTGGTAAATTTGTGGGATTTGTTGCCACATGTAGCTGTGGAGGCCAGGTCATTTGAGGTATTAATGCAGAGATTGATATGTTCTTGATTGGACATGGCATCAAAGGTAAAGGAAGAAGGCCAGGAAATGGGGCTGATGAGGAGAAAGAAAGGATCAGCCATGATTAAAAGGCAGAGCAGACTCGATGGGCCAAATGGCCTGATTCTGCTTCTTTGCCTTATGGTCTCTTAAGCTTATTTATATTTTTCCTGTAGGTAGATGACCAGAACTGCACACAATATTCAAATTTGGTCTCACCAACGTCTTGTACATCTTTAACATGACATCCCGACTCCTGTATTCAATGCCCTGATTTATGAAGTCCAATGTCCTAATGTGATCGTGGCAGTAGGATTAATTGTTACATATTTAATTCATTTTTAAATGTCATCTTAGGTACAAAGACTACAGGGAACCTCCATGGTCTTCTCAACCATATGACCTGTCAAAGGAATTCTGGTCAGTCTTAGCAGCAAGGTTGGCATTTGTCATCATTTTTCAGGTAAGTGGTTGGAACTTCTGCCCCATTTAGATAAATTATGCAGAACCATTGGAGCAAGTCAAGAGAGATGACAATAGGGGGGAATGAGGACTGTCTTTAGAAAGTCTTGCAAGTATTTGATCTGTGACAATATGTTTAATGAAGAAGATGTCCCTTCCATTTTTGAAGGTGGCTGATCCATGTGAAAGGGTAATTAATGAGATTGGCAACCGGAAGCTCTCAGTCACTTATGGATTAAATGGGGGTCTTCTGTAAAGCAGTCTGTATTCCTTCTCCCCAATTTCATGAGCAGAAATTGCAGGACACTAAATTAGAAGAGATGCACTATTACCTACACTCAGTGGCCACTTGATTAGGTAGGCCTGTAGACATGGTCATTAATGCAAATATCTAATCAACCAATCATGTGGGAGCAGCTCAATGCACAAAACCATGCAAACATGGTCAAGAGGTTCAGCTGAATAGGGAAGAAGAGTGAACTAAGTGACTTTGACCGTGGAATAATTGTTGGTGCCAGACGGATGTGGTTCTGACTTACTGATATTTTCACATACAACAGCATCTAGGGTTTACAGAGAATGGAGTGAAACACAACAAAAAACGTGGTGAGTGGCAATTCTGTGGCCAAAAATGCCTTGTTAATGAGAGAGGTCAGAGGAGAATGGTCAAACAGGTTCAAGCTGATAGGAAGGTGACAGTAATTCAAAAAACCACACATTAAAATAATAAACACGAGGAAATCTGCAGATGCTGGAAATTCAAGCAACACACATAAAATGCTGGTGGAACAAAGGGTCTCGGCCCAAAACGTCGACTGTACTTCTTCCTATAGATGCTGCCTAGCCTGAAGGGAAGGGGTAAGAGGGGAAGCTGAATGGGAGTGGAAAAAGAAAGAAGGTGGTGGGGGGGGGGGGAAGAAATTACAGTATTGGAATTCTAGAGAAATCAATGTTCATTATCTCAGGTTGGAGGCTACCCAAACAGGATATGAGGTGTTTCTCCTCCAATCTAAAAGTGGCCTCTTCGTGGCAGGACATGGACCAACATGTTGGAATAGGAATGGGAAGTAGAATTATAATTAAAAACACCTTTGTGGCAGGTGAAGCAATGATGTTTGACAAAGCAGTTTCCCCTGGGCAATGTTGAGTCTCAAAGATGTGGAGGAGTCCACACCAAGGCTTGTTCAGATGAATCTATTCATCTCTTTGAAACTAACTTTTTGTAGTTTGGTTCTACTAACTGCCCTTCTCCCGTTGTCTTTACAGAACCTAGTTATGTTCATGAGCGATTTTGTAGACTGGATGATCCCAGACATTCCAAAAGAAATCAGTGAACGCATATCAAAAGAGAAGTCATTATTGGTAGATCTCTTCCTGAAAGAGGAGCAGTCGAAGCTGCAAATAGTGGAGGCACTTTCATCGCAAGAGGAAGAGAGGACAGAGGAGAACTTTGACGAATGTCCCACGGAAAATCCAACGAAACTGTCTGGACACTGCACAGCTGAAGCAGATGCTTCCCAATCCAATTTTATAAATACAGAAAAGGAAGTAATTTAGAGAACTGATTTTAAAGTAACAAGTTTCTTTAGTTTGGGGCATTCCACAATATGGCAAGGTGTCACTCTAATGGAGCAGCAATATCTTGACAGGCACACCTTCAATGGACAGCTTAAGTTTGCTGTTGTTCATGTTGCCATTTTGAAAATGTTGATGCTAGAATCACTTTCTTTACAGATGAAGTGGACCATGACTTAACTGTAAAAATATCTATTTTTACACAGTAAAAATGCAGGGAATATCACTGTTTTGTATTCTACAGGAATGTTCCAGATATTTTCCATTTCTTACACAATAAAAGCAAGTTTAGCCTGAAGCTTGCTGTGGGGGTGGGGGTGGGGGGGGGGGTAGGGGTTATAGCAATGTATTCAATAGTTTGAGCTTCTTTTGGCAAATTATTTTAAGTTCTGTGTTTTAAATTTGATATAATTATTCAGCATTTGACTTTCCTCTGTTGCTGTTTGGTTCTTTGGGTAAGGGAAGATATCAGCCTTCTAACATGTAGTCCTTGCTCCTTCTAACTCTTACACCCTCCATCTGAAGCAACCACAGCTTGAGCAAACAACGCAAGTTCACTTCAGATTGAGGTTTCCAATCCGTAGGAACTCTCCACTAGCAATTTGAAAGAGTGCCCATTTTGGATAATGCGGCTGAGAGGGAAATGGGGAATACTGACAAGGAGCTTGAAAACTGTTTCTGTAGTCACAGTTAGAATTAATAACCTCAAAGCAGCTTGGTACTTACCTATCCTATTACAGACATACGTTTATGTAATTAATGGATAATCCTGGAACACTTTCCATAGCAGTACTGTCCTTTTGCCTTCATCAGCACTGCTAAAATGAGCATGTGAATGAAACCACGGCCTAGCTCGTGACAGGACTCGCCAATGCCTGGATATCTTGCAATCTCAGTTTCTTCTCATGACAATGTCATCTGCCTTATGATGGTTTTTCACAAAAGGGCTCTAGAGTCTTTGTAGTTAGCTTCAAATCGTGCACCTTAATTTTCACAAATGCCAGCAGGATCCTGATTAAAGTATAAACCATTTACTATCTTGAGTAGATAGGTTATTCGCATCCAGTGATTTGATTGGCTGAATAAAGGGGATTAATTCCTGGTGGAGTCCCAAATTCTAAGAATTGTTTCTTACGGAAAAGTAGTGGGGACACGTTTTAGGATCCCAATCCGAACTGAGACAGAATTGTATTCAGTAGACTTTCTGGATGCTGCTTCTCTGATTCAGGAGACTAAACTGTATGAACAAACACCTAGAGTCATAGTTCGACAAAATCCTTTTTTTCCCCTTTCTTTACATTTCTTCATTTTTGCCCTTCCCCCCCAACCTGTTGTAGAAAGGGATCTCTCAACTGTTGAATTAAGATAGTGCCTTTGGCAAACTATTACATTGGGGATTGGGTGTGGTAGGGAGGGACATAATTTGATTTATTTGTTTAGGCACTAGATCAGAAGTGTAATTTTAGGTTTCACAGAGCTTTAATATCAAAGTTAGAAATATGCACTATTTATGTATCATTTTTGATTTTTAGGAATTTAAGAGCACTTTAGTGTTTAATGTTCTTGCAATAATAGAAAATGTTGAAGCACAATATTATACATTGTATTTGGAGTGAATTTCCCTATGTAAAGGTTTTCAACCTGTAACATGTACATTGGCTATATGGAATTTCCTTTTAATGCATTCTGTATAATTACCTCAATATCATTGCTTGTCAGTTGATTTTTACTTTTGCAACACTTTATGCATTTTTTTGGATTGGAGCATATTTATCTGATATTTTTCTTCCATATTTCTGCACTTCTCTACCCAGGACACTGTGCTGAGCTTTGATGCCTGATTTTATCTGTGTGATCTTTCTCTATAATGTAAAGTCTCTCAGTACGCTTACAAATTCTGGTATGCAGTCACCTTGAGTTCCCCATCTGCCAATGTTTTTATGTAAACTGGCAGATTCTAATAATTCTGTCTGAATTGACAGTCTTAAAATTTAAAAATATTTTAATTGGTTCATACTTTTCCCAACATTTTTCACACTAACTTGTAACAAACTTGATCATCAGTTTAATGCATTGGTTAACTTACCGTCAATCATCCCTAAACCATGGTCAAAGCCTCACTGGAAAACACATTCTCCCATAACCTCATAGGATGCACAATTAACACTCTCCCAGATTATATAGGCTTGCACACATAGAGAGATTTAAAATTAAGTCCAATTAAATTATCAAAGGCAAACTAAAATACACCACAAAAATCAAAAGATATGCACATTAGATTGACTATTTAAAACAAAATGCTTCAATAATAATAATAATGCCAGTGTGTTTTGTTGAAAGTTAAAATACAATTGCTCCCTTAAATGCTAAACAACAGAGAACAGTTGAATGAAAGGCTTCACTCGGGTGATCTTTGGAAAATTATTTTCTTGAATGGTGTACTGTAGGAGGATTTTACACCAACATAAAGAAAAACAAATGACTTGAAGTAGTTTCTTTTTACATTTTTCAATTTCTCTCTGATTTTACAAACACATAGTAATGACTTTTCCAGGCTTCCCCGCATTGTCTGCCTTTGTTGGATTAAGGATATTCAAGTTTAAAACTGAAGGGAGTGTTGTTCGGAGTTTGCGTGGATGCCAGGTAGAACAGGTAGCCCAGTTTCCATCATTGCGCTCGTATGGTCTTTACTTTCATGTTAACCCCACTGTTGTCTTTTTTGCCACTTTCAACCTAACCTCCACTGAACAAATTTGTAAAAACATCTTCAACAAAAAGATTTTTCCCCAATTTACTGTTTCTGTCTTTGCACCTGTTCAATTCTCCAAATGATTTTCCTTTAGATCAAATGCTTCTTTAAAGTTCTTCCTTGCATCATACTGTGCCTCTTACTCCCAACCTTCCAATGAAGGAATTAATACTGCAGGAGGTAATTCATCCAAAATAAGAATATGAAGGAATTGTTTTTAAAAAAACTATTCAATAATTCCTTTATGTTCTTACTATGGAGCAATTACCAGTACAGTAAGAACATGAAGGAATTCATGTCTGTGGGACAGATTTGCTGTAAGAGTGAAATAGGTGATTTATAAAGTTATGATGCATAATTTGTTTCTGAGGTCAAAGCCTAAAGAAAACATCAATTAATATGTTCAAAATGCTTAGAGGACAGAGGGGAGCAAAATTTGAACTAATTAAGCAGATTTTTTAAATTGAGGAAAAAGTCTAAATTTCCCTAAACGTGAAATTCAACAAGTCAAATGGTGAAACCTATTTGAGAATGCATTGGGTCAAGGGCATTTCGCATGCACGTATTCTGCACAGTTTGGAAGTTTGCTTGTATGTAATCAGTTCAAATTTACTCTTAAATGAATTTAGATGTTTTTTGAACAAGGTTCCCAGGGATCTTATTTATATAATAAAAAGGGAGAGGGGACTTTCGGTTCAACTAAGTGCTGGAAGAGGATTGTAATGTGGAAGATGCACATACAATCAGCAGTTGCTATATTACTATTCAAATGCAGGTGGCTATAGATCCTGGTTTCCATTCTAGTAGTGCACCCTGGTTTTCAAAACTGCTGTAGCTCTGAAGATATAGATTTCTGCATCACCTTCTGAAAGTGGTAATTGCTTTGGAGTAAATGTTTTATTTTAACATATTTTTGCTTGTTAGAAATTATGATTGGGACACTTTTTCACAGATTCTCTTCCTTAACAAAAATGTGTATTTAGATCACTTCCTTACACTCCACGATACACAAGGGAGCGAAAATAAATATGCTTTTGAAACAGAAGTCTAGCCTACTCTATATGCAAGCATTTCCAATCACATGTATGTGTGTCATGTGTATTTTTATGCAAAAGTATATTCAAAATTGTGGAAAAATGGTGGGAACCTGAAAATAATTTTAAAGACCCAGAAGTCTTATCCAGTTATACAATACATGTAAAATGATTTATGGTCCTTGAATATTAAAGGCTATAATTTGTATCTCAACCATAAAACCATTTGACTATGTTGGAATGAAATATTGTTTTAAAAAAATGTATACATACAATAATCCTACTTAAACGTACACTGGACATTTTTTTTGCCATGTTCAACTTGTTACCAGTGTCTCAATGTTGTTCTTTACATAATCAGTGTACTAATTTAGCCAAGTTTGTTGTAAGGAATTCTGCTTATAAGCAATTACTTTTGTCGGTCTATTGTGTGTCACAAAATACACTGTAGTAGTACACTAATGATTTTGACAAGTTTATCTCTGCATACTATGGGAAAATAATATGAATAATGAAAAAGCTGAGAAAAAAATTAAAAGTTAGTTTTAGGGTTTTTAATCTGAGATGTTCTTTATCCTATTTTGTGCCATGGTTCCCTTCATATATTCTGTAATGACCACACACCATTCAAAGATTCAAAGCACATTTATTATCAAAGTATGCATGCTATATACAACCCTGAGATTTGTCTTTCCACAGATAGCCACAAAAGAAAGAAAACCATGGGAAATCACTTCATATTAACTTTGCTTCATTACAGGGCATGTGCTGTGCACGTATGTTTCAGCTGTCATCCTCCAAGTACAATCTCTTATGTTCAATGTCCCCTTTATGTTCCCTTTTGGTGTATCAATCTCCATGAGAAAATCAATGTATCCAATGTTATTGAGGGAAAAGTCATTTTCCCTTAAGAATTTAGCTTCTCATTTATGTCTACATTCTTTTTGAATGTCAAAAATTCTTGCATTGTTTTGTCAGTAGTAATCGAATTAAATAAAAAATTGGTCCTGATCAAACATTGTAAATGTAATTATATTTAGTAAGGCATTTTCTAAGTTTAAAATTTTCTTTTTAGAAAAACAGACTAGTACGTCCACAGTGCTCCTTTATTTCAATTTACTTTTGACTGTCTGCTTGAGTAATCATTTACTTGTTTCTAATTAGCATACCCTCTTGACTGAGAGGATGCTGACTCTCCCTTCGCTAGTCTATTTAAAGAGTCAACATTTTGAGCTGAAGCCCTCTTTAGTCCTTTCCGTAGATGCTGCCTGACCTGCTGACCCAGCATTTTATA
Source organism: Hemitrygon akajei (assembly GCF_048418815.1). Classification (NCBI taxonomy): domain Eukaryota; kingdom Metazoa; phylum Chordata; class Chondrichthyes; order Myliobatiformes; family Dasyatidae; genus Hemitrygon; species Hemitrygon akajei. The sequence continues at coordinate 174,560,381 of NC_133129.1, forward strand.
TGTGTTACACTAGATTTCCAGTATCTGTAGAATATCTTGTGTTTATATAGAACCAAGTAGATCCTTGAGCCAGACTGAGTGACTGAGTGGATTATTACATCTAAAAGGGCAACTCCCCTTTGACAGAAATTGATGGGAGATTAAGAACAGTTCATTAAAGGTTCACTAGAATTAGGGCTGAGGCAATTTTGTATCTCAGAGCACACCCATTCCTTCAATATACTGTAGTTCTCATGTTCATCGTCATAGAATTTGACCAAGTACAAGGCCTGATAAAGATGACATCTTGCAAGCAAAAGGCAAATTAAGAAGTTGAGTTGCTTCTTGTTTTCTTCCATATATTAGTGTGCTTGCAAGTGTGTGTACAGATCACTACCTTAGAGTTTCTGGGTCATTATATGAACTGGGTGATTCTGCCCTTCAGAAACATTCAAGGACAGCCCTATTAAAGACTTGGTTTGGCACAACCCAATGTCAATTATTAAGTCTTGCTTTGTAGTGCAATAGCACGTGGCCATAATTATTTATCTCGATCCTTTGCATGATGCAAGAATTACAAATATGATTTGCTGTCTCACAATGATCCTGTGATTAAATGTTGCCTGAAGTCAGCCAGAGACTAAGAATGGTAAACATAAGACTGTGAAGTTAAATGCTACCATGACAGAGGATGGGAATTCACCTTCCAGGAAACTCTGTTCAATTTATAAACTGATACTAAGATAGTCAAATTAGTGAAACAATTGAATTTTAAAGTTCTTACCCAGTTGTGTCTATTTATGACATCAGACTATCATCAGTCTGAGCATTTCTTAACTTCTGTTTGAAGCATCCTAACAAATTGATTTAAACCATTTACATCTGAAGAGCTTCCTAGTACTACCACAAAGCTAAAGGGGAGGGACAACAACTTCACAGTAATAGTAGAAGAAATGTGATTTTCAGAGTAATATTACCTAAGCATATAAACTTGGACTTGGGCTGCCCGGGCTCGTGTTCACTATAGCTATAAGCAACATCTCACTGAAGTATTTTTAACTCAATAAGCAACAAAGCTAACCACAGGTGATCTCCAACCTATTTAATAGGAAGTTGAGTTTTTGTCACCAGCTTTCAAAAATAATTGAGGAATACATCTTCTGGGCTACAGTATGTCTCTGAACACAACCTGGCTGCTTTTAGCAAATAATATTTCAACAGTTTTGGCAGATAATCAACTGACTGAAAAGAAATTTAATTATTTAGATATTCAACAAAGGTAGATCAGCATTTTATATGCTGCGTACTCGGGACATTAGCACAACATATAATTTTATCGAGGAGAAATAAACTGTCGATGTTTCGGGCTGAAATTCTTCATCAGGAAGGGGAAGAGGTCAGAATAAGAAAGGGGGATGGGGGAAATATAAGAAGGCTGATGGTAGGTGAAGGCAGGAAAGGGGCGAAGGTGGGAGGTGATAGGTGGAAAAGGTAAAGGGCTGAACAAGAAGGAGTCACAGATTGGTACAACAACGGCTCTGTCCATAATCACAGGAAATTGCAGAGTTGTCAGCACAGCCCAGTCCATCACACATACTGGCCTTCCCTTCAGTGACTCTATCTACACTTCCCATCACTTAGGGAAAGCAACCAACAAAATAAATGACTTCTCCCACTCTCTCCTGTCAGACAGAAGATACAAAAGTATGAAAGCACATAGCACCAGACTGGAGAGCAACTTCCATCCTGCTGTTACCAAACTCTTGAATAGACTTCTCATAAGGAAAATACGAACTCTTGATCTCCCAGTCTACCACATTGTGTCCTCTAACCTCTTCTCCTCACGTGCTTATCACCTCCCCAGTGCCTCTCCTTCCCCTTTCTCTCATGGTCAATTCTCCTCTCCAATCAGATTCCTTCTTCTCCAGCCCTTTACTGGGATTCTATTGCAGCAAGAAGTTAACACCTTCAGGAGAAAGTAGTAGCAGTTGAGTAGTAGAGTATAATGTTCATCTAAAGGGTTGTCTATTGTTGGGTCCTCAGGTGGCTGCAGAGGCTAATCTAAGATACGTCCTGTTGGGTGCTCTCCTTCATTGATTCTATCCTGTTTTTTATATTTACTGTGATTGCCTGCAAGAAAACGAACCTTAGGGTGATAGATCCTTTGATAATAAATTCACTTTGAACTTTAATTATTTTCTGTGATGCAGTGTGGGCAAGAGTTGGTGGTTGGATCTTCTGGTTTTCATTCTCTCTTTAGCAGGTGCTGCTTGTTCTGTGTGGCTCTCATGTAGCACAGCTCCCTCTTGAACAGATGTCCTCCTGGTTCATCGGGAGGGTCAGAAATGCTAAATAAGTGAATCATTCCAGGGAGTGGTCAACTAACATAATATAGTGGAACGGATCCTCCCTCCTGGGGTGCTAGGCTTTAATTAGAATCAGTAACCAAAGATTCCACAGCTTACTAAGCAATAGTTCTGTTAAAAACACAAGAAAATCTGCAGATGCTGGAAATTCAAGCAACACACACAAAATGCTGGTGGAACACAGCAGGGCAGGCAGCATCTATAAGGAGAAGCACTGTCGACGTTTTGGGCCGAGACCCTTCGTCAGGACTAACTGAAAGGAAAGATAGTAAGGGGGGAGGGGAAAATGCAAAATGATAGGAGAAGACCGGAGGGGTGGGGTGAAGCTGAGAGCCAAACAGGTGATCGGCAAAAGGGATACAGAGCTAGAGAAGGGAAAGGGAAAGTTACGGAGAATTATACGTTGGATCCGGAGGCTGGTGGGGTGGTGGGTGAGGATAAGGGGAACCCTATCTTGAGTGGGGTGGCGGGCGGATGGGGTGAGGGCAGATGTACGGGAAATGGGAGAGATGCGTTTGAGAGCAGAGTTGATGGTGGAAGAAGGGAAGCCCCTTTGTTTAAAAAAGGAAGTTTAAATCTGGGTTTATGTCAGTACCTCCAGTTAAACTCTGTCTTTTTGTGTGTTTTCTCCCTAGCTGTAAGTCTGTGGTTTTCTATTGCCACGTGCTCCTGTCCCCGCTCCTGCTCTACTCCGGTCCCTGTATCACTGAGTACTCCGTCTCTCATCTGCTTCTCATAATTACCTGTATTGCTGCCACCTTTGTCTCATTGTGCTCCACCTGTCATCTGCCTCTCTGTTTATTGCTCAGTGTATTTCAGTCCTGTGTTCTCACCTGGTTGTTGCCAGATTGAGCCAGTGAATTTTCCTGAGCCTTTCCAGCATCCGTATCTGTACACTTTCTGTCTGAATATCGATTCTGCCTGTTTCCCGATTCTGGTTTTCGGATTTCACCTGGATGTTTTGATCTCTGCCAGAATTTTGATGCCAACTTTGTTTGCATCTCGGGTTTGTACTCTGACCATCTGAATATCGACTCTGCCTGTTTCCTGATTCTGGATTTTGGATTCCTCTGGAAGTTTTGATCTCTGCCTGAACTTTGACGCCGACTTTGTTTGCACCTCAGGATTTGTTACTCAATTAATATCACTGTGTGCACAGTACTGGGTCTGCGATTGGATCACTGTTCCAGCACTCTGACAGTTTACTCCCATAGCCTTCATCTCTCCGGAAGCTGCCCGTGAGGCTATTTACCCATAATGGATGAAATCAACGAGTCCAGCACACCAACGCAGTCGTCAATGTAGCCTAGAAACCTTTCTCGATCTCACTGTCTCTAGGTTGGAGGAACAACACTTTATATTCTGTTTGGGTGACCTCCAACCTGATTGCATGGACAATGATTACTCAAACTTCCAGTACTGCCTCCACTCCCCTCCCCCTTCACCATTTCCCATCCCCTCGTCCCTCTCTCATGCTATCTCCTTGCCCACCCGTCGCCTTCCTCTGGTGCTCCTCCACGCTTTTCTTCCTTCCATGGCCTTCTGTCTCTTTCACCAATCACCTTCCTAGCTCTATGCTTCATCTCCTCCCCCCCACACCTCAAGTTTAACCTATCTCCTGGCATTTCTCTCTCCCCTCCCTCCCCCCCACCCCCCCCCACCTTTCAAATCTACTCCTCAGCTTTTTTTCTCCAGTCCAGTCGAAGGCTTTCAGCCGAAAATGTCAACTGTACTTTTTTCCATAGATGCTGTCTAGCCTGCTGAGTTCCTCCAGCATTTTGTGTGTGTTGCTCAGATTTCTAGCATTTGCAAATTTTCCCTTGTTTCTAAATATTTTGAAATGTGTCTATTATGTAGCCTGAATCCTGTTACTTCACTGTATATATGAAATTACATCTCTGTACTTTTCAATTCTAAGAAATACTATTTGTAGCAATATCAGTCTAGAACACACTATTTGTAATATCTTTTATAAAAGTTAAATCATTTGCAACACACACAAAATGTGGGAGGAACTTAGCAGGTCAGACATCATCTATGGAAATGAATGTCAGCCTTCTGTGCCAAGGCCCTTCTTCAAGACTATAAAGGGGGAAGATGGCAGAATAAAAATGTTGGAGGAGGGGAAGAAGGATAGCTCGAAGGTAATGGGTAGATTGGAAAGTTAAAGGGCTGGAAAGGAAGGAATCTGAAAGGAGAGGAGAGTGGGCCATAGGAGACAGGGAAGGAGGAGGGGAACCAGGGGGAGGTGATAGGCAGGTGAAAAAAGTAAGAGGCCAGAGTAGGGAATACAACAAGGGGGGGGGGAGGAATTTTTTTTAACTGGGAGGAGATATCAAAATTCATGCCATCAGATTGGAGGCTACTGAAATAGAATACAAGGTGTTGCTTCTCTACCCTGTGGGTGGCCTCATCTGCCTGACCTGCTGAGTTCCTCCAGCATTTTTTGCGTTTTGCTTTGGATTTCCAGCATCTGCAGAATTTCTCATGTTAATTAAATTCTGTATTTCAGTTAAGTTCTTTTTTTAATGTCAATTTGTCACTTTTTATTATCACTTTTTCATGAATACTTTACAACCAAGAAAATAATGTTCTTGAAAATATTGTAACATGTAGAATCAGAATCAGGTTTAATATCACCAGCATATGTTATAAAAAAATTTCTGACACTACGGCAGCAATACAATACAATGCAATACATAATAATAGAAAACTGTGAAATAAATAAATATATGTTAAATTAATAAAGAAAACAAAATAATAACAAATAATAACAAAATAGAAATTTTAAAAGCAGTGAGGTAGTGTTCTTGCGTTCAATGTCCGTTCAGAAATCAATTGACAGAGGAGAAGAAGCTATTCCTGAATCATTGAGTGTGTGCCTTCACACTTCTGTACCTCCTTCCTGATGGTAACAATGAGAACAAGGCATAACTTGGGTGATGGGGGTCCTTAATAATGGACGCCGCCTTTTTGAGGCATCGCTCCTTGAAGACGTCCTGAATACTACTGGATCATGGCTAGTACCCATGATGCTAGTCAATTAATTTGATCACAGGTTCCTGAAAAGAGCAGTATAATAATCACAAGACATTGGTTGAGGGATAAATACTGGTGATGCTTCCCTATTCTTCTTTAAAATAGCGTCAAAGATTTTGTTAATGCACAGCAGAGAGGACACTAGATTTAGATTAGTACTTCATCTGAAGAATGGAAGCATGAGCGGCTCCCTTAGAATTCACTGGAGGTCTGCTTACCTTTCTTGAACAAATCTGCGGAGTGAGATTTAACCTCACCACCTTTTAACTCAAAGACAAGAATGTTTGTTACCTACTGAAGCACGACATGTTGATAGATCATTCAACTTTGTACAGTAAATATGATAGAATTTAATCCTTCTTGATTCCTTTCGGTGCCTGCTATTCATTTCAATTCATCTTAACAGAGTATAAAATAAATGAGGTTGACTGAATAAACAGTGGGAGTGATTTGTGCCACGAGGGACATTTTTAGTAAAAGACAGATTTAAAACTGCGGTTAAAAGGTTGACGTTACCTAAATATTTGCTTAAATTACTTTTGTTAAGTCTACTAGAATGACATTCTTTCATACAGTCTATCCTTGGCTGCACCTTCACACTTTTATTTAATTCTCTGTTTCCTCTGCTATATATCACATTGCTGCTGTTTTTCTTTCACTGCTAGTGTTCCTGCTATGGCTTTGCTCATCGCAAATATAAATATAAAATTATATAATTATAACAAATATAAAATTGTTAAAATTTGAAAATAAATTAGGCACTATTGTCCTGGAAACCACCAAGTGGGGAACTCAGCAAGTCAGACAGCATCCAGGCAGGGGTTCCCAGCCCCTCGGTTAACAGTAGGGGTCCATGGCATAAAAAAGTTGGGAACCTCAGATGCAGAGAAATAAAGAGCCAACATTTCTGGTTCTATATACTCTCAGGTCTCAGCCCGAAAATTAGCTCTTTATTCCTCTCCATAAATGCTGCGCGACATGCTGAGTTCCTTCAGCATTTTGTGGGTGTCCCATTATCTTTATCTGACCACATCGCTTGAGACTCAGTTGGTGAAAGATTTTGAGAAATATTTGGAAAAAATTTTGTATCTTCCTGGAGGTTTCTCAGGCACAGTTTTCTGGAAACTAGCAAGTGGGGAAAATATTATATGTGGTGAATGATATTGAGAAATTTTTTTTTAAAACTTCACACCTTCTGGGAGGTTTATACACTTGGTAGGACCCAAGATTTAGGATCAAGGATCAACTTTATTAGTCATGTATTACAAATTAGTTGTAGTGTGATAGGTAAAAACAACAACATTCAACAATTTTAAAGAATTATATAAAAATAATTAATGGGTTAAAGTATGGAAATGGAATAAAATGTGGATAAGTAAAAATAGCAGTTGATATTTACAATGAAAACAGCATTATAAAAAGTGGTCTGATGTGCTTACAGTGCAGTGCCATGACTGAGGGAATAGAGAGGGATGGGGAGGATAATTAGAACGGTTGATCAGCTTCACTGCCTGGAGGAAGAAACTTTAAAGATAGCATGAAGTTTTTTTTTAATTTTAATGGCTCTATAGTACTATCTAGAAGGAAGCTTTTGGAAAGGACAGCTTTTGGGTGGGTAGTGTGGGTCTACCAATTCTGCAAAGTTCAACAATTACGCTCAAACCAGCCACGGAATATGCCTGCTTATGTTTATTTAAACCTTGTCATAGAGGACAACATCTCACCCCAGTTGCAAAATCATACATTATAGATAAAACAGTAAAGTTCCATGGTCTGTGTAAATCAGTGCAAGTGTTATACTTACCACGAGACTTGGGTTTAGTGGTGCTATTGTAACTTCTGAGTCAGAAGATGTGTGATTCGAGCACTGTAACCACGATGCCTGAAGTTACAGCTCTGGACTGTGCCTTGGCACCCAACAGTTAGTTGCAAATCATAAACACAAAACATTCTGCAGATGCTGGAAATCCAGAGCCGTACACACTAAAAACAGTTGAGGAACTCAGCAAGCCAGGCAGCATCTATGGAGGGGAAATAAACAGTCAACAATAATCTCTGTCATTACGGCATGCCGACGATGCTGTATGTAAATATATCAACCAATGGTCCACCTTCGATTCCATACCCTAAATGGGCATTGATAGAGACAGCAACACACAAAATGCTGGAGGGACTCAGTAGGTCAGGAGAGGAATAAACATTCAATATTTCAGACTAGGACCCTTCATCAGGACTGGAATGGAAGAGGGAAGAAACCAGAATAAGAAGGTGGGGGAAGGAAATAGTAAGAGCAGGCAGGTGATAGGTGAAGCAACATACACAAAATACTGGAGGAACTCAGCAGGCCGGACAGAATCTATGGAAAAGAGTAAACAGTTGACATTTTAGGCCAAGACCTTTCATCAGGACTGGGAAAAAAGATGAGGAGCCAGAGTTAAAAAGGTAGGGGGAGGGAAGGAAGAAGCAGAAGGTGGCAGGTGATAGGTGAAACTGGGAGAGGGGGAGGGGTGAAGCAAAGAGCTGGGAAGTTGATTGGTGAAAGAGATAAAGGGCTGGGGAGGGAGGAATCCAATAGGAGAGGGTAAAAAACCATGGAAGAAAGGAAAGGGAGAGGAGCACCAGAGGGAGGTGATGGACAGGTAAAGACAGTAGGTGAGAGAGGGAAGTGGGCATGTGAAATGGTGAAGGAGAGGAGGAGGCAATTACCAGAAGTTTGAGAAATCAATGTTCATACCATCAGGATGGAGGCTACCCAGACAGAATAAAAGGTGTTGCTCCTCCGACCTGAGTGTGGCCTCATAGCAGCAGTGGAGGAGGCCATGGATTGACATGTTGGAATAGGAATGGGAAATAGAATTGAAATGGGTAATCAAAGGAAGATCCCACTTTTTCTGGTGGACGGAATGTAGGTGCTCGGCAAAGCAGTCTCCCAATCTACGGTGGGTCTCATCGATATACAGGAAGCCACAGCAGGAGCACTGGATACAGTAGGTGACCCCAAAAGACTCACAGATGAAGTGTCGCCTTGGCTGGAAGGACTGTTTGGGGCCCTGAATGGTCATGAGGGAGGAGATGTAGGGGCAGTTGTGACACTTGTTTCATTTGCAAGCTTAAGTGCCTGGAAGGAAATCGGTGCGGAGGGTTGAATGGACAAAGGAGTCGCGTAGGGAGCAATCCCTACAGAAAGAGGAAAGTGGGGAGAGGGAAAGATGTGAGCAACACACAAAAAATGCTGGAAGAATTCAGTAGATCAGGCAGCATCTAGATCACTCTGATGAAGGGTCTCGGCCCGAAACGTTGACTGTACTCTTTTCCATAGATGCTGCCTGTTCTGCTGAGTGCCTCCAGCATTTTGAGTGTATTGCTTGGATTTCGAGCATCTGCAGGTTTTATCTTGTTTGAGAGGGAAAGATGTGGTTGGTGGTGGGATCCCATTGGAGATGGCAGGTGATAGGTGAAGCAAGGGGGATGGGGGAGGGGGATGAAGTCAGAAGCTGAAATGGAAGAGGTGAAGGACTGAAGTAGAAAGAACCTGATAGTTGCAAAGAGTGGATAACACTCCCATACCGATCGTCCGAGGATCTCACCACTGACTGGCACGAATCCAGGCTGGGTAGATGCCATTAAGTAGCATCTCAAATGAACATAGCTACAAACACATTAAGAGATGTGCATCAACCAAAAAGAAAACTTGCACTTTGTTTATCTGGAGTCAGTAAGCAGCAATCCCTCCACTCACAACCTTCCCCGAGATTCTTTCTTTTGCTCTAGAAAGAAAGGCTGCAATTGTTATAGCAACTATTATGTCATCTCAAGATGCCTTAAAATTAATGAAGTGTCTTATCCAGACAGGAGATTCAGCAGATGCTAGAAATCCTGAGTAACACATGCAAAATGCTGGAGGAACTCAGCAGGTCAGACAACAGCTATGGAAAGGAATGAAAAGTGTATCAGCTCGAAATGTCGATTCTGTTTTCCTTTCCATAGATGGGGCCAGACCTGCAGAGTTCCCCCAGCGTTATGTGTGTGTTACTCTGAGGTCTCTTATGCTGTCTCTGCAGTAACATGGGGAACACAGCGGCCAAGTTGCTCACAGTACTATTGACCAGAATATCTGACTTCATAATGGATTTACATTGGATAAAGCACTGAGGCTAACCATACCTTGCACTTTTTCAGAAATACCGCCACAGAATACGTGGAAAAAAAATTCAGAGTACATTTATTATCAAAGTACAGTATGTATACAGAATACAATTCTGAGATCTGTCCTCCCACGGACAGCCCAAAACAAAGAGGCACCATGGAACCCATTCAAGAAAACATCAAACACCCAACGTGAAAAAAGAAAAAAATGCACAAATAGCAAAAAGCATGTGAACAACACATAGAATAGCATACATCAAAGCAGGAGTCTCTCAACAAGGCCAGAAAGTATGTCAATTAGACTGTACGGTCATAACACATGGGATCAGAATCAGGCCATTTGGCCCTTCGAGTCTGTTCCGCCATTCAATCATGGCTGATTTATCATCCCTCTCAACCTCACTCCTTTATTAATCAAGAATGTATCAACCTCCGCTTTAAATATACCTAATGACTTGGCCTCCACAGCCATCTTTGGCAATGAATTCCATAGATTCACCACCCTCTGCATAAAAAAATTCCTCCTCATAGCTATCTAATGGGATAAAAATGGCACCTTTATTATTACTATATTGGGATATCAGCTTAGACTTTTAAGCTAAAGTCTTATTATTGGGATTTGAACCTGTAATCTTCTTAGTCAGAGATAAAAGTGCTACTAATTGAGTCACCTACAAATTTGGAAACATTGCTGAAATTTTCCTGAGAAGTTACCAGCACTGCCTTCTTCAATTTGTCAGAAACCATGGGTTGATTTTCAATGCATTCTCATTATTGATTTTCTAACTGTGTTGTAGCTTGAGAATATGTCAACAGAACTGGCAATTCCTGTAATTTTCCAAAGGATGCGCTGGAATTTGTGCCTGCTGGACCTTTGCCAGAATGTACCTGGAACAGACTCATTTCAATGGAGTGGAACAATTGCACAGAAAGAGGTAGGTTCCATCACACTTTGGTGTAGTTTATTGTCTTACACACCAGGGTGCAATGAAATTCCCTGCTTGCGTGAGGCTCAGCGTAACCAGCATACACCTGCTCGCTTATGCAAGTATCTAATCAGCCAATCATGTGGCAGCAACTCAAAACATAAAAACATACAGACATGGTCAAAAGGTTCAGCTGTTGTTCAAACCAAACATCAGAATAAGGAAGAAATGTCAATTCTTCAGAGAAGATTCACTAGAATGGTTCCGGGAATGAGAAAGTTAACATATGAGGAATGTTTTAACCACTCTTGGACTGTACTCCTTGGAGTTTAGAAGAATGAGGGGGGACCTCATAGAAACATTTCGAATGTTGAAAGGCATGGACAGAGTGGATGAGGCAAAGTTGTTTCCCATGGTGGGGAGTCTAGTACAAGAGGGCATGACTTAAGGATTGAAGAGTGCCCATTCAGAACAGAGATGTGAAGAAATTTGTTTTAGCCAGAAGGTAGTGAATCTGTGGAATTTGTTGCCACAGGCAGCAGTGGAAGTTAAGTCATTGGGTGTAGTTAAGGCAGAGATTGATAAGTATCTGAGTAGCCAGGGCATCAAAGGTTATGGTGAGAAGGCGGAGGAGTGGGACTAAATGGGAGAATGGATCAGCTCATGAGAAAATGGCAGAGCAGACTCGATGGGCCAAATGGCCAACTTCTGCTCCTTTATCTTATGGTCTAAATGTGATCCAAGTGACTTTGACCATGGAATGATTGTTGATGCCAGACAAGAAGGTTTGAATATCTCAGAAACTGCTGATCTGCTAGGATTTTCACACACAACAGACTCTAGAACTGTTCCCCAACCAACCATTAACCAAGGGGCCCATGAACTGCAGGTTGGGAACCCCTGCTGTAAAGTGTACAGAGAATATTGTGACAAACAAAAAATATCCAGTGAGTGGCAGTTCTGAGACCAGAAACACTTTGTTCATGAGAAAAGTTAGAGGAGAATGGCCTGACTATTTCAAGCCAACAGGAATTGTTAACATTTCAGGTCAAAACTCTGTATCAAGGCTGATGTAGAATCTCAATGAGACACATCAACAGTTCCTTCACCAACCCCACTGATGTTGCTAGACTTGAATTCCTCCAGTGGACTATCAGTCCTCCAGATTCCAGCATCTGCAGTCTCCTGTGTGTCTCTATAAATTAAACAGAATAAGTATTGTGTAGAATCTGCTGGCCTTAAGTAACCTTCACCAAGTACAACTTGATAAACTAATGCCAGGCAGCTAGCTGCTGTAGACTGCTGGAGCTAGAGGCAATTTTGCCTTAAGGGGAAGAAAACTAATCTATATTATGATTGCTGGCATCTTCAGCATTCATTTTATGAAGCAGAACCCTAGGATCAGCCAAAAATCAGCTCTAAAGCTTACAGTGTTTTGATGAGGAAAACCCAATAGGAATCTCTAACAAAGCAGCCGTTGTCCTTGCCAAGTACATCAGAGTTGAACTGCAAATGGCTTTGACATTCCTTAGGCATCTCCACCATCTGCTGGAGATTTTAAAAACCGTTTGCAAGACTGGATTAATAAATGTGCAGCTGCAATTAACAGTGAAATTTTAATCTCAAGACCAGCAGGGTTAACTACCTACAAAGTATGTTTATGGTAAAGATTGAAAAATCATTAACCATTTTAACACTACGTCCAGAAGCATTCAAACATACAAATTAGAGACAAGAGAAGGTCACCTAACTTTAAACCCACTCCTCAGTTAATCAGGTCATGAGTGATCTAATCATAACCTCGCTTGACTTTGCCATCCACATCCAATAAGTTTCACCTCCTTGTTATTTGTAAACAGAATCGCTATCCTGCAGCTCACTAGTGGTTCAGACCTGCAGTACGTGATGTTCTTGATGACCAGCAGAGTCATAAAGGAGGAACAATTACACCTTTGGTACACCCAGCGTGACTGTTGTGCTTGAGTGCACCACCACCCTTCTGGAAGCCCTGGTACCCTTATAAATACCTGGTTTACTACCCTGAGATACATTTGCTTGTAGGCAATTGCAGTATGACAAAGAAATACAATAGAATCAATGAAAAACTACACTCAAAGACTGACAAACAATGTGTTTAAGAGAAACTGTGCAAATAGAAAAATAATAATAAATAAATAAATCATACTAAGAACTTGAATTGTAGAGTCCTTGAAAGTAAGTCTATAGGTTGTGGAATCAGTTCAGAGTTGAGGCGAATGAAGTTAGCTACACTAGCTCAGGAGCCACAACCGCTTAACATGGTGGAACAGCATTCTAAATGGTCTCCAGAACCTCAAGTCCATTTAAGAAGTACTTAGATAGATAAATGGAAGGACAAGAGCAGGGTTTACAGGGATATGGGGAGAACATAGGAAATTGGGATTAGATTGGTGGTCAGCATGGGTGCAAAGGGTCATAGGGCCTGTGTTTGGGCTGTAATTCTCTATGACTTTGACCATGCAACACAAACATATAGAACTCCAATAGAAAGGGCAGAAGGAACCTCAATCTACCCATCTGTCTGCCCTATCAGCTACCTCCTGCCCTATCTGTTCAGGAGTCTACTGACCCATCAGCCACCCCAACCAGGTGTTGTATTGCTACCTTCTGAACAGCTGACCTTTTTACCTTTGAGCTTATTGTGAATCATAGAATCTTTACAGTGCAAAGAAAGTCATCATATTGATCTCCTTGCTTAGCACAATCATGCACAGTGGGAGAAATTGTCTCTTTTGCACCCATCAGGAAATTGGGCTAACTGACACTGTGTTTGAGAAAGCAAGGGTGCTCTGGAGTACTACTAATATCTTGATGGAGCATCTTGGCTTGATACGTCAACTGTTTATTCCTCTCCATAGATGCTGCCTGATCTTCTGAGTTCTTCCAACATTTTGTGAGCAGGTGTGTCACTCTGGATCGACAGAATCTTATGTTCATGATTAGCCAACTCAGATTCCAGTAAACTGGAGTGAAAACAAATCATACACCACCCGAAGGCACTGCGTAAGATAAGACAACCCATCTACGTATAAGATGATGAGAGGCATTGATCGTGTGGATAGTCAGAGGCTTTTTCCCAGGGCTGAAATGGCTGCCACAAGAGGACACAGGTTTAAGGTGCTGGGGAGTAGGTACAGAGGAGATGTCAGGGGTAAGCTTTTTACTCAGAATGGTGAGTGCATGGAATGGGCTGCCGGCAACGGTGGCACAGGTGGATACGATAGGGTCTTTTAAGAGAATTTTGGATAGGTACATGGAGATTAGATAAATAGAGGGCTAGTAAGCCTAATAATTTCTAAGGTAGGGACATGTTCAGCACAACTTTGTGGGCCAAAGGGCTTGATTTGTGCTGTATGTTTTCAATGTTTCTATGTTTATTCCAGACCCCACCACTTCTGCAGTTAGCAGCCAACTTTATTTCATTGACCAACCTGTATTACATGTGCAATAACTCCGTACTGATTTACATAATATATAACGTACTTAGTAAATATATTCAAGTTTGATGATGACACCACTGTTGTGCGCCATTTATCTTTATGATTCAACATACAGGAGGGAGATTTTAAAAACCAGCTGAGTGGTGTAATAACTCGCAAGGCTCATTTACATTCAGAATCCTTTGATAATTGTGACCACAACTTCCGTTTTATATATATATATATATAACAACAAATTGATTAGCCTGGTGAAAGAACTATTTCCTTCACTTCTCTAATCTTCTGTGATGTTGGAGGAATGGTCACCCAGTGACTGGAACAGTGATCATTAAGTTATGAGCCATGAATCGGCTCCAGTTTAATTTCTCATTGGAAAGTTAGCACCTCCAGTGGGGTAGTACTCACATAGTACAGCACTGCAGAGTCAATTGAAATGCTTTACAAGACTGTGAAGTAGGATCTCATTGATCATCTTCTTGGCCCCAAGAGTAGAAAATCATTTATTTCATTATATCCTATATACTTTAGATCAATAGAGCATAGGACAGGCCCTTTGGCTCACGATGTTATGCCGACCCTTTAACCTATTTCAAGATCAATCTAACATTTCCCTACAGTATAACCCTCTATTTTTTCTTTCATCTATGTTCCTATCTTAGAGTCTCTTTAATGTCCCTGATGTACCTGGCTCTACCACCAACCTTTGTAGGGCATTCCATACACCCATCACGCTCTGTGTAAAAAACTACTACTGATATCCCACCCACCCATACTTTCCTCCATTTTCCTTAAAATTATGCCCTCTCATAATAGCCATTTCCACCAAGATATAAAAGTGTCTCTACGTCTCTTATCATCTTGTACATTTCTATCAAGTCACCTCTCATCCCCTTCGCCTCAAAGAGAAAAGTCCTAACTCGCTCAACCTTTCCTTACAAGAAGTCCTCACATTCTTTGTTTGCCTGCAACGCTCTTATTCCCACATGACTTCCTACCCGTTACACCACTGGCATTTAAGGCAGCAAGGAACTTCTTCCACCTCTGATGGTGCTTAGGGCTATGGTGGTCATCGTGTCATTAGTTCAGTTTTCACTATTGTCAGTCGTGTAAGTTCTGGGTGGAGACTCAGGAATACCGTCACATTCAGATATAGAAGGATTCTTCATTGCTGTTTCCGTATCAATTTTTTTGACCAGTCAGGGTTGTTAGCCCTGAGCTGAACCCCCAAACCTGGAGGATCAGTGGACCACTCTTAGTCGGGCCTCAACCGATTGATCTGTTTGGCATAGGTGACCCTACCAAGAGCCAAAGCCCTGACTTTAGCCTTGACTTCAGCCAATATAGGTCATTGAGGCACACAAACCTCCAAACCCTACAAAGTTGTAGTCCTCTTGGTAGACATTAATTAAAAAGTAGACTTCAGTAGACATTAATTAAAAACTTGAAACTCCAGTTCAGTTTTAAGACTAGTTGGCCTGATTCCATTGCAGCTACGTACAAAGTACAGGAGGAACTCAATGCATTGGGCAACATCTATGCAAGGAAATGAACGATTGATATCTTAGGTATAGACTGAAAGATAGTTGAAGGAAGGGTGGGCCAAGAGCTGGCAGGTGATTGATGGGGGGGGGGGTGGTAGTCACATAATGGATGCAGAGGAGAGTGGAAATGATGTAATTGGAGGTGATAGGTGGTTCACCAAATAAATAGGATGTTGGGAAGGGCAGTGTGATAAGGAGTAAAAAAAAATGTATTCAGACGGGAATGGTTACCATATCTTAGAGAGCTCAATATTCAAATTCCATTGCCTTCTTCTGGTCTGGTGTCATTAGGTCAATTTGCATTGAAGGTTCAGAAAGTACGGTGACTCACTCATTGTTGAATACTCTCTGCAGATCTACTTAGCACTTCTATTATAATTGTTCTACTCTTTCACATTAGACATAGAAACAGAATTAGACCAATAATCGAGTCTGCTCCATTAGTAAGGGTTTAATATCCCTCTCAAACCCATTCTTCTTCCTTATCCCTGTAACCTTTGATGCCCTTACTCATGAACAACCTGTCAACCTCCAGTTTAAACCTCCAACGACTTCGCCTCCACAGCCGTCTGTGCAAATGAATTCCACAGAATGAAACGCCGGCTGGTGTCCGTGGGCGCAATACCACCTCCCGGCCGCTAGGGGGTAGGGCGATCTGGAGTCCGGACACCCGGAATTTCCGGAAAAGAAAGGCGGCACCGCGGCAGCCATTTCGGGCGGGAAGAGGGAACGGCCGCTATAATTTCGGTTCTGGTCCCCCCAGACCCACTTCTAGACATTTGCATTCTCAGTCCCTAACTCGCGTCTTCAGTAGCAGTTTCCGCCCCCATGGCGGCCAACGAGGGCATGAGGTTCAAGGTGCTGCTCAGTGACATCTCCCAGAACCTGACCGAGGAGAATATGAAAACACTGAAGTTTCTGTGCAAGGATTACATCGGCAAGAGAAGGATGGAAAGGTTAGAGAGCGGCATCCAGCTGTTCCAGGCGCTGGAGGAACTCAGTTTGCTCTCCGAAGAAGACACCAAATTTCTGGGCCAGCTGCTGAAGAACATCAAGAGAACCGACCTGGAGAAAAAGTTGTCTGATTTCCAGCGGGGCGGTGAGCCGCTCCAACAACCGATGTGCGAAGTTGGCAGAAACTCGGGTAAGACGGCTCGAAGCAACTTTGGAAGGGGACGGCACCTCGCTGCAGTTAAAGTTGTAAATGGGTAGCCCTCCTATCTTGGAGCCGTGCCAGAACTCGGAGCGCGTCTTTCACAAGCGTGTGAGACCAAAAATATTGGGAAATGGAGCAAAACTAAACTGGTGGAGGAACTCGGTAGGCTGAACAGCATCTGGGAAGGTCGATGTTTCGGCTCAGGACTGAATTGAGGGATCGGGGTGGGGTTGGGAAGATGGCTGGTAGAAGGGAGAGGGCGGGATGAGCCAGAGGCTGGTGGATGATAGGTGAAACAAGTTAACGGTGCAGGGAGTAATTAAGCGGACGGATGCAAGTAGGTGGGTGTAGGGAGATGGGGTGGTTGGAGATCTGGGGTGTTAGGTGGTGGGAGAAACTTGTGAGGGTGGTTGTGGGTTCTGGGGGAGGGATGGCATGTTGTTGTGAGGTGGTGTGGTTTCTGAGGATAGGAGCTTCTGCGGGGTGGTAGGAGCGGTGGTGGGTGTAAGGGTGTGGGTAGGTTTACAAAACTGCCCTTCCAGGTGAGGTAGTAATTCCTCAAGCAGTTTGTTGACTGCTTTAACAAATGTTCAATGGCCAGAATAAGTAACTGGTTTGAACTTTAAAGCAATGTGCAGTTCCAATCCCTTGTGATAAACTATAGAAATTGGAGAAGAAGATGGTGGGAATCTGAGCTGAAAACTGAAAATGCTGGTAACTTTTCATGCCAACTAGTTATTAGTGTTCGGCCAACTACAAAGTCTTGGAGTAATTAATGTGACCAGTTGAATGTAGTATTGAAGTTCTGAACTACCAGTGCCATCTTTGGATGGGTTGTTGGCATCAAGATGAAAATCACAAAAATTGAGAATCTGAAATAGAAACTCAGCTCAAGAAGGCTGGAAACATGAAGAGGACTGGTATCTGAAACTTTTACTCTGTTTCTTTCCCCATAGATGCAGCCTGACCCACTGAGTATTTCCAACATTTTCTGTTTTATTTCAGATTTCCAGGAGTTCTTTTCAAGGACTCAGTAAGTCGAGTAGCTTTGAGAAAAGAAAAAAGTTAACATTTTGAGACCAAGACCCCTGTGAACTGTCTCTTTCCACAAATGCTGAGTCTGTGGCAATGAATTCCACTGGTTTCTTGCCCTTGAGATATGTTTGATTTCTCTGGGCCTGTACCCACTGGAGTTTAGAAGAATGCAGGGACATCTCATTGAAACCAAGAATATTGAAAGGCCTGGATATTAAAGTGAGTGAGTCTGGGACCAGAGGGCACAGCCTCAGGATAGAAGTATGTCCCTTTAGATCAGAGATGAGGATTTGCTTTAACCAGAGGATCGGGAGTCTGGAATTCATTGCCACAGACAGCTGCTGGAGCCCAAGTTATTTGGTATACTGCTGATTAAAATTTGAAATCCTGATTTCTTTTACCTTGCCTCTTTAAGAATTCACTTTACTTTCCAGATGTT
The DNA here is from genome assembly GCF_048418815.1 of Hemitrygon akajei. NCBI lineage: Eukaryota > Metazoa > Chordata > Chondrichthyes > Myliobatiformes > Dasyatidae > Hemitrygon > Hemitrygon akajei. The sequence goes on from NC_133129.1 coordinate 174,578,487, forward strand.
AATGTTGCAATTGACGTAATTTGTGGTAACATCGGAAGAGACTTTTGGATGTTTGCGAGAAAGCTTGGATTCAAAGAGGCTCGTCTTCAGGAAATTGAATACAGGCATCCGCGTAACATGCAGCTTCTGATTTTGGAAACACTGCAGGAATGGCAAGAGGTAAAAGGGCAAGAAGCCACTGTAGAGAGTCTGGTAACTGCCTTACGGAGCTGCAAACTGAATATGATTGCAGATAGCGTGGAAGAGGCGGTAAACAAGACTGGGTGACTTTTAAGTGGGGAGCATAAATTAATGTCAACTGCAACTTGCTAGGTTGTATCCGGAGCAAATTATGTAGTCCTTTGAAAGTTGAAACTAGACCTATCATTTGATGAACAGTTCTGGTTCTGTGATTGATATCAGAGCTCTGCATTTTCCTTGATCATGACCATGCCTGGGCTTGCCGGAGTGAAGGATCCATTCCCAACATGGGCTGACACTTCCCTGTAGACTTCACTTCAAGAGTCAACCTCCTGAGTCACAGATTGAAGTCTTGACTACATTTGGATGCAAGTTGGTGCAATTGTCTCCTCCAGGTGATGCCACGATCTGCTCCCCTTGGCCACGTTGACACCGTAAATGTAGGATTGATAAAATTGCATCACGGGAGTGTCAGAGTGTGCATACAGCCTCAGTCAAGTTGAAATCAGTGTTCTGCTCAAAGCCATTTGAGAAAAGAGTTTACAAAGAGAGCACTAATAGAGTTTGTCTTGGGGAGTGCTTCAAAGTTTATTTTGTACAAACCAGATTATGATTCAGTAAAATATATATTTTATTGATATACTTTATATTCATGCTGAAGGGGCCTTCTGTGTGACTTCACTACTAATCCAACAACACAAACAGTTAATATTTGTACCTTTTAACCCGGTGATGAATTAACAGGTCTGAAGTGTGTGACGTTCTGGCTTGTTTCCTGACAGCAGGACCATTCGATGGAAAGGCAAGGCTGATCCACATCTGCTTGCATTGTTGTGTTTTTTGCTAGTGTTTTTTCTTCTTCCCTGAAAGACTGGAGAGCGAGTACTGACAGCAATATCTTCTGTATCTCTTTCCTGTGCTGGTTTTCCAATCGAGTCAGGATCTCTCTCCACACCCCCCCCCTCCCCCCCCCCCGATGCTGGGTTCCTTCCCTAACAGCTATATATCTTGCATTCACTTCAGGGACTGAAGTGACACAGATTCCAGCGCATGTCATTTTAAAGACAAGAAAGTCAATTTCTGTGAATTTATGGGCAGTGTTTGGAATGCTTTGTGGTATATTGCTTGTGAAATTCATTCTCAGTTGGAGAGAAATGACAGTCTGGTCATGGCAGGGTTTCACAGCTGAGATAAATGACTCAGATAATCTAATATGTGGTGTTGGTTGAGAGCTAAATATCAGCTAGGACACCTGGAAAACCACACTGCTCTTCAGGTATTAGTGTGAAATTTATTACATGCTGGAATGGGAAGTACATTGAAGAAGAAAGGGTGTTTAATACCTCATCCCAAACCTAGTGAGATAAAAATTTTGTGTTCTACTTTCTGTTGTAAATCCCCAGCATAGTGATTTTTCTCCCTCTCCTTTCTCTATTCTTCCATTCCCCACTCTAACTCCGCCCTTGCCTCTTCTCCTCACCTGCCTAACACTTCTCTCTGGTGCCCCTCCTCCCCTTGTCCACTCTGCTGTCCTATCAGATTCCTCTTCCTTCAGCCTTTTACCTTTTTGACCTATCAGCTCCCAGCTTCTCACTTCATTCCTCCCTGGCTTTACATATCATCTTCCAGCTTGTGCTCCTTCCTCTCGCCCCACCTTATTCAGGCTTCTTCCCCCGTCCTTTCCGGTCCAGATGAAGGGACTCAAAATGTCAACAGTTTATTCTTTCCCATAGATGCTGCCCAACCTGCTGAGTTCCTCTAGCATTTAGTATGTGATACTGTAAATTTCCAGCATCTGCAGAATCTCTTGTGTTCATATTTAACTGCTCAAGTTGGAGATTTTTCATCAGAAGGTAAGACGTAACAGGGTTCAGAATCAGGTTCATTATCAATCATGTACCTCGTAAAAACTGTTTTGTGGCAGCAGTACGGTACAATTCATAAGATGCTATAAATTGTAATAAATATATATTAAATATGTAGTGCAAACAGAACAAATATAGTGGGGTAGGGTTTATAGTTTCAGAGACTGTTCAGAAATCTAGTGCTGGAGGGGAAGAAATTGTTCTAAAAACAAAGTGTGTGTCTTCAGGCTCTTGTACATTCCCACTGATGGTAGTAATGAGAAAAGGGTAGGTGGTGGGAGTCCTTAATGGTGGATGCCACCTTTTGAATGGTTTACAACAATAACAGTGGCAGGACGAGAGGCAGAAAAAAATAACAGAAAAGGTTTGCCACATTGAAAATGCTGGAGAAGGGTATCTGATAGTCAAAAATGTCAACTATCTGACCTGCTGAGTTTGTCCAGAATTTGTGTGTGTGGCTCTGGATTTCCAGCATCTACACTATCTCATGTCCAAAAGGTATGCCACATGGTCAGTGACAGAGCAGGATTCAAAGTTATACTGAGGGAGGTAGAAATGACACAACAGAATCAACACCTGCTACCCCAAAGCCATGGAAACAGTTGCCAATAGATTCTCTACTAGACCTGACCTGGGAACAATAAACTTTTTGATGGATGAGAGTTTACCCACTATATCAACAGACACCACGTGGTGCTTACACAAATGGCTTCTTGTGATCCATGTTAAACAGCATTTCATTAGCAAGGGCGGATAAAAATAAGGCAGGGGCTTTGTTGAGTGGACCAGTGATAGGGTGGGGAAGTACTGGCTCATCAGGCTGGGGCAAGGTATGTACCTGGTAAGTTTGTTCTTCATTCTTCATCTAGCTAGTTAGATCGGTGGGGATGGCAACAGGGGCTGTGTTGAGTTCTTTATGTGCGATGTGGGAATTCTGGGAGAACTCAGGTCTCCTGGATAACCACATCTGCACCTCACTGACCTTCAGTTTATACAGGAAACTGAGGTGGTGATAGATCGGGAGTTACAGGAAAGTAGTCGCCCCTAAGCTACAGGAGGCAGATAACTGGGTGACTGTCATGAAAAGGAAAGAAAATGGGCAGCCAGTGAAGAGTACACCTGTCGCCATTTCCCTCTAATAAGTAAAAAAAAACACAAAATGCTGGCAGAACTCAGCAGGCCAGACAGCATCTATGGGAGGAGGTAGTGACGACGTTTCGGGCCGAAACACTTCATCAGGAGTGAAGTAACATGGGATGGTTGAGGGGGGATAAGAAGTGGGGGGAGGGATAAAGTAGAGAGTTAGGAAGTGATAGGCTGGAGGGAAATGGGCTAGGGGAAAGGTGGAGAATTATGGGAAATAAAAGAGAAAGAAAGGTAGGGCTGGGGGGAAAAAAGAGAAAGAGAACCAGACTAAAATAATAGATAGGGATGGGGGTAAGGGGGGGGGCAGGGGTATCAACGGAGGTCCTTTCAGGTGAGGCGCCACTTCACCTGCGAGTCAGCTGGGGTGATATACTGTATCCAGTGCTCCCGATGTGGCCATTTATACACTGGGGAGACCTGCCGCAGACTGGGAGACCGTTTCGCCGAACACCGGCGCTCAGTCCTCCAGCAGTGGCGGGATCTCCCTGTGGCCACACACTTCAATTCCACAGAACACTCCCACTCCGATATGTCTGTCCATGGCCTCCTCTACCGTCAAGATGAGGCCACACGCAGGTCGATGGAGCAATACCTTATCTCCCACCTAGGTAGACTCCTACCTGCCGGCATGAACATTCAACTCACAGACCTCTGTTGATACCCCTTACCCCCCACCCCTATCTATTATTTTAGTCTGGTTCTCTTTCTCTTTTTTCCCCCCTCACTATAATCTCTCCCCAGCCCTACCTTTCTTTCTCTTTTATTTCCCATAATTCTCCACCTTCCCCCTAGCCCATTTCCCTCCAGCCTATCACTTTCTAGCTCTCTACTTTATCCCTCCCCCCTCGACCATCCCATGTTACTTTACTCCTGATAAAGGGTTTCAGCCTGAAACGTCGTCACTAACTCCTCCCATAGATGCTGTCTGGCCTGCTGAGTTCTGCCAGCATTTTGTGTTTTTATTTATTTCCAGCATCTGCAGATTCACTCATGTTCCCTCTAATAAGTATACTGCTTTGGATACTGTTGAAGGGGACAACCTGCCATGGGGAAGCTGCAGCAAACAGGTTTTTGGCGCTGTGGCTCAGAAGGAAAGGGGGGAGAGGCGGATTGCAGTAGTGATAGGGGATTCCATAATTATAGCAGTGTGCACAAGATTTTTTGGATGCGATAGAAACACCTGGATGAAATGTTTTTTCCCGGTTGCCAGGGTCAGGGACGTCTTGAATCAGGTCTATGGCATTCTAAAGGGGAAGGCTGAGCAGTCAGAAGTCTCGGTACATATTGGCACCAGTGACATGGGTAGGAAGTGGGAAGAGGTCCTGACGAAAGAATTTATGGACCTAGTTAGAAAGCTGAAAAGCAGGACCTCCGGGGTAGTGATCTCTGGATTTCTGCCTCTGCCACACGCTAGTGATGATTTGGTAGATGAATGCGCTTGAGGAACTGGTGCAGCAGGCAGGTTTCAGGATCATTAAGATCTGGTGAAGGTATGACCTGTACAAAGGAGGTTTCAGGATCATTAAGATCTGGTGAAGGTATGACCTGAACCTAAGGAGGTCCAATATCTTTGCAGGCTGGTTTTCTAGGACTGTCGGAGAGGTTTTAAACTAATTTGGCGGGGCCTAAGGGTAGGGCAGTTGGCATACAAGTAGAGCAGTGTATTGAATGCCTGTCGGGATGAAAGGGCACATGATAGGGCAAAATTGCAGTCAAAGGGATGAGTTGCAGTGTAACATGGGGACAAAATCAAAAAGGGTGACAAATACAGGACTGAAAGTGTTATATTTGAATGCATGCAGCATGTGGAATAAAGTATATGATCTTGTAGCCTAGTTAAGAGATTGGCAGATAAGATGTTGGCATCACTGAGTTGTGATTGAAAGAAGATCATAGTTGGGAGCTTAACATCCAAGGATATATCGTGTGTTGACAGGACAGGCAGGTAGGCAGAGAGGGTAGTGTGGCTCTGTTAAAGGGATCTTTGAAAGAGGTGACCAAGGATCGGAAGATGTGGGTAAAGTTAAGGAACTGTAAGGGTAAAAATATCATCATAGGAGTTATACACAGGTCTGAACATTACCCTGGATGTGGGCTACAAATTACAGCAGAAGATAAGAAAATGCATGTCAAAAGTGCAATGTTGCAATAATAAGAGGATTTCAATTTGCAGGTAGATAGGAAAATCAGTTTGGTGTTGATTTTGGATCCCAAGAGAGAATTTGTGGAATGCCTACAAGGTGGCTTTTTAGAGCAGCTTGTGGTTGACCCCACGTGGGGATCAGCTCTGCTGGATTGAGTGTTGTGTAATGAACCAGATTTGATTAGGGAGCTTTAAGTAAAAGAACCCTTGGGAGGCAGTGATCACAATATGATTGAGTTCAATTTAAAATTTGATAGTGAGAAGGTAAAATCTGATGTAGCAGTATTTCAGTGGAGGAAAGGAAATTACAGTGATATGAGAGAGGAGTTGGCCAAAGTAAATTGGAAGGAGATGCTGGTAGCGATGACAGCAGAACAGCAATGGTGTGAATTTCTAGAGAAAATGAGGAAGGTGCAGTATAGATGTATTCCAAGAACAAATACTGAAATGGCAAAATAGTACAATTAGGGAAGGCAAACTAATGTAAAAGCAAAAGAGAGAGCACACAACAAAGCAAAAATTAGTGGGAAGACAGAATTGGAGAGCTTTTGAAACCCTACAGAGAGCAACTAAAAGAATCATTAAGAGGGAAAAGATGAAATATGAAAGCAAGCTAGCAAACAATACAAAGTGGATAGTAAAAACTTTTTCAAATATGTTAAAAAGAGAGAAATGAGAGTGGAGTGGATATAGGACTGCTAGAAAATGAGGACGGAGAGATAGTAAAGGGGGACAAGGAGGTGGCAGACGAACTAAGTGAGTATTTTGCATCAGTCTTCATTGTGGAAAGCACTAGCAGTGTGCCAGATGTTGAAGGATGTGAGGGAAGAGAAGTGAGTGCAGTTACTATTACAAGGGAGAAGGTGTTCAAAAGACCTAAGGGTACATAACGCACCTGGACCGGATGAACTGCGTCCTGGGGTTCTGAAAGAGGTAGTGGTGAAGTTTGTGGAGGCATTAGTAATGATCTTTCAAAAATCATTGGACTCGGGCATGGTGCCAGAGGATTGGGAAATGCAAATGTCACTCCACTCTTTAGGAAGGCAGCAGAAAGGAAATTATAGACCAGGTATCCAGACCTCTGGTTGGTAAGATGGAGTCAATTGTAGAGGATGAGGTGATAGAGTACTTGGTGTCACAGGACAAGATAGGACAGAGTCAGCATGGTTTCCTTAAGGGAAAATCCTGCTTGATGAACTTGTTGGAATTCTTTGAAGAGATTACACGTAGCGTACATAAAGGGGATGCAGTGGATGTTGTATATTTGGACTTTAAGAAGGCCTTTGACAAGGTGTAACAGGAAGCTGCTTACCAAGTTAAGAGCCCATGGCATTACAGGAAAGTTATTGACATGATTAAATCAATAGCTGATTGGTAGGTGGCAGTGAGAATAAAGGGATCCTTGTCTGGTTGGCTGCCAGTGACTAGTGGTGTTCTGCAGGGGTCAGTGTTGGGACCACTTCTTTTTATGCTGTCTATCAGTGATTTAGATGATGGAATAGATGGCTTTGTCACCAAGCTTACAGATGATATGAAGATTGGTGGAGGGGCAGGTAGTCTTGAGGAAACAGGTAGGCTGCAGAAGGACTTAGACAAATTAGGAGAATGGGCAAGAAAGTGACAAATGAAATACAAAGTTGGAAAATGCGCAGTCAAGCACTTTGGTAGAAATAAATGTGCAAACTATTTTCTAAACAGGGAGAAAATTCAAAAATCTGAGATCCAAAGGGCCTTGAGAGTCCTTGTGCAGAACACACTAAAGGTTAACTTGCTGGTAGAGTCAGCAGTGAGGAAGGCAAATGCAATGTTAGCATTCATTTCAAGAGGTCTAGAATACAAAAGCGAGGATGTAATACTGAGGCTTTATAAGGCACTGGTGAGGCCTCACCTTGAGTATTATGAACAGTTTTAGGCTCCTCATCTAAGAAAAGATGTGCTGGCATTGGAGAGGATCCAGAGGAGGTTCACAATATGATTCCAGGAATGAAAGGGTTGTCATACGAGGAACATTTGATGGCTCTGGGTATGAACTCATTGGAATTTAGAAGGATGGGGGGGGGGGGGGGGGGCTCTCATTGAAACCTTTCAAATGTTGAAAGGCCTGGACAGAGTAGATGTGGAAAGGACGTTTTCCACAGTGGGGGAGTCTTAAGACAAGGGGGCACAGCCTCAGGATAGAGGGGCATCCATTTAAAACAGATGCAGGTAAATTTCTTTAGCTGGAGGGTGGTGAATTTGTGGTATTTATTACCACAGGCATCTGTGGAGACCAGGTCGTTGGTGTATTCATGGCAGAGCCTGATCGTTTCTTGATTGGACATGGCATCAAAGGTTGCGGGGAGTGGGACTGAGGAGGGGAAAAAAGAATCAGCCATGATTGAATGGCGGAGCAGACTCGGCGGGCCAAATGGCCTAGCTCTGCTCCTGGGTCTATGGTCTAAGATTGGGAAGCTTTTAAACAAAAACAACAGAAGGCAACTTTTTTTAAAAAAAGCCATAAGGAGGGGAAAGATAAAATATGAAGGTAAGTTAACCAATAACATAAAAGAGGATACCAATTTTTTTCAGATACTTTTAAGAGTAAAAGAGGTGAGAATAGATATTGGACCACTGAAAAATTATGCTGGAGAGGTAGTAATAGGGGTGAGGAAATGACAGACGAGTTGAATAACCCCACTATGAACCCTCAGAAAACGGTCTCCCAACACATCACTGACCTCGATTCTGGAGAAATCCAATCCACTGCCACAAAACTCAGTTAACCTGCAGTGCTTGCTTCTACCTCCTGCTAAAGATTCACAGACCTGGCATTTCATTTTAAAATATTTTAATTAATTATTATTGGAGATTAACAAAAATCAATGTCATTATATACAATAAGGAATTAAATTAGCAAATAACTGATTAACAAAGCTAAGCAATATATCAATAATACTAAGAGAAATTAAAGTGTTGTAGTGGTGTGCTACACACAGCGCTGGAATAACAACACGCAGACGGTGAGTTGCAGTTGCGTTAAAGCTTTATTCAAACTTCACGGCCTCGCTTTTAAGCCTTCCCGTTTCTGCCCTCCCCGGGCAGGAATACTGTAGAGGGCACATATTCACAGTCCCGTCCCGCGCGCGGGCTTTTCCCTTTGCTGGTGAAGAAGGCCTGGCGCCCTTTTTGGGGCTGGCCTCCCTGCTGGCGCGCACCGTTTTGTGAGCCGGTTCGAGTGCGCTGGAAAGTGGGTCACCACAGTGTTAATATTTTTTTGAAAGAAAGAAGGAAAAAAAAAACCCCTACTAACTTAAAAAAACCCCATTGGGAGCACAACCTTGGAGCTATACATCATACAAGCTTCTATTTTTAAAAAAAAATCAATCTGCCAACTCAAATCCACTTAAAGATTGGAAGGAAACCCTAATATCAGATGATGATAGTGGGTGAATGAACCCCACCTTTTCTCAAAATCAAATCGAGGATCGAAAGTTAGACTTGTGTTTCTCCAAACTAAGACATAACATCACCTGAGAAAACCATTGTATCGAAGTAGGAGCAGAAACATCTTTCCATTTCAACAAAATAGCCCTTCTGGCCAATAATGTAACACATGCAATTACATGTTGGTCTGATGGAGAAATACCATGAATATATCGAGGGATTATACCAAAATAAAACTATTAAGTTGTAAATTAATTTTTAAAACTTTAGAAATTGTAGAGAAAATAGATTTCCAAAAATGTTTCAGTGCAGAACACGACCAAAACATATGTGTCAATGTGGCTGTCTCGGTTTTACATGTCACACTGACTATCAACATTAGGAAACATTTTAGACAGTCTGTCCTTTGTCAAATAGTAACGATGTACAATTTTAAATTGAATTAAAGAGTGATTAGCACAGATCGAAGAAGAGTTCAACTTCAAAATCCGCAACCAATCTTCTGTTATCAGGGTCATGTTAAGCTCTTTCTCAGTAAACCTACAGATTCCCATGGTTATCTTGACTATACCTCTTACCACACTATCTCCTGTAAAAATACTATTCCCTCTTCTCAGTTCCTTTGCCTCTACCGCATCTGTTCCCAGAATATGACTTTCCAGGACATTAGAGATTTCTTCCTTCAAAGAACGGGGTTTCCCTTCCTCCTCTATCAATGCTGCCATCACTTGCATCTTCACCATTTTCCAAACATCCACGCTCACCCCAACTCCCTGCCGCCCTAACAGTGATAGTTCCTCTTGCCCTTGCCTACCACCTGATGAGTGTCCACGCCCAACACATCATCCTCCGCAACTTATCTTTACCTCCCCCGCCCCATCCACTTCCTGCTGGATCATTCCCTCTATGATTCCCTCGTCTGCCCTGCCCATTTGTCCCTCCTCATTAATATCCTTGTGGATGATGCGATGATTCTGGTAAACCTGTGATAGTGAATTTGAAACCCCTCCCACCAACAAACTCCATGATCGCTGGTATTTGAAACCTCATCCAACCTACATCTAGTAGGTAAACCTACCTTTGTGTTTTTTTTAAAATCACGTCTACCCTCACCTTGAAGACGGGTTGAATTTGTTCTTTAAGTTATTGCGAGTGAAGATGCCCTCATTGTGAGACATGACCTTGTTTTCTGAAGTCAACATTGGAGCCTTACATTCTTAGATCTTATGCTCACCCAAAATAAGGTATTTTGGTTTCTGTTTCTATTTTACTCTACTGAATTGGGTCTGCATTAATTTCTCTGCTTCTCATATCCAGGTAAGTTTTTGAAAAGTACTTTTGAGTAATGTAAAAAGATTCTTTCACCCACACAAATGCTGGAGGAACTCAGCAGGTCTGGCAGCGTCTATGGAAAGGAATAAAGAGTTGACGTTTCAAGCTGAGACCCATCATTAGGAGTCCTGATTTTTTTTTTTGTGGAATTGTTTTTGAGATAAAATGTATTTGTGTATCCACACAGAGCTATTGTGTGTCTGGCAAATGGTGGGTTTCATTATATATACAACCATTCAAACAGTAATAACTAACTGCACAGATACCAAGCACTATATTAACAAACATATTAATAATCTCCTTGAAAGAGGGGGTCCTGGTTTTAGCACAAACTGGGCATTGTTGAAGAAGCTATTGGTGAGTAAGTGTCTCTTGATAGCATCATCAATTACACGATCCATCAATGTCCTGGATTTCATCTGCTTTTGTGAACAGGGCATACCCAGATTAATTTCTGTGTGTAGCTGTACTGACAGCTGCTCTGGGTACACCCTGTTCATTTGGCTTGGCTAGAGCTGTAGCTCATTCCGAGTTAGAACATAGAACAGCACAATACAGGCTCTTCACCCATAATGCTGTGTTTGTTCAGTCTCAGCAAGACTTCCTTGCCTATGTAGCCCAAGACACTTGCAGTGCACGCGCACGTTTGCCTTCCTCATTGCTTCTGTACCTGCATGTTACGTGAACAAGCACACTAAGATTTCATAGAACACCAGCATTTACTCAGATAAAAACAGCGCTGAAGTCGGCCCTTCATCCCCTCAGTTCCAAAACTATCAACCACCAATTGACACGAATCCCAATTTTTATTCTCCCCACGTTCCCATTAGCTCAGCACAATACCAGTGAGAAAGTTCTCGCACTCACATCGTACATCGAATCAGGCTTTGAACTCAAAAAGAAAAGTGGAACAATTTTATCGATGTATCCGCTGCATACGTCGCAGTTTGGAACCAAGGCTTTTAATGTTAAATACTAGCCCGAATTATCCCATGTGAAAAGATCCTACATCTCCACAGTCACCCGTTCTTTTTAAACACAAAGTACACTGCAGATGTTGTGGTCAAATCAAGACGTACAAAAAAGCTGGATGAACTCAGCAGGTCAGACAGCATCCGTTGAAAGGAGCAGTCAACGTTGACGAAGGGTCTCGACCCGAAACGTTGACTGCTCCTTTCAACGGATGCTGCCCGACCTGCTGAGTTCATCCAGCTTGTTTGTACGACTTGATCCGTTCTTTTTATACCTGCCAAAGAAGTGACACTGGTGGCATTATGAGATTCTGCAATGGTGTCACACAGGGTCAGTTCAGGCTCCTACCTTGTTCAATCTGTACCTCAGTGACCTCCCTGAAACCAAATCTGCTACATTTGGATACGCTGATGACTTAAGTCATAGCCTTCCAATCGTACCATTGGTGGGGGGGGTGGGGTGAAATTACCCAACATAATCAACTTCCTATCCAAGTGGTACCTAAATATGAATGTCAACCAAACAGTAACTTCCATATTTCATCTGCACAACCGACTAACCAAACAATATAAAACTAAGTGACAAACAGGTACCAAAGGATCCACACCCAAAGTACTTGGGAGTCACACGAGATCGAACTCTCTCATACAAGATCCGCCTTCAAAATGTAGCAAAAGATCTAATAGCCAGAATAGCCATGACCAGGAAGAAAGCAGGAACTAAATGGGGTGCTAACCAGTCAGTCCTACGAACATTAGCCAAGCACAATGTTTCTCAGTCCCCGAATATTGAGCATCCACCTGGGAGAGAAGGGCTCACACAAACATCGTCAATACACAGTTCCGTACTTCTATGAGAATAATGTCAAGAGCCTAAAACCCACACCTGTCCAATGGTTCCCGACAATGAACGGAATAGCACCCCCGGAGATCTGTGGGAAAGCAGCTTCAGCAAAATTCTACAAGCGTATCCAAAATATGCCCAACATTCCAGTTAGTAAACTCATCGAAAATGCTTCTCCAATTTCCCGATTCAAATCCCGAAAACCTTTCTACAACTTGAGAAACCTCGACTCCTTTGACGAACCCGTAGTGCCAGTACGAACACACCAACCACCCCCAATCCCCCCCCGGGATCTGATTGACAACCCCACTCAGCTCTTACCGGGCTTTACAGCCACCAGAGAGAAAAAAAAAACTGGGCAGCCGCAATTAGACTCAAGTCGACCTGACAAAACAGTACGCCGATGGGGCACCCGGCAAACCCCCCAGCTTACCCCAACCTGGTCCAAACGTGCCCTCTCACTAAGATCCGACACGGCTTTGCCGCCGTTCATCGATGCTGCCACGACCTGCAAGAGCGATTTGACAAAAACACGAATATAATTGTGAAGAGAACAACGTCTGCAATACGAACAACGACGGCAGGTAGTAGTGAATAGCAGGGTAGCGTTATGGTTAGCTTGACACTATAACAGCACCATCAGTTGTTTGTGGGAAGTTGTAAGTTCTCCCCATGGCCGTGTGGGTTTCCTCTGAGTGCTTCGGGTTCCTCCCACAGTTCAAAGGCACTCGGGTTAATTGGTAATAAGGCGGTGTGGATTCATTAAACTGGAAAGCCCTGTTACCATGCTGTATCTCTAAATAAAATTAAAACCCTGTAACTAATTCTAAAGGTTAATCTAATCCTTCTCTCGCGCATAGCCCTCCATTTTCCTATTATCCACGCGCCTAAGAGTCTCTTAAATGTTCCTGGACTGTCTGCCGTTACCACAACCCTGGCAGCACGCTCGATGCAACCACTCTCAAAACAAACTTGCCTGTTCAATGTAGCAGCCAGCCTGTTTCCTGACTTCTGACCTTTAATAGTTTTCTCAGCCATCTCTTGATAATGTGGAGTGAATTGAATTGGCTAAAGACCTGTCAGTTTGGGGATGTTTGGATCAGATATTTAGCACTTACAACATAGTACAGTACAATACAGAACCTTACAGTTCCTGACATTTCTACTGACCATGATGGCAGATTATTCTAATCCCATCGTCCCCCATGTCATCCATATCCCTCTGGTTGCTTCTGGTTGGACTTTGGTTGTGAAAGTTTAACTTTGGTGTTTTAGCGCCAAGGTGCTGGGGTCCACCATCCTTCCATATTCCTGGGGCCCTTCCCTGCAGTTGTTTCCTTTCCCCCACACAATGTTTGGCAGCCACTCAGAGATCTCCTGGCCCTTGTTTTAAGGTGGCAAGGCAACATAGTGGTTTGCACACCACTTTCCAGTCCCAGCAACATGTGTTCAATTCCTGCCACTGCCTGTAAGAAGTTTGTACATTCTCTCCATGACCGTGAGGGTTTCTCCAAATGCTCCCACAATCCAAAGAGGTACCGGTTGGTGGGGTAATTGGTCATTGTAAATTGTCTGATGAATAGGCTAGGGTTAAATTGTGGGAATGTATCCAAGTAAATAAATAAATTTGTGGTGCAGAAATGCTTCTATTCCACTCTGACTCACAAAGCTGCACTCCTGTCCTTGCTATAAGTTGGGTGACTGATTGTGCCATCAACTGCCCTCCCTGGCAAAACACCCACAAAATGCTGAGGAAACTCTGCAGGTCAGACAGGAAGAAACAAACGGTTTTGGGTTGAGACCTTCATCAGGACCAAGACCATAAGACATAGGAGCAGAATTAGGCCACCTGACCCATCGAGTCTGCTCCACCATTTAATCATGGCTGATCCTTTTTTTTTCTCCTCCTCAACCCCAGTCTCTGACCTTCTCCCTGTAACCTTTGGCACCATGCCCAATCAAGAACCTATCAATTTCTGCCTTAAGTGCACCCAACAACCTGGGCTCCACACCTGCATGTGGCAACAAGTTCCATAAATTCACCACCCTCTGGCTAAAGAAATTTCCCCATATCTCTGTTTAGAACCGGCGCCCCTCTATCCTGAGGTTGTGCCCTCTTGTACTAGATTCTCCTACCAAGGGGATTAATCTTTCAGCATCTACTCTGTCTAAGCCTTTCAATATTCAAAAGGTTTCAATGAGAACCCCCTTCATCCTTCTGAATTCCAGCAAGTACAGACACAGAGCCATCGAACATTCCTCATATGATAACCCTTTCATTCCTGGAATCATCCTTGTGAACCTCCTCTGGACCTTCTCCAATACCAGCACATCTTTTCTAAGATGAGGGGCCCAAAACTATTCACAATACTCAAGATGAGGCCTCACCAGTGACTTATAAAGCCTCAGCATCACATCCCTGCTCTTGTATTCTAGACCTCTCGAAATGAATGCTAACATGGCATTTGGCTTCCTCACCACCAACTCAACCTGCAAGTTAATCTTCAGAGTTTTCTGTACAAGGACTCCCAAGACCCTCTGCATCTCAGATTCCTGGATTTTCTCCTGTTTTAAAAAAAAGGTTCGCACATTTATTTCTGCTACCAAAGTGCTTGACCATGCATCTTCCAACATTGTATTTCATTGCCACTTTCTTACCCATTCTCCTAATCTGTCTAAATCCTTCTGTATCCTACCTGTTTCCTCAATACTACCTGCCCCTCCACCATTCTTCATATCATCTGCAAACTTGGCAACAAAGCCATCTATTCCATCATCTAAATCATTGTTATACTGTACAGCATAAAAAGAAGTGGTCCCAACACCGACCCCTGCATTACACCACTAGTCACTGGCAGCCAATCAGAAAAGGATCCTTTTATTCCCACACACTGCCTCCTACCAATCAGCCAATGCTCAAACCATACGATACCATGGGCTCTTAACTTGGTAAGCAGCCTCGTGTGGCACCTTGTCAAAGGACTGAAAGTCCACATATACATCCACTGCATCCCTTTTATCTATCCTACTTGTAATCTCCTCAAGGAATTCCAACAGGTTCTTCAGGCAGGAGTTTCTCTGAAGGAAACCATGCTGACTTTGTACTATGTTGTCCTTTGTCACCAAGTACTCCATCACCTCATCCTTAACAATTGACTCTAAAATCTTCCCAACCACTGAGGTCAGGCTAACTAGTCTTTAATTTCCCTTCTGCTGCCTTCCTCTTTTTTTAAAGAGTGGAGTGACATTTGCAATTTTCCAGTCCTCTGGAACCATGCCAGAGTCCAATAATTTTTGAAAGATCATTACTAATGCCACCACAATCTCTAACCCTACCTCTTTCAGAACCCTAGGGTGCAGTTCATCTGGTCCGGGTGACTTATGTGCCTTTAGGATTTCCAGCTTTTTGAGCAGCATCTCTCTTGTAATAGTAACTGCACCCACTTCTCTTTCTTCACACACTATAGTGTCTTCCACTAGCAGTATGATGCTGAAGACCAATGCAAAATACTCATTTAGTTCATCAGCCATCTCTTTGTTCCCCATTATTATTTCTCCTGCCTCATTTTCTAGCAGTCCTATATCCACTGTCATTTCTCTTTTATTTTTAACATACTTGGAAAAAACTTTTACTATCCACGTTGTTAATATTTGCTAGCTTGCTTTCGTATTCCATCTTTTCCTTTCTAATGATTTTTTTAGTTGCTCTCTGTAGGTTTTTAAAAACTTCCCAATCCTCTGTCTTCCCACTACTTTTTGCTTTGCTGTATGCCCTTTCTTCTGCTTTTTACAATAGCTTTGACTCCCCTTGTACTATCTTACCATTTGAGTATTTCTTCATTTTTGGAGTACATATGTCCCGCACCTTCCTTATTTTTCTCAGAAACACATACCATTGCTGCTCTGCTGACATGATTGCCGGCAGCTCCTTCTTACATACTTTGGCCAACTCCTCTCTCATACCCTGTAATTTCCCTTACTCCACTGAAATACTGCTACATCAGACCTATCAAATTTCAAATTGAACTCAGTCATATTGTGATCACCGGTTCCTAAGGGTTCTTTACCTTAAGCTGCCTAATCGCCTCTGGTTCATTACATAACGCCCAATCCAATATAGCTGATCCACTAGTAGGCTCAACAACAAACTGCTCTAAAAAGCCATCACGTAGGCATTCAACAAACTCATTCTCTTGAGATCCATTACCAACCTGATTTTTCCAATCAAGCTGTCTGTTAAAATCTCTCATGACCACCATAACATTGCCGAAAGCAACAAAGCCCGAAACGTCAATTGCTTATTCCTCTCCATAGATGCTGTCTCACTTACAGAGTTTCTCCAGCATTGAGTATGTGCTGCTCTGGATTTCCAGCATCTGCAGAGCCTCTTGAGTTTATGTCCTTCCTGAGGAGCTATTCAGTAGTGAATACTTCGTAGAGTGTTTGATGCTCTTGGGATTATCTGGCCGGCCCTTCTGATCCACCCAGTGGTTGCTGATTCACTGTTGAGGCCCTCTATAGGTGACGTGTTGGACCCCCACAATTGCTGCTCCATGTCCAAGGTCTGGAAAGTGAGATCATGCAGTTGTCCAGGACACAGGAAGTTCCGTGTATTTCTCATGACAGGGAACATGTTTTCAACAGGGGTGGAGTTACCTGCTTTGTTCCTGTATACTGGATAAAGCCAAATATCCAACCATGTCTTAGGTTAATACTTGGATAATGACGGGCTGGTTTACTTAATTGTTTCATATTGATCTACAGATCAAACAGCCTAACCTGAACACCTTGCCAGTTGTCTCTGAATCCAGGGCGAATCCAATTAAATTAGTAATCAAATGACTGACTAAACTAATCTCTTTTGCCTATACAATGTCCATATTCTTCCATTTACCTTACTCTCTTAAAAGTCCCTGGTGTATCTGCCTCAACCACCACCTCAGGCAGTGCATTCCAGGCAGCCACCACTCTCTGTGTAAAAAAAAACTTGCCCCTCACATTTCCTTTGAAATTACTCCCTCTCACTTTTTGTGAATGCTCTCTGATATTAGACATTTCAACCCTGGAAAAAAATACCGTCTGTCTACTCTATCTATGCCTCTCATAATCCTATAAACCTCTACCAGATCTCCCCTGTTCCAGAAGAAACAACCCAAGTTTGTCCAATCTCTCGTTGTAGCACATGCCCTCTGGTCCAGGCAGCAACCCGGTAAACCATGATCTCACTCCTTTAATGGGCGACTAAAATTGAGTGCATTACTCCAGGTGCAGCCTAACTAGAGTTTGATAAAGCTACAACATAACTTCCTGACTTTTGAACTTAATGCCTCAACTAATAAAGGCAAGCATGCCATATGCCTTCTTAACCACCCTTTCAACCTGTTCCCTTTTTTCACTTTGTCCAATCAGACACCCTCCATCCTCAAATAATCAGAACAACTAAATGCTTTGTTTAATAACCTCACCTTCAACCTCTTTGGACCTAATTAAGGTTTATCCCACAATAATCCAACCTCCTGAATTCTTATCACAGGCATCTGCACTTGCTCTTTTGATAATTTAATCCTTTGTTCTGTACCTTGTGATTTCCTTCCACACCAGAAATTCAGACCAAAATTCCCAAATTCCTACCTCCATAAAAGATTATTCTAAAAGGCTGTACAATAGATTGCCCATGAGCTCAATATATCCCAAAATATTCTACAGCCAATTAAAAAAAATACAGGTGCACTGAAATACGAAAAAAAATGCTGAAAAAGATCAATACATTAGGGATTGGCAATGCAGAATGAAACAGTTTTAATATTTCAGGCCAGTAATCTATTATCAAAAGGATAATCTGCTGTGATACAGGAATCTTGGCAGTCAATTAAAGTGACAGGTGGTATAGCTAGTCAAACCACAGCCTTACAATTCCACTAACTGTGAGAATAGAACACTACAATTCAAGTGCAAAGTAAAATTAGTATCAAAGTACATATATGTCACCATATACAAACCCGAGATTCATTTTCTTGCGGGCATGCTCGACAAATCCAATAACCTCAATAGAATCAATGAATGACCACATCAGCTGAGTGGGTAACCAGTGTGCAAAAGACAACAAACTGTGTAAATACAAAAAAAAAATGCATTAAATATTGAGAACATGAGATTGAAGAGCTTAAAGCATTGACTATGAATGTATGCATGAAAAGTTATTGCACTGCCTCAGAATAGGAGAACAATGCTCTAGAGCAGAGATGAAGACAAGTTTCTTTAGATGGAGGGTGGTGAATTTGTGGAATTCATTACCACGTTCAGCTGTGGAGGACAAATCATTGCATATATTTAAAGCAGAAGTTGATATGTTCTTGATTAGTAAGGGTGTTGAAGGTTATGGGGAGAAGGCAGGAGAATTGGGTTGAGACGGATAATAAATCAACGATGATGGAAGGGTGGAGCAGACTTGCTGGGCCAAATGACCTAATTCTGTTCCTACATCTTATAGGCTGTTTTTAAGTGTTGGCTAAGGAATAAATACTGGCTAAGAATTAAAAAATCAAATCCCTGTGCTTTCACTTCGCAATTGTGACGCAGGTTCTATTAGATCAACATGGAAGGCAGATGGGACTGCAGTTTAATGTTTTAACAAAGAAAGCCCATTACTGGGCTTCCCAAAGTACAGCATTGAAGAGTCAGCTCAACTTTTATGTTGAATTCTATAGTGCAGTACCTGAACCCAGTGTTCTGACCCAGAGCAGAATTAGGCCATTCAGCCAATCGAGTTTGCTCCACCATTCCATCATGGGTGATCCCAGATCCCACTCAACCCCATACACCTGCCTTCTAGCCATATCCTTTGATGTCCTGACCAATCAGGAAACTAACAACTTCTGCCTTAAATATACCCACAGACTTGGCCTCCACCACAGTCTGTGACAGAGCATTCCACACATTCACTACTGTCTAGCTTAAAAAATTCCTCCTTATCTCTGTTGTAAAAGGTCACCCCTCAATTTTGAGGCTGTGCCCTCTAATTCTGGACACCCCCAACATAGAAAACATCCTCTCCACATCGACCCTACCTAGTCTTCTCAATATTCAATTGGTTCAATGAGACCTCCCTGTATTCTTCTAAATTCCAGTGAGTACAGGTCCAAAGCTGCCAAACGCTCCTCATATGTTAACCCCTTCATCCCCAGAATCTTCCTTGTGAACCTCCTCTGGATTCTCTCCAATGACAACATATCCTTTCTGAGATATAGGGTCGAAAGCTTTGACAATACTCCAAATGCAGCCTGACTAGCATCTTATAAAACCTCAGCATTATCTGTTTGCTTTTATATTCAATTCCCCTTAAAATAAATGCCAACATTGCATTTGCCTTCTTTACCACAGCCTCAGCCTGTAACTTAACCTTCTGGGAGTCTTGCACGAGGATTTCTACATCCCTCTGCACCTCTGATGTTTGAACCTTCTTCCCATTTAGATAACAGTCTGCACCATTGTTCCTTTTACCAAAATGCATTATCATACATTTCCCACCACTGTTTTTTGCCCATTCTTTCAATTTGTCCAAGTGCTGCTGCAATCGCATTGCTTCCTCAGAACTACCTACCCCTCCACCTATCTTCATACCAGCTGCAAGCTTTGCCACAAAGCCATCAATTCCAATATCCAAATTGATTCCTCTTGTACATTAATAAAACAAGAAGGAATATTGTGAAGGCCACTCAGCCCCTCACACATGGCCCAGTATTCAGTATGATCATGGCAAATCATACCCCCTTCATCTTCCCTTCAGTTCCACACAGCCTGTGATCTCCCAGTCTTTCAAAATTGTTCTGTTTCCTCTAACCAAACAGAAATGTTGATTTTAGACTACACATTTAACATGCTCATTTACTGGCAGTGTTAAACACAGCCTCTGTGTTTCCTCCATGCTGCACACTGTCAAATTAAATGCCTGCCCAAATTAACTATGATGAGACAATCCTCAAGGAGCAATTTGTGCCATTGTTATTATGCTTCACAGCTAATCAGTGGGTGCCACTCTTCCACCCGGTTTAATTATTAATTTGGCCAGATCTTCATAAACACTGCAAACTGACTGGTTGTTAAGAATGTTTCAAACTTCAAAGCAGCCTTGCCTGAACTGATTTCACAACCTATGGACTCACTTTCAAGGACTTTACAACTCATGTTCTCTATATTATTTTCCTTTTTTTAGTATTTGACAGTTTGTCTTCTTTCGCCCTTTGGTTGCTTGTCAGACTTTGTATGTAGTATTTTTAATGATTCTGTTGTATTTCTTTGTTCCACTGTGAATGTCTGCGAGAAAATGAATCTCAAGGTCATATATCACAAAGAAGAGAAAATCTGCAGATGCTGGAAGTTCAAGCTGGAGGAACTCAGCAGGCCAGGCAGCATCTATGGAAAAGAGTAAGCAGTCAATGTTTCATGCTGAAACTGTTCATCAGGGCCGGAGAAAAAAGGTGAGAAGTCAGAATAAGATGGTAGGGGTAGGGGAAGAAGAAATACAATGTAGTAGGTGATAGGTGATTTTGTGCATGTTTCAAGGTAGTATATGGTGACTTAATAATTTGTATTACAGAAAGCTGATTATGTTTAAATTACACATTACAATATACAGGTTGAAGATGGAATGAATTCAGATCATATGTCAGAGCTTAATTCGTTCAACTTTAAAATCTAATCAGGTGATTAAATCTCCATTGATATTGGTTTATTATTTTCACATGTCCCTTGGTAGTGTAGCAGCCAGCACAACGCTGTTACAGCTCAGGACGTCGGAGTTTGGAGTTCATTTCCGATGTCTCTGTAAGGAGTTTGTATATTCTCCACATGGAATGCATGGGTTTCCTCCAGGTATCCCAGTTCCCACAGTTCAAAAGTGTACCAATTTGTGGGCTGATTGGTCATTGTAAATAGGTTAGGGTTAAATTAGGGCTCCAGGGTTGCTGGTGGCACAGCTTCAAGGGCTGGAATGGCCTATCCCATGCTGTATCTCTAAATAAAATAAAATAGATACAATGAAAAGCTTGTCTTCCAACTCTTTATACAGATTAAATTATTACACAGCGCATTGAGCAGGACTGCCGAAGGGTCTCAGCCTGAAACGTCGACTGTATTTTTTTCCATAGATGCTACCTGACCTGCTGAGTTCCTCCAGCATTTTGTCTGTGCTGCTTGGATTTCCAGCATCTGCAGATTTTCTCTTTTTTGTAAAACAGTAACAATTCAGAAAAAAGTGCAAATGCTACCAGAAACAGTGCGGTGATAAAGTGCAAGGTCATAATGAGGTAGTTTGTGAGGGCAGGAGTCCATTTTATTGTACACGAGGTCCATTCAACAGTTTGATAGCAGTGGGAGTGAGATGGAAACTGTCCTTGAGCCTGGTGGTGTGTGCTTTCAGGATTTTGTATTTGGAGAGGGGAGAAGAGACAGTGTCCGGGGTCTTTGATTATACTGGCTGCTTTACTGAGGCAGTGAGAAGCATAGACAGAGTCCATAGGGGGGGGGGGGGGGGGGCTGGTTGCTGTGATGTGCTGAGCTGTGTCCACACTCTCTGCAGTTTCTTGCAGTCACATGCAGAGCAGTTGCCATACCAACCAGTCAGAACTCTGTTCATCATACATCTATAGAAATTTGTAAGAATCTTCAGTGACATTCTTCAAACCCTCCGTCCCTCCCTCTCCCTCCCCTCTCGCCCCTTCTCCTCCTCTCCCTCTTTTCCTCTCCCCCCTCTCCCTCATCCACCCTCTCTCTCTCTCACCTACTCTCCCCCTAACTCCCTCTTCTTCTCCCCTCCACCATAGGCTAGGCCAAATTGTGCAAAAGAATGTTAATTAAATTTTAATGCAAAGGGATAGTTTGCTGTACACCAAGCTAGCAATTGAGATTGTCAACCCCGAAGAGCTCTCAATTGTAACAAATCAGACATTGCAATGGATCCCATGACGGACAGTATCTGTAAGGAGGATTACCTTGCTTGATATCAATGCAGCATTTGACAGCGAGGAGTCTGGCTAACATCCAAGTAATTTGTGATAATAGGAAGCCTCTCCACTTGCCAGGGTTGCAACTTACACAAAGGAAAGCAATAGAGTTCTCTTCGGCAACACGAGTGAATCTGCAGATGCTGGAAATAAATAAAAACACACAACGCTGGCAGAACTCAGCAGGCCAGACAGCATCTATGGGAGGAGGTAGTGACGATGTTTCGGGCAGAAACCCTTCATCAGGAGTCACTTCCAGAGTTTTCTTCCATTTTTTCACTTTTTGTGATCTGGGCATGACTGGCAATGCCAAAGTTCATTGCCAATCCCTAAATGCTCTTAAGAAACTGCTGGTGAACCACCTCACTTCCCTCAAGCAATCCAGCCTTCTGGTGACCACCCTCCCACATTTCTGGAAATCCTGTGTAGCTCACACAAAAAGCTGGAGGAACTCAGCAGGTCAGGCGGTATCAATGTAAAGGAATGCTTCAGGCCAAGGGACTTCATCGGACTGGAAAGGAAGGGCCAAGAAGCCAGAATAAGAAGGTAGGGAAAGGACAAGGAAGCACGGTTGTGTAGTGGTTAACACAACACTTTACAGTACCAGTGTCCTGGGTTCAATTCCCACCACTGCCTGTAAGGAGTTTCTACGTTCTCCCTGTGACCTCGTGGATTTCCTCCGGGTGCTCCAGTTTTCTCCCACATTCCTAAGACCTACCGGTTGGTAGACTATTTAGTCATTGTAAATTGTCCTGTAATTAGGTTATATTTAAATCAGGGGATTGCTGGGTGGTATGGCTCAAAGGCCCAGAAGGGCCTATTCCATGCAGTTTGGACCTCAACCTCAATAGACAGGATGGTGGGCAACTCTGAGGAGAACCTACAGGTGGCGCTGTTCCTCTGTACCTGATGCCCTTGTCCTTGTTGGTAGAGTTCATGGGTTTGGTGATGTGACAGCAGAGAACCTGCACTGCATTTTGTAAGCAATACACAGTTCCACCACTGTGCGTCAGTGATGGAGGGAATCTAACACTACAAGGTATTGAGCTCTCAATTTAGCTCGCCATGGCTCTAGACCATATTTATCTATCCGCACTACACTTCCTCTGTAATGCTATATTCTGCATTCCATTATTGTTTTTGTTCCTTTGTACTAACTCAATGTAGGAAATGACCTGTCTGGATGGCATGCAAACAAAAAGCCTTCACTGTATCTTGATACATATGACAATAATAAACCAATTATCAGTTACGGTTCTCACTGCTTAATTTATATTGAGGGAGAATTTCTTCTCTCAAAGGGTCAAGAATTGTTGGAATTCTCTGCCTTGGAGTGCTGTGAAACTTGGGATGGTCCGATTTCAGGATTTTAGTAATCAAAGGTGATGGGGACTTGGTGATTGGACCAGTTTCATGGATTGATGTATAATAGCACAGTGATTAGTGCGACTATTACAGTTCAGGGCGTCGGAGTTCAGAGTTCAATTCTGACACCGTCTGGAGGGAGTTTGTACGTCCTCTCCGTGAAGGTGTGGCTTTCCTCCGAATGCTTAGGTTTCCTCCCACAGTCCAAAGATGTACCGGTTAGTAGGTTAATTGGTCATTGTAAACTGCCCAGTGAATAGGCTAGGGTTAAATACTGGGTTGCTACACAGCCAGGCTTGTTGGGCCGGAAGGGCCTGTTCCGTGCTGTATCTCTAAATAAACATAAAATATGTTCACTCTCTTATTTCACATATGAATGTGTGTTTGTAGCTGCATGCAGTAACTTTAGTCTTTGCAATGTCAAGCAGGTGTCTTTGTAATATACTGGTGCAGTTGATAAAGTGGCCATTAATTCTGCACTCAGTGGCCACTTTATTAAGTACAACTGTGCACCTGCTTGTTAATGCAAATTTCTAATCAGCAAATCATGTGGCAGCAATTCAGTGCATAAAAGCTTGCAGCCATGGTGTTGAGATTTAGTTGTTGTTCAGATCAAACATCAGAATGTGGAAGAAATGTGACATAAGTGATTTTGACCATGGAATGATTGGTGGTTTGAGTGTCTCAGACACTGCTGATCTCTTGGGGTTTTCAGTAAATTGACTCTAGAGTTTACAGAGAATGAAGAACAAAAAAGGGGGAAGAGGGCGGCTAAAGTCAATGTAGGTCCCTTGGAAGATAAGAAGGGGAAATTGATATTGGGTGATAAGGAAATGTCTGAGGCATTGAACGACTATTTTGTGTTGGTTTTCACAGTGGAGGACACATCTAATATGCCAAAGGAGGATGTTATGGACAAAATGGGAGGTGAGTACCTCAATAAAATCACTGTTACTACCGAGAGTGATGAGCAAACCAGAGGGCCTGAAGGTAGATAAGTCTCCTGGTCCTGATGGGATGCATCTAAGGGTGCTGAAGGAATTGGCGGAGGTTATAGTAGACGTGTTGGTAATCATTTATCAAAACTCTCTAGACTCTGGGCAGGTCCCGGCAGATTGGAAGACAGCAAATGTCATGCCACTTTTTTTAAAAAATGATGTAGGCAAAAGACAGGCAACTATAGGGCAGTTAGCTTAACATCTGTAGTCAGTATAATGCTTGAAGTTGTCATTAAGGAAGAAATAGCGAAACAGTTAGAAAGGAGTGGTTCCATTAGACAGATGCAGCATGGATTCAGAAAGGGCAGGTCCTGTTTAACAAACTTACTGGAGTTCTTTGAGGACATAATGAGTGCAGTGGATAGAGGGAAACAGGTGGATGTTGTATACTTGGATTTCCAGAAGGCATTTAATAAGGTGCCACACAAGAGACTTGTAAATTAGATATGGATGCATGGAGTCGGAGGAAGTGTATTGGCATGGATAGTGGATTGGTTAACCAACAGACGGTAGAGAGTTAGTATAAATGGGTGTTTCTCCGGTTGGCAGTCAGTGGTGAGTGGGGTGCCGCAGGGGTCGGTGCTGGGCCCACAGCTGTTTACCATTTACATTGATTATTTGGAAGAGGGGACTGAGTGTAGTGTAGCAAAATTTGCTGATGACACTAAACTGAGTGGAAAAGCAAATTGCACAGAGGATGTGGAGAGCCTGCAGAGGGATTTAGATAGGTTAAGTGAGTGGGCCAA
This sequence comes from Hemitrygon akajei, assembly GCF_048418815.1. Classification (NCBI taxonomy): domain Eukaryota; kingdom Metazoa; phylum Chordata; class Chondrichthyes; order Myliobatiformes; family Dasyatidae; genus Hemitrygon; species Hemitrygon akajei. The sequence goes on from NC_133129.1 coordinate 174,603,501, forward strand.
GGTCTGGCAGATGGAATGCAATGTTGGTAAATGCGAGATCGTCCACTTTGGAAGGAATAATAGAAGAGCAGATTATTATTTAAATGGTGGAAGATTGCAGCATGCTGTTGTGCAGAGGGACTTGGGAGTGCTTGTTCATGAATCGCAAAAAGTTGGCTTGCAGGTACAGCATGGTATTAAGAAGGCAAATGGCATGTTGGCTGTCATTGCTAGAGGGATTGAATTCAAGAGCAGGGGGGTCATGCTGTAACTATACAAGGTACTGGTGAGGCTGCACCTGGAGTACTGTGTTCAGTTCTGGTCTCCATACTTGAGGAAGGATATATTGGCTTTGGAGGCAGTGCAGAGGAGGTTCACCAGGTTGATTCCAGAGATGGAGGGGTTAACCTATGAGGAGAGATTGAGTCACCTGGGACTATACTCTCTGGAATTCAGAAGAATGAGAGGGGATCTTATAGAAACATACAAAATTTTGAAAGGGATAGATAAGATAGAAGTAGGAAAGTTGTTTCCATTGGTAGGTGAGACTAGAACTAGGGAACATTGCCTCAAGATTTAGGGGATAAGATTTGGGATGGAGCTGAGGAGAAACTGTTTTTCCCAGAGAGTGGTGAATCTGTGGAATTCTCTGCCCAGGGAAGCAGTTGAGGCTTCCTCACTAAATATAATTAAGATACAGTTAGATAGATTTTTACATAGTAGGGGAATTAAGGGTTATGGGGGAAAGGCAGGTAGATGGAGCTGAATTTATGGACAGATCAACCCTGGTCTTTTTGAATGGCGGGGCAGGTTCGATGGGCCGGATGGCCTACTCCTGCTCCTATTTCTTATGTTCTTAAAAAAACATCCAGTGAGTCGCAGTTCTGTGGGTAAGATTGCCTTGTTGGAGAGGTCAGAGGAGAATAACCAGACTAGTTTGTTAATTCAGTATATCGGGGTAAAGCCCTCCCCACCACTGAACACATCTATACACATTGTTGTCATTGGAAAGCATCGTTAGGTATGTCCACCACCCAGAACATCAGGAAGAAGGTACAAGAGCCTCAGGACCCAAACCACCAGAGTCAGGAATAGTTATTGCCCCTCAACCATTAGGCTCTTGAATCAAGGGGGATAACTTCACTCAACTTCACTTCATCATTGAAATGTTCCCACAACCTATGGACTCGCTGACAAGGACTCTTCATCTCATGTTCTCGATATGTATTGTTTATTTTTATTATAATTCTTTTTTTTGTATTTGCACAGTTTGGTGTCTTTTGCACAGGCTGAACAAAAGACAAATGGTCTTTCACTGATTCTGTTGTGGTTGTTATTCTATTATGGATTTGAGTATGCCTGCAAGAAAATGAATTTCAGTGTTGTCTACTGTGGCGTATACACTCGACCCACTGTCTGCATGAAAACACCCGCCGGATTTTTAAACTCCCCTTGAAGACAATCTCGAGCAAACTGTCTCTTTCGGGAGTATTGCCCTTCCTCCTTGGAGCCATTCATCTGCACAAAGCACCTTGCAATGGGAACTCTGCTTCCAACAGCATTCTGTGGCACCTTCCCTTCTGTCTTGCTCTGCAGCTCCCACCAAAAGACCCAAAACCAGACTGCTGTCCTTCAAAAAAAAAACTCTTCCCCACAGCACTCTGGAGCCTTCTCTCACATCCTGATTGGCTGACTCGTATTCCTAAGCTGGACAACATGGGTCCTCATCTTAGCTGAAGCCTAAACTCACTTTCCAGCATGATGTTCTACTTTTACAGAAAGCTGCTAATATAAATTACCTCACAGCAGAGCAGTGGAAATCTTAACCAGGGCATTACATATGTACTTTGATAATAAACTTACTTTGAACTTTGACAGGAAAGCAACAGTAACTGAAATAACCATGCATTACAACAATGGTGCACAGAAGAGCATCTCTGAACACAACACGTTGAACCTTGAAGTGAATGGGCTATAGCAGCAGAAGACCATGAACGTACATGCAGTGGCCACTTTATTAGCTGCAGGAGGTATGTAATAAAGTGGCCAAGGTGTGTATATTAAACATACAGTCAGACAGCACAGTCCCATTCAACAAATAGCGCTGAGTCAGGCAGATTGAATCTAGCCCTAATTTCTTTTACACTGTAAGCCACCCAGATCAAATTTTGATTGAAAGACTTTTATCCGGAGTCCAACAGAGAGCAACATCCGCAGTTCCTAAATTAATTTATCATGGAGCAATTTGATGTGGTGTCACTTTTCTTCATGGCCTTCAAGAATCTAAACTTATGATGCTGACATCATTCAATATGATCAAAATTGTACTATATAATCGAGTGTGACGGAACTTGACCCTTCTCAATGTTACCTTGCCTTCTCTGCAGGAAGATCAAAATGTTTATGGGACTTTAGATGGTCCACTCACAGTTGGTTGAGCTTGGGGCATTATCAGATATCCATCGGGAAAATCTGCTGCTGATTAGCAGCAGTTTAAGAGCACTCGCAGCTGAACTTTATAAACCTTCACGCCGCCGGCTCAGTTCACTGTCTTAAAGTAAAGACACTGCTTGCAATTTCACTTGTTCTCACGATGTTCTGCTTTAGCTCCAGAGCAGCAGTGACAATACTTCCAAATTAATCCCACATTGGTTGTGAGGCCCTCAGGGACATCCTGAGGAACTGAAGAATTCTGTATGTGAGCACACTTATTCCTTACAGTGAGGAGTAGCATTAAAACAAGTTTTCAGCCCAATTTAGCAACGCATGTCTACATGCAATCTCTTCATCTCGTTCTAATAATAAAGCAAATCCAATTACTATATTGCAGATGATAGTAAACTTCACAGAAATGCTGTTGGTATTGGTTCGTTATTGACTCAGGTACCAAGATACAGTTGGAAGCATCTGCTTGCCATCCAGGCAGATCATCAGGCATAATTACTCTGGGATAGTAAAAAGAAAATAGAATTTAGGACACGGTGTTTCAGTTACTGAGAAAGTGCAAGGACCACAATGAGGTAGATCAGGAGCCCCTTCAACCACCAGGTTCTTGAACCAGCATAGGCAACTTCACCCACCTTATTATGCTTGTAACTTCAAAATGTTAAACTAATTCAAAGGAAGACATGGGAGTCCAAAATGTGGGTCTAACTTCATGTTTACTTTAAATGAGGCACATAGTTTCACTTGGTAGCGTGATGACATATGCAATTCATATATTACTGGCACAGGTGATGTCGCAGAGCAATGTGTTGTTAGGTGCCTTGCTCAAGGACACAAACACGCTGCCTCAGCTGAGGCTCGAACCAGTGACCTTCAGGTTACTAGTCTGATGCCTTGCCCACTAGGCCACCCGCCAACACAACATACCTTTTTATGTATATATATTTAATCAAATATTATTGAAATAATAAAAATAAAACATACCTGAATATTGAACTGATTCCATAACCCATGTATTCACCTTCAAGGACTCTACAACTCACGTTCTCCATATTATTTATTTATTGTTTTAATTTGCATAATTTACCTTCTTTTGCATATTGGTTGCTTGCTAGACTTTGCTTATGTACAGGTTTTCATAAATTCTATTGTATTGCTTCATTTTCCTGTAAAGGCCTGCAAGAAAGTAGATCTCAAGGTAGTATATGGTGAAATATGCATACTTAGATGATAAATTAATCTTTGACTATTTCATCGTCATCATTCAAGCACCTGGTAACAGTAGCTTAGAAAAAGACCAAGTCAGGTGATTTACACTCTCAGGCTTTTGTATCTACTACCTAACAAGAGGTGGGAGAAGAGGGCACCATGGAAGCCTAGTGATTAGTGCAAAGCTATTATAGTCGGAGTTCGGAGTTGCATTCTGACATCATCTGTAAAGAGTCTGCACATCCTCCATGTGGAATGTGTGGGTTTTCTCCAGGTTCTCCAGTTTCCTCCCACAGTCCAGAAGCATACCAGTTGGTAGGTTAATTAATCAGTATAAATTGTCCTGTGATTTGTCTGGGGTTAAATCAGGGGTCGCTTGATGGCCCGCCTCAAAGTGCTGGAAGGACCTATTCTGCGCTGTGTGTCAATAAGTAAGTGCATGCATATATACATACATACATATATAGATATGTACACATATATGTACATACATGTATATATACAAACATATATATATATATACACATATATGTATGTACATACATACATAAATCGAAGTGAGAATGACCAGGATGGGAGGGTTCCTTGATTACGTTGGCTACTTTCCCAAACTAGCAGGAAGTAGAGACGAAATCAGTGAAGGGGAGGATGTTTTTATGATAGATTAGACTGTGTTTACAACTCCATGCAATTTCTTGCGATCTTGGGCATAACATTTGCCATACCAAACTGTGATGGATCTGAATAGATTTTGTTGCCTGTTCTCTCCCGCTGACAGTATTGAGTTGAGGGAAATATACTTCCCTCCTTTTTTTCTCATGTTGCTATGGTGCCAGACCGTCAGTATCACTGTGAAATTGTTCACCACCTTCTGCACAGGTGACCTTTTTACCTTCCAGCCTTTTGTGCATCATCCAATCTTTACTGTGTGGAAGAAAGTCATCACATTGTGCCCACTGTTTAACACAATAATGCACGGTGGGAGAAATTGTCCTTTTTTTCACCCATCAAAAAATTGTGCTAAAGCTCTCTTGCTAGCCACGTGACTGAGAAAGCAAGGGTGCTCTGGAGTACCGCTAATGTTGCAGGAGTTAAGGGATTGGAGTGGGGTAATGTAATTGAACAGATTGTTTCTCATGGAGTAATCACATTCCATCATTCCTACCGTATAGTCCTGCAAATTGTGTGCAAAAGTGTGCAAACTTAAAGCACACGGTATTGGGGGTATGGTATTGATGTGGATAGAGAATTGGTTGGCAGACAGGAAGCAAAGAGTGGGAGTAAATGGGACTTTTTCAGAATGGCAGGCAGTGACTAGTGGGGTACCGCAAGGCTCAGTGCTGGGACCCCAGTTATTTACAATATATGTTAATGATTTAGACGAGGGAATTAAATGCAGCATCTCCAAGTTTGCGGATGACACGAAGCTGGGTGGCGGTGTTAGCTGTGAGGAGGATACTAAGAGGATGCAGGGTGACTTGGATAGGTTAGGTAAGTAGGCAAATTCATGGCAGATGCAATTTAATGTGGATAAATGTGAGGTTATCCACTTTGGTTGCAAGAACAGGAAAACAGATTATTATCTGGACAGTGGCCGATTAGGAAAAGGGGAGATGCAACGAGACCTGGGTGTCATTGTACACCAGTCGTTGAAGGTGGGCATGCAGGTACAGCAGGCAGTGAAAAAGGCAAATGGTATGTTGGCATTCATAGCAAAAGGATTTGAGTACAGGAGCAGGGAGGTTCTACTGCAGTTGTACAAGGCCTTGGTGAGACCTAGAGTATTGTGTGCAGTTTTGGTCCCCTAATCTGAGGAAAGACATTCTTGCCATAGAGGAAGTACAAAGGAGGTTCACCAGATTGATTCCTGGGATGGCAGGACTTTCATATGAAGAAAGACTGGATCGACTAGGCTTATACTCACTGGAATTTAGAAGATTGAGGGGGGATCTTATTGAAATGTATAAAATTCTAAAGGGATTGGACAGGCTAAATGCAGGAAGATTGTTTCCGATGTTGGGGAAGTCCAGAACAAGGGGTCACAGTTTAAAGATAAAGGGGAAACCTTTTAGGACCGAGATGTGGAAAAACATCTTCACACAGAGAGTGGTGAATTTGTGGAATTCTCTGCCACAGGAAACAGTTGAGGCCGGTTCATTGGCTATATTTAAGAGGAAGTTAGATATGGCCCTTGTGGCTAAAGGGATCAGGGGGTATGGAGAGAAAGCAGATACAGGGTTTTGAGTTGGGTGATCAGCCATGATCATACTGAATGGCGGTGCAGGCTGGAAGGGCTGAATGGCCTACTCCTGCACCTATTTTCTATGTTTCTATGTAAAATGTTGGAGGAACTCAGCAGGTCAGGCAGCATCCATGGAAGTGAATAAACAGTCAATGTTTCAGGCCGAGGTCCTCCAGCATTTTGTGTATGTTGCTCTGGATTTCCAACATCTGCAGATCTCTTATGTTTAATATTTTTCTCATGTTCTCCTGTGTCTTTTACCCATCACTTTCAGTCTGAATCCCGTGATACTTGAACCGTCTGCTAATTGGAACAGAATCCCTCTAAACTTGTTATCTAAAACTGTTACAATCTCTTTCAAGTTTGATCTCAACTGTACTTGCTCCAGTGAGAAGAAAAGCTGACCACACTTCCCAAACCTGCCATATTGCTGTGGAGAAGGCACGTCATCTGCTTGTTCAGATAAAAATTAAATATGAGGAAAGTTTCTGCGTCCAGACCCTTTCCAGTCTTCCAGAGGAACAAAAAGTTCTCAAGTGCTTTGCTAATTCTTTTAATAATTCTCTTAAATTTATGCTGGCTTGTTATTTACTCTCTTTTAAAGGAAATTAGTCCTTCCTGTAAATCTAGGATGGGCCTCTCATATGATTAAATCTCCTCTCCCTTCCTTTATTCCAACAGAAACAATCCCAGCCTAGTCAGTCAGTCCTTGGGACTTAAGTAGAAAACAAGAGCACCCGTGTTTTCTCAGGTACAGATAGTGATTGAATCATTGCATCCTTTATCTCTGTCACTTAGCCCCATTTTCTAGAGTCATAGTCATAAACTTCTGCAGCACAGAAACAGGCCCTTTGGCCCATCTAGTCCATGCTGAACTGATCTTCTGCCTAGTTCTATGCAACTGGACCATATTCCTCCAAACCCTGCCCATCCATGTCCCTCTCCAAACCTCTTCAATGTTACAATTCAATCCACATCTATCACTTCCACTGGCAGCTTATTCTACACTCTCACCACTATCTGCATGAAGAAATTTCCCATCAGATTCCCCTGATATATTTGACTTTTCACTCTAAACCAGGGGTTCCCAACCAGACCCCTTAGTTAATAGCAGGTGCCCATGCCATAAAGAAGGTTGGACTCTCCTGCTCTAAACCTATGATCTTTAATTCTAATCTAGCACAACAGGAGGAGAAAAACTCCCTGCATGCATTCACCTTATCTACACCGCTCATAATTTTATATACCTCATAAGATTTCCCCTCATTCTCCTGCACTCCAGGGAATAAAGTCCTAAACTATTCAATATTTTTCCAATAACTCATTTCTTCAAGTCCCAGCAACATCCTTGTAAATTTTCTCTGCATTCTTTCAAACTTATTGATACCTTTCCTGTAGGTAGGTGATTAGAACTGTACACAATACTCAAAATTCAGCCTCACCAACATCAGAATCAGAATCCAGTCTATCATCATTGACCATATGTCATTAAATGTGTTGGTTTGTGGCAGCAGTACAGACATATACAATAACAAATTATTATGTTACAATACAATACAGTGCTAAAATGGAGTAGTGAGATAATAGATATGGGTTCATGGATCATTCCAAAATCAAATGACAGAAAGGAGAAGAAGCTGTTCCTAAGATATTTAGTGAGGCTCCTGTACCTGCTCTGATGGTAGTAATGAGAAGAGAGCATGTCCTAGTGACACCTTGAGGCACCACCTTTTGAAGATGACCTCAGTGGTGGGAAGGTTTGTGCCACTGATGGAGCTAGCTGAGTCTATAACCCTTTGATCTTCTGCACTGGAGCCTCCATGTTAGATAATGATCCAACCGGTCAGAATGCTCTCCACCATACAGCTGTAGAAATTTGCTACAAACCTCCTCTGAATCCTAATGAAATATAGCTACTGGCATGCTTGCTTTGTGAGAATAAAAATGGTGTGTATTCTCCCTCCACTCATGCTGTACCTCATGTAGGTGTAGAATGTATGACACAGGAAGGGCAAGCTTCCACTCGAGCCTGCACAAGCAATCCTTATATCTGCTGATTCCCTTGGTTTCCACAAGCTTGAATGGACCCAGCGACTGAGCATCCACAGACCGCTGGAGCAGAGAATACAACTACAGTCAGCAACTCTCAAGGATCACCTTGAGGTCTCCAAGAATGAAAGCTCACTTTCCTGAACATTGAGTAAACTCTGGAGGACAGTTGTAGAGCCATTAGAACATAGAACGTAGTATAGTACAACATAGGAGCAGACTCTTTGACCCATGGTTTTTAAAAAAGTTTATTTAGAGGTTCAGCACAGTAACAGTCCTTTCTGAGCTAACAAGCCCACACTGCCCAGTTACACACATGTGACCAATTAGCCTACTAATCTGTTCACCTTTTGGACTGTGGGAGGAAACTAGAACACCCGGAGGAAACCCACGTAGTCATGGGGAGAATGTACAAACTCCTTATAGACAGTGGTGCTGGTATTGTGCCTCCTTCTTTGCTTATTTATTTATTTTGGTGATTTTTTAAAAAAGTGATTCCACTGTAATTGTTATTTTGTGTCTATGGCACATTGGGCAGCATTTTTTTTTGCCATTTCCTCTGCTTTTTTTTGTATTTTACGAGGCTGAGTTACTAATTCGACGCTCATCCCAGAATGGATGGAAAACGTGCAAGATGCTGGCTGGATTCGAAGCTGGAACCATTTGCCTCAAAGTCCATTGCTGATGCCTGTACATTGCAGGTCATTTGCACCATAATACTGCCACAAAACAGCAAATTTCATGTTATATAAATCAATAATAATTCTGATTTTGAACTAATTAAGCTAATGACCTAATTCCTTCTGCCTGCATATATTCCATCCGCCAATTCTCTGCATATTCATGTGCCTATCTAGGAGCCATTTAAAAGCCTCTATTATATTTGCCTCTGCTACCACACCTAGCAGTGTATTCCAGGCACCCACTATTCTCTGTGTAAAAAAAACTTGTCCCACACATCTCCTTTGAACTTCTCCCGTCTCACCTTAAAAGCATGCTCTCTAGTATTAGATATTTTGACCCTCAGGAAAATATTGGCTGTCTACTCTATCTAAGCCTCTTACGATTTTATAAGCTTCTGTCAGGTCTCTCCTCTGCCACTGCAGAGAAAACAAGCTAGTTTGTTAATTAAAATTGCCATAGTAATATAACTCGTTAAGCTCCCAGATCCACAGTGACCCAAGTTGAATCCTAAACTCCGACATCTGTGTGAAATAGGTGCAATCCTGCTGTGAACAGCTGAGAGCTCCAGTTTCCTCCCTCATCTCGGAGTGGGTTGGTAGGTCAATTGCCCACTGTTCGCTGCCCTTAGTGTGCAGGTGAGATTTTTACTCAAGAGTGGTGAGTGTGTGGAATGCACTGCCAGGGTGGTGGTAGTGGTATATTAGGGGCATTTGAGGCGCTCCTCAAGTTCAGTTTTTATTGTCATTCAACCATACACATGTACACAACTAAACAAAACTTTGTTCCTCTCAAAACATAGTATATATAATCACACAAAGCACATATAGTTACGATCCAGATAATACATGGATGAAAGAAAAATGGAGAGCTATGTAGGGAAGGGTTAGATTGACTTCCAAGTAGGTTAAAGGATTGAACAACATTGTGGGCCAAAAGGCCTGTACTGTGCTGTAATGTTCTATGACGGTCAGAATCTCGGAGCAGTTGATGGGAATTCAGGGAGAATAAAATGAGTTAGGGTAGGATTAGTGTAAGAACACATAGATAAAGATCAGCATGAACTCAGTGGGACAAAGGGCCTGATTCCAAGCTGTTTCTCTCCAAGACAATGAAAATTGAAATGTTTTTTTTATTTTCTTTGGATCATTATTAATGACAGGTTTGGATGGTTAGCTGATTTTTGATGACATCTTCCAGGAGCTCATGCAACGGTATGTGGGAATGTAGACCCAAAAGGAAAGTGCATTATTTTCAATAAATACAGAAGAAACAAAGTTTTCTGTTAGCAATACAGCCCTTTGAGCCACGTGCCCCAGCAACCTTGATTAACCCTAACCTAATAATGGGCCAATTTACAATGACCAACGGTATGTCTTTGGACTGTGGGAGGAAGACAGAGCACCCAGAGGAAATCCACGCAATCCACAGGGAGGACGTACAGAGACTCCTTACAGAACAGCACCAGAATTGAACTCTGAACTCTGGAATGCCCCGAGCTATAATAGGGTTGCACTAACCACTGCACTATGGGGTACAGTTATCTTGAGCCTGGAATAGTCTGCGAAATAACTGTCTGTAAGCAATCTGGCTTGTGGTGAAATCTAATTACATTTTCATATTTTTTTGCTTTTTCTCCAGGGTAAATAATACTTTCACCTTTTACCCTCAGGGAACTACTTAACCCACCATAAGCTGCCACAAATGTTTCAGTTTAAGCAAACATCAGAACTAAACCGTGAGAGGAGGGGAAATAGAATGGGGAAGTGAGGGTGAATTTCTTGATTGCTGGGGGCTCTGCTGTCAAATACTATACGCTGTAGCTGAACAAACACCAAACAGATTGACTGAATTCCCAAAATGTTTACTTTTGGCAGGCACTCTTTCCAACATACATTGAATTTAATCTTGATCTTTATACGGCTTGACTTCCTGTTTCCATTCTGAAGTTTGTCAATCACTGAGTGTTTGGTGCCGGGAGTAAAAAAGAAAACAAGTTTAGTTTCACTTCAATTTTGGGGAAAAAAACTGAATTACGAAGTGGCAGCGCCCAGGCAGAATAAAGCGGATGAACACTGTGCTAGGATCCACAGCGGGCAAAGGTTCTTTACTGTGATCAGATCCTGTCAAAGCCTTCAGTTGTACGGCTCTCAGAAGCAATGACCTGCGCACTGTCTTGAACCTTTGCAAGTAATTTCCGCAGCAGTTCTCACTCTTAAGAATTTGAACCAGCATTGTGACTGTATGCAGCTTCAACCTGAAACAAAAAAAGACCTAGATATGGAGGGACTGATGATGGTGGAACAATCTATTTTACTTTTTTCATTTAGAGCAGGGTTTCGCTACCTGGGGTCCACAGACGCCTCGTTTAATGATAGGGTCCATGGTACAAAAAGATCGGGAATGCCTGATTTAGAGATACAGCACAGTAATAGGCCCTTCCAGCCCAAAGATGCTCGATTACACCCCTGTAACTAATTAGCCTACTAACCTATAAGTCTTTTTGGAGTTTGAGAGAAAACTGGAGTACCAGAAGGAAACCCACATAGTCACCAGAGAAAATACAAACTCCTTGAAGGCCTGTTCCCTATTTGTTTCCCCTTTTCAAGGTGTAGACAATATGAAAAATTTAAATTAAATTTTAATTAATAATTATGTTCATTAATAAATAATAAAGTATTAATTACATTTAGAATTAATTCAATTTTAATTAAATAATTGAAAAATCACAACAAGGCAACAGTGGATAAGAATGGTAGGATTCCTTCCAAGAATGCAGTACTCTTCCTGGTTACCTGGTTCCAATAATACAGTACAAAGCTGAGAAAATCTGCAGATACTGGAGATCCAAGCAACTCACACAAAATGCTGGAGGAACTCAGCAGGCAAGGCAGCATCTACGGAGAAGAGTAAACAGTCGACTTTTCAGTCCGAGACCCTTCATCAGGACTGGAACAAAAAGCTGAGAAGTCAGAGTAAGGAGGTGGGAGGAGAGGATGAAGACGTAGAAAGTGTAGGTGATCGGTAAAACCACAGGGGTGGGGGGGGGGAATGAATAAAGAACTGGGAAGTTGATTGGTGAAAGATATAAAGGGCTGAAGGAGGGAGAATCTGATAGCAGAGGGTAGAAGACCATGGAAGAACACCAGAGGACAGGTAAGGAGATAAGGTAAGAGAGGGAAAAGGGAATGATGGGGGGGGGGGGGGGGGGAGGGGAATTACTGGAAGTTCAAGAATTTGATGTTCATGCCATCAGGTTGGAGGCTACCCAGATGGAAATTAAGGTGTCGCTCCTCCAACCTGAGTACAGCCCCGTTGTGGTAATAGAGCAGGCCATGGACTGACATATTGGAATGGGAAAGGGAATTAAAATTTAAATGGGTGGCCACCGGGAGATCCCACTTTTTCTGGCAGTCTCAGCCTAAAACATTTACTGTTCCATAGATGCTGCCTGGCCGGCTGAGTTCCTCCAGCATTTTCTGTGTATTGCCAATAATGCAGTAGTTACCATTACAGATGTTAGTTTATTTGGTTCCAGATTTACTTAATTAAATACATTTAAAGACCTAGATAGGGTGGACAGGGAGAGGATATTTTCTATAGTGGGGGAGCCTAAGACCAAATGACACAGCCTCAGAAAAGAAGGATGTCCTTTCAGAAAAGAGGAGGAGGAATTTCTTTAGACAGAGGGGAGAAAATCTGTAGAATTCATTGGCCCAGACAGTTGTGGAGGCCAAGTCATTGGGAATATTTAAAGCAGAGGTTGATATGATCTTGAATAGTAAGGGATTCAAAGGGTACAGGGAGAAACCAGCAGAAAGGAACTAAGAAGGATAATATATCAGCCATGATGGAATGGGAGAGCAGACTCAATGGGCCAAATGGCCAAATTCTGCTCCTATGTGTTAAGGTCTTAAATTGCTGGAGTACTGTGGTGGGGGTTTGGATCACGACTCTGGATCATTGATCCAAGGTTTTGAATGTTAATCAGTAGCTGTGGTTGGGACATTAGTGTAGCAGTTAGCGTAACCCTATTACAGCACCAGCGACCTGGGTTCACTTCCTGCTGCTGTCTGTCAGAAGTTAGTGCCTTCTTCCCATAACTGCGTGGGTTTCCTCCCACATTCCAAAAACGTACGGGGTAGTAGGATAATTGATCACATTGGTGAAATCAGGCGCTGCAGGCTTGTTAGGCTGGAAGGGCTTTTTACAGTGCTATATATCAAACTGAAATAAACGTCATAAATAAACTTGCCCACTATAACTAGAAAGAGGAGAGAAAGATAAGGATTTCCATTCACGTACAGTTTGACACGGAATCACGAGCTCTAGTGTTACTTGTGCTCACTTCCAGGTTTTGGAGGTTGTGGATTAGAACTGAGAGTATGACTATGCTGAATGCTGAGCTGTAGTTAATAAACAGCAGCCTGATGTGAGTATTACTATTGTCCAGGTGATTCAAGGCCAAGTGGAAAGCCAGTGAGATTGGATCCACTGTAGACCTATTGTGGTAATAGGCAAATTGCAGCAGGTCCAGGTCCTTACTTAGGCAGGAGTTGGTTCTAGCCTTGACCAAACTCTAAAGTAATTCATCACAGTAGATGTGATACCCATTGAGGCAGCTCCACCTGCTCTTCTTGGACCCTGGTATGATTGCTGCCCTGTTGAAGCAGGGGGTGGGAACCTCTGGCTGCGGTCATGAAAGATTGAAGATGTCCAGTTGGTTGGCATAGATTTTCAGGTACCCCATCAGGGCCTGATTTTGTGTGGGTTTGCTCTTTTGAAGGATGTTCTGAAATCAGCTGCCAAGACAGAGATCAGAGGCTCACCAGATACTGCAGGAATTCATATAGGTGTAGTTATAGTCTCCCTTTCAAAGGGTGAGTAAAAGGTATTGAGCTCCTCTAGGGGTGAAGCATCACAGCCATTCAGGATGTTAGGTTTCTCTTTGTAGGAAGAAATGGCCAGAGCTGACATGCATCCAATTCCACCGGGGGCCGTTGCTCTTAAAATAGCCTCCCATAGGTTGTAACTGTACTTCTTGTGTAGTTCCGCATCACTGATCTTGAATGCTGCAGATCTAGCCCTCAGCAGACTATGAATTTCATGGTTCATACACGGCTTTTGGTTTGTCTATATTTGATATGTTCTTGAAGGCACACAGCCACACAGGTCTTGATAAAGTTGGTGATAACTGGACTACAGGTGTTCCCCCCCACCATGAAACCTTTCTTAGTCGAAATGGTGTAAAGCAAAGAACCATTAATTTATATGGGAAAATTTTTTGTAAAAGCGAAAATCCTCTTTGTAATGTGAAAACTGGTTACTAATGTAGGTCTTTTGTAAAAGCGAACATTCGTAAAGCAGGGGACACCTGTATTCATTCAGATTCAAAGATGAATCCCTGAATATTGTCCAATCCATGGACTCAAAGCAGACCTGTAAGTGCTTCTCCACCACCTCCCTTGACCAAACCTTCTTGGTCCATACCGCTAGTGATGCAGTCTTTAGTCTTTGCCCAGTAGAAGTACAGCCAAGTGATTGGACTTTCCAGAGTGTGGTTGTGGAATGGCACAGTAAACATTCTTGATGGTGGTACAGCAGTGGCCAAGTGTGCTGGTTCCACAGGTGATTTGTTAGTGGTAGTTGTTCAGGGACTTCTTCAAACTGACTTAGTTGAAAATCCCTCACAATGATAGGGAAGGCATCAGGATATGCAGTTTTGTGCTTGTTGATTACGTTGCTCTGTTCCTCCAGTGCCTGCCTGATCTTGGGCTGATGTGGAATGTGCACCTCTACCAGGATAATGGTAGAAAATTCCCTCAGCAGATAAAAAGGGACAAAATATGACTGCTAGATCAGGTGAGCGGGACTGAGTCAAAACCACCGTGTCTGTGCATCATGATGAGTTAATCATAAAGCATATTCCATCTCCCCTGCCTTTAAAAGTCTGAGCTGTCTTGACTTTGCGGAGAATGGTGAAGTCATCAAGCTGAAGTTCAAAATAGCAGGGGATAGCCATGTTTCCATGAAGCAAATTAGAAAGCAGTACCTGATGTCCTTCTGGTGTAGCAATCTTGCTCTGAGGTCTTTGATTTTATTTTCCGAAGACTGCACATTTGCCAGCAGGATAGTTGGGAATGGGGCTCTAAAGCCTCTGTGTTTCAAACGTAGCTTTGCTTTCCTGCTTCTGTTTTCGTAAAGGGGAACTGCACTTGCAACCTGAGTCTGCAGGCCAGGATTCATCAATTTTGAGTATCGATAATTTTAAAAAATGTTTTAAAACGATGTTGCTTATAATAGTACCCATGGCTGTGACTGTGGATTTCAGCTGTGGTAGTCCACATCGGGAATATTTGATAATTCCCATCGGAGCTGTATACAAACAATCACCCTTTATCAGCTGGTGAATTTCCTGCAAATCCCTCTATTCCTTTCCTATCCGCTTACCTGTCCACATGCTTTTTACACACTGGGATTGTACCTGGCTCTTATCACCTCATCTGACAGCTTCTTTCATGCCCCTACCATCCTCTGTGTGAAAAACCAGCGCCTTTGATCTCCTTTAAATATTTCTGATTTTGCCCAAAACCTATGACCAATTTTAGAATTTCCTACCCTTGGATAGACGACCTATTCTGCCCATCCCCTTGTATTATTCTACACTTCTATAAGGTAACCCCCTCAGCCTCCTGTGCCCCAGGAAAAACAAACCCAGCCTATCCAATCTCTCCTTGTAATTAAAGCCCTCCATTCTGAGCAACTTCTGAGTGAATCGAGCAAAAATCATTTTAACTACCATGCATTTTATGTTTTTATGAACTAGTCTTTGTTTAGAAAACTGCAACTCCTTACAATTTGTTACATGAGGTGTATGTACATTTCTAATAAAAATCGACCCATAATCAGTAGGTACTCAGACATAAGAAATTCTGAAGATGCTGGAAATCTTGAGCAATGTACATAGAATGCTGGAGAAACTCAGCAGGCTAGGCAGCATCTATGGAGGGGAATATGCAGTCGATGTTTTGTCCCAAGACTCTTCATCAGGACTGGAAGGAAAAGGGGCAGAAGCCAGAATCAGCACAAAATCTGGTCTGAAAAACTTGGTCCGATGTGACAAGTCCACTGTAATGCCTATTGTCTCAAAATAACCAATTTTTCAACACATTTATTTTTTGTATTTTCTATCTATATTTCAAACTTTATATTCTTACTTAAACTTTAAAATGTATGTGAAACTTTTTCCTTTGGTCTGCTGGGCGTGAGTATGCTCTAATGAAATTCTCTGATGTCGTCTTGGTGACGCCGCAGCTGTTGGGCACCGGAAGTCCTGATGCTTGCCAGAGCCAAAGAGAAGAATGAACTATAGTCAAGGTTGGATCTTTATGGACAAGTTCCTTTGAGGTCAACAGCAAGTAGGAATACTTCACAAAAAGTCTGGAGGAATTAAAACACAGGACATGTTATAACTTCTCAGCTTTTTAATTATCTGCTTAAAATTACTCATTTCTCAATTAGTTACCAAATATACCGCTGCAAGGATCACATTATCCATGGTCATTATTCACTAATTAATGGTTTGGATGTGGAGGTCAGGTCAATGAGTGTAATTAGGAAAGAGATTGATAGGTTCTGTGTTGGTAAAAGGGTTAAAGATTATGGGGGGAAGATAGAAAAATAGGGCAAGAGAAATACTGATAAGACCATAAGACACAGGAACAGAATTAGGCCACTCACTTCATTGAGTATGCTTCACCGTTTCATCATGGCTGATTTATTATCCCTCTCATCCCTATTCTCTTTCTTTCTCCCCGTAACCCTTGATGCCCTAACTAATGAAGAACCTTTCAACCTCCACTTTAAATATATCTAATGCATGGCCTCCACAGCCATCCGTGCCAATAATTGCTATAGATTCACCACCCGCTGGTAAAGAAGTTCAACCTCATCTCTGCTCTAATGGGACATCCTGCTATTCTGTGGCAGTGCTCTCTGGTCCTAGACTCCTCCGCTGTAGAAAACATCCTCACCATGTCCACTCTATCTAGTTCTTTCAATATTCAATATGTTTCAATGAGATTTCCCCCTCATTCTTCAAAACTCCAGCAAGTATAGGCTCACAGCCATTAAAATTCCCTCATACATTCATCCTTTCATTCAGAGGATCATTCTCGTGAACCTCCTCTGAACCCTCTGCAATGCCAACACATCCTTTCCTAGAAAAGGAGCCCAAAATTCCTCACAATGCTCCAAGTGCAGTCTGACCAGTGCCTTATAAAGCCCAATCTTATGATTGTGACTACCACTGGCAAAGACCAGCATGCATTGCCCAAATCACAATGATATCCCGATGTGAATGGTCATTTCAAAGTCGGCCACATTGAAAGGTCATCGTCCTGGAACACCCTCCCTCAGCAGATGTAAGCATTTTCTGTTTCTATCAATCACATCACATAGACACCAGACCGGAGAATAGCAGTACATGCCCCCATTCCTGAAGACCATTACCTTCAAGGTGCTCTGGTTTCTCCCACAATCCAAAAGATGTACAGGTCAGAGCTAGTGAGTTGTGAGCATGCGACATTGGTACCAGAAGTGTGGCAACTCTTGCAGGCTGCCCAGCACAGTCCTCGCTGATTTGATTTGATGGTGACGATGCATTTTGTTGTACCATCGAATGGCGAAGCAGACTCAATGGGCTGAATGGCCCAAGTCTTATGTTTTAATGTACGTGATAAATAAGGCTAATCTTTTATCTCTTTTTAAAACATACCATGGGTAGACATGGTAATGTTGCAGTTAGTGTAACACTAATGTAGTGTCAGCAACCCGGGTTCAATCCCTGTCATTGTCTGAAGGAGTTTGAACACACTCCACATCTGGGTCCACTGGATTCCTCCCACATTCCAAAGACATACAGGTTCGTAGGTTAATTGTTATCATTATCAATATGATAATAATTTAGACTATTGTGTACAGTTCTGGTCACCAAATTATAGGAAAGATGTCAACAAAATAGAGTACAGAGAAGATTTACTAGAATGTTACCTGGGTTTCAGCACCTAAGTTACAGAGAAAGATTGAACAAGTTAGGTCTTTATTCTTTGGAGCGTAGAAGGTTGAGGGGGGACTTGATAGAGGTATTTAAAATTATGAGGGGGATAGATAGAGTTGACGTAGATAGGCTTTTTGCATTGAGAGTAGGGGATATTCACACAAGAGGACATGAGTTGAGAGTTAGGGGGCAAAAGTTTAGGGGTAACACGAGGGGGAACTTCTTTACTCAGAGAGTGGTAGCTGTCTGGAACAAGCTTCCAGTAGAAGTGGTAGAGGCAGGTTTGATTTTGTCATTTATAGTAAAATCGGATAGGTATATGGACAGGAAAGGAATGGAGGGTTATGGGCTGAGTGCAGGTCGGTGGGACTAGATGGGAGTAAGCGTTCGGCATGGACGAGAAGGGCCGAGATGGCCTGTTTCCAAGCTGTAATTGTTATATGGTTATATGGTTATATCATGGATGTAATTGAGCAACACAGGCTCACTGGGCTGGGAGAACCTGTTACTGTGCCATATCTCTAAATAAAGTAATAAATAAATACCAATTGGGTCTATCACTCATGCTTGCAAACGATACAGGTGATTCTAAAGATACTTTTAACTAAATTAAACTTCTAATTAATATTCCTTACTCACCTTCTTGGCCCATTATAATCCAGAGAACAATGGGTCCCAGATTGCCCTCATTAAACACTGCAATTACTTGACCTGACCAACATCATTGAAAAACATCACATGCAAATGATGTCATGTCATAGCAAGACGGTATAAATGTCAGAAAACAGTCGGGATTGTTAGAAACGACAAAGATGGAATGACTGAAAGACAGAAAGAAAGCCTGGAATTCATTCCTCAGCCTTCGGTTTCTGCAACTTATTGGTATGTCTTTTTAGTTTGTAAGAATTGAACCTGTGAATGGAAATCCTTTGTAATTTGGAAATACATTAGGTTAGAAATCCTCTGTGCATTTTAAATCTATGTCAAGAATTATTTGTCTAAGTAATGTGTATCCTAAAAATAAACTAAACTGTTTAAAGTACTTTGTTAGCCAGACGTATCTCCTCCTTTTTAGGGAGGGAGGACCCATCACTCTAATACTGATTAGTGACAGCTAGATCTCACCATGCAGCCTAAACAGTGAATTAAACTAGTCTTTGAAATGCAGGTTGATACAGTTTTGCTGTGGTATGGTAGCCAGCAATCTGGTTACATTCTGTGAGGTCTTTGTACATTCTCCTCATGATCTGCATGGGTTTCTTCCAGGTGCTCTGGTCTTCTTTCACTGTCCAAAGACATACTGGTTCGTAGGTAAATTGGTCACATGGGTGTAATTGGGCAGCATGACTCTGGGGGCCTGAAGAGCCTTTTACCATGTGTATCTCTAAATAAAACAAGATAATCTCCCTACAGTAATCAAATCACAAATATGAGAACATCTGCAGATGCAGGAAATCCAAGCCACACACACAAAATGCTGGAGGAACTCAACAGGCCAGGCATCATCTTTGGAAAAAAAGTACTCTTGACATTTCGGGCTGAAACCTTTTGGCAGGACTAGAGAAAAAAAGCGGAGGAGTAGATATAAAAGGTGGGGGGAGGGCAGAGAGAACCATCAGGTGATAGGTGAAACCTGGAGGAGAAGGGATGAAGTAAAGAGCTGAGAAGTTGATGGGTGAGAGGAGATGAGAGAGGGAAAAGGGGATGGGATATGGAGAAGGTGGGGGGCATTACCGGAAGTTTGAGAAATCGATATTCATGCCATCGGGTTGGAGGCTACCCAAACGGAATATAAGGTGTTGTTCCTCAACCTAAGTGTAGCCTCATCACAACAGTGGAAGATGCCATGGATGGACATATCAGAATGGGAATGGGAAGTGAAATTAAAATGGGTGGCCACTGGGAGATCCTGCTTGTTCTGGCAGATGGAGCGTAGATGCTTGGCGAAGCGGTCTCCCAATCTACATTGGGTGTCACCAATGTATTGGAGGCCACACCAGGAACACCAAACACAGTAAATGACTCCAACAGACTCACAGGTGAAATGTCATCTCACCTGGAAGGACTGTTTAGGGCCCTGAATGGTAGTGAGGGGGGAGGTATAGGGGCAAGTGTAGCACTTGTTCCACTTGCAAGGAGGGAGATCAGTGGCGATGGACGAATGGACAAGGGAGTCACGTAGGGAGTGATCCCCGTGGAAAGCTGAAAGTGGGGGGAGGGAAAGATGTGCCTGGTGGTGGGATCCTGTTGGAGATGGCAGAATTTACGGAGAATTATGTGCTGGATGCAGAGGCGGGTGGGGTGGTGGGTGAGGACAAGGGGAACCCTATCCCTGGTAGGATGGCGAGAGGATGGGGTAAGAGCAGATGTGCGTGAAATGGAAAGGATGTGGTTGAGTGCACCATTGATAATGGAGGAAGGGAAGCCCCTTTCTTTGAAAAATGATGACATCTTCTTTGTTTTAGAATGAAAAGCTCCATCCTGAGAGCAGATGTGACAGAGTCAGAGGAATTGCGAAAAGGGCATAGCGTTTTTAGAAGTAGTAGGTGGAACAAGGTCTAGTTAGGTAGCTGTGAGAGTCCGTGTGTTCATAATAGACATCAGTGGACAAGTTGTCTCCAGAGATAGAGACAGTGAGATCAAGAAAGGGACAGGAGGTGTTGAAAATGGACCGGGTGAATTTGAGGGCAGGGTGGAAGTTGGAGGCAAGGTGGATGAAGTCGGCGAGTTCAGCACAGGTGCAGGAAGCAGCACCAATGTGGTCATCGATGTAACGTAGGAAAAGTGCGGGATGGTCACCAGTGTAGGCTTGGAACAGAGACTGTTTCATGTAGCCGACAAACAGGCAGGCATAGCTGGGACCCATGCAAGTACCCATGGCTACCCCTTTTGTTTGAAGGAAGTGGGAGGAGCCAAAGGAGAAATTATGGAGAGTGAGAATGAGTTCCACTAGGTGGAGGAAAGTGGTGGTGGAGGGGAATTGGATAGGTGTGGTGTCCAGAAAAAAACGGAGAGCTTTGAGGCTTCCTAGTGGGAGATGGAGTACAGGGACTGGACATCCAAAGCAAAAATGAAATGATGGGGGCCAGTGGGCCAGTGCATAGTAAAAATGAGATGATGAGGGCCAGGGTAACGCCCCCAACAGGTCAAAGGTTAAACCTAAGAGTGGTCCACCGGTCCTCCAGGTTCTGTGGTTCAGCTCAGGGCTAACAACCCAGACTAATAAAGCAAAATTGATACCAAAACAGCAATGAAGGATCCTTCTGCATCTGAATGCAACAGTATTCCTGAGTCTCCACTAGAACTTGCATGACTGTCAGTAGTGAAAACCAAGAGGAAGCTACTGACACAATGAAGGAAGCCCTGAACACCATCAGAGATGGAGGGCCTTCATTGCTGTCCTAAACGCCAGCGGCTTAATGGACAGTAATTAAGTGAGTCTATGTTGGTCCACCGAGTTTATTCGTACTGCTGTTCTGGGGTTGTTTTGTTCTCCAGCAGTAATACTGATAACACAAATGCTATATAAAGCCACTTCTCCATTGATCTCACTGTGTTGACTTCCTCTCTGTGGCTTTTACTGTGAAACCCCCTTCTGTGAGGAACCACACAACTGGAGCAGAAGACGAACTTGGAGGAACCCAGAAAGTCAGACAAGATCTGTGGTGGGAAATAGATAGTTTAAGTGGCGACTCTTCATCTGGACTGCAAGATAGAGGGGAGATGGCCAGTATAAGTAGGTGTGGTGAATAGCTGGAGCAAGACCTAGCAGGTGAAAGATGATCTCAGAAGACAGAGGATCCACCTACTAGGCTCACTGACTCCCACAGCTACCTGGGTTACACTTCCTCTCACACTGTCACTTGTCCATTCTTTTTTCTCTGTTCCTCCACATCCACCACATCTGTTCTGAGATGAGGCTTTCCACTCCAAGACATCTGAGATGTTCTCCTTCTTCAGTATCACCTATTCCTTGCTAGATCGTACTCCAGCCCTTCCCTCCACCAATGTTATACTGGCTATTCAACCTCTATTTTTCAGTCCAGATGAAGGGTCTCTACCCAAAATGTTGAATGTCCATTTCCCTCCATGAGTGTTGCCTGACCTGCTGAGTTCCTTCAACATCTTACATTTTGCTCTGGATTCCAGCATCTGCAGTCTCTTGTGACAATCACTCAACTTGAGTGGTCTCGAATGTCTCTCTCTGCTTTCCACCTCCCTACTGAGTCTGTGCTGTGACCTGTCTCTCACTTTGATATCTGACCTTCAAAAATATCCATGGCAGGCAATGGCATGACTCAATATACAAAGAGTGACATTCTTTTTCATTGAAATAAAGAGATTTCTTTTGAGGAACTTTGAAATGTTGAGCAGTTAATGATGAGCAGATTCTGACACTGCTTTGCATTTTGGGGGTAGATGATCTGACCAGTGGGTGCAAAGGGGTGCATGGGGATATGAATTACAGATAGAAGTGCATAAATCCATTTAATTACATATTTCACACCACTGGATAAAATTAGCAATATTCCTTTATAACAGAATAGAATTAGAATCAGAATCAAGTTTAATATCACTGGCATATGTCATGAAATTTGTTGTTTTGCAACAGCAATACATTGCATCATTATGTTAGGCCTAGCAACTTGAAGCTGCTTACCCTTTCTACTGCTGATCCTTCAATGAGGACTGCTGTGTGTTCCCTCGACTTCCCCCTCCTGAATTCCACAATCAATTCTTTAGTATTACTGCCATTAAGCACAAGACTGTTGTTGTGACACCACTCAACAAGCTGATCTATCTTACTCCTGTGCACTTCCTCATCATCATACGAATTTCTGCCACAATAGTTGTGCCATTAGCAAATTTATAAATAGCGTTTGAGCTGTGTCTAGACACACAGTGGTGGGTGTAGAGACAGTAGAGCAGTGGGCTAAGCACACATCCTTGAGGTGCAACTGGTGAATTCTTAGAAA
Source organism: Hemitrygon akajei (assembly GCF_048418815.1). NCBI lineage: Eukaryota > Metazoa > Chordata > Chondrichthyes > Myliobatiformes > Dasyatidae > Hemitrygon > Hemitrygon akajei. The sequence continues at coordinate 174,626,140 of NC_133129.1, forward strand.
TCAAGTCTATTCTTCCTGTTGTGCCCAAGTTTTAAAATGGTTCTCTCTCTCCACTCCTTCTCCCACTCTCCTGAATTTGTTTTCGAGTAATTACTTAGTTCCTTCTGAACGATGTGATTCGATCTCCTTCCTCCACCCATTCAGGAAGTACATTCCAAATCATAAACATTTTCTGTATGTTTAAAATTCTCTTCAACTCCCCTCTAGTTATGCCAACTTTCTTACAATTGGTGTACCCTAGTTACTGATTTCCAACCTGAACAGACACTTTTCCTTATTGTCCTTCTCCAAACCCCTACCTCATTTTCAACATTTCTGTTAAATCTCCTCCTCTGCTTCTTGGGGAGAATCTTTCTGCTTAGAATCATAGAGCTCAGAAACAGGCCTTTTGGCCCATCCAGTCTGTGCTGATCTATTATGCAGTCTAGAACTGCCCCAGACCATAGCCCTCCTATCCATGTAGATATCCAAATTCCTTTTAAACGTTGAAATTGAACCATATCCACACTTCCGTTGAATGCTCATTCCACACTCTCACCACCCTGTGATTGAAGAAGCTCCCACCCCCACGTTCCTCTTAAACACTTCACCTTTCACCATGACCTCTAGTTCTAGTTTCACACAACCTCAGTGGAAAAAGTCTGCTTTCATTAACCCTATCTATATTCTTCGTAATTTTATATACCTCTATCAAATTTAACCTCATTCTCCTACACACCAAGGAATAATGCCCTTGGCTTCTCCATACTCTCCACACAACTATATTGTGTCATCCTTTGTATCTCTCTGCTGTTCATTGCATCATTAAAACACAGAACATAGGAGCAAGGGTGGCCTATTTGTCCCCAGGGGCCTGTTCCACAGTTCAAAAGAATCAGTCCGACTATCCACTTAAGTACCCTCTTCCTGACTTCACATATCTCTTGATCGCTTTAGCATTAAGAAATCACTGACTTCTTTCTTGAGTATATCCACGACTCGATCTGATTTTGATTTGGAGAAACCTAGGAGCCTTGGTGAACTTGAGGCTTACCACATCTAACTAGTGCAACGCACCTATTCAATAAAAAGAGTAAAACTTGGAATCAGCGCAAATACTGCCAGTTGGGGTGGTTCTGTAGTGTGGCGGTTAGCATACGGTATTACAGCAGCAGTGACCCAGGTTCAAATCCCGCCCATATGAGTAAGGAGTTTGTACGTTCTCCCCATGACCATGTGGGCTTCCTCTGGGTGCTCCCACATTCCAAAGACATACCAGTTGGTAGATCACTTGGTGTAATTGGGTAGTATGGGCTTGTTGGGCTGGAGGAGTCTGTTACCATGCTGTATTTGTTAATGAATAAAATTACATAAATAAAAATCTATCCATTATCACATTGCCATTGCTGGGACATAAACACAAGAGATTCTGCAGATGCTGGAAATCCAGAGCAACACACACAAGATGTGGAGGGAACTCAGCAAGTCGGGCAGCATCTATGGAGAAGAAACCATCAACTTGACAAGTGAAGGGTTGGTACAAATGAATAATAATAATGAAAGAAAGAGCTACGTTGATATAGTACCTATCATTACTCCAAAATGTCTCAAAATACAACAGCCCGGGTGTCTAGACTTCAGCCCAATAAGTCAACTCTTTAGTCAGGGGGTTCCCAACCTGGGGTCCATGGACCCCTCGGTTAATGGTAGGGGTCCATGGCATAAAAAAGGTTGGGGAATCCTGCTTTAGTCCTTTCTATTGATGCTACTGACCTACTGAGTTCCTCTGAGTGTGGCTTGCTGTGTCCAGACCGGGAGTCCAGCTTTCTACATGCAACAATGATACCACTTCAGATACTGTTTTATTTACTACAGAGTATGTTGAGACACTTTGAAGTTGTGATAGGCACTATATAAATGCAACTTTCTTTCACAATTATTATCATTTTGTACCATCCTTTCACTTGTCAGGTAGATGCTTTCCACCCACTGCAAATGTAATCCTGTCTGAACTGCTGCCATTTTGTGCTGAAGTGTGTCCGCTGAACAACTGCTGAAAAGATTCAGGGATGAACAATGAAGATGCTTCATTTGCTGAGAGATAGTTTCAGACATATAACAAAACACTCATAAAATGCATGCCTTTCTTAAATCTTCCTAACAAAATAAAAATAGCAAAATGTCTCAGCAACGGATCACCCAATGATAAAATTTAAATTGAGTAATCGGACTGAATATGAAAATTTTGTAATCTTTGAGGTGAATGTATGTACCCACTGCACTGACAGGTCCTGGGTGATTCCATTAGAAATAATGTCTCTGCGTTAGAAAGAACAGTTTGCTAATAATTTATAGAAGTTCAATACTGAGACACTCAGCAAAAAATTCCAATAATCTTTCTGACTGTACAGTCTGCTGAATACTGCTCTTACCTTAATTATTAATGTTCTTTTATTGCAATATCCCGACCTCAGTTTTCATTGGGTACATTTCTGACCAGAGTGGTCTGCGTTGGCTCTGAATCATTTGTGAAACAGAACTTGTAATGAGCTCGCAATCTTCAGCCGTTAACTGCTTTCACTTTAACCTTCATATTATTTATGGTGGTGATCTGTAGCAAACGCATGAATCCAGTGCAAGAAGGAAAGTGCTGTTAAAGTAGCCTCAGGGTTTGAAAAATAGGGTATTTTGATTGGGAAAAAATGTCATTTGGTCAGTCTATCAATCAGTAATGGACCTTTATAGAAGTGGATGATGCTATGCCAAGGAAGACGTAATATGTTGGCTCTAAAAATTGTTACTGATTGGTTATTGGTTTATTACTGTGCGCTCACTCGTGTTGAGTATGATGTTCTCTAAGTGCTTATTCCCTTAATGAAAAACGCCTGGGAGTGACTTTGTTAAATCTGGGGAGGCTGATGCAGGGGTAGCCACCACAAGGTTCTTGACAGATCGGGGTCAGAGTCCAGTAGCATGGAATGCAGGACAGCTGGGGACCCTTCACTGCTGCAGTCATCCGCCACCTTCACTGCCGTTGTGATGTGTCATCGTCTTCCGTCACCTCCACCACTGAGGTCTTGTTTGGATCGTTTTTTGTCTGGAACCTTACCGTCATGAGTGACCCTACGAAGAGCTAAAGTCCAGATCTCGGGATGCCAAGAGCCCACAAGCTTCTCCAGCATGAAAGGGTGAAGATCCTCGGAGAAACGTTTATTGTTGCCACATGTTTTGAGATACAGTGAAAGACTTTTCCTTTCGTGACATCCAGAGAACTCATTCCATACGTAATGACATTCAGATATTACTAAAAGTTTTTAAAAAAAAGCAGAATATAGTGCTATAGAGAAAAAAATTAAATGCAGTGTAGTTAACAAATAGAATGCAAGGACCACAATGGAGTAGATCAAGAGATCAAGAATTCATCTTTGACGTATAAGAAGTGTACCCAGTTGAAGATTACGCAAACAGAATATGAGGTGTCACACTTCCAACCTGCGTTTGGCCTCCGTCATGTCTCTGATGGACTCAGTGAACCTGTTTCCACGCAGTGTCTCTCTATGACTCTATTACTAGGTTCACTGGTGTAGTTTTAGAAAACCCTGAAACATTCCTCATTAAACTTTTGATGATCCTTTGGCTTGAATATAATGGTAGAGAGTGGGAGACTCCAAGCTAAGAGTATACATTTCCACAGATTGATGAAGGGTCTCGGCCTGAAATGTTGACTCTATTCCTCTCTGTAGATGCTTTCTGACCTGCTGAGTTCTTCCAGTATTTTTGTGTTACTCTGGATTTCCACCATCTGCAGAATCTCTTGTGTTTATACATTTCTGTTGTTGCTGATGCTCTGTATCGATTCTTAGTTCTGAGCTGTCAGATCTGTTCTGAGTGCATCTATTTATCCCGCTGATGGTGCCACAGTGTTCAATGGAAAATGCCTTCAAGGTGAAGGTAGGGCTCTGTCATGGTCATCATCTGCCACACAGAAATTGATGATGATGACGTCTGGTAGGCTTAACCTTCATGTTCATTCACACTTAATGTTGGGATGTTTTGTTGAGGTTGTATAAGATGTTAGTGAGATCAAATTTGGAGTATTGTGCACAGTTCTGGTCACCTACCTATAGGAAAGCTATCACTAAGTTAAAGGAGTACAGAGAAAATTTACAAGGATATTGATAGGACTTAAGGACCTGAGTTATAGGGAAAGGTTGAATAGGTTAAGACTTTGTTCCCTAGAGCATAGGAGAATGAGGGGAGATTTGATAGAGGTTTACAAAATTATAAGGGGTATGGATAGGGTTAATGCCAGCAGGCTTTTTCCACTACAGTTGGATGAGACTAGATCTAGTGGTCATAGGTTAAGGGTGAAAAGGATAACCTGAAGGGGAACTTCTTCACTCAGCGAGTGGTGCGAGTATAAAACAAACTGTAAGCTGTTTGATTCCAACATTTAAAAGAAGTTTGGATAAGTACATGATCGGGAAAGGTATGGATGGCTATGGTCCATGTGTGAGTTGAAGGGATTAGACAGAATAATAGTTCAGCATGGACTAGATGGGCTGAAGAGCCTGCTTCTGTGATATAGTTCTCTATGACTCAAAGCTCTATGGTTCTAACAGCCTCAGACTCAATCCCACACCTGTTTTCTGAACGACTTGGCCAACTCCATCCTTGGAGATGCTTGCGAGCCACCCTTGGTAATAGATATTAAAACTCCTCCCTCCAGAGCAGACTCTGCCCCTTTGCTACTCTCAGTGCTTTTTCTAATTGCTGCTCACCGTGGAGCAGAACTGATCCGGCAGCTGGGGAAGACTAGTTGGAGTAATCAGTAGAAGGGATCCTTCACTCATGTTATGGCGCCATGAGATTTCCTGGGGTCAGTTGTCAATGTTAAGGGTTACTAGTTAATGTCGAAGAGCATGAACAGCTACTCCAGCCTAACCTACGATATACAATTGTGCGTTCCTATCTATGACCCCCTCTGCGGAGTCCATTCTGTTGATGGTTCAGGATGTACCCAGGCATTTTGACGGAAGAGACTGGCATGATGTATGCAAGAATGATCCTGGTACTTGAATACTCCACGGGACAATTTGTCCATATTAGACAATCGTCCCCAGATAGTCACGAGGAGGACAGTTCCCTAGGACAGAGCTTATCGTAGAATCATAGAATGTAGAAATCTGCAGCACGTTACAGGCCCTTCAGTCCACAATGTTGTGCCGACCATGTAATCTACTCGAGAAACTGCTTAGAATTTCCCTACCGCATAGCCCTCTATTTTTCTAAGCTCCATGTACCTATTTAAGAGTTTCTTAAAAGATCCTATTGTATCCACCTCTACCACTGTCACTGGCAGTGCATTCTACACACCCACCACTCTCCTCTGTACCTACTTCCAAGCACCTTAAAACTATCCCTCCCTCATGTTAGCCCTGGGAAAAAAGCCTCTGGCTATCCACAAGAGCAATGCCTCTCATCATCTTATCAACCTCTATCAGGTCACCTCTCATCCTCCATTGCTCCTGAAGAGAAAAAGCCAAGTTCACTCAACCTGTTTTCATATGGCACGCTCTCCAATCCAGGCAACATCCTTGTAAATCTCCTGTGCACTCCCTCTATAATATTGACATCCTTCCTGTAGTGAGGTGACCAGAACTGAACACAGTACTCCAAGTGGGGACTAACTAAGGCCTTATATAGCCTTAACATTGCCTCATGCTTAGTCCATGTGTTCCTCTATTGACCAGAAGAGTTGTCTCTCTGATGCAGTTATGATGAATCTAAATCCTGTAAAATATTATATCAAAAATTAAACCAACATCAGGTCCCTAACTCTTCCTCATTTGTGTCTCTACCTGTATTGTGTGCTCCCCCCCGCCAGTAGAATATTGAGTTCTTTCTAATTAATTACTTCCAAATGATGGAGTAAAATGTTGATCCTACCCCCTCGATCTAACACATTAAATGTGCACCCAGCCTTTTGTCTACCACTGCACAAGACTAGGATCGGAATACCAGAGAGAGACTGAGCTTAAGGGTCAAGAAGGACCTAAAGAGAGTTCATTTCCTGCCTGGTCACACGGCTGATCACAGGGAATTTAACTGCAGATAATGGCACCAGTGTTACTCCAGTGTTGTAAGGAGTAGATGTGTCTGGCTAAAAGCATTGCACTGATTTGAATTTTCTTAGAATGAGATTAGAGGGGACTCTAGCGAAAGTGAAAGAAGTAGAGGTCGTTGGACAGCCAAATCAGATGCTGACAAAGGTGTGGAAGGAAGGGTGGGGGAGGGGAAATCTAGGCGGTGACTTTCTAAAGCTTTGATTTATCTGTTCACTGGACTGTTTCCGCTTTTGCTGTTTAAGTGTTTTCCTCTCCAGATTAGACTGTTTACCACTTCATTACATAGGCTGCAGGGACTCTAATGAATAACTTGTGCTCAAGCTTTGAAGAATTAATTCTGATTCCTAAAATACCCAATCCTGTGGAATGAATTACTAGTTCTGAAAACAAAATGATATTTGAACTGTGACATGGTTTAAAACAACATTGGTGCCTGGATTAGAGACGATGTCTTCTGAGGAACTGTTGAGCAAGCTACGGATTTTCTCTTTGGGGTGAAGTAGGATGAGAGGTGACCTGATAGGAGCATAAGGATGTCAAGGGGCATTGATAAAGTAGACAACCAATGGCTTTTTCGCAATGGGTAATACAAGAGGGCATAATTTTAAGGTGATTGGAGGATTACAGTAATGGGGAACACATACAAACTCCCAACAGACAGTGGCAGGAATTGAACCACGATCTTACAGCTGGCACTGTAAAGTTTTATGCCAACCACTGCGTTACCGTGCCACCCTAAGAAAAGTAAGAAAGCACATGGCAGGTACAGGTAATGCCAATCAAGTGCACACCTTGAGGATATAGAGAGTGTTAGAGAAAACTTAAGTGAAAAAGGTAATAGGGCAAAAACAGACTCTGAAATATCCTTGTCAAGTAAGATTAAGGAGATTCTAAAACATTCCTTAAGTATATTAAGAGAAAGAGTGGCCCCCCTTAGGGATCAGAGTTAATCTTTAAGTGGAACCAGGAGATGTGGGAGAGGTCCTAAAGGAATACTTTGCTTCCGAATGAGGATAGGTTGAGCAAACCAGGGCTTTTCTCTTTGGAGCAAAGGAGGTTGTTAGTTGTCTTGGTAGACATGTACAATATGATAAGAGGCATTGATAGAGTTGGCAACCAGAGACTTTTTTCAGAGCAGAAATGGCTAATACGAGAGGCATAATTTTAAGGTGATTGAAGGAAAGTCACAAAGTTCTTTACAAAGAGAGTAGTGTGTGCGTGGAATGCCCTACCAGGGATTGTGGTAGAGGCAGAGACATTAGGGACATTTAAGAAACTCTTAGGTAGGCACATAGATTATGGAAAAGTGAAGAGTGATGTGGGAGGAAAGGGTTTTAACGACTCTACAACTCACATTCATGTTCTCAGTATTATTTATTTATATATATTATTTGCACAGTTTTGTCTTGTTTTTGCGCATTGGTTGTCAGTCTGTTTCTGTGTAATTTTTCATTGATGCTATTGTATTTCTTTGTTCTGCTATGAACAAATGCAAGAAAATGAATCTCAGGGTAGCATATGGAGACTAAATATACTTCAATGATAAACTTTACTTTGAACTTTGAAATCAGATGTTGGAGGAGAAGAAGCTATTGCTAAAAAGCTGAGTATGTATCTTCAGGCTCCTGTACCTCACCCCTGATGGTAGTAATGAGAAGAGGGCATGGCCTGGATGGTATGGGTCCTTTATGATGCTTCTTGAGGCATTGTATTTTAAAGATGTTCTTGATGGTGGGGAGGATAGAGGGTTGCTACAAGGAGTGAGTGCATAAAGAATACCCTAATGTACACTAGAAACTGGGGGTCTGGGTCCCACGTAACAAAGTATGTATTCTCCAGTGAAGTCACAAATATTAAAAAAGCTAGATAGCACATACCATCAAGTTCATGGGCAGCTTCTAGCCTGCTGTTATAATACTATTGAATGGACCCCTAGTATGATAAGATGGACTCTAGACGTCACAATCTACCTCATCATGATTGTTTGCCTGCACTTCACTTTCTCTGTAACTGTAACACTTTATTCTACATTCCTTCATATTATCTTAATGTACTGATGTAATGAAATTATTTGTATAGATGGCATGCAAAACAAAGGATTTCACCGTATCTCAGAACATGCAGCAATAATAAACCAATTGAAATTGGCCGGCATTGGTGTGTTGTACATAGAATGTATCAGCTTAATGACACTGCAAATGTATAAGCCTATCAATACTATGAAAGTATAGACTGGACAATACTGTTAATATTTAAAAAATACACACTGATTTTTTTGTATTTCTTGTATATACTTTTAGGAATAAAGTTTTTGTAACAAGAATACTCTGGTAGACAATCGATGGAGGAACAGAGCAGGCAGCTTTAGACAATTGTATCTAAAGTTCGAATGAAAGGACCTTGGCTTCAACACCATTTCTCTCCCATTAGAAAGTGCTTGACATGCTGAGCATTTGTGGCATTTTTTGTTTTTATTTCAGATTTTGTTTTTTTTTCAAGGATTTCAGGCAAAATCTACCTTTTGTAATTAATCTGCAGTTGCTGGAAATCCAAAGTAACACATACAAAATGCTGCAGAAACTCAGCAGGTCAGGGAGCATCTATAGAAGTAATAAAGAGTCGATGTTTCAGGCCAAGGCCCTTCATTGGACACTGTAACTTTACTGATTAAAATTATTAATACTGCCATTTTGGCTGTATTGAACATTTATGGGTAAACAATGGAGACATATGTAGATAATACCATTGTAGATGGTTACAAACAAGAATTCATAATTGTCAAAAATATTTTTGTTGGCTCAGTCCACAATTGCAACAGGGACTTTGACAGGTAAAGTACTGGTAGGTACCACATCTAATTCACATAATCTTCTTGGAAAAATGGCAAGGCATCATTGACAGCCCTCTGAGCGAAAAGAATGGGCATTTGGTTTACCAGCTCAAAATTTTGAAGTGCGGCATCTCAGTAGACACTGAGATATGAATGTTCAATTTTCATGCTCCTGCTCATGAAGAATGATAATGACAAGTCAAGTCCAGTTGATTGCCATGTGCACCAGTGAGATGAGATACAGTTACAATGAAAGCTTGCTTGCTCAGCATCTCCGAGACGAGTCCATGGTAGTCTTAGGTGTGCCTGTCCTGAGGTTGTGCTGGTGGTTCGAATGCCCGATGGTGGTCAGCCACCGCCCTCTGACTCAGAGACAAGGGAGTTAGCCTTTGGAGCATCACAGCCAATGCAAGGCACAAGACAATCACTTACTTTAATTTCATCTTTATGTTATTTTTCTCAAATAATGAAATGAATCCTCTATTTACAATATGCTTTTAGGCTGACAATTTAAAATTAAAAATAAATTATTGTTGTGGAAAATATGTTAGGTATTCATTGAAATAAGTAAAAAGGGTATCACACACATATAAACTTTACAAGGATATTGATAGTACTTGAGTTATAGGGAAAGATTGAATATATTAGACAGGTATATGGAGGAATTTAAAGTGGGGGGTTATATGGGAGGCAGGGTTTGAGGGTCAGCACAACATTGTGGGCCGAGGGGCCTGTAATGTGCTGTACTATTCTATGTTCTATGTTCTATATTAGGATTTTACTCACTAGAAAAAGGAAGCAATTAGTTATGTTTGTCAACTGAACTGAACATTCCTGGACTGTTTCGATGACTTTGTGATCTGATGTTTTATCACTCGTTTTTTTGCCATTTGCACAATTTATTCTTTTCTTTGCGATTTCGGGGTTTGATGTTTTCTTTGTTTCGTTGCTGTCTGTGGGAGGATGGATCTCAGTGTTGTATGCTGCATACATACTTCAATAATAAATGTTCTTTGAATCTTTGTCACATATATATCAAAACATTGAAACATACAGTGTCGTATTTTTGCATCAGTGACCAACACTGTCTGAGAATGGCGCTGCCAGCAGACTGCAAGCATCACTACACTTCCAACCCCAATGTAGCACGCCCACAACTCATTAACCCTAACCGTGTGTCATTGGAACATGAGAGGAAACCAGAGCAGTGGCAGGAATCAAACCTTGATCAGTGATTGACAGTTCTGTAATCACTGATTACAGCGCCAATGATCTTTTGAGCACAGGAGAATGAGGGGCGATCTTGTAGAGGTAGTCAAAATTATGAGGGGTATTGATAGTATGAACACAAACAGGCTTTTTTTCCACATGTTGGATGAGACTAGAACTAGGGGTCATGGGTTTAGGATAAAAGGTGAAATATTTAAGGGGAATCTGAGAGGGAGCTCCTTCACTAAGAGGGTGGTGCTAGTGTGGAATAAACTGCTATTGGAAGTGCTGGATGCAAGTTCAGTTGTGACATTTAAAATAAATGTGGATAGGTACTTTATGTGGGGGGTGATGGGGTGGAGATATGTCTCTGCGAAAGGAAGTATAAGATACTCCTATATCTTAGGAGTACCCTGCAAATCACCCTCGGGCAAGGTGTATCACCTGCTTAGACACCTCCTCCCCCGATCAGGGTCACACGAAGCCATCGGAGCAGGTGTACATGGTTGTATGAGCATCCAGTGCAAATCACAATCCTTGGTAATGCGACCACTGACACCAGGCTGACAATCTCTGAAAAAACATTGATAACAGCTGGGGTTACCCATCTTGTAAAGTCACTTCCCAGCAGAAGGCAATGGCAAACCACTTCTGTGGAACAACTTGTCAAAAACCATCTCGAAAGACCATGATCGCTCGCGTCATACAACACGGCATGTAACGAACAAATGGACGTATGTGGATGAGAGCGGTATGGAGGGCTATGATTCATGTGCAGGTCGGTGGACGAGACAGAGGACCAGGTTGGCGTGGATTAGATGTGCATTTGGGTGTTCATCAATATTTGATATAAGCTGCTTATTTTTGTTCCAGTTACCAATCAAACAAAATTCCAGTATTTATAATTACTCACTCATGGTGGCCATCTGTCGCTTAATGTGGCTGAACATTACGTCCACGGAATTACAGGAAGGCATAATATAGGCTCCATGTTCATTTTGACAAAGAGTAATAGATAGCTTGTTGTGCCAACTCCTGATTGCAAGCTGGATTACAGAATGAGAGTGCAGGAACAGCAGGAAGAAAGTTGCTCAATCTGTCATCATCACTGATCTGGATCTTTGCCACATCTACCTGCCTTTGTTCCATTGCTTGTGATACCTCCAACTAACATTAACGGTGTGAAGCAATACCACACTGATGTTGCAGGCCACACAATAACAACTGCACAAAGCAACTGCAAGTCTCTTCCTTCAGGACATAGAGTTGTGGAGCACTACAGCACAAAAAAGACCCTTCTGCCCATCTAGGTCATGCCAGACTGTTATTCTGCTTAGACCTATCGACCTGCATCGGGGCCATAGCCTTCCATACCCCCTTCCATCCATGTAAATGTCACAATAAAATCCCCATCCAGAACTTACACTGGAAGCTTGTTCCACACTCGCTCTACCCTCTGTGTGAAGAAGTTCCCCCCTTAAATACTTCGCCTTTCACCCTTAACCTATGACCCCAGTCTCAGCCAACCTCAACTGAAAAGCCTGCTTGGATTTACCCCATCTATACACCCCATGGATGAAAAGGGCACAATGATTTTGTCTATGAGTTGGTTACCATTTGATTTTCCAATTGAAACTGCAGATACCACAACCTCCGTTCTCACCTCCACCAACCCAACAATTGCGAAGCCTTCCTTGTGAATTGAATGGGCAACCGATCATTGCCTTTCTTTCACTCTACAACCTGTTCTCAGTATTATTTATTTACTTGTTTGTTTTTGTACTTGCACATTTGTTGTTTGTCAGACCCCAGTGGCTACTTTATTATGTAAACGTGCTTGTTAATGCAAATATCTAATCAACCAATCATGTGACAGCAAATCAATCGATAAGAGCATGCAGACGTGGTCAAGAGGTTCATTTGTTGTTTAGACCAAACATCAGAATGGGGAAGAAATGTGATCTAAGTGACTTTGAATGTGGACTGATCGTTGGTGCCAGATGGGGTGGTTTGAGTATATCAGAAACTACTGATCTCCAGGGATTTTCATGCACAACAGTTTCTAGAGTTTACAGAAAATGGTGTGAAAAACTAAACAAAAACATCCAGTGAGTGACAGTTCTGTGGGCAAAACACCTTGTTAATGAGAGGGGTTAGAGGAGAATGGCCAGGCTGGTTCACGCTAATAGGAAGGCAACAGTAACTCAATTAATCACGCATTACAATAGTGGTGTGCAGAAGAGTATCTCTGAATGTACAACACGTTGAACCCTGAAGTGGATGAGCTACAGCAGCAGAAGAACACAAACATACACTCAATAGCCACTTTGTTAGGAACACGAGGTACCTAATAAAATGGCCACTATATGTGTGATATTTGTCAGCAATCATTATTTTAAGGATTATGCTAGGCAGCTGCTCTCTGGGTCGTAATATTGTTTAATGTCTCTGGGGAGGATAGCCATCATAAAGATGTTCAAGTCAAGTCACTTTTATTGTCATTTCGACTGTAACTGCTGGTACAGTACATAGTAAAAACAAGAGCGTTTTTCAGGACCATGGTGTTACATGACACGGTACAAAAACTAGACTGAACTAGTTTTTGTTCCATTACTACAAGCTTTTCTCCGATTCATTATGATTGAAACTGCTGACTTTTCTCCAGTTTCTTTGAGCGAAATACCGTAACAGAACTCACCCACTGTAAGGAAGCAAATAATTTTGCATTTATTTGGCATGGGATTTATCAAAGTTCAAAGTATGTATACTTTAAGCATCCTTGAGATTTGTCTCCTCGCAGGCAAAACAAAGTACCCCAATAGAACCCATTAAAAACAAAAGAAGACTGTCCAAACACCCAGTGTGCAGAGACAGAGGGAAAAAAAAACAAATTTTTGCAAACGATAAAAGCAAGCAAACTGCATTCAGAACTGAAGTTCATAACGCCAGGCATCACTGCAGCTGATCCAGAAGTCTACTAGTTACAGGTCACAGTCTCAGTCCAGCATAGAGACAAGCAAACTGCCCTCAGAGCAGCATCTAAAACTGCGTAAGGGGAAAAGATACATATCAATATTTGGTGGCACAGTGCTTCTCTGCCAGAGAGCTCAGAAAACCACCAGCGCTGTCTGTGTGGAGTTTGTACGTTGTCCCTACGACCAGCTGCTTTTACTTCCAGTGCTCCTGATTCCATCCACATTCCACGGAACGCTGGTTGATCAGTTATTTGGCCTCTGGAAATTGTCTCAGGTATAGGTGGGTTCTAGGATTGATTGAAAGTGAAGAGGCAGCACGACAGCGTAACACTTCACAGCGCTACCGATCGGGATTCAACCTCTGCCGCTGTCTGTAAGGAGTTCCTACATTCTCCCTGTGACCACGTGGGTTTCCTCCGGGTGCTCTGGTTTCCTCCCACATCCCAGTGATGCAGGAGTTAGGGTTAGTGATTTGCAGCAGACAACGCTTAAGGGCTGTCCCCCCCACCCCCCCCAAGCACATCTCGGGCTGTGTTTTCCTTGATGCAAATGACTCATTTCACTGTGTATTGATATTTCAGTGCACACGTGACAAATAAAGCCAATCTAACCTAGAACAAAATTAGTGGTATAGCATCAATGGGCTGAAAGGCCACCTATGTTATAAGGAATATGGAAATATATAATCGCTTTCAAAATAAGCTGAATAAAGGCTTGTTGGGTGTTGAATCTCTGCATCACATTGTCATTTCCTTTACGTTAACAATTATCAACACCAAAAATTGCTTTTATGTAGCACCTTTAACATGTGGAATATTCCTTCATCCTTCACAATCAAACAGAATGTAAAGCGTGGCCACTGAAGCAGATGTTAGGTGACCAGATGCTTGGTCAGGTAAGTGGACTTGAAAGTGTGTTACAAAGAAGGAAAAAGGGGTAGTGAGGTGGACAAGTTCAAGGAGGCACTTACAGAGTTTAGAGAAAAGTTCTGCAATATAGGGAAAGGAAAAGGTTAGGACTTTAGTTCCTAGAGCATAGGAGAATGAGGAGAAACTTGACAGAGGTATACAAAATATGAGCGGTAAATGCAAACAGGCTTTTTCCACTGAGGTCGGGTGAGACTGGAACTAGAGGTCATAGGTTAAGGGTGAACAGTGAAATACTTGAGGAGAACATGAGAGGGAACTCCTTTGCTCAGAGCAGGGGCTTCCTAAACTTTTTCATACTATGGACCAATACCATTAAGCAAAAGCTCTGTGGGCCCCAGGTTGGGAACACCTGGCTCAGTGGGTGGTGTGAATATCGAACGAGCTTCCAGCAGAAGTGGTGGATGTGAGTTTAATTTCAGCATTTAAGAGAAACCTGGATAAGTACATGGATAGCAGGGGTATAAAGGGCAGGTCAATGGAATTAGGCAGGACTGGATGGGCCAAAGGGCCTATTTCTGTGCTGTAGTACTTTAGGACTCTATGACTCTATAACACAGGAAGTACTGCTACCAGTAATGGAGCAGTAGAGATTTGGAGCAGGTGAGGGTTTTTGAAGGATTGTTACAGAGAACAGAAAGAATAATTGACCTTAAACACGTGAATGTCTACAGATGCTGGAAATCCAAAGCAACACACACAAAACACTGGAGGAACTCAGCAGGTCAGGCAGCACCTATGGAAAAGAGTAAGCAGCTGACATTTCAGCCAAAATCCTTCTTCGGGCCTGAGAAGGGGGAAGATCCAGAATTAAAAGGTGAGGGGAGGGGAAAGAGTCTAGATGGAAGGTGATAGGTGAAGCCAGGTGGGTGGGAAAGGTCAAGGGTTGGAGAAGAAGGAATCTGATAGGAGAGGAGAATGGACCATAAAGTGGAGGGGACCCAGGGGGATGCAATGGGCAGGTGAGAAGAGGTAAAACGTCAGAGTGGGGATTGGAGGGGGGGGGGGGCATGGAAATTGATTACCAGAAGGAGAAATTGATATTCATGCCATCAGGTTAGAAGCTACCCAAAATTAGCTTCTTTTGGTGTTGCTCCTCCACCCTGAGGCTTTAGAAAAGCATCCGGTTTTAAGTGCTTACGCTCATTTCCTTCATAAGTTCACAGACATATTTCAGAATCCTTCCTGAGATACTTCTCTCTTTTCTGATGAGAAAAGTAAGTTTTAAGGTGCTAAAATATTCATGTCAAAATATCTGACTCCCAAACATCTTCACAGATTTCAAGTCCCACAGTTTCTTGATACTGTCAGAGTGTAAAAATTAAGTGAATCACAGATTCTGAAATTATATACTCCTGCTCAGTGAATTTAGTGAAAGCTTTAATCTAATGCTGGGAATCAGTACAAAGGTGACTCGATGTCTTTTTTTTTATATATCTGCCTGCAATCAGCAATTGTAACATTCAGGCAAGGGCAATGGAAAGTGAAGGAGTGTTTCAGGCTGACAATGTTACTTGTTCTCTGTGCCTGGAATCATCATCACTCTCTGTGAGATGAATGTCTTATTACATCTGATGTTTGAAATTCAAATGAGTGAGTTATCACTGCTTGGTGAGAAAAGAGGCCTACATTGCTATTTTTATAGTCATGAACATCCATTTGTATAAGTTTCTGAAATGCTTCTCTGCCCTGAAACATAGCTATTATTCAGTAAAAAAAAACACGTCCATGCACAATGTGCTTCCTATTAGCGGGAGATAATGGGAACATTTAAGAGAAGATCGAATAAGTACTTAGATGGGAGGAATATCATAATGATCACAAGAATCAACTTTAATTGCCATATACATATACACTCAATGGCCACTTTATTAGGTACATTTGTATACTTGCTCACTAATGCAAATATCTCATCAAACATGTGGCAGCAACTCAATGCATAAAAGCATGCAGACATGGTCAAGAGGTTCTGTTGTTTTTCAGACCAAACATCAGAGTGGGGAAGAAATGTGATCCAAATGAATTTGACCGTGGAATGCTCGTTGGTGCCAGGCGGGGTGGTTTGAGTATCTCAAAAACTGATGAACTCCTGAGGTCTGCACACACAAGTCTCTACAGTTTATAGAAAATAGTGCGAGAAACAAAAAAATTACATCCAGTGAGCAGCAGTTTTGTGGGTGAAAACGCATTGTTAATGAGAAAGATCAGAGGAGAATGGCCAGGCTGATTTAAGCTGATAGGAAGGCAACTGTAACTCAAATAACTATGTGTTACAACAGTGGAGTGCAGAAGGGCATCTCTAAATGCACATGTTGAACCTTGAAGCAGATGGACTACAGCAGCAGAAAACGACAAACATACACTCAGTGCCCACTTAATTAAGTACAAGAGATAACCAATAAGGTATTTATTTGGTACAGGAGATACCTTTTAAAGTGGCTACTGGGTATAAGTTTCTGAAATGCTTCAATCCCCTGAAACATAGCTATTATTTGGTAAATCCAAGCACATACACAATGTGATTCCTGTGAAATAATGGGAACATTAAAGAGAAGTTTGGATGAGTGCATGGATATGAGGATTATCATAAGGATCATTAGATCAATTTTATTTGCCATGTACGTACTGGATACGTGTTAGGAATTTGCTGTGGAATGTTGAAGTGACATACAAGAAAAACAACATTCAACAATTATAAAGAATAAAGAAGTATATAGAAATAAAATTAAAAGTACAGATATGATATAAAATGTGCACGGATATCATCATACTAAAAGGTGGTTTAAAGTGTTTGCAGTGCAGTGATGGGGATAATACTTAGGGTGAGGGGGGGCCGAGCTAACTAGAATGATTGATCAGATTAACTGCCAAGGGGAAAGACTATAGAGAGCTATGGTGCAGGTGTGGATCAATGGGACTAGGCGGAATAACAGTTCAGCGTGTTCAGGTGGGTTGAGGGACCAGTTTCTGTGCCGTAGAACTCCATGACTCTGAGACTACTGACTACTGGACAACGGTTTGCAGAAAAATCACAAGTGCCTGTTGGATTCTTGTCCAAGCTCTTAAACTGAGTTAATGGCTGTGATTGCTATTTAATGGGGGGGTGGGGGGGACCCAAACTGCACCATTAACTCTGTCCAATTTTATTCTGCCTTGCTGTGGATGAAGTTCGCAGATCCATAAATGTAATTAAGGAAGACACAAAAAAAAAAATGCTGTGCTTTCTGGAAAGCAGTGAGGAAACAGTAAAAAATATCAGGGATTTGACCCAAAATGTTAACCATTCCTTTGCTTCCGCAGATGAAGCTTGGCCCACTGAATTCTTCCAGTGTTTATCTTTTTTTGCTCCAGATTCCAGTTTCCTTGTTTAGTCTAAATCAGAGTTGAGTTTATTGTCACATGCACAAGTACAGGGGCGGTGAAAACTTACTTGCAGCAGTATCACAGGCACAAAGCATCAGATAAGCAGCATTCACAACAGAAACATAAAAAAATTATGCACGATCAGAACAAAAATAATTAAAGGCATCATATTAAGCAAAATTTATAAGGAGCTCCGACCTGCACTTGTCTTCTAGTCAAGACCACTTACCCAGCTGAAATTGGGCTGACACAGTGGCACAGCGATTAGCATAATGGTATTACAACAGCAGTATCAGTCTCAGAGTCATGGAGTTCTACAGCACAGAAACTGGTCCCTCGACCCATCTGAACACGCTGAACTGTTATTCCGCCTAGTCCCATTGATCTACACCTGCACCATAGCTCTCTATAGTCTTTCCCCATGGCAGTTAATCTGATCAATAGTTCTAGTTAGCTCGACCACCCCCCCACCCTAAGTATTATCCCCATCACTGCACTGCAAACACTTTAAACCACCTTTTAGCATGATGGTATATTGCTATGAAGTGCTTCAAGCTATTGGTTATGGCACACATCAACCATAACCTACCGGTCAACCTCGACGCTTTGCAATTTGCCTACCGGAACAACAGGTCAATGGCAGATGCCATCTCTCTGGCACTACATTCCTCCTTAGAACACCTGGAGAATAAAGACGCATATGTAAGGCTTCTTTTTATTGAATACGGCTCTGCCTTTAATACCATCATTCCAAATAAACTGACTCCTAAGCTCCAGAACCTGGGTCTCAGCACTCTGATCTGCAGCTGGATCTTCAACTTCCTCACAGACAGGACCCAGGCTGTAAAAATAGGGGCAAGCTCTCCTCTACAATCACTCTGAGCACCGGTGCCCCACAAGGCTGTGAACTCAGCCCCCTGCTGTACTCATTGTACACCCGTGTAGCCAAGTTTCCATCAAACTCAATATATAAGTTTGCTGATGACACCACAATTGTAGGCCGTATCTTGGATAATGATGAGTCTGAGTACAGAGAGGAAATTAAGAACCTGGTGGCATGGTGCGAAGACAATAACCTATCCCTCAACGTCAGCAAGACGAAAGAATTGGTTGTTGACTTCAGAAGGAGTAGAGGACCGCATGACCGCATCTACATCGCTGGTGCGCAGGTGGAACAGGTCAAAAGCTTTAAGTTCCTCGGGGTGAATATCACAAATGACCTGACATGGTCTAACCAAGCAGAGTCCACTGCCAAGAGGGCCCACCAGCACCTTTACTTCCTGAGAAAGCTGAAGAAATTTGGCCTGTCCCCTAAAACCCTCACTAATTTTTATAGATGCACCGTAGAAAGCATTCTTCTAGGGTCCATCACAACCTGGTATGGAAGTTGTCCTGTCCAAGACTGGAAGAAGCTGCAGAAGATTGTGAACATAGCCCAGCACATCACACAAACCAATCTTCCATCCTTGGACTCACTTTACATCGCATGCTGTCGGAACAGTGCTGCCAGGATAATCAAGGACACGATCCACGCAGCCAACACACTTTTTGTCCCTCTTCCCTCTGGGAGAAGGTTCAGGAGCTTGAAGATTCGTATGGCCAGATTTGGGAACAGCTTCTTCCCAACTGTGATAAGACTGCTGAACGGATCCTGACCCGGATCTGGGCCGCACCTTCCAAATATCCGGACCTGACTTGCACTACCTTACTTTTCCTTTACTATTTTCTAATTATGATTTCTGATTTAAATTTTTATTATATTTACTTCAATTTGTATTTCAGGGAGCACAAAGCGCAGAAACAGATATCGCTGTGATGATTGTATGCTCTAGTATCAATTGTTTGGTGACAATAAAGTAAAGTATCCAGGTTCAATTCCCTTCACAGTCTGTAAGAAGTTTGTATGTACTCCCTGTGACTCCGTGGGTTTCTTCCAGGTGCTCTGGTTTCCTCCCACATTCCAAAGATGTGCAGGTCAGTAGGTTAATTGGTCACGTGTGTGCAATGGGGTGGTGCAGGATCGTTGGGCTGGTGGGGCCTGTTTCTCGACAAGTATGATGTTCTCCTCAGGGGTTATTCCCTTAATGGAGAACCCCTGTGCATGACTTTGTTTAATGTAGGGAGGCTGATGCACGGAGAGCCACCACGCGGTCCTTGACAGATCAGGGTCAGCGTCCAGTGGCATGGAATGTATGGTGACTGGGAACCCTTCACTGCCACAGCCTTCCTCCCCCTTCACTGCCGTTGTGATGCGTCATGTTCATTCACCACCTCCACCAGTGAGGTCTAGCTTGGATTGCTCTTTGTCTGAAACCTCCCTCTTGACCTTGCCACTGTGGGTGACCCTACCAGCAGACGGACTCAATCTCAGGATCTCAGGAACTCACAAGCCTCTC
Organism: Hemitrygon akajei; assembly: GCF_048418815.1. Taxonomy (NCBI): domain Eukaryota; kingdom Metazoa; phylum Chordata; class Chondrichthyes; order Myliobatiformes; family Dasyatidae; genus Hemitrygon; species Hemitrygon akajei. The sequence goes on from NC_133129.1 coordinate 174,645,946, forward strand.
CACCATGACAAGGTGATGATGCTCGGAGAAGATCTCTAAGCAACAAAATAAATAAATGATTTCAGCCATGCAACACAAGCTACTTGCCCCTGGCATGAAGCTAAGGGGCCGCATATGAATTGTTTGTTGTTTTTCCACCCTCCACCATTAAGGGCACGGAGGAGTGTGGTAGTACAATGGCATCTGGGAATACAGGTTGATAATTAATTGAAAGTGGTGTCACAAATTGATAGGGTTGTAAAGAAAGCTTTTGGCACACTGGCCTTCATAAATCTAAGTATTGAGTACAGGAGATGGTATGTTATGTTGAAGCTGTTTAAGACATTGGAGAGGCCTAATTTGGAGTATTGTGTGTGGTTTTGGTCACTACCTACAGGAAAGATGTAAACAAGGTTGAAAGTGTACAGAGAAATTTTACAAAAATGTTGCTGGGCCTGAAGGACTTAAGTTATAATTAAAGATTAAATAGGTTAGGAATGTAGAAGATTGTGAGGAAATTTGATAGAGGTATACAAAATTATGAGGGGTATAGATAGGGTAAATGTAAGCAGGCTTTTTCCACTGAGGTTGGATGGGACTACAACTAGAGGTCATGGGTTAACAGTGCAAGGTGAATAATTTAAGGTGAACATGAGGGGAAATTTCTTCACCCAGAGGGTCATGAGAGTGTGGAATGAGCTGCCAGAGCAAGTGGTGCACATGAGCTCGATTTCAATGTATAAGAGATGTTTGGATAGGTACATGGATGGTAGGGGAATGGAGGGCTATGGTTGCTGTGCAGATCGATGGGAGTAGGCAGTTTAAATGGCTCGGCACGGGCAAAGGGCCTGTTTCTGTGCTTTACTTCTCCATGACTCTATGACACCCACTCTGTTGCTGCACTCAGTACTGGAGGAACTCGACGGAAACATCAGTTAGCAAGGAGCGCATTTCTAAGAATGAGTAAATCAAACCCTTAGGATCCAGAAGATAGAGATAATGTCGGCAAAATGTGTAAAGTGCACATTGCAGACATTCAGTGCCTTGAGACATATAATTAAGAAAACAAAGAACACCACATTATCTTGTTATAGTACATTCAAAGCATGTAAATTGTGACTTGGGTATTCAGCACAGCATAATGGACAAACCTCTTCTTTCATATGCAGCTCTACATATTGCTTGACAGAATATGAATGGAATATTAATGAGACCGAATGATTGGGATTGTTTTATTTTTGGAGCAGTGGTATTTCTGAGAGGTGTTTTTTTTTGTGTGCCACCACTATCTGTGGTTGCAGGGGACGATCTACGCATTTAAATGATAATAATACAGAGATTCATTTTTGACAGGAATTACTGATAAATGTTTGGGAGGCGGCTCTGGCTCAGAATGTGTTCAGATGCTGTATTCTGTAGATAAGGAGTGAAGCCAAGAATGTGGGCAGTTCGACCACTGCACTCAAAGAGAATGTGGCATTTCAGTAAATTTCAGAAATATTTTCCATGGACTTAAGCTGTTATATATGTGTGCATGTCTTTAGTTAGTTATCTTTATTTTTGAAAAATAAAATTGAGTGTTTGCTGCATAAAGGCAAAATTGAAAAGCAGTCTCACTGATAATCAATGCCCTTTGCTTATCAACCAACTCATCCAAGCTGTTATATTTATTTATGTAAGTAAAGGATGTTAGGCTACTATTTTGCATGATTTTGATGATTTCTCCCCTCTCTCTAGGCTACCTCCCTCAACATCATTAACATACTTAATCTTTTTTAAAAATTTCATACTGCTGTTTGTGGTAGCCTGCTTAGTCAAAATCATTATACAAATGGTTCTGATTCAGATCACATCAGATCAGATTATTGTCATATGCACCATGGATAACTAGGGGATAACTTGTCCATCCATTGACCTGTTCTCACAACCAATGATCTCACTTTAAGGACTCTTTATCTTGTTATTTCATGTCATTATTTATTGCTATTTATTTATATTTGCATTTGCACAGTTTGTTGTCTTCTGCTCTGTGGTTGATCTTTCATTGATCCTGTTATAGTTACTATTCTCTAGATTTGCTGAGTATGCCCACAGGAAAATGAATCTCAGGGTCGTATGTGGTGACATATATGTACTTTGATAATAAAAGTTACTTCGAACTTTGCAATGAATTTATTATTGTATGCACTTTGGTAGAAGGAATAAAGGCATAGCCTATTTTCTAAATACCGAACGAATCCGCAAAGGGATTTGGGAGTCCTATTGCAGGATTCTCTAAAAGTTAACTTGCAGGTTGAATCAGTAGTAAGTAGGGAAGGAAATGCAATGTTAGCATTCATTTCTAAACAACTAAAATATGAAAGCAATGACGTAATGCTAAGTAACTCACACAAAATGCTGGAGGAATTCAGCGGTCAGGCGGCATCTACAGAGAGGAATAAAGGTAGACGTTTCAGGCTGAGACCTTTCAGTGCATTTTGAGACATTATTTGGAGTATCATGAGGAGCTTTGGGCTCCTTATTTATGAAAGGACGTGCTGGCATTGGGGAGGGTCCAGAGGAGGCTCATGAGAATGAACCCAGGAATGACAGGTTAATGTATGAATAGCATGTGATGGTTCTTCACCTGTACTCACTGGAGTTTAGAAGAATGGGGGGGGGGGGGAGAGTCCTTTGTTGAATATTGAAAAACCTGGATAGATTGGACATGGAGGGGATATTTTAAATAGTGGGAAATTCTGGGACCAGAGGGTACAGTCTCAGAATAGAAGGACATTCTTTTATAACAGAAATGAGGAGGAATTTCTGTAGCCAGACAGTGGTAAATCTGTAGAATTCATTGCAACAGCTGGCTGTGGAGACCAAGTCTCTGGGTGTATTTAAAGCAGAGTTTGATATGTTCTTGATTAGTCAGAGTGTCAAAGGTTACAGGGAGAAATCAGGAGAAAGGAATTGAGAGAGAAAATAAATCAGCCATGATTTAATGTAGAGCAGACTCGGATATCCAAATCTGCTCTTATGGTCCAATTTCCTTGCTTGCATAAAGTTCACATAGAAAGCAAACTGGGGTGGTGCTGAACGAAATGCCAAAGAGGCCGGAATGTAAGAGGTTGAGTTAACCAGCTGAGAACGAGGCAGCACTTTTGGGAAGGGGATGTGAAAGAGGTGGTTGGCTCCGATAGCAATGGAGGAGAGGCTGTCACCTGAGTTTTCTGGAACCTATATAGGAGTAAATGGAATGACTGGAATGGCAGGCATCCTTGACAATACTGTTAGCCTTCCAGATGCCTCCCACTGTGAAGATGGACTGGATGGAAGGGAGTGATGAGATTGTGTTGGACTGGGCAGTGTTTGCTACTCTCAGCAGGTTCTAGTGGTCCAAAACAGAGAGGTTTCCACACCAGGCTCAAATGCAACCTGCCATATCTACTGGAGCATATTTCTGGAAGTTCAAGAGAGCCCTTGTGGATAAGAAGAATTTTCTCAGACCCTCAGAATGTACATATGCTGATGATCACCACATCAAAATGGAGGGACAAAGAGAGATTGCTCGTGACATGGGTAGATAGAACCTGAAGCAATCCCCATGTTTCAGTATTATTGTCTGTTAAACCTTTTAAGGCTCAACACAGCAAACCTTTTAAGTGAGGCACAGTTGTGAGGTGCTTTACAGCGCTAACAGTCAGCGATCAGCGTTCATTTCCCACTGTTGTCTGTGAGGAGTTTGTACATTTTTCCCATGACAGTGTGGGTTTCCTCTGGGTGTTTCGTTCCACACTCCAAAGATGTACTGGTAGGGTTAGTGAGTTCTGTCCCTTCTATGTAAACACTGAAAGCATGGACTGCCCCCAGTGCATATCTGGACTGTGTTGGTCGTTGACACCAAACGACGCATTTCACTGTATGTTACAATGTACAAATAAAGACCATCTTTAATCTTAATAGATTGGGTAAGATACAATTTAAATGTAATTCGTTCATTCTTTCTTTTCATTTACATCAATCTCCTACAAAAACTACGATGTAGACAGCTTGCTCCTCAGAAACACCCTTTTAGATACGCAACTCATTTTTAATTTAAAAACTGAAAATGTCAGAGGCGTTCAGCAGGTTAAGCAGCACCTGTGAAAAGAGGAAAAAGTATTCTCATTTCAGGTCAAAGACACCTGCGATGTTACCTCTGCTTCTCTTTCCGCAAACCTTTGAGTCTTTCCACATTCTTCTACTTTTAATTCAAATGTTCAGCGTCTGGCATTTTGGTTTTGATTTCCATCTCATTTTTATTTTATTTGAATCCTCGGAATTCAGAGTTAGTAGCTCCCCATCAAGTGTGTAATTTTCCTGACAGCAAGATTGTTCGGGTATCTTAATGAAACGAAATTATATTCAAAACGCTTCCAGTAAGTGCCTTGGAAATGTACCTCCAGCTGAGCACTGGGTCGCAAGTCATAGCTCAAGGTGTTTTTAGTCAGGGCCACAGCAGGTGGACGAAAACAGCATAGAATCACATTGCACACTGATGCCACATACTCCCTCCTTCACAGACTTGACTGCCTTTTGTTTGCGTTTTAAATTTTCAATGCATTTACTTCAATAGAAATTATGTCCCTTCAAAGTGTGACTGAATTCTGTTGATTTTTCTGTTCAAGTATATCCAATCTTTATAAGCCTCAATTGAAGTTACACAAAAAACCTTTGCAAATCTCAGACAATGACAGAAAACATTTAGTTAGCATCTATGAAGATACATTTATATTTATATATTATTTGTTACTGGCCCTTCACCAGATTCAAGATTGTGTGTTGTCATGTTTCAGCTCAGAATTGTAAAGGAGAACAAAATGATTGTTCCTCCGAGTTTGTTGCAGCAAAAATATATCTATAAGTACATAAGGTTGGCTTATATACATAGACTGAATATATGTACATAAAGTGATCCCAGGTACAGGAGTGTCTACTTAACGTAACTCTGGCTGGAAATGATAAAGTAGGTATGTTAATGGACAGATGTGTTGGTCAGCTTTCTGGCTTAGGGCAAGTGGATCAGATGCTGCATTTGTATTATATTTTATGTTTTATACCGACTGGGTATCGAAAGGCCCGGATAGAGTGGAGTGCAATATCATAAACACTTCACGGGGTACCTTTCTATCAAGATTTTTTTTATTAAACAAAATATACTTTATTCAAAAATAAATTATATACAATAAACCATTCAATGACTTTCAATCCTTTACAACTGTTTCCATTGCTGTCTTTACATTTTCACACTTTTTGCCACCCTCGTGGCACTCTGTTATTCCATATTTACATACGCTTATTTAGGGGTATACACCTCACCCCACCCCCCACCCCTCAACTCCCGCGGGAGAAGAACCCTAGACTGTGGTCCTTCCCCACCGGGTCCTTGCGGTGGCTGCACCGAGTTTGAGTGCGTCCCTCAGCACGTACTCCTGCAGCCGAGAATGTGCCAGTCGGCAGCATTCCCCCACGGACATCTCCATGTGCTGGTAGACCATCAAGTTTCGGGCCGACCAAAGAGCGTCTTTCACCAAGTTGATGATCTGCCGGCAGCACCGGATGTTGGTCTCGGTGTGCGTCCCCGGGAACAGCCCGTAGATCAGAGAGTCCTCTGTTACGCAGCTGCTGGGGATGAACCTCGACACTGTCCCTTCCATCCTCCTCCACACCTTCTCCGCGAACCCACAGTGTGCAAAGAGGTGGGTCACCGACTCCTCCTCACTGCAGTCCTCCCGTGGGCAGAGGGGTGTGGAGACGACGTTCCAGGTGTACAGAAGGGATCGGACTGGGAGGGCCCCCCTCACCGCCAGCCAGGCGAGGTCTTGGTGCCTGTTGGTGAGGTCTGGCGATGAGGCTTTTTGCCAGATGAACTGGACGGTCTGCTCAGGGAACCACCCCACTGTGTCCATCACGTCCTTCTCCTGCAGTGTCTGCAGGACCTTACATGCTGACCACTGCCTGATGGCCCTGTGGTCAAAGGTGTTGACCTGAAAGAACTTCTCTATGAAGGACGGGTATGGCAGCAACGACCAGCTGACAGGGGTGTTGCGCGGTAAAGGGACCAGACCCATCCTTCGTAGCCAGGGCGACAGGTAGAACCTGGGCACGTAGTGGTACTTGGTGCCCGCGTACCTGGGATCCACATAAGCTAACCAACATGCTGCCAAAGCAACTTTAACTAACTCTAATGCAATGCCTAGAATTTATCATTTTCACTTTCATTACCTCACTACCCCATTTAAGTGAGAGTAGTGACAAAACTGAACATTTTTATCACTGAAGCATTTCCCAATGAGTGACAAAGGGTCATAACAAAAACTAGGTACCCACACATCCGGGTTAAAAAATGTTCCTATTTCTGTTTGACAGACCAGTAAATGTTAGTGTTGCTAATGATGCATGGGGAATGCACCAAGGGGTCTCTTTTCCTGGATGGTGAAGGTAACCAATGGATACGGACTGATTTATTTTCCTGAGCATGGTGAAGGAATGCAAACTATGTGAGGAATAACAGTCATGTGGAACCTGCAGCATGTTACTGAAAACAGTACGTTTCTGGAAAGGTTTTATTTTGTATGCAGTTTTAGTTGTTGTCGGAAGGTTGAGAGTGGTTTGCTATGAATAGTTTGATAGATGGTCTTCCTCAGTAAGGTTAAACTAGCAGCACTGATTACCAAAAGATCTATTTTCAATTGTCATCATTGACTTGACTTTTCCTGAACATGTAGGAATTTAAATGTGCTTAGCTTTGGAGGGATACACACACATATACAGACTTAATGTTCTGCAAAAAACTTCACGCCATCTTACAAGCTTCTTCCCCCAGGCAGTTAATCTGATCAACCATTCTAGTTACTTCCCCACCACCACCATCACCCTCTGCCTATTACCTCAGTCACAGCAATGCACTGTAAGCATTTCAAATCACTTTTTATAATGCTGTTTACATTGTAAATATACAGTGGTGTTTGTGTATTTATGCATAATTTATTCCATATCTATACTTCTATGTTTAATTTTACATAGCTCTTTATTCTTTGTAATTGTTGAAGGTTTTTTTTTTGTCGTGCCCACACCACAGAGAAAGATCTAATATATGTAAATGTATATGGAAAATAAAGTTGATTCTTGATCCTTGAACAGCTCTGAACAGAGAAGTCAACATCTCCGAAAATCTATCCAGGGCCCAGCATATTGATGCAACTACAAAGAAATTGGCTATTTTTCATTCGGAGTTTGAGGAGAATTGGTATGTCATCAGAGACCGGCAAATATTTACAGATGTACCCGGATAGAGCATTCTAACTGGTTGCTTCACCATCTGGCATGGAGGGGTGGGGGGGGGGGGCACTACACAAGATTGGAAAAAGCTGCAGAGGGTTGCAAGCTCAGTCTGCTCCATCATGAGCACCAGCATCGAGGACTTCTTAAAAAGGTGGCATCTATCGTTAAGGACCCCATCACTCAGGACACGCTCTCCTTATGACTACCATCACAGGCGATACTGGAGCCTGCGGTTTCACACTCCACATTTTTGGAAAAGCATTCCCTCCACCATCAGATTTCTGAACAGTCAATGACCCTATTATTTTGCTCTCCTTTTCCCTTATCTATTTTTTAATATATTCCTTAGTGTAATTTATAGTTTCTTTATGTATTGCATTGCACTGCGGCCACAAAAAAACAATTTTCACTATATACATCAGTGATATTAAACCTGATTCTGATTGACAGTGGATGTGTCCATCAGTACTCATACTTGCCAGGATTATTTGGGAGGGGAAGAATCCTTGACCCTGCTAGACTCCATTTTGGGTGCCCATGATGAGAAACAAAGTGACCAATGTGATTTTCATTGGAATAATTACAGTAATTTTGGAGATTCCGGAGACTGCAGATGCTGGGATCTGGAGCAAAAAATAGAAACTGCTGAAGAAATTCTGTGGAGAATAGTTAACATTTCAGCTCAGGAGCATTCTTCAGGACTTTACATTTTCCACCAATCGCCTCCCAGCTTCTTCCATCAACCCCACCTGCCTAACTTCCTCTTCACCTATCACCTGCCAGCTTGGACTCCTTCCCCTCCCCTCATCTTCTTCTTTGCATAAAATGGGAAAACATTTATATTTTTTTAGTAACACATTCAAAATACTGGAGGAACTCTGCAAGTCAGGCAGCATCGGTGGAAATCAATAAACGGTTTGTTTCAAGACCCTTCATCGGGACCAGAAAGGAAGGGGACAGAAGCCAGCAAAAGAAGGTAGGAGGGTGAGGGCAAGAGTACTAGATGGCAGGTGATAAGTAAGACCAGGTGACGGGGAAATTGAATAGGTGAGGGGTGGGGAGGATGATGTAAGAAGCTGGGAGCTGATAGGTGGAAGAGGTAAAGAAGAAGGAATCTGATAAGAAAGAAGAGTGGAACGTGGGAGAAAGGGAAGGAGGAGGGAAAGCAGAGGGAGGTGATGGACATGCGAGGGGAAGGGGTAAGAGGGTAACTAGAATGGGAGATAGAAAAAGGGAGAATGGGGGAGGGAGGACAGAAGTACCAGAAGTTGGAGATGTTTATACCATCCGGTTGGAGGCTTCCCTGATGGAAATAATCTCTCGTGTTTATGTATTTCTTTACTGCCTTTCAGCTCTTTCTTGATTGAATGAAGCATTGTATATTTAATAAAGAACTACTAAAGTGAAGTTAAGCTATACAAGCAATTTAAACACAGGGATCTTCCACAACTGTAGAGATAAAAATCAATAATGAATGGATAGTTGATGTTAGGTATGTTCATTGATGAATAATTTTGTCTAAAACATGGGAATAACTCCTGCTCTTCAAAATAGCACAAAGGGATATTTGCTTCCACTAAGAGGGGATATGATATGGATTGTTATCTCATCCAGAAACAATAGTCTCGAGGAGACACCAGATTGCGTTGAGGGAGAGAGAGTTTAAAAGAAGCGAGCGGGGGCAGTCAGCACTTTTTGTGCACCACAGTTTCTGAGGAGACGTTGGATTGTGCATAATTAGGCATTTGACAAGATCCAATAAAAACAAGTTAGGATTAAGCGGAGCGGCCATTGTGTGAGTGGGCCAGTGTTGGAGTGGGCCGTTGAGACTTTGGCTCATTGAGACTTAGGAGAGACATAGGCTGTAGGTAGATTTTTTTTCATTATTTATGTCATGGCAGTGCTCTATCAGGACAGATTGGAAAGCTCATCTAGTGAGGCTTTATGAGTAGAACAGGGGAATAGGAAAGATATGACCATGTAACTGGGATAACATATACCACCCAACAATCCTGCGGGATTTAGAATTGCAAATTTTTAAAGATAGATCACCGTCATTGCAAGGATCATAATATTGTTAAAGTAGGTGATTTTAACTTTCCACATATTGACTGGAACTCCCATACTGTAAAAGGACTAGACGGGAAGGAGTTTGTCAAGTGCGTTCAAGAAAGTTTCCTCAATCAGTACATAAAAGTTCCAACTGGAGAGAGTGTGATACTAGATTTCCAATTAGTGAATGAGACAGGGCAGGTGACAGAATTTTGTGCAGGAGAACACATTGCATCTAATGATTATAATGCCATTAGATTCAAGGTAATTATGGGAAAAGATTGTTCTGGTCCTTGGATTCGGATTCTAAATTGAAGAAAAGCTAATTTTGATGGTATCGCAAAGGATCAGGCAAGTGTGGATTTGAAACAGGTTGTTTTCTGGCAAAAGTGCACTTGGTAAGTGGAGGGCCTTCAAAAGTGAAAGTTCAAGAGTAAGAGCTTATATGTTCCTATCAGAATAAACGGCAAGGGTTAACAGGTTTAGGAACCTTGGTTTTTGAGAGATATTGAGGTCCTGGTTAAGAAAAGAAGGAGCTACATAGCAGGTATGGGCAGGCAGGAACAAATGAGATACTCGAGGAGTATAATAAATGCAAGAGAATAATTAAGAAGAAAATCAGGAGGACTAAAGGAAGACATGAGGTTGCTCCAGCAGACCAGGTGAAGGAGAATCCTAAGGGCTTCTACAGTTATATTAAAAGTAAGGGACAAAATTGGTCCGCTGGAGGATCAGAGTAGTTATCTATGTGTGGAACCAAAAGAGATAGAGAAGATCTTAAATGACTTTTTTTGCATCTGTATTTACTCAGGAGATGGACACAGATTCTATAGATGTGAGGCAATGCAGCAGTGAGGTCATGGACCCTTTCCAGATTACAGAGGAAGAGATGCTTGCTACTTTGAGGCACACTAGAATGGATAAATCTCCAGGGCTTTGACAATCTGTTCCCTCAGATCCTATGGGGGGCTAGTGCAGAAATTGGAGGAGCCCTAGTAGAGATATTTAAAACATCCTTAGCCATGGGTGAGATGCCAGAGGATTGGAGGATCACTAATGTTTTTCTGTTGTTTAAGGAAGGGTCTAAGAATAAACCAGGAAATTATAGGCTAATGAGTCTGACATCGGAAGTAGAAAAGCTATTGGAAGGTATTCTAAGGTACTGGATGTATAGGTATTTGGATGGACAGGGACTAATTAAGAATAGTCATTATGGCTTTGTGTGTGGTCAGTCATGTCTAATCAATCTTATAGAGCTTTTCCAAGAAAGTTGCCAAGAAACTTCGTGAAGACAAGGCAGTGGATGTTGTCTATATGGACTTCAGCAAGGCCTTTGACAAGGAGGCGCATGGGAAACATAGAAACATAGAAAATAGGTGCAGGAGTAGGCCATTCAGCCCTTCGAGCCTGCACTGCCATTCAGTATGACCATGGCTGATCATCCAACTCAAAACCCTGTACCTGCTTTCTCTCCATACCCACTGATCCCTGTAGCCACAAGAGCCATATCTAACTTCCTCTTAAATATAGCCAATGAACCGGCCTCAACTGTTTCCTGTGGCAGAGAATTCCACAGATTCACCACTCTCTGTGAAGAAGTTTTTCCACATCTCGGTCCTAAAAGGCTTCCCCTTTATCCTTAAATTGTGACCCCTCGCTCTGGCCTTCCCCAACATCAGAAGCAATCTTCCTGCATCTAGCCTGTCCAATCCCTTTAGAATTTTATACGTTTCAATAAGATCCCCCCTCAATCTTCTAAATTCCAATGAGTATAAGCCTAGTCGATCCAGTCTTTCTTCATATGAAAGTCCTGCCATCCCAGGAATCAATCTGGTGAACCTTCTTTGTACTCCCTCTATGGCAAGAATGCCTTTCCTCAGATTAGGGGACCAAAACTGCACACAATACTCTAGGTCTCACCAAGGCCTTGTACAACTGCAGTAGAACCTCCCTGCTCCTGTACTCAAATCCTTTTGCTATGAATGCCAACATACCATTTGCCTTTTTCATCGCCTGCTGTACCTGCATGCCCACCTTCAATGACTGGTGTACAATGACACCCAGGTCTCGTTGCACCTCCCCTTTTCCTAATCAGCCACTGTTCAGATAATAATCTGTTTTCCTGTTCTTGCAACCAAAGTGGATAATCTCACATTTATCCACATTAAATTGCATCTGCCATGAATTTGCCCACTCACCTAACCTATCCAAGTCACCCTGCATCCTCTTAGCATCCTCCTCACAGTTAACACCGCCACCCAGCTTCGTGTCATCCGCAAACTTGGAGATGTTGCATTTAATTCCCTTGTCTAAATCATTAATAATATATTGTAAACAACTGGGGTCCCAGCACTGACCCTTGTGGTACCCCACTAGTCACTGCCTGCCATTCTGAAAAGGTCCCGTTTACTCCCACTCTTTGCTTCCTGTCTGCCAACCAATTCTCTATCCACATCAATACCATACCCCCAATACCATGTGCTTTAAGTTTGCACACTAATCTCCTGTGTGGGACCCTGTCAAAAGCCTTTTGAAAATCTAAATATACCACATCCACTGGCTCTCCCCTATCCACTCTACTAGTTACATCTTCAAAAAATTCTATAAGATTCGTCAGACATGCTTTTCCTTTCACAAATCCATGCTGACTTTGTCTGATGATTTCACCTCTTTCCAAATGTCCTGTTATCACATCTTTGATAACCGACTCTAGCATTTTCCCCACCACCGATGTCAGACTAACCGGTCTATAATTCCCCGGTTTCTCTCTCCCTCCTTTTTTAAAAAGTGGGGTTACATTAGCCACCCTCCAATCCTCAGGAACTAATCCAGAATCTAAGGAGTTTTGAAAAATTATCACTAATGCATCCACTATTTCTTGGGCTACTTCCTTAAGCACTCTGGGATGCAGACCATCTGGCCCTGGGCATTTATCTGCCTTTAATCCCTTCAATTCACCTAACATCACTTCCCTACTAACATGTATTTCCCACAGTTCCTCCATCTCACTAGACCCTCGGTCCCTTACTATTTCCAGAAGATTATTTATGTACTCCTTAGTGGAAGACAGAACCAAAGTAGTTATTCAATTGGTCTGCCATGTCTTTGTTCCCTATGATCAATTCACCTGTTTCTGACTGTATGGGACCTACATTTGTCTTGACCAATCTTTTTCTTTTCACATATCTATAAAAGCTTTTACAGTCAGTTTTTATGTTCCCTACCAGCGTTCTCTTATAATCTTTTTTCCCTTTCCTAATTAAGCCCTTTGTCCTCCTCTGCTGGTCTCTGAATTTCTCCCAGTCCTCAGGTGTGCCGCTTTTTTTTGCTAATTTATATGTTTCTTCTTTGGACTTGATACTATCCCTAATTTCCCTTGTTAGCCAAGGGGGCACTACCTTCCCTGGTTTATTCTTTTGCCAAACTGGGATGAACAATTGTTGTAGTTCATCCACGTGATCTTTAAATGCTTGCCATTGCATATCCACCGTCAACCCTTGGAGTATCATTTGCCAGTCTATCTTAGCTAATTCACGTCTCATACCCTCAAAGTTACCCTTCTTTAAGTTCAGAACCTTTGTTTCTGAATTAACTATGTCACTCTCCATCTTAATGAAGAATTCCACCATATTATGGTCACTCTTACCCAAGGGGCCTCACACGACAAGATTGCTAACTAACCCTTCCTCATTGCTCAATACCCAATCTGGAATGGCCTGCTCTCTAGTTGGTTCCTCGACATGTTGGTTTAGAAAACCATCCCGCATACATTCCAAGAAATCCTCTTCCTCAGCACCCTTACCAATTTGGTTCACCCAATCTATATGTAGATTGAAGTCACCCATTATAACTACTGTTCCTTTATTGCACGCATTTCTAATTTCCTGTTTAATGCCATCCCCAACCTCACTACTACTGTTAGGTGGCCTGTACACAACTCCCACCAGCGTTTTCTGCCCCTTAGTGTTATGCAGCTCTACCCATATCGATTCCACATCCTCCAGGCTAATGTCCTTCCTTTCTATTGCATTAATCTCTTCTCTAACCAGCAATGCTACCCCACCTCCTTTTCTTTCCTGTCTATCCCTCCTGAATATTGAATATCCCTGGATGTTGAGCTCCCATCCTTGGTCACTCTGGAGCCATGTCTCTGTGATCCCAACTATATCATATTCATTAATAACTATCTGCACATTCAATTCATCCACCTTGTTACAAATGCTCATCGCATTGACACACAAAGCCTTCAGGCTTGTTTTTACAACACTCTTAGTCCTTATACAATTATGTTGAAAAGTGGCCCTTTTTGCTTTTTGCCCTGGATTTGCCTGCCTGCCACTTTTACTTTTCACCTTACTACTTTTTGCTTCTACCCTCATTTTACACCCCTCTGTCTCTCTGCACTTTTTACCATCCCCCTGCCTCATTAGTTTAAAGCCTCCTGAACAGTAGTAGCAAACGCTCCCCCTAGGACATTGGTTCCAGTCCAGCCCAGGTGCAGATCGTCCTGTTTATACCGGTCCCACCTCCCCCAGAACTGGTTCCAATGCCCCAGAAATTTGAATCCCTCCCCCTTGCACCATTTTTCAAGCCACATATTCATCTGAAATATCCTCCTATTTCTACTCTGACTAGCACGTGGCACTGGTAGTAATCCAGAGATTATTACCTTTGTGGTCCTACATTTTAGTTCATCTCCTGACTCCCTAAATTCACCTTGTAGGACCTCATCCCGTTTTTTACTTATATTGTTGGTACCTATGTGCACCATGACCTCTGGCTGTTCACCCTCCCATTCCAGAATGTCCTGCAGCTGCTCAAAGACATCCTTGACCCTTGCACCAGGGAGGCAACATACCATCCTGGAGTCTCGTTTGCGGCCGCAGAAGCGCCTATCTATTCCCCTTACAATTGAATCCCCTATCACTATAGCTCTCCCACTCCTTTTCCTTCCCTCCTGTGCCGCAGAGCCACCCATAGTGCAATGAACTTGGCTGCTGCTGCCTTCCCCTGATGAGACATCTCCCCCAACAGTATCCAAAACAGTATATCTGTTTAGGAGGGAGATGACCCCAGGGGACTCCTGCACTACCTGCCTACTGCTACGCTGTCTAGTGGCCACCCCTTCCCTTTCTGCCTGTGTAGCCTTTACCTGTGGTGTGGCCAACTCACTGAACATGCTATTCATGACTTTCTCAGCAGTATGAATCCAATCGCAGCTCCAGATACTCAATGCGGTCTGCCAGAAGCTGCAGTTGGACAGACTTCCTGCACACATAGTCGTCAGGGACACTGGAAGAATCCCTGATTTCCTACATGCTGCAGGATGAACAAACCACGGGGCCGATCTCAGCTGCCATGACCTACCCAATACTTGCCTCAACTTTTGAAACTTTTTCCTTTGAAAGGAACTTACCCGACCTTACCGCACTTGGAGTGAAGCTCGTCCTCAGCCTCTTCTCGTCAAAGCCTCAAATCTCCACTCCTTCACTGGCCCACTCTCTCACTGGCCGCTCCGCTTGAGGTAACCCTCTATTTATTTGTTTGAGCTTTTCAAACTGCTTGGTCACCTGACCTCGATTGCCCAATCAGCTGCTTTCTGTTGAGTCTGAGCTATTCAGATCTTGATTGTCTAATCAATGGCTTTCTGCTGAGCTATTCAAATCTTGATTGACTTGATTGCACAGTCCAACTGCCAGAATCTCTCGAGTCAAAGCCTCAAATCTCCACTCCTTCACTGGCCCACTCACTCACTGGCCGCTTTCCAGTGGGAGGTTAGTCATGAAGGTTCAGTCGCTTGGCATTCAGGATGAAGTAGTAAATTGGCTTAGACTTTGGCTTTGTGGAGGAAGCCAGAAAGCGGTTGAAGACAGTTGCCTCTCTGACTGAAGGCCTATGACGAGTGGTGTGTTGCAGGGATTGGTGCTGTATCCGTCATTGTTTATCACCCAGGTCTGGATGATAACATGATTAACTGGAATTACAAATTGGCAAATGACTCCAAGATTGGCTGGTGTGGTGAACAGCAAGGAAGACCGTCAAAGCTTGCAGTGGGATCTGGATCATCTGGAAAAATGGCAGATGGAATTTAAAGCAGACAACTGTGACATGTTGCATTTGGGGAAGACAAACCAGGTTAGTTCTTACAGGGTGAGTGGTAGGGCATCAAGAAGTGCAGTGGAACAGAGGGATCTGGGAATACAGATCCATAATTCCTCTTAAGTGACATCTCAGGTAGACAGGTTCATAAAGAAAACATTTGGCACATTAGCCTTCAGAAGTCAATGTATTCATTACAGGAGATGGGATGTCATGTTGAAATTGTATAAGACATTGGTGAGGGCTAAATTTGGAGTACTGTGTCCAGTTTTAGTCATCTACCTACGGGAAAGATGTAAATACGATTGAAAAAGTGCAGAAAGAATTTACAAGGATTGTACTGGGACTTGAGTAAAATGAATCATTTTGTTTCAACTCAGTGCAAGGAATGTACAGGGGGCAGCCCACAAGTGTTGCCACACTTCCGGCACCAACATAACATTTTCACAACTAACTGTAACTGAGGGTCTTTAGAATGTGGAGCATCCGGAGGAAGCTTACATGGTTACAGGGAGAACGTACAAACTCCTTACAGGCAGGTACTGTATGGGAATTTGACCCTGATTGGTGATTGCTGACATTGTAAAGCAATTTTGTTAAGTGCTGCACTACTGTGGTTAAATTCTATATTACTTACACAACACAATAACCAAATATTACCAAATGACATTTAGAGCAAGTCTGCAAGTTGAGGGAAGTATAGTTGGAGGTAGAATTAGGGTTTTCAGACCAGTTCAAGAACAAGATGACAATGGGGAAGAAGATGCTGTTGGGTCTTCAGGCTCCTATACCTCCTGCCTGACGGCAGCAATGAGAAGGGGGTTTGGCTCGGGTGGTGGGGATCCTTAATGATGGATGCCACCTTTTTGAGACATCTCCTTTTGAAGATGTCCGCAATGCTGGGGAAGCTCGTGCACATGATGAGAGGTGGCCTTTCGTAGATGCCCTTAATCGTGTGGAGAGCTGAACCCAAGATGGGACTGGCTGAGTCCATCAATCCCTGCAGCCTTCTGTGTCCCTACGCGTTGAAATGCCCATCCCGGCCCACGAGGCAACCGGCTTTCCACGGTACATCTGGAGAAGTTTGTCAGAGTCATTGGTTGTTTGTCAGTCTTTTTGTGTAGTTTTTGATATGATTCTATTGTATTTCTTTGTTCTACTGTGAATCTCAGATAACATACGGTATACATACTTTGATAAATAAATTTACTTTGAACTTTGAACTACTTTGTGTTAGAGTTGGAATTTATCTGGCAGCCAGGGCAATATTTAGCTCTTAGTCAATACTTAAAACAATGGTTTACCTGCCCACCATAGCACTGCTGTGAATGGGAACCTATTATGCACAAGTTGGCTGCTTTTCATACATAACATATAAACACTACTCAAAACTAATTCACTGGCTGTTAAGCACTTCAAGAAATACCATGTAATCTAAAGTCTGGGCACTTTGTAGTCAGCCATATTATGGGCTTTTAAATTTCTAATGTAAAAAAGTTAACAACTACTTAAGAAAGCAGAAGTCTATTTGTTGCATTATAAAACAGCACTACAGATTTGAAGCTATTACTGCAGTATGTAATTGGATGACCAACATCAAAAACTGCAGCTCAAGATAGAACACTGTCAGCAAATAATTAAACATGCTGTCAACTAAAGCATCCTAGGGTGCAGAAGAGATATACTGTAATGATGGCCACTGCAACCACTGCAGAAGCTTTCTGGGGATGAACCCCAGTTTAAGGTCCTGCCACCATTGGCCTGTGATTACTCAGAGTGAAAGAGGTGAATTCAGGATGGTGTAACAACTTCTCAGCTGCTCAAAGAGGAAACACAAATGGCATTGGTTAATTTGACAGTACAACTACTATAGAAAGATGATCTGATTATTTTTATTCATATGTATTTTTAAAATAAAATAATTACCCAACCATCCAAAGCCTTAACTAGTTGGAATGGGCTGAGGGTGTGATGGAGGCCGAAACTCATAACATTTAAAATATATTCTGTTGAGTTGGGAGGTTGTAATGAATGTAATAAAAAGTAATGGTAGAGCAGGGATTTGCAACATTTTTAGGCAATGGACTCCCACCATTAACTGAGGGGTTGCTGGACCCCAGGTTAGCATCCTTTGGGACAGATAGTGAGAAAGATTTCCCCATAGCATAGGGGATAGATTTAGACCGTTAGACATAAGATTTATTTATTTATGGAGACACAACACGGAGTAGCCCCTCATGGGACAATTTACAATGACCAGTTACCTACCAACCAGTATGTCTTTGGACTGGAACTGGAACACCCAGAGGAAATCCACACGGTCATAGGGAGAACATACAAACTCCTTACCGATAGCAACGGGAAATGAATTCTGGCACTGCAAAGCGTTGAGCTAACCACTATGCTACCATGCCACCCCATATAAGACACAGGAGCAGAATTAGGCCATTCGGCCAATTGTGTCTGCTCCAGCATTCCGTTGTAGCTGATTTGTTATTACTTTAAACCACATTCTCCTGCCTTCTTTGAAGCCCTTTTCAATCAAGAACCTGTCAATCTCCACTTTAAATATATCCAGAGACTTGGCCTCCACAGCTGTCTGTGGCAATGAATTTAACAGATTCACCACCCTCTGGCTAAAGAAACTCCTCCTCATCTCTGATTTATAGAGATGTCCTTGAATTCTGAGGCTGTGCCCTCTGTCTCTAGACTCCTCCATCATGAGAAACATCCTCTCCATGTTCACTCCATCTACGCCTTTCAATATTCAATAGGTTTCAATGAGATTCAGCCTCGATCTGCCAGTGAGTGCAGGCCTCAGAGCCGTCAAGTGCTTGTCATACATTAACCCTTTTTAATGAACCTCCTCTGGACCTTTGCTAAAGCCGGCAAATCCTGTCTTAAACAAGGGGTCCAAAACTGCTCACAATGCTCCAAGTGTAGTCTGACCCATGCCTTATAAGCATTATATCCTTAACCTTTAAGGTTAGGTGTGTTGGATTTAGGGAGGTTTGAGGAAGAGTTCCTTCACGAAGGGTGAAACATTGTGATGAACACTTGAAATACGTTGCTACAGAAGGCCCAGGGCTAGTGCTGGAAAATTAGATTCTTACAGAGAGAGGTACCTGGACATGGGTGGACAAGGGGTCTGCTTCTCTGCTGCATAATGCCATTGACTAAGATCTGATCTACTACTCTGCACTGGCAAATAGTTTACAAAATCAGTCATGGAAGGTTCAATGTGGTGCTCAAAACTTTTCTGAAAGAAATGCTATATCTCCAATCATTCCTGGGAACCTCTGACAGAGTGAAAGAGGTGAATTCAGGGTGGTATTGAGAAGCAAACCACACAAAAAGCTGGAGGAATTCAGCAGGTCAGGCAACCCTTCTTCAGGATTCTTTCAGCCTGAAACGTTGACTATTAATTTCCATAGTTGCTGTGTGTGTTGCTTTGGATTTCCAGCATCTGCAAACTTTCCTGTGTTCATTTATCTATTGAAGTACAGCGCAGATTGGGCCCTCCTGGTCCTTTCAGCTTGTTTTTTATTAAACAAAATATACTTTACTCAAAAATAAAATTACATACAATAACCATTCAAAGACTTTCAATTCTTTACAGTTGGTACCATTACTGTCTTTACATTTTCAAAGTTCAAAAGTTTTGCCACCCACGTGGCACTTTGTTCTTTCATATTTACATTCAGGGAGTATACCCCCAACACCCCTACCCCTCAACTCCCGCGGGAGAAGAACCCTAGACTGTGGTCCTTCCCCACCGGGCCCTTGCGGTGGCTGCACCGAGTTTGAGTGCGTCCCTCAGCATGTACTCCTGCAGCCGAGAATGTGCCAGTCGGCAGCATTCCTCCACGGACATCTCCACGGACATCAAGTTTCCGGCCGACCAAAGAGCGTCTTTGACTGAGTTGATGATCTGCCAGCAGCACCAGATGTTGGTCTCGGTGTGCATCCCCGGGAACAGCCCGTAGATCAGAGAGTCCTCTGTTACGCAGCTGCTGGGGATGAACCTCGACACTGCCCCTTCCATCCTCCTCCACACCTTCTCGGCGAACCCACAGAGTGCAAAGAGGTGGGTCACCGACTCCTCCTCACTGCAGTCCTCCCGTGGGCAGAGGGGTGTGGAGACGACGTTCCGGGCGTACAGGAGGGATCGGACTGGGAGGCCCCCCTCACCGCCAGCCAGGCGAGGTCTTGGTGCCTGTTGGTGAGGTCTGGCGATGAGGCTTTTTGCCAGATGAACTGGACGGTCTGCTCAGGGAACCACCCCACTGTGTCCATCACATCCTTCTCCTGCAGTGCCTGCAGGACCTTACGTGCTGACCACTGCCTGATGGCCCTGTGGTCAAAGGCGTTGACCTGAAAGAACTTCTCTATAAAGGACCGGTATGGCGGCAACGACCAGCTGACAGGGGTGTTGCACGGGAAAGGGACCAGACCCATCCTTCGTAGCCAGGGCGACAGGTAGAACCTGGGCACGTAGTGGTACTTGGTGCCCGCGTACCTGGGATCCACACACAACCTGATGCAGCCACACACAAAGCTGGCCATCAGGGTGAGGGAGACAATGGGGACGTTTTTGCCCCTGTTGTCCAGGGACTTGTGCATGGTGATCCGTGGTCCTTTCAGTTGTGTCGCCCAGCAACACTCTGTTTAACACTTGCCTAACTCAGGGGACAATTTGCAATGACCAATTACCCTACCAACTGGTACATCTTTGGATTGTGGGAGGAAACTGGAGCACCCAGAGGAAAGCATGTGGTAACGGGGTGAATGTAGAAATTGCTTGAGAATCCCAGGATTATTCATCTGAAACACACTGCAAAGTTGCCTAAGTGATGGAAAGAATGCACTCACTGTCCAATCTACAGTTCCCACACTTTTGAACCCACAGGATTCCAATGGATGTAACTAATCTACAATCTTGAAGGCTACTCAATAAGACTGTAGAAGTGAGGTATGCGATTCAGAAGTGAAGTTATGAATTTATAGGTGAAGAAGGCTCTAAGACATATAAGTATAATTTAGTATTGTCGATCTTATAACCAGCATAAAGAAGTTAAGTGAACTTCTGAAGTTTAATCCATGCATACATGTGTCTTTACTAGACATTTTGTTAGTTTGTAAAAAGTTTCAAATTAATCTTCAAAATAATAGAATAGCAATAAAGAACACCAAAGTGAAAAAAACCTAAACTAAAGTCAAAGAAGTACTATTTATTTTGCTGAGGATTTTCAATCTCGATTGCAAATCCAACAAAAATAGGTTACAATTGTTTTTTTCTTGCATGGAATTTTGCGATCAGCATTTTCCTCTCAACCTCCGCCTTTTTCCTTAACTGATGAGACCGACTGGGGAAAAAGACCCAGACGGTGTAGTGTGAGCTCCCACAGCCTGCGACTCTACCCCGCCTCCTCACGCTCCCTGACTGTAATTGGCGAGTGGGGAGAAAAAGTGAGAAGGTAGGCTGAATCGGAGGAACCAAGAGATTAGCCAGGAGGCGGAGTAAGAGGGAAAAAAACTGAAAACTGTGGAGGGGGCGGAGTTGGAGGACCCAAGAGGTTGGTGTTGGAAGACCAGGGGTCAGCCAGGAGGCGGAG
Source organism: Hemitrygon akajei (assembly GCF_048418815.1). Taxonomy (NCBI): domain Eukaryota; kingdom Metazoa; phylum Chordata; class Chondrichthyes; order Myliobatiformes; family Dasyatidae; genus Hemitrygon; species Hemitrygon akajei. The sequence goes on from NC_133129.1 coordinate 174,666,996, forward strand.
TCGGGCACGCGGTGGGGGTGGGCGTAAACCGGAGGGGCGGATAAGAAGTTGACGAGAGGGCGGAATCGGAGGACCGGAGAGGTCAGCCAGGAGGCGGAGTCGGAGAAGGTGGGGGAGACCCGAGAAGCTGACGTAGAAGCAGCGGAGTCAGAAGGACCCGAAGAGGCGCGCGGCGGGGCTGCGTCTGGCTCGTGAGCGAGCACGCGCGCGCACGCACACAGACATTTTGACGGGGTCGAGGACGTCCTCCAGGGAGCATCGAAAGGCACTGAGCGAGAGAGTTAAAGGAGCGGCGGTGACGGGGATGTGGTTACAATCGGAGTAGGACCACCCGGGCGACACCAAGCGAAGCCGGAGGAGGAGGAGGCGCCGGCAGCGGCTTGTTTTATTGCCCTGGATCTCTCACTCGGTCTGCGGCTGACGGCGATGAGCGCGGGGCCCGGATCGGCCTGTGGCTGCCGCCGGCTCGGCTGACGGAGCGGGCGGGCTTGTTTTTTTTTGCTTTCAAAACAGTTCCATCCATTACTTAAGTGTATTTATCGCCACACGTCCCCTCGCACTCATCCCCACTGCTACCTCCCCACAGGAGAGGCCGGTGAGAGCCCGGGCCCTTCCCTGAGCAACACCCCCCCCCAAAAAAAAAACACCCGCAGCCGGCCTCCACCCAAGATGATGTGTGAAGTGATGCCGACCATCAGCGAGGATACGATGAGCCCGCGGGGCTCGCAGTACGGCGCCGACACCGAGGCCAACTTCGAGCAGCTGATGGTGAACATGTTGGACGAGCGCGACAAGTTGCTGGAGAGCCTGCGGGAGGCGCAGGATTCGCTAGCCCTGTGTCAGGCCAAGATGCAGGAGGCTTTCCACGAGAGGGACTCGCTGCAGAGACAGCTCAACACCGCCTTACCTCAGGTAGTGCTGGCGGGTACCTTCACTCTCACCTTTACCAGCCTCGCACTGCCAACCTCTTACCTCTGCACGTCTCCTATTCCCTAACCCTCGCTGCCCTGATAAGTTCTCCTATTGCACCCCCTTCTGTTTTTTGCTTCATTTGCAATCCTAAATGGTTTTAAATGCCATTTTCCTCTCGGACCTTTCCTTCCCATCACTTCTGTTCACCACCGTCCATGCTCGTTCCCCCCCCCCCCCCCGTGGCCCTTCCGCATTCCCTCGTTTCACCACCCCTGTGGCAACCCCATCCCCATTCCCTCGTTTCACCCCCCCCAGTGGCACCCCTTTCCCATTACCTCGTTTCACCCCCCCAGTGGCACCCTTCCCCATTCCCTCGTTTCACCTCCCAGTGACCCCCTTCCCTCATTTCACCCCCCAGTGGCCCCCATTCCCTCGTTCCTCGATTCACTACCCCAGGTGACCCTCCCTTCCCCATTCCCTCATTTTCCCTCCAGTGCCCCCCCCCTTTTCCCATTCCCACATTTCTTCTCCAGTGGCTTCCCCTTTCCCGTCCAGTCATTCCCCACTTTCCCACTCACCCATTTAACCCCTTTGTTCTCGCTTTCTACTAGGTCCACTCACCACTCCCCCCCCCCCCGACCTTATTCCTATTCTCTCCCCTCCCCCATTCTGCCTCCTGATTTTGTTGTCTTCCCATTCCCCTCTTCTCCCCCCCCCCCCAGTTGCATTCCCTTTTCATTGCCCTTTCCATGCTAACTACTACGTCAGCTCAGGCCTAGGGGGCTGGCGTCAGGCAAATGCTAAGTTGTACCCCAATCATCCCCATTCTGCCCATTGTTACCTCTGTTTTTCCCTCTATCCCTTGTCCATGCTCTGTTTTAACCTCATCTCTCCTGTTTCCCTATTCTTCCCCTTCCTGATTCCTTCCCACTTTCCTTTCCTTCTGCCTCTATATTCTGTCACCTGTCTTTCCCTTCATCCTCGCTGTTTCTTTTCTCATTTGTTCCTTATCTGTACTCCTCATCCCATCACTTGCCTCCACTCATTCATCTCCTTAATGCACAACCCATTCACCACCTAACTCTTCTTTTGCAAATTTTGTCTTTATGCTTTTTTCTGAACTCCTGCCTGTTGCTTTCCATCCACTGTTCCTGGTTCTTTGTTTGCCCCTCCCCTGTGTCTGTTGTTTTCTTCCCTGTTTCCTGCTAATGTGTTTTGGCTCCCATTCAGTTCAATTCATTATCGCTTTTCTGTCCTTTTGGAATCAAAGTTTTTATTGTTGCTGCACCTTTCAGGAACAACTTGTTTGTGTTTAATTGCTCCACGATACCTAATAAAGCACTATCGCGTAAAAAATGTAATTCTGGACCACACAGAAGGAGGTATTAATTTAACCAAAAACTTGCTCAAAGAGTCAAAAGCTTTTTTCTTGGCATATGAAGCCTTCAAAAGGACCACGTCCTTGTCGTAGTGTTAGAAGGATTGCATGCCTTAATGTCCCAAAGACCTATGTTGGTTGGAGTCAGGGCCTTGTGCTTTGGCTGTTGGTAGGGTCACACATGCCAAACAGGTTGAAGGGTAGAGGCCAGACTAAGAGTGGTCCACCAGTCATCCAGGTTTGGGGGTTCAGCTGAGGGCTAATAACCCTGACTGGCCAAAAAGCAATTGTTGTGGAAATAGCAATGAAGAATCCTTCCATACAGACAGAGATGGAGGACCTTCATTGCTGCCCTAAATGCCAGCAAGTAAGTTTAGCATATGCAAACACATTTTCTCATCTAATCTCATCCAGGGTTATTGCATTCTCCAATTTTGGCTGTGGTCATTCACAATTTTGATTAATACGTATTTGTTTCTTCATCAGCAATGGCCCTTTTAAATTCCCCCTACTTCATTAAAGAAGGAAACAGATGCTTTTGGTTAACTTTACTTCATAGCATGGGATAAGTATTGATTTCATTACATGCCTGTGGAAGCATGTAGGAGCATCTCAAGGTGTACACTGTTAGCATTCAAGTGAAATATGACTCCTGTTGGAAGATGGAAATTGTGGGAGATTTCTAGGCTCAGCGAGCTTCCAGAAGCACCAGTTAGGTTTGATATACCGGTACTTTGTGTTGAATTAGTCCATGATTTGTGTCCATGCAAAAGGTTAATTAACATCTCATTAAAATGTAACACTTTCTTACTGCTGTTGGAATGGTTGATGATTGGTTGTCTGTCGTTTCTGATGATGACAGTTAGATCTGCACAGTTTTTCTGTTATGCAGTGAACTGCACAAAGAAAATCTATATGAGAGAGTTTTTAAAGTGCACTGGGGAAATTCCACTCCCTTGCCTTCAGAAGTCTGGGTCCACAGATATGAATAGTCCATTGGAATTTCAGTCTAAGTATTTGTCCTTAAGTTGGAATTGGTTTATTATTGTCACATGTACCAAGATTCATTGAAAAGGATGTTTTGCTGAACTGTTCATACAGATCAAATCATTGCAAAGTGCATTGAGGCAAAACAGTAGTAATACAGAATAAAGAGTAACGGTTACTGAGAGAGTGCAGTGCAGGTGAACAATAAACTGCAAGATCATAATGAAGTTGATTGTGAGGTCAAGAATCCATCATATCACAGTAGGGAACCATTTAATAGTCTTCTAGCAGTGGGGTAGAAGCTGTCCTTGAGCCTGGTGATCGTGCTTACAGGCCTGAAAACGTGTACAGCCCAATGGAAGAAGGGAGAAGAAGGGTTGTTTGGGATGGTGGGGTCTTCATTAAGCTGACTGCTTTACTGAGGCAATGAGAAGTATAGAGAGTTCTGGTCACGTGCAGAGCAGTTGCCGTACCAGGCCGTAATACATCCAGATAAGATGGTTTCTAATGTGCATTGATAAAAGTTGTTAAGGATAGATGGGGATGTGGCAATTTTTTTTCCTCCTCAAGAAGTTCAGGTTTTTTTTTAGCTGTGGCACCTATTGAGTTGGACCAGGGCAGGTTTATTGGTGACCATCTCTTTTGTTAATAATGAGGGAAAGGTTGTTGTTATGACAATGTGACTTGATCCCACAATCTACAGTGCTCCCACAAATTGGAAGTTGTTGCTACTCAATAAATGAGAGTCAGAGCACAGATAATCACTTCAGTTATTTGTAGATGCCTAGAAAATAGTAATAGGGTTGAACAGATGGATTTTTGCTTTAAGTTTGTCCAGTGACTTGGCCTCCACAACCATTTGTGGCAATGAATTCCACAGAGTCATCACTCTCTGGCTGAAGAAACTCCTCATCTCTGTTCTAATGGGACAGCTTTTATTTGAGATTGTGTGCTCTGGTCCTAGATGCTACCGCTATTGGAACCATTTCTCCATGTCTCGTCTATGCCTTTCAATATTCAGTAACTTTCCAAAACATCCCATAATTCTTCTAAACTTCTGTGAGTGAGTACAAGCCCAGAGCTATCAAGCACTCCCCATAAGTTAACCCTTTCATTTCTAGGACCATTCTTGTAAACCACCTCTGGACTTCTCCAATGCTAATACGTCCTTTCCTAGAAAAGGAGCTCAATATTAGATGGAACATATTATAAAATGTGAGCTCATCCACTGGTGGAAAAACAAAACCTTTCTTGAAATGACAAGGGTGAAGCTAAGCTTCATCCTACATTAAGCTTCATGGCTAAGCTTGATTCTTACCACTGGTAGTTTGTTAGGAATAAATTTGGGCCTGGAAACTGACCATGAGGTAAAACGTACATCTGCTTAAATTAGTTAAGTCTATTTGTCTCTGTTGCAGAGCTTGATAGTTTTGATTTTTTTTTTGCTTTGGGATGAAATGGAACATTGCAGAAATGAGTTATGGGAAACTGTTTGCTATCCTTTAGATGGTTGTCCATTTAGATTGGCCTAGTTATGAAGGGCATGTAAAGACTGTTGTCTGTGGCCATTATGTAATTTATATAGAAATGTATTTGCAATGATTGAAATTAGTGAGGATGAGTTTGAGTACAAATTGTTTCCAAATCCTACAAGGGCAAATTTTCCTCCAAGTAGCCAGTTGTTTTAGTTCTAATTAAGCTAATTCATGGTTTACTTAGAATCAGAATCGGGTTTGATACCACTGACATGTGCTATGAAATTGGCTGTGCGGCAGCAATACATTGCAATGCATAATTAAAAACTAAATTGCAGTGAGAAGTATATATTAGTTAAATAAGTAGTGGAAAAGAGGAAAAAATGTAGCAAGGTAGTATTCATGGGTTCACCACTGTCCATTACGAAATCTGATAGCAGGAAGTACAAAGCTGTTTCTGAATCATCATGTGTGCCTTCAGGCTTGTGCACTTCCTTCCTAATGGTAGCAATGAGAAGAGGGCATGTCCTGGGTGGTGGGGACCCTTAATGACGGATGCTGCCTTTCTGAGGCATCGCTCCGTGAAGATGGCATTGCTGCTGGGGAGGCTAGTGCCCATGATGGAGCTGACTGAGTTTACAACTTCCTGCAGCTTATTTTGATCTGTGCAGTAGCCCACCTCTCCCCCCAATACCAGACGGCAATGGTTAAAATGCTCTTCACAGTACAGCTGCGGACATTTGCAAGTGTCTTTAGTGACATACCAAGTCTCCTCAGTCTCCAAATGAAATTGATTTTATTAACTGCATTAATGGGTGCAAGGTAGATGTTGACACCCAGTCTTTCCACTTCTGATCCCTTGATGAGGACCGGTGTGTGTTTCCTTGCCTTTGCCCTTTTTGAAGTCCACAATCAATTCTTTGTTCTTCCTGATGCTGAGTGCAAGGTTCTTACTGCAATGCCACTCAACTAGTTGATCTGTCTCGTTCCTGTACACCTTCTCATCACCATCTGAAATTCTGCCAACAACAGTTGTCATCAGTAGATTCATAGATGGTCTTTTAAGTTTTGTAGCAGAACCAGTAGGAAAGTTGGTAGTGTTGATGCTGCTGTCTCTAGCACTGGTTTAACCTTGACTGATGGAATATGTTGTCTTTTAGACAATGAACAAGCTTTACATATATGATGTGTTAATTTTTTTAATAGGGCTATCAATGAAAGAATTCCTTTCTGGCCTACCTTATTCATTTGATTTCAGGTTAAGAAATGGTTTTGAGTGTTTCTCTTGTACATTATTCCAGCAAACAGTGCAGTTTGGTTTTTTTTAATTGAGTATAACTATAATTACAGTTAAACAGTTTCACATTGTCATGTGCTTTCACTTTTAAATGTTTACCTCTTGTGAAAATGAATCACTGTGGTGAATGCAGTATTTGTTTTATCTTCCTGAAGTAACTTGCCTGACCCATTAACCCATGATGGATCTGTCTACCTTAGAAAAGCATTATCTCTACATTTATAAAATGTGCGAGAATCAGTTTTATTATCACTTTCTTGTATGATGCAGAATCTGTTGTTTTGTTGCAAATACATAAATTACTATAAATTACAAAACAAATAGTACAAAAACAAACTGTATCTGAATCACTGAGTGTAGGGCTTCAGGCTCCTGTACTACCTCGCCAGATGGTAGTAAAGAGAGGAGGCTCCTTAGTGGTGGGTGCCACCTTCTTGAGGCACCAAAATGTCCTCAGTGGTGGGGAAAGGATGCGCTAGTGATGGAGATGGCTAACCTTTACATCCCTCCACAACCTCCTGTGATCCTTGGCATTGGAGTTTCCATACCAGGCAGTGATGCAGCTAGTCAGACTGCTCTTCACTGTATGTAAATAGATTTTCAAGGGTTTTTGATGACATACCAAATCTCCTCATACTCCTAACAAAGTAGAGCTCTTGACGTGCCTTCTTTATGATTGCGTCAACATGTTGGGCCCAGGGTAGATCCTTTGTGATGTTGACACCATGGAACTTGAAACTGCTGAACCTTTCCATTGCTGGCCGCTCAATCCACTGATTCCCGAAGTCAGTGGTCAATTCCTTGGGCTAACTGCATTTGAGTATGAGGCATGGAGGACAGAGGGAACTTGATGTACAAGTTCAAGGCTCCTTGAAAGTGGTGCTTGTTGATGACACAGTGAAGAAAATGGAAGGAATGCTACCTTCATTTGCTGGCTCATAACATATAAGAGCAGAGAGGTTCTGATACATCTTCATAAGGCAGTGGTTGTATCACAGTTGTGTACATTTTGGTTGTCATGTTGTAGGACAAATACAATTTCACTAAAGAGGATCTAGTGGAGATTCACCAGGTTGTTGGCTGGGGTGGAGCATTTCAACAATGTTGATAAACCGGAGAAGTTGGGCTAATTTTCCTTGGAGAGGAGGAAGCTGAGGGAAAGGATGGTGGGGGTTGGGAAATTCTGATTTTCAGACATACAAAATTTTGAGGGTTATAGATTTAGCTATTAGAAAATTTTTGTCCATTACATGTTTTAAAAATTAGAGGACATGCGTAAAGATGTAGAGGTATGTCTACAGCGGATGCAATCTTACTGGCTCTCCACTTGGCCGTGTATCACCTGGACAATAGTGATAACTATGTCAGGCTGCATTTGATTATAGTTCAGCATTCAATGTCATCATGCCCTCAACATTAATCAAGTCTCCAAAACCTGGGTCTCTGAACTCCCTCTGCAACTTATTCCTTGACTTCCTCATCAGGAGACTACATTCAATGCAGGTTGAAAATAACAGCTCTTCCTCGCTGATAGCTAACACTGTTGCACCTCAAGGATGCATGCTTAACCTACTGCTGTACTCTCTCTACACCCATGATTGTGTGGCTAGACACTGCTTAAATGCCATCTATAAATTTACCAATGCCACGGCTGTCATTGGCAGAATTTTAGATGGTGATGAGCAGGTGTACAGCAGTGAGACAGATCAGCTGGTTGAGTGGTGTTGAAACAATAACCTCACACTCAACGTCAGTAAGGCAAAGGGATTGATTGTGGACTTCAGGAAGTGGAAATCAGGGAATACACCAGTCCTCATTAAGCTATCGGCATGGAAAGGGTGAGCAGTTTCAAGTTCCAATGTGTCAAAATGCCTCAAGGTCTGTCCTGGGCTCAATATATGCAATTACAGAAGAAGGCGTAACAGTGGCTCTATATCATTAGAAGTATGAGGGACTTGGTATGTCACCAAAGACTCGCGCAAATTCCTACAGATGTATTGTGGAGATCAATCTGCATTGTATGGGGGGGTGCATTGCACAGAATTGGAAAAAGTTGAATAAAGTCGCCAGCTTCTGTCATGGGCTTTAGCCTCCCTAGCGTAAAGGCAGCATCTGTCATTAAAGACACTCATCACCCAGGACATGCCCTCTTCTCATTGTAATCATCAAGGAAGTGCAGGAGCCTGAAAGCGTGCACTCAACATTCGAGGAAGAACTTTTTCCCCCACTGTTATCAGATTTCTGAATGGACAATGAACCCATGTACACTACCCCTATTTTTTTTTCACTTTTTATGCTACTTAATTTTTATATATGGTGTAATTTATAGGTTCTTGTTGTTTATTACAATGTACTGCTGCTGCTGCAAAACTACATTTTTCACAACATATGCTAGTGATATTAAACCTAGTTCTGTTAAGAGGGAGGAGATTTAAAGGGAATCTGAGAAAGAACTTTTTCACCCTGTGGTTGTTGGAATCTGGACTGCATTTCCTGAGTAGGTGCTGGAGAATTTGGAAACGCAGAGACTAAATATGGATAGTCAGCATTGCTTCGTGTGTGGGAAGACATGTCTCATGAATTTCTTTGAATTTCTTGATAGGGTGACAAGAGCAAGGCAGCGGGTGCTGTCTGCACAGACTTGTGGAAATGTCCCAGAATGATGGATCACTTGGGATCTAATGTGAGCTAGCCAATTTGGATAGTGGGAATCAGGGTGATAGTGGAGGGTCATTAGATTGTGCCACAGGGATCAGTGGTGGGCTCACTGTTATTTGTCATGTATGTTAATGATTTGGATGGAAATGTAGTTGGTGCGATTAGTAAATTTGTGGATGACGCCAAAATCTGTGTAATGGCAGTGAAAAAGGCAGGGTCTAGATTAACTGGGAAAATGGGTGTGACAGAGAGCACTTCGTAAAGGCACTCCATATACACGTGCATTCACACATACACAATTATTGCCTTGTCATTCTGTTGTTGCAGTGAGTGTGCACACTTCAGTGTCTTCCCTGGTATATTCTCATAATTAACCCACAGTTTTCTCACCACATCGTTACATACAAAGTCAGCCACTCACCACAACAGAACAGCAAGGCAATGCTTGTGTGTGTGAGTGAATGTGCATGTGTAAGGAGTGCTTTTACTGGGTGCTTTGTCACAGTGGGCCAAGGAGTGGCAGATGAAATTTAATTTTGAAAGGGGTGAACTGTTGTATTTTGCTAAGCTAAACAAGGATAGTAAATGGCAAGGCGCTGGAGAAGTTGAAACAGTCCTGCGGTTACAAGTTCACGGCTCCCTGAAAATGGTGATGCAGGTTCACAGGGTGGTGAAGGTGGTGTAACAGCTCTATAAGACATTGTGAGTATTGTGTGCAGTTCTGGTTGCCTAGGGTGTCAATAAACTGGAAATGGTGCAGGAAAGAATCATGGGCATGTTGCAGAGACTGGATAGGCAAGACTTTATCCCCTGGAGAGAGGGAGGCTGGTGATGACCTTGGAGGTATACAAAACCATGAACTGCGTAGATAAAGTGAATGGTTACAGTTCCCCCCCCCCCCCCCCGCCCTTTCCTGGGTCGAGAGTCTGAAGCTAGTAGTCATAGATTTGAGATGAGGAGTGAGCTGTAAAAGGGACCCGAGAGGCAACATTTTCCACACAGTGGGTGGTGAGTACGTAGAATGAGTTTCCAGAGGTGGGTTCAAGTACAATATTTAAAAGAATTAGGTGGAATAGGAAATGTTTAGAAGGATATGGGCCAAATGCAGGCAAATGGGAACAGTTCAAGTTGGCAACATGGTCAGCATGGATTAGTTGGCCCGAAGGGCCTGTTTCCATACTGTATAACTCTTTGAAAGTTTTGTTCATAGTTTTAAATGTTTGCAATTTTAGGCTTTTGCAGCAACAGGATAACTCAATATCATAGCTGTTATTTATGAACTAGTTTGATTAGGTGGTTTCCTCCATTTTATTTGGGAAGATAGGGACAGAGGTGCATATGGAAATTAAAACCATAGTGCCTTGTGTATACCATTGAATACCATCTGTTTTCTACTGTGTTGAGGTTCGGAGTTAATTCCATTTCTAAATATCCTGAGGTGTTTGAGGCGTGGAGAATGGATCTAATTTAATGGTAAAAATTTCCTTTTGTTTGTAAATCAAATAACTTGTTTGCTTTATGAATTAGATTCAATTTGGGAAGTGCAGATCTAACCCTTTGCTTTTGTGGAAGCTTTGCCTTTAGTGCTCATATATTGCCTCTCTGCTTACTTTTAATGTTAAAGGAAACTAGTCAGATTCCCTACAACTGGAAAAGCAGAGTTTTAAAAAGATTTGAGCCATTGGTAGTAGCATTACAGTACTTAAAATCAGCCTTTTTCTGTTACTTCAACTACTTTCATGTAGGAATGTATTCACTTCATATTTGTTTGAGCTAATTGATTTTAAACACCTTTTGAAGCAGAAATCAGTATTGGTCTAAACTTGTTGCTTGTGGAAATTGTTTATTTTAAACCTCTGGGTCCAGTCTTGATGTTAACATGGAGCTCTTTGTTTTCCAGTTTTGTAAAGCATGCATTCTTTTCTGGTTCTTGTATTTTAGTGATAAGTTGTGAAGATTTAATATTTAGGACTAAGTATAGTTTATTACAACAGTGAAAGCAATACCTTTTAAACTTTTGGGAGTACAAGCAATTGGGAAATCCTTGTCTTTATCAGGTACAATTTTCTTGTGTATATGCTGTTTGATCAAGTAATGATAGAAATTTTAGGAGATGATAGACAGTTACACGTATTAGAATTATTTGAATCTTTCAAAAGGTATGTATTGCGTACATTTTTAAAAAAAATTCTCCTATCAAATTCCTTGTGGGTGATCCAATCTGTCTCCAATGAATAGCACTGCTGGACAGTGCCTAAGGCTTGTGTATTGGGTTAAAATGCAAGTAACTATGAACAATTGTTACACCCGCCTAATATTTCATAAACTGGCATGGCTGCAGTTCAGCATTATCTACATTTTAATGTATACCAAAGCAATCAGAATTATTGCTTTAGAAAAGTAAGACCATAAGACATGGAGCAGGATCAGGCTATGTGGCCCATTGAATCCTCTGCCATTTGATCATGACTGATCATTCTCTACTCCATTCTCTTTTAAATGAAGACACACTGGACTTCAGAGATCTCTTAAGTGGTGATAGGCAGCATCTGCTTGTGATTTTTGTTTTAGTTGTAGCAAAGTTGTATCTCAAATATGAATGAAACAGACAACTGTAGGTAATTTACATACTATACAAAGGCCCCCTTCCTGACAACTGCTGGAAAGCTGATTTCTCTGCAAATCAGGAATGTTTCTATTGGTACCAATATTGTATCATTGAATAAACTCCCTAATGCTGTCCATACTTACGTTAATAAAATGTATACTGATTCATCCATGATGATTCTCACAATTAAAAGCTTTAAAAGTGTTTTAGAAATATATAGGAACATTTGTAAAAAGCTTTGTTTTCATGAGGTATGTCATGTATAACACGTATATGAAATCTCAGTCAATGGCATTGTCTGTTCTGAGTTATTTGCAATGTAGTTAGCAACATTTTACATTCCTTTGTAATTACGAAGGATTGTTTAATGTATTGCTTGGGGAATAGAGAAATTTCTTGGGATCTGCAGTGAACCAATCCACCAAGGCACTTTGTATCTAGGTTACCCTTGTACATTCTGTTGTGGAAGAACACTAATCAAGTGTTGCAAGCATTTATGAGCATTTTGGGCATATATAGACACAATATCTGTGTGGATTCTAATTGGGCATCTCTAAAGGCTACTCACAGAATCTTGTACGGTTGCATTGGCAATTTGAGCACATATCCTAATACATTAAACTTTTTGGGACTAATTCAGTGAGTACTATTTTGCCTCAAATTATTTGTGAAAAGAGGAGGGAACAGCAGATTATCTTTGAATTAAAAGGAGAGATTGTTCCAGTTTTTATAGATCACCCATTAGACATCTTAATTGCCTGTAGAGTTCACATGGGTTAACGTACCAGTCCTTTGGATTTCCAGTACAATTCTAGAACATTCAACTAAACTTAGTTTTTAATTGCCCAATTTATTTTCTTCGTTTAAAAACAGTCCATATAGCAAACTGAGCTTACATTTAACTGCCCTTGAGAAGGTGGTGGTTAGCTACCTTACTGAACCACTGTAGTCTTTGTGGTATGGGAATAACAATACTGATTTGAGGGTGGGGTGTAGTGTTCCAGGATTTTGACCCAGTGATAGTGAAGGAATAGAGTTAAATTTCCAAGTCAGGGTGGTGTATGGCTTTGAGGGCAATTTCCATTGGTTGCCCTTGTCTTTCTAGATCTGTGGACCCCAGGGTGGGAAGCCTTATTCTATATTGTAGAGATTGTAGGTTTTGAAGGTGCTCTCCAGTTCTTGGTGAATTGCCACAGTGCATCTTATAGATGGCACAGGCTGTTGTTACTGTGTGTTGGTGGTGCAGTGAGTGTCTGGTTGTGCATGGAGTGCCTATTGAGTGGACTTTTATATCTAGTAAGCTGTAGATCATAAGTATTATTGAACCTGCACTCAGCTGGGCAAGTGGAGAGTATTCCATTGCACTGCTCATTTGGGCATTGTAGGTGGTAGATAGCTCTGGAGATAGATAGAGTAGATAGAACCTGTGTAAGACCATAAGTCATAGGAACAGAATTAGGCCATTTGGCCCATCGAGTCTGCTCCACCATTCAATCATGGCTGATACTTTTTCCTTCTCCTCAACCCCAGTTCCCGGCCTTCTCCCCGTAACCTTTGATGCCATGTCCAATCAAGAACCTATCAATTGGAGTTGGAGTTGATTTACTTGACATAGGACTCCTAGCTTCTGACCTGCTCTTGTGTCCAATTTGTGTATTTTTTTTCAATCTAATGTATTGAACTTTACTTCCAAATGATTATTTAGATCAGTTCTCTAAGATAAAACTTCACATTTCATGATATTTTGAATTGTGCAACCTAGTATTGTTATCCAGGTTTTAAAATAAGTGATTCTTTCTGAAAAAAGCAGATGTATAAATAATTTTTTTCCAGTTAACTACATGCTGTCTTAGCTTATTATTTGCAATGCGTTAACTAACTGGAATGAAGTTATACAATGTCTCTCCAAAGTGCTTTTAAAGGTTTAAATGAAACAAATTCATGCCGCAAGCATCTTGCCTTGGTGGAAATCTTCTTCTAACTTATTTAGCTGTGACTTGATTCATGCAAATAAATAGTGCCAATGCTTCCTTTTCAGTTTTATTCCGCAGGGTTGTTTATTGTAGAGAGCCATAGATCAGCATATAGTTAAATCACAGCAATGTGCCTTTTGGTTTGGAAAAATATACAATTGTGCAAACCAAGTATGAAGCAGTGCTTAAGAATTTTCAGTTTAATGTTATACAAGTTGGAGCAGAAGGAACTTTGTAAAGAGTAGATGTAGCTGGCATATCTAACCTACTTCACAATGGGGACTCCCCTTGCAATGACTGAAATTGCTTTTGTGTATGATAAATCATGTGCAGGTTTTAGTTTCTATACTGCTTTTGATCTTACAGTTAAGGTGTTGATTGTTAGATTTGTTGAAGTAGGTATCTATGATTATTAAAACAAGATTTATACAAAATGATTTCCTATCTTTTCTCTTGTAACTGATCACTCCTGCTTATTTGGAGACCTCAGTTGGCACCTGCTTTTTTAAAAAACTTTAAGTTTTTGTGCCAAGAATTACCTATTATACATTGTCTAGTATATTTCATCATGTTCAGAAAGAATTATGCACAATATGTCCATTTCAGAAGTCACAAAAATACCTGGTTGTTGCTATGCATTACAAATGCAAATTTGCTGATGTATTGAAGTCAAATTTAAGTAAATTTTGGTAAATTAAAGTATTATTGGAAAAATGTTTTTATTGTGCCTTGGAGAAATAAAAGTGATTTCTATTTTATTTTATAACTTCAAAGCATTAAATTCAAAGAAATCACAGGAGTCTTGGAATGCAGGTTTAACTTTGTCTTTAAGCAAGGCACTTGTGTATCAACATGATGACATGCAATTGATGTATTTTTTACATGTGACCAGTAGTTTAATTAAGAATGCTTAATCGATATATGTATATTATAATATATAAAGATTTTAAAATATTGAAATATTAAATACAAAGTTTTGAATGATATGCTCTGCACATGATTTAATACAAAAATCTTTCTTGCATAAGATTGCAACTTCCTGAAGGTTGTATTCAATTCTGGCACTCCTAATTGATTTTGACATATAGAATTTGACATTTTGACATATGCTCCCATGTGACCCTGGCCAATAACATCACACTTGACTGATCATTTTCATTTAAAGGCCAGTTTAAAAATTGCTCAAACCAAGATTGGTGTCCTTTTTTTTCCCCATTTAAAACAACTTTGACCAACTCAGGAGTCTGTTAACAGTCACCCTCAAAGGTGAGAGTGAACGGGATGGGTAAGGCATTTGATGCAGGCTTGCAGAATCTCAATGGGATCTTCTCCTTTCCCCTTGGAGTTGTGTCTCTTTTTATCCTCTCTGTTAGAATAATAGTTATTTGGTGACATTTGTGAAGGAAAAACTGTGATGGTGTATAGGAAAGACAAAACACAAAATGGAGTAATGCTGTTTAGTGAGTTAGCTGACTGTTGATATTGAAGAGTACACTTTTGCCTGAGGACACGTTAGAATTCACTAACTGGGCACAGATCAGAAATCAAATCTTTTATTCACTCTCAATACTTTTTTTCTATAGTTATAATCTGGAAAGTTTGTAAGGAATTGAGTCAGTTTCTATGTCTTAATGATGTACAGTTGCAGTTCAGCATCTACTCTTTGTGGAGAAATTGCCCCAGTATGCTCTGAGTAACACAAAAGTCTTCCAGTCCGGAAGATGTTGGAGTTTATTGTTGATGAGGTCTTGAGGTATTTGGAGGAACATAATAAAATAGGCTGTAGTCAAGGGAAAATCTTGCCTGAAAAATCTGTTGAAATTCTTTGAAGTAACAAGCAGGATTGGCAAAGGAGAATCAGTTGATGTTGTGTACTTGGAATTTCAGAAGACCTTTGACAAGGTGCCAGAATTGAGGCTGCTTAACAAGCTAGGAGCCCATGGTAGTACAGGGAAGATTCTAGCATAGATAAAGCTGTGGCTGATTGACAGGAGGTAAAGAGTGGAAATAAAGGGAACCTTTTCTGGTTGGTTGCCAGTGACTAGTAGTGTTTCACAGGGGTCTGTATTAAGGCAGATATTTTTATGTCAGTGTTTTGGATGATGGAATTTATGACTTTGATATGAAGATGGGTGGAGGGGCAGGCAGTTTTGAGGAAGTAGAGAGGCTATAGAAGGACTTAGACAGATTAGGGGAATGCACAAGGAAGTGGCAGTTGAAATACAGTGTCGGTAAGTGTATGGTCATGCACTTTGGCAGAAGAAGTGAAAGGGTAGGCTATTTTTTTAAATGGAGAAAATACAAAAATCTGAGATGCAAAGGATCTTGGGATTCGTTGTGCAGGATTCCCTAAAGTTAATATGCAGGTTGAGTCTGGTGAGGAAGGCAAATGCAATGTGTGCATTCATTTCAAGAGGTCTAGAATATAAAAGCAAGGATGTAATGTTGAGATTATAAAGCACGAGTGAGTCCTCATTAGGAGTATTGTGAGCAGTTTGGGCCCCTTATCTTAGAAAGCATGTGCTGAAACTGGAGAGGGTTCAAAGGAGGTTCATGAAAATGATTCCAGGATTGAACAGCTTGTCATCTGCAGAGTGTTTGATGGCTCTGTGCCTGTATTTGATTGAATGGATGTGGAGAGGATGTTTCCTCTGGTGGGAGAGTCTAGGATCAGAGGGCACAGCCTCCGAATAGAGTGCCCTTTTAGAATGGAGGTGAGGAATTTCTTCAGCCAGAGGGTGGTGAATCTGTGGAATTTTTTGCCACAGGCAACTGTGGAGGCCAAGTCTTTGTGAATATTCAAGGTAGAGGTTGATAAATACTTGATTGGTCAGGGCATGAAGAGATACGGGGCGAAGACAAGAGATTGGGTCTGAATTGGATCAGCTGCAATGAAATAGTGAAGTAGACTCAATGGGCCAACTGCCCTAATTCTGTTCCTGTGTCTTAAGGTTTTAAAACAGGACCAATCTAATACCTGCCCAATTTATCAAATATGGACTGAAGCAATATGTCAGTATTACTTGACATCAATACAGCACTTGAATGAAAGTGGTGTCAGGGATCCCTGGTAAATCTAGGCTCCAAGGAAGAAATGGCTCCAATGATTGCACAAAGGAAATTGTAGTAATAATTGAAGGTCATTCAGCAGAATTCAGGATATCAGTGCTGGAGTTCCCGAGGGAATCTTCTATGCCCCAACTTCAGCTGTTTTATTTTTTTGCCTTCCATTATCGGGTAAGGGATGGAAAATATTCACTAATTAAAGAACTATTCACCCCCTTGGAAGTTTTCATGCTTTATTGTTTTGCAACATTGAATCACAGTGGATTTAATTTGGCTTTTTTGGCTCTGAATAACAGAAGAGATACTTTGTGTCAAGGTGAAAACTAATTTCTACAAATTGGTCTAAATTTATTACAATTATTAAATGCAAAATAATTGATTGCTTAATTACTCAGCGCCTTCAGTCAGTATTCCTGCTAAAGGCCAGAAGACCATAAGACACAGGAACAGAATTAGGCCATCTGGCCTATCGAGTCTATTCTGCCATTCAATTGTGCCTGGTCCTTCCTTTTCTCCTTTATTTATATATAAAATATGGAGAGAGAGAGGTATGTGTTTAGTAGATGCATCACTGGCAGCCATTACAGCCTTCAGTCTGTGTGGATAGGTGTCTATCAGATTGGCATGTCTCGAGAGTGCAGTTTTTTCCCCATTCCTTACAAAACTGCTCAAGCTCTGTCAGATTGCATGGGGATCATGAGTGAACAGCTCTTTTCAAGTCCTGACACAAATTCTCAATTGAATTGAGGTCTGGACTCTGACTTGGCCACTCCAGTACATTAACTTTGTTGTTTTTAAGCCATTCCTGTGTAGCTTTGGCTTTCTACTTAGGATCATTATCTCTCTGGAAAACACTTGTAATTAATTTAGATCGCTTTGTGGAGATCTGTTGTCACTTTGACACGGAAGGGTCTTTTTCTGTTGATTGGTGCCAAAAAAAGCCAGATTAAATCAAACATGATTCAATGTTTTAAAACAATGAAACATGAAAACTTCCAAGGGGGTGAATACTTTTTATAGGCACTGTACATGATATACTCAAGATCAAAACTGTCTACATTTGCTCTCTGCAAGAACCAGACAACAGTCAAGTTTGGGTTGATAGATGAGAAATAGCATTCACATCACAACTAGGTGCTGATCAATGACCACTTTCAGCAGTATAGTTAGAATGACTGTCCCTTGGGTTACTGACTCCTTCACTATCAGCATCTTGGGATTACCATTGACCAGAAGTACAACTGGGCCAGCCAAGTAAATACTGCTGCTCCAAGAAAATCTGTATTCTGTGGCAAGAGGTTTTCCTCCTGACTTCCAAGAGGATTCTCACAGAATATTCTCCACTTGACCAACATCTCTAAAGAAATTTAATACCATCCAAGGCTGAGGACCCACATAACTGAACTAACTTTCTACTGACTGAAAGTTTCCTGTTTTAAATTTTGTTTAATTAGTTCAATTAACTATTTTACCATGTCTTTAGACGTTTAATTCCTGTAAAACTTGAACCACATGTAACAACTATTAAAATCATACTGATGTTAAAGATTTGAAAATATAACAAACTTAAAATAATTAATATAACAAAGAAACAGGGCCACGTATTCCGATGCCAGCTCTTCTCATATAAAACTGAGGGCCAGATGCAAAGCAAATGCAGGTCCTCTCCAGTGAGTCTCACTTGCAAGTCAAGAAGAAGCCCACCAAATGTGGATGTCTATGACATCCCAGGGTGCAGAAGACTAAGAATCAGCTGGTGTATTCTAAAGGTGCACAAATTGGCTTGTTAACAATTTGGGTAGTGGTAACCTGTTACTATTGTGGCCTTAGTGCAATATTACCTATAGAAGCAAAGTGCTTTGTGACAGAAACCATTCACTGTGTGCTGTTTGGAAATTTTGGGAGTTTCAAATTACTGTTAAATGTTGCACACCTGTTGATGGACTACACAACAGATGTAAAATGTAGAGCACTACCCTAAAAGTGGAGGTAGCGTTTTGCTAGTATGTTCGTTCAAAACTTAATTTATTCAAACTGGTGCTCCAAGTTAGTCAGCTGGTATATGTAAGTAGTTGATACCTATAACTTAAATAATTTTTAAATGCAGTGTCATCTTTGATCAGTATTTTAAACTAACTGAAGGCAAGAGTTTGTATTCATCTACCGTATATGTTACTGCTTTTATGCCGTGGTTAATGTTCACTAATGCTCAATCTTTGAGATTCTGTACAATCAGATTCTATTCTTTCAAGTGGTAAGTGGTTTTCCTTTCAATTTCCTCCCATATCTATATGCTTTCAGTTCATAGCCCACATTTTCCTTTTGCCTTTAAGAGCCACAAGTTTCTTACAACACTTTATACAGCAAGCTGCTTAATGATGTTAAGTGGTGAGAAGAAGCCTGTCACTGACAGTAATGTACCAGAGCTTGTGCATTCATTGTAACACACTAATGATGACACCTAATTTGGTCACCATTTCCAGAATATCATTGCTCTGTGCACTGAACTTTTATGTAAGCAGTTAAGATCCCGGTCTGTTTTACGGAGTTTTATATTCTCATGGTAGATATATTGTTGGATCGAGGTCCTGAAGAGGCTTGTCTTAATTATTGCTTGATGATGCATTTTGATCTTAAATTTTACAATATTTCATGTCCATACACAAATCTACACCCCTTTCCTTGACTCTTTCCCAGTACTTGGTGATGTATAGACATTTGCTGTGGAATGACAAACCCAACAGGTGTACATATAGGGGTTTGTGCTCCTCCCGAGTAATTTCTGACCTTCATTTTCCGGCCTCAGTACTGGGTTATTTCTTCAGAGGTTTGAACGGGGCACAACAGCGCAAGTGTGTGGACGTCAGCAAGTGAGAACAGTGGGAGTTTAAAAAGAGGTCAGATTTATACAGTGGGTGTCGGGGTAGAGGGAGACAGAGTAGGAAGGCTTTGGCTCAATGGGGCTTCGGTGATAAAGGGTCGAGGCGAGGTAGGTTATCTGTGTAGAATACAGACAAAGTATGTGTGTGAGGCAGGTTTTCTGTGCTCAGTGTCAGATGGTGGAGCTCCTGGAGACCCCCCAACCTCCTGGACAGCCACGTCTGCACCAGGTGCGTTGAGCTGCAGCTCCATTAGGGACCACGTTAGGGAACCGGAGATGCAGCTCGATGACCTTCGTCTGGTCAGGGAGAGTGAGGAGGTGATAGAGAGGAGCTATAGGCAGGCAGTCACTTCGGGGCTTGGGGAGACAGATAAGTGGGTAACAGTAGGAGAGGGAAGGGCAAGAGGCAGATGCTGGAGAGTAACCCTGTGGTTGTCCCTCTTAACAATATGTACTCCTGTTTGAGTACTGTTGGGGGAGATGGCCTAACCGGGGGAAGCAACAGTGGTCATGCCTCTGGCACAGAGTCTGACCCTGTGGCTCAAAGGGTAGGGAAAGGAAGAGGATGGCAGCAGTGACGGGACTCGGGGATCAGTCAGGTGATTCTGTGGACGCAGGAAAGAAACGCAGAGGGCAGTTTGCTTATCAGGTGCCAGGATCTGGGATGTTTCTAATCGCGTCCACGATATCTTGAAGTGGGGAAAAAGAACAGCCAGAGGTCATAGTACATATTAATACCAATGACCTAGGCAGAAAAAGGGAGGAGGTTATGAAAACAGACTATAGGAAGTTAGGAAGGAAGTTGAGAAGCAGGACCTCAAAGGTAGTAATCTCGGGATTGCTGCCTGTGCCATGTGGCAGTGAGTATAGGAATAGAATGAGGTGGTGGATAAATGTGTGGCTGAGGGATTGGGGCAACGATTCAGATTTCTGGATCATTGGGACCTCTTGGGGCAGGTGTGACCTGACCAAAAACAGGTTGCACTTGACTCCCAGGGGGACCAATATCCTGGCGGGGAGGTTTGCTAAGGTTATTGGGGAGAGTTTAAACTAGAATGGCTGCAGGGTGGGAATTGAACTGATGTGACAGAGGAACGGGAGGTTGGCTCACAAATAGAGAAAGCTTGGAGACAGTGCAAGAGGGAGGATTGGCAGGTGATAGAGAAGGCTCAGACCGATGGTTTGAGATGTGTCTATTTTAATGCAAGGAATATTATGAACAAAGTGGATGAGCTTAGAACATGGATCTATGATGCTATGATGTTGTGGCCATTACAGAGACTTGGATGGCTCGAGGCAAGAATGGTTACTTCAAGTGCCAGGCTTTAGATGTTTCAGAAAGGATAGGAAGGGAGGCAAAAGAGGTGGGGGCATGGCACTGTTGATCAGAGATGGCATCACGGCTGCAGAAAGGAGGAAGTCATAGAGGGTTTGTCTATAGAGTCTCTGTGGGTGGAAGTTAGGAACAGGAAGGGGTCAATAACTCTCCTAGGTGTTTTTTATAGAACACTCGATAGTAACTGGGACATAGAGGAGCAGATAGGCAGACATTCTGGGAGGGTGTAATAATAACAGGGTTGTCGTGGGAAATTTTAATTTCCCAAATATTGATTGGCATCTCCCTAGAGTGAGGGGTTCAGATGGGGTGGAGTTTGTTAGGTGTGTTCAGGAAGGTTTCTTGCCACAATATGTAGATATGCCTACAAGAGGAGAGGCTGTACTTGATCTGGTATTGGGAAATGAACCTGCTCAGGTGTCAGATCTCTCTGTGGGAGAGCATTTTGGTGATCACAAGTCTATCTCCTTTACCATAGCATTGGAGAGGGATAGGAACAGGCAAGTTAGGGAAATGTTTAATTGGAGTAAGGGGAATTATGGGGCTATCAGGCAGGAACTTGGAAGCATAAATTGGGAACAGATGTTCTCATGGAAATGTACAGAAGAATTTTGGCAAATGTTCAGGGGATATTTGTGTGGAGTTCTGCATAGGTACTTTCCAATGAGACAGGGATGGTAGGGTACAGGAACCATGGTGTACAAAGGCTGTTGTAAATCTAGTCAAGAAGAAAAGAAGATCTTACGAAAGGCTCAAAAAACTAGGTAATGACAGAGATCAAGAAGATTATAAGGCTAGCAGGAAGGAGCTTAAGAATGAAATTAGGAGAACCAAAAGGGGCCATGAGAAGGCCTTGGCAGCCAGGATTAAGGAAAACCCCAAGGCATTCTACAAGTATGTGAAGAGCAAGAGGATAAGAGTTCACTACGGAAAAGGATATTGGCGATTATAGGGATGACTTGCAGTGGATTGAAAAGTTTGACAATGTAGAAGAGGATGTGCTGGAGCTTTTGGAAAGCATCAAGTTGGATAAGTCACTGGGACTGGATGGGATGTACCCCAGGCTACTGTGGGAAGCGAGGGAGGAGATTGCTGAGCCTCTGGCGATGATCTTTGCATCATCAATGAGGACGGGCTAGGTTCTGGAGGACAGGAGGGTTGTGGATGTTGTTCGCTTATTCAAGAAAGGGAGTAGAGATAGCCCAGGAAATTATAGACCAGTGAGTCTTACTTCAGTGGTTAGTAAGTTGATGGAGAGGATCCTGAGAGGCAGGATTTATGAACATTTGAAGAGGCATAATATGATTGGGAATAGTCAGCATGGCTTTATCAAAGGGAAGTCGTGCCTTACGAGCCTGTTTGAATTTTTTGAGGATGTGACCAAACACATTGATGAAGGTAAAGCCGTAGATGTAGTGTATCTGGATTTCAGATAAGGCACCCCATGCAAGGCTTATTGAGAAAGTAAGGAGGCATGGGATCCAAAGGAACATTGCTTTGTGGATCCAGAACTGGCTTGCCCACTGAAGGCAGAGAGTGGTTGTAGATGGGCAATATATTCTGCATGGAGGTTGGTGACCAGCAGTGTGCCTCAGAGATCTGTTCTGGGACCCCTTCTCTTTGTGATTTTATAAATAATTTGGATGAGGAAGTGGAGGGATGGGTTAGTAAATTTGTTGATGACACAAAGGTTGGGGGTGTTGTGGATAGTGTGGAGGGCTGTCAGAGGTTACAGCAGGACATCGATAGGATGCAAAACTGAGCTGAGAAGTGGCAGATGGAGTTCAAATCAGATAAGTGTGAGGTGGTTCATTTTGGTAGATCAAATATGATGGCAGAATATAGTATTAATGATAATACTCTTGGCAGTGTGGAGGATCAGAGGGATCTTGGGGTCCGAGTAATAAGACACTCAAAGCTGCTATGCAGGTTGACTCTGTGAAGGCATACGGTGCATTGGCCTTCATCAACTGTGGGATTGAATTTAGGAGCCGAGAGGTAATGTTGCAGCTATGTAGGACCCTGGTCAGACCCCACTTGGAGTACTGTGCTCAATTTTGGTCGCCTCACTACAGGAAGTACGTGGAAACCTTAGAAAAGGTGCAGAGGAGATTTACAAGGATGTTGCCTGGTTTAGGGAGCATGCCTTATGAGAATAGGTTGAGTGAACTCAGCCTTTTCTTCTTGGAATGAAGGAGGAAGAGAGGTGACCTGATAGAGGTATACAAGATGATGAGAGGCATTGATTGTGTGGATAGTCAGAGGGTTTTCCCCAGGGCTGAAATGGCTAGCACAAGAGGGCATAGTTTTAAGGTGCTTGGGAGTAGGTACAGAGGAGATGTTAAGGAGGGTTAAGTTTTTTACGCAGAGTGGCGAGTGCATGGAATAGGCTGCCAGCGGCAGTGGTGGAGGTGGAAACAATAGGGTCTTTTAAGAGACTTTTGGATACATGGAGCTTAGAAAAATAGAGGGCTCTGGGTAAGCTTAGGTCGTTCTAAGGTAAGGACATGTTCAGCACAGCTTTGTGGGCCGAAAAGCCTGTATTGTGTTGTAGGTTTGCTATGTTTCTATTAATTGACTTCATTAAGACAGCACACTTTGAAATAAGCACATAGTGCGGTATTTGAGCTTAAGGTGTTCTTAATTATAAAATAAATCAAAATGGAGTTGGGAATTGGCCATATACCCCCTTGAGTCTGTTTTGCCATTCAACAAGATCTTGGTTTATATGTGCTTGGCCTCAGTTATACCTCCTTGCCTCTCCAATACCTGTCACATTTATTCAATGATATGACCTTCAAAGCTCCTTGAATTAGAGAATTGCAAAGATTGAGTGCTGTTTGAGAAGTTGTCTTAATGGATGAATTCTAAATGTACCCCCATGAGGGGAAACATCCATCTTTTTCAAGCCCATTCAGAACCTTTGTCTTGTAGTATCATCCCTCATTCTTCTCATCTCCAGAGAGGGGCAAAAAGTGCTCAGCCACTCAGTTCTTTCATCACATAACCTTGTGTGCACTGCCCGCTATGTAATACAGGTTTCCCCGCTATCTAAAGGTGGAGTGTTCCTATGAAATGGTTTGTAAGCCGGAATGTCATAAAGTGAAGAAGCAATTACCATTTATTTATATGAGAAAAGTTTGTGAGCGTTCGCAGACCCGAAAAATAACCTACCAGATCATGCCAAATAACACACAAAACCAAAAATAACAGTAATGTATAGTAAAAGCAGGAATGATATGATAAGTACACAGCCTATATAAAGTAGAAATACTTCTCTGCAATCATGGCAGCACTGTCCACTGTAGAGAAAATCTCGGCAGAAGCATTCTTTCCTGTAAACTTTAAGCTATGAAGCTGCCAGATCATGCCAAATAAGACTTAAAAATACACAGCCTATATTAAGTAGAAATAAGGTATGTACAGTGTAGTTTCACTTACCAGAATCGGGAAGACAGTGAGCACACTGATGGTGGTGTAGGCTGAGTCGTTGGAGGTTGGGGTGGTGGGAAGTAGAGGAGACAGAGGTGTCATCTCATCGTTGTCTGTTTCCATCAGGGCAGGCAGGTCACCTTCTATGTCTGCCTGCCTCGATGTCGAAGGTTGAGGTTCGTCGTCTGCTGTGGCTGATGTGGAAGGCTTGAAAAACGACAATATGCTTGACTGCTTAGCCTCATGCATTTTCCTATCATACAGTTCTTCGTAAACACTCAAACCAACCTGCAAATATGCCTTAAACCTACATACCCTTTCAAAATTAAAGTCATACTTTTCTGCCATCATTGCAGCTTTGTCAATGGCAGTGAAAATCTCACGCGATTGCTTCACGTTCAGTTCCTGGACAACTTCACTTTCGGGCCATTCGCTTCTGCGTTCGGTTTTGATTGTTATCCTTTCCTCTTGCAATTGCATCAGCTCTTCATCTGTCAGTTCTTGGTCATGGGATGCCAAAACCTCTTCAACATCATCTTCGTCAACTTGCACAAACCCAGCCGCCTCAGCCAAACTCACTATGTCCTTACTTCATTCACCACGATCAAAATGCTTAATTATGTCTAGTTTTACGCTAAGTGTAACATCCTTATGAGCTCTTTTAGGCTTTTCTGATACCTTAGAACTCATCTTGCTAACGGATGCACAAAATAAATCAAGATAAAGCACAGCTGCTCACAGGCACAAATTTAAGCAATGGTGGCTAAAATGCAGTTCCAGGGGAGGAGCTTGGCCGCTCGGGGCATACACTGCCTTTTTTCGTAACAGTGAAAACACACTGGTTAGCGAAAACAGGGTACTAATATAGGTCTTTCGTAACAGTGAGGTGTCATAAAGCAAACGTTTGGAAAAACGTGGTATTGTAGTATACCTCCATAAATAGGCAACAAAAACTGGAGTGCTTCCAGGTGTCCATTGTAGTGGGACTTGACTCCTTTTACAGTGATAGCCAATGATGTATTTGCCTGTCTGCTGAGTATTTTCAACAACTTTTTATTTGATTTCCAGCACTTAAAATATCTTTAGCTTTCAGAATCAGTATTATTATCGCTGACTTAAATGATGTGAAATATATTATTCTGTGACAGTCCTGTGCAAAGACATGTAAAATTGCTATAAATTACAAAATTAAATGGTGCATAAAGAAATGATGATGTAGTGTTCATGGACCATTCAGATTCTGATAGAAGGGAAGAAGCTTTTTCTGAGTTGTTGAGTGTGGTTCCTGTACATCCTCTCTGATGGTAGTAATGTTAGAGCACATCTTGGTTGGTGAGGAGGGACAATGCTATCTCCTTGAAGATGTCTATGGTGGGCAGTGAGTGCTACACGGAGATGATGCTTTTGAGAAGGCATGTCTGCTCTTCCAAGGGGTGCTAAGGATTTTTAAAAATCCTGTTTCAAAGAGGAATATCCTTGTTATTATTTATCCCTTAATCAACATTTATAAAACTGATTATCTGATTATTGTCAGATCATAGATTTACAGATTGATATAGTACTAAAATAGGCCCTTCAGCCCAATTTGTCCATGCTAAACAAGTTTTCCCATCTCGACTAAACCCATTTATCCTATGCTTGGACCTTAGCCCTGTAAACCAGGGGTTCCCAAGATGGGGCTCACGGACACCTTGCTTAATGGTATTGGTCCATGGCATAAAAAAGGTTGGGAACCCCTGCTGTAAACCATAAGACCAAAAGTTACAGGAGCAGAATTGGGTATGTTACTGCTTTTATGCCATCACCTTTGTGAGAAGTTGAGTGGTTAATGTTTACTAATGCTCAATCTTTGAGATTCTGTAAGATCAGATTCTATTCTTTCAAGTGGTAAGTGGTTTTCCTTTCCATTTCTTCCCATGTCTAAATGATTTCAATTCATGGCCCGCATTTTTCTTTTGCCTTTAAGAGCCATAAGTTTATTTCAATGCTTTATACATCAAATTTGCTCTGCCATATGTCTGATCCAATTTTCCCCTCAGCCCCAATCTCCAGCCACCTTCCCGTATCTCTTCTTGACCCAGTCGATCAAGAAATTATCAATGTCTGCCTTAAATATACATAAAGACTTGGTCTCCGCGGTTGCCTGTGGCAAGGGATTCCACAGATTCACCACTCTAGCTAAAGAAATTCCTCATCTCCATTCTAAAATGATGCCCCTCTATTCTGAGGCTAGACTCTCCCACCATAGGAAGCATCCTCTCCACATCTACTCTATCAAGGCTTTTCACCAAATGATAGGTTTCAATTAAGTCACCCCTCATTCTTCTGAATTCTAGTGAATACAGGCCCAGAGCCATTAAACTCTCTTCATATGACAAGCCACTCAATTCTAGAATCATTTTCATGAAACTCCAGTTTCAGCATAACCTTTCTAAGATAAGGGCTCACACCTGCTCACAATCCTGTAAGTGAGCCCGACTTCCTCAAAACTATCTGCCCTCCCAACATTTTTCATTTTGTCTTTAAACTTTGCAACAAAGTCATCAATTCCATCATCCTAATTATTAACATATAACTTTATACCAGTAGTCACCAGCAGCCAGTCAAAGGCTTGCTTTATTCCCACTCTTTTGCCTCCTGCTCTTCCACTCTTCCTGATATCCACTCTTCTCTCTTTTACATTTTATGTATCTGAAGAAACTTTTGGTATCCTCTTTAAAATTATTGGCTAGCTTACTTTAATGTTCCATCCTTGCCTTCTTAATGACTTTTTAGTTGCCTTCTGTTGGTTTTTAAAAGCTTTCCAATCCTCTAACTTTCCACTAATTTTTGCTCCATTATATGCCCTCCTTTTGGCTTTTATGTTGGCTTTGACTTCTCTTGTTAGCCACTGTTGTTATCTTTCCTTTAGAATACATCTTCCTCTTTGAGATCTATATATCCTGTACCTTCGGAATTGTTTCCAAAAATTCCAGCCATTGTTTCTCTGCCGTCATCCCTGCCAGTGTTCTTTTCCAATCAATTCTGGCCAAATCGTCTCTTGTGGCTCCATAATTCCCTTTACTCCACTGTATTACTGATACATCTGACTTTAGCTTTCTCAAATTTCAGGGTGTATTTGATCACATTATGACCACTAGCTCCAAGGGTTCTTTTAGCTTAAGCGCTGTAATCAATTCTGGTTCATTGCACAACACCCAGTCCAGAATAGCTGATCCTCTAATGGGCTTAACCATGAGCTGCTCTTAAAAAGCCATCTTGTAGGCGCTCTAGAAATTCCCCCTCCTGGAATCCAGCACCAACCTAATTTTCACAATGTATCTCATATTGACATCCCTCATGACTATTGAACATTGCCCTTTTGCTCATGCATTTTGTATCTCCTATTGTAATTCGTAGGCCACATCATTACTACTGCTTGGGCTCTGTATTCAACTCCCATCAGGGTCTTTTTACTCTTGTAGTTCCTTGGCTCCATCCACAATAATTCAACACATTCTGACACTATGTCACCCCTTTCTAATGGTTTCATTTTACTTTTTAGCAGCAAAGTAGCACCACCCCCTCTGTCTTCCTCGCTATCCTTTCGATGCAATTTGTATTCTTGGACATTAAGCTTCCAGTTATAATCTTTCAGCCATAATTCAGTGATGCCTACAACATCATACCTGCCAATCTGAAACTGTGTTGAAAGTTCATCTACCTTATTCCATATATTGCATGTATTCAGATACAACACCTTCAGTCTTGTATTCACCCTTTTTGATTTTGTTTCCCTTTAATGTTGCAATTCATCCTGTTGATTGCAATTTTACCCTATCAACATCTCATCACTACACATTGGCTCTGTTTGTAAGCCAGCTGCCTTTCCTATTTGTGCGCTTGTCCAGGTATCTTTTCAATCAATGGTCCCCAACCACTGGGCCTCAAAGCATGTGCTACCAGGCTGAGGGGAAGCGATCTGATTTGGCAGTATGAAGCAATACGACTCAGCTGCACTCCTATCGCTTCATACCACCAAATCATATTGTTTCCTCGTGGCCTGATGGTTGGGGACCACTGTTATAAATGTTAATATTATACCTGCCTTAACGACTTTAACAGCTCACTCCATATACACTCCACCCTCTGTGGGGGGAAATATTGCCCCTCAGATCCCTTTATTCCCTTCTCTGTCTCTTTAAACTCTAGTTCTGAATCCCTTTCCAAGGGGGGAAAAGATTGCATTCACCTTATTTCTGCCCTTCGTGATTTTACATCTCTATAAAGTTATCACTATGTGGGATGATGTTGCTTGCGAACTAGCTGGTGCATTTTCTATATTGCAGCAGTAGCCACTGTTGTAGAAAGTGGACCTTTGGTTGTCCTGTGGTGCATTTTATAATTGTATAAATGCAGTTGCCTTTTCATTTAATTTGTATTGACATCTTGACTTTTTGTATGTCAGTTTTTGAAATCAAATAATATTGACTTTACTGATTAACTTCAGAAACCCTATCAATGGTACCTACTACTTTCCTCTGTCATTGTTTGAAGCTCTCTATTAAATCAGGTTAAAATGCCGTAAGATGGAGCATGTGCACAAGAGCTAACTGTGCCAATAGTAATAGACTGAACTAGGTGGGAGCTTTGTTGACTTAAAGGTCTGAGCCTTACAAACTTTCAGTTTGGTTGCTATTGATTTGTTGAAGATGATGCTATTCTTCAAGAGAAAGGAAATGGCTGATTAATGGGGTGATAAATGGATGTGCCAGAAATCACCATGTAGTGTAAAAGAATGCTCCCCATAAACTGTGGGCTTGGACCTCTTTTCAGCCTTGAATGTTGACTTGGATGTAGTTCCTTGCTACTGAAAGGGTGGGTTATCAAAACAAAGACATATTTAGTGTCAAAAGAGAACATAAATTGAAGATGCACTTTAATAATTAAATGCAATTTAGTAGAAGTAATATAATTGATTTATAACTTTAAAATGCTACCTAGGGCTTAGTGTTATTTCAGTGCTGTAGAGGAGATACTGAGATGCATAAGCTTATAATTTATTACACTTTTGGACGGACAGGTTGCCAAAGAAATTTCTGAATCTACACATACAGTAATGCAGCTAATAGCTGCTGCCTGTTAGTACCAGACATCTGGGTTCAATCTGAACTCAGTTGTTTCCTGTGTAGACTGCATGTACTCTCTTACTGAGTGGGTTTCTGAGTGCTCTAGTTTCCTCCACATTCCAAAATGTGCAGATTGGTAGGTTATAAGGCCTGCTTTAGGAAAATGCCAAGAGGCTGGGCAGTGTATTACTAGTAATTCTGCTACGTCACGGTTCCAAGGATGCAATCTTGACATCTAAAGCCATCGGTGCATTTTCTCAATGTAGCCATGTGGGTTTCCCTGGGTCCACAATTTTCTCCCACATCTCAACTACTGGTAGACAATGTGGTTACAATAAATTACCATAGTGTGTAGCTGAATGGTAAAAATCAGTGTAGTTGATGTGCATGTAAAAGAGACCAGGCTATAGATAAATGCATTTTAAAAGAAAAATAATTGAGGATTATTTTTATTGGTTGATAACTTTCAAACAAATTGCCTTAAGTTCTAAGATAATCGCTACAGAAGATTAAAGGAATTTTTTCCATGTTAATAATTAGAGAAATGCTGCCCTACGTCAGCATTGATTAAAGCTCACAACTTTGAGTTTGGGGGGAAGAAAGAAAACAAAACTGTATTTTTAAAAAAGTCAAGTACCGGTAGTCATATTCGTAGTCAGCAAAACTAAGTCTCTTTCTATACCAAGATTTAAGTACTTTTCAAGTTCATGGAATTATTAGAGCTGATCAGTCTTTTGAGTCCATGTTCCTTTGTAGTGCATTTTCTTATCTCCACTCTTGTTAAATTTTTATTTTTGAAATGTTTACCTTCATTTCCCCAAAAGCATCATTGAATCTTTATTTACCACACGTGTAGCAGTGCATTCTAATTCATATCTGATTGCTTTAGAAAGTGCCGAGCCCTCATCGCTCCTATCATTTGGCCTCTGGTCAAATCTTCCATTAACATTAATGGTCTGTGTATTTGGTAAGGCTCTCAATATTTTTATTCCTTGTTTCTGGTTACTAGTTCGTTTTTGGACTGCAGGGCATAGATGGTAATTATGAGAGAATTTGGCATAAGTTAGAAGCAGGTGAATCTTATTTTGGTCCTGTTTTTAGTGGTCTTTGCATGTTATAAATGTAGGCTTGAAGCACTGAATAAAATATGCTTATTAAGAGTTACTTAGTTTGAGCTTTAGGGTCGGTCCCATCTCTAGTTGGATCTGTGTCCGTCATGCCCACAAAGAAGCTAAATGACATGGGGGAGGAAAGAGTACTCTGAGCAAAAATTGGAACATTAAGGTGGTAAGAAAATGTATATAGAGAAAGGCAGTGGGAAGAAAATCTGATCTCCAAACAATTAAATTTGTTACCTGAGTTTACAAAGCAGTCAGAGGATTACACTGGTATGAATGTTTGACACAACTCTATACTTGATGTCCATATAATGTCAACCAAAGTAGAGGTCACTTTTCTTCCACTGAGTCTCACAAGACCTCAGATTTATTGAATGCCTGTTTTCTGGAAACTGTTTGGCTTAGATACAATTCAAAGTTGAATCTTCCAGACATCCAGTAGTTTAAAAAAAATTGTTCATGTTTGCTGATCACATACTTATTCTTGCCAACCACTTTCAGAAAAGCAGTTGTGTAACTGCCAACACAAATTGGGAAATTTTGCAGCTTATGTTAATACATTGACTCTTAACTTAGAAAGTGTTATTAGTGCTGACAACATTTACTTGACCTCAAATATCTTAACTATTGGCTCTACCTACCCAAGATATTAAGTACTTCAGGAAGAAAAACCCTATTAGAAACTGAATTTTTGGTAACTTAGACTAAGAATGTTTGATATCATTCTGCTCCAGATTTGAACATGATTCAATCAATTTGTGTGTTTGGATTTTAACCCCTCTGCGAAGTGGAAGCAAAATATTTATTTAATTATAGAATAAGTCTACAATTGTGAAAAATAATGACCTATTTGTTGCATGTCCACTAGTACAGCTAAACTATTTTACTGCTATTTTTAATAATTTTAATGTTAGACAGCTGTGTATTGAGGCAATGGATAACCAGAGCTGATGCTATTTCTTTCGATCAGCATGCATATTTTATAAGCTTGGTTTTACATTGTTTTTGATATTTATTTAGAGAAAGGACCAGAATGTTGATTTATGGAGTTGTCATCTGTTTAAATTTAAATGGATTTGAGATGAATAGTACCCTTGTTTTCTGTTACTTTTGGATCAAACTGTATTTGATGGGAAGTGAATGATGAAGAAAAATGTTACGTAACTTATAATGTAGCTTGTGATTGCAAATCTAATTTAGAATGTGTGCTGTGTGAAACTGACTTGCACTTTTTCCCTTGCGCTGTTTTAGATATTCACTGGTGTAGAGGTGTTCAAAATTCCTGTTTGTTGTTTTATTAAAATACCATTTTAAAAGATGTAGCCCTGTAATTGTAAAGAACTATTCTGAAGTTTGAGTGCATTTTAATTGAGTTTCATGAAGCTATTGGAGGATTTCAGTAACAGCAAAAGATATTAACGGTAAAGAAAAACTGAATATTCAGTTAGAGCATCCCTTTAAATGAAATATTGAACATTCTGAACACTTTGTGTATTTCAAAGTAGTTTTTCTGTTAACCTTGATACATATTGAAGTATAATGTATGTGAGAAAGTTTGCTTGTATTTACTATCCTGCCCAGTACTTGTGACACAAAGTTGCTGTTCTTACCAACAACATCATCTGGGTTGAAGTTGTGTAAATGGTGCTTATTATGTACTTCCATTTTATTCTGACTCTTCACAGTAACACGCATTGTTTAATACATAGCTATCATCTTTGTTTCTTGGCATTTTGATTTGCATGCTGTTTTACTCTATTATGCCAACATTCACAAAATAATGATTACAATGTAAAATAGTCCTACTACCATCAATTATAGCTTTTGTTTGTGTTTTGAATTGACAATTTCAGTTTTGCATTTAAGTATACAAACTCCAAGTTGGCTATCATGCCAGCTTGGGGTTGGCTGCTAGTGATGTGGTGCACATAATGAAATTTCATCATGTACAAGACAGACTTGCAGAACAGGCAAGTGATTTGGCAATTAAGTTCAAGGTGTTGCCTACTAGCATGATTATTTGGAAAATTAGAATCTAAGTGCAAGAGAAGCAAAGGCACATCTAGAATACAAGCACCAGTTGTTAACTATTTCATAACAAAGCTGGAAGCCTTCAAAATTAAGGAGAGTATGTTTTGCAACAGGAGCCACTCTGTTTCTTTTCCTGTTTATGCTGTTTGACCTATTGAATGCTGCTAGCATTTTATGTCAAGGTCAAAGTAAATTTATTATCAAAGTATGCATATACTACCGAGATTTATTCTCTTGCAGGTATTTAAGCGAAAATAAAGGAACAGTGTAAAACTTGTGAAAAGACTGATTCCCAGCATCTGATTGTTCAGTGTTTCATACTAAGAGTAATACTGAAAGTTAATAAGGTCATGTAAAACACCAACTGGACAATGGGATCTATTGTTAAGAGAAAGAATTCAAACAATAAATTATTGTGGAACATAATGAGATGACAGGCAGAGACTAAAAAGCACGGCTCCAGACATTAGGACGATAAAGAGGTGGTTGCTGGAGAAACAGCTACAGGATTGCTTCGAGTTGGTGGTCTGGGCTGCGTTCAAGGACTCATCTATGGATCTGAATGAATATGCCACGATTGTCATGGACTTCATAAAAACAGTTGCATATGAAAGTGCCCCCACTTAATTATTCAGTCTCCCCAAGCATGAACCATGAGATCTGCAATCTGCTAAGTGCCAGATCAGAGGCATTCAAGTCTGGCGACCATGTGAATCACAAGAGGTCCAAGTACAATCTCCTGAAACCCATCTAATGGGTGAAGTAGCAATTCTGGACTAAACTTGAATCAATAAAGCATGCTGGACAGTTGTGCCAGCGCTTGAATGCTATCACCTCTAAAGTAAAATCAAGTAATATGGGTGACAACAGCTTTGCTTCCAGATGAGCTCAATGCCTTCTGTGCTCGCTTTGATCATCAAAATGTGGAAGACCCATCACAAAATCCCACAGCCCTCAACGATTCTGTGCTTTCAGTCTCTGAGGCCGACTTGTGAACATACCTTCATGAGGGTAAACCCATGAAAAGCATCCGCCCCGGAAGGGAAACCTAGCCAAGTACTAAAGACATGACTGTAAACTGCTGCAGTATTCACTGAGGTCTTTAACCTCTAGATTCAGTGGTCTTGGATACCACCTGCTTCAAGCAGTCTTCAATTATATTGGTGCCCAAGAAGAATGTGGTAACCTGCCTCAATGAACGTCGTCCGTAGCACTGTATCCACAGTGATGTAGTGTTTTGAGACGTTGGTGAGGAAACGTATCAACTCTTGCCTGAGAAGTGACTTGGATCCACTCCAATTTGCCTACCATCACAATAGGTGCAAAGCAGATGCCATCTCATTAGCTCTTCACTCAACCCTGGAACATCTGGACTGCAAAGGTGCATATATTAGGATGCTTTTTAATAGACAACAACTCAGCATTCGATACTATTCAATATTATTCCCTCAAGACCAATCAATAAGCTTCAAGAGCTGGTCTCAGTACTTCTTTGTGCAATTGAATCCTGGATTTCCTCACTTGCTCAGTCACTTTGGATTGGGAACATCTCCTCCACGATCTCCATCAGCACAGGTGCACCACAAGGCTGTGTGCTTGATCCTACTCTACCTACTCACTTTACACTGAAGACTGTGTGGCTAAGCACAGCTCCAATGCCATTCTCCAAGTTTGTGAATGATACCACTGTCGTATGCCAATTCAAAGATGGTGATGAATCAGCACCTTGTAGGAAGGATATTGCAAATCTGACTGAGTGGTGCCACAACAACAACCTCTTACTCAATGTTAGCAAGACCAAGGAGCTGATTGACTTCATATGGGGGAAGGCAGAGGTATAACTGGGTGGGAGGGAGGTTCAGAGGTGGAGAGGATCTTTAGCTTTAAATTCCTTGGTGATATAATTTCAGAGAACTATTCCTGACAATAGTATGTATGCAAGTGCAATTACATAGAAAGCACAGAGGTGCCTCTACTTCCTTTTAGAAGTTTTGTAGATTCAGCATGATATCTAACACTCTGGGAAAACTTCTATAGGGTGGCATCACAGTCTGGTATGAGAACACCAATGCCCTTGAATGGAAAATACTACAAAAAGTAGTAGATATGGCTCAGTCCATCACTAGTAAAGCCCTCCTCACCATTGAGCACATTTACACAGAGCATTGTTGGAGGAAAGCAGCATCCATCATTAGTGACCCCCACATCCAGGTCACATGCTCTTCTCTTTGCTATCATTAGGAGGAACGTACAGGAGCCTGAGCACTCACAGCACCAGGTTCAGCAATAGTTACTACCCCCCAACCATCAGTTTCTTGAACTAAATGGGATGACTTCACTCAACTACACTTGTCTGATCACTGAAATGTTCCTACAACCAATATGGACTCACTTTTAAGGACTCTTCATCGCATGTTTTTGATTTTTATTGCTTATTATTATCATTCTTTTTGTATTTGCAGTTGTTTTTTTCACATTGGTTGTACGTCCAGTTGATGACTTTCATTGATTCTATTATGGTTATTCGATTTATTGAGTATGCCTGCAAGAAAATTAATCTCGGGGTACTAAGATAATAAATTTACTTTTAGACATTAAAGTTTAGAGGCATAGAGTGGATAGCCATAGTCGGTATGGCTAGTACAGGGCAGAATTTTGAAGTTATTGTAGGAAAGTATTGGGGGCAATGTCAGAGGTGGGTGGGTGTGTGGAATGTGCTGCTAGTAGAGGCAGATACATTAGGGCCATCAAAGAGACTCTTAGATAGGCACATGAATGAAAGAAAAATGGGTGGCCATATGGGAGGGAAGGGTTAGATTGATCTTGGAGTAAGCTAGCACATCATTGTATGCCAAAGAGCCCACACTGTCTCATATCATTGGTTAATTCATACTGAGGAACTGTGTGCACAGTTCTTGATGCTGTTTTATATAAAGATGATGTTGAATGTGTTGCTCTGCAGGAGAACTTGGAGGTTCTACACTTGGCCCTATCTCTGGGAGTAAGGCCTTAGGGGGTGACCCCACTTTAGAGTGCAACTAACTGACGGCTGTGTAGGCAAAAGAGTGAATTCAAGAAGATTAGCATTCTGCTTACTTAAATAAGCAGAATTTCAACAAAACAAAGTTTTCAGTCTATCAAGAAGAAACAGTTCATGTGATTGCCATCCCTACTACTGAAATGGCATACTCTTTGCTATTGACCAACTGAATATAAGCAACTTATCAACCTTCAATAGCACCTCCCAAAATATCAAAATCTGCCACTTCAATACTCGACTAGATGGCCAGTATCTCTCCAAGTGCACATTGTTCCATTTTGAATCATTTGGAATAATTTCACTATTCCTTTTGTTTTTAAAAAGCACTTATCCATGTATGTGGTGTCCACCTCTAGTTGTCCTTGAAGATGGTAGCGAGCCACTATCTGGGATCACTACAGTCCTTCTGGTGAATGATTGTTGCCAATGGATAGGAAGTGTCCAGAGTTTAGACACGGGATGTGCAGTATTTTCCAGTGTGGTGTGAAGCTGGTAGTCCTATGCACCTGCTGCCTTTGTCCAGTGGTTTTGAATTTGGAATGGGTCCTTAGATAAAAGTAACTACTAAATTTTGAGGATAGTCCACACTGCAGCTACAGTGCACTAGTGGTGGAGGGCATGGATGGTTTGGGATGTTTGATTAAATATCCATTAGGTGTGCTACTTTATCCTGGATGGTTTAGGGATGCTTGAGTGTTGTTGCAGTGCTCATTCTGTTGGTTGGAGAGTTGCTGGTGTGTAACACTCCTGAGGTGTTGGGCATTCAGGCTACCCAATCTCTGAATGTTTGTCGAAGCCATTGACTTTATGTAATTCTGCTGGTTTATAATGATATTCTCTTGAATGAGATGTGCATAATTAGTTTCCACCTCTTCTCTGATCCAGGCTGTGATGAAGCCTAAAACTAAGTGATCCTTTGAAAGGGTGGTGGTGAGTAGGTTATTGATGAGTCAATGTCACTTGATAGCTGTGTCAATGTGTTCCATCATTTTAAGTCAAAATTAGATGATTTGTTGCATTGAAGGTGTCCTGCTTCCTGTGAAAAGGACATGAGGATAGTTCCCCATATTGTGATGCCTAAATCCTAGCTTGCTCTGCACCGTGCATGTAAACAAGCACTGGGAGTTCTATCTTCACCAGCACTACAGTGGAGGCAGTTCCTTTTATTTACTGCAAAGTGAGTACTGATGTTCCTAGTTTTACTTCAGAAATTTAGGAAAATTATCTAGAAATGTAGCAGAAGCATGAAAATATTCTGTAAAGATTTTTGCAATGCTAGAGTTTGAGGAGCAAATTGATACAAGTATTTAAATCTGTGAGCTATAAAAAGAATAGATTGTCTTTTTTCCAGAGTGAAAATATAAGATAAAGGTAAATATAAAGATTAGCTTTTGTCGCATATACATCGAAACAGTGAATAGCATCGTTTGCATCAGCGATCAACAGTTTGGGGATTTTAGAGCTACACCCATCACTTGTTTCCATGTGCCAACATAGCATGTCCACAACTTGCTAACCTTAACCTGTACATTTTTGGAATGTGGAGGAAACCTACACAGTCACAGGGAGCAAACATGAGGAAATCTGCAGATGCTGGATATTCAAACAACAACACGCACAAAATGCTGGTAGAACACAGCAGGCCAGGCAGCATGGATAGGGAGAAGCGCTGTCGACGTTTCGGGCCGAGACCCTTCGTCAGTCACAGGGAGAATGGACTACCTTCTTATGGATAGTGGTGGGAATTGAACCTCGATTGGTGATCGCTGGCGCTGTAAAGCATTGCACTAACCACCTCACTACTGTGGCCGCTCTACTGTAGAAGGCATAGTATAAAGTGGAGGGGGGGGGGGGGGGAAGAAAGAGTTTAAAGGAGGTTTGAAGTTTTTTTAAAAAGTGTAACCAGGTGAGGTGGTAGAAGCAGATATTTAAAAGGCATTTAGACAGGCACATTAACAGGCCAGGAAAAGGGGCATACAGATCATTAACAGCTAGATAGGATTATTTAGGTTATCATTATGTTTGACTCAGAAATTGAGGGCTGAAGAGCCTGTTCCTAGATTATGCCGTTTTGTTTTATCATCCTAAAAAGCGCAACAGATTCATTCAAACTCCACTGTTCTCTCTGAGTGGTATTTAACTTAAATTTGAATTTGTTCCATTTAGTTTTGCATTCCATATGAATTATGGAATATACTTAGTGATGTGAGATATACTTAGTGATCTAATATCTAAACACATTGAAAATGCATCTAACTTGTCATTTTTAAACTTTTAAAAATATATTTCAAAGAATTGCATTATTTTTAACTTTGTCACAAAAATTGAACAAAGTATAACTCAGCAAAAAGTTCCCTCAAGGCTATTTATGCCCTCTAGTACACAACGAAGGTTTTGCAAGTTCTTTTAGCGGAACATCAATTTAGACATTCCGACTGGTATGCACCATGTTCTGGCTGTCTGGCATGTCTAATGAAGTGAAGCTTTTGAAATTCAATCTAACATTATAATTCTAATTAACTGGTTTGAAGTGAGATAAAAGCCATGTCCAGTTGCATGAGGTATTGCAGAAATGAGCATGTGTAGAAGCATTTTGGGGGTTAACATTTCTAGCAATTTGACAATCTACGCAAGGACAAAAATGGTGTTCCTCTTCCATGTCATTAGTGAGCATTAAGCTCTGCGTTCACTCTGCTGAAGTGTACTGGTTTAGCTATCCTTGCTGATGTGGAATTTTGGAAAGGAAGCACTGAGATGGGAAAACATTGTGGCTTGTCAGTCACCCACTGACAATTGAAGAATTTTCCATGCTGTCTCCAATTGGCATACCTGCATGTAATCTGGAAAATGTACAGTATGATTCAGCCAGCTTTAAAGAAATGACTTTTGCCCTTCAAGTCTAAGTTTTGGCTGATTTTTTTTTTGCTTTATAAAGTGGTGTTAGTCTTCTGAATTGGGAACAATTCACTTGGCATTCCTGCTAATATCAGAAAAGCAAATTTGTTATGGTAAAGGAAGGTTGCTTGGAAAATAATAGATCTAAGCTCTACCTACCCTCAGAAATGCACTCCTGGGCATAGAAGTGTAAAGTTCCTTTTGATGACAATTTTAGTACCTTTGGTAAACAAGATTGATTGCTTAGGTTTGTTTTGTAGGCCTGAAACTCAAATTACAGTTGCTGCCGATCTGAAATAAAGACAGAAAATGCTGGAAGTTTAAGACTATAACACATAGGTACTGATTGGGCCATTCGGCCCATTGAGTCTGCTCTGACATTTGATCATGGCTGATTTATTATCTCTCTCAACCTCATCATCTTGCCTTCTCCCTGTAACCTTACTAATCGAGAACCTGTAGGCTTCCACTTTAAATATATCCAATGACTTGACCTCCACAGCCATACATGGCAACAAATTCCACAGATTTGCCACTCTCTGGCTAAAGAAATGTCTCCTGATCTCTGTTCTAAAGGGATGGCCTTCTGGTTTAAAGTTGTGCCCTAGAGTGTCCCGCATTGGAAACATCATCTCCATGTCCACTTTATCAAGGTCTTTCAATATTTCATTAGTTTCAGTGAGATCCCTCCACCCTTCCAATGAGTACAGGCCTAGAGCCATCAAGTACTCCTCACATATTAACCATTTTATTCCTAGGATTATTTTTGTAAACCTTCTCTGGATCCTCTCGAATGCCAGAATATCCCATCTTGGGTATGGGGTTGAAATGAGTATGACCAATGCCTTATAAAGCCTCAGCATTACATCTTGGCTTTTGTGTTCTAGTAAATGACTTGGCTTCAATGTATGGTGAAATATGCAAAGTAAACAAATATGTAACAGCGCTTGTATCATTGAAATTCACTTGGTCACTGACCAAGAACTTAACAGAACACAAGGGACTGGCTGGCATCTGTGACAATATTGTCTTTTTTAAAAAAAAGTACATGAAACCACCTTGGTTTCCTTGGCTGCGTAAGTCTAGGGAAGATAATCTGTGGCCCTACCAAACTTGTGAGATTGAGGTGTGCTTGATCCCACCCCAAACCACAGTTTGTGTGGATGTTGTGTTATTTGTTACCCTATTACAAATCAATGCCACGAAATAACAGAGTACACTTCATACGGTTAAAGGAATTATCTTTATGAATCTTAACTGAAGGGTTAGTAAAGAATAACAAAAGAAAAAGGGCCCATTCTAATTAAACTGTCAGATATGAGCCTGAACTTGGGCATAGAAAGCCTACAGCACAATACAGGTCCTTCGGTCCACAATGCTGTGCCGAACGTGTACTTTTGAAATTACCCAGGGTTACCCATAGCCTTCTATTTTTCTAACCTCCATGTACTTATTCAGGAACCTCGTAACCACCTCCACCACAGTCGCCGGCAGCCCATTCCATGCACTCACTGTTCTCTGCATTTAAAAAAAAACAACCCTGACATCCCCTTTGTAGCTACTTCCAATCACCTTAAAACTCTGACCTCTCGTGTTAGCCATTTCAGCCCTGGGAAAAAGCCTCTGACTTTCCACACGATCAATGCCTCTCATCATCTTATTCACCTCCATCAGGTCACCTCTCATCCTCTGTCGCTCCAAGGAGAAACGGCCAAGTTCACTCAACCTGCTCTCATAAGGCATTCTCCCCAATCCAGGCAACATCCTAGTAAATCTCTTCTGCATCTTTTCTATAGTTTCCACATCCTTTCTGTAGTGAGGTGACCAGAACTGAGCACAGTACTCCAGGTGGGGTCTGACCAGGGTCCTATATAGCTGTAACATTGCTTCTCAGCTCTTGATCTCAGTCCTACAGTTGATGAAGGCCAATGCACCATATGGCTTCTTAACCACAGAGTCGACCTGCACAGTTTCTTTGAGTATCCTTGGACATGGACCCCAAGATCCCTCTGATTCTCCACACTGTCAAGAATCTTGCCATTAATACTATATTCTGCCATCATATTTGACCTACCAAAATGAAAAACACCTCACACTTATCTGGGTTGAACTCCATATACCACTTCTCAGCCCAGTTTTGCATCCTATTAATGTCCTGCTGTAACCTCTGACAGCCCTCCACACTATCCACAAGCTCATCTTGAACTTCTCTGTCATTCACGCTGGGTCCTTGGTCAACAGGAAAGCATACACCACCTTCTCATCGCTCGCAATCCATCTCAAGCAAACAGGTCTCCCACTGGATCGTATGTTACGACTGCTTCTTCCTAGTGTCTTCCCTCTTCATCTCCTCTCGAACAAAAGCCCAAGACCAACCTTATTGACCCTTGCCAAGAAAAACCTCCTGCTAATTGGATGGCACATGTTCCACGTCATCACTTTTCTTCACTTATCTTCAACAATAACCCAAACAGGCTGAAAATGTACAAGCAGCTCTTGCATAGCTGCTAAATGAAATACCTACGCATAACAGTAAAGATGTGTACCAGGCCATTACATAAACATGCTGCACTTTGATCTCTATTAAAATTCACACAACTTTTTTCTAGATTAGAGAACAATGTGCAGCATTTGCAGAATATTCAAGATGGAAAATTTTTCAGTAGCCTATCTCAAATTCAAATTGAATAATTATTTAAGAGTCTTTAAACCGTCAAAATAAGTACTTAATACATAGCACCAGCAAAATAAAAGCCCTTTGATTATTAAGCACAACCTTGTGCTAGATTTCATGTGGTGCTTGATGAAATTCGCAATTAGTTCATTTTGAAAATCAAAGTTCCTGTGAAACAAAGTTTAATTTTCCTTGCATCCATGGCACACCTGACACACTCCACCACTTACAGTTTTCAATTCACAACCAATTCCTCTCCATTAATACATTCACTTGCCTGGCAAAACTTGCTTCTCATTGTCTAAAACTCTACCCACATTCTCTAGATCAGAGATATAGTAATAGGGACTGGTACAGAGTAAAGTTTTGATGAGACAATCCTATCCAGGCTTACTTCCTACAACTCTTTCCCTGATAGTAGGACTACATTGGTGCTGCCTCATGCTCTGGTACACAACTCAAAAATAAAATCCCATCACTTTTGCTGCAGTTCTGTATTTTAACAATGTGTAAATAAGCGTCAAGGTAGAAGTAGGATGTGGCCTTTGAACCAACAGGTGCACTGTTTGAATAGAATATATAAGATATGAAGGTCTATAAAATTTGAATAACGTGCTGCAGCTATTGATAGACTGCACAGAATAGTTCTGTTTGAATGAAGTAAATGTTCTGATAGGGCCAATGCTATTTATGCTGGTGATATTACAGTGATTATTTTTTATCAGCAGCAATTAATTTACAAAGTAGTCTGTTTATGTATTACATTCTTCTAACAATGTAAACATGTACAATTTTCCAATGGGCAATTAAGATATGTGGCAAAGTCTTATTTACTTTAGTTTTTATAGAGCTGATGCCCTTTCTTCTCTTCCATTGAATATTTATTGCTGTGGTTGTAAACAATATTTGATCTGCCCATTTCTTCTGTACACAAGGGTGAAATTTAAGGGGAAGCAATAGGTGTCCATGAAGAGAATCAAATGGAAATCTCCATAAACGAATCTTTCGTCCTTCCAATGTTTTAATTTTGAAAATGAACTAGAGATTGTGATTCATTGCTGTTTCTGCTATCTTATCACACTTGCACTTTGCTTTCCTTGTATCTACATGTACTGTGTTAATTAGGTGTGAGAGAGATTGTAACCAAGTACCTATTGGATTTTGAAAGGGGGAAATGTATTATACAGGCCTTTTTCTGCAGGAACCTCCCAGTGTAACAGATGCTTGTGTATGTACTTATTTTGTTCACTTTTCAATTATGCTTTGTAAGAGGGAGGTAACTAATTGGATGCGTAATCGACATAATGCCAGGAAGCAGAGTGTGATTGTGGAAGCTCGTTTTTCAGATTGTAGGCCCATAAAGATAACAATTAGCTTTATTTGTCACATGTGCATTGAAGCCTAGAGTAAAATGCGGTATTTGTATTGGCTACCAGCACAGTATGATGATATGCTGGGGGCAGCCTGCAAGTGTCTCCATGTGTCCAGCACCAACAGAGCATCCCACAACTTGCTTACCCTAATCTGTACGCCTTTGAAATGTGGGAGGAAGCTGGAGTACCCGGGGGAAATCCATTCGGTCATAGGGAAAGTGTGGCATAATTTAATTAGGGTTGCTGTAATAGTGTGATGCTAACTGCCATGCTACTGTGCCATATTAATGGTGTGCACCAGGGTTCGGTGCTGACCCATTGCTTGCCATCTGTATCAGCAGTTTGGGATGAGAATTTACAGGGCATGGCTAGTAAGGTTGCTGCTGATAAGTGGCAAAGGAAGTTATCAAAAATTACAGGGGGAGTAATTGCTCTGAGTAACAAACGAGAACATCTGCAGGTGCTGGAAATCCAAGCAACACACACAGACACACACCTGAAGGAACTCGGCAGGTCAGACAGCATCTGTGGAAAAGAGTATAGTCGATGTTTCGTGCCGAGACTCTTCATCAGGACGGGGGCGTGGGGAGAAAAAGAGAAGTTGGAGTAAGAACATGGGAGGGCTGATTGGTGAAAGAGATAAACGGCTGGAGAAGGGGGAATCTGATAGGGGAGGACAGAAGGTCATGGAAGAAAGGGAGCACCAGTGGGAGGTGATGGGCAGGTAAGGAGATGAGGTAAGAGAGCGAAATGGTAATGGGGAATGGTGAGAGAGGGCTTCCAGTGGCCACCCATTTTAATTCCACTTCCCAATCCAACATGTCAGTGCGTGGCCACCTCTACTGCCACGATGAGGCCACCACTTGGGCTGGAGGAGCAACACCTTTTATTCTGTCTGGGTAGCCTTCAACCTGATTGCATGAGCAGCAATTTCTTGAACTACTGTTAATGGACAATACCCCCCCTGCTCACCATTCCCCATTCCGAATTCCCATTTCCCTCTCACCTTATCACCTTACCTGCCCATCACCTCCCTCCGATACTCCTCCCGTTCGCTTTCTTCCATGGCCTCCTGTCCTCTCCTATCAGATTCCGCCTCCTCCAGCCCTGTATCTCTTTCACCAATCAATTTCCCAGCTTTTTACTTCACCCCTCCCATTTCACCTATTATGTACTACCCAGTATTTCTTCCTCTCTTCCCCCTCCTTAGAACATAGAACAACACAGCACAGTACAGGCCCTTTGGCCCACAATGTTGTGCTGACCCTTAAACCCTGCCTCCCATATAACACCCCACCTTAAATCCCCCATCTTGCTCTGAATTGTCCTGAAGAAGAGTTTTGGCCTGAAACATCAACTGCGTACTCTTTTCTATAGATGCTGTCTGGCCTGCTGAGTTC
The DNA here is from genome assembly GCF_048418815.1 of Hemitrygon akajei. Lineage (NCBI taxonomy): Eukaryota > Metazoa > Chordata > Chondrichthyes > Myliobatiformes > Dasyatidae > Hemitrygon > Hemitrygon akajei. The sequence continues at coordinate 174,710,638 of NC_133129.1, forward strand.
CTTCAGCATTCTGTATGTGTTGCTCTCTTGAGTAAGAAGGCTGAGGAATATTAAATGGAATATAATTCAGATAAGGGCAAGGTGCTGCATTTTGGAAAGTCAAATTTTTATAGGACTTTCACATTGGGGAGTGTTGTAGGAGAGAGAACTTAGGAGTATAAGTACACACCTACGTAGTTCTCCAAAAGTGGAGTCCCTGGTACACAGGGTGGTGAAGAAGACTTTTGGCTTTCCAGACTTCAGTCAGGACATTGAGGACAGAAGTTGGGCAATTATGGAACAGTTATACAAGATCCTGGTGAGGCTGCATGTGGAGGATTGTATTCCGTTTTGGTCGCCCTGCTATAGGAAAGGGTGCAGAAAAGATTTAACAGGAGATAAAGAACTACCAATCAGCAAAACTTAAAAGAGCTTATTATCAACTAATAGAGGAAGTAGCTGGAGGTCCATAAACCAGTCTTCATTTCATTAGGGGATTGGAAGTGGAGAAGGTCAGTAACTTTTGAATTCCGTAGCATTATCTTAGCAGAGCATCTGTCTGAGGACCAGCATGCAAGTGCAGGAGAATAACATTAATTTCACATTCCACAAGATGTAGACAGGAACATAATTAGGCCATTTGGCCCATTGAATACTCTGCCATTCAATCATGGCCTATTTATTATCCCTCTTAACCCCATTTACCTGCCTTCTCCCAATAACCTTTGATACTCTAATCAGAACTTATCAACCTCCAAGTTAAATATTTAATTCTATTTAGAGATATAATGTGGAACAGGCCCTTCTGGCCCTGTGAGCCACGCCACCCAGCAACCCCTGATTTAACCCTAGCCTAAACACGGGAAAATTTACAATGACCATTTAACCTACCCAGTACATCTTTGGACTGTGGGAGAAAACCAGAGCACCAGGAGAAGACTCGTGCATCCAGAGGATGCTGGAATTAAACTCCTGACTCCTGCACCTTAAACTGTAATAGCACCATGATAACTGCTATATCACTGTGGCCAATATACCTGATGACTTGGTTACCACAGCCATCTGTGGCAATGAATTCCACAGACTCGCCATCCTAAATTCCTCCTCATCTCTGTTCTAATGGGGCATCCTTCTATTCTGAAGGTGTGCACTCCAGTCCCATACTCTCCCACTAAAGGAAACATCCTCTCCACAACCACTCTATCTAGGCCTCTCAATATTTGGTAGTTTTCCATTGGATTTCCCCTCATTCTCCTGAACTCCAATGAGTATAGGTCCAGAGCCTTCAAATGCTCCTCGTACGTTAATCCTTTTCCATGCAATTAATGAATGATTGGGGACAGATTGAGAGTTTATTCATGCTTTGGTTGTAAGGTTTCTTGCTTAAAGAGAAAATAATTTGAAATTCATTGCATGAAAATATAGTGTTTAATAACGAAGTGCTGAATGAATGGCAAGGATCCAAAGGGCCACATTCCCTAGTGGGCAGGTATTCAACAAATTTATTATGGCTTCCAATGTAATAAACTTACAATGCAATAACTTCCATAATGCAATATGATGTTTTATGAGGAGCCACATAAAAATATAAAATGTAGCTCAAAGCTTGCTCAGTAGCATGGTTTTAAGGGATGCCTTTGAAGGAGAGAGTAGAGAAATGCAGAAATATTTCGATAGAGTTCTAATTTAGTGTCCTGTGAATGAACCTAAACTTTAGTGTTTTAATGCAGGATTGAAACCCAGTCTAATTTCAGTGTGAGGTATGATGGCCTGCCTTTGAGGAAGTTATTGTACGACTTTGGTTTGGTAGTTTTGAGATGTTGTATCTTCCTGTTGGACTAACTATGTTGTGATCCTGCTGCATTTGAAATAGGGGTAGGAATTTTTGTTTATTTTGTCTAACCAAACTTAGCTTCTTTCCAGTAGTCCAAAATGTATATAGGCTTCTGACAGAGTTTTCTTTTTGATTAATTTTTAAGCATGTAGGCGACACTGGGATTTATTGCCCGTTAATTGTTCTTTAGCTGAGTACCTTACAGGATCATATTAAAGAAAATTTAAGTATTGGTGAGTCTGCAGTAAAGTTTGTGCCAGACCAGATAAATTCAGATTTTCTCCTCGGAAGGATATTAGTCATGCTGTTAAGATTTTGTAACAATTTGGTACTTCTATAGTTATTAATGACTGGATTTATTTTGTCCATAGATTTTGTCCAAGTTGAGGATTACTGGTCTGGCAAGTCAATTGCTTGTGAGTTTTGTATGGAAGCATTCTTGTTGGAACAGTGGAAGATAGAAAAAGCATCTGACCTGTTTCAGATTACATTGTAAATCAATCTTAAAGGGGAAGCAGATATTCAAACCCAGAAGCATCAGTTGTAAAGTTTGCTAAGTGCTAAAACAAAGAATTAAGTTTGACTTTAAAAATTTCACTTCAGTCTCTGTCAAATGTGTAAGTGGGAAGAGTAGGGATAAGTTGTTTTTCTCAGCATGGCTGGCTATATCTTGTGAACCGTCTCTGCTAGTTGTATGTTCACCCTGTGACCGTGTGGGTTTCCTCTGAGTGCTCCAGTCTCCTCCCACAGTCCAAAGACCTATTGATTCGTGGGTTAATTGGTCATTATAATTTGTCCTGCGATTAGGCCAGGGTTAAATTGGAGGTCACTGACTGGCACAGCTTGGGCTGGTAGGTCCTATTCCACGCTGTATCTCAATAAATAAATAGATCTGGTTTTGGGTCTCAACTATTCAAAATGTATGTCAGTAATTTGAATGTGGAAACTACACTATGTAATTTTGAAACCTGCTGATGTCACTGAACTGAGTTGGATTTAGAAATTGAGGAAGGTGCGGAGGGTTTTGGAGGTGACTAACAGCAAGTGAGCAAAGTTATTGCGGATGCAGAATAATATGGATGAATGTGAGGGTATTTACTGGGAACCAGAATGATGCCCTGTTGTTTAAATGGTGATAGTTTGCATAGAGTTGAATATATCTCCTTCACACCTCTTAATTAAGGGGCACAAAAGGAAACCTGGCCAGTAGTGACTGCTGTACCTGCATCTTTGCAGGAACAATTGTATAGGGCCTTGGTAAAATCTCACTTGTTTTGTGTGCAGTTTTGGAAAGATATTCTTGAAAGGAAACACTTGCATTGAAATGATAGGACTGTCATTCGAGGGGAAAAAATGAATGAGATTTACATTCATATTCATTGGAGCTTGAAAGATTGCAGGATCTAATTGAAACTTGTAAAATTCTGACATGGTTAAATGAGTGTGCTTTTGATTGGGATGCCTGGAACATAGTCAGTCGCACATTGAAGGGCAAATGAGTTAGGACTGAGATGAGAACCTTGCTCAGTGGTACATGTGAATTTGTCACCACAGAGGGCTGTGGAAGCAACTTTGTTGAATATTTTGAAAAAGGAAATAAATTTGTAGAGGCAAACAGTATCAGAGGAATGTGGAGAGAGCAGGAATATTGAGTTAAATTATCAGAGTTGAATGGTACTGCTGGCTGAAAGAGCCAGGTGATTTTATTATGTTTCTATGTAAATTGTAATAGTCATTAGACAAAATCACCATCACAATGTTGCCTATTCTGAAAATGTTGTTTCAACAATTAAACATATGTCCTCGTGTTTCCCTTGAGCCTGACAGATTCTTGGATAGCAAACTTGATGATTCATTATGATCATCTAACAAAAAACTGAAGGAGAATGTACAATGATAGGTCTTTCTCTTTCAAATTTTCAGTGTAAGCACTTTATTGAACTTTATCTAAGCACCAATGAAAGATACTTCAACAGTGTTGATAACTGCTTATCCATCAAGAATTAAATATGCTTTTCAGAAAATCATATCAAAAAGTTGCTGGTAACTTGTAGCCTTTAATTGTGAAACTCATGATTTGTAATGATGAAAAGTCTGGGAGTTGATTTAAATTTTGCCTAATGAACTGTGATTGCGTTCTTAGTTTCCACAGGAGCTGACACTGCCCAATTCAACTGCACTGTCACCTCTATTAACCCTACTATTACTTGTAAATTGTCAAACTGCTTAACCAATGTTGAGTTCTGAAATTTCTAAGCAGACTTTTCTTCTAAACATTACTATTACCGGTAATCTCAAAGCCATTTGATCCTGTCCCTGTCATAAACTGTTTTCAGCCAGCTGCCTGACAGTGAACCCATTTTATAGCGACCCCAACTGCCATGTGTAATCCTGAGATGCGTTTAAGAGACACATCCATATCTTTATGAATGCTCCTTATTTTTCACCTTCGAGACATTGTCCAATTCTACTTCATCCTTCCCCTGAAAGGCTCTCATCCATGTCATTGTTACCATTTACTTGTATATTTCAATGCTTTTTTGAATAGCCAGCAATGTTCTGCTTACTGCATTCAATATTCACCTGTCAGTTTCTGCACTACTTTCAAGTCCTGAAAGCTCAACAAATCTCTGCTTGCCAATCTCCATTTGCTCCTGGTTAATTAAAGTCTGTTTTAACATACTCTCATTTTTAAAAATCCATTCAATAACCTCCTGTACATTTTCTCCTACGACCCTTTAACATGCTTTTACCTCTGCAGACATGATCCCTTCTAAATCAAAATAATTTAATTAATACCCATGACTTCATCCATTGAGGCTCTTAACTTAAATTGTCTTCTTGAACCTATTTTGTGGCTCCATGTTAAACTTGGTTAATGCTTGTGATGTGCTTTGAGATGTTCTGTTAAGTAAAATGTGCCTCATATTAATAGTTGATAATCTGAACCCTGGATAGGCTCTAGGCAGAATTCCTAGTGTTATCACTCGAGTTGTGGATGATAATCTCCTAAGGGGTTGTCTGTTGATGGGTCCTCGGATAGCTGCAGCGGCCAATCTGGGATCTAAATATTCTGGTGCAGCATGGGCAAAAGGTGACTTTGACCAACCAAAAGACCCAACTACTAACCAGGCTCTCCTTTGTAGCTGCCACTTGCTCTCTGAGACACAGCAGATGTCAATTTCATGTAACACTGCTCCCTCTTGAACAAATTTCCTCCAGGTGTATCTATTGAGTGTAATATCTTCCCAGTTTTTAGATGTAATGTTCAATTTCATTAGGCTGATAGTGATCTTATCTTTAAAACATTTTCTTTGCCCGCCAGGACTCACTGACCCTCCTTCAGCTGGGAGCAAAGGGTCTGTTTGGGGTAACGTGAGTTAGGCTAACATGAGTTAAGATGGAGCTGGTATTGCTTTATTGTGGAGTTTAAAGTTCAAAGTACAATTATTATCAAAGTATGTATAAATTATACAGCCTTGAAATTCATCTTGCAGGCAGCCACAAAGCAAGAAACCTGAAAGAACCCAATTAAAAAAAAACACCTAATGCGCACTGACAAATTGAGTCCATAGACCCATAGCAGCCAGAGTAGGCCCAAAGCCTCGGTCTCAGTTCATCACACAATGGGCAAATCGCTACGAAGCACGGAGCAGTCTCATAGCTTCAGCACCGCAGAGGGAGGAGTAAGTGACATGGAGTAGTGAGCAGAATCTTGCCTCTGGTCCCTTTACCCTTTTTCAGTTTCTCTGGGCTGGCATTTATGCTGTTTATGTGGGCTGCCTCCAGCATGCTGGTGTTTGTCTGCCTCTTCTTCCAGCTGAACCTCAATCTTCTGTAAAGATCTTTGGTATTGTTCCAGGGCTTTTGGGTGCCTACTGTAGATGATCTATGATTGGGCTCCATACAGTAATGTAATAAGATGACCAGGAGTTTTGTTTGGACCTGTAGGTCATGGTCATCAAAGTCTCTTTTTCTTCATCTTGCATTGGCTCCACTAGCACTACTCAGGTGGCATTTGATCTGAGTCAGTTACTGTTTTTGAGGGGAGAATGCTGCCAAAGTACGGGAAATGGTCTACATTTTCAGGGACGATATCGTTAACTTTTATGGAGGACTGGATAGATGGCTGGTTGGGTGATGGCTGATATATTCAGGACAAGACCTGGGTCCTATACGTCTTGGCAAAGGCATTCAAGATACATTGAAGGTGTTCTTCAGAGTGTGCTGCAATAGCATTGTTATCCATATATGGAAACTCCATAATGATGGTCATGCTGACCTTATTCTGTACCGGTATATAGAATGAAATATCATTTCTACCATGTGTGATATGAGCACATAGGGACCATTAGGTTTGTGTAATGTTGCTACACTTTGTACTATATCACTAAAGTAGACCTGTCTAGAAGTGTTAAGGTTTGCAGTAGCTTCAGTTAAAGGATGAAACCTAACCAGGTTTTCTGCTGGTTTATTTGAGGAATCCAATTTGGGGAATTTCTGTCCTACTGACCCCCACCCCCAGCCTGTCAATGACAAAAGATTGCATAGAAAACTCTATGCTATTCTTTGGTAAAATACCCCAAATTTAATAAAATAATTAAAATAAAATAATTTTTTGAGATATAGCACAGTAACAGGCCCTTCTGGCTGAATGAACCCCTGGAGCCAATTACACCCTTGTGACCATTTACTGGCTAACTCGTACATCTTTGGAATGTGGGAGGAATCCAGAACATCCAGAAGAAACCCATATGGTCATGGGGAGAATGTACAAACTCTTTACTGACAGCTGTGGAATTGATCCCAGGTTGCTGGTGCTGTAATATCATTTTGCTAGCCGCTACTGTGCCACTTGCTTAACAGTCGGCCTAAGAAGGAATTGCCACAGTTCAGATTTGATCTGTTGTCCACTGTTTAAGCATGCTTGAATTAAACATTGGGAATGCTAATTTATCAGAAGACCAACTTTAAGCTATCATTGTTTGAATTTGCTTTCTTCAAACTGTTGTATGGCATTAATGAAGAAAACAAACAGCACTTGGATAAAGAAAAGCTGAGAATTTCAATGTTAATTTTCTTTTGAAAGATTTTAACATGATTTGGATTTTGCAGATAGGAAAAATTAATTTTTCTCAATGTTTATGCCATCATACACAAATTTTTTGAGGTTTTCTATTATGTTATTAGATTACCTTGGATTGCTGCTACTCCTTATTTGAGACTTCATGATGAGAAAACGGGGTGGCTGGCTTTTTAACTAGTCAAATATGCAAGATGTCATAGTGCTTTTAGCCATCTGTGCTCTTGCACCCTTATAACAAGCATCTGTGTTTGTCACCAAAACCAGATTACAATTTGCACAGACATAGCCTTTCTGGAAATTTGATGAAGTCCCACAGCAAATAAATCCTGCATTCAAATAGTCAATACAGCCCAGCTAGTCTGTTCTTTTGTTTGTGCTTCAGAATTAGGTTTAATATCATTGGCATATATAGTGAAATTTGTCTTTGCAGCAGCAGTATAATGCAATATATAATAATGGAGGAAAAAACAATTACAATAAATAGGTGTGTGTGACAAAAGGTGGTGTCCATGGGTTCGATGTCCATTCAGAAATTGGATGGCAGAGTCAAAGAAACTCTTCGTGAATCATTGAGAGTGTGGCTTCGGGCTCCTGTGCCTCCTTCCTGATGGTAGCAATGAGAACAGAGCATGTCCTGTGATGGGGGTCCTCGATGATGAATGCAGCCTTTTTGAGGCATTACTCCTTGATGTTTTGGTTACTACAGGGGCTAGTGCTATAGGAGCTGACCAAGTTTACAACTCTGCATCTTATTTCGAGTCTGTGCAGTAGCCCCCCTCACCACCCACCCCCAAATCCAGCCAATTGGAATGCTCTCCATGATATTTGTAAGTGTCTTTGGTGACATGGTCCTCAAACTCCAAATAAAATATAGCTGCTGTTGTGCCACCTTTGTAGCTGCATTGATATGTAGGGACCAGGTTAGATCCCCAGAATTGGCACCAAAGAATTTGAAATTGCTCACTCTTTCCACTTCTCCTCCTTAAGGGGGGTGGGGGGTATGTGTGTTCCCTTGTCCTGCCCTTTCTGAAACCCACAATCACTTCTTTGGTCTTATTAACGTTGAGTGCAAGGTTATTGCTGCAACACCACCCAACTAGCTGTTTATATCTCATTTGAAATTCTACCATCAATAGTTGTGTCATCAGCCAGTTTATAGACTGCATTTGAGCTGTGCCTAGCCCCCCCAATTGGGAGCGTAGAGAGAGTAGAGCAGCGGGCTGAGCACATATCCCTGAGATGGGTTAGTGTTCTTACTACTTCCACCTTCCCCATCAGCATACCCTTATGCCCCATTCTTATTGTTTAATTTTGAAGAAATCAAACCACTCTGAATAAAAGAAATGTTTCTCCTGAATCCCTCAGTATTCATTAGTTTCCACCTTGTATTTGCAGCACTTATTTTAGAATAATCCCTCCCAACCATGTATGATGTTATGAATATAATGCTTTCTATGGATTTCATTGCAGAGTCTAATGATGAATTTTTGTTTTAAGTACAGGCAGTGAAGAAGCAGGGCACATCAGGCAACAATGTTTACATTTCCATATTTAAATACACATCCGCAGATTCTGGAAGTTGGAATACATTTTTCTGCTTAACAGTGGAAGTTGTTAACCTTAAGAGGGTATTATCCTATTTGTTCCATAGATTGAGCATAACTTGCACAATATCAGGTTTGCATTCTTGCCTCATAGTCAGGTCGTTATGGTTTCAAGTCCTAAACTGCACTCAAGCTAATTAAGTACCAGGGGAGTATTGAGCTGTCTGAGGTGCCATCTGTAGGATTGACTATCTTTTCAGTTGTTCAGTTGTAGAGATTACCATGTTTGCGCACAATACCAGCTCCAACTCATTGGTAGTGCTTTGGGAAATTTTGATGAATTAATAAAACAGTCTTGTGAATAACCTTTCAACTTCCTGTTCTCATTTTTAAAGTGTGTCTGTATATTGATATGAGAATATTTCATCACATGCTGCATTTCATATTAATTTGTATATTAACTCTTTACCTACCATTATTTGATGTCCTTAACTGTGTTGCTGTATTCTGAGGAGATTTGTTTTCTGTAGAATAAGAGCCACTGTATAGTATAGCTATCTAAAGTAGAAACTATGCCTAGTACATCTCCCTAGTGCACAACCGCTGAACTCAATTTGGTTCCTATTTGAAAAGTGACACCGAATTAAATATTGGGTGATTAAGTAAATTAATTGATACAATCTTTGAGGAAAGCTATTTTACAAAAGAAAATTGTCATTTGTTATTTCCATTGTGATTCTCCAAATAACTTTAGGAGCTAGGCTATTGAATTAGTTAATTCAGTAGCTACTCTTTAATTTGTTTAATTAACCCTCCATTTTTTTTTTAATGCTTCCTTTTCTTGGCACTACTGAGCATCCAGTGAAGTGCTGTTTTAAATCTCATTGTCAAGTGTTTTAGAACTGTTGCCATTAGTGTAAAATACTCAAATTAGCCAGATTATCATATCAATAAACTAGGATGAGATTCCTCTGAGCTGGAATAGATGATGGTCTCTGTCATTTAAAAACAAAAATAAGGTGTTGGTTTATCCATGTGAAATTGAGTAGGGTAGAAATTGGTGGTGAAAGTACTGATTTTCTGTTTTTGTCCAAAATGTGCTCAAAACAGGCAGCATCCATGGAAAGAAAAACAGACAATAGTTTAGGTCTATGACGCTTTGACAGATTTCACCCTGTTTTCATGAGCATACAGAACTCTAATTTCAGATTCTTTTATTCTGACAAAGAGCATAGAAGACTGAAATAAGGATTCTTTCTAACTTTTTTTATTGAATAGCAGAGCCAGGACCATAAACTTAGTAAGTTCCCATTGCTGAATCTTTGAAAATGAGTGGTGATCAAGGAACTTAATGTTAGGCAAATAGTGATGTGGAGGGGAAATGTTTCGAGCTATATTTAACAAAGAAGTGAAGTTCTTGGGTCAACTGCTGTGGGATGGAGGTAAAGGAATTGGGTGTCCACGTTGGAGGTTGGCTAGTTGGGATCAGTATCTGGAAGTGGTCAAAGTGCATCAAATGTGTCCCGGATGTCATGGTAGGAGTCTGGACAAAGGGAGAAATAATAGTCCAGTTGTAATAAAATAAATTCACTGGGACGTGAATAGGCTGAAACAATGGATCTACTAAGGTGGTCCAGCTTGTGGACCTTGAGGAGGTGGTAGAAGAAGGTTATATGACACCAAAGGGTGCTATCAGCCTATGGTGTTCATGCTGGCTCCCAGCAGAGAAAAATTAACCGGTCCCATTTACACACTTACTTCCCTACAGATCTCAACCAGCTGCTCTCTCATGGCCATCTTTCTCACTCCTCTACAATGAAAGTTAATTTATAGCAGGTTTTTAACCTATTAAAATGTCCCTTGGGACAATGTGCAAACTTTACACTAGTGGCATCTGAGGCCAAGATTGAAACCAGGCCCCTGGAGTTGAGGTGCTGACTGTTGCATCTCTGTCCACATGGGGGTAATTAGATCACTGACTAATTTTTCTCTGTTGTGGTCTATCCAAGAGTGTTGGGATGTGACAATTGATGTCTCAAAGGAAGAAGGATGATACATTTTGGCTCTTAATTATTTTAGTTGTATTTAGTGAGGCTGCTTTTTTGTTAAATCACTGAGGCTGTATTTTGTGAAAAGCATGAAAAAGGGGTGAATCAGTATTATATTCAAATGTGAGTTATCTTTTTCAACTAATTTTTTCTTGTTTTCAATATTTTCCCACCCTATCATATAATTATTTTTCTATTTCTGCTCCACATAAAAAAGGCAGGTAACAGGTTTGGTATGGGATACAGATTTACAAAGTGGATTGTAAACCACACGAGAATTTGAGGGTTGTTGCAATGAAGAGGATGCTCAGATCCATGTGGAAGAACAGCATGATTTGAGCCAGAGATCATTTTGATTAATGTTTTGATGAGTGTGTAGACAGTGGAATGGAGATGAAGGTGTAAAATGATTCTGATTCTGAACAGCTTGAATGAAAAGCTGGTTAGTTTTCTCCATTTAAAAATGAAGAAGATTGCCATTGATCTGCATTGACAGCAATAATGCCATAAATAATATGGAATATAGTGATGGCAAAACTCTTAAATTTCTCTACTTAATAGTTTTACTATTGTGGCTTGGTAAAAATGTGCAATATTTAAACAAGAACTAAAAATGGTGTAACAGATATATTTGGAATCAGACTTAAGATGAACTTATCATCTTTAGGAAAAATTGCACGTAAATTGCTACAGATTAGCGTGTTTCGAGTAGTTTCAGATTATATGAATCAAAGGAAAATTGCCTTAAGATTCAAGAAGACAATATTTAGGAGCTGCATCTTGTCATTCATTTCATGCAGTAATAGGGACAGTAGAGATAGAAACAAAAGAGTGGGCTTGTCAACATGAGAGCAGTACAGAGCCTCAAAATAGAGATGTAAACCAAGTTTCAGATGGTCATTGAATTTGGCCACAGTTATAGCAATTAAAATGGCTGTGATATAAATAAAGCCAGGCTTTTAGGATATGTTTTCCAAAGCTTAAGAGTTTAACACACCATTTTTATTTGTTTGCATGTGGATGCAATGAACTTTTTTGTGTGAAGTGAAATGTACTGTTGTGGTGACGTGGTTTTTGTGAACTTCAAATGTTACTAAGAAAGACCTGAAATCAGCAAACTGAGATTCTCTCAGAATTTAAGAACTGTTTTCATAATTATCAAGACTTCTTTGTGCCAATGCTGTCATTGTTATTTAAACTGCTAAAGAGTATTTATACCACAAAGCATACGAGTTATGTTAACTGAAGTATGATTGACGACTGATGCCTGGAAAAGATGACAGAATTGGGGAGAGGAGTCCAAAGCATCTATAAGAAGAAATTTGTTGGGTGCACAGTTTAATAAATTTAGACATGTTTGCTTTAATGAATCTTTGTCGCACGCCCTCAATCATAAATGTGTATTTTCAGTGCCAAATTTTGAAAATAAATGCGTCTAGACAAAAATGTTTAAATGTATAAAATAAACATTGTGCTTCTGATTTATGTAATTGGAGTGGGGTGGAGTGTGGGGCACATGGGGATCCTCATAAACCCCTGAATTTCATCTCTTAAGAGTTGCTCATTTTAAAAAGTTGTATGTTTTTAGTTCCACTGTAGTTCAGTAAAATCAGTTGTTATACAGAAGCATTTGCAGAAATACTGACCTAGCCGTGGAATAAATTTGAAAGTGCGCCTATCTAAGGAAGCTACCATTTTATTTTAGTTGGATTTATTTCAGTCAGTTTTTTGCAGCTTTGAGAAGCATTTACAGCTTTCACTTTTTACATTACAATGTTGTGTTAATCACGATTTAAATGATTGTGTACGTATGTAGATTTTATGCCGCACCTATTCCTTTCTCTGCACTGCAAAGCCTTTGCCTGTCAGTGAATAATTAATGTGGATACCCAGCGGTGATAAGTTTAATGCTGATAATTAAAAATTGCATAGTTAAAATGAAAAGAACATTATGAATATATAAAATAACATTTAAAAAATGGCTTATTCAGCCTTTTGTTTTAAGTTGATTTGAATTGTGTGTCATTTCCTCTTCAGTTCTTTGTGTATCATTTGCCAGTGTTAAAGGTTCATCCGTCCACAGCTGAGCGGCAGCATTGTATCCGTTGATAACTAAAATTTATTTTTTACAGTTGATTTATAATTGTGCAACAGGCCAGCCTGATTAATGTAACTTAACCCACTGAGGTTTGGGATTTTGAGAAATACTAGTTAAAGATGAAAAAAGTGCCCTTCAATTTATCCAACTATAATCTGGAAAATTTTCCCGAATAAATGTATATCCAGTTATTCATAGCACTGTAGAGCATAAAGAGTGACCATTCTGACATGCCTTTGTTATGAAAGAGTTAATTACCTGGATACTCTTACTGTTTCCATTCTTATTAGCTTACTAAGTTTTTTTAAATCCAATTTTTTTCTCTACTAAAAATTGTATGCAGGTTTCGCCTTATTTCTTTTAGGAGATTGTGCTCTAACAACAATGTTTAAAACTCTTTTTATGACTCCCCATGTTATTTTGCATATTGTAATTTTAAACTCTTTAATTAGGCTTACTATAAATTTCTTCAATCTAAATAAAAAGTCCAGAGCTCTAATCTGATTTCACATCTGAAGGTTCTCATTCAAATAAATTCATCTCTATAGCTTTGATGACCCAAAGTAGACACATATTTTTAATTTGTAGCTTCCATATTATAATTATAAAGTGTAACATTCTCGCTCGGGTGTAACGAAACCCGAATTAAACGTCGAGTTAAACCGTAGTCAATGAAAACAAGGTCGCAGTAAGATTAACCATTTACTGTTCACTCTTCACATTAATGTATGGTGAAAACTGTTGATAAAACAATACAAGATTGGTACAGTGTTTGTTTCCTTCTAAATATCACATTTACATCGTGAATACTTGCAAAGGTAAAACTACAATAACTACATTACATTAAAGTGCAGCATACAGTCAGAATCTACCTGCTCCATTGACTGCTTTAAATACACTTCAACACAAACTATCCCGACTCTTTAACTAACGAAAACATAAACCTTATCGACCGTCGTTACTTTTAACAGAATCAGCATTAACATTTTAATTCAACATATCGATTATCTCATGACTTACAGCGTTGCTTTCACTGTGTCTCTGGTGCGTAGAGAACAACCTTAACTTGCGCTGAACTGCCACATGTGAGCGCCCCCCACCCTTGCGTTTATCCCAAACCGGTATTTTCCCACAAGACGCGGCAAAACCGGATGTGACGTCATCACAGCCGCGATATATTACAGACAAATGAATTTACTTAAACGATCCTAACTTTAACTAAAAAATGCTAACAAACAAATTACTAAGTGAAAATATTATAAACTAAATAACTGCCATAAAGGCAGCACATAAAGTTTGTCATTTATTAGTGTTGCTTTACATCACTATCCAGTGTATTTCTTCTGTCTGTGTATTTCTCCTCACTCTTCTCTGCATTAGATCCACCAGTTACCAATTTATCTTTTAATTTGACTGTGTTTGGAAACTCCACATCTTTCTCATCTTAATTTTGCTCATAACCATATTAAGTTCATTCAAGTCATTGATTGAAAGATAGATCTATGAAGGTTGACGGAGAACTTGAATTTGCCCAACAATCTGCTTCTCATATCATAACTTGCAGAAAGGCTTTGTTGCTTGCTGAATTCTGTTACCTCTCAATTTTGCTGACTCAATTTTAATTACTTGTGGTTTTAAATCACTCCATGAACCCCTTCCATCCTATCTCTCTAACTTTTTGCATTAGACGTAGGAGCAGAATTAGGCCATTTGGCTTATCGAATCTGTGCCTTCCTCACCACTAACTTAACCAAGTTAATTTTTAGAGTGTTCTGCACAAGGACTCCTAAGTCCCTTTGTATCTCATGTTTTTGGATTTTATCCCTGTTTAGAAAATAGTCTGCACATTTATTTCTTCTGCCAAAGTGCATGACAATGCATTTTCCAACATTGTATTTCATTTGCCGCTTTCTTGTCCATTCTAATCTAAATCTTTCTGCAGCCTGCCTGTTTTCTCAACTTTTCCAGTCTTAACAACTCTTTGCTCTTCTGATATTAAATTCCTTCTGATCGCTTAGATACCCAAATCAAAACGTACCCCATATGCTTTCACATTTGCCTTTTCCCTTCAAGATGTTGCTTAAAATGTACATCTTTGGGTGGCTTTGATCACATGTCCTTGTGTGTCTGTCAGATTTTGTTTACTAATGTTCCTGTGAAATGCTGTGATAATTTGCTGAAGATGCATTGTGAATATTTGGTGTGAAGTCAAATAGCTGCTGATGAGCAGTTGATCCTTGGCCTTCTATGTCTTGACTTCCTCCAGTGCATTGTCTAGGAAGCAGGTTCAGACAACTGGTAGGAAGGCCAGCTGCCAATGTCCCATCTGTTCATTCAGACAGGTAGAATTTTGTACCAAATGGCTTTTTGTCATCTAAAAAAATTGTGCTTGTAATAATGAAGCAAAAGTTTTTAGTGTTACAGCCCACTTACCGTAATTATTGCTGCCCTGCCCTTAGCATCTGCTTATCTTTCTGGAAACAAGATTATTCTCTGCTGTTTTCTCCCTTTTGTCCCTTTACCCTTTAACAACTCTTTTTTCCAAAGGCATCTTCCCAATGCTATTGCATGTTTTTGCTTTGCATCTTTGAAATGTGTATTGTTATCAGCACGAAACGTTGCTGTTTGCATTAAGCCCCTACTATTCAAGTGTATGCCTATTCAAATTACCATGTGAGAAGCCAGTTAGTCAGTTATTATTTCAAGTCTGTTGATTAAAGGTGGTGGACTTGTTTAAGATAAGGTTGACACTATGAACAATGAAACATTTATCCCCCTCAACCTCTAAAAGGTGTATTTATAGTTATACAAGTTGAGCACCCCTTGCTGAAATTCTAAAAACCTGTGAAATCCAATTCTCCCCCCCTCCCCGCCCCCAGATGAGGGGTGCTCACTCTGAGTCATAGAACTAGCTGTGCAGCAGAGTGTAGCCATACCAACCACCAAATGTTCATTTATACTAATCTTTTGCTAATATTTGATCCGTAGCTTTCCGTGTCTTGGTGATTGAAGTGCTTGTCCAGAGGCTACTTAAATGTTGAGGATACCTGGCCCCCATAATGTACCAGAAGCATGTTCCAGATTTCAGCTAGTCTCTGACTGAGATAGCTCTTCCTCAGATCACCAGTAAATCTTGTATAAACTTATGACCTCCAATTTTAGACATATCTATTAAGGGATAAAAGTTCCTGCTAACTGCCATATATGCCTGCTCATAATCGAGTTCCATTGTGGGAGGAGATCCTTTCTGTAGCTGCCTTTGATCCAATGAAAATGAGCCCCATCTACACAGAATTTTCTGATAGCTAAAACTCTTCATCACTGGCAACATCCTGGGGAATTTCCTTTGCACCCAGGAAATTATGGATATTTTGCAGTACAACAGTAAAATTTGATGACTGGGAAGAGATGTGTGGGGAAAGAAGTTCGTGAAGTTATTTAGGGTTTGGAACAGGAAATAATTTGTATCTAGTTTGCCTATCTACATGTTCAGTGAGGAGAAAACTAATTTGCGTTCAATAAATGGTGTGTTTTTTTCCCGTAAGATAAAAAACCCAATTGTTTACTACACTGAATGGAATATTAAGATGGTGGATACAGCTAGAAACGTGTTTTACCCAAAATGTATTTAAACTAACTTTTAAATGTAACCATTAAGTAAGAGTTGCTTATTTTTTTTAAAAAAAAGCAAAAGTGAGGACAGTTCATTGTTCACAGGTTATTATAAAACTAAAAAGTAATTTGACACTGAGCTTTCCCATTTGATTGTTATTGTCAAGAACGAATATTCAAAAATATTGTATTATTTCTGTCCTGAGCAGAAAGGTCAGGAAATGACCTCCAAAGATGTTTACACCAATTCAGGTGAAAGTAACGTATGACTGGAGGCTTTTGAATACACCTCTTGTCTTGGAAATTTTTGGGATTGGTTTACTTATTGCATTTTCTTTTTTTTGTTGAAGTTAGAAATCTTTGCAGTATATATTATTCTTTAAGCCAAGTGATTTTTGCATAGGTTTTAAAATACTTCCTCCTTTAAAATTTAGTACAAATTCCTTTTCTTGATTGTAAGTTACTGCATTACCTCATCTATTGTCCCTTAGTGTTTATTTTCATATTGTATGAAGTACAGCGTTATAGTAAGACAATGTTAACTTTCAAAGGCATCACTGCTGACATTTTACATTTACCACAAAATCCTGAGTAGGACTGAGTGGTGGCACAAACCTTGGCATGCAGATTTATTGTCTTTAATGAGCTTTGCTGCAGTGCTTCATTTAAAAAAAATATTACTGGTTCCTAGAGGATTATGGCCATACAACACTTTGCCAACAAAGATATCTATTTCTATTTTCCTCATTTTGGCTCATCTCCCTCTATTCCTTTCCGATGCTTCTGCCTATGAAGGCAAATAAGCCATGTGCCTTCAATAGACAATAGACAGTAGGTGCAGGAGTAGGCCATTCAGCCCTTCTAGCCAGCACCCCCATTCACTGTGATCATGGCTGATCATACACAATCAGTACCCCGTTCCTGCCCTCTCCCCATATCCCTTGACCCCACTACCTATAAGAGCTCTACCTAATTCTCTCTTGAATGCATCCAGAGACTTGGCCTCCACTGCCTTCTGTGGCAGAGCATTCCACATATCCACCACTCTCTGGGTGAAAACGTTTTTCCGCATCTCTGTTCTAAATGGCCTACCCCTTATCCTTAAACTGTGGCCTCTAGTTCTGGACTCGCCCATCAGCGGGAACATGCTTCCTGCCTCCAGTGTGTCCAATCCCTTAATAATCTTATATGTTTCAATCAGATCCCCTCTCAACTTTCTAAATTCCAGTGTATACAAGCCCAGTCGCTCCAATGTTTCAACATATGACAGTCCCGCCATTCCGGGAATTAACCTTGTGAAGCTACGCTGCACTCCCTCAATAGCAAGAATGTCCTTCCTCAAATTTGGAGACCAAAACTGCACACAATACTCCAGGTGGGGTCTCATCAGGGCCCTGTACAGCTGCAGAAGGACCTCTTTACTTCTATACTCAATTCCTCTTGTTATAAAAGCCAGCATGCCATTAGCTTTCTTCACTGCCTGCTGTACCTGCATGCTTGCTTTCATTGACTGATGTACAAGAACACCTAGATCTCGTTGTACTTCCCCTTTTCCTAACTTGACTCCATTTAGATAGTAATCTGCCTTCCTGTTCTTGCCACCAAAGTGGATAACCTCACATTTATCCACATTAAACTGCATCTGCCATACATTTGCCCACTCACCCAACCTGTCCAAGTCACCCTGCTTTCTCATAACATCCTCCTGACATTTCACACTGCCACCCAGCTTTGTGTCATCAGCAAATTTGCTAATGTTACTTTTAATCCCTTCATCTAAATCATTAATGTATATTGTAAACAGCTGCAGTCCCAGCACCGAACCTTGTGGTACCCCACTGGTCACAGCCTGCCATTCCGAAAGGGACCCGTTAATCACTACTCTTTGTTTCCTGTCAGCTAGCCAATTTTCAATCCATGTCAGTACTCTGCCCCCAATACCATGTGCCCTAATTTTGCCCACTAATCTCCTATGTGGGACTTCATCAAAAGCTTTCTGGAAGTCCAGGTACACTACATCCACTGGCTCTCCCTTGTCCATTTTCATAGTTACATTCTCAAAAAACTCCAGAAGATTAGTCAGGCATGATTTTCCCTTCATAAATCCATGCTGACTCAGACTGATCCTTCTACTGCTATCCAAATGTGTCATAATTTCCTCTTTTATAATTGACTCCAGCATCTTTCCCACCACTGACGTCAGGCTAACCGGTCTATAATTCCCTGTTTTCTCTCTCCCTCCTTTCTTGAAAAGTGGGACAACATTAGCCACCCTCCAATCAGCAGGAACTGTTCCTGAATCTATAGAACATTGGAAAATGATTACCAATGCGTCCACGATTTCTAGAGCCCCCTCTTTAAGTACCCTGGGATGCAGACCATCGGGTCCCGGGGACTTATAAGCCTTCAGACTCAACAGTCTATCCAACACCGTTTCTTGCCTAATATAAATTTCCTTCGTCCACTTGTGTTGCCAGTTTTGCAGAACCTCTCCCTGTAGGGTAGTTAGAGAACTAATGTCCCTCTGTATATTAAATCTTCCAAAGGTTCCTGCTGTTTCCTGTATGTCTGACCAGTACTATCTGACTCAAAATGCATTACCTCGCACTTGTATGAATTTAATAACATTTTTCTACTTCATCGCCCCACTTTCCAGCTGATCAAAGTCCTTCTGTATCCTTGGGCAACTATCCTTGCTATCTGCAATTCCAGCAATCAACCAACTTCCTTATCAGACCACAGAATTTCTCATCGATTATCACTTGAATATAAACAACCAAGAACACAACACAGAGCTCTGCAATACCCCCTGGTTACAGACTTCAAGTCAGAAAAATAGCCCTCTACAACTATCCTGTGCCTTTTATCACCAAAGATAAATTTATTTTTAATTCCTGGTGGGGAAACTTTAAGTAATTTTAAAAATAGTGCTGTGACTTACTTTTTGTAAACAAGATTCAATAGTTTGAAATTCCAGCCATTGAACCTTTCTGATTGCTTTTGGAGAATTGTAAACTGGAAAAATGTGTGGACGATGAGTTCTTATTTTGACTAATCTGTCTGATTCGAATAAAATGAAATGCACCAATTCGCAGGAGATTTAAAAGTTGAACATCTTTTTTTGTTTAACACTTCTCGCCTATGATTTGAGGTTGAGGCAAAAGTACCACATCTGTAATATTTAAGAAAAATATTTTTCTCACAAAACTAAGGCTACTAACACTACCTGAGTAGAAGCAGGAGTACAATGTATTTTACCTGATTTAACTTAAGATTTTATGCTCCAGGGGTATATTTTTCATGGAATAAAGACTTTACAATGGGATTTTTCTCCTTGGTATTGAGATGTTGCATAAATCTGTGAATGGTGACGTAAGCACACTTGTAAATGCTGTATATGAAGAACTGACGCAAATACTTTTAAATCACATTAAAATTGTATTGTAATGTAGTTAATATTTGACTCTTATTGGTGTACTGTAGCATTTATGTTGTCTTCAAGGCAAAAATGTTAACAGCGCAAAAGTGGCTATTATTGATATGCAAAGGTTTGATAGTAGCTTCCCCTGCTTGATGTGTACAAGTGCCATGTGTAATTACATGTGTAATGTGTATGTATCTCTCTCTCCCCCCTCTCTCCCCCCTCTCTCCCCCCTCTCTCCCCCCTCTCTCCCCCCTCTCTCCCCCCCTCTCTCCCCCCTCTCTCCCCCCTCTCTCCCCCCTCTCTCCCCTCTCCCCCCCCTCTCCCCCCCCTCTCCCCCCCCTCCCCCCCCTCTCCCCCCCCTCTCCCCCCCCTCTCCCCCCCCTCTCCCCCCCCCTCTCCCCCCCCCCTCTCCCCCCCCCCTCTCCCCCCCCCTCTCCCCCCCCCCTCTCCCCCCCCTCTCCCCCCCCTCTCCCCCCCCCTCTCCCCCCCCCTCTCCCCCCCCTCTCCCCCCCCTCTCCCCCCCCTCTCCCCCCCCTCTCCCCCCCCCTCTCCCCCCCCCCTCTTCCCCCCCCTCTTCCCCCCCCTCCCTGCTCAAAGACTGTGTCCTCCTTCAAACTTAACACTTGCTACACATTGTTAAAGTAAGCAGTTTCATTTGCCCCCATAGCAAGTACAGGCTGAGAGAATCTCACCTCGTAGCCTAAGACTCTTCTTCACATTGTCAGCAACTTCACCAGTTTCTGTGTCATCTGCCAGCCAGTTTATTGATCATGAATTGTATGCCCACATTTTCAAACCCTAAAACCTGTAAACCTTTCTTTCTAAACCTTAAACAATACCTCAAATATACCAATAACTGAAGCAAAAACTGAAAAGCCAATTAAAAAAACGATAATGAATGCTAGAAATAATCAGGTTATTCAGTGTCTGTGAACAGAGAAACAGAGCCAATATTTCTATTCAATCTTTTGTCAGAATTGGAAAATGTGGAAAAACAAGAATAAATTGTCACTGTCCTTAGATAGAATGGCAAAAGGATGGAGAGCATGTGAAATACCTGGAATACAGTGCAAATATTTTAAGGCATTGAGTATATGAAATAGATTCAGATATAAAAGTTCCTCCCCCACACCCATACAATCATCCACACAGTCCCACAAGATTAAGTATTGAGGAGTAGTATATACTTCTGCATGAATGCTTTTAACACAGCGCAGTGTTGAGAATGGGTTCTGGACCCAATGGTAAGGAAGTCCTGGGCGACCGGATGCCAGGCTCTTCTGCACAAGCTTAATCTGAAGTAGCACATGCCTCTGACTGGTGTGAGGATTAAATCCTTTTGGCTGTTTGTAGTGCAGTTGTTGTACAGATGGATGGTTTTACCCAGCTCCAAAAACGGGTATACCCAGAGTATCACTTTGCATTGCAATGAATTTGTATTGCTCTGTGACAGATATGTTGAATGGAAGGCAAGTTGTGGGATGTTGTTTATGGGGACATTTTGAGAAACACCTGTGTTCTACCAGGTGAATAATTTATTGATATTCCATTAAACATTAATTCAGCCTGTAAGTGGATATGCAATATTATGTACAGTGACTTTTCCTTTAGAACATTGTAGATAATGCTGTAAATTTCTTGTTTAATATAGATTTTACTTTAAGGTAGTACAGAAGCAGCTTACTACAGATGCTGAAAATGAAAAATGCTTGAGCTCTCTGTAATTCTGAATGCTGAATTTGAAATTTGAATTTGAACATCTGAATATTCAGGTTTATTTTCTGGTGTGAAAGTATAGTTTCACATAGTTCTTGCACATCTTCAGCCCTTTCCACATGATGTTGAATTATCCAAATGTGTGGTATTAAGCTGGAACCCAGTGATCTAATAGTGCTACACAGGCCTATTGTATCATTTAGAATCCTGAATTCCATTTCTTTACTGGAGGCACTGAAAACTCTGGCTTTTATATATTTTGACCTGCTTAATTTGTGAGACTGAGTGTCTCCAGTAGAATAGCTCATTCCTACTGGCTAGCATATCCCCCCAGCTAATCAATCAATAATAGAACGATTGGTTGGCAAGATGGAGATGCATACCTACCAAAGGAGGTGTAAGGCACTTCCCTCTGCAAGCCTGTGAATCCTCCTTGGGCGAGGTATAGCACCTATTTAAATCCCCCCCCCCCCCCCCCCCAGATTAGGGTCATGTGAAGCCTTGGGAGCAGGTGGTAGATGGTGATATGAGCACTGGTGCACATCATAAGTCCTGGTTATACGACCTTTGACACTAGCAGAAGGTCTCTTGCATGAGAAGGTCTGCAGATGCTGGAAATCTAAAGCAACACCCACAAATTGCTGGAGAAACACAGCAAGTCAGGCAGCATCTATGAAAGACTAAACAGTCGACGTTTGTGTGGCGACCCTTCTTCAGAACTGGGATAGAAGGGGAAGATGCCTGAATAAAAAGGTGGGGGAGGGGAGAGAGGCTAGCTGGAAGGTGATTGGTGAAGCCAGGTGGCTGGGAAAGGTCAAGGGCTGGAGAAGAAAGAGTTTGATCAAGGAGAGTGGACAGTAGGAGAAAGGGGATGAAGAGGAGACCCAGGGTGAAGTAGTAGGTGAGAAGTGAAAGGTCAGATTGGGGAATGGTGGGGGGGGGGGGGGGCAGAATTTGTTCACTGAAAGGAGAAATTGATGTGCATGCATCAGGTTGGAAGATACCCAGTTAGGATATAAGGTACTGCTCTTGAATGTGGCCTCATCTTGGCACAAGAGGAGGCCAGGGGTTGACGTGTAGGTCGGGTATCAGAATTACAATGTTTGGCCACCTGGAAGTCTCACTTGTGTCAGATGGTACGGAGGTGCTTGACGAAGCAGTCCTCCAATTTACGACGGATCTCACCAATGTAGGGGAGGCCACATCAGGAGCACCGAGCACGATAGACAACCCCAGTGGATCCACTAGTGAAGAGTTGTCTCACCTGGAAGTACTGTTTGGGGCCCTGAATGGCGGTGGAGTTTGGTGTATGGGCAGGTGTTGGGACTTGGGCCACTTGTAGGGTTAAGTGCCTGGAGGGAGATTATTTGGGAAAGACGAATGGACAAGGAATCGCGAAGGAAGCGACCCCTGCGGAAAGCAGAGGAGGGGGGAGGTAAAGATACATTTAGTGATAGGATCCTTTTGAAGATGGCGGAGGATAATGTGTTGGATGCGGAGGCTGATGGGGTGATAGGCAAGGACAGCAGCAGAAGACGGGGTGAACATGGATGTTCAGAGAATGGAGAAGTTGGAGGTGAGGGTAGCATCAATCGTAGAGGGAGGGAATCCCTGTCCTTTAATGAAGGAGGACATATTTGAATCCTGGAATGGAAAGCAGAAGTGGCAGAGGCCAAGAAACTGAGGAGATAGGGTAGGAAGAGGTACAGTTGAGATGACCATGGGAATCAGTAGGTCTATAAAAGGTGTTTTTGACAGTTTTACTCTAGAGATGGAGACAGATGAGGAAAGGGGAGGAGGGTGTCAGATGACCAAGTGAATTTAAGGGCGGAGTGGAAGTTAGAGGCAAAATTGATAAAATTGATGAGCTCAGCATGGGTGCAGTACCAATGCATTCATCAATATAGTGGAGGAGGAGTTGGGGAGTATTACTGGAGAAGGCTTCGAACATCAACTGTTCGACACAACCGACAAAGAGGCAGGCACAGCTTGGGCCCATGCAAGTGCTGAAGGCTACCCCTGTGGTTTGGAGAAAGGGGAGGAGCCAAGGATCTCTGAACACTCTTATAAAGACACTGCAAAGGAGAAGACAATGACAAACCACTTCTGTAGAAAAATATGCCAAGAACAATCGTGTTTGTGGAAAGACAATTATTGAGTATGTCCTATGTCACAGCACAATATGAACAAATGAATAGGTTAATGTCATTTGTAGCTAAAATGCTAACTGAAAATTTTTTTCTTGATTCCTGAAAGCACATGATATTAAAAAGCTGAAAGCTCTTGATGCAGGAATGGTGATGGAATTTTACTGTAATATTGAAGCCTACATTGTAGACCAAGTCAATTCTTTCGCAAGCTGCTGTAGCACAGTGGCATTCACCTGGCGTTAGAGGAAAAGCTGTCTTGATATATAATTTTGACAGAAACTAGAACAACTTCAATCTCTAGTTATTGCTCAGTCAGTCTTCTCTCAATCTTTAGAAAACTAATGAAGGTGTTGTCAACAGTGCTATCAGGTGGCTCTTAACTTGCCAATAACCTAGTCACCAATATCCAGATTGTCTGACACCCTCAACATTCATTCCTTTTGTACAGTGACTGACTTCTCACCTGTGGTCACCCAATCACACTTCTTAAGGTGTGGAGTGTAACTATACCAGGACTCTGTAGTACACATCCCCACTGATGAAGCTAGGTCACTTTAATCTCTGAGTTGCAGTGTATGTAGATTTAGGGGTCAAACTACAAGTCATTGGTTCATTTACTGAAGGGTGTTACAGAATGGGCCATGCTGTAAACATCCAGAAACAAGTAGCCTCTGCCAATGTGGATCCCCAGGGCAAGAATCCCCTCCTGACCAGTATTGATCCAAGAAGAGACTTTGAAAATGTGAACTGCTTGCCAAATGTTAGTGGTGAAATTGACTGTTGCCTCCAGTACATCAGCACAAGGCTGTCTCGGGACAAGAGTTTGAAGGTGATCATGCCCAACCCAATTCACATATCTGGCAGTACTGAACCTTGTCCTCCTGTATTCTTCCAAAACATACATTTCCTATCATGCTATCATTTACAAAATACCTGGATAGGTAAATGAAAGAACAGGGCTTAGAGGGATATGACCCAAGCAAAGGAAATTGGGTCTAGCTGGGTTGGCATGAACCTGTTAGGGCAAAAGTGCACATATCTGTGCTGTATAATGCTATTACTCTGACTACCTGCTCCCAGCTGTGGCACTGATTATGGATTGGCTTTATCAGCTACCTCAGGACCTAGAATGAACATATACATGACTCCTGGGGACTGCCCAAAAAAAAGAGAGATGTTCAAAAGGAGAAAATGTGCACACATGTCGCATCTTTAGACTTGCTTGAGGTCTCAATGCAATTCACATTGAATACTTTTGAAGCTTTGTAACTAATTTACACTTTGTAACCAAAGTTTTTCTAACTGCAGGGAAGTGAATAGCCATGTCTCAGACTTTGTTGCTCTACCATTGAATCAGCTTAGGCATTGGAATTTGTTAGTTTCTATGTAAATTAAAGCTATAGGTTTGAATTTGCAAACAAAAATCATACTTCCAACTGTGGAGCAGATTCTCAGCTCTGCACTGTAAGATGCTTAATTTGGGTTGGAATCTTGCTTTCAATCTGGTGCTTGAAAGTGGTGGGGGGGGGGGTGGGGGATAAAGGGCTTACAACTTGATTGCAGTCTCCATGAGAGGAAACCAAGGTTAATGAAGTTCTGAAACTGAGCAGGAAATACAGATCTGAAGGGGGATGAATCGGAGAGGATTAGATGAATTTGGGGTGCAGTGAA
This sequence comes from Hemitrygon akajei, assembly GCF_048418815.1. Lineage (NCBI taxonomy): Eukaryota > Metazoa > Chordata > Chondrichthyes > Myliobatiformes > Dasyatidae > Hemitrygon > Hemitrygon akajei. The sequence continues at coordinate 174,735,800 of NC_133129.1, forward strand.
AGCTAATGAAATTTGGTCTTGTAATACAGCCAGATGTGTTGATATCACTTAATGGAAACGTGTAACTTCTGAGGAAGAGCATTTCTGTGGCACAAAAATACATGCTTAATATATTTTTGTTTTGTTTTCTTGATGCTAAAGGCTTTCTACTTTTAGCTTGCAAGCCTGGCTACCATTATAGACACATCAGGATATTTAAGAAGCATTGGCTCTAAAAATAAATTTAGTGATGAATAGCAGAGGTGAGTTTTGCTTGCTGTCTTAAGCAATTTCTCAGTAATATTCATTGTGTAGACTTGGAGACCTTTGCTTTTTGGTCTCACTACCTTTCCCACTATAATTATAGCTGAAATAATATGAGCATGTGATTTATTCCCGTGTAGCTGTGCTAAAAGATACTTGATTGGTTCGTGATGCAGCATTTATAAGTTGTATATTGTCTATATCAGTGAACATTTGGGGTTTGGATTGTCTGTCATAATCTGGTCCAAAATTTAGGCCCTTCATTGAGGGATGACTGACCCAGCATCTTCACTTTAGAAATGTAGGAAATTTTGGTGTGTGCGGACAGAATGAAAGTACCGTAGATGTCGGATTATAAGCCGCTACTTTTTTCCCACATTTTGAACAGCTTTGAACACTGCGGCCTTTACTACGGTGCGGCTAATGCATGATTTTTTTTCATGCTGCCAAAAACATTTTGCCTCGTAACAGTAGACCAATAAAATTGATTAGTAGTTCACAGAGGTCCAATGAAATTGTACGATAAATCAAGCGCACTTTCACAATTAAATTATTGTAAATCAGTCATTTGTACTCACCCTCATCAACATGGAAAACACTCGAAGAAAAGCATTGTGCTGCCTTTATGGCAGTTATTTAGTTTATAATATTTTCGCTTAGTAATTCATTTGTTAGTTAAAGTTAGAAGTGTTTTAACTATATTTGTTTTCTGTACTACATCCCGGGATGCTATGACGTCACACCCGGTTTCGCCGCGTCTTGTGGGAAATACCGGTTTGCGATAAACGGGAAGGCGGGGGGCGAGCGGCGGAGCGGCGGAGCCAAAACGCTGCTTTTAAGTTAAAGGCGATCAATAACTTTTCCTGGTAGGCTGCAGTATATATATTTTTTACCAGTCGTTAGGAGATATTGGAATGTTGTTCAGTAAAAAAGTATACGCAACGTATATTTAAAAGTAGCCGTGTTACAGGCACGGTTCGAAAAAAAGCATTTGCAATATGTATTTGTTTATGTTACCATATGGATTTAATTAAAAGTTAAAAAATCCTCACGTGTAATATCTTTCTGTGTAAATATCTCATATTACAACGTGGGACACCTGCGGCCGAAAATCCGGTGCGGCTTGTACAAGTACAAAATTGATTTTATTTCTAAAATTAGAGCCAGCGGCTTTTAATCAGGTGCGCTCTGTAGTGCGAAATCTACGGTATTTAAATAACTCCTTTCAGATTTGTGAAGCTTCCTTCATGTATGGAGACATCAGTTCTTTACCATTCAATACTTGTCTATTGATTACAGCTGAATTGCTCTTGAATTTGATCTTCCTTTTCTAGCTACCAGGATTAGTCATTCTGTGCCATGAGTATCAAATAAATAAGATAATGATCTTGCATTTCTGGTAAATAGGTGTAGGTTGCAACTGGAGCACTAAAGTAGAAGGTAAAAATTCTTCTATTTTACTGTGAATTTCTGGGTTTGGAAAGAGGTTAAAACATTTGATTTAAGTACTGTTTAAGAAGTAAAATGTCCAAAATTTAAAATGATTTTTTTATTTAAACAGGAGTTTGCAGCACTTACAAAAGAATTAAATGTATGCAGAGAGCATTTGCTGGAAAGAGAAGAAGAAATTTCAGAACTGAAAGCAGAACGAAATAACACCCGGGTAAGAGTTCAGAATGAGAATTTGTTCATTTAATTTGACTTGATTTACAACAAGACTGGAGGTTGCTAATGGAGCTGTGAATTAGAAACCTGTAACTATAGCAAATTCTTGGTTATCTCTTTTTAAAGTAACAAAGAAACATGTGTTTATAATTTGGTGGGCTCCCCATTTCTACATCTTATTGAATCAGGTTTAATATCGTTGGCATATGTCATAAAATTTGTTTCAGTACAATAAGCAAAAAAATTATAAATTATAGTAAGTATAAATGTATGCAAAAAGAGGGAAAAGGTAGTGAGGTAGTGAACATGGGTTACAAGCAAAATAACAAAATGCTGTACTCAGCAGATTGGACAACATCTGCGGAGCGAAACAGAGCCAGGTTTTCAGGAGGATTACTGAACGCTCAATGTCAATTTGCTGGTTAGCCATAATTTTTATTTTGCCGCTTTTCATCAATCAAACGTGCTGTTTAATCTGGAAGTTTAGATAAAGTGGAGTAACGTGTGTTGACGTTTGGACTTCGAATATTGAAGTTGCAAGAAAAGCTCAAAACAAATTAATTTCAAGTTTAAGCACATTTTTATTGATAGAATTGTGCTGTTACTTTTTAAGACTCGAACTACAGATTCCTAAATGGCATCTCCCAGTGCTTCCTGCTATATCAAATTATTGTCAATAATTTAACAGTAGAGCTTTCAATATTCCTTTCTTGGTATTAGCAAACACTCCAGGAGGGAGAATCTGATGACCACAACTGAGTGGTTAAGTGTGTTGTTATTCAGATCAGGAAACAGTAAGATATTGTTTCTGCTTCATGCTGAGTCTGCTGATCTGAGCAGGTGCCGAACTGAGGGCCATTAAATTTGACTGCCTGGTAATCAAGCCCTAAGAGTTAATATTCTTCCTGATCAAGTGAATTATATTGCAGCATCTAAGTTATTGGATTCTCCTTTTTCCTGACACACCCTCATAATCATGAGCCAGCTCTTAGAAAGCTACTGACATATGTTATGCTGCTTTTGGCATAGATGTGGAATTTGGGCTTACTAGGTTTCAGTTACTGAGTTTTAGAGTACAAGGATGTGCTGGCATTGGAAAAGGGACAAAGTTTCAGAATCATTCCAGGGATGAAAAGGTTAATGTTTCGAGGACCATTTAATGGTTCTGGTCCTGCACTATCTGGTTTAGAAGGATCAGGGACATCTCATTGAAATCAGCTGAATATTGGAAGACTGGACTACAGAAAGAACGTTTCTAGTAATAAGAGAGTCTAGGACCACAGGGCACAGCCTCAGAATGAAAGGAGAATGGAGATGAAGAATTTTTTAGGCAGATTGTGATGAATCTGTGGAATTAATTGTCGCAATTGGCTGTGGAGGACAAGTTGCTGGGTATATATAAAGTGGAATTTGATGGGTTCTTGATCACTGAGTGTGTCAAAGGTTACGTGAAGAAGACAGGAAAATAAGTTTGATAGGGAGAAATAAGTGAGCCATGATTGAATGGCGAACCAGCCTCGATGGACCCAAGTTTTATGGTTTTATGATTTAATATTTTTTTTTATTGTTGCCAACAAGGAATCCTCAAAGTGTTCTGTGTATGTATGTTAAACTGTTCACTTTCAGTCTATTTACTTTCAATGTCCATTGAGGTCTAGAGAATTTGGTCTACAAAATGAAACCATAATTGCAATAATACCAATTTTAATAATTCATTGAGACAAATGAATTATTCTGTGACTACACTGCTCCCTACAGTACTCTGACATATTTTCAGAATGTTTAAATATGGCATTTATTGAATTTTTATTTTATTTTGCAGCTCCTTTTAGAACACCTTGAATGTCTTGTTTCCAGGCATGAACGGTCACTCAGAATGACTGTAGTGAAGAGACAAGCTCAATCTCCAGCAGGTGTATCTAGTGAAGTAGAAGTTCTTAAAGCACTCAAATCATTATTTGAACACCACAAAGCTTTAGATGAAAAGGTATTGTGTTTCTCCATATCAAGTTATCCCAGTCATTAAATTTCACAATGGCTTGCTTTCCCTGATGTCTCAGATTACGATAATCAAAGATGATACTACGATAATATCTGATTCACTGCAGTTAACCTAAAAATAATGTTTTTAGCTCGTTTAAGTCTTCAGTTAAGTATTTTAAAATTTCAAAGTCAGAGTACATTTTATTATCAAAGTACGTATGTTGTATACAACTTTGAGATTTGCTTTGTAGGCAGCCACACAAAAAAGAAACACAATGGAATCCATTTATAAAATAATTCCACACAACTAGGACTGTCAAACACCCAATGTACGAAAAAAAGAACAGATCGTGCAAACAATATTAAGCAATAACACAGAGACCATTAACCACAGTGTCCCCAAAAGTTAGTCCAGAGTCATTTCAACACTAAGGCAAGTGCCGATGGTTGCAGGCCACAGCTGCAGAGTCAGTTCAGCACTGAAGCACATAAACCTTGCAGAGTAGTGAGCTAAACACCAGTTCATCCTTTGCCCTCATCCTTGATGCCTTGATCAAATTGCACATATAGTTTACAAAAGAAATCACATGGAGAGTTCCTAAAAGTGAGTCTGCAGCTGTGGGCTCTGTTCACCACTGAGTCAGGTGAAGACTGTCCAGGAGCCCACTGGCTGCAGGACAACAACTGCTCTCGAACCTGGAAGCGTGGGACCTAAGACTCCTGCATCCTCCTGCCCAATGGTAGTAGTGAAAAAAGGGAAACTGGTCAAACACAGGAAGAAGCTGCTGAACACCTGTTTATGTTCTGCTCTCTTCCTCGATTGTAATCTTGCTTGATGTTTTAATCGGCGTGGAGTAATGGAGCCGACCACGGGTTTGTCTTCTGTCATCAGTTCTCAACGCAGCATACACACGCAGTGATGTCTGCCCTGGCAGTACCTGCACTCTTGAATCTAGTTCACTGTATCTCCAGGAGATTACAAAACCACCAGATAGTTTAACTGTTTCAAAAAAACATCCTTAAAAGGGAAATTATAAGCTGCAGACTGCAGCAATCACAGTTCAGAAGTGAGCATCTACTAGAGCATCTAGTAATTTGTAAGCTGTCTGGAAAAATGTTGCTGTTGATTTCTGGCACCATCTTGCTAATTTAGTGTTTTGGTAGAATAGCTAATCTTTTGAGGTATCCTATCAGTTTGCTGAAGGTTTGAATGGAGGCTGAGTAAAGAGGAAAGCATTTTAATATATAAAAGGTATACTTCATTGCTTAACAGAAAGTACATGTTTCTGAAAGCAGCTGTTCTGTGGGAAAAAAACTGGGAAAAATAATGAAAAGCTCGATCCATGTCTCCTTCCTCATGATTATCACCATTTTTTATTTGCTCCCATTTAACAACTCTGAAAAATTAACAATTTTAAAAAAAGTAGCTTCAACTAATTTTGCATGCCACATTTGGACACTTTTTTGCCACTTATGCATCTGATGCAGCAGTCTCTTTACTAAATCTATCCATTCCTTTGCATTTTTTCTCTTCATTCCCAGCTTGAAGTTCAGATATGTGGCTAAGCTCCTGAGTAGTTAAACTAATATACTGTACCTCTAGCTAATATTCATTTTTGCTCAACTGTCCTTGACTTTTTAACAATATTGCTAAAATTAAAAGTTCAATTAATAGTGATTACATAATTGTCGTGTTAAAGGGGTAATTGTGTAGTACACGTACTTGTTTTTTATTTGCTTCTGCCCTGCTTCCTTCACTTTTCCAAACTTAAACTTGAGAAAGTATAGATTGTGTACTTGAAAGTCATGAATGCAAACTTTAGTTCTATTATAAAATAGACTTTGAATTAAATTACTTGAACCTCCTTTATGCTCTCCGAGCAACGATTTATGGTTGCATGTCAACAAGAGTTCTTTGTAAACATTGAAAAATAAACATTTAGAGTTGATTTATAAGGACTGAATTGAGAAAATTAAAATTCTGAATTTGAGAACAATAGAAGTGAATGTTGAAGCACTTTTGGGGCAAGGTGGGGTAGCAAGATGAAATTTTAGAAGTAGGTTACATTATTCCATAATTAAAGCAAAGCTTGATGAAATAAAGTTAACAAATTACTGTACTGTTTTTGTGTTTGATTTTTCTGGAAGCAGCAAAGTGAGATAAATTTACTGTGCTGTTTGTGCCGAGGTTTCTGTTGCTAATTGTAAGATGAATAAATCTTGTGAGAAAGCCCAGAATTGAAGGAATAAGCATCCAGAAGGAAAGGCTAGATGTAGTAGAAATTAACAGATGAATATTTGATTTTTTTTTTTTGCTTTGGAGATGAAGTTCCCTTGGGGCAATTGAAACTGTAAGCTGAGCATGCTGTCAGATGGTACTGATGCAAGAGTTTTTGGGCTTCCATTCAGCCATTACTACCTAAAAGAAATAATTGCTGTTTTCTGCCATGCAGTACTGATTTGATCTCTTCTATAGAGATGAGTAAAAATGCACTGTAGCAGTTTAACTCCATAGAAAGGGCTAGAAACCAACCTTAGTGACATGTTTATTCAAATAGGATTTCAAACTTGTATTGCGTAGAATTAATTTTAACATACATTTTTGCTCTATTCCAGGTACGGGAACGGTTAAGAGTAGCACTTGAAAGAGTCAGTGCTTTAGAAGAAGAAATTGTAATTAGAGAGAAAGAGGTGTGTTGAGTGTTTGTGAAATTTATTGGCACCTGAATCCTCTTAGGAAGTATATTCTTTTCGATGAAATGCATAATTGGCAGCATTTCCATCATCTTGCTTGACAACTAAAGTATTCATAACAAGAAATTTTAAAGATTTTAAATATGTCACTTTAATTATGCAACTCATTGTATTTTCTTTCAGCTCTCCTTAATTAAAGAGCAAAACTCCCATCCGCCGAAGAAAAGCGTAACAGATACATCTGATGAAAATCATAGCGGCGATAATTTACCTAGCACAAACGGCGTGGTATGATGTACTGGATGTTTTTAATTAGATTTCATTTTTGTTTGCTTCCTATAATTAGCTATGTTGTACACTAATAGATAAATGCGACTGTTTTAATGGGTAGGGAGGAATTATCTCTTCTGTGGAAGAAATGCAAATATCAGGCCTGAGATTTCATTGAAAATTTTATACAGAAGTAGAACACTGCAGCACAGTGTAGGCCATTAAGACCATTATGAAGTAGAGCAGATATAGATAATGCTTCAAAGCTATATTAAAATCCTTAATTCTTGTGTTCTTGTCCTGCTTGGTGGTGCAATAATATCAGCACTGCACTCCGGAGCGAAGGTTCCCGAGTTCAAATCCAAGTCGGGTTTAGCGTCGAGCTAGCAACTCGGCCTCGTAAAAACAAGAATAGCTTTGCTATAGAAACACTGTCCTGACGGTGCCCCAATAACTCCACTGCCAAGTTGAGGGCTATTCTTCTTCTTGTGTTCTTATAAAAATATTAATTTATTTCATAAACATTTCATATTGAATGGAATCTATTTAAATCTTGCATCCATCCCAGCAATGTGATGGAGTAAAAATCTTTGCATTATGACTCCATCATAATGTACAGACATTTGAATTTATAACTTTACTGGCTGTAGAAAGAAGCTGTCAGTAGCCTATTGGTCCTGGCTTTAATGCTGCGGTACTGTTTGCCAGATGGAAGCAGCTGAAATAGTTTGATTGGGGTGACTGGTGTCCCAGATGATCTTCCAGGTCTTCTTTATGCGCCTGCCATTGTTGGAGAGTAAGGCAACTGAATAAAGAATACTACTGAAACTGTTCCAAACAAGACATTATATAACCTGATTGCCACCAAAATTGCTTCAGGACCACGGGGCCTAATGAACTTGCCTCTAGACATGCATTGGAACCCAGCTTTTCCATGTGGGACTTGAAATTCACTCAGCACCCATATTCATATCATTGTATGTAAACGCTGGCTTAAATCTAATTAAGAGTGATGTTCGGCAAATAATCCAAAACTTTCTGCATATATTCTTTGAATGATACACTTCATTGGAGAGTTCTACAGCAATCTTTTTTGGCAAAAGACTTTGATTAAAACAACTAATGTAAGAATTTTGCTGCTTTTTATTTTAGAGATTTTCTAATAGTTCTATAAGTCACGATGAAGATTTGATTAAAGTAATAGAGCTTCAGGAAACAATAGATAAACAAAGCAAGGAGAACGGGCAGATGAAGGATCGACTGGCTGCTCTGTCTAGTAGGATATCAGAACTTGAAGAAGATCTGGATACAGCCCGTAAAGACTTAATTAAGTCTGAGGAAATGAACACTAAACTTCAGAGGGATTTGCGTGAGGTAAGAATTGTAGGGTAGAACGACCAAAATGGGAGTGTGAATTGCAGGCCTAATAGTGATGAACGAACGGACTTTTGAGGTTTAGTTATTAGAACATTTATTACACACAACTCATGGGAGATTCAGTACTGTACTTTGTAGTAAGTAGCTAGTCTACCCAGTACCTAGATATGGATTGCAGCAAAGGCTGCAGGTAAATTCCCCATGCTGGCATAAAGGCATTTCCATACACATTAAGGTAATTTGAATTTTATCAAGATTCTTAAACACACTTGTAATTTATATACGTAGAAATACCACCTTTTAGAGGAAATATTTAAAGAACAATAAATGGGATTCATTAGTTTGAGACAGAATATTGAAAGAAGTTGTGGATAAGTTGAGTGAAGAAGGAACAGTGAGTGACTGATTCTCATACATCTTCTGATTATATAGGCCATGGCTCAGAAAGAAGACATGGAAGAAAGGATAACAACACTTGAAAAACGCTACCTCAATGCACAACGAGAATCAACATCTGTACATGATCTTAATGATAAACTTGAAAATGAACTTGCCAATAAAGATGCCATGTACTTACAGGTACTTGCATTAATTGACAGAAGTGTTCTGATTATTCTGTTTTGCATGTTTTCATCACTTAGTAATGAAGCACTCAGTTGAAAGCAAAATCTTACTGAACAGAGAGGAACAGAGATTATGCTTGTTATGGCAGCGGAATGACTTCTGTAGCTGTGAAGTTGAAAGTGATTAACAGTGAAAATATGCAATTACACTGTTTCTATGTTAGTACATCTTTTATTCTCCTGATGCTGTCTCTATTGAAGTACTAGGATGTAGAGAACTATTCAGTTTTCATTTCTAGCAGGAAGTGTTTGACTTTATAACTTGAAATTTAAGATGGACTATATAAATAGATATTTGACAAACTCCAAATTATTTCTAAGTTTTGTCACTGAAAGGAGTGCACTCAAAATTTCTCTGGGCAAATGTGTATTTGGGTTACTTAATATTTTTGTCTAGGTACTGCAGTGGTACAATTTCACTGAATATTTCCATTTAATCTTTATGACCACACTTGTAATTTTGTAGTTGTTATGTATGTGTTTCATATTTTGTAATGGATTAGTTGAATAAATACATTTGATAGTAGCTGTCTCAACAAATTTTAGTCAGCCTTGATATTTTCATGCTAAAAGTGGCAGTTGACATAATGTTGAATTTTGTAGCTGTGAAGAAGAAAAACAAAATCAAGTAAGTTAAAATCCATTGTTCAATCTGCATCAGTAAAGATAGTTAATGGTTTGAATGGGTTCTCATTAAAGGATGCACAGCTTTACAGAACATTTCAAAATATTGCAACATAATATGGAATCTTTAGTTGTCCAGACCTAAGTAAGGTGAACTAAAATTAACTATCATATAATAATAATAATAATAATAAAAGTAGGTAGCAAACATAGGAAGAACGCTGAATATTTTTGAAAATTAAGTTCCTTTTATATAGTGATGCTACATATTTAAATATAATATAGTTCACCACCTCCATATTTTGGCTCCAAATAAGATGAAGACCAGACATAGAATAAAGATGCAAATTCTTTATTATTCATTTTCAGATCTGAAATAGATTCTGTTACACAGCAAGTTAACCAAGTTCAGCCAATACTTGATAGAACAAATATATTGATTGTCTTTAGTTTTCTGTGTTTTCTTTCTTGTTGCAGATTGGCGAGTTGGGGGGTTTGGGTTTGAGTTTTTGTTTCTTTGTGCGGGGGGGTGGTGGTTGATCTTTTTTTTAATCTCTTTTTTCTGTATTTCATGGCTCACTGGCAGAATACAACTGACATTTGTCTTCTCATACATATTTTGATGATAAAATGAATCTTTGAAACCAAAAATTCTCATAGGGTGATGGGAAATCATCTAGTGTAGAAAGTTAAAGAGAATATAACAGGACATTGAAATAATTCCTATGTTATGATTCAATCCTAAAAACTGTCGGTGGGCTGTTAGGGTCTTGATTTAATTCCCTGGTTAAAAATAATGTAACTAGCAAACTTCCAGTAAATTTGCTGGATCTTCAAACCACAGTTGTCTGGGTTCCACAGCATCTCCTTCTCTATCCACTTGTGTTTTATCTGACTTGAACAAATATTAGGATTGTTCTTATTTCTACAACTGCTTCTGCATTGGGACTGACTCAATGTTAATTCGTTAAAACTGCAAATATAGAGTGAAGAGAAGAACCGTCAGTTGCAAGAGCGGCTGGAACTAGCTGAGCAAAAACTACAGCAGACTCTCAGAAAAGCAGAAACACTACCAGAAGTAGAAGCAGAGTTGGCACAAAGAGTGGCTGCACTCTCAAAGGTAGGGCATTAAATCTACAGGGAGCTTGAATGTAATAAACTGTGCCAGGATCACAAGACACTGAAAGTGAATTAATTTTATAACTGACATGTTTGTTATGTTTACTTAATGTTGAGTAACAAACAAAATTGAAAGTGAATGGATCATTTAGTGATGTTCACTTTTCAAAACGAAATGATAATAAATGGAGAAATAATGACATTTCAGAGATTAAAACTTTTGTCACCTTTTGAGTTCTAATTGATAACTAATAACAAAGGGTGTTCCCAAGAATGTGGGATGTTCTACAGGACAGCTTGAGCTTGAGTATTGGTTTTTGCAGTGTCCTATCAACTGAAATTCAGCTGAACATAATCCCAAATTCAAGTGAGCATAATCCATGAGTACAGCAGCATTTTGTTTCTGGACTTCTTTGCAAGGGTTTCTGAGAAAAGGCCTCTTCCAAAAAAAAAAAAAGATTTTTGATGTAAAATGTCAGGAGGAAAATAATGTCAAGCAAATAAAAAGAAGGTGCTTCATAGCTTGTTGTTCTGAGCTTACAGAGTAAACCTGGCACAAGATGAAAACCAATATAGTAGGACAATTGGAACTGGGGTTGGCTGTGATTGAAAGCTATTGTTTTTTTTTCTTTTTGCACCATCCATTCCATAGCTTTAAGGGGTCCTTCCTGAACTTGCTGACCCAGATCTGATTGTATTTGCCTCTACAATTCTGTATAATGAGCCATGTAATGATGTCTTAGTTATACATGATTTGATATTGCAGAATTGTCATGGGAAATCTTAATTTCATAATGCATATCTGCTAGGAATATTGTTGAAATAAAGATGACGATGAATTGGCCTTTTTGCATTTCTCACAAGAAAGAATTTTTTTTATTTGATGTCATGGATTGTACTGCCACGAAATGAGATAATTCATCTCACTGTGTTCATTCAGGTCCTATACAAGGAAATCCAGCTAACCCTACTTCCTTGCCCTGTTCTTCAGCCCTGCAAATTCTTCCCATTCAGATTCAGATGTTACTGCATGTAGACAAAATTTTGGCCATGGCATATAGAATAGAAACCAGACCAAGTAAAACAAAGATCTGCAACTCATAACACATTACAAAATAAATTGTAAATTAAGCTTCAAGGATTTTGTTGTCTCTCATATATTATTATAGACATTAAGTTGAATTTATGTGTGTTTATGAGAAATGTAGATGAGAATCAACAGTTGTATCTCCAGAAAACGTTTCTTTAGTTTAAAGGTAGTGTAACTTGTTTTACTGTTCGTCTTAAACTGAACGCTCCTGTTAGTGGAGCCTCATTAATCCAGGGAAAATGAAGACTGTTCCATGAGGATGAGTAACTACTTTAGTTGCTAATTTGAGCAGACATAGGACACAAAGCTGGAGGATGGGCAGAATGTCCTCCTTATGTGGCCAGAATACAGTGAGAAAGTGCAGAAGATAAGAAGGTAAGAACTGGTCTCAGTTGTACCTTTTTATGAGATTTCAAATGATGACTGCTCTAAATTGAAGTGCTACATTTCCAGGCATTAGAGATAGTTGCTCAAAATGAGCAGGAACCTTCTCAATGGTTACTAGCAACCAAGAAGTCAGAAGACCAATTTTGCCAATTCCTAGGGTTAAATATTCCATGCAGTGTGTGATAGCTGTACCCATTTGCTGCTTGAAAGCACATAGATGAGGGAGTGTCAAACATCTGATAAGCATGATGGACAAAATGAGTAAGATTGACTTCTACATTGAAATCCAATCTTTTTGTGTACTTTTTAAGATTTGTATGTTTTGAGTATAGCAGTTAATTGAACTTTGGTTCTGAATTGATTCTGAATATAATTGATGTGATTGTTATTTTACTAAATTTCACAATATTTTTACGGTAATTGTCATGATGTATTAAGTCTTTAGTAAAGATAATTATTCCATTCCATAATATAAGCCAGTCTGTTAATGCTTATGCAGCATTTAGTCCGTGTACATAACTGTTGGTCCATATATACATGTCCTCTTTTATGAGCTTGTATCTGATATCCTATTTTGTACTTTTCTGGATAAACTAATCAGTATTTATCTTCGTCTCTTTGCCTTTTTAGTATGGTAGTCCTAACAACAGTAACCTTTCTTTCTACTGTTTCCTGTACCTGTCTGCCTTTCTTAGTCTGATCCTTCCTTTTCTTCTGAAGAGTCTACCCTCATGGAAGCTAAACTGACGGAACTGAGCTCCATGCTTAGGAAGGTAGATGATACAATGTTCCAGTCACTGTCTTGTGCTTGCTGCCTTCTGCAAACGTGGCAGTTGAAGCTTAGACCTTGTAATAAGCTTGCTGAACATTTAAAGCTTCAAAACTACGCACAGCAATTCAAAAAAAAAAAATCATCTATGTGCTTCTGTCATCTTTCCATACAATGCCATGGGCTTTTGAGAGACCACTGGCTGAAGCTTACTCTAAACTCGACCTATGCTTCTTGGAAAACTTTTAAAATTTCATAGAGATTTATTATTTCAAAGTACAAACCTGAGATATTTGACAATCGTATTTATTTATTTGTCAGGCGGAAGAAAGGCATGGAAACATTGAAGAAAGGTTACGGCAGTTGGAGGCACAGCTCGAAGAAAAGAATCAAGAATTGCAGCGAGTATGTTGATTGGGAGTTTCCATGTTCCCATTTATTGAATCTAAAATGATAAACCTGAAACTAAAAGTAGAATCTTATGCAACTTGTAACATTAGTGCATGGATTCTTTTGTAACTTTATAGACTTGCTCACAGTGTAAACTGTAAACTACTTTAATAAGGAAAAAATCCTAAATTTCCTTTTCAGTGTAGGATTAGTGTAAATGGGTGAATGGTTGCTGTATGGTATGCTGGCCATCAATCACCATGCTAGATGTCTTTTTGCATATGCAAAAATGGCAAATTCGTCTTAATCCATAACAGAAACATTGTCAGATGGGAGTTTGTTGTAATGGTTGTCCATGTCATTTTGAAGTGTTTATAATTCTACTGGCTCTGCTCCAAAAAATTCTCCAATTCTCCAGTCCTGACAAAGGGTCTCGGCCCGAAACGTCGATAGCGCTTCTCCTTATAGATGCTGTCTGGCCTGCTCTGTTCCACCAGCATTTTGTGTGTGTTGTTCTCCAATTTTGATATGAGTTGCATGCTTTTTTTTCTGATCTATGTTGCAATATGGGGATTAAAATTCCTAAATTTATTCTCTTTATCCCAGTGCTCTCCCTGGTTGCCACTGCCACCCCTTAAGCCTCAGATGCCAGTCACTAGAACAGTTAACAGGTCTCTTGTTTGTAGTAGACTGCCTTTGTTTGGATTCAACTTGGAGGCTGCAGGTTACCAAAAAACCTTGTTATCTGCTCAGTCTCAGAGTACTCGCATTACTCTGCTGTTCAATAAAAAAAAGTTGATTTCTTTTAAGCTGTTTGGATAACTAAGGAAAAAATGTAATGCATTTTTAATGGAATGCTGGGATTATCCCTTCTCACGTCCTACATTTGCCCAGTACAATTGTCAGGGTAGGATTTCTCACCATATCTCCCCATGCATTTATACTTCTAAGCTTTAGTATGATTTCATAAACAAATTCTAATCAAATTTAACAAGTTTCATCTTAAAAGTAACCAGTAAACTTTTGCATTGGATTGTAAACATTTTAGAAATAGAAAAATATTTGAAAATTAAAAGAAAATACAAATGCTGAAAACCAGAAATAAAAGCAGAGAGTGTTGTAAATACTCAACAGGTCAGACAGCATAGCCAAAAAAATCACTAGCTTTACACTATACTTGATTCTTTTCTGTGTGCCAGATTTCTATCTTGTGTTATGAAACTTCTGGTATGAGGTAAATATGAATGTGTTTAATGTGAGTGTAAAGTTCTTATTCACATTGGCAAATGCATGCTTTTGAAATTAACCATGCTTTTGTATTTAAAATTATCTTTTGTATTGTGTATATTGACCAACTGGCATTGATAAGTTTTCTCAATCTAGCTTTTAATCTACCCATTATTTATCTATAAGGCTCGTCAGAGAGAAAAGATGAACGAAGAACACAATAAGCGCTTATCAGACACTGTAGATAAGCTACTGTCAGAGTCCAATGAAAGACTTCAGCTGCATCTAAAGGAAAGGATGGCTGCATTAGAGGAAAAGGTAGTCCTTTTAAAAACAAAATATTAAATTATTAGATCCTTGCAGATGTTATTTACCTCAAACCTAGTTTATTTGGCAAGGTTTGGTGGGTTTTGTTTTACATACTATGTAACAGCATAATAAAAGGAATAGGGCATTTAACTCAAACCTTTTTTCATTCAATAACAATAAATTGTATCCTAGCCCCATGCACCTGCATTTTTCTCATATCCTTTGACAGAAATATGTTGACCAACATTTGTTCTCAGATTTAAAATTAATGATTAGCCTAGCATCAATTGTCACTGGCAAAAACCTCAAAACTAGAAACTGTTTATCTTCACTCCAGAGAAGCCAATTAATAATTGACAGATAATGCTTCATAGCCATACATACCCCAGCTCAATGGGAGGAATTTCTTCTCAATAAGTTCCCTTTAATTTTTAAACTTCAATCTTGTCTATTTTAACTGTGAGGAAATACAGCTGCTTATCTAGTCTTGCTTTGCAGTTTATCATTTGGAATCTTGATATCATTCTGGTACATTTCACTGCTTCAAAGCCCAGTTTAGCTTTCCTACGATTTGGCAGGGTTTCACCTCAGCAGTGAAGATGTATACATCATGATGCTTTTCATCAACTACAACTCGGCATTCAATACTGACATCCCCTCAGCTAATCAATAAGCTTCAAGACCATGGCCTCAATACAGTGGTGCTAGAAAGTTTGTGAACCCTTTTAAAATTTTCACTATTGCTGCATGACTTAAAATGTGATCAGATCTTCATGCAAGTCCCAAAACTAGATAAAAATAACCCAGTTAAATAAAAAACACAAATATACTTGTCCATTTATTTATTGAGAAAAATGATCCAATATTACATTTATTTGTCAGAAAAAGTATGTGCTGGTGTGACCCCTTTGTACAACAATAACTTTAACCCAGAGTTTCCAGTAACTGTTGATTGGTCCTGCACATCGTCTTGGAGGAATTTTAGACCATTCCTCCATAGAAAACAGTTTCAGTTCATCAATATTTCTGGGATTCCTTGTATAAACAGCTCTCTGCAGGTCATGCCACAGCGTCTCAATTGGGTTAAGATCTGGACTCGACTTGGCCATTTCAAAACATGAATTTTATTATTTTAAAACCGTTCTGTTATTGATTTACTCTTGTGTTTCAGATCATGGTCTTGTTGCATCATTCAACTTCTATTAAGCTTCAGATGGACCACTAGCCTGACATTCTCCTGCAAAATTGAAAGAATTTAAAATTAATTGTTCCCTCAGTGAATGCATGCTGTCCAGGTCCTGATGCAGCAAAGCAGCCCCAAACCATAATGCTTTTTACTACCATGCTTTTGCTGTTATCCTTAGGTTCTTTTTCACCTCCTTCAATATTGTGCTCTTGGTGTGATTTTTGCAGGATGCCCACTCCTAGGGAGAGTCGAAACAGTACGGAATTTCCTCCATTTGGAGACAATTTCTACTGTGGACTGATGAATACTCAGGTCTTTAGAAATGCTTTTGTAGCATTTTCCAGCTTCATGCACCTCTACAATTCTTCTTCTAAGGTCCTCTGAAAGTTGTTTTGATTGACCCATTCAGAATTTATTTATAACTTGCATCCATCCCGCAATGTGAGAAAGTAAAAATCACAGACTTACAAATTTATAAGCCCAATGGCTTGTAGAAAGAAGCTGTCCTATTGGACTGGGGTTTAATGCTACAGTACCGTTTGCCAAACGGGAGCTGCTGAAACAGTTTATGGTTGTGGAAATTGGTGTCCCCAATGATCTTCCAGGCCTTCTTTCTGCACCTGCTGTTGTAAATATCCTGCATGTGCTGAACTGTCTATACCATACTCTCAATGGTGCTCCTGTAGAAGGTCTTGAGGATTTGGGGGCTTATGCCAAATTTCTGAGATGGAAGGGACGCTGCTGTGCTTTTTTTTTTTGCCACACAGCCAGTGTGTACAGTCCAGGTGAGATCTTCGGTGATGTGTATACCGAGGAATTTGAAACTACTCACCTTAACTGCAGATCTATTGCTGTTGATGTTGTCTCCACTCCTCCTGTAATCCACAATCAGCTCTTGTCTTTTGGACATTGAGGAAAAGGTTGTTATCTTGGCACAACTGTGTCAGGGTGTCAACCTCTCCTCTGTAGGCTGTCTCTTTACTGCTAGAAATAAGACTGTTCAAAGTAGTATCATCTGCGAATTGATCAGCAGCCTTGAGTTGTGTATGGCAGTGCAGTCATGGGGGTAAACGGAGTAGAGGAGGGGACTCGGGACACAACCCTGGTGGCACCTGTGTTAAAGGTCAGAGGAGCATGGTGCACATAAAGAGATCTATCTTGAGAAGTGTAGACTTTGTCAGTAACCTGACTTTGTGTGTCATTTTTATAGAAAATTCAAAAATCGGAAGTGCAAAGGGACTTGGGAGTCCTCGTGCAGGATACCCTAAAGGTTAACCACCAGGTTGGATCGGCAGTAAGGAAAGCGAATGCTATGTTGGCATTCATTTCAAGAGGAATACTGTATAAGAGTAAGGAGGTGTTGATGAGGCTCTGTGGGGCACTGGTGAGACCTCATTTGGAATACTGTGTGCAGTTTTGGGCCCCCTATCTTAGAAGGGATGTACTGATATGGGAGAGAGTTCAGAGAAGATTTACAAGGATGATCCCTGGAATGCAGGGGCTAACATATGAGGAGCATTTGTCATCTCTTGGACTGTATTAGAGTATAGAAGAATGAGAGGAGATCTCAGAAACATTTCGAATGTTGAAAGGGTTGGACAGAGTAGATGTGGAAAGGCTGTTTCCCTTAGTGGGTGAGTCCAGGACAAGAGGCCACAGTCTAGAGGGTACCCATTTAAAACAGAGATGAAGAGAAATTTTGCTGGCAACACCACTGTTATTGGCTGAATCAAAGGTGTTGAATCAGCATATAGGAGGGAGATAAAAAATCTGGCTCAGTGGTGGCACAACAGCCTCTGAATGTCAGCAGGACCAAGGAGCTGATGATTCACTAGAGGTCTATGAACTAGCCTTCCTTGGATCAGAGGTAGAGAGTCAGCGACTTTAAATTCCTAGGTGTTATCATATCAGAGGATTTGTGCTGCGTCCAACGTGTAAATGGCATTACAAAGAAAGCTCAGCAGTTCCTCTATTTCTTTAAAAGTTTACATAGTCGTCATAACATCTAAAGCAATGACAACCTTCTATAGATGTATGATGGAGAGTGTATTGACTGGTTGCAAAACAGCCTGGTATAGAAACGTCAATGTCCTTGAACAGAAAATTCTATAAAAAATAGTGGATTTTGCCCAGTCCATCATAGCTAAAGCCATCCCCACTGTTGAGTACATCTACATGGAGTGCTGTTGCAGGAAAGGGCCCCCACCATCCAGGCCATGCCCTCTTCTCACTGATACAATCAGGAAGAAGGTACAGGAACCTCGGGACCCACACCACCAGGTTCATAGAACAGTTATTACCCTCAAACTTCAAAGTAAGTTTATTATCAAAGAACATGTGTTGCCATAAACAACCCTGGGATTCATTTTCTTCCTTGCATACAGAAGTCCAAAAAATCATAATCGAATCAGTGAAAGACTGTCAGCCCTGTTGGGTGCAGTGATGAAAGGGCAAAAAACAAAAAACTACAAATACAAAAGAAAATAAATAAGCAAGGAATATGAGATGAAGGGTCTTTGAAAATGGGTCCATAGGTTGTGGAAATAGTTCAGTGATGAGGCGAGTGAAGTTATCCCCTCTGGTTCAAGAGGCTGAAGGGATAAATTCACTCAACTCACTCGCTCCATCACTGAACATTCCCAGAGCCCATGGAATCACTTCAAGGGGTTTTCATCTCATATTCCTTGCTTATTCGTTTTTTATTATTTGTTGTTATTTGCACTTTTTGGTTGTTTCTCTGTCCTATTGGGTGCAGACTTTTATCGATGCTGTTGTGTTTCTTGGATTTGCAGTGAATTCCCGCAACAAAATGAATCTGAGGGTTGTATATGGTGTCTTACGTGGACTTGATAATTTACTTCAAAAACTCCAAGTGCATTTGTGCGGGGGCTTTGGATTATACTTTATTCTTTGCATTTGATGCATACTTTTTTTTAATGTATTCCATGCTTTTGCCATATAATTTAGATATTCATTGGACAACAAAAATAAATATAATAGCCCATCTTACTGTATTCAACAGCAATGCAATAAAGTCTGTTACTGGATCATGTTCCACTCTGGAACTTTTGATGTAGAAAGACACAAGCAATTTAGGGAATTAAATACTTAAGTCGATGCATAGAACTGAAAAATATCCCTGTTCTCCTCTTCACCCACCCCTGGGTGATATAGTCTATTCTTCAGTGAGAAATGTTAGTACTTAAATTCAAACTAATTAATACTAAGTATGTGGTGTAAATTATTATTCTGGAAAATGCTATTTCAGAATTCCCTTATTCGAGAGCTTGAAAATACCAAGCAACTGATTGAAGAAACACATCAAGAGAAGGTAATCCTTGCAGCCCTGATGTTTCTCATATATTCATTTGCATTTGATTCTATATGCTTAGAAAAGTAATTTAGCTGCACTGCTAATTGAAGTGCTTCAGTTGTTTTACTAACATTGTTCACTATTTTGTGTTACTAGAATCTTTCATCTTAAAACCTTTATACCAATAATTGAAAATCCAAAAACTGTAGATGCTGGAAATCTGAAGTAAAATGGAAAATGCTGAAAATACTCAGCGTTCAGGTTGCATCCATGGGATAGAGTTGTTTCTCTATCTCTGAAACTTTTTGTTGCTATCACTTCTGACCTTAAACTATCTGATCCTAAACAATTAGATACCTTGGCTTCATCTCAATGAATTCCAAGTTTAAGGTGACATTGAACACTATTTCCACCTCTTTAACCAGTGCCAATCTCTTCCCATCCCACTCCCCTGCCCAAAACCCTGGACTCTTTCACTTGTATAAAGTGCTCTTGATTCATCTGCACCTCTCCCTTGTTCTGTCTATGCATTGCTGACTATCTTGACATTTCTATTTCCATCTCATGCTCTAATCTACTCCATTTTGACAATGTGCTTTTGACCCCTGCTAAACATTCACAAGCTTGACTGTCCTGGCAGGCCAACTGTGTACTTGCCCCATTTAACTTACTGCTTTCTACTTTAATTCTATCCATTGTCCTCTGGTCTAGTCTCTTACCACTTACAGTATATCTGTAACACCTCTGCACAAACACCTTTTTGTCTGTTTCCAGTTCACTTGTCTTATGGTCTCAACAGGCACATCTCTACCATCAATGTGCAATTCCTTTATTCCTCTATCCCACATCTGAATAGTCTGAGTACCTTCTGTTTTTTCTTTAGTTCCCCTCATTCAACATATTCATTCATCATTCAGCTTGCTATCACATTGAACAACTTGTTTAACTCCTCACTTTCCTCGGATCAAAGGTGCCCAAGATGTGCTTGTATTTTTCTGGGATGTGTGGAACAGTATTTGTTTCAGTCTTGCCCTATCCCACTGCCTCAACACTTTTTCCAGTTGATAGAAATCTGCATTTGGTACTGCTTCCTGAACTCGGGCAGATTCCAGCAGTTTTATTACTTGACTGCCAATTTGTAATCTGCTCTCACCTCCACATGATCCATCTTTGATTCTTCCCTTCTCTCTGTCTATCTCAGGAGATAGGCTAACTACTAACGTCCTTCATACCATTACTTTGAACATGGGTTGTAATCATTTTGTGTGTGGCTAGTTTTTTAATTTGTAAAATTGCATTACAAGGTGGTTATTTCCAGAAAAATGTATTACCTGATTTCGTTTGTAAAATTTCTGCAAATGAGTTGAAGTATCCTTTGCTGCAATCTATTAAACCTAGACTGCAGGATAATTTGAGAGGCCTATTTAAATCATTTAACATAAATATAAAAGCTTGTATTTGAGATTTGTCAGTCGTTTTAATGTGTAGTCCTCTTTTATTAAGAATGCATTAAAACTAGTAAATTTTCACTTTCAATATTTGCACCATCTTATAATTTTTCATTGCAATATATTTAAATTTATTATTTTCAAGCTATTTAATATTTTGATTTGCAGAATCAATTGCTGGCTGAAATTGAAAACTCACGGGCTGAAAATGATCAATGGAGAGTAAAAGCAACTTCTTTTGCCGACCCTCTGCATCACAGGTATCAAACAGATATAACAATATTTCTGCCAACTTTGACAAAGTTGTTTGTGAATTTGCCACTTCTATAATTCCTATCTTAATTTTCTCATTTTTGTCTTGAACCCTATATATTAATTGAAGGTTATTCAATGACATCTAAGAATCGAAAATATGAATTAATTCTAATAGGTATTCCAAGAGATAGTTTTGTAATTGATGTAGCAACACAAAATGCTGGACTAACTCAGCAGGTCAGGCAGCTGTATGGATGGAAATGGACAGTCAACAATTCCACATTTTGGATCTAAAACCCTTCATTAGGGTTGCAGAGAAAGAGGAGAAATAGCCAATATAAAAAAGATGGGAGGGGAAAGGGATGGCGCAAGAGCAGGCAAGTGATTGCTAGGTCTAGGTGAAGGGATGGGGTGATTGGCTGGTGAGTAATTTATAGAACTGCGGTTCTGTTAGTATAATCTCTCAGATATTTTGTTTATGTACCTGTCCAAATGTCTTGTCAATGTTGTTATTATATCTGCTTCCAGCACATTCCAAGAACCTGCCTTTCTCTCTGCAAGACTCTGATTACCTGCTTTATCTGTACCTCTCACTTTTATACACTCCTGCAGCCTTCGATGCTCGAGAAACCAATCAAAGTTTTTCAATCCTCACCTTTTGGAAAATGCTATTTAATCCAGGCAACATCCTGGTTAAACTCCTTTGCACCCTCTCCAAATCTTCCATATCCTTCCTCTCTCTACGAGCTGCGATGAACTCCATAAACCCTTGGAAACTTAATTGACCTTTGCTGTTTTCAAATGCATAAAACTCAATCTCTTTTTCATTTGGTTGAGTATCCAAGATAAGAGATGAGTACCTCATCTCTTGAACCTTCGGCCTTTTGAGGAAAAGCTGACAATTCTGTGATTTATTTTACTGATTATGCAGATATTTAATGAGTAACTTCTGTGGAAGTGTACAGTTGCACTATAGTGTTGATGTAATTGAAGGCTGAAATCCAAATCCAGTTTGTTGTGCAAGTCTAAGCCTGTCACACTACAGAGGAGAGAGCCAGGAATGAATATGGACACTAACTCTAACATACTCTGTACAAGTTTGGCAGCAATGTCAAGATGTTTTGGTTTCCCACAGAAAATAAACCTGCAGCAAGCTTTGCTTCCCTCAGCAGATTTATTTCTAAGATCTATATACAATGTCCCAGTCTTCAAAGCTACAAATAGAGGCCTATTTGGAAAGCGGCCATGTCCTAATTTCTTAATTCCTGAAACAACAGCTTCTTTGCATTCCATGCACCTGATACGAGAGCTGAAATAATTTGTTCTAAGACTGATTTTTGAAATTGCTAAAATCAGGACTTCCATAAGACTCCCAGTGACCACACATTTTAGTTCCACATCCCATTCCCATTCTGATATGTCTATCCATGGCCTCCTCTATTGTCAAAATGAATCCAAACTCAGGTTGGAGGAACAACACCTTATATACCAGCTGGCTAGCCTCCAACCTGATGGCATGAACATTGACTTCTCTAACTTCCGTTAATGCCCCTCCTCCCCTTCTTACCCCATCCCTGACATATTTAGTTGTTTGCCTGTTCTCCATCTCCCTCTGGTGTTTCCCCCCCCCCCCCCCCCTTCTCCCGAGGCCTCCCGTCCCATGATCCTTTCCCTTCTCCAGCTCTGTATCACTTTCGCCAATCACCTTTCCAGCTCTTAGCTTCATCCCACCCCCTCCGGTCTTCTCCTATCATTTCGCATTTCCCCCTCCCCCCACTACTTTCAAATCTCTTACTATCTTTCCTTTCGGTTAGTCCTGACGAAGGGTCTCGGCCCGAAACGTCTACAGCGCTTCTCCCTATAGATGCTGCCTGGCCTGCTGTGTTCCACCAGCATTTTGTGTGTGTTGTTTGAACTTCCATAAGACTGATTATTTAGGGTGAAAGTGTGAAACTTATTTATTGTTATTTAGAAATACAGCACAGAACAGGCCCTTCTGGCCCAACAAGCTGCACCACCCAGCAACCCCACCCATTTAACCCTAGACTAATTGCAGGACAATTTACAATGACCAATTAACTGTTGTTGGATTGTGGGAGGAAATTGAAGTACCCAGAGGAAACCTGCACAGTCTCAGGGAGAATGTGCAAACTCTATATAGACGGTACCAGAATTTAACTCCAAATGTCCCTAACAGTAATAGCATTACGCTAACCACTGCGCTACTATGGTGTCTCATAATATTGGAAATAAAAGTAAGGGTAGGCCTGTGTTCCTTGGACAGTCTCTGCCATTCACTGTCATGGCCAATGTTCAACTTGGTACCACTCCCAAATTCTTTGTTCCATTTGTGTTTTTAAGAATGGAAGAAATGTCAGCTGCAATTGTTCTTGGTACACTAATTCATTTAGTTGCTCTTAAGTATGCAGAGCTATGTTGCAAGTTCTTTAATTGTTTATCCGAAGTAGTGTTTTTCCATTTAAAGTGTTTAATGTTGGGAGCTGCCAATGATCTTTTAGGTATTGCTGGAATCTTGTAATGAATTGTTATCAAAGAAATCTCTGTTCTTAACCTCCAGACATGTTAGTTCAATATAGGGTGCTATTCTCATTAGGAATGTAGGTTGACAGCACAACTTTGGCATTGTAGTTCTGTTTCTAATACGTGGGGCTGCATGCAGGCCACATCACTGAATTTACCCAAATGTTGATTTGTTTTGTTCCAGCAGGCCTCATTTAAGCAGCTCGGATTATAGGTATCCATTATCAACAGCATCAGAAGGAGACTCCCATCCAGACCCGTACAGCAGCACTTCAGTATTGCGTAGAACTCAGAAGGGTCGCTTGGCAGCTTTACGAGATGAGCCTTCAAAGGTAAAGTTTTTTTGGTAACATTCTTGTTTAGTATGTTTTTATGACAACTTTATACATAATATGATTAGAAGCAATTTCTCTGCTCTTGCATCTTTTGAGGATCTAGCATTTTAATTTGTACTCCAAGAATAGGACTCCATCTTTAACACTACCTGTCCATCAGAAACTAGATATTTTTCTTTAAAAAAACAAGTTGTTCTTTACTGCCTGAAGTTTCTTTGTAGAAGAATTTTGGATTTTTGTATTTGGACAAAACTTGCTTTTTGAGTTGAAACACAATTTTTTTTTTGCTTGCTGAGACTTCATCAAAATTCAGACTGCATTACTGAAGCTCTGTTTTATGGATGGGATCTCCAGATGTCTGGATATAGAATCTACCACTGTTTTGAAGCTTTGGCAGGTTTGGCCTGCATCTTGCCCAATATGCATCCTTCAAACAATATCATTCATTAAGGCTGTTAGTTTGTTAGAAACTGATTAACAACAAGAAGTTTTGGAATATCCTATGATCATAAGTCTGATTTTTCTCTTATTCTGAAATTATAAAAGTTACTGTCTATACTTAAAGAAAATACTGATTTGTTGCTGTCTAAGGCTGTCAAGTTACTTTTTGTAAAATAGTGGACGGACTATGGGAAGTCTTGTCTGGAAAGATGCCCTGGTCCTGGAAATATTTATTATATGAATTACTTTGGAGTTTAAGTTTATGTCGGAGATCAGCATCAACCAAGGCATTCTTATAAATGCCTAAAAGCCATAAGTTGCTGTGTTTTTCAGGTTTTTTCAGGATAAATGGAACACAGGACATAAAGCATTACAGCACAGTACAAGCCTGTGGCCCACAATGTTGTGTTAAGCTCTTAACCTACTCTAAGCAATCTAACCCTTCCCTCCTAAATAGCCTTCCTGGTTTTTTTTTTATCCTCCTCGTGCCTATAAAGATTTTCTTAAATGCCCCTCATGCATCTGTCTTCTCCTGAAGTTAGCACTAAACACAATCTGAGGATGTATGACTGAGTCTTTCAGATAGAATGATCTGCTCTCTGGATATAACTCTGTTGTGGGAGTCTCACTCCTACCCCTACCTCTGACCTCCACCTTTTCACTCCTTTCCCATTTCCCTCTTCCCCATTCCTTGTTTAGTTCAGCTAATGAAGTGTACCCAATCTTTCGCTGTCTGCACTGTCTCTGAATGCCTTGGGTGCTTGACATTGTATGTTACAGTTATTAGAATATTAAATAGAAGCTCAATTTATTTGTGTATTCCGGAATTAGTGCATGCACTTCGGATCCCTTGGTTCCAATAAATCTTTGTTCATAATGGGTGAGATTGTTTTCCAGCTATGGTGGCACTGCTTGCTTGAAAACCTGTCTAATGTCATCTAATGTGAAAGGCCTAAGACTGGTGATTAATTGCTCTGCTAACTCTTTGTTTGTGGATTGTTTCGAATGATTGGCATCAGCAAGTTATGTGCCTTCGTACCTGGTGTACTGTTTTCTGCTCCTATCCTTCATTTACATATTCATTCCCTTTAATTGCTTTGTTTCTTTCATGATGTATTTTAATCAGGGAATATTCAACTCCCTTTGCAGTATAATCTCAAATGTTTCACTGAAGCATAACTTTTGTCTACTATTACTTGTGATCTATTGATGATGCATTACTATTATTTTCTTTCCCTGCTGCATTTCTGATGGATTTTTCTGCAGAATGTAAGTTTGTTTCACACGCTGAAGCGCAGTTTTCGATCCTGAATTGTATTCATTACTTACTAATTACTTGTCAAGTAATGATTGAAGTTTTTTTTTAATCTAAATGAATAGCTTGCTTTGGGCATTTCAATTCATTATCATGGTACATGCAGGCACCTGTCCAAAGAAAGGTAAATGTAACCTTTCCATAAGTGTAGCCTATAATGAGCCACACTAGAATCCATTGTGACCCGTGCTTCTGCAGGGAACCTTCACCCTATGACCTTCAACAATTTGTGTGCACTACACTGTGAAAGCTGGAAACACCCATGTCCTAAAACTCCAGTTCCAGATCATGCTGATTGAGGGACTGGATGCACTTTGTATCTTGCCCCCTTGGCTTGATGCCAACAAAAGGTAGCATTAAGCAATGTCCCATTCATTTGAATGGTGTCTTTATCCTTCATTACAAAGATAAGCTCAAGTCCTGGCAAAGGGTCTCTGCCCAAAACATCAACTGTACTTCCTATAGATGCTGCCTGGCCTGCTGCATTCCACCAGCATTTTGTGTATGTTGCTTGAATTTCCAGCATATGCAGATTTCCTTGTGTAAGCTGAAGTTATTTATTTATTTATTTTTCTTTATTTTTTTACTTAGACTAAAACAGATTGAATTTTAAATATTTTAAGGATTTTAATTTTCCCTTTAAACTATTATTAAATAGTTCTAGATATCAGATTAGTGCTGGAGCCAGCTGCAAGGAATTGTGTATGCTTAGCACTATCGGACGCAAGGCACTAAATGCAATTTCCGTCAATCGCCAGTTAGCAGCAATTTCACACATTTAAATCTAATGTAAGGTTTGTATTTTCATTTCCAAGTAGAATATAGAACATTGTTGTAGATAAATCAGGTATCACATGAGTATTGATAACAAAGTAAAACTTGTGAATTGATATTTCAAATAGAGATGCAAAATTCAATATTTTGTGAAGATTGACCAGTAGTTTGTTGGTTTACAATTGATCACGTGGATCTTTTTTGTTAACCTTTTTCCCAATAATTTGATTTTTTTTGGACAGAATGTTGTATATAATGAATATTCTTTTTGCCAAAGTGTATTGAAACATGGGTACGATTAGAAAATTACAGAATGAGTGATTGCATTTTTTATTTGTTGAGCAGGGATGTTCAAGGTTATGACACCAAGAAAACAAGAATTGATAATAAGTTTGTAGAATTGGTAATAAGCTTTTTAACAAAAGGTCTTCAACTGAAAAATTATTTTCCTTCCCACAGATGTGGCCTGACATGACTACTTACACCATTTTCTTTTTATATTTCCAATTTTTTTAAAAACTTGGATGAAATTGATGTCTGGATTGAATTTGTGGAAGGACGCTCATGGGATTGATGTCCCTTTCCTGCCACTCTACCTTTGTTTCATATATGATATTTTGGTATCCTTTTTTTTACTGAGTAACATGTACTGTACTTTTATGAACAGGTCCAGACCCTGAATGAACAAGAATGGGAGCGGGCACAACAAGCCAGTGTCTTGGCAAATGTGGCCCAGGCTTTTGAGAGTGATGCTGAAGTGTCAGATGCGGAAGATGATAGAGAGACAATTTTCAGCTCTGTTGATTTACTCTCACCCAGTGGTCAGGCTGATGCCCAGACTTTGGCTATGATGCTTCAAGAACAGTTGGATGCCATCAATAATGAAATAAGGTTTGTCTTTTAATAATGTACTTAACATTTCAGAATAATAGGCATAAAGGAAAAAGTAAAATAACTTATCGACGATGAAATCAGTACAGTTACAGAAATAACAATTTTTCCTGTATGGCCTGGTATAGAAACACCACAAACAGAAAAGTCTATAACAAGTAGTGAATACAGCCAGAGGGTATAACTTTACTCCGCTTCACTCACCCTAGCACTGAACTGATTTCACAACCTATTGGCTCACTTTCAAGGACTCTACAACTCATGTTCTTGATATTTATTGCATATTTATTTATTTGTTGCATTTGCATGGTTTGTTGAATTTTGCACATTGGTTGTCCGTCTTTGTGGTGTACAGTTTTTCATTGATTGTATTTCTATTATGTTAGTATTTACTGTGAATGCTTGCAAGAAAATGAATCTCAGGATAGTATACGGTGACATTTATGTACTTGGGTATTGAATTTTACTTTGAACCTTTGGACGTTTGAAATAATTTTGGCTGAGAAGAATATGATGTAAAATCAGCAAAGGAAGGCTCATCCCAATCCTAACCTGGGCCCCACCCCTTCCCCAAGCTGTAGTGGCACTGTTAAACAGAAATGGTGAGAATGTATAAATGATGCGAGTAAATAGACTGAGATGACCAGGCTGAACAAGTGACTGAATATTTGCCTAATATTCTGATTCAGATTAAAATCTCAGTGAAATCATGCATCAGAGATTTTACTTGAAGGATCCACATGGAGCTGCACTACTTGAATTCAACTTGTTTGCATTTCTTATTTAATATGATTTTAAAGAAGGGAGTGAAAAAGTGATCCAGCATCCAAGTTAATTGTTTTTCAGGCTCATCCAAGAAGAAAAAGAGTCCACACAACAGAGGGCAGAAGAAATTGAAAGCCGAGTGGGTAGTGGTAGCCTTGATGGTCTGAATCTTTGCCGATACAGAGGAGGCACACTCCCTGCCTCATTCACTGGCTCATCACTTGCTAGTTCTTCACCACCCGGCAGTGGGCACTCCACACCAAGACGAACCCCTAGGAGTGCCGCTCATGACCTTGATAGGCTCGGTGTCATGACACTGGTAAGTTTTAGTCTTTGGCAATATCTTTTAGTTCTTGGTGCAGCACATAGTAATATTTGTATTTGCCATGTGCAGTTACCTAATTTGTTGTTGGTGATTAACATGTTACATTAGCTCCATTTTCCCCATTCTTTGGGTTCTGAGCATCACTGACAAAGCCAGCACTTATTAATTAGCCATCCTTTATTGCCTCAGAGAAGGTAGTGTGGGTTACCTCCTGAGGTCTGCAGAAAGTGATGAGCTGAGTCCAGTTGAGTCCATCAGAGACAAAGTCCTCTCCACCACTGAGTCACAAGAAAGCAGCATTTATCATCAATGAACCCCACCATCTAGTCCATGCTTTCTTGCTGCTGCCATCAAGGAGGGTCTACACCACCAAGTTCAGAAACTGTTATTATCCTTCAGCCATCAGCACCTGAACTGGTGTGGATAACTTCATTTGCCTCACATCAACTGATGGACTCACTTTCAAGGACTCTACAATTCATCTTCTCGGCCGTATTTATTTATTTATTTAATTTGCCCATTGGTTGTATGTCAATCTTTGTGTAATCTTTCATTGATTCTATTGTATTTCTTTGTTCTACTGTGAATGCCTACAAGAATATGAATCTCAAGGTAGTATATGGTGACATGCAAGTAATTTGATAATAAATTTATTTTGGACCTTTGAACTTCAAAACACTGTGGTTCTTGTGAAAGTACTCCTTCAATGCAGTAAGGTCTGGAGCTCTAGGATTTGTATTCTGTGATGATGAAGAGCCAGCAAAATACTTCCAAATCAGGATGGCATGCTGACCTTGTCCTCCTAGGAGGTAGAGGCTGTGGATTTGAGAGGTTCTTTTGGCTTTGACTCAAAGTTAAATTTATCAAAATACGTTAATCTTGCCATATACTACGTTGGGATTCATTTTATTGCAGGCATATGCAGGGAGATCAAGAAATACAATAGAATATATGAACAAATATATTTAATGAGACAAAGACTGACAGCCAATGTACAAAAGACAAACTGCAAATAAAGGTATTATTGAAAACAGTTGGGAAGACTGGATAAGTAGGGAACTAAAAATATTTTTAAAAGCACATAGTGCCTAAATTATTGAATTTAAATCACAGGGCTCGATCATTGTTTTCAGAAATGCAGGTTCATAAAGTGTTGAAGTAACTGTGGAGTTTAAAAGCAAGGTATTGGATTGAAATAAACTAATTTCAGGGGTGGTAACTATGAATCTGCTAAATTGTTGAGAAAATTTAATTTGGGGGAAAGAAATCTAATCTTATTCTCAATGCTTAAGAATTTATAGGTAACTCCAATGTAGATTATTTTCCATTGTGAATAGAAAATTAGTGAAAATAAACATATTTAATAAATTCCATAAACAAGATTATAAGCAATTTTCCAGATTTATGGTTGCAGACAAGTTGAGAATGTGTTAGGAAACTGTATAATTATGTTAATAGTTATGTAACTGGGACTGGGGTACTTATTAATTTTAGTGTAATAAATTCAGTCAATATTTGCTTATTTTAAAATGTTGAACATTTCCATGTTTGCTCTGTCTTAAGGAAAGCATTCCTAAAAAAACTCAAGTAAAAAGCTCGCTGATATATTTTAAATACAGCATATTTACTTTTTCTATGGTGTTTAATGGTAATTGGCAACAGATGTTAATGCAATAATATTTTAGTACTTAAAAGCTTTGTAGAAGCTTCCAGTAATTTAAAATGAAATATAGGTCATGAGCATGTAGTATAACATTTTCCAACCCATTTGAATTGGGAGTGGAATTCCTGTGTTAGTGCATTTACCTCAACTTCCCCAAGATTTAATCTTAGAAAGCAGTGCTGTACATGTAAGGAAATTTGTGAAAGTGACAATAGTGTTTAACATCAAACATCGTGTATCCTGTCTCTTTAAACCAACAACTTATGGCTCCAGTTAAACCAGTTAATTTGTTCATGTTGAATATAAACATTATTCTTCTGCTGCAGAGACTAAATGTTAAGAGATTCCTGTAATGAGTGCCACACCCAACAGCAAAAATCCATTTTTGCTGATGTCGCATTGCACATTCCTCTTGGGGACATTTTTATTACAAAGGAATAATTATATATTTGATTCACATAAATTTTTTTGGTCATTCTGGTTCTGTCAATTATAATTGTTTTCACGCGGTGAATATTGGATTTAGGATTGAATAGGGTAGGTCAAAATTAAAAAGAATTATGTAGATCTTTGCCAGTGTAAGGAATTAAAAATGCCTTGCTGAAAGTGTTTTTTGGCCTATGTTGTATGTTTGATTTCACACAGCACACTTGCACTTGTTTTTCTTTTAACATTTACTTTGGGTGAAATTTGAGTCTTGGGTCTCATGATTCAAAAATTGTACTGAGACAAAGTTACCACATGAGCTGCCTTGGTAATGCTGCTTAATAACTATATGCTGTCTTCAATTTCAAGTGATCCTGGCTATTTTGAGGTGCCAGGATAAAATATTTGTTAACCCATGTATTTTAGTGCAAATTGCACATCTGACTTTTGGTGAAATATGATTTATTTTTGTTTTGAGCAGTGCTATTGTGTTTTACCTTTTCTTCATTCCTTCCTCTCCTCCATGGCAATTTTTCAGTCACACTCCCAACATTCTTTCCTAACCCATTGCCCTGTTTCAAACACATGTGATTCTACAAATCATGTTGCTCTAATAGCACAAGCATTATAAATTGGTGCTGAGATTTGTAAACACAGAAGGATTATTTTAGTTCATTCTGTTGACGAGTGTTCTTGATTGACATTATATGTTAGACTGCAAATTTAACGTTACTTAGAATCAGACTTTGTATCTCCACAAAAATCTGCAGCTGCTCAAAATGTGAAACTAATAACATTAGAGATGCCGAAACCAATTAACGTTTGAGATTGATGACTTTTTCCAGCAGAAATTTAATGAATAAGATCATAGAATCAATAAAATTCACATTGTCAAAGAGAACCTTCCATGTTTTTGTTACACAAGATTCTCCAGATGTTGGAGAACTTGAGCAATACACCCAAACTGCTGGTCAGGCAGCACCTATGGAGAGGAATAAACTGGCCAAGACCCTTCATTAGGACATTTTTTGTTGTTCTGATGAAAAGTCATGGACCTAAAACAAGAATTCTTTTGCTCTTTCCATAGGTGCTGCCTGACTTCCTGAGTACCTTCAGACTTTGTATTTCTGCATATTTGCCTTAAAATCGACACATTATTTGGTTATATTTAAGAAAATGTCCCTTTATAGAAGTTGGAGGACTGTGTACATCTCTAATATAGTAATCAACAACGGCAGCAGCACTGTATTAACTCTTCACTTAATCAAGTGAACAATTAATGGCTCACCGTGGAAGCTCCAGGCCTGACTGATTATTAATCCATTTTTATTGCCAAAAAATCATTTGTCCATTTATTAAGATGTTACTAATTAAGCCAGCTAATGTATATTAATTGAGAATGTAAAATAAGAAATTTATCTCTTTGTTTTTGGGAAACTTTGATTTTCATTTATTGAAACAAGACTGAGTGGTCACTAGAAACTCATTAAAATGACATGACTCAGAAACTGTACAATAGCTGTTCTTAATTTTGATAAATATTTGCTTATTTCCAAGCATTCAAAAGACATTTTTCACATTTGACTGACAAATCTTAAGTTTGAAATTAATAAAATTCACATTGTTCAATTAGTCTTCCTAGCTCTTGTTTTTGTTGTGTGCGATTTCTAATGCAATCAGATCTTGTCTAATCTTTTAAATCATTTTGTTATCCTAAATGACTTTCTCTTTTCCTTGCACGTCTGTCAGCCTAGCGATTTAAGGAAGCATCGTAGGAAGGTAATTGTATGAAATTGAACTTTGATTACCTGGCAACAGATTGTTGATCAGACACATTTATAATTGCATCTCAATCAGTGCAACAGGAGTATCTTTCTCATGTGGCTTCTTTTTCCCCTCATTAAGCAGTTTTGAAAGGGTTTTGATAGGATTCATTTTACTTTCGTCCTCTATTTCTTGTCCTAGCTCTGAATACTTGTGTAAGCATTGTTCAGGTAAAGGAGTGAATGTTTTGTAAAGGCAAATCAAACTATTATTACAATTTTGCTATTCTTAAAGAGTAACACTTTGACAGAAAATGGTAAAACGCTGCGGCTCCTTCATTCACAAAAATCTTAAATTAAACGTGAGTGATGGGCTTGTCTGGAGGTATTTTGGCAAACTGGATCCAAAATTGGCATGGTAGCAGAAAGAGGTAGTGGTGCATATATACTTAGATGAAAATAATACAGTAAGTGGTCTGATCAGGATTTGTAGGTGACATGAAAATTTCTGGAGTCCTTAATAGTTTTGAAGTTTATCTAAGGCAGGGGTTCCCAACGTCCCCTGCCATTAACCAAGGAGTAAGTGAACCCCAGGTTGAAAACACCGATCTAAGGGCACAAAGGCATAAGTCAACTGGAAAATTGAGTCATGGCAAATGAAATTTATTCAAGACGAGTGTGACATAATGAACTTGGAGAAGTCAGATATTTAGAGGAGGCGAGGACTTTAGGAACATTAATTTTCAGAGATATCATGGGGTTCTATGACAGTTCTATGAAAATGGAAACACAGTAGATAGAACAATTGCAAACGAGAAAATTTGCAGATGCTGGAAATCCAAACAACACAAAAAATGCTGGAGGAACTCAGCAGGCCAGGCAGTATCTATGGAAAAGAGTATAGTCGATGTTTCAGACTGAGACCCTTCATCAGGACTAGAGGGAGAAATGAAAAGTCAAAGTAAGAAGATTGGAGGAGAGGGAGGAAGAAATTCAAGGTGGGAGGTGATAGGTGAAACTGGGAGAGGGGGATGGGTAAAGTAAAGAGGTGGGGAATCAATTGGTGAAGGAGATAAAGGGCTGGAAAAGGGAGAATCTGATAGAGGACAGGGGCCATGGGAGAAAGAGAAGAGGGAGGAGCATGATATGGAGGTGATGGGCAGGTAAGGAGATGAGGTGAGAGGGGGGAATGGGGAATGTTGAAGGGGAGTTCAAGAAATCAACGTTCATGCCATCGGGTTGGAGGCTACCCAGATGGAATGTAAGGTGCACCTCCTAACTGAGTGTGCCCTCATTGCAGCAGTAGAGGAGGCCATGGACTAACATGCTGGAATGGGAAGTAGAATTAAAATGGATGGTCACAAGTAGCTCCAGGTTTTTTTTCTGGTTGAAGGAGCTTAGGTGCTCGACAAAGTGGTCTCTACCTACTTCGGATCTCACCTTTCAAAATCATTTACTACGTCACAATAGATTTGAGATGTGAGCTGTTGCATTGTCTTGTCTTTTCTAAATGTTTATCTTTACAAATCTTTTCTGTGCCATGGTAATCCCTGCTTGCTGCATTGCGCTTGTGGTTTCATTGTGATGCTTATTTTAGTTGATGTGATGGCATCAACATTTTTTATATAATTGGTGGTACTTTTAAAGCTGTTACCCTTTTTTATTTTAATCATTTACTCATTTAAAATAACTTTAATCTCAGATGGCAAAAGAGGACGGTCGAGATGATAAAACAACGATAAGGTGTGAAACATCACCACCTTCTACTCCAAGGTCCATCAGATTAGATCGGATTAGCCAAGGTGCCACTGCCAGCCAGGAGGATATACGGGATATAAGAAGGTAATTCTTAACATGTAATGATGTCTAGAAATAGATGCACTTTCAGAATTATATCACATATTTTCTTACCCCCTTCTCTATACTATGCGAGGACGCAATCTTGTGTGCAGTGCTCCTGAAAGTTCAATTAACTCAGAAATAATGACTGTCAACATCAGCTAGTATTATTGTTCCCAAGGGAAACTTCATTTTTGTAACTTATGGACCCAGTTCTTTCACTACCTGTTAGGCTTATTTCCTGTAGTGTGTAATGGGCCATGTCATTTTTTGAATAGAGTAGCAATACTTGTTTGAGATGCACCATCAAAGTATTCTTAGCCTATATCAGTGCCTCTTTAAACAGCGTAACTTGTGCAACAGTGATGTATTCTGGAAATTGCAGCCGAGGGGTATAGACAATACTTGTGGGTTTATGGACTTCATAAAATCTCTCAAGAAATTCCATGTCAGCCTGGTTAATGAGGGCAGGTCTTGTGGGAGTCAACTTGGATAATGTTGCATAGTGAAAGGATCCTCAAGGCATGAAT
Organism: Hemitrygon akajei; assembly: GCF_048418815.1. Classification (NCBI taxonomy): domain Eukaryota; kingdom Metazoa; phylum Chordata; class Chondrichthyes; order Myliobatiformes; family Dasyatidae; genus Hemitrygon; species Hemitrygon akajei. The sequence goes on from NC_133129.1 coordinate 174,770,380, forward strand.
TGAAGGTCACAAAAAGCCACCAATGTAGTATCATCACCAGAATGGCTCACCAAAAGAGAAATTTTGGAAGCTTTCTGCCATTTTGAGAAAGTGATTCTCATCTTTTGAAGATGGCAGTCGAATGTGGAGCACAGTGTTAGATGTAGCTGCATGATGGGAAATGTAATGCTTGGCTATAAGGAACTTTATCAAAGGTGTATAAAATTATGAGAGGCATAGATATAGTTGAGAGCCAACACCATTTTTCCCAGCAAGGCAATGGCCAATACCAGCAGATGTCCATCTTAGGTGAGGGAAGGAATATTTAGAGGGCAATCAGAGGTACAATAAGGATATTCAAAAGACTCTTTAGATAGGCACATCGCTGAAAGATCAATCGAGCAAATGAGCTGTGTAGATGGGAAGGGTTAGATTGATCGTGTATTAGTCTTATTTAGGTTGGCATGATATCAAGGGCCTGTACTGTGCTGCAATGTTCTATATTCTATGTTAAATGAAGAAGAATGCTGTCCACTTGTTCATTGACCTCTTTTAAGCCTCATCCTTCAGCATCGTGATCAGTCACAGGAAAATCTGTTACCTTCACTGTTGCAAGCTCCTTCAAGCTCAGATTCACCACCACCAGCTCCTGAACTTCAGTGACAATTCTGCCTCTAAGCTCCCCATTGCCATCTTGACAGGCCAATTTAGAAGCAGGAGTATATCACACTTGTTTAAAGTTTGTTCCATTATTCAATAAATTTATACTGATCTAATTGCATTTCGGTTCTCTATTTCCATCTGCTTGCAGTAATACTTTACACCCTTGCTTATCATGAATGCACCTCAAAGAAAATTCTGCTTTCACTGCACTTTGAGGAAGTAAGCTTGAAGGAGATGGAGTCCTCCGAGAAATAGTTTTATTTAATTTCCTCTGATGCATTTTTAAGTATTTAGTGTTTTTATCCTGGTTTTTGAACTCGAGTGCAATTAAAGTTTGACATTGAAACTATTGGGAAATGTCATTCAGAATTGATTTTTCACTTGAGATGTTTTCCTAGAATGCAATCTGTTCATAATTCAAGGCATGTCTGCACTTCTATTTGTATTTTTTTGACTCCCACAAGATACTGAGTTGGTGACATTTTAACAAGAACAATGCAATAATGTACTTTTAAAGTTTGAGTAGCTAGTAGACATTTCAGCATAATTTTGATAAAAAGGCATGAAACCCATTTAACTGTGAAGTGTTGTGAACAAAGTGGATGAGCTTAGAGCATGGATCAGTACTTGGAGATATTATGTGGTGGCCATTACAGAGACTTGGATGGCTCGGGGACAGGCTGGGTTTTAGATGTTTCAGAAAGGACAGGGAGGGAGGCAAAAGAGGTGGGGGTGTGGCACTGTTGATCAGAGATAGTGTCAAGGCTGCAGAAAAGGTGGACGCCATGGAGGGATTCTCTACAGAGTCTCTGTAGGTGGAGGTTCGGAACAGGAAGGGGTCAATAACTTTACTGGGTGTTTTTTATAGGCCGCCCGATAGAAACAGGGATATCGAGGAGCAGATGGGGAAACAGATCCTGGAAAGGTGTAAGAGTTGTCGTGATGGGAGACTTTAATTTCCCAAATATCAATTGGCATCTCCCTAGAGCAAGGGGTTTATATGGGGTGGAGTTTGTTAGGAGTGTTCAGGAAGTTTTCTTGATACAATGTGTAGATAAGCCTACAAGAGGGAAGGCTATACTTGATTTGGTATTGGGAAATGAACCTGGTCAGGTGTCACATCTTTCAGTGGGAGAGCATTTTGGAGATAGTGATCATGATTCTATCTCCTTTACAATAGCATTGGAGAGAGATAGGACCAGATAAGTTAGAAAAGCATTTAATTGGAGTAAGGGGAATTATGAGGCTATCAGGCAGGAGATTGGAAGCATAAATTGGGAATTGGTGTTCTCGGGGAAAAGTACAGAAGAATGTTCAGGGGATATTTGTGTGGAGTTCTGCATAGGTATGTTCCAATGAGACAGGGAAGTTATGGTAGGGTACAGGAACTGCGGTTTACAAAGGCTGTAATAAATCTAATCAAGAAGAAAAGAAAAGCTTACAAAAGGTTCAGAGAGCTAGGTGATTAAATTGGAGATCTAGAAGATTATAAGGGTACTAGGAAGGAGCTTAAGAAAGAAATTAGGAGAGCCAGAAGGGGCCATGAGAAGGCCTTGGCGGGCAGGGTTAAGGAAATCCCCAAAGCAGTCTACAAGTATGTGAAGAGCAAGAGGATAAGACGTGAAAGAATAGGACCAATCAAGTGTGACAGTGGGAAGGAGTGAATGGAACTGGAGGAAATAGCAGAAGTACTTACTGAATACTTCAATATTCACTATGGAAAAGGATCTTGGTGATTGTAGTGATGACTTGCAACAGTCTGAAAAGCTTGATCATGTAGATATTTAAAAAGACATTGTGCTGGAGCTTTTGGAAAGCATCAAGTTGAGTAAGTCACTGGGATCGGATGTGATGTACCCCAGGCTGTTGTGGGAAGCGAGGGAGGAGATTGCTGAGCCTCTGGTGACGATCTTTGCATCATCAATGGGGACAGGAGAGGTTCTGAAGGATTGGAGGGTTGCTGATGTTGTTCCTTTATTCAAGAAATGGAGAAGAGATAGCCCAGGAAATGATACGAGTAGTGAGTCTTACCTCAGTGGTTGGTAAGTTGATGGAGAAGATCCTGGGAGGCAGGATTTATGAACATTTGGAGAGGTATAATATGATTAGGAATAGTCAGCATGGCTTTGTCAAGGGCAGGTCATGCCTGATTGAATTTTTTGAGGATGTGACTAAACACATTGATAAAGGAAGAGCAGTAGATGTATTATATATGGATTTCAGCAAGGCATTTGATAAGGTATCCCATGCAAGGCTTATTGAGAAAGTAAGGAGGTGTGGGATCCAAGGGGAGATTGCTTTGTGGAGTGCCTCGGGGATCTGTTCTGGGACCCTTACTCTTTGTGATTTTTATAAATGACCTGGATGAGGAAGTGGAAGGATGGGTTAGTAAATTTGCGGTTGATACAAAGTTTGGAGGTGTTGTGGATAGTGTGGAGGGCTGTCAGAGGTTACAACGGGACATTGATAGGATGCAAATCTGGGCTGAGAAGTGGCAGATGGAGTTCAACCCAGATAAGTGTGAAGTGGTTCATTTTGTAGGTCAAATATGATGGCCGAATATAGTATTAATGGTAAGACTCTTGGCAGTGTGGAGGATCAGAAGGATCTTGGGGTCTGAGTCCATAGGACACTCAAAGCAGTTGCGCAGGTTGACTCTGGGGTTAAGAAGGCATATGGTGTATTGGCCTTCAACAATCATGGAATTGAATTTGGGAAGCGAGAGGTAATGTTGCAGCTATATAGGACCTGGTCAGACCCCACTTGGAGTACTGTGCTCAGTTCTGGTCAGACCCCACTTGGAGTACTGTGCTCAGTTCTGGTCGCCTCGCTAGAGGAAGGATGTGGAAGCCATAGAAAGGGTGCAGAGGAGATTTACAAGGATGTTGCCTGGATTGTGGAGCATGTTTTATGAGAATAGGTTGCGTGAACTTGGCCTTTTCTCCTTGGAACGACGAAGAATGAGAGGTGACCTGATAGAGGTGTATAAGATGATGAGAGGCATTGATTGTGTGGATAGTCAGAGGCTTTTTCCCAGAGCTGAAATGGTTGCCACAAGAGGACACAGGTTTAAGGTGCTGGGGAGTAGGTACAGAGGAGATGTCAGGGGTAAGTTTTTTTACTTGGGGTGATAAGTGCGTGGAATAGGCTGCCAGCAACGGTGGTGAAGGTGGATACGATAGGGTCTTTTAAGAGACTTTTGTATAGGTACATGGTGCTTAGAAAAATAGAGGGCTATAGGTAAGCCTAGTAATTTCTAACGTAGGAACATTTTTGGCACAACTTTCTCGGCTGAAGGGTCTGTATTGTGCTGTAGGTTTTCTATGTTTCTGTTATAGTTGATTACATAAAAAGTCACAGATGGAGTGATACTCAATTATCAAGAAAATTCATTGGAACAGAAGATAATGAGTAATCAAAACTAACTTTAACAACTTTACCCAAAAAGAAGCAATAAAACTGGCAGTTCATACTTAGGAATAAACTTATTAGCATAGGAACAATAATTTAGGGAAATTGAATACATTTTTAAAAGCTCACTAATTGAAAATAAGGTATGGAGAATGTCACTTTCATTATTTCAAGTCATTTACATGTTTCTGCATAAACCTTGCTAAAAGATTTTTAAAGAACAAGTTTGCTGTTACAGAATTTTCATGCTTCATCCCTATTGAAGGCTTAACTTATTTGTACAGAGTCAACATTAAAAAGATCAGAATGAGGTCTAATATCACCAGCATGTGTCATGAAATTTGTTAACGTTGCAGTAGCAGCACAATGCAATTCATAATAAAGGGGAAAACACTGAATTACAGTAAGTATATGTATATAATAATTTAAATAAGTAGTGCAAAATTAAAAGTAAAACAGGTAGTGAGGAAGTGTTCATGGGTTCAATGTCCATTCAGAAATCAGATGGCAGAGGGGAAGAAGCTATTCCTGAACTGTTCAATATGTGCCTTCACACTTCTGTAACTCCTTGATGGTAGCAATGAGAACAAAGCATGACCTGGGTGATGGGGGTCCTTAATGATGAACACTGTCTTTGAGCCATCACTTCCTGAAGATGTCCTGGATACGACGGAGGCTAGGGCTAATGATAGAGCTCACTGAACTTGCAGCTTACTTCGACCCCACCCCCACCCCCCATACCAGATAGCCAGGTACTGATTTTACTGATAGTTAATCTGTACCTAAAGTTTCTTCATAAAATTTAATGTTATAGCGCCCACTTTGCCCATGATGACGATCAAACACCCAAATGCAATGATCCTGCACTTTATCCCATTTTATTCTCCCCACATTCCCTTCAGCTCCCTCCAGATTCTAATACTCACTCACTCATTAGAGGCACTTTACAGATGCCACTCAACTGGAGGAAGAAATTGGAGCACTTAAGTTGTCTAGGCATAGAAGGCTACAGGCTAACGCAGTAAGAAGGAATTAATATTGATGGATATAAGCTGGTTGGCAGGCATGTACTTGGTTGAATAGCTTCTCCATGCTGTATGACTGTACACTCAGAGGCCACTTTAGTAGGTACAGAAGATACCAAGAAAAGTAGCGCTTTCTGTATGTTCATGGCCTGCTGCTGTAGCCCATCCTCTTCAAGGTTTGCCAAGTTATGCATTCAGAGATGCTATTCTGCACACCACTGGTTATTTGAGCTGCTTTTACTTTCCTGTCCGCTTGAACTGGTCTGGCCCTTCTCCTCTGACCTCTCATTAAAAAGGTGTTTTTACCCACAGACTGCCACTCACTGGATGTTTTATTGTACCATTCTCTGTAAACTTCAGACAATGTAGAGCATGAAAATCCCAGTTGATCAGCAATTTCTGAGATACTCAAACCACCTTGTCTGGTATCAACAATCATTCCACTGCCAAAGTCACTTAGATCACATTTCTTCTCCATTCGCATGTTTGGCCTGAACAACAACTAAACCTCTTGGACATGTCTACATGCTCTAATGCATTGAGTTGCTGCCTCATGATTGGCTGATTAGATATTTGCATTAACAAGCAGGTGTACCTAATGAAATGGGCACTAAGTGTATGACTCTGTGATACCCAGAGGAAACCCACATGATTACAGATAGAAAGTGGCATTACTATGGGTGTGGACTGAACCTAGGTTGCTGGAGCTGTGCGGCAGCAGCTCTACAGACTGTCGCCCTGTTGTCTTTGCAAATTGAAAATAAATTAGTGTACCGTTTTTGGATCTGGCTTGAAGCTTGTGTTTTTGCATTGATGTATCTTAAACTGAACTGTTTTTACTATTTGTGAGAACAATGCAATTAATATTATATTCTTCTGCTCTTTAAATGTAACTCATATAGTTCAACGGGATCTCAGGATGGTCAAACAAGCAATCCCAGTAGCAGCAACAGCAGCCAGGATTCTCTTCACAAAGCTCCCAAAAAGAAAAGTATAAAATCTTCTATTGGGCGACTCTTTGGTAAGAAAGAAAAGGGTCGGCTTGGACAGCCCGGCAAAGATCCCACAGGGCAAGGTTGGTTTGGAAGTCAAAAAGAAAATTTTCTTTTGAAAATGAATACCTTTTTTTTCCAACAAGTTTTTAACTTCAAATATAATTTGTCCTGTCAGACTTTTATCCTTACTTTCATTTGAAAATTTGCTTTCTTGTTTCTCTCGATCAAATGACTGTCCATCAATCTTGGCCCTCTTTACTTGCTACCTTCTGAAGTTCAGGCTGCAGCTCCACTCTGGTGTTCTTGAGTTATGTGGATTGGATTGAATTTTGAATTGTACTTTGGTTTATGCTTGTCTGCATGTTGAGGCTTGGCCTGAAATCTTTTTGTAAAATACATTAATTTGCCAGGCGGATTAATAACTAATGCACCCTCTATGGTATTTAGCCTTCAAGTTTTAACAAGATGGCATTGCTTTTGACAATTGTGGTGATTTTCAGAGTGTTAAGTTGTATACCTTTACCTTTGGTTTATGCTTGGCTAGAAATTTTGTCCTGATGAACTTGTACGCACTATTGACTATGATATCTGAAATAGGTGCTTACAAGTCTAATCGCTTCTGTTTTTAAAAAGAAAAGCAGCCGGTGCAGTCTGTTTTTCGAGCTAGAATTTTCTTTCCAGCTAATATCCTAAATCTCCTCTGCACTTTCCTCATTGTATGATGACCAGGTTCTTAAGCTACAGCCCAGTCAGTATTGTACACAGTTCTCTGCTATTATGTTCTATGTTTCGGGTAAATTAAAGGATACCAATGCCTAATTTCCAAGTGCCACTCTTCTGTTCAATGGACCAATCTGTTTAATCCTTGGAGCATGAGACATGACCAATTCTTATACCAAAGCAATCTTCTTTATCATGCTTGTTCATTGAAACTAAAATTTAAATACATAACATGAATAAGCAATGGATATAAATCCCAGTGGATCTTCATTTAAAATAGCTTTCCAACTGTAAGAATGCGTATCAAACATTATCTTTCTCTTCCTTCAAAAACTCAGTTTTGTGGAATTTCCAGGACACTCCCCAGTGGCCACATCTGCACCAGATGCAGCTCTCCGGAGACCATGTTGGGGAACTGGAGCTGCAGCTCGATGACCTCCGGCTTGTAAGGGAAAGTGAGGAGGTGATAGGCAGGAGTCACTTCAAGGTAGTCACCCCAAGGCTACAGGAGTTAGATAAATGGGTGGTCCTCAGAAGAGAGAAAGAAGAATATCAGATAATGGAGAGCACCCCTTTGGCCATCCCTCTCAACAATAAGTAATCCATTTTGAGTACTGTTGGGGAGTGGAGGGGTAGAAATTACCTACCTGGGATGAGCGACAGTGGCTGTGCTTCTGTCACTGAGTCTGGCCCTGTAGCTCAGAAGGGTAGGGAACTAAAGAGGATGGTAGCACATTAGGGGACTCTATAGTCAGGAGGACAGATAAGTGATTCTGTGGATCTGAAAAGGAAACATAGATGATGGATTGCCTTCCAAGTGCCTGGGTCCACAATGTTCTGAACATGTCCACAATATCCCGAAAGGGGAAGGTGAGCAGCCAGAGATCGTGGTACATATTGATAGAAAAAGGAAGGATGTCCAGAAAAAAAGAGTACAGGGAGTTAGGAAAGAAGCTGAGAAGTAGGACTTCAAGGGTGGTAATCTCAGAATTGCTGCCTATGCCACGTGACAGTTAAAATAGGAATAGAATGAGGTAGTGTATAAATGTGTGACTGAAGAATTGGAGCATGGTGCAGGGATTCAGAGTTTGGGTTAATTGGGACCTTATCTGGGGCAGGTGGGACCTGTACAAAAGGAATGTGTTATGCTTGAATCTGAGGGGAACTAATATTCTTGTGGGCAAGTTTACCAGAGCCATTGGGGGTGATTTTAAACTAATATGGCAGGGGGGTGGGAACCAGTATGATAGAGCTGAGGATGAGTCGGCAGGTTTTCAAGTAGATGATGGGTGTAACATGAATGTAAGGAAGGACAGGCCAGTGATTGGGTACAAATGCAGACAGAGCAAAGAGTTAAATTGTACCACAGAGGCAAAATTCAAAAGTGCAAAGAATGCAGGACTGAAGGTGCTATATTTAAATACACGTAGCAGTCAGAATAAGGTAGGCGAACTTGTGCAATTGGAAAAGGGTAATGACACAATTGCAATGGGGGACTTCAATATGCAGGGGATTTCGGAAAATCAGGTTGGCGTCGGATCGCAAGAGAGAGAATTTGTTGAATGCCTGTGAGATGACTTTTTAGAGCAGCTTGTGCTTGAGCCTACTCGGGGAAAGGCTATCTTAGATCAGGTATTGTGTAATAACCCAGATCTTATTAGGGAGCTTGGAACCTTTAGGAGATAGTGATCATTAAATGGTTGAATTCGTACTGCAATCTGAGATGAAGAAGCACAAGTCGCCTGTATCAGTATTGCAATGGAATAAATGGAATTTCAGAGGCATGAGAGAGGAGTTTTTCCAGGTGGATTGGAAGAGGATACTGGCGGGGATGATGGTAGAGCAGAGATGGCTGAAGTTTCTGGGAATAGTTCACAGGTGCAGGGTGGATATGTCCCACGGAAAAAGTTCTCAAATGGCAGGGGTAGGCAACTGTGGCTGACCAGGGAAATTAAGGACTACATAAAAGCCAAGGAAAGGACATGCATGTTAGCAAAAGTGAGTGGGAAGTTGGATAATTGGGAAGCTTCTAAAATCCAGCAAAAGACAACTGACAAAAGCTATAAGAAGGGAAAAGATAACTATGAGGGCAGACTTGAAGATAATATGAAGCAGAATACCAAAGTGTTTTCAGCTATATAAAGAGTAAAAAGGAAATGAGAGTTGAGATTGGACCACTGGAAACTGATGCTGGTGAAGTAGTAATGGGAGACAAAGAAATGGCAGATGAACTTAATGGGTACTTTGCATCTGTCTTTACTGTGGAGGACACTAGCAGTGTGCCAGAGGGCCATGAGTTTCAAGGAGCAGGGGTGAGTGCTTTTGCTATTACTAAGTAAAAAAAAAGTACTAGGCAAGCTCAAAGATCTTAAGGTGGATAAGTCACCTATACAGATGGACTGCATCCCAGAGACATGAGAGAGGTTGATGAAGGAATATAGGGTGCATTGGTCATGACCTTTCAAGAATCACTTGATTCTGGTGTGGTCCCAGAGGACTGGAAGATTGCAAATGTCACTCCAGTCTAAGAGGGAAGAAAAGCAAAAGAAAGGAAATTATAGGCCATTTAGCCTAACCTCAGTGGTTGGGAAAGTGTTGGAGTCCTGTTATCAAGGATGAGGTTTTGGGGTACTTGAAGACTAATAATAAAATAAGTCAAAGTCAGCATGGTTTCTGTAAAGGGAAATCTTGCCTGACAAATCTGCTGGAGTTCTTCGAGGAAGTAACAAGCAGAATGGACAAAGGAGAGGCAGTTGATGTCATTTACTTAGATATTTCAGAAAGCATTTGATAAGCTGCCACACTTGAGGCTGCTTAACAACAAAATCCTGTGCCGTTACAGGAAAGCTACTGGCATGGATAGAGGAATGGCTGACAGGTATGAGGCAGCAAGTGGGAATGAAAGGGGCCTTTTCTGATTGGCTGCCAGTGACTAGTGGTGTTCCTCAGGGTTCAGTATTGGGAGCTTGAACAACTTTCAAGTTGTTTGTCAGTGATTTGGATAATGGAATTGTTGGCTTTGTGGCAAAGTTTGCAGATGATATGAAGAAAGTTGGAGAGGTAGGTAGTGCTGAGGATGCAATGCAATTGCTGCAGAACTACAAATTGGAAGAATGGGGAAAATGTGGCAGATGGAATACGGTGTTGGGAAATGTATGATAATATATTTTGCTAAAAGGAACAATAGTGTGGACTACTATTCAGATGGGGAGAATGTTCAGACATCAGACGTGCAGAAGGACTTGGGAGTCCTCATGCAAGACTCCCAGTAGGTTAATTTGCAGGTTCAGTCTTTAGTAAAGAAGACTAATGCAATGTTGTTGACATTTATTTCAAAGAGATTAGAATATATAAGTAAGGAGTTGATGCTGAGGCTTTATAAGACACTAACTAGTCAGGCCATACTTGGGGTATTGTCAACAGTTTTGAGCCCCGTATCTCAGAAGGGATGTGTTGTCGTTGGAGAGAGTCCAGAAGGGGTTCACGAGGATGATTTGGGGAATGAAGGGGTTAACATATGAAGAACATTTGGCAGCTTTGGGCCTGTACTCGCTGGAATCTAGAAGAATGCGGATCTCATTGAAAGCAACCGAATGTTGAAAGGACTAGATAGGGTGGATGTGGAGAGGATGTTTCATATGGTGGAGTATCCAGAACTAGAGGGCACAGCCTCAAAATTGAGAGGCCACCTTTTAGAGCAGAGGTAAAGAGGAATTTTCTTAGCCAGAGTGGTGAATCTGTAGAATGCTCTGCCACACACTGCAGTGGAGGTCAAGTCCATCGGTATATTTAAGGTGGAAGTTGATTGCTTTCTGATTGGTCAGGTTATCAAAGGATATGGTGAGAAGGTGGGTGTATGGTTGAGTGGGATCAGGGATCAGCCATGATGGAAACGCCTAATTCTGCTCCTATGTCTTGTGGTCCTAATATTAAATCCACTGATTCAGTGTTAAAGTCATTCTCCTTTAGATAGATAGATAGATAGATAGATACTTTATTCATCCCCATGGGGAAATTCAACTTTTTTTCCAATGTCCCATACACTTGTTGTGGCAAAACTAATTACATACAATACTTAACTCAGTAAAAACAAATATGATATGCATCTAAATCACTATCTCAAAAAGCATTAATAATAGCTTTTAAAAAGTTCTTAAGTCCTGGCGGTAGAATTGTAAAGCCTAATGGCATTGGGGAGTATTGACCTCTTCATCCTGTCTGAGGAGCATTGCATCGATAGTAACCTGTCGCTGAAACTGCTTCTCTGTCTCTGGATGGTGCTATGTAGAGGATGTTCAGAGTTATCCATAATTGACCGTAGCCTACTCAGCGCCCTTCGCTCAGCTACCGATGTTAAACCCTCCAGTACTTTGCCCACGACAGAGCCCGCCTTCCTTACCAGCTTATTAAGACGTGAGGCGTCCCTCTTCTTAATGCTTCCTCCCCAACACGCCACCACAAAGAAGAGGGCGCTCTCCACAACTGACCTATAGAACATCTTCAGCATCTCACTACAGACATTGAATGACGCCAACCTTCTTAGGAAGTACAGTCGACTCTGTGCCTTCCTGCACAAGGCATCTGTGTTGGCAGTCCAGTCTAGCTTCTCGTCTAACTGTACTCCCAGATACTTGTAGGTCTTAACCTGCTCCACACATTCTCCATTAATGATCACTGGCTCCATATGAGGCCTAGATCTCCTAAAGTCCACCACCATCTCCTTGGTCTTGGTGATATTGAGACGCAGGTAGTTTGAGTTGCACCATATCACAAAGTCCTGTATCAGTTTCCTATACTCCTCCTCCTGTCCATTCCTGACACACCCCACTATGGCCGTGTTATCAGCGAACTTCTGCACATGGCAGGACTCCGAGTTATATTGGAAGTCTGATGTGTACAGGGTGAACAGGACCGGAGAGAGTACGGTTCCCTGCGGCGCTCCTGTGCTGCTGACCACCGTGTCAGACCTACAGTCTCCCAACCGCACATACTGAGGTCTATCTGTCAAGTAGTCCACTATCCAATCCACCATGTGAGAGTCTACTCCCATCTCCGTTAGTTTGTGCCTTAAGATCTTGGGCTGGATGGTGTTAAAGGCACTAGAGAAGTCAAGGAATGTAATCCTCACAGCACAACTGACCCCCTCTAGGTGAGAGAGTGATTTGTGCAGCAAATACGTGATAGCATCCTCCACTCCCACCTTCTCCTTATACGCAAACTGAAGAGGATCCTGGGCGTGCCTGGTTTGTAGCCTCAGATTCTGTATTATCAGCCGCTCCATGGTCTTCATAACGTGTGACGTCAAGGCAACAGGTCTGAAGTCATTCAACTCCTTTGGTTGTGGTTTCTTCGGTACCGGGACAATACAGGATGTTTTCCACTGTCTGGGTACTCTTCTCTGCTCCAGGCTCATGTTGAAGATGCGCTGTAGTGGTTCTCCCAGCTCAGTCGCACAGGCCCTCAGTAATCGTGGGGAAACTCCATCTGGTCCAGCCGCCTTGCTGGTACAGATCTTCCTCAGTTGACCTTCCACCTGTGCAGCCGTAATCCTGGGCATGGGCAAGGTCTCCTGTGAGTGGCTATTTTCCTGTGAGGGAAGTAAGCCTGGTGTGGATTTCTGCTGTGAGGATGAGATTGAGCTGTCGAACCTGTTGAAGAAGTTGTTCAGCTGGTTCGCTTTCTCCACATCTCCACTTATATTCGCCCCCCGCTTTGCACCGCATCCGGTGATGATCTTCATCCCATCCCACACCTCCTTCATGCTTTTTTTCTGCAGCTTTTGTTCTAGCGTCCTCCTATACTGCTCTTTTGCCCCCCTTATCTGTACTCTGAGTTCCTTCTGAACTCTTTTAAGCTCCAACCGATCACCATCTTTAAAGGCCCTCTTCTTCTGGTTTAGGAGGCCTTTGATGTGACTAGTGATCCAGGGCTTATTATTGGGATAGCAGCGAACAGTTCTAACAGGGACAACTGCATCCACACAAAAGTTAATATAGTCTGTTGTGCATTCAGTGACCTCCTCAACGCCCCCACAGAGCCCCCCTTGCAGTACATCCCAGTTAGTAGTACCGAAGCAGTCTCTCAGGGCCTGTTCAGCTTCAGGAGTCCACTTCCTAAAAGAGCGTGTGGTAGTGGGATGCCTCATCACAATTGATTTATATCTGGGCTGTAACAAAACCAGGTTGTGATCAGCTTTCCCCAATGAAGGCAGTGGGGATGCACTATAAGCCTCCTCTACGTTTGCATACAGTAGGTCAATAGTCCTATTACCCCTGGTGTAGCAATCCACGTACTGGGAGAAAGCAGGTAGTGTCTTGTCCAAAGTCACATGGTTGAAGTCCCCTGTAATTATCACCAGTGCCTCAGGGTGCTGTGTCTGAAGCCTAGCAACAGCGGAGCTGATGACGTCACACGCTACCATTGCGTCGGCATGCGGCGGGACATACACATTCACCACAATGACGTTTGCGAATTCTCGAGGCAGGTAATATGGCCTCATACTCACGGCGATCAGCTCAATATCTCTTTCACAAACGGAGATCTTTGTATTCACATGCCCGGGGTTACACCATCTTTCGTTAATGTAGACAGCGAGTCCCCCTCCTTTCTTCTTCCCACACTTTAGATCCCATGGATGATTACTTTCTTTCTTGGCCTGCATATGTAAATGTGTTTAAACACCTTATTAAAATATTCAGTCTCCTTTATGCCTCTACAAAATTCTGTCAAATTAGTCATGCTCAACTTTCTCTTTTCAAATCTATCTTTGTAAGACCCCATATGACATAGGTGTCAAACACAAGGCCCGCGGGCCATATCCGGCCTGCGAGATCATTTTAGATAAATCTATTATTTTAATTATTAATGGCCCGGCGATATGAAGCGCTGATAACACGCAAACTACAGATCCCATAATGCAGCGCAACAGCTGCCGATAGGCTACCCGGGAACATTCCCGCGTCAAGCGTCTGTTGCTGTATACAACGCTATTCTGAAGTCAAAGCTGCAGTGTAATGGGACACTAAAGGCAAAGTACGACACTGCAGGGCCCGTACAGTTTATTCGCTCCATTCCTGAAGCAATGCCTCAGCTCCGTCTATATGCGGCTCGAACCTTGTGCATGTTTGGTAGCACATATCTGTGTGAGAAACTTTTCTCAGTGATGAAGATTAACAAAACATCACACAGGAGTCGTCTCACTGATGAACACCTGCAGTCCATCCTGAGAATCTCCACAACACAGAACCTTACACCAAACCTAAACGAACTTATTGCCAAGAAAAGATGCCAAGCATCCAGCTCTGACAAAACGGCATAAGAGCAAAGAAAACAGTGTTTTGATTTGTTGTTGTTTTAACTTTTGCTGAAAAGCACAAATTTTATTTATATTTTCAGGGTTTTTTTGCAGCATGCTCATATTTCTAACTTGTATAATACTGACAGGAGATATTTTTATGGAGAGCAAAATATTTAAGTTATTTAAAGTTTTAGTTTATTTTTTCTGGAATAATATTCCTGTCTGTTTTTATTCATATTTATGTTCAATAAATGTTTATCCTGTTCGGCCCCCGACCTAAAGTGTGCTTTGAGTTTTGGCCCCATGTGCAATTGAGTTCGACACCTCTGCCATATGACATAGGAACAGAATTAGGCCACCACCATTCCATCATGGCTGACTTATTATCCCAACCAACTCCATTCTCCTGCCTTCTCCCCATAACCATTAACGCCTTTTCTGACAAGTCTATCAACCTCCACTTTAAACATACCCAATGACTTTACCTCCACAACAGTCTATGGTAAGGAATTCCACAGATTCACCACACTAGCTAAACAAATACCTCCTCATCTCTGATGTCCTTCCTTTCTGAGGCTGTGCTATTTGCTCCTAGACTCCAAGTCCATCATTAATCTTCATTTTTCTGAATGAAAGGTCAAAACTATTGGCCACTTCCAACAAATATACTTTTAGATTTAATGCACTTTGCCAAAATAAATTGCTTAAATGACTATACATCCCTTAACTAAGTGTAATTTAAGTATTTTGCTTTCATTAGCCATTCTCTAAATGGGTTTAGAAGTGGCTAGCAAAGCTTGCGTTGCAATAACATCATAATTTAAAATATGCATTGGCTATTACTAATTAAACACTTGGGACAAATATTTAATTCTCTGTACCAGATGTGAAATTGCCAAAGCAAATCAGCCATCAACGAGATAAACTGTTTAATTTTCACTTCCATTAAAATCATCAAGAATGCCATTTTATCCCCATGCTCCATGCAGTAATATTTGTGCATACCCATGAAATTTAAAATGCTCTGTTGCATTTGAAACTCCTGACTTTCCTCCTTTTAAGCTCATTAAAGTTGCTAATATTTTGTTTTTAAATAGAAGAGGGTATTGCCTTAATTAGAAGTCATTTTGTTTTCTCTGCTTTTAGCAGAGGAAGCAAGCAAAAGAAACATCTGGATTATCGCAACATGTAGAGAACAGATGTGTTCTTTATTTTGTTTGATGTGGCATCTAATATCCCCATTATCATCACAATTGACAATTCCATACTTGTAATGCATCCACAATGTTTCCTTTGAACTATACAACCCTCACATCTCCCTCTTTGCACCCACACTACTGACACCCAAATGGATTTAAATCCCCAGTCCTGCTAAAGGGTCTCGGCTGGAAATGTCAACTGTTGTTTTCCATAGATGCTGTCTAGCCTGCTAAGTTTCTCCAGCATTGTGTGTATCTTGAATTTCCAGTATCTGCACATTTTCTCTTGTCTGTGATTTAATGCTGATTTACTGTGTTTCACGGCTCTTAGTCACCCATTGTTCAGAGCTGCATTTTAAATTTAATCTACAATCCGTATTCAGATCTGAAGTTTGGTGGCTGAAACTATTTCAGTGGCACTTAATGGGGATCAATATATTGAAGAACAATATTGTTGTTCTGTAAGAACTAGCAGTACTATTCAAAATGATTTGAAGTTGTAGCAAGTTGAAAGGCATGAAAAGTGTGATCTAGGGTCTCTGAAGATGTGAGACCAGCAGTGTTTAAACAGTGGAAGAAAGCAGTATCAAGTTTATTATCATGGATATATGTTGTGAAATTTGTTTTGTAGCAGCAATGTACAGTCGGCCCTCCTTATCCGCAGGGGATTGGTTCCAGACTCCCCCAAGGATACCAAAAAACGCTCGTCCCTTATTTAACCTGGCTCAGTGCAGTGGTCTTTAGGACCCAGCGGAACCCCGGACTTTATTTAACATGCTCAGTGCGGTGGGCATTAGGACCTGGTGGTGCAGCTCTGAATCTGCGGTGTTTCTGTTCACGAAAATAATCACGATCACGATTGAAAATAAGGTGGAAGTAATAAAGCGATTGGAAAGAGGTGAAACACCATCAGTCATTGGAAAAGCGTTAGGCTATAGTCGGTCAACGATCGGAACAATTTTAATGGAGCATGTGAAATGCCCTGCCCCGATGAAAGCTACAATTGTTACTAAGCAACGCAGTGGTTTAATTATTGAAATATGTATGTTTTGTAAGTGTTTTATATGCATAGAAAGGTAAAATATGTACTGTATACTAAGAAAAACGTTTGACTAACTGACGCTAAATAATGCCGGATGTACCTGTTCCGACTTCAAATCCGACTTAAAGACAGACTCCGGAGCGGAACTCATTCATAACCCAGGGACTGCCTGTACGTTTAAGTCATTTCTAGATTACTTATAATACCTAATACAATGTAAATGCTATGTAAATAGTTGTTATACTGTATTGTTTAGGGAATAATGACAAGAAAAAATAGTCACTACATGCTCAAACAACAAGTGCTGGAGAGAGAACTTCCGGATTTTCCTGTTCCGCGGTTGGTTGAATCCGCGGATAAGGAGGGCCGACTGTAGTAATTTTTTTAAGTACAAACGTAAGTTACAATAAGTATATATATAAAAAACAAAGTAGTGCAAAAAAAAGAGCAAAAATGGGGTGGTATTCATGGGTTCATGGGCCGTTCAGAAATCTGATGATATTCCTAAAACATTGTGTGGCTTCAGACTTCAGTTTTGTGCAAACAAAGTTAAGAAAGCCCTTCATAGATTTGAGTTCAAACTCATTTACATTATCCTCATGTTTTATTAATTTCCCTTTCCTTCTGACCAACCCAAAATGACTTTGTTTATTAAATCATGCAGTAGTAAATAGTAATGAGCGGTTACCATAATACATGGAATCAGAATCAGGCCATTTGACCCATCAAATCTGCTTCACCATTCCATCACTCAATCCCATTCTCCTGCCTTTTCATACCCTTTGACACACTTAACTAATCAAGAACCTATCAACCTCGGCTTTATATATATTCAATGACTTGGCCTCCACAGTCATCTGAGGCAATGAATGCCACAGATTAACCACCCTCTGACAAAAGAAATTCTTTCTCATATCTGTTCTGAAGGATTGTCCTTCTATTCCACTGCTATAGGAAAAATCCTCTCCACATCCATTCTTTGTCTAGCCAAGAGTTCCTAACATGGGGTCCTCTGTTAATGGTAGGGATCCATGACATAAAAAAGGTTGGGAATATTCGATGGATTTCAATGAGACTGGTACCAGGATCAGTGATAGATGGTCATTGACTGCTCCTCCTCTGTAAACCTTTCAATCCCAGAATAATTCTCTTGAACCCTTGGACTGTCTCCACTGCCACTTGAACTCTGTGTTCTTTTGAAAAATGATATTGGCCTGATGCTTGTTGGATCACAGGCTTGTGCAACTGCATAACACACTAGATCTGTTTAATTTCTCCTTGTGCGAAAGGGGGAATAAAAAGAGTATTTGCATGTTAAAGTTGCATTTTTTTTGCCTTCATCATTACTTGCATCATTTTTATATTTAGGGCAGGCAGTTTGCATGTAATATGGAGTAGTTTTATACATGAGTATGATATTTTCAATATTTGATATTGTTGCATGAAGAATAGTTGAAGGGATGGTTAGATATTAGTGGAAACATGGTAAATTTGAATGCTTCTGAATTAATGTTCCTATCAGGTGTATAATTTTAATAGGCTATATTTAATTATTCAAGTCATTAATTTTTCATAGTACATTTAAATTGCAGATAAGGTTTGATATGTTCTGTGAATATTATGCATTTTCATAAATATAAACAAGGTTATT
This sequence comes from Hemitrygon akajei, assembly GCF_048418815.1. NCBI lineage: Eukaryota > Metazoa > Chordata > Chondrichthyes > Myliobatiformes > Dasyatidae > Hemitrygon > Hemitrygon akajei. The sequence goes on from NC_133129.1 coordinate 174,788,362, forward strand.
TTCTTTTCTACTCATTTATACACAACAGTGGAAAGAGAATTGGATAGTTAGAATGATGGATTCTGCACTAATCACCAAATTGCATTGTCATGGATGTAGTAGTCAAGGCTAAAAGTTACCAATCTTTTCAGGTTTTGCTGTAGTCTTCCAACCATCAGTCATTAAGTGCTCATGTACTGTATTTTTCTGCGGTTCCCACATTCTGTGATCTGTGTGGAGGTTCTATCTAGAGATCTGAATTTCCTAATATCCTTTGAAACTGCTTTATTTTGGCTTTTTAAAGGTGGAATAAACCAACATTCAAAATTCCATTTGCATATTTTGATGAAACTAGTTAGATCATTTATTTTCATGAAGAAATTGTAATTCATCCAGGCCATTTTCATTAGGAAGGAGGTACAGGAGCCTTGGGTCCCACACATTCAGGTTCAGGAACAGTTATTGCCCTTCAGCCATCAGGCTCCTGAAACAGCATGGATAACATCACTCATAGAACATAGAAATCTACAGCACATTACAGGCCCTTGGCTCCACAATGTTGTGCCAACCATTTAACCTACTATAGAAATTGCCCAGAATTTCCCTACTGCATAGCCCTCTATTTTTCTAAGCTCCATGTATCCATTTAAGTCTCTCAAAGACGCGACTGTATCAGCCTCTACCACCATCACTGGCAGTGTATTCCATGCACCCACCACTTTGTGTGAGAAATTTACTCCTGACATTCCCCCCGTACCTGCTTCCAAGCACCTTTAAACTCATGTTAGCCATTTCAGCCTTGGGGAAAAGCCTCTGACTATCCACACAATCAATGCCTCTCATCATCTTACACATCTCTATCAGGTGACCTCTCATCCTCCATTGCTCCAAGGAGAAAAGACCAAGGTCACTCAACCTGTTTCCATAAGGCACACTATCCAATCCAGGCAACATCCTTGTAAATCTCTTCTGCACTCTCTCTATATTATCCACATCCTTCCTGTAGTGAGGTGACCAGAACTGAACACAGTACTCCAAGTGGCATCCAACTAAGGTCTTGTATAGCTGTAACATTACAGCTCTTGAACTCATGAACTCAATCCCACGGTTGATGAAAGCCAACACACCATACACCTTCAACTCAACTCACCTCAACAATGAATGGATTGTACAACCTATGGATTCTCTTTCAAGAACTCTATAACTCATGTTCTCAGTATGATTGATTTACTATTTTTTGTATTTGCACAGTTTGTTTTTTGCTAATTGGTGGTCAGTCTTTGTAGTTTTCATTGATTCTATTTCTTTGCTTTACTGTGAATGCCTGCAAGAAAATGAATCTCAGAGAAATATTGTGATGTATGCATACTTTGTTAATAAATTTTCTTTGAACTTCGATTTAATTTTAATCTTTATAGGTGGCATACCTGATATGGAAACCTGTCCACAAGATACCTTGGGACTCAGTAAACTTGGCCAAGCAGAAAAAGATAGGAAATTGAAAAAGAAGTAAGTTGTTTTTTTTTTTTGGAAAAGTATTTTCTGAAGTACTTATGAAAATGCATGGCTGTTTAGACTCCATTTCACTATTTGTGTTTTTAAAAATCTTGTAAAAGAGCTACAGTAATATTTTAGATGGTACACACTATGCCAGTGGCAATGTTTAAAATCAACCTATGTCTTTTGAACAATTTTCAACTGAGAAAGAAGCATGGATCTTCCCTCCATCCTTCCATTCCCATGTCCTGTCCTTTTCCCTTATTTTTAATTTAAAATTAGTGTTTTACATTTTTTTCTTCATTTCTTTCCCTTCTTATGTTATTATTCACTCCATGACCTTAGTAACAAATCAGGGTAAGTTCATTTATCAGTAACTTTCATGAATGCTTCTGGTTTGCTCTTTGTCAATGTCTCATGGTAAAGGGTTCCTTTTTCTTCTGGAATGTGTAGAATGCTGAAATATAACTTTGATGCAAACATTACCATCGTGTTCCAGTTAGTAGAGTAGAGATTTTTATTTCATTTTGATCTACATGTTTAAAAGATGACTATAGCCCTAAAAGGTTGTTGTAATGGAATACTTGTCTTGCAAGCAGAATCTGTCTCTGACCTAATTCCCATAGTGATTAAAATTCACAGCTAAATAGGTAAAATAGTTGTATTTATTCGATTTCACATGACTGGACCTCACCCACTCAGTCATGTGGCAACATTATTGGTGACATTCTATGGAGTTATTTGGACTAAGGCCCATATTCTGAAAAAAGAGAGGTCAAAACATTCAGATCAAGATCTGTATTTTCTTTAGAAGAAGAAAAAAAGATGGTATGCAGAAGGCTGGGATGTTTATTGCCAGGCCTTAAGCAATTATTCATTATTGAACTATGAAGTCCTCAATTTTTTTTTAAAAGTACTCCATCCTGGGCTGCACCTACAACATTAACTAATTTGCATTTATAAAGTATTTTTGAAGTAGTAAGGCCTTTCAAGGCACTTGTCAGAACACCTTTCTTGAAGTGCATGAGTTGGCCTTCAGTGACACAAAGTGGAGGGAGTTCTCCTTTATAATTATTGCAATTAACTTTTAACATCCATATGATTCAGGAGCAAATTAGGCCATTCAGCCCATCAAGTCTGCTCTGCTATTTGATCATGGCTATTTTATTTTTCCCTCTCAACCCCATTTTCTTGCCTTCTCCATATAGCCTTTGATGCCCTTACTAATCAGAAACCTATCTGCCTTAAGTATAAACAAATCTGCCATCTGTGGCAATGTATTCCACAGATTGCCCACCACTAGCTAAAGAAATCCGTCCTTTTATTCTAAGGCTCTGCCTTCTGGTCCTAGACTCTCCCACTGCTGAAGGCATCCTTTCTACATCCATTCTATCCAAGTCTTTCGGTATTCAGTAGGTTTAAGAGATCCCCTCCCCCAGTCCTCCTAAACTCCAATGAGTAAAGGCCTAGAACCATCAAATAAATGCTCTGCCTACATTATCTTTTTCAGCTCTGGTATCATTCTCATAAACTACCTCTGGACTCTCTCCAATGCCAGCACATCTTTTCTTGAATACAGGGCCCAAAGCTGACACAATACTCTTAATGTAATCTGACTAACATCTTAAACCTCAGCATTACATCTTTACTTTTGACACGATCATTGAAAGTGCATGTATATTCAGTTTACAGCACTGGGCCAGGTTATTCTGTCTGACAAGTTCAAGCTGGTGTTAATGTATAAACCTGCTTCCACATAATCCCATCATTAAATATTTAGATTATTTTTCCCCTTAATCAAATTTCTTTAAGCCATTCAAATCAACTACCTGTCATAGTTCCACTTTCTAACTGTACTGAGTGGAGAAATTCCTAAACTGAGATTTTAAAGCAATTTCTGTTCAGTTGTCAAAGCCGTTGTTGTACCAGATAAAAACATTCTTTGTTTCATCCTTAATGTTTTTTGAATTTGTGTTGTATATTATCTTCATGTTGAGAATCAGTTTATCAAATATTGTTAATTCTGTTCGGACTTGTCCCTCACCAAAGATATCCACCTAGATAGATAGATAGATAGATACTTTATTCATCCCCATGGGGAAATTCAACTTTTTTCCAATGTCCCATACACTTGTTGTAGCAGAACTAATTACATACAATACTTAACTCAGTAAAAAATATGATATGCATCTAAATCACTATCTCAAAAAGCATTAATAATAGCTTTTAAAAAGTTCTTAAGTCCTGGCGGTAGAATTGTAAAGCCTAATGGCATTGGGGAGTATTGACCTCTTCATCCTGTCTGAGGAGCATTGCATCGATAGTAACCTGTCGCTGAAACTGCTTCTCTGTCTCTGGATGGTGCTACGTAGAGGATGTTCAGAGTTTTCCATAATTGACCGTAGCCTACTCAGCGCCCTTCGCTCAGCTACCGATGTTAAACTCTCCACTACTTTGCCCACGACAGAGCCCGCCTTCCTTACCAGCTTATTAAGATGTGAGGCGTCCCTCTTCTTAATGCTTCCTCCCCAACACGCCACCACAAAGAAGAGGGCGCTCTCCACAACTGACCTATAGAACATCTTCAGCATCTCACTACAGACATTGAATGACGCCAACCTTCTAAGGAAGTACAGTCGACTCTGTGCCTTCCTGCACAAGGCATCTGTGTTGGCAGTCCAGTCTAGCTTCTCGTCTAACTGTACTCCCAGATACTTGTAGGTCTTAACCTGCTCCACACATTCTCCATTAATGATCACTGGCTCCATATGAGGCCTAGATCTCCTAAAGTCCACCACCATCTCCTTGGTCTTGGTGATATTGAGACACAGATAGTTTGAGTTGCACCATATCACAAAGTCCTGTATCAGTTTCCTATACTCCTCCTCCTGTCCATTCCTGACACACCCCACTATGGCCGTGTCATCAGCGAACTTCTGCACATGGCAGGACTCCGAGTTATATTGGAAGTCTGATGTGTATAGGGTGAACAGGACCGGAGAGAGTACGGTTCCCTGCGGCGCTCCTGTGCTGCTGACCACCGTGTCAGACCTACAGTCTCCCAACCGCACATACTGAGGTCTATCTGTCAAGTATTCCACTATCCAATCCACATGTGAGAGTCTACTCCCATCTCCGTTAGTTTGTGCCTTAAGATCTTGGGCTGGATGGTGTTAAAGGCACTAGAGAAGTCAAGGAATGTACCTGATGTACATTTCAGTATCTTGGATCCTTTTGTACAAGTTTACTTCCATTAGCCGACTCTTAATGAGATGATCTGTAATTTTGTCCTATTTGATTTGAAATCTGCAGTATATCCCAGTTACTCCAGACAAGTAGTTTGTACCTTTCCCCGGAATGTCATTTTAAATGCTGCTCAATGGGTTTCCCCTTGTTTGTCCAAAAAGAATCCATCGTCTGCTTTACAATCTGTAACTTGCAACTTGTTCATCGGTGTGCAACCTTTTTTTCCTCATGAAGTTCTGCTTTTGCATCACTTAACATGAGATGTTGCTATCAGATTGTTCTGTATCCATGCCTTATTATGGACTTCTAGAAAAGGGAATTTGATATCCTAATCTGGTGGAGTTTGTAATTGTCCTCCATATTGATACAGCTAATGACTGGGTTCATGATAAGCAAAGGTAATAAATGTCATCAAGGCCACATTGTAATTGTGGGCACTCTGGTAACGTAGCGGTTAGTGCAACACTACAGATCAGGGCATTTCGGAGTTCAATTCCAGCACTGTCTGTAACAAGCTTGTAGGTTCTCCCAGTGAACTGCATGGGTTTCCTCTAGGTTCTCCAGTTTCCTTCCACAGTATAGAGACATACCAGTTAGTTGATTGATTAGTCAATGTAAATTATCCTGTGATTAGGCTAGTGGTAAATAGATGGGCTGCTGGACAGTGCGGCTCATTGGGCTGGAAGGGCCTGTTCTGCACTGTATCTCTAAATTTTAAAAAATATATAAATATCCGGATAATAAATAAAACCAAATACTCGTGTGGGCGTTTGGGGGTAAAACTCTGTTACTATCATGCTCTCATTAACTGGAACTCTTTGGGAATGGAAATACTGTTTGCAGTACGGATGCGTGAGTGAATATTCTGTGTGGAGCTTTACTGTGTAACCCAACAACACTTCTGTAAAGGAATGGATTTTCTGACTTTCCTAACAGTACTTTGCTTTATTAAAACAAAATATTGCTCATGCTTTCCTACAAATATTTCACATTGCAAGTTTGTGTGAATCTAACCCAATGTGCATGTTTGAAGTACTATTTTAAAACTTAACATAAAAGTCATAATGCTACAAGAATGTTCACTTAGCTCTGAGTGTAAAAAGGATTAATGCCGGCCATTTTATGTGTAGTTAATGAGTTATTCTGGTCTGATAATGTACTGTTTGTACTTCAGGACGGAATTATTGGAAGAGGCACGAAGGCAAGGGTTACCATTTGCACTATGGGATGGTCCCACCGTGGTCGTATGGTTGGAGGTGAGATTGCAGATCTTATCAGAAAGGCAGTTTGGTTTTAATTGTTTAGTAAATTATTAAGAAGTTTATTGTACTGACAGGTAGCTGGCCTAACAATCGTCTTCAGATAATGGATCTTTTTCCACAAAGTTGTATAGGGCTAATTCAGACCTCAGTTTACAGCCACATACCCTGTACTTAATTCTTATAATATTTTTTCTATTAATTGCACATGATACGGAGGGGAAATAAGCATAGGTCAAGAGAAGTTGTTCTTCAGGAATTGTTATGGACCCAGTGGGTCAAATTGATAGCTGTGTCATTTTGTAGGTGGAGCTAAGTATTAGAAATATTTCCACCACCTTTTTAGGCAAGCATTTAAAATCTTAACTAGAGTGTTTACTGACTTTAAAATAAAATACCTCAAATGTAGCTAATTAATATTCTGTCAGCAGGCAGAGCAGTTTATATTAAATTGCCAAATTGTTACAGATTTCTCCAACTGCGGATGTGACTTGAGTTACTGAGTGTTTTCAGAATTTTCTATCAACGGCTTAGTATGCAGTTGAATGAAACGGTGCATGGATATCAAACAGAACGCTGATGCAAATAGCAAAAATCATTTTTTGCTATATTAATTGCCTGAAGAAGTAGAATAAACTGACCAGGATCTGACTGAGAGTTGCCTTCATATTTCAATATTAATGTCTGGTTGAAGTTGATAGAAAAATAATGTTTGTCTCTGTGCGGCAAGGTAACATAATGGTTAGCACAGTTACATTCCAGCACCAGCAATTACGAATGATGGTTTGATTCCTTCCACTGTAAGGAGGTTGTGCCTTCTCCCTGTGGTTGTGTGGGTTTCCTCCAACAGTCCAAAGATGTATAATAAGGGTTAGTGAGTTTTGGGCATGCTTTGTTGGCGCCAGAAGAGTTATGTCACTTGCAGGTTGCCAGATCAATATTTGCTAATTTGGTTTGACGTCAACAATGTATTTCACTGCATGTTTCGATCTACTGATACCTGCCTGATTTAGAGAGTTTCTCATATGTTGGGATAAACTTAGTTTAATAATGTTTGGCAGAAGTAGTGGTTAGTCAGATTGTGAATGATTGTAATTTTTGTTTACAGATCTTTACTTTTTGTTTCTGTAGCTTTGGGTTGGCATGCCTGCTTGGTATGTTGCAGCATGTAGAGCCAACGTTAAAAGTGGTGCTATCATGTCGGCCTTATCAGATACCGAAATACAGCGAGAGATTGGCATCAGTAATCCTCTTCACAGGTTAAAATTGCGTCTAGCCATCCAGGAAATGGTATCATTAACCAGTCCATCAGCACCTCCAACTTCACGAACGGTAGGAGCCAATCTCATTCTTTTATGGAGCAGACTGAAAACATGTAAATAGATTTTATTTTGTATGATTAAATTCTTCCAATTGTGCATTAATGACGGACTGTACTTTGTGTTGGAACTGTATTTATCTTATTTTCTATCTGTTAATGATTCTTTTGGGTGCCAATAAAGCAGAAGAGATTAAATTGAATGGTTCATTAAAACCATGTTGAGTAAAATCTTGTTTGCATTATTAAGAGGGCTTTCTTCCCACATCCGTATTGATTCAGAATGACTTCCTTCAGCTTCATAGCTAAATTTTTGTGGGCATATAAATAACTTTATCAATGTTCTGCAATACTTTTAACAAACTGTTGCATAAGCTAACCTCCTCAAACATAACTGTTGCTTAATGATCTGGCACCTCTCTTTATTATTGCTTTCCTGTCACTGGATTTGGTTGGGTCTCTGTGGGTTATGTCATTAGTCCACTGGAAATGTGTGGTTAACACATGAAGAAATGGAAAGTCTTGCAGCCACACCACAGACGGTCAGTCTATGTGTTTATTAGCTTCTGCCCATCATCCCGTCCCCTTCTATCTTGTGTCTTTCAACCTTGTAAATGCTCTTAGTGCTAATTACTTAGGAATTTTAAAATGTCACTTAAAATTTGAACTGGATGCATGCACACCCAAAAAGAGCATTTTTCAGTAACCCAGCTTGTAAGTCTGAATGCAATTTTGGAGTCACGCCTTGGGGATATTTCTGTACAAATAGTGCAATGCTGTACCATAGTGCAGAATATGATTTTAATCAGGCATCCTTTCTATCAAACATACAAAAAGAATTGTGGAGGAAGCTGCATGTCTTGAGTAAGATTGTCCCATTCTAATCAGAGTTGTATTCTGGCTTTTTCTGGAGGTATCGCAACAATGGTTATTTTCCAAATCAAAATTCTTGAAATTGTAAACTGTCTAATCTGTGTCTTTAAGGCAATTATGAACAACATCAACCTTTATAAATTCAAAATCAATTTTGCATCAGAAAATATTCTGGTGGATAAATACCAAATACACTGAAAAATAACTTGTTTTTTTTCTGTTTTTCAAAATATCAAACTTGCTAAACCATAGAATAAACAGGCATTCTGTTAACAACCATGCTTCCTCAAAATGTGTTTTTTAAAAAAAAGTGTGCATGCCTAAAGTAACTCAGAAATCTGGAATTTGTCCAAATTGTATGCTTGTATAGAAAGGATTTTGCAAAATGCATCTTCTAACAATTAGTTTGACACTTAACATGGGTGTTACTTTTTAAACTTAAGTAATCAGTGCTTGGACTTTACATTTTGCTGGTTTGTCTTGCTGATTATGAGAGCTTACTAAACCAATATATCATTATTAACTTTGATCCATGTTTTCCTCTTGCTTTTCTAACTGCTTTAACATCAGGATGATGGAGAGGGCAGCTGGGCCCAGGTGGGCATTTTAACACTATATTATTTTTCTCTTTGCTAACTACTCTGCATGATTTTCCCCATCCCCTTTTATTTACTTGCTTTGGATTTGAAAAGTTTCACAAAACTCAGTCATTTGCATGAAACTTTTGCTGAGAATGCATTTTTCCCCATTGCAGTTAGTGGATGTTATTTTAAGACAGGGTTATATTAAGGTCATAATGAACATTCTGTTAAACCCTTGGCAATGTTCCATATGCCTTCATGGTGTAAAGGCTAAAAGCTGTTTCAGTCGTTTGTAATTGATCACAATATTTCATAGTCACAGTTTGTTTATTCACTCGTGGAATATGGACTGTTTATCCCTCACTTCCCCTGAAGTAAGGAGGCAGTTTAAAGTTGGCCACTTTAATAGATCCCATAGCTTTGCATAAGTTGTATTAATTAAGGATAGCCAATCTCTTCTGAAGGAAGCGATGATCAAGATTGGTTTGGAGCGTCCTAGTACCTTCATTATTACTGTTAATTTTGGGTGTTCTTAATTGCTTGAAGTTAAAGTCCCATTTGAATCCTCATCTTTGTTGCTAATGCATTTATTTATTTTTAAAAAACAACAAAAATGTGCCTTTTGATGGTTCAAGTGGACTTGGTGATAACATTATGTATTTTTCCTTTGGGGAATTCAGACTTTAGCTTATGGGGACATGAATCACGAGTGGATCGGCAATGAGTGGCTTCCCAGTTTAGGTCTGCCTCAATACCGCAGCTACTTTATGGAATGTCTTGTTGATGCTCGAATGCTGGACCACTTGACAAAAAAGGATCTTCGGGGGCAGCTTAAAATGGTCGATAGCTTCCACAGGTAAATTCTTTGGGGCTAGATTAATTCAGAAATTTGATATTTGTTAGTTTATTTATTTATTTATTGCAATGTAGCGTAGAACAGACCCTTCCGGCCCTTTAAGCCATGCTGTCCTGCAATCCCCCAGTTTAATCTCATGCGGTCACGGGGAGAACGTACAATCTCCTCACAGGCAGCATTGGGAATTGAACCCACATCCCCTGTACTGTAAAGCATTGTGCCACTGTACCACCCTACTATCTATTAGTTTCTTGCTGAAATGTTCCACTCTTTAAATAAACAGCAAATAAAAGTTTATTTTTAAAAGTTTTATCTTGAGAATATAGCAATTAATTTGGGTCTTGTTCAAGAAAAGTATTTTAAGTTTGGAAGGGATAAGGATGGGATTTGTATTGCACCTCTTTTATTAATTTGGAAATATTCATGGGAGTCAGCCTTGTGGAAATCTTTAGTTATTTAACACTTAATATTTTGCATTAGCCTTACTGAATGCATAAACCCTCGTTAGATGAATGAAGGAGACTTGGAAAATTATCACCATCTGTTTTTATTTAGTTCCTTAACCTTTTAGCAGAAAAAATATTTTAATTGGGCCAAGATTGGAACAAAGTATTTCTGTGCCTTTAGATAATATTCTGGAATTAAGGCAGTGTTTAATTTCTTATTAATTTAAAAGATTTGGAACAGTTATTGTAGATTTAATTAATTCTTGGAGTATGGATGCTATTGGCTGGGCTGGAATTCATTTTTCTTTCTCTCAATTGCCATTGAATTAAGTGGCATGACAGATCATTTTGGAGTATTTTTCAGGTCAAGCTACATTGCTGTTGGTTTGAAGTGAGATGGATCAGATGAGTTAAGTACTACAGATTACCTTTATGATAGGATGTCCATTATGATGATGGTCACCATTAAACTAGGTTTCCTTTGTTCTATTGAACTTGTTTTTTTTTGTTTTCATAGTAAATGTTGTACTAGTGTCTCTGGACGAGTAACTAAATCCACTAGATGACTAATCCAATAATATAACAAATGGGTGGTGGGGTAGAGATGCGCCACTACCAAAGGAGGTGTAAGGCACTCCTTCCCTCCACTAGCCTGCCGGTCATCCTTAGGCAAGGTGAAACACCAGTTTAGCCCCCAGTCAGGGTCATGTGAAGCATTGAGAGCAGGTTGAGAGCAGGTGGTGGATGGTCATATGAGCAGCTGGTGCATATCCCATATCAACTAGTTATGCAACCTTTAACACCAGGCAGACAATCTCTGAAGAGTATCAGTGATGGCTGGCATCACCCATCTTGTAAAGACACTGCCCAGAAGGAGGCAATAGCAAACCAATTCTGTAGAAAAGTTTGCTAAGAACAATCATGGTCACCATGATCAACTGCATCTTACTGACAAAGCACATAATGATGAATATAACAATCATGCTACCGTGCCTCCATTGCTTATTTAAGTTGGTTATCTAACAGTTAATTATTAATCAGCTACTTAAACGGAATAAGATGAAACGAATACTGAAGTTTGATTGGATTTGTATAAAAAACTGAATATTGAAATAACTGGTAGAATGAAATTTCTAATTTAAGTGGATGCTACTTTTTCGTAATGGAAAATATTGAAGAATGTATAGAGCCCAGTCTTTAAAGTTTTTACACAAATGAATGTTTTGTTTTTAAACAGAAAAAGTCTACATTGTGGAATAATGGCTTTAAAAAGACTGAATTATGACCGCAAGGAGCTGGAACGAAGACGTGAAGAAGGACAACATGAAATTAAAGGTGTGGTTAAATTTCAAATCTTGATTTATTCCATGCCATAACACAATCTCAATAATTGCACCACGATTTAGCTTATTAGGTTCCTGGTACGAGTTTCCTGTTCTATGCTTTCAGAAGTTTTGCTCCAAGTTTTTAATCAATAATAAGCAAATATTTATTTGCCTCTTTCTCTCAAATGGTTCATGAGACCCTTCTGGAAGAGAAGCTGCAAGAAAGAGATCCAACATAGAAATGTGAAATTAAAAAAGCAGAAATAATGCAAGGGTTAAATAAATAGCACTCCTCTAGTCTCCCTCTCAAGCACTAAACTTATACTACAACAGTTCGAAATTTCCCAAAAAAAATATTTTGGCCTCAACGCTGATTTCATCAGCCAGACCTCTTAGCCTGAGCATGCTTCATCTCAGAGCTTTCAATCCAAAATTCCCAAATCCTTTTCAGACCATCTGCTGCTGAAATGCTTATTCCAAATATTTTGCTTCTTTAGACAAGTATTTCATTCCTCCCCTAGCCATCTCTTCTACATAAAACAAATGTTAGGAAAAACTATCTCAGCTGCTAGGCAACATCAACAGGTAGAGAAATAGTTATCGTTTCAAGTCAAAGACTTTTCATCAGAACTTGAAGAGTGTAAGTATGTCCTTTCTACCATTGAAATATACATGGCATGTCATGCTTAAATTGACACTCAATTTAAAAACAAAATCTTGACTAGCGTAAACCACCTTGCCTCCTGTTTAAACAACTGCCTTTGCCTTAAAACTGCTGCTTTTTTCTTTGTTTTGGTAATCAGCTTCTGTGCATTTCCTTATCATTGTTAGTTTTCTTTCCTTGTCTTGGGTTCCATTGCTGAAACTTCACTTTCAATGACAAGCTTATTTGAATCACTTCTAATCGGGAAAATAATCACAAATATAAATTGACTCTTCTCCAAAGGAGAATTACAATTAAGGCAATGAAATACTTAACGATTAAATGGTGTTGCATGAAAAATTTCCAGATCTTACGGGCTCGAGAGCTGAAACTAAGCTGCTAGTGTTGGAGCTATGAAGTTTGGGAATGACTGAGGCCAGAATAGGAAGTGGAGATTAGATATCTTGGGGGTTTTTTTAAGGGTTGGAGAAAGTTAAATTGAAAAGCAATGGGTGAAGTTATGGAGGCATTTTGAAAGAAGGTGAAGTGTTTAAATGAAGAGTATGTAACCTATAGACTTTACTGTTAAGTGACTATTTAATTTCCTAATTTAAAATCCTTGTTGATTACCATTGTTCAGTTATTTGCTTATCCTCTGAAGTTTCTTAGTTTCCTGCATGGTGTTGCAGCCCCAGAGTCCACTCAGCTGAATTTTCTTATTAATTTACTGCTGGTGTATATTATCTTTTAATTAATAATAATAATATGCCATGAACAAATCCAGCAATTTGATTCTGGACTGCCTCCATGTAAACTTGGACGTGTTGAGATAAATATTTTATTGCTTGAATGGTCATGCCCTTTCTAATACTATTTCCTGTTAACTTTTACAGATGTTATGGTGTGGACTAATGAGCGAGTGATACGTTGGGTTCAGTCAATTGGACTTAAGGAATATGCAAATAATCTTTTAGAAATTGGAGTTCACGGTGGACTTATTGCACTAGATGAACTTTTCGATTACAATGCACTGGCTCTTTTGTTACAGATACCAACACAGAATACACAGGTAAATGGAGCTAATATTTCCATATGTAGAGTAATAAAGGGACCAGCTGATGTACACTGTTTTCTAAACTATTTATTTTGTATGAAATAAATGATATAGAAGTGGTAGAAATATTCACCAGGTAAGGCTGTAACCATGTAGAGGAAAATGGAGGTCTGACCTGAGTCATTAACTGTTTCTCTCTCGGCTGCTACCTGACCTGGTTGATGCCTCCTATTTTTATTAGGTTTACAACAGGATGTCCAGTCATCACCTTCCAGACCCTTGGATTTTTCTTCCCTGTGTCATAGTCATAGAAAACTACTTCTGCACTGAGGCAGGCCTTTTGGCCCCCCCAGTCCGTGCCGAACCATTTAAGCTGCCTAGTCCCATGACCTGCTTGCAGACGAAAGCACTTCCATCCTTGTATCTACCCAAACAAGTAGTGAAATCAAAGTTGCATCCACCACTTGTGCTAGCAGCTCATTCCACACTTTCCCCACCCTCTGAGTGAAGTTTCCCCTCATGTTCCCCTTAATCATTTCTTCTTTCATCCTTAACCCCTGACCTCTAGTTGTAGTCTCACCCAACCTCATGGAAAAAAATCTGCCTGTGAATTTACCCTATACTCCTCATATGTCAGTGTATGCTTTTTTAAAATTCCCATCTAGCATAAGGTGCACTTACAACACAAGTCAAAAAATAAACATTTTAATGCTACTGGTGCTTCATAAGTGATGAGACCTTGGTGGTGGCAGGGTATACAGTAGTGTCTGAGCCTGCAGGAAGAAGCTGTTTCCCATCCTAACAGTCGTTGTCCTAATGTTATGGGCCTCCTGCTTGTTGGTGAGAGTCAGATTGTGGGACAGATGGGAGTAATCTTTGACAATTCTAAAGGCCCTGTGTACACGGTGCTAGTAATAAATATCTCAGATGGGTGGAAGAAAGACCCCGATGAATCCCTCAGCAGTCCTTGCAATCCTTTGTAGGGACTTGCGGTCAAATGCCTTGTAGTTGCCATACCAGACAGTGATGCAGCCGGATGTCCATAGTGAAAATAAGGCAGTCAGGGCCAGAGAACCATAAGTTATTGAAGTAATGGAGAGCATGTGAACTGGGAGTGATTGGCCAGTCTCTCTCCCCCTCCCCAACCTAAACCAATTTCTAAGCTATGATAATTCTCATCTCCATGCACTCTGAGATCTCACTTGTATGTTCTGGCTCCATATACATATGCCATTTTGGCCCTTAAAAGGACCCTACTCTTTCACTGGTTATGCTCTTGCCCTTAATTCTTTAGTGTTTTCTCCCAGTCTTGTCTGCCATTTATGTGTGCTAACTCTTTATCGTCCTCACTTTTCTTTAATGTCACTTCCACTTTCTATATTCAAGAAATGCTTACCATATTTTCTTGCTCAGTTTCTGAACATTAAATTTAAATTTACTACCATGGAAACGGTAGCAATGAGTTGTTGAAATGGTAATAGGTCTGAGTGCCCAGGAGAAAGAAAGGCAGCCTGTCGTTCTAAATGTCCTTTAATACACAACGTGACAATGTTCTGACAAGTTGGCCTCCAGTATTTTTTGATCTCTTTCCCATTTTCTTTTATCCATTACCTTGTACTAATGTCATTCAAGTTTTATGGATTTCTCCTCAGGTTTTGTAATTTTCTCCCCAAGTTGTTTTTCCCTGAGTCAGTCCCTTATCTGTCCATTGTTTGGTTTTCCCTACTGGCATCATATTTTATATAACTCAACAATTCCTTGCTGTTAATGGAAGCAATTATCAAATCATTCAGTCCTTTTGTACCTTCCCTGTGATCAAACACTTAATTATCCCTCTTACTTCTGCCCTCAATTATTTTCTTAAACTTAGGCTACATCCACACTAGACCGGATAATTTTGGAAACGCCGGTTTTGCGTAAAAACGATAGGCGCCCACACCAAGCGTTTTTGAAAATACCTCTGTCCACATTAAAACGGGTATTTGGTCGAATCTCCTCTTACTAGGCATGTGCAGGACATGTCTACAGAAAACAAGCAACATGTTTGGTGTCGAATCTTGCTGTGAAAGTCCATGTTCGTGCAGTTATAGACTAGAAAAACTTAAAAGGAAATTGCCAAACAATGGACAGCTGTTGGCTCTTGCGCAGGAGGACTTAAAACTAAAAAAATCAAATACTGGAGTGTATGGAGGCAACCAGCAGGGGGTTCACAGACAGTATGATCTGGGTGACAATGAACATTGAAAAACTGACTAACTCTGTTGCATTAATAAAGCACCTTGTTAAATGTATAAAATGTCTGCATCAGTGTTATCTTGTATTTCCATACAATGTTACATTAGGCTGTTACACATCTATTGTCAGAAAAGTACTTGCATAAGTAGGTAAACCACCTTCATACAAGCAAGGACAGAAAACAGGGCAAAGTGAGTATACTTATTTATTCAGTAAGTTATGGGTCAAAGTATTTGGTGAGTACATTTCTAACTCTTCTGGCTTCAGTCTCATTGCCATTTGTCCTGAAATTGTTAGGTTATGTGTTTGGGGGGTTGCGTTCATGAAAACAATGAAATGCCGCACTGTTGCCAGCACGTCATGACAGCATTTTTAAAAATATCCGGTTACCCCGTCCACACTACTCTGCCCAATTGGTGTTTTCAAATTTACACACAATGGAGGGTGTTTTAGAAAAGCTCCATTTTCGGGGGAGTAAAACGCTGTTTCAGTGTGGACGGAGGGTCAAAACGAAGAGAAAAAGCTTCGGTTGCAGATTTATCCAATCTAGTGTGGACGTAGCTTTACTGAAGCACTTCAGTTTTCTAATTTCACTTTACCAGAACAAACTGTACAGAGATTGACATCCGATTAATATTTTGTGTTCTAATGTACTACTTGCTTTGCAAAACCTGTACTTGTATCATAAAACTGATATGTTACAGTGGGCACACATCTCTCTCCTACATTACATAACTGTCTCTTTCAGGCTCTAAGTTCACAAATTTTTTTTTTAGTAACTCCACCTGTGTTGTCTCCTTTAACCCTGCCTAGAGCTTGACTTTGATTCATCTCGTTTAACAACTTTGCCATTTTCTCCTATAGTGGCTTAATACATTTTTTTTTGTCAGATGACGCCATGAAACAACTTGTGGCTGAGACATTATATGTAACATATTCCATATGGCCAGGATTGCCTGCTTTACTATTATCGCAGGTTTTCATTCCCCTTCCTCACTCGGATTTTTATCATTTTAAATGGGAGCAGATGAACTGAGCTCGAGGAACTTTGTGCATAGATTGATCTGGTCTCCTTTGGAAGTTTATGGTTCCTGTGTTATCAGTTTTGTGTAATACAGGTTTCAGTCAGCAGCTTAAATTGTTGGTCAGCATTGAGATGCCATAATTTTGTTAATTCTTTTTAAAGATTGCTCATAGTTAACTGCTGGTTTACTTCATGCTTTTAGTCAGCAAAGATTAATTCTGACTGAGGAATTGGGACACCCCTAATTGTCTTTGTGCCTTAAAATGTTTTCTATTTTCTTGCCTCTCACAAGAGCTGCACTGTGAAATTGGTTTAGAAACTGCACCTCAAGAGTGCCATCTGTTGGCAAGAAGGTGGTGTTGCAGGGGTAATTCAGCTGCCACCTAGTTTAAACAACATCCAGTGCTCATTTAATCAAGGATATTATTTATGCTGCTTGTTCACCTCTTGGAAACTGGCAGGAGTAAACTGCCTGGAATCTCTTGTAGCAGTTCATCAGTTTTATAGTACTGCTTTACCAATTTTGTTGGTCAATTTACCTCTATTTCCAGTGCCTCTAATTAAACTATGCCAATGCAAAAGGAACTAACATGATTTAAGTGTAATATCCTTGAGCTTTGCTCTGACTTTCTATATTTTGTTATTGTATTTACAAGAGCTAATAAATAGGATTTGGAAAACCTTCGCTGCAAACGTTTATAACTCCTTATGTAAATTCACTTTCTGTAATAATATAGCTGTCCTTATGAACTATCTCCCCACCTCTCCAAATAGTTTTGAAAAGGAGGCTGTTTATGGCCTGAGTTAAGTAAAACCAAAAATCTAGCTTCTTGGCATTTGGGTGTCAGTCTGACACTTTGGCCATTTTTTTGGTGCAACACCTATTAACATCCCAACAAACATTTAATTCACTTTTTAAGGATTTATTATTTAATAGTATTAATGTATGGGGCCAACTCCTAAGGGGCATGGAGACTTTAGGCAATAGCCTGGTAAATCTTCTCTAAACCGTTTCCAGCACATTAGTTTCCATCTTTAAATGAGGAGACTCTGCACTGGATGTAGTCTACCCTTCTCTATGTAAGTGAAGATGAACCTCCCAACCTTTGTATTCAATTTCCCCAGTGATCACGTTCTGTTAGCTCCCTTGGCTATATGAGCATTCCTTTTGCCATCATGTACTTAGTCACCCGGATCTCCTTGTATCTCAGAGCTCTGCAGTCTTTTATCATTTGCATTCTTTGTAATATTTACTGCCGAAATGAATGACTTTGCTTCCCCCACATTATACTTCATTTTGCAGATCTTCCCCACTCTCACATGGAGCTACAAAGTTCAAAGTAAATTTATTATCACCATATATTATCCTGATATTTTCTTGCAGGCATTCACACAAACGAACAAATACAATAGATGTAATTTAACAAACTACACACAAAGATTGACAAACATCCAAAATGCAAAAGAAAGAAAACTGCAAATACCAAAAAAAAATTAATACTGAGAACATGAGTTGTAGAATCTTTGAAAGTGTGTCTACAGATTCTGGAATTAGTTTAGAGTTGTGGCCAGTGAATTAATCCATGCTGGTTCAGGAGCCTGATGGTTGAAGGCTAATAACTGTTCCTGCACTATAAAAGGGAACTGTGAGGGCCTCCTTTGGTCAGAGTTGACCATGGATATTGCGTCCTAGCTGTCTAGATGCACAAGCCTGGACAGTAGGATATGGAGAGCAAGCTGTTGCCTATGTAGCAGGCTCCCCCTCTCCACGCATCTGATGAACCCAAAGGAATGGCTGAGGCTGATACAGTTCGGTACCAGCAGTGTCACAGGAGTCGCCAGTCAGCATTGACTTAATGTATGTCTGCCTTGGGGACTCCAGCTCTGGATTTTAAGGAAATAGATCATTATTTAATTATCTAGCTCTGAGATATCATCAAATTTAGTAACTTTGCCTCTTGCTGCATTCATCCAAATTATTTGTTTAAAAAAATGTAATAATCCCTCTCTTGAACCCCATGGCTCACCCTTAGTTAAATCTCGCCGACCAGGAAGGAAGCATTTATACTCCGTTTCCTGTTAGCCAACCATGTCCTCTTGCACTATGAGCTGGCTGGCTACTTAACATTCATGCCAGTTCCATGGCAAGAAAGCAATGCAGTTTGGCCACCATTTACAACCCTCTTCCTCACACACATGTATTGGTACACTGGGAATGCCATGTTTGTTGCAGTGTTCATTTGCCAGTGAGAGGAGGATCTTAAGGATCACCTCTGCAAGCATGTAATTTTGTACTGTCCTGATTATTATGTAATGCCTCCCCCCCCCCCCCCCCCCCAAAGTAGTGCAGCTCAACAATTCAGTTCCTTGCGTTCTTTGATTTGGTTTCCATTACACTGGACAGCAAATTTTTTCCAAAGTGTCGCTTCTTCAGAATTTTTTTTGTGATTATGATAGACCACTTGGAGTTGAACACAAATTTAATTTCACCCTACTTATATGACACAGAAATTTGGAGTAACAAGAAATTAATTTTATTGAATATAACGCATTTAATTGCATAATGGCGCTGACGCTGTGTAATAGTTCAACTAAGCTAAAAACGTTTTGATGATGATTTTCATTTGTACTCAGTGTCTGAGGCTTCCTGCTTAAGTGTTCAACAATAATCAGCCAGCATTGATGGATTCCAGTTGCCCTGATGCCATTTCTCCATAACAGCATGTCCTGGTGAAACCTTTCACCATGCTCATCACTGACAGCATCAAGATTTGTAGGGAAGAAGTCTAAATGGGAATGCAGAAAATGAATCTTTAGTGACATGTCACACTTCATGGTTTTGTGTGCTCGAAGCATGTTGTCACTCAGCTGCATGTTGTTTTGTGTTCTGTAGTTGCCAAAAATAATTTCAGCAACATCTTTGAATGCCTTCCATGTAATTTTCTCTGGTCCCACTAGAAGTTCTTCAAGTTGCCTTTTATTCATGACCTGTTTGATTTGTAGACCAACAAAAGTGTCTTACTTAATTTTGGCATCAGTTATTCTGCGAATCATCTGTCTCAAATATTGAAATCCTTCATGGAAATGTTTGTGTCTGGTAATAGCAGATACCATCCATGCAGGCTTGAAATCAGTAATCTTGCTTTTTCCTTTGACAAGCTCAAGTCTCTGATCACGTCATTTAACTCAGATTGAGTTATCAGATGAGACTCGCTTAACATAAAGGGTTCAAAATCTGTGTCAGTATCTGTCTGGTTTTCTATTCCTGGCTTGTGCATCATGACATCTTCGTCTACTTCCTCTAAACTCCTTGTCTTTGTTGGCTTCAGTACTAGAAGATTATTGTATGTGGCACAGGTCTGATAGCTAAAAGGAGATTGGGGTATTCAATGGTTTTCTTTTTTCTAGCAGAGAAACTAGACAAACTGGTCAGACAGAAGTAGGAGTCTGTCTGGTGATCCTGCTGCTCTCGCCATATCATCAGAGCAGCAAACAGCATTGACTTCCGAATACCTCTGAGCTAAACTCTAAGATCAACAGCGCATGTTGCACAATAAATGTGAGGAGCCCAGTCTTTGTCTCGGTCACCAACTTTACACTCAAAGTAGAGCTCATAGGCTTTCTTAATAAGAGGAGTCATGCTCTGTCTTTGAGAGTTAAATGTATGCTCACCACAATTATCCAGAAAGTATCACAACACTGGGGAGATACACAAATACTCCTAAAAATGCAATTGTTTTATTATAATGAGTATACACTATATGCTATGCATATAGAGCATGTGCGTCAACATGATCACAAGGCAATATACATGTAAATGTAATACATGTAAATGTAATACATGGAACAGTGTGTATGATTTTTTTTTGTAGCCTTTCTATAAACCAGTCTTGCATACAGTATCTGCCCTGCCTAAGCATGCCTGCACAAAACACAAAACTTTTCAGCTTACATTGTGGGCAATATTTTAATTGACTCAAGTTGTGAATTGAAATAACAAATTTAAGACATTTCAAAAAATAGGGTGTGATAGGGAAATTTCATGCTGATTTTCATGATCAGCAGCCCAAAGTCCATAAGATACAGCGAACATGATTTGAGAAGCAAAATCTTTGTTGTCCAGTGTTATTATTGACAGTGCATTTGCATTTAGGCCTCTGCAAATTCTAGGAAGGGGTGAGTAACCACAAAATGGAGGTCTCCTGCTTGAAAGCTAAAGAACATTGAAAAAGTTATAATTCTGTTTTCTCAGCTTCAAAATGATACAACCTAGAATTGATCTAATAATTTTTTTAGGTAGTTTTATGGTATAGAGAATGTGATAGATAATCAATACTTTTCAGTTTAAATTTGCTTTCACTAAAGAATCATTATAAATATCGGGTAGTACACTGTCCTCCAGTATTGATTCAGTTTAAGACCCCCTCTGGAGACTTGAACTCGGGCAGGGGTATGGCGGGCAGAGCCAAGGATCTTTCCACTCTTGCATTTGGATGCAAAAGGTCCTATGTCACCATCTCAAAGAAGGAAGGGAAGTTGCTCCAAAGTTCTGAGCAATATTTATCTTTCATTTTCTAGTTCTAAATTAAGGGCCTAATCATTATAACATTACCTCTAATGTGAGCTGTCTGGGTACAAGCTGGCTGCCATGTTGCTCATATTGCTTCTCTCAATTTCAATAAAGTTACTTCAAGAGCATTGAAGTGCCTTGTGATTTTCTCCAGGGTATCTTAAACTTGTTTTATAAAATAGAAATAAGGGATTGCTGTCCTGAAATGTTAGCTGTTTCTCTTTCCACTGATGCTGCTTGATCTACTGAGCTTCTCCAGCCTTTTCTGTTTTCATTACAATATAAATGGAAGCATTTTAATTGTGCTCCTTTTGTGTTGTGTATTTCTTTATATATTCTACTGAATTTTGATAGAAAAATTTATAGGGTTTATTGGCTCTTTTAGGTTTTGCTAGTATAAAACTTAATGCCTGTCCTGTTGCAAAGCACAATAAGTGATGTTATTGAGGTAGGAAATTCTGTTCCAGATAAAACTGAAATAATAATTGCATTCCAGTTGGGACTTGTTGTAACTTTGGGTAATTATTTCCATCATCCTGTCTGGAGGTGCTAGTTTCACTTTGGTTAATTGCTTTCTTTACATGTGGCTTGTATTAGAATTTATCGTGGATGATTAAATTTGAAAGCCTTTTAGTTTGCGTTGAAAGTAATTATGACTTTATGTTTACAGGCCCGTCAGTCACTGGAAAGAGAATTTAACAACCTCTTGGCTGTAGGAACGGACCGGAGACTAGATGATGTAAGATTTAAATGTAACTCGTGGAGATTTTTATAATCTTATTCTCCCCATTCATTTGATTTCTGTGTATAAATGGTGACAATTCTGTCCAAGTAAACTTTATTGTACTTCAGGGTAAACTTTTATTGCTTAGAGTCAATTAATCTGCATGTATTTTGAATATTGAAGTGGAAACTATATATAACATGAGAGAATTAATGTGTACTTGTTTTATTTCCCTGAAGGAGGATGAAAAAGGTTTCAGGCGAGCTCCTTCCTGGAGAAAGAAGTTCCGACCAAAGGACGTAAGGGGTATGACACCTGGATCAGCAGAGACACTACCTGCTAATTTTAGAGTTACCTCAACAATATCTTCACCCTCCATGCAGCCAAAGAAGATGCAAACAGATGGTGTGTATTGATTTCCTGTTGAAGGACATTAATTGGCACATTAAATATGTATTCAGTGGCCATTTAATTAGGTACAGTTGTACAACTTAATGCAAATAACTAATCAACCAATCATGTGTCAGCATTAAAAGCATGCAGGTATTGTCAAGAGGTCATTTGTTCACACCAAACATCAGAATGGGAAAGAAAGGTGGTCTAAGTGACTTTGACTGTGGAATGCTTGTTGGTGCCAGGCAGTGCCAGAAGCTGCTGATTTCTGGGATTTTCATGCACAGCATTGTCTTAGAGTTTACAGAGAATTGTGTGGGAAAGCAAACAAAAAAAATCCCGTGAGCGGCAGTTCTGTGTTAATGAGAGAAGTTAGAGGAGAATGACCAAGTTCAATCTGACAGGAAGGTGACAGTAACTCGAGTAACCATGCTTTACAACAGTGGTGTCCAGAAGACAATATCTTGAGTCTACAACATGTCTAGCCTTAAAATGGATGGGCTAGAACAGCAGAAAGTCACAAACATACACTCAGTGGTCAATTTATTAGTTACCAGATGTACCTAGTAAAGTGGCCACTGAGTGAGTGTACAGTATATTGTATTTGCCATTTGGATACCTGAAAATATTTACAGACTTTGCATTAATTTTAAATGTACAAGTATGTCAAAATCAATTTAGCTTTATTTGATAACCCGCAATGCAAAGTAACAAAAAGCCAGTTTTCTGTATACCTTAACAGTGAATGTTTGATCACAGTTCAAAATCCTGTTTTGTCTCAATGGTGGCTTAACATTTGCAAAATAGTTTTGCACTCAAAAATAGCAAAATGATATTTCTGCTTCAATATTCTAAGCTTTGCCTTTTTCACAATCTTGAAGCTAAGCTTCGTATTTTGTTCTTTTTAATTTAAACTAAGTTCAGTGCATTCCTCTGAACTTGTGAATTATACTGAAATGACATTATGCACCACTGTGTCAATTATAGTTTTAAAATAAACATCACGGCTGAGCTAAGCAAACTAGTGTAGATTCCAACTGGGCCTTCTGTTTAGGTCTGTGGTGAACAAGCCTGTGCAAGAGAAGCTCTGCCACACATTAAAAGAAAATGTAAAATCAGGCTGAGTTCCTGTTGCTAATCCTAAATGCTGTTCTGTAATGGGATGGGGTTTGGCTTGACTGGGTTTCTGTTTGCTGTGGCTCCATAGGCAGAACCGATGTTTTGAATTCAAGTTCTATGTCAAAAGTTTAAGCTTGTATTTCAGATTGACATTCCAATGGAGCCACCTTATAAAAGCTTGTTTAGACCATAAGACATGGGATCAGAATTAGGCTATTTTGCCCATTGAGTCTGCTTTGCCATTCCATCATGGCTGATTTATTATCTCTTTCAATCCCACTCTCCTGCCTTCTATAATCTTTGACATCCTTTCTAATTAAGAGCCAATCAACCTCTGCCTTAAATATACCCAGTGACTTGGTCTCCACAGCCATCTGTGGAAATGAATTCCTCCTCATCTCTGTTCCAACGGGATGTCCTTCGATTCTGACCCTGTGCCCTCTGATCCTAGTAAACATCCTCTACATATCCTCTTTATCTAGGCTTTATCTAGTGTTCAACAGATTTCAGTGAGATCCCCATCATTCTTCTAAACTCCGGTGAGTACAGGCCCAGAGCCATCAAATGCTCCTCATATGTTAACCCTTACATTCCTGGGATTGTTCTCATGAACTTTCTATGGACCCTGTGGAGTTACATCACAATAATATCTTGGAAAACTACAAAAATATAATTTCAGAGTAACATTCATCCTTTAACATGTGATCTGCATTGAAACTATTTAACTCCCTGGGTTTTCAGCTTTAATCAACTGGTTCAGTTTTGCTTTTACATTTGTAAGGTTGTTTCTTTGTAACTAACTGCATGTTCTCTGCATGCTATTTCTCAATGCAAATCACAGGCAGTGTTTCTGGAGAGCAAAGAATGGATTCTGCCACTGTACGAACCTATTCGTGTTAATTTTGGGTAAGTATTCATAGAGTAGCTTTTATCTGCCATGATCTCTGCATGTTATCATGCAGAAGTTCCTTTCGCTAATTAAAAATTCAGAGTAAAGTAGCTAGGTGCCTTCATAATACTATTTTGAGATAGAGATTCCTTCTGTAGCCTGGGTAAATGAATTGCTAAGTGGAGGAGCTGAGTACTGGAAGTATCCTCTATTTTCATTAAAGAAACAATGTTTAGATGTACTACACTTAATTCTGATGCAATTGAGAATTTGCAAGCAGTAGTGGTACACCAAAATTTCATGTAAATAGATCTTGCTGTACCTACACTAACTTGTGTTAAGTGTACTACCATAAATTTGAAGAAGTTTATGTAATGAAAAATCCTCTGAATTACGTAATAAGTTGGTCATTGTTATTTGATCTTTTTAGTATTTTTTTTGCTCTTCTGGCTTTTAACCAGCATGCTGTTCACAAGCCACCTGGGTAGGCAGGTAATCTCTGCATAGTTTCTTTCAGTACCTTTGTTAAATAACTTGTTGCATGTACATACAGACACCTGTCAGAACTGCCAATCTAACATTTCATTTTTGATTTACAATTACCCACTTGCAGGGAAGCAGCAGTGTGGTTCTTCTGCAGATAGTTATTTTAGACCTTAGCTGACTATTAGATATCCCCAATATGTTGTTGCTTTCTCTTTAGCTGTGTGTGCTAATCATAAATATGGTTTATTAAACCACTGCTCAATAATCTTAGGAGCTGAGTAAACAGCCACTGTACATTCTGCTTAGTTCAGTTGCAATGTCCTACACAGGGTAAAACTCAGCAGTGAAAATCTGACCAGCATAACTGGAGGTTTGATTTATGCTGTTTAGTCTATGTGTATATAAATCATTTTGGGGTCAAAAACTGATGGTTACAAAATAAGAAAGTTCAATAGGTTTCCAGCTTATAGGATAACACCACACATACCCACTAATGAATTTCAAAATGAGAAATTCAGTAAGGCTGCTGTCTAGAGTGCCTTCTCTCTAGTGCTAGGGCTGAGATGTAACTAAGTGTTGTTTTTAAAAGATAGTGGATGGAATTTTGAAACAATTGGAAAGAATGAAGACATTACAGCATTAGTTTCTTGTGGTTGGAAAATTAAACAAATTGTTGTGTAATAAGAACAGACTTCTCATCAGCTCACTAATTTCTGAAGGTTAAACTGGACAGACTTGCAAAGCAACACACCCAGTACAGCACACACCTTGAAGTTAATTCCAATGATAATCTGTTGTCCCAGTGATGGAACAGTTCATCACTAGAATTAACTTGAGGATGTCCATTTTTATATGCTGTTGTGCATGCTCTACAAGTTACTATCACCATTCCCCTATTGTAACAGGAAGAGCTGATAACTTCATTGTCATCACTGTAAACGCCAGGGGTTACCAGTGACCCTTGATGAGTTGTTCCAGCACTCCACCGACTGCCGTGTTAGATGCGTCCACTGTGAGGGCGGTAGGGGCGTCCGTTCTGGGGTGCACTAGCATCGCGGCGTTTGCCAAGGCTTCTTTGGTTTTAATGAAAGCGGCGGCAGACTCCTCGTCCCAGGTAATGTCCTTGCCCTTACCCGACATTAGGGCGAACAGGGGGCACATGATTCGGGGTGCTGAAGAGAGGAAGCGGTGGTAGAAATTTACCATACCCACGAATTCCTGAAGGCCTTTGATTGTGTTGGGTCGGGGGAAATGGCGGACCGCGTCTACCTTGGCGGGCAGAGGGGTTGCCCCATCTTTAGTAATCCTGTGGCCCAGGAAGTCGATGGTGTCGAGCCCGAACTGGCATTTGGTCGGGTTGATTGTTAGGCCGTATTCACTTAGTCGGGCGTAGAGTTGACAGAGGTGGGACAGATGCTCCTGACAACTACTTCTGGCTATGAGGATGTCGTCCAAATAGATGAAAGCGCAGTCCAGGTCACGTCCCACCGCGTCCATTAACTGCTGAAACGTCTGTGCGGCATTCTTTAGACCGAACGGGGTGATGAGTGCCGTTTTGAGGACGTCGTCCAGATGCATCGGGATTTGATGGTATCCCCTGACGAGGTCTACCTTGGAGAAGATCCGTGTGCCATGCAGATTTGCTGCAAAATCCTGAATGTGCGGCACAGGGTAGCGGTCCGGTGTTGTAGCCTCGTTCAGCCTGCGGTAGTCGCCGCATGGTCTCCAGCCCTCTGTTGCCTTGGGCACCATGTGCAGGGGGGAGGCCCATGGGCTGTCGGACCGCCGTATGATCCCCAGTCCCTCCATCCTCTTGAACTCCTCCTTCGCCAGTCAGAGCTTGTCCGGGGAAGCGTTCGAGCACGGGTGTGGAGGGGTGGTCCTTGTGTCGGGATGTGGTGCTGTACGCCGTGTCTGGGCATGGCTGCCGTGAACTGCGGCGCCAGAACCGATGGGAAATCCGCCAGGACTCTGGTGTGAAGTCGTTGTCGGACAGCGTGATGGAGTCTAGGTGTGGGGCCGGCAACTGGGCTTCACCCAGGGAGAACGTTTGAAAGGTCTCGGCGTGGACCAGTCTCTTCCTTGCAAGGTCGACCAGTAGGCTGTGAGCTCGCAAAAAATCCGCTCCCAGGAGCGGTTGGGCTACGGCAGCCAGTGTGAAGTCCCACGTGAACCAGCTGGAGCCGAACTGTAGCCACACCGTACGGGTGCTGTAGGTCCTTACTGTGCTGCCGTTCGCGGCCCTCAGGGTGGGACCCACTTCTCTGTTGCAGGTGTCATAACTCGTCGGAGGTAAGATGCTGATCTTGGCTCCGGTGTCGACCAAAAAGTGGCGTACCGACTGCTTGTCCCAGACATACAGGAGGCTATCCCGATGGCCAGCCGCCGTAGTCATCAGCTGCGGCTGGCCCTGGCGTTTCCCGGGAACTTGCAGGGCGGGCTACAGCGGTGGGCTTCTGTGCCCCACCGCTGGTGGTAGAAGCACCCTTGTCCGTTGGTCTCCTCACCCCTGCCTCTGGGGTTAGTGGGCTCTGTGGCCAGGCCTGGTCTGGTCTGCTGCTGGGAGCGTAGCCTGGTGATCTGTGCGACGGATGCCCCACTCTCCTTCTTGGCTTTCTACAGCACGTTTGCCTGGGCTGCCACCTTCCAGGGGTCACTGAAATCCGCGTCGGACAGCAGCAGGCATATGTCCTCGGGCAGCTGCTCCAGGAACGCCTGCTCAAACATGAGGCAAGGCTTGTGTCCTTCGGCCAGGGACAGCATCTCGTTCATCAAAGCCGACGGTGGCCTGTCCCCCAAACCATCCAGGTGCAGTAAGCGGGCAGCTCGCTCGCGCCGTGAGAGTCCGAAAGTCCTTATGAGCAGGGCTTTGAATTCTGTGTATTTGCCGTCCGCTGGGGGGAGACTGTATGAACTCCTCAACCTGGGCGGCTGTCTCCTGGTCGAGGGAGCTTACCACGTAGTAGTAACGTGTGGCATCCGAGGTTATCTGCCGAATGTGGAATTGGGCTTCTGCTTGCTGGAACCATAGGTGAGGTCGCAGCGTCCAGAAGCTTGGCAGTTTTAACGAAACTGCATGAACAGATGCGGCGTCATTCATCTCCGGTCCAAATATCGTTTGGGCCATCGGGGTCACCAATTGTAGCGGTGTGCTACACCCAGTGCTGAAATAACGACACGTAGTCGGTGAGCTGCAGTTGCGAAAGAGGTTTATTCAAACTTCGCGGCCTTGCTTTAAAGCCTTCCTGTTCCCGCCCTCCTCGGGCGGGAATACTGTAGGGGGCGCGTGTTCACAGTCCTGTCCCACGCGCGGGCTTTTCCCCTTGCTGGTGAAGCAGGCTTGGCACCCTCTTTGGGACTGGCCTCAATGCCGGCGCGCGCCACTTTGTGAGCTGGTTTGAGTGCGCTGGGAAGTGGGTCGCCACAAATCTGTAAATTGACAAAGGGAAAGATATCTGGAAAATGCAACTAAATTACTATGCATTCAACCTTTTCATCAGCACGGAGAAATTGTGCTAACCATGGTTAGAAGTCTTTCCATTACGTTTGGAAAACTGGTTAAATTATTTTCCAAAACTTTTATTCCTTTTATTTCAGTTTCACTGTTACACTAAAATTAGAAATAAATGATCTAACATGCTAGCACTGTATAGAAAACATTTTCTTGTACTTGCCTTTCCATCTGTTCATTCTTACCACAGATCATGCACTTTGGGCAAATGTTGAATTTGATATATCATTTAATGTTTAATTTAGTATTTATTGGAGTCCTTTTATTTTTCAGCTCACTTACTCTATTTCAACAGATGACTGCACAGTAAAGCCTTCATACATGAAATGTATGTCACGTCAATTGGTGCAAATCCCAGGATATCAGTAATGTAGCAATATTTCTAACTTGGACTTAATATTTTGCTACAGAAATTTTAATTAGTTGAACCACAAGTCATGAGTATCCTAGATATAAATTTTAGAATAACTGTTTCTTATATTTATGTAAACCTGTTTCGATATTGATTTATTGTAGATCTAGCTTTAATTGTGTACACCTGCTAAAGGCACATTTTATAATGTATAATTCTTTCTTACATCAATTTTCTTTACTCTTAATCGTGTTATTTTTCAAGGAAATGTACCATATGTCTGTACGTATTCATCCCTATGAATACCATGGGGGTTTTGTAAATCATTATGTAATTACTACAGATATGCAGATTTTTTTTATAAAGTTGAAGACAATAAAATGTTATGGCATTTTCATGCTGTTTTTCGAAGAGAAACTGCATGCTGACAGCACTAGGTTTGTTGATGTTGTAGTTAGTTCCAAGTCTGTAATTAAATCCTTTTTAAACCACCTGTTCTAATTTTTAAAACTGTAAATGCTTATCCTTTTTTTGCAGTATGGTTCATAATGTGTAGATGGATATAAGAGAGAAAGCCATATATATAGGAATATTAAGGATAAAGTGGAACTGAATGCAAGCAAAGACCTGTCACAGTATTTCCTCCCTTTGCTCTTGGGAAAAGGCTGGTATAACTTTTCAATGGACCAATATTACTTGCTGGTGTCAACTGGGATGAAAAGGGAGGGCAGGTCTATTCAATTTATTGTATACGAAGAGGGGTACTTTTTAAAAATGAGATGAAAGCCTTATTTATTTTTCATGGACTATGGTTCACTGTTTTTGCAGCCCTTTCCTAATCTAGATACTGTGCATTTTATTTTGAGAGATGACCCATCAGTAGTAGACCGAGAAAATGTTGTCTTGGATATATCAATGAGACTGTTCAGTATTTTTGAAAAAAATATCGTTCAACATCTCAGCTACAGTTTCATTGGTATGGTGAGCTATGTATTGTGTACCTACACATTGTAACTGTCCTAAAGCTACTTGGATTGGTCAGTTTTTGATGTTTGTTGGCCTGAATCATGTACTGTCATTTGTCCAACATTCAGTTGCTGTCTGAGATTTTCCTCTGCTGCCTTGTAACAAATTATGTACAGTCTATACAGTATGTTGAACTATTTTTATCACAGTATTTATTGCTTTCTTTCAATAAAATTCTTAAACTTTTATTTTCCACTGCCAATAAACAAAGTAAACTGCTTATTCAATGTGTTTGGCTTTAACATTTGCCCACAACTACACTCACTAACTGCTTCAGCAGTTGGAACTGATTAGGGATGCTATTTGTGTCCAAACAGAAACTTTCCACATGATTTTTCCTACTTGTTGCTTATAGGATAGACAACACTAAAAATGTAGTGAGCATGATTAGTAAATTTGCAAACAATTCTGAAATTGGTGGAATTATAGATGGTGAAGAAAGTTGTCTGAGGATAGAGCAGGACAAAGATCAGCTGGAAGGTTGGGTAGGATGGTGGCAGATAGGATGTAATCCAGACAGTTGTAAGGAAATGCACTTTAAATCCCAATAGAATTCAGCCTTGAGTATAAATGGCTGAGAACCTTAAGCATTAATGTACAGAGGGACTTTGGGGTTTTAGTTTGTACTGAGTGGCAGCGCAGGTGAATAAGGCGATGGTATTTAGTGTGCTTCCTTCATAGGCTGAAGGCATAGGGTATAAGAGGCGAGGCATCATATTGCAGCTGTACAAAACACTGGTTAGACTACACTTGCAGTATCGTGTACAGTTCTGGTCCAGCACTACAGCTTGGATGTGGCAGCAAGAGAGTGCAGAAGAGACCTACCAGAAAAGTGGCTAGAATGGAGGGCTGTAGTTTTAGAGATTGGATAGGTTGGGGTGATTCTCACAGGAATGTAAAATTTTGTATGTAAATTGGCCATTATGCTTCCTACATTACGTCAGTGATTATGCTTCAAACAGACTGCATTGTATAAAATGTTCTTTGGACTATCCTTACATCATGAAGGTGAATTTATAAGTGAAGTTCTTTCTAACGCCAAGGGATAGATCTTTAATTATTTAAGAAATAGACTGGAAAATTAAACTCGTATCAATATTGATATCAAAGATGAACAAATTTAAACTAATTCTGAAATATTGCTAGAATGTCTGACACACTAATAGGTTTGAATTTATGATAATTAAGTAACTGACCTTAATCAACAGCTATTAACCTTGTTGTGATTTCTCTTTACAAAATTGGCTGCAGCATCAATGCTGTAATCATTAATCATTTTCAAGAGAACAGACCCCTGCCAAGGGGTCACCCTGCTATCTGGCAATGGGATTTCTCCACCAAGATCCTCCATAGCTATCTCCTCTATAGTGTTGTCCAAATTGCAATATAGATTCTGAGGATCCAGATGCAGAATGGACTAGTCTTCATCCTGTAACTGCTCCAAGAGAAATGCAGAAAGCTGGGTCAACCTCTAAATGTGGCCTTTTCAGACCTCATGAATACTTTACATCCCATCAATCAAGAACTCAAAACTCAAAAAAGTGCTTAATTATTTGCTTCTAAAAATCCAACTCCATCCCACGTTTGTACCATGATGGCAAGAGAGCTGTAATCTTTATCAATAAACCCAATGTCAGCACACTCTTGTCAGGCAAAGCTGTTCCATCGCCCCAACAGTGTGCTCAACCTTACTCACTGCAACACCATCCTTCCTGGAGTGAAACTAACCTTGCATAGGTGGGACACTCATCCCAAATGCTGGAAATACACGGCAGGTCAAGCAGCATCGGTGGAAGGGGAAAAAAACTTCCAGGATTGAAATGTTAACTCCACTTTTCTATCCACAGATTCTGCGCAGGAGAGGAGGTGCTTGGTGGAGCAAACTAGTGGTTAGTCTGGGAATTGGAACACACCTGCTATTTATTCTGGGCTTCTATGTGTAATACTCAGACCACACGTGTACGTGCACATTGGAGGGAAGAGCTCCAAGCCTTCATTTCATCACCCCCAAAACAAAGGTCCTCTAACAAAGTTCAACTGTAAAGGCTTTATGGAAGGCATGGATCAATTGTCTTACCTCAGCAGCAATCTTTTAGCAAACCCATCATCTTCAGTGGAACTTAGATTAGGAGAATGGGCAAAGAAGTGGCAGATAGAATACAGTGTTGGGCAATGTACGGTCATGCAGTTTGGTAGAAGGAATAAAGGTATAGACTATTTTCTAAATGGGGAGAAAATTTGGAATCCGGTGCAAAGGATTCCCTGAGGGTGACCTTGCATGTTGAGTTGGTGGAAAGGAAGGCAAATGATGGTTAGCATTCATTTTGAGAGGACTAGAATAGAAATGATGAGGCTTTTAAAGGCATTGGTCAGACTGCTCTTGGAGTATTCTTGGAGCAGTTTTGGGCCCCTTATTCAAGAAAGGATGTGCTGGCATTGGAGATGGTCCAGAGGAAGTTTGCAAGAATGATCCTGGGAATGAAAGGGTTACCATATGAGTGTTTGATAGCTCTGGGCCTTTACTTGCTGGAGTTTAGAAGAAATATTAGATATTGAAAGGCCTAGATAGAGTGGATGTGGAGAAGATGTTTCCTATAGTAGAGGAGTATAGGACCAGAAGTCACAGGCTCAGAATTCAAGAATACCCCTTTAGATCGGAGAGGAGGGGGAGCTTCGTTATCCAGAGAATGGTGAATATATGGAATTCATTGCCACAGACAGCTGTGGGGGCCAAGTCATTGGATATATTTAAAGCAGAGGTTTATGATTAGTAAGTGTGTCAAAGGTCTACAGGGAGAAGACAGGAGAATGGCATTGAGGGGGATAAATCGACCATGATGGAATAGCAGGGCAGGCTTGATGGACTGAATGGTTTAATTCTGCTTCCATGTCTTATGGCATCCTTGTGGCCATGAGCAGAAGTGAATCTAAAGACCTCAAGCCTGACAGAGGACACATGGTCTACCATGCAGCTATGATCCCTCACTTCCAGTATGCAACTGAGTCTTGGACTACCTACAGAAAACAGCAATACCATTGACAGTGTTGCCGAAGTTCTTCCAAGTTCATTGGCAGGGTAACTGAATAAATAAGAGCATTCTCTCCAAGGCAATATTCCATGTATCGCAGTCCTAATCAAATTGCTCTGATGGATAGGCCATATCGATCTAATGCCCAAAGGAGCTCTTTATTCTGAGCTCTGTCACAAAAGATTACCAAAGATAGAAGATTAGATTAATAATAGATTACTCAAAGTTGTAACATCCCACTAAGTCACTCTCCCATGAAGATTAGAGTAAAGGGGTATTCAGGAGCACACAGAATCCCAATGTAAATAGAAGAAGGAGCATTCCACTTCCCAGTCTGACCACTAGTCTACCCAATGAAATGCCTCTTCCCCCACATGTAGCAGAGTCTGCAAGATCAACAGTGGCTTTTGCAGATCTCATAACCCACAGACTTCGAGCAAAATCAAGTCATTCTGAATCGTGAAACAATGTTCAGGGAAGTTAGAGGCCATTTACAATTGATTCAGCTTCATTTATTTATGACGTGCATCATTTATATATTTATACAGTGAAATGTGTCATTTGTGTTAACAACCAACACAGCCTAAGGATGTGGTTAATTTATGCTTTTTGTGTATTACATTAGAGCAGGAGTCAGCCACCTGACCTGTTGAGTCTGCTTGCCTTTTGTCCAGAACCCTTAATTCCTCTGCTATTGAACTGTCTAACTACCATAACTATATTTAGGTAGCCTCTACTGCTTTCCCGGGCACCATTGCACTGCCTCCAAGGTCAGTATATCTTTCCTCAAGTAATGAGACTAGAATCCTCTTCTCATTGTCACCATTGGACAGGAGGTACAGAAGTTTTAGTTCCCACACTATCAGGTTCAGAAGATATGGAAGCAGAATTAGGTATTTGGCCTGTTGAGTCTACTCTGCCACTCCATCATGGCTGATTTATTATCCCTCTTAAGTCCATTCTCCTGCCTTCTGCCCCTAACCTTTGATGCCTTGATTAATCAAGAACCTATCAACCTCTACCTTAAATATACCTAATGACCTAGCCTGCAGAGACATTGCTTACCCTACACCAATCTGGTTCCTGAACCGGGAGTGGATAACTTCATTCACTACTCTGAACTGATTCTATGATCTATAGACTCATTTGCAAGAACTTTTTCCAACTCATGCTTGATATTAGTTTTTGTATTTGCACAGTTTGTGTTTTGCACATTATTTAGGTAATCTTTGTCTGTTGATACACTGTTTTCATAAATTCTGTTGTATTTCTTTTTGCCCTGTAAATGCCTGAAAGAAAATGTATCTCGAGGTATCATCACATATATTTACTTTGATTATACATTTACTTTGAACTTTGAGAACTACACACAGTACACCAGGTGCGGCCTCGCTAGTACCCTGTACAGTTGCAGCGTAAACTCCCTGCTCTTAAATTCACTCCCTCTAACAATGAAAGCCAACATTCTATTAGCCTTCTTGATAAAATATTGCACCTGCAAACTGGCCCTTTTGTAATTCATGCACAAGCACTCCAAGTCCCTCTGCACAACCGCCTGCTGCCACGTTTCACCATTTAAGTCATCTATTTTTTTATCTTTCGAAGTATTCACCAACATTCTCCATCTATCAGACCCAGTCTTCTGCGCATGGTACTGTTTCTGATAAGAAAGAGAAATTACACCTCAGTATTTTGTAGCACAGTGCCGATGGGGTGAATGTAGAGTTGGGTTGTGTTTTGTAAAACAGTCTAAAGGGCAAACTATTTCAAATACAGTTGTGTGCTTTCCTGCCTTCTGGCATATTGGTGCAGCAGTCAGGGCTGCTACCTCAGCCCCTGGGATTTGTGTTCAATCCTGACCTCTGGTGCTGTCTGTGTGCAGTTTGCATGTTCTCCCTGTGACCGTTTAGGTTCCTGAGAGCTGCTGCAGTTTCTTCCCCCCTCCCTAAAACATCCCGGTAGGTTAATTGATGACCGTAAATAATACCTTGGAGTAGTTAAGTGGCAAAAGAATTTTAAAAAGGCATTTGAGAGAGAACAGGGAAACAAGTAGTGGGACAGATGGAATTATCATGTTGAGACCTGGCATAGTCCTGATGGAATAAATGGTCTCTTGCATCCAGGACCAGAGGCCACAGCCTCAGAATAGGATATCCCTTTAGTTGAGAGGTGGGGAGGAATTTCTTTTGCCAGAGAGTGGAATTCATTGCCGCAGGTGGCTGTGGAGGCCAAATCATTGAGTATATTTAAAGCAGAGGTTAGTCAGGACATCAAAGATTATCAGGAGAATGAGGCTGAGAGGTATAGTGGATCAGCCGAGATCAAATTGCAGAACGGACTCGACAGGCTGAGTGGCCTAAATGTGCTCCTATATCTTATGGTTGTACGTTCTTTTGCTGTACTGGGAGCTGCGACAGCTCTGACAGGAAAATGACCTCTTGCTATGCTGAAACCTGGGACAGGCAAATGGGCTCTTGCTACGCTGAAACCTGGGACAGGCAAATGGGCTCTTGCTACGCTGGAAGCTGGGGCAGTTCTGATGTGGTGAATGGTCTCTTTCTGTGCTGGGAAGTGGCATGGTTCTGTTGGAGCGAAAAGAGATCTTGGGACACATAACAAAAAGCTTGTTCAAAAATGTTGCAAAGGAGCCTCTAAAATGATGAAAGAAAGGTGAAGGGGCTTAGAAGTAATTACATTCTGGGAACATTAAAATACTAGGATTAAATGTGAACAAGTATTTTAGAGGACTGTACATCTGGAGGAGATTATATAGATGGGTAGGGGTTGAGATTTGAAAACAAAAGTGTGAATTTTAAATGATTTTATCTCAAACTGAGGACCAAAATAGTTCAGTCTACTTGGTGTAGTCTCAGTAGTGGCTTGTATAATTGCAATATTTTGTATATACTCCGAACCACTTGAAATAGATGCTTTTTAAACATTTTGAGAATATAACTGGTTTGCTTTGCAATTTTTTTAATTTATTCATTTTCAGGATCTATATATTGTCAGCATGGCCAGCATTTATTATCCATTCCTAATTGCACTTGAGAAAGTAGTGCTGAGGGTGCTCCCAGAGTGCTGTTGAATAAGAGACCTCCAGGATTTGGATCCAACAAAGACCCAGTGATATATTTCAGACCCGACATAGGTTGTCAGACTGCTTTGTTGAGCACCTTAAATCTGTTTGCCAAAATAAGTGAGTTTTACCATTGGGCATCCATTTTAATTTTACTTTCCATTCCAACATGTCGGTCCATGCCTTCCTCTACTGTCAGGTTGGAGATGCAACACCTTATATTCCAATCTCCAACGTATTGGTGTGAACTTTAATTTATCTAACACCTGGTAATTTCTTCCCCCTCCCCTTCTCTCTTTTTGGTCATTCCCCATTCTAGTTCCTTGCTTGCCGCTTCTCTTCTCACCTTATTTTGGTTCCCCTTCCCCTTTAACCCATGGTCCACTGTCTTTTGCTTCAGATTCCTTCTTCAGCCTTTACCTCTTCCACCTATCCCCCATCACCCATTCAACCATCTTCTCCCCTCACCTGGCTTCACCTATCACCTGCTAGCCTGTACTCCTTCCCCTCTCCACCTACCTTCTTATTCTGGCTTCGGCCACCCTCCTTTCCGGCCCTGATGCACGGTCTCGGCCTAAAATGTTGACTGTTTATTCTTCTCCATGGACACTGCCTAGCCTGCTGAGTTCCTCCAACATTTGGTGTGTGTTGCTTTCAATAGATTTCAAAGTCTAGGACTAGAGGTCACAGCCTCAGAATACAGCCTTAGAACAGAGATGAAGAGAAACGTCTTTAGCCAGAGGGTGGTGAATCTGTGGAATTCTTTGTCACAGATGTCTATGGAATGCAAGTCATTGGGTATATTTAAAGTGGAGGTTGATTGATTCTTGATTAGTCAGTGTTATGAGGAGAAGACAGGAGGATGCAGTTGAGAGGGATAATAAATCCTGTCCCTATGTTTCATGGTCTTATTCCAGATAACATGCAGCTTGCAGTGAAACCAGAAGGTAGTGTTCCCATGTACATGAAACCATTGTCTTTCGTAGTGGCATTGGGAAGTGTTTTGGGGGTAGCCAAGGCAAATAACTGTGGTGCATCCTGTAGATATTACATGTAAGTCAGCAAAGGATGTAAATGCTATAGGTGATGGATGGGGTGTAGGCTACATGGTCCTGGATGATGTTCAGTGTTAGTATCACACTTGCCAAGGCAAGTAGAAGACGTTCCATCACACTGTTGATGTACCTTGTAGGCTTGTGCTTTCCAAGGCAGGGTAATAAGCAACCTGCCTATCAAATGTGCACCATGCTTCTTCCCTGGTTGCAAGTTGCCAAGACTCTGAAACATTATTTTTAATTTTGTTGTTTTATTTAGAGATACAACACAGTCACAGACCCTTCCAGCCCAATGTGGCTGTGTTGTCCAATTATATCCATGTTGCACTTGGGTAGGACCAACCAGGGTAGGTCTCTAGTTTAAGCCTTGGCTGAGGTTTGCGTGTGTGTCCTTGAGCAAGGCACTTAATCACACATTGCTCTGCGACGACACCGGTGCCAAGCTGTAGGGGTCCTAATGCCCTTCCCTTGGAGAACGTTAGTGGCATGGAGAGTGAAGACTTGCAGCTTGGGCAACTGCCGGTCTTCCATAATAAACACCTTGCCCAGGCTTGCACCCTGGAAACTTTCCAAGGTGCAAATCCATGGCCTATCAAGACTACGCAGTGAACAGTAGGGAACTGAAGAGTGTGGTAGAACAAAGGGATCTGGGAATACAGGTCCATAATTCATTGAAAGTGGTGGCTCAGGTAGATAGGGTCGTAAATAAAGCTTTTGGCACATTGGCCTTCATATATCAAAGTATTGACTGAAGGAGATGGAGTGTTATGTTGAAGTTGTATAAGACGTTGGTGAGGCCCAATTTGGAGTATTAAGT
This sequence comes from Hemitrygon akajei, assembly GCF_048418815.1. Lineage (NCBI taxonomy): Eukaryota > Metazoa > Chordata > Chondrichthyes > Myliobatiformes > Dasyatidae > Hemitrygon > Hemitrygon akajei. The sequence continues at coordinate 174,825,748 of NC_133129.1, forward strand.
GTAGTTCCATTCACCTACCTCCAGGAAAGATGTAAGTAAGGTTGAAAGAGTACAGAGAAAATTTACAAAAATGTTGCCAGGACTGGATAAATGAGTTATAAGGAAAGATTGAATAGGTTAGGACTTTATTCCTTAGAATGTAGAAGATTGAGAGGAGATCTGATAGAGGTATACAGAATTATAGAAACATAGAAAACATACAGCACAATACAGGCCCTTCGGCCCACAAAGCTGTGCCGAACATGTCCCTACCTTAGAACTACCTAGGCTTTACCCGTAGCCCTCTATTTTTCTAAGCTCCATGTAGCCATCCAGGAGTCTCTTAAAAAACCCTATCAGTTACGCCTCCACCGCCACCACCAGCAGTCCATTCCACGCACTCATCACTCTCTGCGTAAAAAACTTACCCCTGACATCTCCTCTGTATCTACTTCCAAGCACCTTAAAACTGTGCCCTCTCATGCTAGCCATTTCAGCCCTGGGGAAAAGCCTCTGACTATCCACACAATCAATGCCTCTCGTTATCTTGTACACCTCTATCAGGTCACCTCTCATTCTCCATCGCTCCAAGGAGAAAAGGCCGAGTTCACTCAACCTATTCTCATAAGGCATGCTCCCCAATCCAGGCAAAATCATAAACCTCCTTTGCACCCTTTCTATGGTTTCCACGTCCATCCTGTAGTGAGGCAACCAGAATTGAACACAATACTCCAAGTGGAGTCTGACCAGGGTCCTATATCGCTGCAACATTATCTCTCTGCTCTTAAACTCAATCCCACGACTGATGAAGTCCAATGCACTGTATGAGGGATGTAGATAGGGTAAATGCAAGCAGGCTTTTTCCACTGAGGTTGGGTGAGACTAGAACCAGAGGTCATGGGTTAAGGGTAACATGAGGGGAAACTTCTTTACTCAGAGGGTCGTGAGAGAGTGGAATGAGCTGCCAGTGCAGGTGGTGCATGCGAGCTCGATCTCAAAGTTTAAGAGAGGTTTGGATAAATCCATGGATAGTCAGGGTATGGAAGGCTATGGTCTAGTGCAGGTCGATGGGGACTAGACAGTTTAAATTGTTCAGCACGGACTAGATGTGCCAATGGGCCTGTTTCTGTGCTGTACTTTTCAATGACTCTCTGACCAATTAACTTCCTAACCTGTGCCATCCTTGAAATGTAGAAGGAAACTGAAACACCCATGTGGTCACAGGGAAAACGTACAAACTCCTTACAGACAGCAGCGGGGATTGAACCCAGGTCGCTGGCACTGTAAAATGTTACGTTAACCGCTACGCTACCATGCCACCCTTCATTCTGCCTCAGTACTTTCCTCTTGTTCATTCACTAAAAGACCAGAGCTTTGCCAGAAATTAAATTGGTAAAGTACATTATAACTAAAGAAACTCTCAGAGAAACAAAGGCAGCATTTCCTACTTGTATTCGGTGCCACTTCGCCAGTTCTATACAAACTATGTATCAGAGGGCATCTGGTTACACACTACTTAAATTGGTACGATCAATCTTATGTGTTCACTGCCCTTTTCATGACAATAACAATAATCACTTTACAAGAGCTTTACATAAATTGTAAAGATAAATCAATATAGTCATAAAATATGAGACACAATTAAAAATCATAAGTAAAGACAAACATTATATAGAATAGAATGTGATCAAGCATACCAAGTTATATAAATGTAATCAACATCAACAGACATTAAGTAATCCTATAAGTAGGCCAAATTTTTTAAAAAACTAGCCTGGTGATTCTGTCAAAAATGAAAATGTCTTTAAACTCCTGAACTCTCCAGCTTCTGTGTGATTTACTCTGCCATAAACAATTTGGGTACTTGGATTGATGGGGTGTCCCTCCAAGACAAGATCTTCTCCTCTGAATTGGGATGCCCGTCTCTGTAACAATCCCACGACACTGAGTGTGTGTGTTCAGTCATCATCGCCTTCTTGTGATGGCTTAATATGGGCTTTGTCCTCTCCGCACTCCCAGTGATAATGAGGATAAGCTCTTGAAGAAATGTGCCTCAAATAACCTCTGACAGCAAGTCCATCTCCTGGTCTTCTTGTGTGGCTTAGCTACTAAGACCAGCAGAACTGTTTCTACTGAGAGAAGGGGCAAAGGTGAGGACATTGAACCCATGAACACCTCACTACTTTTCTATTTCTGTTCTCTTTTTGCACTACTTATTTAACTTGACTACTTAATAGACATATATGTGTATGTGTGTGTGTCTATATATATATATATATAGACACACACACTTAAAATAATTCAGTGTTTCTCTTTATATTTATTTATCATGTATTTCATTGTACTGCTGCCGTAAAGTTAACAAATTACATGACACATGCCAGTGATATTAAACCTGATTCTGATTCTGATGCCTTAAAACCAGTCACTTCGGGCATATGGGGTTCTTCAGCTGTGGCTGGCACCTCATCAAAGAGCGGGACGTAACGTCCATGGTCAACCCCAACCAGTCTCCACCTCAGTCAGTGACCTTTCTGTATCTCCAGTCCCTTGTAATAGCAGGGCTCTGACACCTCTTGTTCTTGATTTGTTTTCTTGTAACTACATAAGGCAAACTTTAAAAGGACTTTGCCATACCCTCTCTCTGATCAATGGGCTGTTTCAAAATTCAAAGTAAATTTATCATCAAAGTACAAGGGGTGATTGATAAGTTCGTGGCCTGAGGTAGAAGGAGTCAATTTTAGAAAACCTAGTACATTTATTTTTCACCCTCCCCTAGTGTTGCCACCATGTCCTCATGGACCTCCTTGGGTGATAAGCCCTTGAGACCAAGGTAGCGGATGACTGAACGAAGGCTGATGTTGTCCATTTTCTCAGACAGTGCTTACTTACAATTTTCAATTATCTGCAACAGAAATACCACAAAAGTTATTAACTTCAAACTTCCTGCATAACACTCAACGAGTTGAACTGCATGTGCGTGTAACAAGAGCTGTATAACTTATCTCCTTCTACCTTAGGCCATGAACTTATCAATCACCCCTGCTGTGGACCACTTTCTGGAGGTCCAAGACGCTGACTTCTTACAAAGAAGGGATCCATATGCTCCACCACCGCTGGACTAAGTGTGTAAATGTAGGAGGGGACTCTGTTGAAAAATAAATGTGCTAGGTTTTCTAAAGTTGACTCATTCTACCTTAGGCCACAAACTTATCAATCACCCCTCATACATATCTGTCACCATATACTACCCTGAAATTAATTTTGCTACAGGCATTCATAGTAGAACAAAGAAACGCAAGAGAATCAATCAAAATCTACACACAAAGTCAGACAAACAATGAATGTTCAAAAGGCAACAAATTTTACAAATGCAAAAAATCCCCAAAATAATAAGTGAATAAACATTGAAAATTAGGTTGTAGAGTTCTTGAAAGTGAGTTCATAGATTGTGGAATTTGTTCAGTGTTGGGGTGAGTGTAGATACTCATTCCGGTTCAGGAGCCTGATGTTAAGGGGTAATAACCATTCCTGAACCTGGTGGTGTGGGACCTATGGCTGCGGTACCTCCTTCCCAATGGCAGAAGCGAGAAAAGAGCATGGCCTGTTGCAGGGACACGTGCAGAGATGGACATTAAGTACTGCCAGAAGGTCATCTTATGGATGTAAGAGGCTCTTTACTCTGCCTGAAACTTGAAGGTCTTCCGAAATGTCCGTAAGGGAATGCTGTGCACAGGCATATTCCAGACTGCAGGAGTACATGCACTAAAGCTCAGTGCAGCCAATGCAAAGGCTCTGTGGAGGAGCTCTATAGTTTAGAGTCATTCTGCTACTGGACATTGAGGTTGAGTCTCTTGGGAAGGCCCTTAAACAAGGGAAGGGTGTTAAACTCCAAGGGACCACTTGAGTGGCGATATTGCTTTTTATAAAAGATGTGCTGACAATGCTCTAGGTAGAATTAGTACCACTTAGACTGAATGACACTAAGAACACAAAGACCTTTGTTCTTTTTTGTATGCATTTTATAGTCAATAAAGTTTACTTTCTTGCATTGTCTTCTTGCACCTCATTGCACTATTGATTTTCCTGCAGCGTGAAGGGTGTGAGTGTCGTGTGAACTCACACCACTCATACCCATCCTCACATTAGCAGCTGGGAGTGCCCACCTCGCACATCTTCTTACAGTACGCAATCAGGAAAACTCATCATTGCCTGTATTTCCTGAGGAGGCTGAAGAGAGCTGGACTATCCACATCACCACTTACAACCTTCTTTAGAGAGCGTCCTAACATGCTGCATCACTGCACTGCGGCAGGCAGCAAGGCTTCACGAAGGATAGTCAAAACTGCCCCACGCAACAGCGGCACTCGCTTCCCTGCCATCAAGGACATATACACAGAAAGGTGCCAGATAAAGGCCAGCAATATCAGGAAGGAACCCACCCACCTTGCTCATGGACTCTTTGTCCCACTCCCATCAAGGAGCAGACTATGTAAAGTCGGCACCAGGACCACCAGACTCAAAAACAGTTACCTTCCTCAAGCAGTAAGGCTGATCCACACCTCCACCTGCTAACCCACCCCTCCACCACTACTTTATCATTTCTTGTCAGTCACCTTATGTACAGACACTCCTGTACCTAATGTCACTTTATAGACATATAGTCAATATATGTATACAAGCTATCTTATGTATTTATATTTAAAATGTTTTTTTAAAAAAATTATTGTGTTCTTTATCTTAGTGGGTTTGTGTGTATGCTGCCTTGGATCCAGAGTAACAACTATTTTGTTCCCTTTCCACTTGTGTACTGGAAATAACATTAAACATTCTTGAATCTTGAACATCTCACGATCACCTGCTACCTGCCCGAACAAAATGACCTCTTGCACTGAAGCAATCTTCACACTCCTGCTGTTGTGCACCTTTAAAGTCCAAAGTAAATTTATTAACAAACTGCGTATATGTCACCATATACTACCCTGGGATTCATTTTCTTGCAGAGATTTACAGTAGAACGAAGTACTACAATAGAATCACTGAAATCTTCACACAAACCAGTGTGCTATCTGACCTGCACCTCCAACATTGGAGCTTTATCTTTCTTATCTTATCTTAGAAACTCATAAACTTAGAAACTGTATCTTTCTTGTTTAATGTGATGAAATCCAGATTATACCTCTCTGGGGCTGTCCATGTGGAGGTTGCATGCTTTCGTTGATATCTTTGGATGTTCTGGTTTCCTCCCACATCCCAATCAGATGTTGATTATTACCCCTGTAAATTACTCCGGGTTTAAGATGACACTGGTGAAGCACAGCAACGTCTTGCTGGTAGCAAACAAAACAAACAAAATCTAAATTGCTTTATTAATCATACCTCAGATACAATCACTGCAATCAACAGCCTGTAACTTTCCTTTCAGAGTTGAGCTTTTCAACCAACAGTATGACCTGTGGTGTGAACTGAAGTCTCTAGGCTGCAGGACGGGGCCCAGCATGAGAATGAGGAAAGACCCAAGATTTGACTGATTTAAATGCCTGACTGAATTTTGAAGGTTAGGTCTGGGCCGATTTGAGGCAGTGAGACTCAAGCCCGAGACCAAGGATCAACCCGAGATTTAGCCAATTTAAGCAACAAGCTACATTGAAAAGGTCAGAGTCTTGAAGCTGGAGGTGAGGGACGGGCTGGTGTTCAGCTCGTTGCTCCGTTAGTTTTACTGATCTCTGCACTGAACTGAGGCTGTGGCCTGCAGCCAGCAGGCTCCTGGACTGACTGCAGAGATGACATGCTTCACGGCTGTGAAGTCACTTTTATGAACTTCCAGATATGAATATTTGCTACTTTTCTTGTTTGCATGATTTGTTTTGGTTTTGCACATTGGGTGTTTGACAGTTCTTTTTTTAAATGGGTTCTATCAGGTTTCTTTGTTTAGTGGCTGCCCGTAAGGAGACAAATCTCAAGGATGTTATGGTATATGACAGGTATATGAATATTTGCTACTTTTCTTGTTTGCATGATTTGTTTTGGTTTTGCACATTGGGTGTTTGACAGTTCTTTTTTTAAATGGGTTCTATCAGGTTTCTTTGTTTAGTGGCTGCCCGTAAGGAGACAAATCTCAAGGATGTTATGGTATATGGCGGGTAGGCTGGGCTTATCAGCCTTGGTTGGCAGCCAGCCTTGGTTGGCAGCCAGCCTTGGAGAAGGACAACTCCCATTCCAAACACAGGTAAATGGAACTCATTAGCCTGGCCAGGCAGTCTGTCTAGAAGGAAAATTCCGATACTCAACCTACAGCTTTGTGGTCACCACGGTCAACGCAGCCCGCTATGCCATTGTGGAATGTCTCCCAGCCTAAAGAGTGGAATCGGGCCACGCGCATTCGTCCTCACTATAATCCTACGCAGCGCAGGCCAGAAGAAAAGTCCTAAGCGATGGAGTTTTCCTTCCTGATCTTCGCAAGTGAAGGACTAGCCATCATCATAGAGTATTTTCATCTTTGAAATTACCCTAGCTGTAGGTGAGTGGTAGAATCTGATGCGAATTAAACAGGGAGAATGGAGTGAGATTAGTATAGGATTAGGGCAGATGGTTGCTCGATGGCTGGGTCCGAATCAATGGGCTGAGGGCCCGTTTCCATCTTCCACGGCTCAATGACCTTTGCATCACCTGATCTCCTGGTACAGTTTCATCTTGTAGATTGTCAGCACCTGACTCACTGATCCTAAATGTACTGCATTAAGATTGATGGCTTGCTTTTAAAGGACCAGTAAGGTATGGTCAAGGGAGACGGAAGACCACTTACAGGACTGTACTGAGTCAGTAGACTGGACAATATTCAGGGGTTCATCTTCATGTCTGAAAGAATATGCCACAGTTGCCACCAACTTCTTCAAGACTTGTGTGGATGTTTTTACAACATTGAAACTCAATGGTTTTAATTTGACTTTTTTTGACACTGATCAAAGAGAAAATACTTTTTTGTCAAAGTGAAAACAAATTTCTACAAATTGGTCTAACTTGATTACTAAGATAAAGTACACACATATTGTTTGCATAATTACTCACTCCCTTTAAGTCAGTAGTTAGTAGATGCACTTTTGGCAGCAATTACTGCCTTGAGACTGTGTGGATAGGTCTCTATCAGCTTTGCACATCTGGGCACTACAATTTTTCCCCATTCTTCTTTACAAAACTGCTCAAGCTCTGTCAGTTTGCATGGTGATCTTGAGTGAACAGCCCTTTTCATAAATTCTCAATTGGATTGAGGTCTGGACTGTGACTTGGCCACTTCAGGACATTAACTTTGTTGTTTTTAAGCCATTCCTGAGTAGCTTTGGCTTTATGCTTGGGGTCATTTTTTTGATGGAAAACTAATCTTCTCCCAAGTCATAGTTCTCTTGCAGACTGCATCAGGTTTTTCCTCCAGGATTTCCCTGTATTTTGCTGCATTCATTTTACCCTCTACCTTCACAAGCCTTCCAGGGCCTGCTGCAGTGAAGCATCCCCACAGCATGATGCAGCCACCACCACGCTTCACAATAGGAATGGTGTGTTTTTGATGATGTGTAATGTTTAGCATCTGATGACCAAGAAGTTCCATTTTTGTTTCATGAGACCATAGAACCTCCTTCCAGCTGACTTCAGAGTCTCTCACATGCCTTCTGGCAAAGTCTAGCCAAGATTTAATGTGGGTTTTTTTCAACAGTGACTTTCTCTTTGCCACTCTCCCATAAAGCTGTGTCTGGTGAAACACGCGGGCAACAGTTGTATGCACAGCCTCTCCCATCTCAGCCACTGAATCTTGTAGCTCCTCCAGAGTTGTCATAGGTCTCTTGGTGGCCTCCCTCATTAGTCCCCTTCTTGCATGTTTGAGGATGGCCTGCTCTGGACAAATTTACAGCTGTGCCATATTTTTTCCATTTCCTGACGATTGGCTTAACTGTACCCCAAGGGATATTCATCCACTTAGAAATTTTCTTGTATCCATCTTTTGACTTATACTTTTCAATAATCTTTTTACAAAGTTGCTTGGAGAGTTCTTATGTCTTCATGGTGCAATTTACCAGGATACTAACGCACCAGCAGTTGAACCTTCCAGATACAGGTGTATTTTTTTCTACAGTCCATTGAAACAGCTTGACTGCACACAGGTCTCCAAAAACATCTCCATTGAACTAATTATGTGGCTTCTAAAACCAATTGGCTGCACCAGTGATGATTTGGTGTGTCATCTTAAAGGGGTTGAAAACTTATTCAATCAATTATCTTTCGTTTTAAATTTGTAATTACTTTAGGTCACTTTGTAAAAATCTGTTTTCACTTTGACACAAAAGAGTCTTCTTTTCTGTTGAAAAGGGTCCTGAAAAAAGCCAAATTAAACCCACTGTGAATCAATGTGAAACAATAAAACATGAGAACTTTTGGGGGGGGGGGTGTGAATACTTTCAATAGCTACTGTAGATCAGCTGGTTGAATGGTGTCACAACCACAACCTTGCACTAATTTCAGTAGTCCAAGCAATTGATTGTGGAATTCAGGAAGAAGTTCTCAGTTCTCATCGAGGGATCAGCAGTAGAGTGAGCAGTTTCACGTTCCTGAGTGGAAACATCTCTGAAGATCTATCCTAGGCCCAACATATTGATGCAATTACAAAGAAGGCATGACAGTGGCTATATTTCATTAGGAGTTTGAGGCAAATTGGATTGTCACCAAAGACACTTGCAAATTTCTACAGATGTACTGTGGGGAGCATTCTAATTGGTTACATCACCACTGGTATGGAGGAGCCATTGCACAGGATCGGGAAAAGCTGCAGGAAGTTGTAAACTCTGCCAGCTTCATCATGGGTATTAGCCTCCCCAGTATCCAGGACATCTTCAAAAGCCTCTAAAAGGCAAAACATCATTAAGGACCCCATCACCCAGGACATGCCCTCTTCTCATTGCCACCATCAAGGGTGAGGTACAGGAGTCTGAAGGGACACACTCAATGTTTAAGAAACAGCTTCTTCCCTTCCACCATCAGATTTCTGAATGGACAGTGAACCCATGAACTCCACCTCAGTATTTTTGTTCCTCTCTTTCTGCACTACTTATTTAATTAATCACATATACTGTATATATGCTGATCGTAATTTATAGTTTTTATAATTACATATTGCGATATACTGCTGTAGGAAAACAACAAATTTCATAACATATGCCAATGATATTAAATCTGATTCTGATTCTGATCCTGTGTCAAGTCCTGGTCGTCACATCACAGGATGTGGGGGCATTAGAGAGGGTGCAGAGAAGGTTCACCAGGATGCTTCCTAGATTAGAGAGCATATCTTATGAGGAAATGTTGAGTGAGCCAAGGCTTTTCTCTTTTGAGACTTTATAGAGGTGTTTAAGACGCCAAGATGCACAGATAAAGTGGACAACCAGCACCTTTTCCCCAGGGTGGCAATGGCTAATGCAAGAGGCAAAGTTTAAGGTGATTGGAGGAAAGTATCAGAAAGGATGTCATTGGTTTTTACACTGAGAGTGGTGGGGTCGTGGAATATGCTGCTGGGAGTGTTGGTAGAGGCTGACACGTTTAAGAAGCACTGCGATAGGCACATGGATGGAAGAAAAACGTAGGGCAATATGGGAGGGAAGAGTTAGATTGATCTTGGAGCAGATTAAAAAGAACAGCAAAACATTGTGGGCTGAAGGCTCTGTACTGTGCTGTACTGTTTTATATGCTAAACTGCAGTGCCACTAATGTGTGTTCCTTCCACAGAACTGACTACATTTTCCATTTGGTCTGTAGCTTCCAATTGGCACTGTGAATCTGGCCCAGTTCCTCTCTCTGCACAGTTCACTTAATCAGACTCATATACTTCTGATGTTTTCCTCATTGTGCATTCTTTGTAGAAATGATCTTCCAAACCACTTCGTCTACTCCTTCACATTCCTTTTCTGTCCACAGAACTTGGCCATATTTGAGAGAGCGGCTTCAGGAAAATTTATACCTTTGCACTATGTCTCTTGCAGTGACTGCTCCCTCAAGCTGGACTCCCAGGTTCCACAAATAATGCAGCCTCTTATCAATGAGTCCCATAGATCTGCAAAGCTGCTCACGATCATCCTTCCAATGAGAAGGTAGTGAAGGATCCTTCCTGCTCCTACTTGCATGCAGAGGGCGGGTGATGGTTAACTCTTTCAGTGCCAGATCGTTTGCAATTAATTTGCAATGCATGCTCCAGGATCTGATTTGAGGCTTTATTGTATGACAAAATTCTCACTCATAATGAGATACATTAAAGTATTTACTTTTATTAGATTAGTTGTCACAGCTAGCATAACAATAAGGATAAAACTCTTCTCTCCGTCAACTCCATTAGAGTCATATAGTACAGAAGCTGGCCATTCAGCCCAACTGGTCCATGCTAACTAAAATACCCATCACAACTATTACCCTTTGCCTACATCTGGCTCATATCCCCCCTCAACCTGTCCTATCCATGAACCTGTCCGAGCACGTTTTAAATATTTTTCATGTATCTCCCTCAACTGCTTCCTCTGCAGCTCATTTCATTACACAAAGTTCTATAGGTGTGTGGTGGAGGGTATATTTCCCTGCAGGGTCATGCATCTTTAGCTGTTCCATCATGTAAAGTCTCAACTGGATCACATATCTTCTGTTTCTCATACGCCAGGACTTGAGTGGGGCATTCAGTAGTCCAGATGCCGTGTGCGGTCTAAATTTTATGGCTTCATCAAGCAGCATATCTAAGCATTGTATCTCAGCACCTTCTTCTCATTCATCCACTCGCTAAGATCCTGGAGGATAGCAGGGTCATCAAACCAACAAGGAGCTTCATAGATAACAGGAACTTACATTACAGGACCTCCACCACCCAGGACATGCCTGCTTCTCATTCCTACCATCAGGAAGGAGGTACAGAAACATGAAGCATACACTCAATTATTCAGGAACATCTTCTTCCCCTCTTCCATCTGATTTCTGAATAGACATTGAACCCATGAACACTACCTCACTACTTATTTTATTTCCATTTTTTTGCACTACTTATTTAATCTATTTAATATATATACTTACTGTAATTCACAGCTTTTTAATCTCTATTATTATGTATTGCATTTTACTGCTACCGCAAAGTTAACAAATTTCACGACATACACCGGTGATATTAAACGTGACTCTGATTCTGAACCTTAACAACAGCATTTTCCTTTGCATGCTCACTCCCACAGCCAGGCAGATCCCGGCAAGTTCTACAGTGAAAGAAAACATATTGGCAACACATGGGGGACTTAACTCATGTGTAATTCATAAAATGGCATTACACAATATTATAAACAATAACTACACCCTTTCTCACTTTATCAGATCATCACTGTCATCATTATGCACTGTGTCATATGATGTAGTTAATCTCATGACCATGATTGTTCTTGGCAATTGTTTTTCTACAGAATTGGTTTGACAGGGCCAATGTACCAGTAATGAAGGCCTTGATACCTGAGGAGGACACAGCACTGACACTGAGTACACATGAGGTGAGATGTCCCTCTGCAGTGTCAACACATGCAACACAGCTGGACCAGATGGCGTATCTGGGCGGGTCCTCAGGGACTGTGCTGACCAGTTGGCTGAGGTTTTTAATGAAATCTGTAACCCCTCTCTGTCCCTTGCTGTGGTCCCTGCATGCTTCAAAACACCAACCATCATACTAATCCCAAAGCAATCTGTGGTAACCTGCCTCAATGTCTACAGGTTGGTTGCACTCACCCCCACAGCCACCATGTGCCTGGAGATACTGGTTATATCCCACATTAAGGACACCATCCCTGCTACTCTGAACTTGCACCAGTTTGCCTGTAAGACAAAGAGATCAACGAAGGATGCCACCTCCATTGCTTTTCACATTGTACTGGAACACCTGGAACATAAGGACACCTATGCCAGAATGCTTTTTTATTGACTACCGTTTTGCCTTCACCAACTAGTTGACTGTTAAACCATACAATCTAGGACTCAATACATCAATTTGCAATTGGATTCTGGACTTTCTTACCAAACCAGCAGTCAGACTAGGCAAGGAAACACAGACCTCCCTGACCCTGTGTACGGAGCCCACTCCTTTACACTTTTTTCACCCAAGACTGTGCCCCGCCTATGCCACCAACTCCATTGTCAAATTTGCAGATGGCACCAAAGTGATTGGATTAATTACAAAAACAGCATCCAGAGAGGAGGTGCAGAAACTGGCTGAATGGTGCAATAATCATATCCTTTCATTCAACATCAAAAACACCAGCGAAATTATTATTGAATTCAGGAGCTCAAAAAAGTATGAACAAGCTTTATAATGGTGAATAAATGGTGAAGCAGTGGAAAGGATCTCCAGTCTTAAGCTCTAGGGTGAGAACATCACAGAGGAGCTCCCTTACATCACCAACACTTCATCGATAGTAGAGAAGATGCAGTAGTGCCTATACAAATTTAGCAGTTTAAAGAGAGCAAATCTGCCCCAAAGCTGCTGGTAAACCTTTATCGTTGCGTAACTGAGAGTGTACTAACCTACTGCATGACAGTATGGTACACTAGCTGCAACAAAATCGACCAAAAACACTTCAGGACTGTACAGAGCATCGATGGGACACAACCATCAGACACGGAGACCATCTACAACTCGTGCTGTCTATGGTGTGCTCGCAAAGTCACGATGGACTCATCCCACTCCAGTAATCACCTGTTCAATCTCCTTCCATCCTGCAGGAGATGCAGGAACATCTCTGCATGGAGTCCAGACTTTCCTCAGGGCTGCCATGCAACTGACCAATGCCCCCCACCCACCACCAAAGCCCATAGGAACCAGGGACAATCTCTAAGTACAGTACACGGGCATGTGCAATATTCGGGTTAGATTAGGGCAGCTACCTTTCTTGGAGCTCAGAGCTCTTTGCTTTTAAATTTCAGTTTTAATTCTTGATGCTAATTTAAATCTTAAACATTGTAGTCACTAACATGGGCACACGCAATATTTGAATGGGACAGCCATTCTTTAAATTTTAGAGGTGTTTGCTTTTAATTCATTTGTAATTTAGATGTCACTCTAACTTGAAAGTTATTTTAAATGAGGTAATTGTGTTTTTAGTAACTGAATTGTCAGTATGCTTAATGGAGTAGCACTGCAATCTCGTTGTCCTCAGCGATGACAATAAAGCTCTAACTAACTAGCTAGCTCTTGGCTGGGATCAAGATAGAGTTTCTTTATAAAGACAGATCCAACCAAGACCTCAGTGGTGGAACTGGTGGAAGATGATACACATCACCACAGCAGTGAAGGGTCGGTCCCTGGCAGTCTTGCACTCCATGCCACTGGACTCTGATCCTGATCTGTCAAGGACCATGTGGTGGCTGCCCATGCATCGGCCTCCCCACCTTTAACCAAGTCAGGCACAGGCATTCTCCATTAAGGGAATCCACCCGATCAGAATATGCGGAGCCCAGATTGAATTATACAGCCACCTGAGAACCCACCAGTAGACAACCCCTTAGGAGAACATCATACTCAACTTGAGTGATCACACCACTATCATCATCATCATTATGTGCCATGTCATATGCCCAAGGGTGACTCAAGTAGAAGCACCAGGACCTTTGCATTTTGAGCAACAATTTCACTTTCATATTAACAAGACACTCTTTATTTGCAAAACTAAAACTTAGTACAAATATCTACAGAAAGATTTCTGAATTGGAATTGGTGATCATGGTCCCATGATCATCGTTGATCTTGGCAATTTTTTCTACATTAGTGGCTTACCATTGCCTTCTTTTGGGCAGTGTCTTTACAAGAGAGGTGACACCAGCCCTTTTTTCAATGCTATTCAGAGTTTGTCTACCTTGTGTCAGTGATTGCATAACCAGGACTTGTGATATGCAGCAGACGCTCACACAACCATCTGCTCCCATGGGGGTTTGGGGCTAAGTAGTTGCCACACCTTGCCCAAGGGTGACCTGCAGGCTGGTGGAAAAACTAGGACCTTTGGCATTTTGAGCCAGAATTTCACTTTCGTACTAAAAAGGCACTCTTTATTTGGAAAAAATATATATTTTTATATATACAGAAAGATTTCTGAATTGGAATTGGCGTTTGTTCCAAGGGAAATGAGAAGTATTTGAAAAAAGCGAGGCAAGGAGGAGAGGAAAAAAAGAGAACTGCCCACTTTCCTTTGGAAGCCCGTGGGAGATTGGGATGGGAACAGCTGATTGAAACACGTGATCGGTGCAGGAAGTGTGTGAAGCAGAGACGGAAACTACGACCAAAGGATCCAGTGAAAAGAGAGAGGGAGAGCGAGGGGGGCATTGGGAAGAGAGAGGGAGAGAGAGAGAGAGAGGGCAAAACAGGGAGGAAGCCAGCGGAACTCGGATTGCAAGGTAAGTGATTGCAGGCCCGTGGTTTACAGAAAGGTCTGGAACAGGGCTGCTACACCTTTGTCCTGCGCGCACAGCGTGTAGTGTCACTCAATACCTTGAGACAGGATGGGAAGTTGCACTGTCTGCTATGGGTCATTTTTTTTTAGGTGGTGGTGGGGGGTGAGGTATGTGATCCGGATCCTGATTGAAACGTTATTGCATCAAATGCCTCTGCGGGGAGGGTAATGCCTCCGGGAAGGAGAGGCAGCGCTTTGACCTGCCTGTGCGGCGATTCCTGCTCCAGGCGCCGTATCTGAATGACGATGGCTGCGGCCACTACGGCCTCTCCTCCGTGGGCAGGACTTCCCCCACCCTCTCCCTGGGAGCGGATTGTGGAGCTGTTGGTGCCCAGGATGGGATTGCGAGGCAGACGGGGTGGGGCTGTCGCTGGAGCAGGGCGCACGTCCTGGGCAGCGCTTCGGGCTGGGAAAGGAACGCTTTGAACTCGCACCTCTCTTCGGGGCACTCGCAGCGACTTCTTAAAACACGGTTGGGAACGCAGAAGGCCGATTAAACACAGGACCCAACATCTCCGATCCCGGCGGTTTTGTCTTCCACTTCACTTTAGATTTACTTTACTGACGGATAATTGCGTCTTCCAGGATTGCGAAAGGTGTTCATTTACTTTTGACTGAATGTTCTCCCTCCGGAGGCAGACTGATATTTTGTGGCCTTCAGGAGAGGAAAACGCATTTATAGAGCGCCTTTCATTCAGTGTTCAGTTGCTAATGAAGCCTGGTCTGAGGAAACGAGACATAGTGTACAGTCATTTCGCGTAAGGAACAGTGAGCTAATAAGTGGATAACCCGAATGTCAAGGTTTTAAAGTACATTTATTATCTGGGTACACTGCCCTGAGATACGTTTTCTGGTTGGGATTCAGTAAAACAGAATTACAATAGAATCAATGTAAAACTCCACACAAAGACTGATAAACAACCAACGTGCAAAAAGACAAACTGTATTAATGAATTTTAAAAAACAGAACATGAGCAGTAGAGTCCTTGATTCTGTAGATCGTGGAATCAGTTCAGCGTTGAGGTGAGTAAAGTTATCCATGTTGGTTCAGGAGCCTGATGGTTGAAGGGTAATAATTGTTTCTGGACCTAAGGCTCCTGTACCTCCTTCCTTGTGGCACAAGCGAGCATAGCTATGATGGTGGGAGTTTCTCGGTGATGAACGTCAATTAAAAAGAAATTGCTGTGATGGATGCGACTCCTCTACCATTCAGACTAGTTCCCTGGAATCCTTTCAGTGTCTTTCGGAAAGTGGGTTGGGCAAGGGAGAGATGGTTTGACTTAAGATACCACCTGGGCGATAGTACCTCTAATTCTTCTTAAGCCCATCACCTGTACGGGCAGCTCGTCAGAGTCCTCTGTCCTGGACTGAAAGTTGATCAGCCTGTGCCTCCTTCCGCTTTTACAAGACAACTTTGTGTCTTCCAGGTGAAGACCCTTCCCCTCCCAAGGATTCAGTGATTCAGGAACAGCTTCTTCCCCTCTGCCATCCCATTGAACCCACAAACACTATCTCACTACTTTCTCACTTCTGTTTTTTTTTGCGCTGCTTATTTTAACTTCACTACATACTTGCTGTAATTCAGTCTTTTCCTCTATTTATTTATTTGTGTTTTTCATTGTTCTGCTGCCATAGAGTTAACAAATTTCATGACATATGTGTGTGATATTAAACCTGATTCTGATGAGGTCTTTGGGGCCTCTGGTGTTTTTATAGCTCTGGGCTTTTATGGGATGGGTTTGCCAGCCCGATACTTGAGCCTCCTCCTTT
Organism: Hemitrygon akajei; assembly: GCF_048418815.1. Lineage (NCBI taxonomy): Eukaryota > Metazoa > Chordata > Chondrichthyes > Myliobatiformes > Dasyatidae > Hemitrygon > Hemitrygon akajei. Next base: position 174,841,992 of record NC_133129.1, read on the forward strand.
CACAAACAACCAGGCTTGAGACCATCCATAGGAGTGTTAATAGAATCCTTAATGATACTTTGTTGTAATATGGCTTTCAGTGTATTGAGTTCTGTACATAACTGTTACTGCAGAGATTAGATCATTCCCAATAATGAGTTACATAGCCTTTCAAATAAATAGCTGCTTTAGGGAGAAAAACATTAGCTACAATTTTTATTAGTAGGACGTTTTAGGTTATTTTCTGACCAGATGTTTGAGAAACAAAGAAGAGTAACCAGGAAATAGAAAAGTACAATGCTGAAGGTTAGATTTTAAGACTTAATTTTCTTGCATTTGAAATGTAGGCTGCATTAATGAAAACTTGGTCAAAACTAGGATGTGGAATCAGAATCGGGTTTAATATCACAGGTGTATGTTGTCTGTATCTGTATACTTGTCTGTAGAAACTGTTTTGGCATCTCCTCAAAATTTTGAGAGGGCTGCCGCCTTGAAGCTGCATCTGCAGCTGGGGAGCCCAGATTGAGGGTGCACACTTGACTATAAGACATGGGAGCAGAATTAAGAAAAAGGAGTCTGCTCTGCCATTCCATCACGGCTGATTTTATTACCCCTCTCAAGCCCAATCTCCTGTCTTTTGATGCCCTTACTAATCAAGTTGGTGTGTGGCCAAGTGATTAAGGCATTGATCTAGTGATCTGAAGGTCGCAAGTTCGACCTTCAGCTGAGGCAGCGTGTTGTGTCCTTGAGCAAGGCACTTCACCACACATTGCTCTGCGACGACACTGGTGCCGAGCTGTATCGGCCCTTGCCCTTCCCTTGGACAACATCGGTGGCGAGGAGAGGGGAGACTTGCAGCTTGGGCAACTGCCGGTCTCCCATACAACCCTACCCTGACCTGCGCCCTGGAAACTTCCCAAGGCGCAAATCCGTGGTCTCTCGAGACTAACGGATGCCTATTTTATTTATTACTAATCAAGGATCTATCAACCTCCGCTTTAATTATGTGACTTGGCCTCCACAGCTGCCTGTGGCAATAAATTCCACAGATTGACCACCCTCTGGCTGAAATAATTAGTCCTCATCTGTTCTAAAGGGATGTCTTTGTATTCTGAGGCTCTGGTCTTAGGCTCCCCCACTGTAAGAAGACATCTCTCTGTTTGCTCTCCTAGGTCTCAATGAGAACCCACCTCATTCTTCTAAGTTCCAGCAAGTACAGGCCTGGAGATATCAAAAACTGTATCAAACAGGGGATTAAAAACTGAACATTTAAAAAGAATGTTAGAATTCTTTCCCTCAGGGATTATAGGGGGCTCAATGATTGACTATATTCAGTACTTGAATTCCTCATTTGTATATTTTGTTCTGTTCAGGGTATTAATTTTGTTGATAAATAAAATCAGGTACTTTTGGTTATTTATGAAAGCTTTGGGCAAATACCTCTGATTTTTTTCCCTCTATAATGCAACTAAATTATTATTAATAAGCAAAATTGTCCTTTATTTTTATCAGTTTTATTCCCATCATCCCATCCATGTTACTCTGCTGTTTCCCTTGTGCCCACAGACAGGTACAGCATCAGTTGTCAGATGCTGCATCAGATCTGGAGTAACAATCATTTCGTTCTCCTTTACATTCATGTACTGAAGAATGGCAATAAACAATCTTTAATCTTGAGACGTGTTTAGTTAGGTGGTCTATGTACACTGCCTGTCTTAGTACAGAAGAAAACTTTAAAAATACAGTCGACATATTTTACCATCAGAACTTTGTCAGTGGGAGTAAATAAAAGACAAATTTTGCAGGTAGATCTGGGGTTCTTTCCCCTCCCCTGTTTATTAGGAGTTGAACATGAATAATTCTGTTTTTGAGTACATTCAGTTCTGAGGTTTCTAGGATCTTGGACACTCTGGGAATTGGACGTGCGGGTGAGATGGATGCCCAGGATGAGCCAGGGTGTTGAACAGTGGAACAGTTTTCAAAGGTTACGTACCTGCTTCTGTTCTGTGTTCACCAAACCACTCTGCAAGCAGTGAGGTCCTACTGAAGCCTGGCCACCACTTCAAGCAATTTGCCCACAGCAAATGCCACTAACAGTGAAGTAAATGAACAGCCAGTCTCATTGATATTAGTCGATGTTAGCCAGGCATTAAACTGCTTTTGGTTTGTAGTAAGATGTTGCAAATATCTAAAAGGAAAACCTGTCCATCTTGAACTCCTTCTCAATTTGTGGATGGTGCAGACCTGTTGAGCATTTCCAGCAGTCTTTTATTTCAGATTTTTAGTTGCTGTTATGTTCTGCATCTCTCAATTCCAGCATACTGGAGCTTTTTACTACTCTTCTTGTTCCTTCCTCTATTACAGGGGTTCCCAAGCTGGGGTCCATGGACCCCTTGCATAATGGAGGGGGTCAGTGGTGTTTCTTTTTTAAAAAAAAAGAAAGAAAAGAATTGGGAAACACTGTTCTATTACAACCCCTACAGACTGTGATCGCCCTCTTTGAGACAGCAACACCACCACGTGTGACATCTGGGCAACCTCGTTTTCCACTTTCTGACAGACATACCATTTGCAGTCTTCACCTCTCTTTTCCCCCACCCCTCTGAAGCTTAGCACACATTTATTGTTCTCATTCCGGTTGAAAATGGGGAAAGGACAAGATGGAATATCAAAGGCATTTTGTGCATTCTTATTCCAGAGAAGTCTGGCAGGCTGTGGTTAATGATGAAGCTATGGTCTATATCCACAAGCTCCTCAATTCCGTTATGCTGCTGGCAATTAGGGCAGCAATGAAGGTCCTCCATCTCTGGTGGTATTCAGGGCTTCCTTCGTTGTATCAGTAGCTTCCACTCGCTTTTCACTTTTGTCAGTCATGCAGGTCTCAGTTGGATCCTGAGGAATAGAGCCAGTCAGATGTAAAAAGATTCTTCATTGCTGTTTCCGTAACAATTTTGTTTTTCCAGTCAGGGTTGTTAGCCCTGAGCTGAACTCCCGAACCTGGAGGACCGGTGGACCACTCTTAGTCTGGCCTCTACCCTTTGACCTGTGTGGCATGGGTGACCTGACCAAGAGCCAAACTATAAAACCCTGACTCCAGACAACATAGCTCTCCAGATCATTGAGGCACGCAAACCTCCAATCCACGACAAGGTTGTGGTCTTCTTGGAGGCCTTAATGTGAATACAGACTCTAAATTGGTCCTAACAGTGATTCATTTAACTGATCAGTATACAGTATTCATTCTGTCTCCATGGATGCTGCCTGATCTGCTAAGCATTTTTTAGCACTCTCTGTATTTGATTCAGTCTTCCGGTATCTGTAATTTTAACCTTTCCAAGACTTTCTAAAGCCTGCAGCTCCTTGCCAATCTAGCACAGAGTCCAAGTCTCCCTGCAGTGAGTCCAAGTTCTGTGACTCGATAAAGCTGCAGATGACACCCACACTGAAGAATTTGCCTGTAGTATTTTCTGTAATTTCTTCACTGTGGGAGGCAGCCACACACTTCAGAGCTGCCTTCCTGATCCCATGACATGCCAGAATGACTAACTGCAAACTTATTCACCGAGGCCTGCCTTTCCAGACCGGACTGCTGCACGCCCTAAGAGAAGATGAGATTAGTTTTACTTGTCGCATGTGCATTGAAACATAACGTGTTGTGAGCGTTAAGTCCAATCAGTGAGGATTGTGCTGGGGGCAGCCCGCAAGTGTCGCCTTGCTTCTGGTGCCAACGTAGCGTGCCCACAGCTCACTAACCCCAACCCTTGTGACCTTGGAATCCGGAGTACCCGGAGGAAAAAGCTTCTTTCCCTCTGCCATCCAGATATTGAACCCATACTCTACCTCACTCCTGTATCATTTTTTTTGCATTACTAATTTAACTAATATACACATTTACTCTAATTCAGTGTTTTTTTCCCCCATTATTATTATGTATTTCATTGTACTGATGTTGCAAAAGTAACAAATTTCATGAGATATGCCGGCGATATTTAACGCCATTCTGATTCTGAACATGGTCACGGGGAGAACGTACAAGCTGCTTCCAGACAGTGGTGGGAATTGAACTCCTATTGGTGCTGTAAAGCAGTGTGTGAACAATTATGCTGCTGTGCTCCCACTTATGTTTAAATAAAATGTTTGTAATTGTGGATTTTGTGGGATTTCTTTACTGGTAAGAAAAGAAATCTTTGTGACGGGCTCAGTGAAGGGAAGGAACAATATCTGAAATGTAATCTTCCACGATATGCCTGGCATCTGGCCAGGAGTGCAACACCGGATCGGCTGATGGAAGCTGATTACCAGATTAATGACCGTCACTGTGAAAGGTGAAATATCTCCTTCAAAATGAACGCTACTCCACAGAGGCGGTGATAAATTCAACCGGCAAATGGGCAATCTTGGATCGAAGCTGCTAATTTAAAAATGTGGATTTCTGCTCTGTTAACCCTAGCTCAGTTGTCAGCTTTCTCATCTGAGCCATCGATTGTGTGTTTAGCCGCTGTTCCAGAGGCCTGAGCACAAAGATATCGGCTGATGTTCCGGTGCCCAGAAATGTAAGGGAGCACTGTATTGTCATTGATACTGCTTTACTAATGAGGCAGGATTTTGTACAGGGTGGGTGCAGTGGTGTATGTCCTCTGCCTGAGGAATCTAGAACCAGTGGTAGCAGTTGCAAATGAAGATGTAATGGTTTTATTATTGTCCCATGTACTTAGATACAGTGAAAGCCTTGTCTTACATACTGTTCATATGGTTCAGATCATTGCACTGTGCATTGATGTGGAAAAAGGTAAAGCAGCAACAATACAGCCTGGTATGGGAACACCAATGCTCTAGAATGGAAAATCCTACCAAAAGTGCTGGATATGGCCCAGTCCATCTTGGGTGGTGAATTTGTGGAATTTGTTACCACAGGCTGCTGTGGAGGCCAGGTCGTTGGGTGTATTTAAGGCAGAGATTGATAGGTTCTTGATTGGACGTGGCATCAAAGTTATGGGGAAAAAGTCGCGGAGTGAGACTAAGGAGGGCAAAAAAGGATCAGCCGTGATTGAATAGTGGAACAGAATCAAGGGGCCAAATGGCCTGATTCTGTTCCTGTGTCTTGTGGTTAAAGCCCCCTCCCCCCCCAACACCATTGAGCACATTTACGCAAAACGCTGTCACAGAAAAGCAGTATCCATCATCAGGGAACCCATTTACCCAGGACATGCTTTTTTTCTTGCTGCTGCCATCAGGAAGAAGGTACAGAAGCCTCGGGACCCACACCACAAGGTTTAGGAAAAATTATTACCCCTCAACCATCGGGCTTTTGAACCAATGGGATAAATTTACTCAATTTCACTTGCCCCATCAGTGAACTGTTCCCCCAACCTATAGACTCACTTTCAAGGACTCTTCATTTCAGGTTCTCGATATTTCTTGCTTATTTATTATTATCATTTATTTCTTTTCGTATTTTCAGTTTGTTGTCTTTTGCACACCAGTTTAATGCCCAAGTTAGTGGGGTCTTTCATTGATTCTGTTTATGGTTATTATTCTATTATGGATTTATTAAGTATGCCCACAAAATGGATCTCCAGGTTGTATATGGTGACATGTATGTACTTTGATAATAAATTTACTTTGAGTGAAGTGTAGAAGCTACAGAGAAAGTATAGTGTAGGTGGAAAATTAAAAACTGCAAGGTCATAATGAGGTTGACTGTGAGGGCAAGAGTCCATTTTAACATACCAGGGGACTAGTTAATAGTCTTATAACATAGAGTCATAGAGAACTATAGCACATAAACTGGCCTTTTGGCCCATCTAGTCTGTGCAAAACTATTTAAACTGCCTACTCCCATCAACCTGTTCCATGACCCTCCATACCCCTACTATCCTTGTACCTATCCAAACTTCTCTTAAACATTGAAATTGAGCTTGCATGCACCAGTTATGCTAGTAGCTCGTTCCACACTCTGAGGGAAGAAGTTTCTCTTCATGTTCCCCTTAAACATTTTACCTCTCACCCTTAGTCCATGACCTGTGGTTGCAGTCCCACCCAACCTCAGTGGAAAAAGCCTGCTTGCATTTACAGTCAGCCCTCCTTATCCGTGGGTTCCACATGTGCGGATTCAACTAACCGCGGATCGGGAAAACCCAGAAGTTCTTGCTCCAACACTCGTCGTTTGAACATGCACAGACTTTTTTTTCTTGTCATTATTCCCTAAACAATACAGTATAGCAACTATTTACATTGTATTAGGTATAATAAGTGATCAAGAGATGATTTAACGTATACGGGAGGATGTGCGTAGATTACTGTGGATCGGGAATCGAAAAAAAAACAGGTTCTCTAAGTTGGGACAGGTACATCCGGTATTTTTTAGCGTCAGTTACTCAAACGTTTGTCTTAGTATATAGAGTATATTTTGCCTTTCTATGCATATAAAACACTTAAGAAACGTATGTATTTCAATAATTAAACCACTGTGTTGCTTAGTAATAATTGTAGCTTTCATCAGGGCAGGGCCTTTCACATCCTCCATTATTCTTACTTTATCCTTTAAAATTGTTCCGATCATTGACCAACTGTAGCCTAATGCTTTTCCAGTGACTGATCGCGTTTCACCCCTTTCTGATCGCTTTATTATTTCCACTTTATTTTCAATCGTGATCGTTTTCCAGAACAGAAATACTGTGGACGGTGGGTCCCGAACTCCGCCGGGTCCTATAGTCCATCACACTGAGACAGGTTAAATAAGGTTGGAGCTCCGCCGGGTCCTAAAGTCCACCCACTTGAGCATCCACGTTTTTTGGTATCCGTGGGTGGTCTCGGAACCAATCCCCCACAGATAAGGATGGCCAACTGTACTCTATGTCCCTCATGATTTTGTATACATCTATTAAATCTCCTCTCAATCTTCTGTGTTCTAAGGAATAAAGTCCTCATCTGTTCAATTTTCCCTTGCAACTCAGGTCCTCCAGACCCAGCAACACCCCTGTGAATTTTCTCTGTAGTCTTTCAATCTTATTTACATTTTTTCCTGTAGGTAGTTGACCAAAGTCGCAAACAATATTCCAAATTAGGCTTCACCAATGTCTTGTACAACTTCAACATTACATGCCATCTTCTGTACTCAATACACTGATTTATGAAGGGCAATGTGCCAAGAGCTTTTTTTCACGACCCTATCTACCTGTGATGCCACTTTCAATGACTTGTGGATCTGTATCCCCAGATCGCTTTGTCCTATCACACTGCCCAGTGCCCTACTTTTCACTGTGTAGGGCCTACCCTGGTTGGTCCTACCGAAGTGCAAAACCTTGCACTTGTCTGCATTAAATTCCATCTGCCATTTTTCAGCCCATTTTCCCACCTGATGTAGATCCCTCTGCAAGCTATGATAGCCTTCCTCGCTGTCCAGTACACCTCCAAGCTTGGTGTCATTCGCAAATTTGCTGATCCAGTTTACAGTGGGATCGATGCTGTCCTTGAGCCTTGTGGTCCATGCCTTAGTACTTGTGTATCCTCTGCTTGATGGGAGAGGGGAGAAGAGACGATATCTGGGTTGGTTGGGGTCTTTGATTATGCTGGCTGCTGTACTGAGGCAGCGAGAGATCTAGGCAGAGTCCAAAAGACTCTGCAGTTTCCCACATCACATGCAGTGTAGTTGCCACGCTAAGCTGTTGTGCATTCAAATAGGATGCCATCTATAGTGCATCAATTAAAAATTTGTAAGGTTCAACAGGGACGTGAGGAAGTGGAGGCGTTGATAAGTTTTCTTGGCTGTAGCATCTATATGGTTAGACCTGGACAGGCTAATGATGTTCTCTCCTAGGATCTTGAAGCTCTCAATGTCAACACTGTTGACGTAGATGGGAGTATATGCACTGCTCCCCTTCCTAAAGACAATGACCAGCTCTTTCAGAGGGAAAGGTTGTTGTCATGCCACAATGTCACTAAGCTCTCTCTCTCCTTCCTGTACTCTGACTCATTAATATTTGAGCACGGTCCACTCTGGTGGTATTACCTGCAAACTTGTTAATGGAGTTGGAGCAGAATCTGGCCACACAGTGTACAAGGAGTAGATTAGGATGGGTTATTCAAGATTCACTAGGAGGCTCATGGATCGTTCTCTGAGAGGGCTGCGGACATGCAGTCATTGAGTTCATTCGAGTCCAGGATGGCTAGATTTAGAGTCAAGGAGTCAGGAGCAGTCCCTTTGACTCAATTCGTCCATGCCAACCATACTGCCCATCAATCTAGTCCCATTTGCCCATGCTTGGTCAGTGTACCTTTACATTCCTGTCTGTGTACTTATTCAAATGTCTTTTAAATATTGTAATTGTGCCTGCCTTTGGCAGCTCATTCTGTACACTGACCACCTTCTACGTGAAGAAGTTGCCCCTCAGGTCCCTTTTTAAATCTTTCACCTCTCATGGTAAACTTCTAGTTTTTAGCTCCCCTTTCCTTAGAAAAAAGGCCCTGTGTTCACCCTATCTATACCCCTCATGATACATCTCTCATCTCTCAGTCTCCGGAATTTCAAGGCCTGTCCAACCTCTCCCCATAACTCACCCCCCTGAGTCCTGGCAGCATCATTGTAAATCTTCTCTGCCCTCTCTCCAGTTTAATTATGTCTATCCTATAAAAGGGTGACCAAAGCAGTGCATAATACCACGCGTGCAATCTCAGCAACGTATAACTGCAGCATTATGTCCTAATTCCTTGACCGATGAAGACCAACATGCCAAATGCCTTCTTTGCCCTGTCTACCTGTGCCACCTTCAGAAAACTGTGTATTGGTACTCCTAGATCCCTCTGTTCACAACACTCCCCCAGGGACCGATCATTCGGCCTGTAAGTCCTACCTTGGTTTGATTTCCCAAAATGTAACACTTTGCTCTTATCTGAATTGTAAGCCATTTTCCAATATTCAGCTCTACTGCCTGGTCAAGATGCCCCTCTAATTTTTGATAACCACCTTCACTGTCTAAATGTTAAACAAAATCAAGGGATATGGAGAATGCCACCATCATCATTATCTGCTATGTCGTATGATGTAGGCGATCGTGGTCTTGACCATGGTTGTTCTTGGCAAATTTTTCTACAGAAGTGGTTTGCCATTGCCTTCTTCTGGGCAGTGTCTTAACAAGACAGGTGACCCCGGCCATTATCAATGCTCTTCAGAGGTTGTCTGCCTGGCGTTGGTGGTCACATAACCAGGGCTTGTGATATGCACCAGCTGCTCATACAACCATTTACACCCATGGCACTTGCACCCATGGCTTCACGTGTCAGGGTGTGGGGCTAAGCAAGTGCTGCACCTTATTCAAGGGTGACCTGTAGTCCAGCAGAGGGAAGGAGGGCCTTATACCTTCTTTGCTAGAGATGTATCTCCACCCCACCACATTTGGTATGGAGATAATGTATCAACATGGCACTTGCCTTGAAGTGTGGTGACTTGGTTAAAGGGGCCTGGAGTCTTATTCTTTCTCCTGTATCTGACGTTATATTCTTAAGCCAAGGCTCCATCTGCTTTCGGGGTTGACATAATCTGTTTTGCAGCCCTACTCTTGTATCACAGAGGAGATCTGCTGGGCTTTTGGCCAGTGGACTTCAACCAGCAACTTGAAGAGTTTATTTTAGTGAGAGTTTGATATAAGCAAAGTGGCTGCTGTATTTCTCACAGAGAATAGACTTCAAAAGTGCTCCACTGTTGCTTGAGGCAGACTCTAATTTACCATGAACACTACCTCACCTTTTTTCTCTTTTTGCGCTATTTAACTTTTTGAAAATATATACTTACTGTAATTTAGATGTTTTCTAATGTATTGCAATGTTCTGCTGCTGCTCAGCAGCAAATTGCATGATGTATTCCAATGATAGTAAGTTTGATTCTGCTTTTAATATATCAAATTTTAGGACACCTATTGCAGTATTTTCATGTCTGAAGAAATTACCGGTGTATTTTTTTCTGTGGGGAGGATTCTAATATTCTTGTGCTAGTATTATTTTGGGATTTTATATGTTATCATAACTATGTGACTGTATGTACTGTGTTTTGTACCTTGAGCCTGGAGGAATGTTGGTTTGTTTAGCTGTATACAGTTGTGGTTGAATGACGATGAACTTGAAATAAGAGCATCAGGAATTCAGGTAGAATGTGCAGCTAGAAATGCATGGATTTGTTGTGCAGTTGGCCCTACTGTACCTATTCTAGCCACAATCTAAAGTGATTTGGAATCATTCCATTTTCCAGCACTGGTTGTTGCCCCACAGGCCATGGTGGCTAAGCTGCTCTTACAACTATAATGAAGGTGCTCTCCTTCAGTAGAAACGATTCACCTCAACTCCGACGACTGAATCTTTAATCTACAGCACTGCCTTTTATTGACCTCCTCTGCTCGTGTAAATATTGCCTTTCTGTTTTATCTCACGCGCAGTAGCGTAATGCTTTGTAGTGCCAGTGACACTCTTCCTTCTAAGCTGCGTGGGTGCGCGGCCGTGCAGTAACTAAAAGGCTCCTGCGCATGTGGCCTTTGTTGCCGTGCAGCTAGAAAAAAATTTACAGAGCGGAAAAGATTTTCTTTTGTACTGCATTTTGTTATACCCTTCAATTAATAACTAAAATCAAAAGTATGTGATTTTTAAATTTCCGTTCTAAATATTATAGTTTGCATATACAAAAAAAAAACCATTTAAAGTACCTTGCGGGTTTCCAGGCCATGTAAAAATTTCCTGCCCAGAGCAATGGTTGGTCAGCACAGCTGGGAAAAAAATAATTGGAGGAAACACTCGCCTGTGACCCTAGTTCAATTCCCACTGCTGTCTGTTAGGAGGCTGTAAATTCTCCCCGTGTCTGTTTGCTTCCTCCAGGTGCTCTGGTTTCCTCCCACATTCTGAAAGCATACGGGTTAGTAGGTTAATTAGTCACCTGGGGGTATTTGGGTAGCATGTGCTCATCGTGCTGAAAAGGCCTACTGTATCTTTAAAATAAATGAATTTCATAGGCTTCAGATTTAATGCTTTCTTCCCTAACCCCCGCCCTCTTCTTTTATAACGTAGGTGATTATTATTCAGCTGAGCACACAAGCACAAGATGGTGACTGGAAGTAAGGGGGTCGTGGATCAGAAGGCTGTGGACTGGAGTAATTTGGCACTGTGGTCCTGGGAGCCGCTCCGTATACAGTCCTGTCTGAGTGCAACCCAGTCGCTCTAAGGCTCCTCAGAGGCTCTCACTGGCAGTTTAAGCGTAATTGATTCAATTAAGACTTGCAGTAAACAATCTGCTGGAGGAAATCAGTGGGTGAAGCAGCGCGTGTGTAGGGAGGGAGGGAAAGCAGCATCCATCATCAGGAAACCCCATCACCCAGGCCATGCGCTCTTCTTGATTCTGTGCCATCTTCCTGATGGTAGCAACCTTAGGACTCGCATCATCAGGTTCAAGAACAGTTATTATCCCTCAACTGTCAGGCTCTTGAACCAGTACAGACAACTTCACTCAATTTCACTCGCCCCATCACTAAACTGTTCCCATAGCCTGTGGACTCCCTTTCAAGGACTCTTCATCTTGTGTTGATATTTATTGCTATTATTTCTTTTGTATTTGCAGTTTTTTGGTTGATTGTCAGTCCTGATGAGTGTGGTCTTTGATTTTATTATGGTTTTTGGATTTGCTGTGAATGCCTGCAAGACGATGAATCTCAAGGTTATATATGGTGATATGTATGTGCTTCGATAACAAGTTTACTTTGAACTTCGAAATGTGATTGTTTCTCTTCCCATGGACGCTGCCTGATCTGCAGGGTGTTTCCAGTGTTTTCAGTTTTCCTTGCCCAGAACCATAGAGCACAGAAACAGACCCTTTGGCCCATCCATTCCATTCTGAACCGATGAACCATACTTCTCTCATCCATGTCATTACCCAAATTTCTCAAGTGTTGCAATTGAACCCACATTCACCACGTCTGCTGGCAGCTCATTCCACACTTGCTTTGCCCTCTGAGTGAAGAAGTCCCCCCCTCAGGTCCAGGCCCAGAGTGTGTTGAAGTGACAGGGTCCAGGTCCTAGTACAAATGCTGACCCGGTGTTTGGACGGTTTCAACGCTGGGCTGGATGGATTGAAAAGGTTGGGTGTTGGGACCGGAGGCAAGGGTCGAGCCAGTTCTGCTTGTTCTTCTAGGGCGTTTACTCTGCTCTCCGCAACACTGGGGCTGATGCTGTGGCCTGCTCCGTCCGGGTTTTGTGTCTGTGAGTTCTGGTTTATTCTGCAGTGTGATGGACTGTGGTGAGGCTATAGGCCTGCTCCGGGTTTCGTGTCTGCAAGCTCTGGTTTACTCTGCTGTGTGATAGACTGTGGTGAGGCTATAGGCCTACTCCGGATTTCATTTCTGTGAGCACTGTTTATTGCTCCTCTTTGTGATTAGCTGAGGCCATGGGCCTGGTCCGGGCTTTGTGTCTATGGACTCTCTTTAGTTCAGAATACTGTTGCTTGCTTTTATCGTTTGCCTGATTTGTGGTTTTTTTCTCTCTCAGTACGTCGAGTGTGTGTTAGTCTTTTTAATGGAGTCTTTCGGGTTTCTTGTTTAGGTGCTGCCTATAAGGACATGAATCTCAAGGTTGTGCAAATTATACATAATTTGATAACAAATATACTTTGAAATATTTTATATTGAAGCATCTGCATTTTATTTGTAGGTTTTTATTCATTGATGCAGTAAACTGGGAGTTATTTTGGATCTTCTAGCCAATGTTAGATTAGCTTTATTTGTCGCATGTGAAGTATGACATTTGTGCCAATCTGAGGAAGTGCTGGGGGCAGCCTGCATGTGTTGCCATGGTTCCAGTGCCAACATAGCATGCCCACAACTTGTTAATCCTAACCTGTAGGTCCTTGGAGTTTGGGAAGAAACTGGAGCCCCAGGAGGAAACTCGTGTGGTCACGGGGTGAACATAGAAACGCCTTACAGATGGTGGTGGAATTTAAAGCCTGGTTGCTGGCACAATGCTAACCACCACTGTCTTCATCCTTGGCACATTATCTGTAAAGGACATGACATCACTTCAATCTTGTATTTATGTTGATGAGGTTGTGCTGGGGTGCAGTTTAATGTCTGCCTTTTTAACATGCTGGTGTTCCAAAAAGGGCCTCATTGGCCATAAAAATACTTTTGGGTGACTGAAGTGATGTAACAATTGCTAGACAAATGCAGATATTTATTCTCACAAAACGCTGGTGGAACACAGCAGGCCAGGCAGCATCTATAGGGAGAAGCAGTGTCGACGTTTCGGGCCGAGACCCTTCGTCAGGACTAACCGAAACGAAGGGTCTCGGCCCGAAACGTCGACAGTGCTTCTCCCTATAGATGCTGCCTGGCCTGCTGTGTTCTACCAGCATTTTGTGTGAGTTGTTTGAATTTCCAGCATCTGCAGATTTCCTCGTGTTTGCTCAGATATTTATTCTGCTTGGTTGGCATTGGGTTGTCACTGATGTAAATGTCTCTTCCAGATGTGGAAAGCAGCTGCCGGTCGGACTATTTCTGTCACAGCATCAGATGATGGTGATGATTGGGATACTGACCCTGACTTTGTGGTAAGATTTTTTTTTGGGGTTCCTCCTCACAACCTGGATTGGATTTTGTATACCAGTTTTCAAAATCCTGGTACGTTCCAGGGCTGCCAATTAAGCCAATGGGTTGCTGAGTTGACCAGCAGGAAAATGCCTCCCTCCACTCACCATCAAGCACCCATTGCACTAATTTCAACATTCCCAACATCTCCCTGATTCTGCCATTTGCCAAAATGGCGCATCACAGGGTCTGGCCTCCCCACTGTGGACTCTGTCTATACTTTTCCCTGCCTCAGTAAAGCAGCCGGCATAATTGAAGACCCCACCCGCCATGGAAATTGTCTCTTCGCCCCCTCCCATCGGGAAGAAGATACAAAGGCCTGAAAGTGCATTTCACAAGGGCAGTTTCTCCCCCAATCCTGAAGAGCAAATTGTAGGGAAGGGCATCCTGAATGATAAGACCCCGGCCTCCCGATCTACCTCGTTATGATCTTGCACTTTTATCGTTTATCTGCACTGTACTTTCTTGGTAGTGTTTACACGTTATCGTGTATTGATGTTGTTTCACCCTATTCTAGCTCCATGCACTCTGTATTGATTGTGATCTGTCTGAACAGTATGCAGGATGAGCTTTTCACTGCATGTGACGATAATAAGCCAAATCCACTAGCTGCAATTCACAGTGGCCAATTTATCTACCAACCTACGCCTGTGCAGTATAGGAGGAGAATGGAGCACCATGGTGGGGGGAGGCGTTAGGGGAGACTGGAGCATCTGGGGGTGGGGGGGGAGGCTGGCACAGCCAGAGGGGTGGGGCAGACCAGGGTAGCCAGGGGAACTGGGACAATATTCCACAAAGCAACACATTTCACATTACATAAGACGTCAATACTGAGCCTGCCCCTGAATCTTGACTCCGTGCGTACAGTACCCGATCTCGGGATTGAACCGGATCACTGGAGCTAAGTGGTGTTTAGCTCTAAGCGTTGCACTGTTACATCTTCTGTACAATTTGCTCTTGCAGTTTTGTTGCAGTGGGGAAATTAAACGTAAACCACAAAAAGATTCTGCAGTTGCTGGGAATGTGGAGTAGCATGTACAAATCAGAAGCTGGCCCTTCAGCCCATCATGCTCATCCCATCCTTTTAGTCCATCTACACAAATCTCATTTGCCCTCATGAAGACAGCATCCTTCTGTACCTTGCCCATTTAACTATATGTCTAAACCCCTCTGAAATGTAGGAATTGTACCTGTTTGCAGCAATACCACGTTCCAGATATTAAACACCCTCTGAAAGGAATAGAACCGAACCCCTCCAGTCTACAGCCTGGTTAATGACTGGGACACTGGAGTGAGTGAGTTTTATTAGTATCTCCTCTGATGCTACATAAACTGGGTGACGGGGTGGTACAATAATTTAGCAGTTGGTGCCGTACTTCGCAGAGTGGTGTAACTGAAAAGAATCAGCGGAGAGACACACTGAAGCTGCTCGATTATAGAAGTTTTTATCCAGCCAAACAAGCAGGAATCATACTGGAGACACTCTTGGAAGATTAGGCCTCCCTGATCCAATATTACGTGACATTTTTATACGCTAGAGATCAAAGGTAACAGCAGGACAAATCTAAAGTTACAATGTATCCACAATGCTTCCTTTGAATTTCATATAATTTTCAAACACCTTGATCTTCACACCAGCACTCCACACACCCAAAATGACTGTTAATCCCCACTGACTCTGGGCTGCAATCATGCATATTCATATTCAGACATCTCAGGTCAAATGAGTGTTTCTTTATTTCTAATCGACCCCAGTCTGCAGTTCCAAGAACACCATTGCTCAGGGCTGCATTTTAAATTCAATCTACAATCCACATTCAGGTTTGAGGACTGGTTGCTATTGAAATTACTATTTGGTATATACCATAATTCCAGAATATGTCCTAACAGCACTGGCTGTAAGATCAGTGTTCAGTTCCCACCACTGCTTGCAAGGAGTTTGTATGTTCTCCCCGTGTCTGTGTGGGTTTCCTCTGGGTGCTCTGGTTGCCTCTCACAGTCCAAAAATGTATGGGTTAGGGTTAGTGAGTTACACATTATGTTGGTGCTAGAAAGTGTAGTGACACTGGTGGGCTCCCCAACACAATCCTCACTGAGTTGATTTGATGTAAATGGCACATGTCACTGTATGGACATGTGACAAGTAAAGTTTATCTTTGTTTGTTATCCATCTGTAATTACTCACCAGACCAGCTGTTGGTGGCAGTAGGTGGTGAACCACATTGAGTACAGAGCAGATTTGGATGCTGACGGTCATTGTTCATTCCCTGGAGGGTATTAATGAGCTGGGATTTCCCAAAAACCTGATGGATTTGTAGTTGTCCAGCTTCTGTGGTATTTGAGTCTAAATTCCCTGGCCCCTTTGTATTTGAGCTCACGTTTCAATCAGTGGTTCAGAACTCAGTAACTAGACCACTGTGTTCGCCCCCGCCCTCCTTTCAAATGCCGCAGGCAGGCCTTTCCCTTGTAGCCGAGGGGATGGGTGAGACATCTGAGCATCTGCACCTCTTGTGCTGCGCCTCACGGTGGTGAGAAACAAACCTGGAGCCACAATCTCCTGAAGCACGTCTTGAGACAGATATTTATTTTTAATTTAGTGATACATTGCAGAATAGGCCCTTCTGGCCTTTCGAGCCGTGCTGCCCAGCAACCCCAATTTAACACTAACCTAATCACAGCGCAATTTACAAAGACCAATTAACCAACCTGGTGCATCTTTGGACTGTGGGAAGAAACTGGAACGCCCGGGGACTACCCATGCATTTCACAGGGAGGACATGCAGATAACGCTGGAAGTGAACTCTGAACTTCAACGCCCCGAGCTGTGAAAGTGTTGCACTTGTGCTACGTTACCATGATTAATCATGGAATTGTAATGGGGCTGTAGGAGGCTAATTGGTCCATCAAGCCTGTTCTCTCTCATGATGGAACGACCCCTTTACACTTGGAGTTACAGAACTCTACAGTACGGAAGCAGGCCTTTGGCCCATCTGCTCCATACTGACCTATTATCCTGCCTGTTCCCATTGACCTGCACCCGGACCACGGACCCGGAAATTGCACTCGCATCCACCACTTTAAACGGAAGCTCATTCCACACTCTCGCCACTCTCTGAGTGAAGAAGTCCCCTTCCTCCCCCCCCCCCATGTTCCCCTTAAATACTTCACCTTTCACCCTTAATTGATGACCTGTAGTTCTCATCTTGCACAACCTCAGTGCAAAATGCCTGCTTTCATTTACCCTACCTTTTTCTCTCATAAGTTCGTATACATCTGTTAAATCTCCCCTCAGTCTCTAGTGCTTATGAGAATAAAGTCCTAACCTAATCAACCTTTCCCTGTCACTCAGGTCTTCATGTCTTGGCAACATCCTTGTAAATTTTCTCTGCACTCCTTCAATCGTATTGACATCTTTCCTGTAGGTAGGTAACCAGAATTGCACACAGTACTCCCGATTAGGCCTCACTAATGTCTTGTGCAGCTTCAAAGCACCATCCCAACTCCTGTACTCAATACTTTATTTTTCCCGTGTATTATTCTCTCTCAAGTGACACTGCACTCCCCCATCCCCGTGGAAGGCATTGGTTGTGTTTCCACCACTCGTTTTTTTTTGCTATCGAAAGGAACATCCTGCTGATAAGCCTTTGGCACTAAATATGTATTTTGTTTCCCTCTGGGCATATCCTGCAGTTTTTCTTTTTATTTCACACTAGCTAATAAATTAGGCTAGGATGGCAGGGTGATGATGCATCTCTAATAACGGAGGTATAAACTATTCCTTCCCTCTGCAAGTCAACCTTGGGTAAGGTTCAGCCCCCTGATCAGGGTCACATGAAGCCACGGGAGCAGGTGGTGAATGGTCGTACGAGCAGCTGGTGCATATCACCAGCCCTGGTTGTGTGACCACTGATGCCAGGCAGACAATCTCTGAAGAGTATCGATGATTGCTGTGGTCACCCGTCTTGTAAAGTCACTGCCCAGAAGGCAATGACAAACCACTTCTGTAGGAAAATTTGCCAAGAACAATCATGGTCATGGACAGAGCTACAGCATGAAGGGGGTGGGGGGTTCTTCCCCACAGGCAATTACCCCTCGCTCAGTAGACAGATGGAAGACCATGATCACCCAAGTCAAATGACAGGGCACAAACTCATGCATGTCGTAAGAAATGGCACATAACGATGCTGAGGAAGTTAGCATTGATCTAGTGATATAATATAGGGGGCAAAATTTAAAGTGACCACAGATATGTATGGGAGGGGGATGTCAGAGGTAAGTTTTTTACACAGTTATGGGCATAGTGGCAGAAGCAGGTACATTAGCAACATTTAAGAATCTGTTAGATAGGCAATGGAAGATGTAAAAGTGAACGGTCAGATTGATCCTAAAGTAGGTTAAGAGGTCAGCACAGCATTGAGGGCTGAAGGGCCTGTACTGTGCTGTAATGTTCTATGTTCACCCCTACAGAATCAGAATCAGGTTTATTATCACCGGCATATGTTGTGAAATTTGTTAACTTAGCGGCAGCAGTACAATGTAATACATGCTAAATATTAGAAAAAAATAAATGAATTACTGGATATGTGTATATTAAATAGCTAAAAATAGTGCAAAAACAGAAATAATAAAAAGTGAGGTAGTGTTCATGGGTTCAGTGTCCATTTAGGAATCAGATGGCAGAGGGGAAGAAGCTGTTCCTGAATCGCTGAGTGTGTGCCTTCAGGCTTCTGTACTTCCTTCCAGATGGTAACAATGAGAAGTGGGCACGTCCTGGGTGGTGGGAGGTCCTTAAAATGGACCGGCAGTTGATTCCAGATTCTCCCTCTGTATTTTATGTAAAAAATGTTAAACTTTGTGTCTTTGTCAGTAAACCTCACAGTCTGAGTTGAGGAGGAGGAACAAGCCTGGGATAGAGTCAAGAATAGTACAGTAGGAAAACAGGCCCTTTGGCCCAGCTGGTCCATGCCAGCCATGGCATTCTCCCTGCTAGTCCCAGTTGCCCGCATTCGGCCAGTAACCCTCCAAGCCCCCTCCCCTCCATGTACCCATCCACATGCCTCTTAGATGTTGCACTATACCCACCTTGACCACCTCGTCTATTGCAAGAGGTGAATTATATCTGCAGTTATTTTGCTAGATTCCTTTCTATCGATGATTTCTTTCTAGTTGGTTAAATGTTCTGTTCTTGTTAATCAGAATGACTTGACTGAGAAGGAGCAGCGATGGGGAGCCAAGTCGGTACAGGGATCTGGACACCAGGCCCACATTAAGTAAGTACTTTTCTTTAGATGATGGTGGCTGCATGCCTCTTTATTGCTGTAGGTAACTCATTAACACGTTATGTGCTTTTGGAATTCTTTACTTCCAACCTGCAACCATTTGGTAATTGGTAATCCTGTGCTCTGGTGAATTTCGTCTCAATTTTTTTGAGACTTTGCATTAAAGTTGTTGTAAAAGTACCATCTTGGCTTGGATGAGGTTGTTTTCACTCCACTCTAACACACAAGAGGTTCTGCAGATGCTGGAAATCTTGAGCAACACACACAAAGTGCTGCAAGATCTCGGCAGGTCCACTCTATCTAGGCCTTTCAATGTTCAATGGGTTTCAGTGAGATCCTCCCTTATTCCTCAACTCCTATGAACATACATCTAGATAGATAGATAGATAGATACTTTATTCATCCCCATGGGGAAATTCAACTTTTTTCCAATGTCCCATACACTTGTTGTAGCAAAACTAATTACATACAATACTTAACTCAGTAAAGAATATGATATGCATCTAAATCACTATCTCAAAAAGCATTAATAATAGCTTTTAAAAAGTTCTTAAGTCCTGGCGGTAGAATTGTAAAGCCTAATGGCATTGGGGAGTATTGACCTCTTCATCCTGTCTGAGGAGCATTGCATCAATAGTAACCTGTCGCTGAAACTGCTTCTCTGTCTCTGGATGGTGCTATGTAGAGGATGTTCAGAGTTATCCATAATTGACCGTAGTCTACTCAGCGCCCTTCGCTCAGCTACCGATGTTAAACTCTCCAGTACTTTGCCCACGACAGAGCCCGCCTTCCTTACCAGCTTATTAAGACGTGAGGCGTCCCTCTTCTTAATGCTTCCTCCCCAACACGCCACCACAAAGAAGAGGGCGCTCTCCACAACTGACCTATAGAACATCTTCAGCATCTCACTACAGACATTGAATGACGCCAACCTTCTTAGGAAGTACAGTCGACTCTGTGCCTTCCTGCACAAGGCATCTGTGTTGGCAGTCCAGTCTAGCTTCTCGTCTAACTGTACTCCCAGATACTTGTAGGTCTTAACCTGCTCCACACATTCTCCATTAATTATCACTGGCTCCATATGAGGCCTAGATCTCCTAAAGTCCACCACCATCTCCTTGGTCTTGGTGATATTGAGACGCAGGTAGTTTGAGTTGCACCATATCACAAAGTCCTGTATCAGTTTCCTATACTCCTCCTCCTGTCCATTCCTGACACACCCCACTATGGCCGTGTCATCAGCGAACTTCTGCACATGGCAGGACTCCGAGTTATATTGGAAGTCTGATGTGTACAGGGTGAACAGGACCGGAGAGAGTACGGTTCCCTGCGGCGCCCCTGTGCTGCTGACCACCGTGTCAGACCTACAGTCTCCCAACCGCACATACTGAGGCCTATCTGTCAAGTAGTCCACTATCCAATCCACCATGTGAGAGTCTACTCCCATCTATGGAGGGGAACAAACAGTGGACCTTCTTCTGGAGCGGAAAGCAGTTTGGTCTCTAAATTCTACCCCATACAGATTGCTTTTGAGTGATCTTATTGTGTTGGCATGTGGCCAAGTGGTTAAGGTGTTGGTCTAGTGATCTGAAGGTCACTAGTTCAAGTCTCAGCTAAGGCAGTGTGTTGTGTCATTGAGCAAGGCAGTTAACCACACATTGTTCTGTGATGACACCAGTGCCAAGTTGTATTGGCTCTAGTGCCGTTCCCTTGGACAACATCGGTGGCATAGAGAGGGGAGACCTGCAGCATGGGCAACTGCCAGTCTCCCATACAACCTTGATCAGGCCTGCGCAAATCCTATGTCCCTCGAGACTAACGGATGCCTGTATGAAATTGGGCAGTGAAGACCATTAAACAGTCTTCCTTAATGCTGAGGGAACTCAGCAGGACTCTCAATCTGATGTGTCGACTTCATGCCTGACTTGCTGAATTCCACCAGTATTTGTGTGTGTTGTTCACTTCCCTCTTTCTCTCTTTGTGAGTTAAACAGACCTTGTTTAAAGAGAACTTGGAATGTATTGAATTCTCTATTTCTGCAGTCTTGCACCGAACCTTTCCAGGCTACTATTTATTTATTGAGATACAGTGCAGTATAGGTCCTGCAGCCTTCGAGCCTCACCACCCAGGAACCCCCCGACTTAACCCTAGCCTAATCAAGGGGCAGTGTGCAATGACCAATTAACCCACCAACTGGTATGTCTTTGGACTGTGGGAGGAAACCAGAGCACCCGGAGGAAACCCACACAGTCCCGGGCAGAACGTACAAACTCCTTAGGGACAGCAACAGAAAATCACCGGGATGAGCCTCAGAAATACCCGTGAGCAGGTTAGAGTCCAGGCATCCTGTGGAAAGCGGCCCACTTCCTGACAGCACAAGGTATTTACACCACTTGTAGCTCGGAACTCCCTGCCCAACTGCACTGAGGTTTTCTTTGATAGAAAACCTACAGTGGTTGAAGATGGCACTTCACCAGCACCTTTTCAAAAGCATTAGGGGATGGACAATCCTTCCAGCAACTGCCCAGATCACAAACATTAGTGGGAGGTTTGCATCTCCCTTGTTAGAAATGGTCATTTGTTGGGAACTTTTATGTTGTAAATGTTACTTGGTACATAATCACTGTCTCCAAAAGGATCCTATCACCAAGCCTATCTTTGCTTCCCCCTCACACTTTGCTTTCCACAGGGATCACTCCCTCTGTGATTCCGTTGTTCATTCATTCCCTACCCGCTAATCTCCCTCCTGGCACTTACCCTGCAAGCAGTTAAAGTGCTGTATGCACGTCTGACCTGCTTCATCATTACAGTCAGCTGTGTGTGGGGAAAACCATTCCCTTGAGTGTTTTAGTTTTCTCTGATAGACCACTCAAAGCCACAGTTTAACGTGTTGAAAAGCTGCTTGGAGAAGGGAAAAAGAAAAGAAACCCATTTGGGGTTGTACCTCCAATGAGTTTCATTTTTTTTCCCCCTCACTTTTCTTGCTTAGTAGGTTTTTTTAATTCACAAAAATTTTCAATCCTTAAGATAATTTCTTCTCTTTTGAGGCATTGTAAGTGTTGTTACTTCAATGTACTTGTGCTGTTTTTGAATAATAATAATAAAAAGGTTTGAAAAGAAAAGCTGCTTGGACAGGTCTTTGTGAAGATTCTGGCTTTTAGTGTAATGAGGCACGATTAGCGTAGTGGTTAGCACAATGTTTACAGTACCAGTGAACCAGCTTCAATTTCTGCTTCTTCCTGTGACCGTGTGGGTTTCCTCCGGGTGCTCAGGTTTCCTCCTACATTCCAAACAGGTACCAGTGGGTAGGTTAATTGTTCATTGTAAATTGTCCCGTGATTAGGCTTTGATTAAATTTGGGGGATTGCTGGGCAGCGAGGCTTGAAGGCCGGAAAGGCCCGTTCTGTGCTGTATCTCAATAAAATAAACTTAAATATATAAAGAAAGTATGGAAAAGAGCAAAGTATGTTGGTCAGTAAACAGGCTTTGGCCTTAATTTCAGTCCTGGGCGGTTCAGTAGAATCAGCAGCCAGAGGCAAGCTTTGATTGCTATTGTCTTCTGTGCCCACCTGTCTTGGCCAGTGGTTTGGCCTGTTCTTCTGTACGGTGTGGCTCCACCCAGCTTCCAACATTGTGCCTCCCTCCCTTTCACCCCCGGGTCCCAGTCCCAGCCTGCCTGTGCCGAATGTGTGGAATCTCATTTACAATGTGGTTCTGTGGCAGGAAGTATTCAGTAATTAGCTGCTTCCTGGATGAATTGTTGCGTATCGAGCAGGAAGCAGAGACCGAGCCTTCAGCGGAGATGGAACCTGTGGAGGGAAATGGAGAGGCAACGCTTCAGTTCAAGAGCCTTCTTCTGGACTGGTGCACGTGTGTGCCGCTTATCGAAGATCGGATGTGCTGTTACAGGAGAGGGTCCAGAGGAGGATCATGAGAATGATCCCAGGAATGAAAGGGTTAATGCATAAGGAGCGTCTGATGGCTCTGGGCTTGTACTCACTGAAGTTCAGAAGACCGAGGAAGGAATTTCATTGATATGAATAGAATATTGAAAAGCCTAGATAGTGGACATGGAGAGGATGTTTCCTATAGTGGACGAGTCTAGGACCAGTGGGCGCAGCCTCAGAATAGAAGCACATCCATTTAGAACAGAAATTAGGAATTTCTTTAGCTGAAGGCGATGAATCTGTGGAATTTGTCGCCCAATCAGCTATGGGGGCAAGTGATTGGGTATGTTTGAAACGGAGGTTGACAGGTTCTTGATTAGTAAGGGTGTCAAAGGTTACGGGCAGAAAGCAGGAGAATTGGGTTGAAAGGGAAAATAAATCGGCCATGATGGAACAGTGGAGCAGACTCAATGGGCTGAGTGGTCTAATTCTGCTCTTAAGTCTTAATGGTCTAACACAACACAATAAATGGCCATGCTACTCAGTGAAGTTGGTCTGGGCACTTAAAAGCTGTGGTTTGAATCAACATTATCTAGTGGTAATGGTACTATAAACTCTGGATCAAGAGTATAAGGTGATGAGAGGCATTGATCGTGTGGATAGTCAGAGGCTTTTTCCCAAGGCTGAAATGGCTATCACAAAATGACAGTTTTAAGGTGCTTGGAAGAAGGTACAGAGGAAATGTCAGGGGAAGTTTTTTATGCAGAGAGTGGTGAGTGTGTGGAATGGGCTGCCGGCGATAGTGGTGGAGGTGGATACAATAGGATCTTTTAAGAGACTCCTGGATAGGTACATGGAGCTTAGAAAAATAGACGGCTATGGATAACCCTAGCTAATTTCTAAAGTAAGTACATGTTCAGAACAGCATTGTAGGCGAAGGGCCTGTATTGTGCTGTAAGTATTCTATGGGTCACAAATCTGGCATTTATTATGTGAATTGATTTCGACTTGGGATTTTGTAGGACAGAATATCAATATCTTGAGGTACAGCGGGTGGAGATGTCTGCAATGGGTATAATTGCTGGTTGCTTCCTGTAAACCAGAATAATATCCAGATGTGATGAGGAATTTTTTAAGTGAGAGATCTGATATAACAGAAGTGAAGCAGCTTGTCTGTCACATTTGAATACGTTCAGTTTAATGCTCAAATTAAAGGGAGATTTTACAGGTAGCATTTGACAATCTCAAGGACTTTTAAAGAAGTTACCTCATTGTAGGAAGTATGTGAAACCTTTGGAGAGGGGGCAGAGGAGAGAGAAAGTCAAAATAAAAGAGCATAATGTCACCATATACTACCTTGGGATTCATTTTCTTACAGACATGAAAATAAAGAAATACACTTGAACTTATGAAAAATTATATAGAGACTGCAACCAAATTACAGCAGAAGACATTGTACAATGGAGAGTGAGTTATAGAGTGAGTCTGTGGTTGTGGAATCAGTTCAGAGTTGAGGTGTGTGAAGTTGTTCACTCTTGTTCAGGAGCCTGATGGTTGAAGGTGTAGGTTTATCAGGGTGCTGTCTGGGTTGGAGAGTATGTCTTATGAGGAAGGGTCGAGCAAGCTAGGGTATTTCTCTTCAAAGTTGAAGGTACATTTATTATCTTAATTATGTATACTATATGCAACCTCAAGTTTCTTCTCTGTACAGGCAATCACAAAACAGAAACCCGATGGAACCCATTATTTAAAAAAAGACTGTCAAATATTCGATGTGCAGAGAAGAAACAAATTGTGCAAACAATAAAGTAAGCAAAGCGCATTCAGAACTGAAGTTCATGAAAGTGAGTCCGCAAAACCAGCTAATACCACAGCCGATTCAGGAGCCTGTTAGTTGTATGAAGGGAGATGAGGGATGACTTGATAGAGGTATATAAGATGATAAGGGGCATCTTTTCCCAGGGTGGCAATGGCTAATACCAGGAGGCACAATTATAAGTAATTTGAGGGAAATATGGGGGCAAGTAACATCAGAAATAGTTTTTTTTTTACAGAGTGGTAGATGTGTGGAACACACCGCCAGGCTGGTGGTAGAGGGAGATGCATTGGGGACATTTAAGAGACTCTTAGATGGGCACATGGATGAAAGGAAAATGGAGGGCTCTGTAGGAGGGAACGGTTAGTTTGATCTTGGAGTGTGTTACAATGTTGGCACAGTATTGTGGGCTGAAGGGCCTGTACTGTTCTATGTAATTAAGGAGAAACAGTTTTTAACCCCAGATGGTTTTAGGCATTGCGTCATTGAGTTCTGGAATGTGTTGTCAGGGTGATGGGAACAGTTTCAACATTCCCTTTCTTTATGCAATTGGATAAATACTTGAAGGATGAACACTTGTAGAATGCAGGGGTGTGGGAATAGTTCATTGGTTTTCCCAGTGACATGGTTGTCTGAATAGTCCACAGCTCTTCTGCTCTCTTTTTTTGTCTGAGGGGAAATCCACAATACTTTGTCTCCTCCAGGAGGAAGATGAATAGATGCCCCATAAATAGCAAAATACAAGTAGCAGTAAGTCATGTTGCAGTAAAACTGATCCCTCAACTGGTCCACTTCCCTGTCTGATCCTCTGATTGTTTATCCACAAGACTATTGGCAACATCCTTGAACGTATGACAGGTGGATAATCCCAATGCTTAGCAGCTCTAAGTAAATTCAGTGAGAGAGTTCATATTTTCTTGTAACACGGGCCATTCAGCCCATTGAATGTATGCCAGCTCTCAGAGTAATCCCATTTCCCCCAGTTGTTTCCCTCTAACACAGGGGATCTCAACCTTGTTTATGCCATGGGCCCCTGCCATTATCCAAGGGGGTCCATGGACCCCAGAACGGGGATCCCTGTTCGAAAGAGGGCACTATGGTGGCGGCTAGCATAATGCTATTATAGCTCAAGGGGTTCTGGAGTTCAGAGTTCAATTCTGGCACCGTTCTGTAAGGAGTCTTTGTACGTCCTCTTATGCATTCCATTGGAATGCATTGGTTTTCTCTGCGTCCTCCAGTTTTCTTCCACAGTCCAAAGACATGCCAGGTAGGTTAATTGGTCATTGTGCACTGTCCCATGATTAGGTTAGGGTTAGTCGACATTGTCAGGGGTTGCTAGGGCAACAAGGCTCAAAGAACCGGAAGGACCTACTCCATGAAGTATCACTAAATAAATAGATTTTCTCACACATGCCTGTCAATCCCTCTCCAGTTCTCCCACCGGCTACCTACACCCCTGGGGGCATCTTACAGTGGCCAGTTAACCCAGCAGTCTTTGGGAGGGGGGTGTAAACAGGGTAAGCAGGGAGACAGTGCGAGCTCTAGACAGTCAGAAATGGGAGTCTGATTCGAATCCGGGTTTCTAGAAGTGTGAGACAACGATGTTACCCTATTAGTGCAGAGTTTTATCACTGCATTCTGAGACTATTCTCCAGCCTATTGAAACAGCTTTCTAGCGTCCCCTGGGTCAATCTCTCTCAGGCTTAAATATCAGAATCACTTTTATTACCATATAACCATATAACAATTACAGCACACAATCAGGCCATCTCGACCCTTCTAGTCCGTGCCGAACGCTTACTCTCACTTAGTCCCACTGACCTGCGCTCAGCCCGTAACCCTCCATTCCTTTCCTGTCCATATACCTATCTGATTTTACTTTACCACTGACATATGTTGTGAGATTTGTTCTTTTGCAGCAGCAGTAGAGTGCAATACATAAAATGTACTATACAGTATAATAAACTTGTATTAAAATATTAAATAAGTGCAAAACAAAAGAGAAAAAATACTGAGGTAGTGTTCAGGAGTTCATTGTCCATTCAGAAATCTGACGGTGGAGGGTAAGAAGCTTTTACTAAAACATTGAGTGTGTTTCTTTAGGCTCCTGTATCTTGTCCCTGATGGTAGCAAAATAGAGGGCTATGCGGTAGGGAAATTCTAGGCAGTTTCTAGAGTAGGTTACGTGGTCGGCACAACATTATGGGCCAAAGGGCCTGTAATGTGCCTTAGATTTCTGTGTGTCTACATGCTGGGTGATGAACGCTGTCTTTTTCAAGCATCTCCTTTTGAAGATGTCCTTGATGATGGTGAAGCTAGAGGCCCATGATGAGTTCGCAACTCTCTGCAGCTTTTTCCTATCCTGTGCAGTGGCCTCTCAACACCAGAGAGTGATTGATGTAGCCAATCAGAACGTGCTCCTCTGTACATCTGTAGAAATTTGTTAGTCTTTGATGACATAGCAAATCTCCTCAAACTCCTAATGAAATATAACCATTGTCGGTCCCTCTTTGTAATGACATTGATATTTGTTTTAGTTGTTTCGAGGAATATTCTGCAAGAAAAAACACAAAAGAATCATTTGACCAAGAAATAACAGAAAAGAAATGCAAGCTGGGTCATTTTGTGGAAATAAATGTTCTGCTATACTAAGAAATGTCTCCCTTCCTTGGTCACTCTTAGATTAAGAAATGCAAATACACCTGGATTTCAGACTAATTTGGGTAATACAAATGCATCCAGATATCAGACTAATTTCAAGTTGAAGTTACTGGAACAGTGTGACATCCCCTTTAATATTCTCTGTCTCGCCCCATTCAGCTTGCATGAACTGAGGGAGAATGTCTCTCAAAATATTCTCTGTCTTGTCCTATTCAGCTTGCACAAACTGAGGGAGAATGTCTCTCAAAATATTCTGTCTCGCCCCATTCAGCTTGCACGAACTGAGGGAGAATGTCTCACAGGAACATAAATCGCTCAAACAGAAAGAGCTAGCGGATGGGCCTAATGCCTCACACGGATACGGAGGGAAGTTTGGTGTCCAAGATGATCGTATGGATAAGGTAAGGAGTGTGGACTTCTGAACAAATTGGAAAAAGCAGATGGCTGTAAGAAAAAAAAGTCTGAAATAAAGACAGACAAAGCTGAGGTAACACGCACAAAGTACTGGAGACACTTAGCAGGTCAGGCAGCATCTGTGGAGGAGAATAGCGATCGACATTTTGGACTGAGACTTTTCATCGATCAGCCTGAAACTTTTGATTGTTTATTCCCCTCCATAGATGCTGCCTGACCTGCTGAGTTCCTCCAGTAGTTTGTGTGTGTTGCTCAAGATATTCAGCATCTGCAGAATCTCTTTGTTTATATAATGCTGGAAACACTCTAAGTCAGGCCCAGACATAATGCCCAGACCACTTAATTTTTGTCTGTATGCCATCACTTCATCTTGTAATAAGTTGGGGGTTTTGTTCAATTTAATTTCTCATACAGAAAATCATTTCACTATTTTGGAAATTTGACCAAAAATCAGAATATCACTTTTAATGAATTTTTGCCGCAGTGGAGGGAGAAGCAGTTGACATTTCAGGTGAAGAGCCATTGTCAATCCGTTAACAAATAATTTGTTTGTGAAATATTTGACCACTGAGGCTATGTCTCCTGGTTCTGAACCTACTAAGTGTTCTTGGGCCTCATGCGTCTTCAAGGAAGCACAGGGTCAACGCTTCCTTTGCTCGACCAATGTTTTAGTGTGAAATAAAAGGTGTTTTCTCCTTTCTGTTCGTGGGAGCTTGATGTTGGCTAATTTTCTGCTGTTTCTTTTCTGTCACATCGCGATTATAATTATTATGCCTGGATTGAGTCGTGAAGCACTTTGGAGCATTCTGAAAGGAATGTGGAAAGCATTAAATGCAAACCTTTTCCTTCAAAGTGAGCAGCAAGTCTGCTTGCTATAAAGAAAGTGGTCTACATGTTGAGCTGTAACTCTGTCTTTTGCGGGGTAGCTACTCTGTTTTTGCTTTCTTTTTTAGTATCTACAGTTGTCTCTCTCCAGCAAATTCCCAAAGCAGTTTTAAACAGTTTGTTCTGTTTTGGAAAGCACTATTAAAACAAAAAATTCATGCCACCTTAAATTTCTTCCCCCAGGCAGTTAATCTGATCAACCATTCTAGTCAACCCCACCCCACTCTATTAACTCAATCACTGCACTGTAAACACGTGAAACCACTTTTTATAATGATGATTACATTCTAAATACATGCAGGAATTTATGTATTTATTCACATTTTATTCCATATTTGTATTTCTAACTTTGCATAAATGTTGAATATTGTTTTCGTTGCATGTAGCACAGAAACTGCCTAAATGGTGAATAAAGTTTACTTAATCAAAAGTAACACACAAATGCTGGAGCAAGACAGAAGGTGAGGGTGAGGCAGTCTCCACGGAGATTAAAAAATAAAGCGCCTACGTTTCGGGCCAAGACCCTTCATCAGGTCTTGGCATCTCAGCAATACTTCCAACATCCGCTGAATCTCTTTGTGATTATATCCTTAATTGAAAGAGTGTGAGTGATTAAATGCCTCACCACCCAGGACATGCCCTCTTTTCATTGCTGCCCTCGGAGCAGGTAATGGATGCTGAAGACACACGCTGAACAATTCAGGAATACAGGTGGCCCCCGTTTTTCGAACGTTCGCTTTACGACAGCTCGCTGTTACAAAAGACCTACATTAGTACCTGATTTTGCTAACCAAAGAGGATTTTCGCTTTTATGAAAAAAGACACCCGCTTTATACGTGTGTATACCCCAAGAAAGACTATCATACTGTGAAGCCTTGTGCAGGCAGTTGTGTGCAAATGCGCGAGTGTGCTTATGCACGTACGTGCCGATTTTTTTTTTTTCCCTCTCTAAATCGATTTCAGCTCTCTGTCTTCCTGATTTTTTTTTGGATAATTGAAACTACACTGTGCATACAATATTTCTACTTTATATAGGGTGTATATTTATCATATTCCTGCTTTTACTATATGTTCATGTTATTTTAGGTTTTATGTGTTATTTGGTATGATTTGGTAGGTTATTTTTTGGGTCTGGGAACGCTCAAAAATTTTTCCCATATAAGTTAATGGAAATTGCTTCTTCGCTTCATGACATTTCGGCTTACAAACGGTTTCATAGGAACGCTCCACCTTCGGATAGTGGGGGAAACCTTTAGCTTCATCCCCTCTGCCTTCAGATTTCTGCTTGGTCTTTTGCATGACTTGTTTGTTATTTATGTCTTATTGTAATATATAGTAATTTTTTTTAGTGTATTGCACTGTACTGCTGCAAAACAACAAATTTCAGACATATGTCATTGATAATAACTCTGAATCTGAAAGCAAGGGATCCCTCCTGAACCTTTAAGAGTGGTGTTCAATTCTTGTAGTTGGAAAGATGTGAAGGTATTTTAAAAGCACTTGAAAAGTTTCATGAGAATAGTTACTGGGTGAGGGACGACAATCAGAAGGCTATAAAGGCTGGGATTGTGTTCAAAAGCTGAAAAGAAAGGTGATGGAAGTACAGGCAATCCCCAACTTGTTTGTTGTCCCATGAATCAGAAAAAGCCACTTTCTATACCTCCCCATTCCATGTTGCTTGACATAAGCTTCTTATAATAGTTTTCATTCAATGTTTTATATTCACCCTAATAATGG
Source organism: Hemitrygon akajei (assembly GCF_048418815.1). Taxonomy (NCBI): domain Eukaryota; kingdom Metazoa; phylum Chordata; class Chondrichthyes; order Myliobatiformes; family Dasyatidae; genus Hemitrygon; species Hemitrygon akajei. The sequence goes on from NC_133129.1 coordinate 174,872,263, forward strand.
CCCATCATTGGTTGGGTCAACCATGGATGTTGTATCCTGACTGTCGCAGTCGATACACAAACCAGGGCAGTAAGGTATGGACTGCAAGCTGCTGCCCATGCAACAGCCTCTTCCGCTCCACATAGCTGCTGAATTCAAAGGAATGGCAGAAGTCGATACAGTTTGGAACCAGCGTTGAACTCAACGTAGGACTGCATTAGGGACTCCAGCTCCGGATTTTTTCCTTGGGGTTTATTTCTGAAGCCTTCCCCATGAGTGGGTATAGCTGCAAGGCAGTGGAGATTTGAGATCAGAGTTTTCCTTCTAGATGAGCTGCCAACCACAGCTGATGAGCCCCATCTGCCCAGAGCAACTGGCTTTAAAGTGCCAGTAAGCAGCCTTTGGCCTCTCTCCTGTCGGTAGAAATGGATCCACTGGGTTTAGTAACTAAGCCACACGTGAATGGCAGGAGCTGGACTCGGTTGTCAGAGACCATTTGGGACGCAAGCCATTGGGAGCATTTAATTGGTAGTGAGAGCTTATCCCCACTACCCCACTCCTGGCTATAACATCCTTGTGGAAACATATTCACCCTACTACCCATAATTACATCAATGGAACATGCACTCAGTGGTACTTTAATAGGTACACCTGCACATCTGCTTCTTTTTATGTAATTTACTTTTTATTGAAGTTCATCATCAAACAAACATTTCCATAAGATGTATTTCAGAATCCAAATAGAACCATAGAACATTACAGCACAGAAACAGGCCTTTTGGCCCTTCTTGGCTGTGCCGAACCATTTTCTGCCTAGTCCCACTGACCTACACCCGGGCCATATCCCTCCAAACCCCTCTCATCTATATACCTGTCCAAGTTGATTACAGTACTTTATCTAATCAGCCTGTGATGTGGCAGCAATTCAATGCATAACAGCATGCAGACCAAGCATCAGAGTGGGGAAGAAACACGATCTAAGTGACTTTGACCATGGCGTGATTGTTGGTGCCAGACGGGGTGGTTTCAGTATCTCAGAAACTGCTGGTCTCCTGGGACATTCATGCACAACAGGATGGGAACAGGGGTCTTGCAGTCAGATGCCTTCCAATTCCTGTACCAGACAGGTCAGAAGACTCAGTGGTGCTCCTGTAAAATTTGGTTAGATTGGGAGGTGGGAGCCTCCCTCTCTTCAGTCTCCACAGAAAGTGGAAGCGCTGCTCTGCTTTCTTGAGGCATATTCTTGGGTTCAGGTCAGCCATTTAAGAAGAGAGATATCTTGAAGTGTGATTGTAATTCTTTGGAACGCTCTCCTTTTGAAGGCTTTGTGATCTCAATCACAGTTTATTTGAGGCAGGGGAGTTTGATTTTTGGGTCTGAAGGGAGTCTGTGACAATGGGTGTCACATGGGGAGCGGGTGGTGGAGAATGGGTGAAGTTGGGCATCTTCTATTGTATTGAATACTATACTTGCAACTTTTAAAAGATACTTGGACAGGTATAGGAAACAGTTTAGTGCAGGGGTTCCCAACCTTTTTAATGCCAGTGAGCCTTACCGTTAAGCAAGGTGCCCATGGACTCCAGGTTGGGAATGAGGGATATGGACCGAATGCTGGCAAACGGGACAAGCTTACATGAACAATTTGATCAGCATGAACCACTCAGGCCAAAGGACCCATTTCCAATTTATAGGTCTCTAGGGATCATGTTGAGGCAACATCTGTGTCCACTTTGTATTTCAGTGGGCCTCAAGGAAACGATATGATTTGGCGATATGAAACGGTACGAGTCAGCTGCACCTTTCCTCATTCCCTGTCACGCCCACTGTTGAACTTGAACCCACATGAGGTCATCAGTCGCCTAAATGCAATGATACCCTTGCGCCAGGGATCACTGGTTGGCCTCGTGCGGCCGGCGAGAAGTGCCGTTGCTACTGGCCTGGAGCGCAGACAGATGGGTACCGCCTCTATACGTGTTTAGCACACCGAATGTTTGTGGGGAACCTGGTGCTAAAATATTTGCAGATGACCTAATTTGGGCTCAGGGTTTCGTAAGTAGCAGAGCAGCTACCTCGCTGCGATCTACTGAAAGTCATCCCTCAAGCCAAACTTTTGTTGGCTGATGGATCCTCCCTACCTACGGGGGGGGGGGGCGGGCACGTGCTCTGTCGCACTCGCTCGGTCGGTCGCTCTCTAGGAACTGCAACCGCCGAGGCCCCGGCACGGGGACCTCTGGCCCTTACCTTGTCCTCTCACCCCACCCACGACCAGCCATACCTGGCCAAGGCGGGAGGCTGGAGTTCAGGCCCAAATGCTGTCTAATGAGGCAATGAAGCCCTTAAAACTGCTTTGGCACCTTGAGTCCAAGCACCTTGCTCTTAAAGACAAACCCGTTGAGTTTTTTTGAGCGGAAAAAAACATGAGCAAGCAGGACAGAAGCAAGTGCTGAGAGCCATGAAAACTAAATTGCAGAATAGACTGGACAGAAGGAACCCCCTTCGAGTATCGCTGTATTCCGGTCGTGTTTAACACCCCCGCCCCCCCTGTTGGCCGGTCCACAAGAATATTGTCAATATTAAACCGGTCTGCGGTGCAAAAAGGTTGCGGGCCCCTATTGTACGTAGATGAATTTCTTGTTCCCAGCTCAGAATCTGATACCAAGTGTGCTGCAACTAAAAACAGGAAATTCTGGCAAAACTATTTCCGTGGAGACAGCAACAAAGTTAACATTTTGGGTCAAAGATATTTAACAGGAAGGTCAATGTTTAAAAAAATTAAAGATGCTAAACCGCAGCAAAATAATTATACAGAAGTGAATCTCTGAAGGAATACAGGCTACGCTATTTGCTGTATGAGAAACTAAATTAAGCTCTTTGCGAGGGTTAAATATGTTTTCCAGCTATCCTCTCACCTTTCTTGCTTTTGTGGAGAGGTGCTCGAGACTTCCTGGTGACTTCCCATAGGAGCATTTTCTCACTCCCACTGACTTGCTGGGTTGCTGGGATTTTGAGCTTGAGTGAGGTAGAGGTAATGATCTAAAATTAGCTGCTACAAATAAGAGTATCTCTGATAAATCTTGCGTAGGAATTTAGACGAAACTTCGCTATGAACGTAATTTTACTTCAAAGAATTATTGTACTAAACATTATTGATATAATTAAGGGGAAGTTAAAGAAATCTGGAGGAGGAAGAGATGGAGAGAAAGAGATGGTGGGTTTTGATGGAAAGAATAGGACAGTGGTTCCCAACCTCTTCTAATCCCCACACCCCTAGGAAATGTTTGATTAATGTTCGCACCACCTACAAAAGTAATATCACATTCGAAGATGAAGAAGTCTAATTTCTAATTTTTGAACCACATACAATACTGCGGGTGAACAAATTGAACTTAAAAAAAAATAAGCTTTTAATTCAGTGCATAAAATGCAAATATAAACTCAGCAATTAGATTCTAATTTATTCAGAAAAAATTGTAAACAGTAAAATCAATCCTAATTGTGAACATAAAATTCAATGACTTCTTTGCTCCTGTTTCTCATTCGTGATTTTGTCTTGATTGACAAAAGAGAACTGAAGCCAGATTCACACAAGTATGTTGTTGCAAATGGAGTGAGGACACGGAGTGCTTTTCCACCAAGTCTTGGGAACATATGCAGTGCTGCACACCAAAACTCCTCCAAAGTCTTGCTTTCAAATTGCATTTCAAGAGCTCGATTTGACCACAAATCAATAAAATCTTCCTTCAGCTCTTCATCTGACATTTTCTCCAAATTGTAGGAATATGGATTCATGATCCATTCTTCTGAAATCTCCAGCAGCAAAATATCCATCAAACGATTCTGACAGCATTTCCAAATGAGCCACAATTTCTTCACGCACAGTAGGAGTTATGGATCCAGCAACATCAACCATCTCTTCTAGTGAAGGAAAATTTGAGAGACTGCCTCTTTCCATCCTTCGACGCCAAAGGCGTAACTTTTCTTTGAAGGCATTCAACTTTTCACAAGCCTCCAATATGTTTATCCCTTTTCCTTGAAAAGAAACACTCAGTTCATTCATATGAGTGAAAATGTCAGCTAAGTAAGCCAGCATTTGGGTGAATTCCTGTGATTCCATTGTCCCAACCAGATCACATTCACGTTCCTCCAGAAAAACTTTGATTTCTTCCCGCAGTTCAAAGAAGCGGGTTAAAGCTTGTCCTCGTGACAGCCAACGGACAAAGTGTGGAAAAGCAAAACTGAATGCTCACTTCTCAGATCCTCACAAAATGATTTGAAGATGCGATGGTTCAAAGCACACCCCCGATCCAGTTGATGATCTTCACACAAGTATCAACGACTTTCTTCAAATTTGGAGGCAATGTTTTTGATGCCAAAGCATGCCGATGAAGAGACCAATGGGTAACTTGCAAGTCTGGAATCTCCTTTTTCATCAATGCAGAAAAGCCAGATTTATTTCCAAGCATTGCAGGTGCCCCATCAGTGCACACAAAACCAATGACTTTGATATCTAAATCATGTTTGGCAAAGACATCTTTCACCAGCTGCATCACATCCTTTGCAGTTGTTTGTTTTCAGATCTTTACAAAACAGGAAATCTTCCTTCACAGCACCATCATTAACATAACCTCACTAATGTGATGAGCTGACTACAACTGGAGACATCAGTTGACTCATCCAACTGAATAGAGATTTTAATAGGACTAGCTCTGACATCTGAGATGCCTTGGTCCAAAATATCTTCACTCAAATCACTGATTCGGTTGTGAATGACATTATTTGATAGGGGCACCTGTTCAAATTTTTTTCTTGCTTCTTTGCCCAGGATAATTGTTGCCATTTCCAGTGCACATGGCTTGATGAGATCTTCCACAATTGTATGGGGCTTCTTGGATTTGGCCACTTTATATGCCACTTGGTATGAAGCAAGAATTAGTGGTCTTTCAACAGAAACAAAACCTAATTTTGGAAGAGTTCCTTGTGAATCAAAACGAGTTCTTTTGATTTTCAATGACCCAACATCATGTCCTTCAACATCAGCTCTGCCATGCTTGTTCTTGAAGTGCTCTTGAAGTTTGGATGGCTTCAGATTTGAGTTGGAAAACACAACACTACAAAGAATGCACTGGGGTTTTTGCAAGCCATTATTTCCTGTTGTGCAAGTTGTCATCATTCCATTTCCTTCTTTTTGACATGATGGAGGGTTAATGAAGGGAAAAATATGAGCTAATATGAGAAAAACTATGACTAAGTTAGGGATGACCGCTTTACTCAACCAGACACGCCTATAGCAAAGTATCACGAGAAATATGCTTTTGAATATTATATTACGATATTATTTGCGGTTAAGCCAAGATAAATAGTCAGGTGGAAATGCTATGGGGACGCAACGCGAATTATTAGGCTACTCTCTATTGAATTTAGACACCTATTTCCGATGATTACTGGAGATATGAACTCCCATCACACAATTCAAAATCCTCAGTGCTAACCATGATACCTCCTCAACTAACATAATTCAAAATTATCAACGATTCAAGAAAAAAACCTTTTAAGAGAAAAAAAACCTTTGAAATTCAAAAACTTCTTTAATGCATTGAGACAAATACGAATGAATGACTTCAGCTGCTTTTTTATCAAAATGCGGCTTTTAAAAATTTTATAATTGAATAATTTACCTACTGTCTGCGGGTTTGGTTTTAACGCGAAGTCGTTACTTGATGGTTGATTTGGGATATATAAAGATTTTGGCATTATGAGATGATTTTTAACTCTGAGATGTAACCTTCTAGCTAACAATGAAGAGACTCCTCGACTCTGAGGTGTAACTTCCCAGGTAACACTAATGAGAATTCTCAATGCTGACTCGGGCAGCAGGAGACTGGAGTGAGTTTACATCTCTCTCGACTCGGGCAGCGGGAGACTGGAGCGTGCTTGGGACAAACGTTACTACCACTACAAACTCCAGGCACACTGGCAGCTGGCTGAGTGATGACTCGTGACTCGTCACTCAAGGACACAAGCCACTCTTTGTCACACCCCCTGAAATTCCATCTCGCACCCCTTGGGGGTGCGGGCACCTCAGGTTGGGAACCCCTGGAATAGGAGTTCTAGCATGGATCCGTTGGGCTGAATGGCTGTTATCTGTGTGGTAGTCTCTGCAGCATAGAACAATACAGCACAGGAACAGGCCCTTTGAACCACAATGTCCAAATATTGGAGACAGAGCTGGGAGAGCTTCTATAGCTTTATTGGGAGCACTTAAATGTGTGATCATAAAAATGGTGTCCCCTATAAAACAGCCTATCTGTGAAACAGCTTTAAACTGATTCTGCATGTACTTTCAATGCCTATTTTACGTATCATTAGGTACATGAAACTTTGTATGTCATACTTGCTGTTACTAATTCAGACTGCAAAGCTGCAGCAAGCTTCTAATCTTTGTTTTTGAGGGGGGGATCTAGTAGAGGTTTATTAGATTATAGAGTGAACAGACAATAATTTTTTCCAAGGATTGAACAGTCTAATACCAGAGGCTGTGCATTTAAGGTGAGAAGGGGCAACTTCAAAGGAGAGATGAGGGGCAATTTTTTTTACACAAGGAGTGTTGGGTGTCTGGAATGTGCTGTGTGGGGTGGTAGTAGAGACAGATACATTAGAGACTTTTAAGAGATGTTTAGATAAGCACATGAATGTGAGGGAAATATATGGATATGGACGTTGTGGAGGCAAAAGAGATTAGTTTTGTGGGCCAAAGTGGCTGTTCCTGTTCTGTGTTCTATTTTAACAATTCATTGCCTCATTTCATCAAAGTAAATGGGAACTTTGAAGCCAGCATTAACGCAGCTCTTATCCTGCAATTGACAAAGAACAGTTTGACATTAATCAGAATCAGGTTTAATATCGCTGACAGACGTCCTGAAATTTCTTGTTTTGCAGCTGCGGGTACAGTGCAATACATAATTTTAAAAAACTATAAATTATGAAAAGAAATGTGACTATATTGAATAAGTAGTGCAAAAAAACTAGTGAGGTAGCCTACAGGGGTTCATTCTCCGTTCAGAAATCTGATGCCAGAGGTGAAGAAGCTATTCCGAAAATATTCCGATGTCTTCAGGCATCTGTGCTTCCTTCCTGATGGTAGCAATGAGAAGAGGGCATGTCCTGGGTGACGGGGGCCCTCAATGATGTTTTTGAGGCACCCCTTTTTGAAGATGTTCTCGATGCTGGGGAGGCTGGTGGCCACGCTGGAGCTGGCCATGTCTGCAACTTTCTGCAGCATTTTCTGATCCTGGTCAGTGGCCCCTCCGTACCGGACTGTGATGCAACCAGTCAGAATGCTCTCCAAGGTACATCTGTAGAAATCTGCTAGAGTGTTTGGTGATCTACCAAATATTCTCAAACTCCATATGAAATGTAGCCACCGTCTTGTCTTCCTTGTAATTGCATCAATATACTGGGCCCAAGATAGGTCTTCAGAGATGAATACACCCAGGAGATCGAAACTGCTCACCTGCAGATCCCTCGCTGTAGACTGTTGTGTGTTCCTTTAATGTCCTTCTGAAGTTCATAATGAGTTCTTTGGTCTTACTGACGTTGAATGCAAGGTTGTTGCTGCGATACTCCACGACTACTTGATCTATCTTCTTGCTCTTGTACGTCTCCTCGTCACCATCTGAAATTCTGTCCACAGTAGTTGTGCCATTGGCAAATTTATAGATGGTGTTTGAGCTGTGCCTAGCCACACAGCCAGTGTTGAAGAGATGTTATTTTCGATTCGGTCTCCCAATGAGGAATTTCAGAATCCAGTTGCAGAGGGAGGTACGTGGGCTCAGGTTTCAGAGCTTGTCGGTTAGTACTAAAGTATGATGTTATTGAATGCTGAGCTGTAATCGATTTAAAAAGTGTGTTGTAAGTATTGCTGTTGTCCAAGTGATCAGAGTCCAAGTGGAGAGCCAGTGATATTGCATCTGCTTTTCTCCTATTGTGGCAGTAGGCAAACTGCAGCAGGTCCAAGCCCTTTTTAAGCAGAAGTTGGTTCTGACCATGACCAACGTTTCAAAGCACTTCATCACAGTAGATGTGAGTGCAACTGGGGAATATTCATTGAGAATGACCAAGGGTGTGGACCCAGTGTAAAGTGAATCTAATGCAACGTTACCTCTAATTTCTTTTGACAGCTGCAACCATTGTTCTGAGCAGGAAATTTTTACACTAACTGAAAACTGCTCTGCACTTTAAATGTTTTTTTTTGCAATATGCGTACAATGAATATTTAGAATGTATATTGAAGCTCACAGATGATTTTATTTAATATTTGAAGGGTATAATGAAATACAGTACAACAAAGAAAATCTTCCGCGTTCTATAAACTTTTTCTAGTTGCGTCCAATTTCAGCTGCGCAGCAACAAAGGCAACGTGCGCGGGAGTATTTCCGTTACTGCGCTGCCGTGCACCCGCACAGCTTAGAGGGAAACAGCGACCTGATGTTGGGATGTACTGAGTTTAACTGTGTTGGCTTTGAATTTGTAAAGTTTCAAAGTAAATTTATTACCAAAGTACATATATGTCACCATATAGGACTCTGTGATTCATTTTCTTCTGTGCATACTCAATAAATCCATAATAGAATAATAACCATTATAGAATCAATGGGCATTTGGATGCTGCTCCACAAGCATAAACCAGAAGTAGCAAGTATTCGCGTAGATATGTGTGCACCATTGTTCCTTGTATCAGTGACAGTGGATCACAAAATGCTTCCCATTGTATCTGTTCTGACATTGAATGTTCTCAATGTGGACTTGTTTGCATTTCTGATCCAGATAGTCAAAATCGGTATAGGGTTTAATATCACCGGTATGTGTTGTGAAATTTGTTAACTGAGCAGCAGCAGTACAATGCAATACATGATAATACAGAAAGAAAAAAGTATATCAATAACAGTAAGTATACATATGCATGTTGAATAGATTAAAAAGTGCAAAAACTGTGTGTGTGTGTGTGTGTGTGTGTGTGTAGATATATATATATATATATATAATTGATATGGTAGTGTTCATGGGTTCAATGTGCATTTAGCAATCATATGGCAGAGGGGAAGAAGCTGTTTCTGATTTTTTTGAAGGGCTTCACATTTCCTGTGGATTCATTAAGCTCCCGATTGTGCGTTTGTGCATATTAGGGGAAGCTGCAGTCACAGAATGACTACAATAACACACACAAAATGCTGGAGGAACTCAATAGGTCAGGCAGCATCTGGAGAAGGAAATGAACAGTTGGCATTTTGGCCTAAGGCTCTGAAAGTCCTTATTCTTCCCCCCCCCCCCCCCCCCACACCCTCCACTAACCTTCTTATTCTGATTTCTGCCCCATTCCTTACCAGTCCTGACCAAGGGTCTCAGCCCGAAACTGTTGGCTTTTCATTTCCCTCCATGGATACTGAGTTCCTGCAGCATTTTGTGTGTGTGTGTTCCTCAAGATTTCTTTCTTGTGTCTCCAGAATGACAATAGTAACTCCTTTTTAGAAAGGTAGAAACTTGTAACACGACCAGAGGCCATTCAACTCTTGTATACATACTGGCCATAACCCTACAAGGAGCAATCCCAGTCTCCTGCTCTGTCTGTAACTCTTAAAATTGCTGCAGACCGGCTCCTCACCCATTTGTGTTTTAAATGCAATGAGGGTGTTTGCCTCTATCAGCTGTTCAATGCATTTCCAGATCATTTACAACCTCTGAAGGAATCAAAAACTTTTCTTGACTAAACCCTACCATCCTGTGTTATTTTAAATCCTTTCCCCCTAAAATTTTTAGTCCAGAAATTCTGAACTTTTTTTATGCCATGGACCAATACCATTAAGCAAGGGGTGCACAGACCCAGGTTGAGAACCCCTGTTAGACCATAAGACATAGGAGCAGAATTAAACCGTTTGGCTGATTGAGTCTGCTCTGCAATCCCATCATGGTTGATTTGTTAACTCTTTCAACCCCATTCTTCTGCCTTCTCCCCGTAACCTTTGACACACTTTAATGATCAAAACGCCTATCAGCCTCCACTTTAAATATATCCAATGACTTGGCCTTCACAGTTGTATGTGGCAATGAATTCCACAGATTCACCACTCGCTAGCTAAAGAAATTCCTCCTCTTTTCTATTCTAAAGGGACATACTTGTATTCTAAGGGTGAGCCCTCTGGTCCTTGACTCCCGTATTGTAGAAACATTCTCTCCATGTCCACTCTATCCAGGCCTTTCAATATTCGATAGGTTTCAATGAGATCCCCCCCCCCCCCCCCATTCTTCTAAACTCCTGCCAGTACAGGCCCAGACCCTTCAAATGCTCTTCATATTTTAACCTTTTTATTCCTGGGATCATTCTTGTGAGCCTCCTCTGGACCATCTCTGAAAAGAGAAATAAAGCAAACCGATGTATTCTGTATCTTTCTTTTATTTACATCAATGAAGTCTCTTCCTGTGTGGGACTATTTTAACCGGAGCACTTTTCTTCCCCTCCTGAATAGCTGATCCTCTACTAGAACAACATACAGTAAACGCTGGAGGAACTCAGCAAGTCAGGCTGTATCTATGGAGGGGAATAAACAGTCCTCAACTAGAAGTGCTTTGTGATAATAAAGCAGCCATTTTAATGCGAAAATCTCTTGTTTCTGCAGTCAGCCGTTGGACATGAGTACTTTGCGAAACTCTCCAAACACTGCTCTCAGACAGACTCTGTTAAAGGATTCGGTGGGAAGTTTGGTGTACAGAAGGACAGGGTGGATAAGGCAAGTGCCACAGCTACCTGTGTTTAATCGATTGGGCGTGGGTGTTCATGTACAGTCCCATTTGTGTCCTGGTTATCAAGATGGTCTAAACCACCCCACGCTTCAGGACTTGCATTCAATGTTATCCAACTTATTGGAAGGACTTGCCTGTGATCAAGTCAATCGATATCTTTGAGGGAGTTAAATATTGTGCATCAGAAGCTTTGATTCCTGAGACTTGCGGGTAGAGGTAGCATTAAACATCATCTGGATTTCTGTCCCCTGGGTTAGACTCAGGGTCCAACCTGTCCTCTTGGGCAGTCCTCTGCATCAAGGCAAGGGCGTTCTCCTACTCTACCCGCAAGGCTTATTCCACGCACAAGCTCTATCCCACTGGGAGCTCCCGGGAAACCCAAGACTTTGGGTTCCGGGTGGGGAGCATGGTTGCAAAGCTTAAATTTAAATAAGGTGACGGCGGGACACAACCAGGAATGGAGCCTGCTTATTTGAGTTTTGAGTGGACCTCTTGTATGATAAATGTGTTGGATTACTTTTGCAAAGATGCTCCCAGTGCAGTTAAAGTGAAGAATTTCTACTTCTCTCTTCCAGTCTGCTGTGGGGTTTGAATATGAAGGCAAGACTGCCAAGCACGCATCGCAGAAAGGTACTGTGATTTCAGTGGTTGGGATTTAGACTAGAAACACACGTGCCGATATCATGTTATATACTCTCGGAGGATTTTTGACGTTTTTTGAATAGGACTCTTGCTTTACTGGAAAAGGATCGAATGCTCTTCCTCTGTGCAGTAAGATTCTCTCTAACGATCTCTCGATTTGTTACATGTGATTTGTTTTCATGCATGTGCCTCTACTCGAGTTGTCTCTTGTATGTTTTATGGGACCTTTCAGTGAACCACTACCAGACTACCTAACCAGATGTTCTTTATTTTACTACGATGCTAAACGCATTTTAATTTTAATTCAACTGCTCCATCTAATGTGTGTTTATAGTTTATCATTGGTCATAAAATGATGTACTTTGTTGGAGCAGTTCTTGTCAATTGGACAATATCTTGCCCTGTCTTCTAATATTGCTTCTTCCCAGATTTTCAGAATTAACAAAAAGAAATGGCAGGCTAACTCTTTGAGTTAAATTTGCAACTATTGGGCCACTGTCTTATGTTCTTCTGGAGCCAATGCAACATAACACTCCAGCAATATGAACTTCCCATTCCCATTACCAGTTCTAAATTAGTATGAAAGGTAGCTGTTTTCTTTAGTACTGCTTCATAACTGGGCTGCTTCTTGTTGCTTAATCATGGTGCATTTCTGCCGCAGTCGATGGTTATGCATGCTGCACACTGTTGATGCTTTTGCTGTGTTGAATTATTCAGACTACAGTACTGGTTTTGGGGGGAAGTATGGCGTGCAAGCCGATCGCGTGGACAAGAGTGCCCTAGGCTTCGATTACCAGAGCAAACCCGAGATTCATGAATCACAGCGAGGTGTGTCCTTTTTCTTCTTCCAATCATTTCTCATTCTTCAGCTGCAGAGGGAGGGTATGGTTTACATTTGGTGACGTTGGTGCTTCGGGGGTGGGGGGGGGGCATCATTTGGCACGCTCTTCCTGGATTTGCTACTGACCTGTTATGATCCTCTCTGCATTTCTGCTTAAATTCCACCAACTGTCTTCCCTCGTTGAAGGGGAATTATCAACGTTTCTTTTGAAAGGTTTGTAACCCCCTCAGATTCTGGAGGTTTTGCCGTGCATTTGGGTTGGAAACTGTTGCCTCGTAAATACCTGAGCGTTTTGCAGAGCGAGGCTGCGAAGGGTGTGAGTATGGTAATGACAGTGCACAAGCAGATCGACTGAAACCAGAGCGGAGCATTACAGGAAAAATCCAGCGTTGGTACGCAGCTGGAATGCAGCAGAACCGGTCTTCCTGAAATTTCCACTTGCAAAGCAGGTTCAGGCTGGAGGCTTTGACAGTAAGACATTAACACCAAAGTCATTAATATAAAATGAGAGATCTTTTCCTTTTCCTGCCTAGCACCCCAATCAGGCTCATGAATGCCATGGTCACTTGATTTCAGTAGAAGTGATTAGAGGCAGGTTCGATATTGTCATTTAAAGTGAAATTGGATAGGTATATGGACAGGAAAGAAATGGAGTGTTATGGGCTGAGTGCAGGTTGGTGGGACTAGGTGAGAGTAAGCATTCAGCATGGACTAGAAGGCCGAGATGGCCTGTTTCCGTGCTGTAATTGTTATATGGTTATATGATTCCAAACAGAATGTCTCTGGTTCTTCCCTGTGGTAAACTATGTGTATACCTGTCTGGACACGCCCCTCTACTGACTGCTCCTGTGGCTCCTCCCACAGACCCCCCCCCCGCTGACTGCTCCTGTGGCTCCTCCCACAGACCCCGTATAAAGGCAATTGGAGGCACTGCTCCTCCCTCAGTCTCCAAGATGTTGTGGTCACGTTTGCAGCTAATAAAAGCCTATCTTTTGCCTCCCGTCTCCGAGAGTTATTGATGGTGCATTATTTTCCTCTCCCTTCCCTTTTACCCAACCATGATTCCCCTCTCCCTGCCCCCTTCCTACTCTCAGTCCACAACAGAGACCCATATCAGAATCAGGTTTATCATCACTCAGATATGTCATGAACTTTGTTTTTTTTCTTGTGGCAGCAGTACAGTGCAATACGTAAAATTACTACAGCATTGTGCAGAAGTCTTAGGCACCCTAGCTATATATCTGTGCCTAAGACTTCTGCACAGTTCTGTAAATTAGTTTCTCAAGAGCAGCAGTCAGTTTTGGAGTGTCCGAGCTGTTTAGTAGCTTTATTACTATGGGATAGCGGCATGAGCAAGAGAGCTGTGGCTGATTTTAATGCATCGGTTCTAAAGTGGCTGAAGAGGGTTGTAGACTTAGCCAGTTCCATCTTGGGTTATAACTCTCCCAATTTTTAAGGGCATCTAGAAATCCTCAAGAAGGCAGCTTTCGTTATTAAGGAACCTGGCTTCTTCTCAATATATTATCAGGGAAGAGGTACAGGATACACACTCATCATTGTAGGAGCTTCTTCCCCTCCACCATCTGATTCCTCGACAGTCCATGAATACTACCTCACTATTCGTCTTTTGCACTGTTTTGCTCTGTTTGTATTGCAACCTATATTCATTTGTTTTGCCTGTTCTGTACTGCTGCCACAAAACAGGCAATTTTTCTAACGTATGTGAGTGACAATAAACTGGATTCTGATTCTCCTTACCACAAGAGAGGGGTGTTGAGCAGTTGGTTTGAACCGTTGAGGTTCACATGTTGTAGATCCTCCCGCGTTGCTGTTGGGTCGGGAGTGCTAAGATTTGAACAAGTGACCATGAAGGAAAATAGAACATAGATTTTTAAATATCTGAAGTCTTCAAAATTATATTGATCTCACCCTTTTATATAGTGAAAGGCTAAAAATCCGTAGGTCACTGGATTGGATCATTGTAAAGACGTACATTTCTTTAAACAAAGACATCTTTTCTGAGTATTTTATTACCATCTTTATCTTTTGATAACCCCATAATAAAGCCACTCTCACTAAAGGTAATGGCTGGAAGCTGGTTGACAGTGATGACATAATAGTAGACAGGGAGCCAATAATTAACAAGATACAATGATCCTCACCTGTGTTTATAATTAATTGTGTGTGCAGCTACACGTCCTCATTGGATATTGGGTATTCGACTTTGGATATAGGCCCTCATCTCTGCCTCTGATCCTGCCGAATCTATAGATCTGTATGACAAAGTGCATTACGAAAGGGTGTGTGTGTCGCAGGAAGCCTGCACGAGTATGCAAGGTGTAGAGTTGAAAGTAAACAGAGAACATGAAAGAATATTGGCAAGTAAATTCAAAGAAAATTGTACAAGGCTTTTTAGGGATAGTTAAGAAACTCTTAGACACACAGCTGACTTAAAAGTGGAGAAATGAATCCAACCGAAGCCTTGTAACAGCAGTAGCACCACTTCCATGTCCTTGTGTTCCAACCCTTTTGCAGGCTTGGATTATTGGTGCTCTTTAAGTTCAGTGGACCAAACACAAAATGCTGGAGGAACTCAGCAGGTCATTCAGCATCTATGGAGAGTGGTTTCCTGGTACAAAAAGATGGACTCATGACCTCACGGTCTACCTTGTTATGATCTTACATCTTATTGTCTACTTGCATTTCACTTTCCCTGTAACTGAACAGAAGTATTACAGCATTCTGTTCTTCCTCTCCATAGATACTACTTGACTCACTGAGCTCCTCTACCATTTTGTGTTGCTCTGGATTTGCAGAATCTCGTGTTTAGATTCAGAGGAATCCTTTAATTGGACCATAGTTCCCAGCAGGAATGCTTAACATTTTTCCCCATTTAAAATAACTTTTGCAGCAAATTCATCACGTGGAAGCCGCGGTCATTGGGTCAAAGTTTAAATGGAAGCATATATTGTTGGTATTTTTAATTTCTGGTACTATTCCTTTTATCACATTTGTGTAGATCAGGGGTTCCCAACCTGGGGTTCACGGACCCCTTGGTTAATGGTAGTGGTCCATGGCATTAGAGAGGTTGGGAACCCTTTAGAAGATTGTTTGATACTAATTGTATTTGCAAGATCAGCCCGGTTAGCAAGATAAGCAAGAATGAAGACCTTGAAAATATGGTTTGCATCAACTAGCTTACAATACACTGCCCTTATCTGCTGTTCATATGATATTTTTCAGAGTAAGGGATAGGGGAACGTTGTCCCC
This sequence comes from Hemitrygon akajei, assembly GCF_048418815.1. Lineage (NCBI taxonomy): Eukaryota > Metazoa > Chordata > Chondrichthyes > Myliobatiformes > Dasyatidae > Hemitrygon > Hemitrygon akajei. Next base: position 174,887,789 of record NC_133129.1, read on the forward strand.
CTCTGGGTACAGAGTTACACTGCCACAGACGTAAAGTTAAGCCAACACTGCAGTTACGCCAACCTTGCAGCATCCCATGATCCTCCACCATCTATAGTTTGTGTATTGTACTGTCTGTTCAGTTCATCTCTCCTGCTTTAACTTAACCAAAAAGGTGTGTTTTGCTGCAGATTATTCCAAAGGATTTGGTGGCAAGTATGGAGTGGAAAGAGATAAAGTGGACAAGAGTGCTGTTGGCTTTGAATACCAAGGGAAGACTGAGAAGCATGAATCCCAAAAAGGTCAGCAGTGTAGTTTTTGTTCTGGTTGCTTTATCAGTGGGTTTGGGTAGAGGTTTGCTGAACTGTTACTGAGCCCTGATCCCTCGGTTTGGGATTGAGAGCCAGTCAGGAATTTCAGCACTTGTAGTGTTTGACTGGAAGCTACTGCTTATTCTTGTGATATCACAGAACGTCCTCGTTCAGCTCATCGCGCTCATGGTAAGTTCCACGGTCCCATTGTCTCATTCCCCTGTAATTCTGCAACTAATTCTCTCTTGAATGTTCATTAACGCTGCCATTACTCAGCAGCAACAGATATTTTAATTGGTGGGTCTCGTGGGAAACCGGAGCACTCCGAGGAAACTGCAACAGTCATGGAGAGAACATAAGCTCTGTGTTGACCGTATCCAAAGTCAGGATTGAGTCCGGGCCCTCGGAGCTGTACGGCAGCAGTACTAACGGCCGCATCACTTCCCCATACAAATGCATCAGTGACATTTTTAATTATGCTGTAGAACATAGTCATAGAGGACTTTAGCACAGAAACAGGTTCTTTGGCCCATCCAGTTCGTGCCTGACTGTTATTCAGCCTAATCCCATTGACCTGCACTGGGCAATCGCCCTCTATACCCCTCCCATCCAAATGTCTCTTTAAGTGTTGAAATCAAGCTTGCATCCATCACTCCCATTGGCAGCTCGTCCCATACTCGCACCACCCACTGAGTAAAGAGGCACCCTTAAACATTTGACCTTTCACCCTTAACCAACGACCTCTAGTTCTAGTCTCACCCAACCTCAGTGGAAAAAGACATGCATTTACACTATCTATCACTCTCATAGATCCTATGACAAAGTTGTGATCCGCTCGGAGGTTGTTCTATCACAGTGCATTGTGTAATGATCTTATCTGCATAAACAATATGCAAAGCAAGTTCTTCACTGTATCTCGGTACATGTGACATTAATAAACCAGTACCAACCCTAACCGAGGTGCTCCTAGCGAGCAGTGCAAGGTACCCTCATTCTGTGCAATGAACATTTGTTTAAAAGCCTCCAACCTCCTTTCAATCCTTTGAGTCTGCAGTGAAACATTATCCGAAATGACTTCCACACTAACCAATGCCATTTGATGTGACTAGATTACGTCAAAGGCTTCGGAGGAAAGTTTGGTGTCCAGACGGATCGGCAGGACAAGAATGCCTTAGGTTGGGACCACCAGGAAACCACACAGTTGCATGAATCTCAGAAAGGTGAGTGGTTGGCAGCTCCATGCTGGTCTAAAGATAGAGGGTACAAGGATGGGACTGAGTGGGAGCCTGAAGACGCATACTCAATAAGTTAGGAATGGCTTTTCCCCCTGCCATCAGATTTCTGAATGGTCCATAAAACTACATCATTATTCCTTTTTTGCACTAATAATTTATTTCTGTAGTTTATTGGTTCTTGTCTCTGCACTGTGTGCACGCACACACCAACAAATGTCACATCATACGTCAGCGATAACCAATTTGATTCTGGATTCTAGAGTTCCTGCCGGCTCTCTAGTATTTGAAATTCAAAAACATGGGTGAAGAAATAAAAGCGGATGATGGGAGGAGGGGAAAATAGAGTAGTGAGGTGAGAACAAGAGGAATTAATAAATGTATTCACACTCTGCATGGAAGGCTTAAAGGGGACGTTGGGAAATTGCTTACAGGTGCTTTAAAGTTCCTGAAATGTTTTGGTATCTGGATGTAGCTATGCAGATCAGACATCGTAGGACTGTACTGCACAGAGACGGGCCTTTTGGCCCATTTCATACAGGCTGGCCGTGATGCCATTTGCCTCCATTAGATCCACATCCTTTCCTATCGAAATTCCTGTCCAAGTGCCTTTTGAATTCTGTCATTGTCTTGGCCTTTTCCATTCTCTCTCTTCTTATCCTGACAGCCACTGTCCTCCATGTGTGGGGGGACAATTTGAGACGTCAGATCTCCTGAAATTTCAATTTTCCCTGCTCCCCAGAAATGCTCCCTTGAGTTTTTCCCTGTCTTAGTCTCTCATTTTATCGACCTGCATTAAAGTCACTCCTCAGTTGTGTATGGTTACAAGGAGTATAGACTCAGCCTATCCAATCTCTCCTTGTGACTGCAGCCTCCACTTTACGCAGCAGCTTGGAGAATCTCTTTCTTCTGCACACTCTCCAGTGCTACCCCATTTTTTGATGTTCACACTGGGTGAAGTTGCTTTTTTTTAGTGGAAAGAAAGGGAGCAAAGGCAGAAAGAGAAAAATGCCTCTGGAAGTTGTCAGCGAGGAATCCTCTGGTAAATGTTTTCGCTCTGAGGATTGTTACAGAGAAGCACGTTTGCACAGTTACAAACACGGGATTCTGCAGATGCTGGAAATCCAGAGTAACAAACACGCAGTGCTGGAGGAGCTCAGCAGATCAGGTAGCATCTGTGGAGAGGAATAAACAGTCAATGTTTTGGTTTGAGATCCTTCATCAGGGTAGTTAGTCTGTAGTTGCATAGTTAGTCTGTAAGTACTGACTTCTGTTATTGGAGTTGCCCTGATAACAGTAGACTCCGGTTAATTGTAGCATATCAGGACCAGTACATTTTTGCCCAATTAAGAGGCTGCCCCGATTAGCCAAAGTTTCATGGAAGAGTTAAAATGGTTTAAAAGATTCAAACTGAGTAACAAATTAAGTATTTAAATGAAATACAGAACAAAGTAGAGCACTACCAATAGTTCTACAGTATTATAAAACTGTGTATTAGTCCCTAATAATTATCGACAGAAGAATTCATCCAGTGTATGCAATACACAACTATCTTCACACAATGCTATTGATGATTGCATCCTCCAAATCTTCAGTTTCATTGCAACATTCAAGATGATTGTCGATATTTTCAAATTCTTGGTAGTTCCTAACTTGTTGAAGTAGTGAAATTATTTCATTTTCTCTCCCAGCCTTTTCTGTCCTCTCTAAGCCTGATTGCTTTAAACTGCAGTTAGCAAAACAATTCTGAATTGTCTTACTGCTTATTTCTCCCCAACAAACAGACAAAAATCACTGCTTTTTGACCATAAACACACGCAACTGATGCTATTTGCAGAACTAACACGAGGAAATCTGCAGATGCTGGAAATTCAAACAACACACACAAAATGCTGTTGGAACACAGCAGGCCAGGCAGCACCTATAGGGAGAAGCGCTGTTGACATTTCAGGCCGAGACCCTTCGTCAGGTCTGAATATTTGCAGAACTGTTTGTCTAAGCACGGTGTAGCTTTTAATGGCCACACAAGTGTATGCGACTGATGCTAGTTAGAACCTGTTCAACAACTGTCTTCTGCCCCAATTAAGCGGCGTAGTGTCCCAAATAAACTAAGGAATTCCAGCAATTTTCTTGATTAGATTTTGTCCTTTAAGAGTTGTCCCAAATAACTGGTTGCCTTGATTAACCAATAGGCTGATTAACTGGAATCTATTGTACTAGCATTTGCTAATAGCATATTGGATTTGGCAAACACAACTCCTTACCAAACTACTGTATATTGTGGTGTGCCCTTTCCCGGTATAAGTCAGGCAAAGGTTTGGCCTTTTAACCTGTGTTTATCTTTTCCCCCAGACGGTTGTACTCTATTCAAGAATATGCAACAATTTAAAAATACTCAGGATATCAATTTCTAGTATTGAAGAAACGCAGCCTCACCCTCCACTCCTCTATTGCTCACTCTGTTCTTTTACCTCTGCTCACCTGCCTATCGCCTCCCCCAGGGTCACCCCCTCCTTCCCTTTCTCCCATGGTCCATTCTTCTCTCCTATCAGCATCCTTCTTCTCCAGCCCTTTATTTTTCCCACCCACCTGCCTTCAACCATCACCTGCTACCTGGCCCCTTTCCCCTCCCCCCACCTTTTTATTCTGGTGTCTTTCCCCCTTTGCTCCTGATGAAGCGTCTCAGCCTGAAACATCAAATGTTTATTAATTTCCATAGATGCTGCCTGACCTGCTGAGTTCATCCATCATTTTATGTGTTTTGCTTTGGATTTTCAATGTCGGCAGACTTTCTCATGCCCACGATCCAAAGAAATAGCTGCATTAAGAAAGAAACTAAGCTTTAGTACCAACAAATCACTCTTCGTATGTCTCAAAGCAAAGAACAGCCACCATTAGTTGTTTCAACAGAGCAAGCAATTTAGCCTATCTTGTCCATATCAGCAGAGGGATCCCATCTATTTCCCCCTCATTTTCCTGCAGCCATTCCATTTTCAATGTTACTTTTTGCCATTTACCTATACTACGCTACTTGTAGTTGTCAATTAACCTACCAAGAGAAAAATTGAATTGAGATTCTGAATTACACAAAGTTGCATACAATTAACACCATGGAAACTCTCAGTGGCCTAGATCAGGCTATCCTCGAGTCCACAGTCCCCTCAGTTAGTGGTAAGGGTCCATGGCATAAAAGAGGTTGGGAACCCCTGGCCTACCTGAATCTTTTCCTATCTTTCATGCCGTCCCATCAATGTGATCTCCTATCCCTTTTCCCTTCCCCTCCACCCATCCCCGCTACTGTCTGTTTCTCCCATTTTCCACTGTCCCAGGGTAATTATTTTATAATGTCTTTATTTTGGGTTTACGGTCCCAGCGCCATTCGTATTTTGCCCCCGTGACCGTGTGGGTTTCCTCCTGGTGCCCCAGTTTCCTCCCACGGTCCAAAGATGTTAGTGGGTTAATTGGTCATGGTCAATTGTCCTGTGATTAGGTTAGTGTGTGATAGGTGAATTGCTGGACAGTACGGTCCAGTGGGCTGGACAGGCCTGTTCCATTTTGTATCTCTAAATAAATAAAATAACTGCATTTCTCCGGCGTGGCTTCGTGTGGGAAAATAAGTTGTTGTAAGCCAGGGTCTGAGATGGCTACAGTTTGTTCTGCCCAATGTAGAGGTATTGGGTAAACGTTTAGCATAGTGCCTGCAATGTAAGGCGAGGCTGGAGGCCTAGGTCTGGAAAGTGGTGTTATCCACAGAGGTTTTGTGCTGACTAGTGTAAATGGAATTGACTCTGCCATAAATTTCTGTGATTCTATAAATAAAGGAGAATTAATCTGGTATTCACTAACGGCTCTCTTTGTGGTTTGGTGCTTGGAACAGGAAGAGAGATGGATGTGAACAAAACTGAAGTCTCTTTGTTTAGTGAAGTTTTAGCTGTTACGGTGGTCAGCAAGTTTAGCCTTCAGCAGAATAGCCTGCATGGTGTGGACATGAATAGATTCCGCATGGGAGGCTGGCTGTCGGCATCAGGCGTCGGTGATGAGGAAGATTATCAGGATCGCTGACAACAAAGCAGCTGGTGCTGATTATCAGATGCTGGCAGCAAAACTGCAAGTCGGCAGGGATTTTGACAATAAAGGGTTTAGTCAGGAACACAAAACTGCAGCGCCCTGCTCTTTTCTGCTTCGTCATTCATTGCAACTACAGCAAGGGCACTGTCGTTTCACCCACCCCGGAAGGATTAGTGTGATTATCTTTTTCAATCCCCCCGCTGAATGGTTTCATGTCTGTGCCTACACTTTCTTTTTTATTGATCTTCATTGAGTCATCGAACCGTTAAAATGCAGGATGATGACTTCCTGTCCAGCTAACCTGTGCCAGCCCTCTAGAACATTCCAGTTCCATTACCTCATTGTTTTTTCTGCAGTTTATACCTTTCCCTTTGCAACGTCTTCTTTCTGGCAGCATATAGAATCAGGTTTAGTATCACTGACGTATGTTGAATTTGCTATTTTGCAGCAATAGTACTGAACAATACATAAAGTATGCTATAAATTACAGACGTGTACATACACACATACAGTATTGTGCAAAAGTTTTATATATATATATATATATACATATATATATATCTATCTAGACCACCTAAGAGCTTTGCACAATACTGTATATTATTTCTTTCCATTTACCAAATAACTGTTAATGCTACTGAGCTAAGGCTGGCTGGTTGTGTGGTGGCAGCAGTACCGGACTTCAAGACAAATGATCCTGTGAATCCAGCCGTCTGCTTGCACACTTTCCATCTGTGCTGGGCTGAGTGTCGAGTTTGCAACTCAGCCTCGTAAAAGAACAGACAAAAGCAGGCTAAGGAAAGGGCAAAAATGCCACTCGATGTGAAAGGAGCAGCAACTATTCGGCTAATGCAAAGCTAAGTACTCCCAACCACCTTGGCAAGCACTGCAAAATAGCAGTATAGTGGACTCCGGTTAATTGGGCCTTGAGTTAATTGGGGCAGCTGCTTAATTGGGATAAAATCTAAATAAGGAAATTTAATTAAATAAGCAGTGCAAAAACTGAGGTAGTGTTCACAGGTTCATTGACCGTTCTGAAATCTGTGAAAGCTGTTCCTAAAATGTTGAATGTGCATCTTCAGGCTCCCATGGCACCTCCCTGGTGGTACTATTGGGAAAAGGGTAAGTCCTTACTGATGAATGCTGCCTTTTTGAGGCATCACTTTTTGAAGATGTCCTTGATTGGTGGGGAGGTTAGTGTCCGTGATGGAGCTTGCTGAGAGATGTCAGCTCTGCAGCTTTTCCTGATCCTGTGCAGAGGTCTCTCCATACCAGCTGGTAGTGCAATCAATTAGAAAGCTCTCCATGGTACATCTTTAGAAATCACTTCTGTGCAGACAGAATTTTCCAAATAAAATAAGTTCTGGTGATTTTTTTTGTCTTGAACAATAAAGTTTCTTTTTGCAAAAGCACCTTTGATAAATGCACTTCGAAATCAACCGTAAACCTGGTTCTGCTTTAACCTTTGAGGTGAGGAAACTTGGCAAATGGAATGTAATTTATTGCCTCCCTGACATCCCGCAGATTCAGCCAGCTCAACAAGGTTTCGTCTGAAGTCACATGGTGTCACTGGAAAGCAAACTGGGATGGCCTATCCCACATTGCTTTCTGATTTGATTCAATCATGTACATTGAGACCCAATCTGCAGCATTGAAAGTTTAGCTTTAGTTGCCACATAGACATCGAAACATACGGTGAAATGTGTCGTTTGCATCGAGGATATGCCAGGGGCAGTCCGCAAATGTCATGCTTCTGGTATACCCACGCTTCCTAATCTCGTATGTCTGTGGAATATGGGAGGAATCCAGAGCACCTGGAGGAAACCCAAGCAATAATGGGGAGAATGTACAAACTCCTTACAGGCAGCAGTGGGAATTGAACCCTGATCTTGTGGCTGACACTGTAAAGCATTATGCTGGCCGCTATGCTACCATGCTGCCCTACAAACTCTCTGCAGTTCCATTTTATTTCTTTTATTTTCACCTCTTTTTCTGTTATTTTCATAATTTTGTTGAAACCTGTTCTCGTTCTTTTTCCATTTGCTCAGCATAGGAGCTGAGAATTTATCAGAGGCGTATAACTTTCGCCCTCGTATGTAGGGTCAAATACAATGGACCATCTTGATCCTGAATGTCCACTGCTCTGAGGGGCAAGCTTTTAAATCCAGTGAGTGCAGGAAATGATGTGGAGCAGAAAAAAAGGTCAGAACGTTTGATACAGATGTGGAAAGTGAAAAAAGGTCAATGTCCATTACATTTCCTGCTGAGCTTAAACCAACCTAGTGTAAGTTGTGTGTTACGAGTCGCTTCATTGGAAGATGTATTTAGTGCCTTTACAAAGAAGGCATGCCAGCGGCTGTATTTCATGTGGAGCTTGAGGATATTTATTATGTCACCAAAGACTTGAGCAAATTTCTACAGGTATACCGTGGACAGCATTCTGACTGGCCATATCGCTCTGATATGGAGACACCGATGCACAGGTTCAGAAAAAGCTGCAGAGGGTTGTGGACTCAGATAGCTCCACCATGGGCACTAGTCTTCTCACCATTGAGAACATCTTCCAAAGGTGGTGCCTCATGAAGATGGTACCTATCATGAAGGACTCTTACCATTCTGGACGTACCCTCTTCCTATTACTACCATCAGGGAAGAGGTACAGGTGACTGAAGATGCACACTCAATGTTCTAGCCATAGCTTCTTGCCCTCTGCCACCAGGTTTCTGAATGGTCAGCTAACCAATGAGTATTGGCTCACTGCTTTTGCTCGGAGTTTTCTTGAAGGAATTCCCCGTTTGCTGATTCAGATACAGATTATTTATCAGATAGAAATCAAAGCATACAGTAAAATGTGCTGTGTTAACAACTAAGCATGTGCAGCTCGCAAGTGGTGCCATGCGTTTTGGCGCCAACGGAGCATGCCCACAATGTCCATTAGAATGACATAAGCAACAATGGCAACAAAACAGAACAACGACAGCAAAGCGAGTCTATTTTGTCCCACCTGGACATCCACTCACACAGACATGCTCCAAGCCGAGGACAGGTCACCTCCAGACCTGCAGCCCCCAGTGGGTGCAAAAACACTGGGCCTCGGACTTTCAGACATGCCGACGTCAGTCTTTGACCTCTGGGCTTAGATTTTTCAGCATTGACCCCAGGGCTCACCAGTCACGGGACCTTGCACTGCAGGTCTCAAACTCCAGACTCGCATACGCCTCAAACTGAGAGCAGAGAATCCAAGATGGCACCGGGCATTCAGGGTCGTCCGGAGGTCAGCTGCAAGCAGTTGGGAAAAGCGTAACCAACTTGAAATGCCTAAGCACAGCATGGTGCACCTTCTGTTCATCTGTGGCAGCAGCTATGGGTCCTGTATGGGCTTCATCAGTGTCCTCGTCACACATGTTATATACAGTGTCTATAAAAAGTATTCACCTCCCCCCCACCCCCGTGGAAGTTTTCCCGTTTTGTTGTTTTACAACATTGAGTCACAGTGGATTTAATTTGGCTTTTTTGACACTGATCAACAGAAATAGACTCTTTTGTGTCAAGGTGAAAACCATCTCTACAAAGTGATCTAAATTAATTACAAATACAAAACACAAAGTAACTGATTGCATAAGTGTTCACCCCCTTCAAGTCAGTATTTAGTAGATATTGCCAGGGCTGAAATGGTTGTCACAAGAGGACACAGGTTTATGGTGCTGGGGAGAAGATACAGAGGAGATGTCAGGGGTAAGTTTTTTTTACTCAGAGTGGTGAGTGCGTGGAATGGGCTGCTAGCAACGGTGGTGGAGGCGGATGCAATAGGGTCTTTTAAGAGAATTTTAGATAGGTACATGGAGCTTAGAATAATAGAGAGCTATGGGGAAGTCTAGTAATTTCTAAGGTAGGGACATGTTCGGCACAATGTTGAGGGCTGAAGGGCCTGTATTGTGCTGTAGGTTTTCTATGTTTCTATGCACCTTTGGCAGCAATTGCAGCCTTGAATCTGCGTGGATAGATCTCTATCAGCTTTGCACATCTGGACACTGCAATTTTTCCCCATTCTTCTTTCCAAAACTGCTCAAGCGCTGTCAGATTGCATGGGGATCATGAGTGAACAGCCCTTTTCAAGTCCACCCACAAATTCTCAATTGGATTGAGGTCCGAACTCTGACTTGACCACTCCAGAACATTAACTTTGTTGTTTTTAACCCTTTCCTGTGTAGCTTTGGCTTTATGCTTGGGGTCATTTTCTTGCTGGAAAACAAATCTTCTCCCAAGTCTCAATTCTATTGCAGACTGCATTATGTTTTCCTCCAAAAATTCCCTGTATTTTGCTGCATTCATTTTAACCTCTACCTTCATAAGCCTTCCAGAGCCTGCTGCAGTGAAGCATCCCCACAGCATGGTGCTTCACGGTAGGGATAGTGTGTTTTTGATGACATGTAATGTTTAGTCTGATGGCCAAAACACCCAATTTTGGTTTCATCAGACCATAGAACCTTCTTCCAACTGCCTTCAGAGTCTCCCACATGCCTTCTGGCAAGCTCCAGCTGAGATTTCATGTGAGTTTCTTTTTCAACAGTGATTTTCTGTTTTCCACTCTCCCGTAAATCTGTGACTGGTGAAACACTCAGGCAACAGTTGTTGTATGCACAGTCTTTCCCATCTCACCCACTGAAGCTTGTAACTCCTCCAGAGTTGTCATGGGTCTCTTGGTGGCCTCCCTCACTAGTCCTCACTCAGTGTTTGAGGATAGCCTCCTCTAGGCAGATTTACAGCTGTGCAATATTCTTTGCACTTCTTGATGATTGACTTAACTGTACTCCAAGGAATATTTATTGACTTGGAAATTTTCTTGTATCCATCTCCTGACTTGTGCTTTTCAATAATCTTTGCATGGAGTTGATTGGAGTGTTCTTTTGACTTCATAGTGTAGTTTTTTGAAAAACCTTGACTGCACACAGGTCTCCAAAAACAGATCTCCAGTTAACTGATTATGTGACTTCTAAACACCAATTGGCTGCACCAGTGATGATTTGGTGTGTCATATTAAAGGGGGTGAATACTTATACAATCAATTATTTTGTGTTTCATATTTGTAATTAATTTAGATTACTTTGTGGAGATCTGTTTTCACTTTGACATGGAAGAGTCTCTTTCCGTTGATCAGTGTAAAAAAAAACAATTAAATCCACTGTGAATTAACATTGTAAAGCAATAAAACATGAAAACTTCCGGGGGGTGGGGTGAATACTTTTTATAGGCATTATATCGACACTACAGTTTAACTGAGTAGCAAGCTATTTAAATTAAATACAGAATAAATTATATAACACTACAATACTACTAAAGTACTATAAAACCATATTAGTTCCTAATAGTTATTAGAGAAATTCATCCTGTGTACCTGTAAGCTGCCTTGTTCTTTTGATTGAATGTAAATTAACAAAATCACTGTAGACTCTTTTAGTGCAGATAATGGACTACTTTCATATAATGCTTTTGACAAATTCATCTTCCAAATGTTCATTTTCATTGTAACATTCAAGGTGATTGTTGATACCTTCAAATTATTCATTGTTCTTAACTTGTTGAAGTAGTGAAATCACTTCATTTTTGCTCCTGGCCATTTCTGGCATCTCTAAGCCTGAATGCTTGAAACCATGGTGAGCAAAACTGTTCTGAGTTGCCTTACTGCTTATTTCGCACCAATTATCAGTGTGAAAAACCACTACTTTTTGAACACAAACATGAAGTGGCCGGCTCCTTGCATATTTTCCATCTGTCCTGGATTGAGCATTGAGCCAGCTGCTCAGCCTCATAAAAGAACAGTCAAATGCTGTGGAAATGGCAGAAATGCCACCCGATGCACCACGAGGCACAAAGAGGAACAACAACAACAAACCAGTTAACCTGTGGCTCAATTAACTGGAATCCACTGTATATAAAATGTATATTTTTTAATTATATGTAATACATACAAAAGTTTATTCAAATACTTAAAGTATGACAGCAATGAACTGTTATATAATGTATTGAACTTCATAAATCACTCTTTACAGTTTCAAATTAAAATACCATTATCACTATCCACAATGCACTGAAGCCCCTGCAGGGCCAACTGTTCCCAAAAGTCTCCCATAGTTTTCTTTTTTAGTAGTAGACCAACTTGCTCACATTCACAATGATTTTTCTACTTATAGAATCAAGTTTGCTTATTTGATTTGAAATATATTGTTTATACATAATTAAAACCCTTCAGAAGCTAGAAATTCAAATTACTGTCAGAACAATTGCAACACCTCTACAGATTGGGTAGTATATGTGGGAGGGGGAAGTTGAGGGTAGTGTTTCAGGTCAGTGACCTTTTTGTCAGATCTGAGATGTTAACTCTGTTTGTGTCTTCACTATTGATGTCAGTCCTGTTGAGCATTGAAACACTTAAAAAAAAAAGTCTTTTTATTTAATATTTGTCTTCAAAATGTTTTTAATCCATTGAGCACTGATTTCGCCAAACGTTGTGTCTTTGTTGGTATTGTAAAGTATATCAACAAATTTCTGCTCTTCAGAGGAAGGAACTATCATGTTTTGTGTGCATTTAAGCTCTAACTTCATAACTCCATTTGTTTTGGTGACTGACCTTGGCAAGGTTAGAGCATTGATTTAAACTTGGTTGTGTAAGACTAACCGTTGTTTTAAGATGCTGCCATTTAACCAACTGTTCTTATCTTCAAAAACAGCACAATTTTAATGTTTTTAAAAAAAGTAATATGTTTTATAATTTTGTACCGTGCCTGTCTTTGTTCTGTTTTTTAACCTGTTAGATGTTTGACCTAACCTGGCTTGTTTTCTCTGTTGTCGTCATCTTTATCTTGGGTTGCCTGTGGATACACAGACTATAAGAGAGGTTTCGGCGGGAAATATGGTGTTGAGACAGAGAAGCAGGACAAATCTGCGGTGGGGTTCGATTACAAGGAAAAGCTTTCCAAGCACGAGTCTCAACAAGGCACAGTTCAATGCCAGGCCGCACCTGGGTTTTTTGCACGTTGCATTACATTTCAGCACAGACCCTATCGGCAGCTTAATGTTTGGATTAGTAAAAAAAAATGCGTATTTATTTCCAAATCTGACCCCTGCTCCCCTTCCATCTATCAAGCTTTACTCCTTCTCTCCCGAAAAGTACAAACATTTGTAATTTATCTTTGTAACCAAGAACCACTTTGGTCTTTCCCACTCCTGTGATTCTTGAGATTTCAGGAAGTATCCAATCCTTTTATAATTATTTCTGTCAGCTCAAGCTGTTAAAACCTGAGGTATGGGCATAGCCAAGCACACTCATTTCTCAATTGCTGGGAACTTTGAACTATTCTAGTGGTATTTATTATTGCGGCTTCCTGGAGATTATGTAAATATTGCAGTGTAGCCTAATTGTTTAATGCCATTGTGTGGTGCCTTTCAGATGATTTGTCAGTTGTCAGTATTACGATTGGGACAATATATATCCTGTTCATGTTCCACAGTCTTTCAATTTCCTCTTTTAATTCGGCACATTTCTGCAGTTTTTCACTTACTGATTTCTGAGTATTATGTGTGCTTGGATTATCTATCTACCTGTCTATCTATTATTATTATTAGAGATACAGTACAGTAACAGGCCCTTCCGACCCAACGAGACCATGCAGCTCAATTACATCCTCGTCACCAATTAACCCAGTAACCTGTACATCTTTGGAATGTCGAAGGAAACTGGAGCCCCAGAGGAACTCATGTGGCCATAGGGAGAACGTGCAAACTTCTTACAGACAGTGGCAGAATTAAACCTAGGTCATTGGTGCTGTAATAGCGTTATGCTATCTTGCCTCCTCTCTCTCCTTCCCTGGTTCCAACCTGGCTGGTCAGTCACTTGGCTCTTGAATGAATGCACAGTCCTTTTGTAACTGGAGTGTTATTTTATAGCATTGTAGGCTCCAAAATGAATATAAACGTGAGATTCTGCAGATGCTGGAAATCGAGAGCAACACACACAAAATGCTGGAGGAACTCAGCAGGTCAGGCTGCATCTCTGGAGGGGAATAAACAGTTGACGTTTTAGGCCGAGTCCCTTTATCAAGACTCAGCAAGGCAGAGGTCAGTCCACTAGACTACAACAGTACATCCTGATGAAGGGTCTCAGCTGGAACATTGACTCGCTATTCCTTTCCATTGATGCTGCCTGACCTGCTGAGTTCCCGAGCATTTGTGCATGTTATTCCCAAATGAATATGTTGAATTATGGATTTTGTGCAGCCGTCTCTTGGCTTCTGTGTTACTTGGTTTCTATCCATGTCTATACTGATATAGTGAAGCTCCTAAAACCTGTGGTACTGTTTAAATATTTTATTACATAACACAAGAACAGTTAATCATCCCCTGATCCTGATGGTCTATTCATTAAACCAGTAATTGATTCAATCTTTTTGGCCTCAGCTCCACTTTTCTCTTGTTCCCAGTGATATTTAATTCCCTTAGCTCTAAAAATTTATCTGTCTCAGTTGAATATCCTTGGGACATGTTCTCCACAGAGTACATTCCACTGATTCACAACCTCTTAGGAGAAGTTCTACCTTATCTAAGTCTTAACTCTTTAAGATTTTTAAACAGACTCGAAGTACTGTTCCTAATTTGATTGTCCCTTTATTAATTTGAGGGGAATTGAACAAAGTTCAAAGTAAATTTATTATCAAAGTATGTATATGTCACCATATACTATCCTGAAATTTGTTTTCTTGTAGACATTCACAATAGAATAAAGAAATGCAATAGAATCAATGAAAAACAATGCACAAAGACTAACCTAAACAGTCGATGTGCAAAAGAAGACAAACAGAGGGACATATTGTATTGATCCCGAGGGAAATTGGGTTTCGTTACAGTCGCACCAACCAAGAATAGTGTAGAAATATAGCAGTATAAAACCATAAGTAATTAAATAATAATAAGTTAATCATGCCAAGTGGAAATTTAGTCCAGGACCAGCCTATTGGCTCAGGGTGTCTGACACTCCGAGGGAGGATTTGTAGAGTTTGGTGGCCACAGGCAGGAATGACTTCCTATGACGCTCAGTGTAATGAGTCTCTGGCTGAATGTACTCCTGTGCCTAACCAGTACATTATGGAGTGGATGGGAGACACTGTCCAAGATGGCATGTAACTTGGACAGCATCCTCTTTTCAGACACCACCGTCAGAGAGTCCAGTTCCATCCCCACAACATCACTGGCCTTACGAATGAGTTTGTTGATTCTTTTGGTGTCTGCTACCCTCAGCCTGCTGCCCCAACACACAACAGCAAATATGATAGCACTGGCCACCACAGACTCGTAGAACATCCTCGGCATCGTCCAGCAAATGTTAAAGGACCTCAGTCTCCTCAGGAAATAGAGACGGCTCTGACCCTTCTTGTAGACAGCCTCAGTGTTCTTTGACCAGTCCAGTTTATTGTCAGTTCATATCCCCAGGTATTTGTAATCCTCCACCATGTCCACACTGACCCCTTGGATGGAAACAGGGGTCACCGGTGCCTTAGCCCTCCTCAGGTCCGTCACCAGCTTCTTAGTCTTTTTCACATTAAGCTGCAGATGATTCTGCTCACACCATGTGACAAAGTTTCCCACCGTAGCCCTGTACTCAGCCTCATCTCCCTTGCTGATGCATCCAACTATGGCAGAGTCATCAGAGAACTTCTGAAGATGGCAAGACTCTGTGCAGTAGTTGAAGTCCGAGGTGTAGATGGTGAAGAGAAAGGGAGACAGGACAGTCCCCTGTGGAGCCCCAGTGCTGCTGACCAGTGTTGCAAGCGCACGTACTGTGGTCTGCCAGTCAGGTAATCAATAATCCATGACTCCAGGGAAGCATCCACCTGCATCACTGTCAGCTTCTCACCCAGCAGAGCAGGGCGGATGGTATTGAAAGCACTGGAGAAGTCAAAAAACAAACTGAGCAAATACAATAATAATAAACAGTAAATAAATAATATTGAGGACAAGAGTTGTAGATTCCTTGAAAGTGAGTCCATAGGTTGTGGAATCAGTTCAGAGTAGCGGTGAGTAAAGTAATCCATGCTGGTTCAGGAGCCTGATAGTTGAAGGTAATAACTGTTCCTGAACCTGGTGGTGTGGGACCTAGCTTCCTGTACTTCCTTCCCGAAGGCAGCATGACCCAGATGGTGGGATCCTCCCAAGTAACCAGATTTATGTCCTGCATTGATCCATGTCAGTGAAGAAACAACAATGGAGTGAAATTGAAAGGTCAGCTGTGTACTTGCGGCCCGCCCTGTTAAGGTACTCCTACATCTCCAGTTGCTCTAGTCACCAACATCTGCAGTCTCTTCAGTCATCGAGACACTGACAATAGCTTATTATCCATTTCACCATATTTCCACAGAGGCTTGAATTGAAATTTCAGGAGTTGGTCAGATTAGTGATGATGTCATAGGTCCTACACTCCACACCATTTTCTTATTTTTTATAGATGTAGTGTGGATCAGACCTTTCTGTCACAACAAGCCGTGCCGCCCAGCGACCCAACTATTTCACACCAGCCTAATCATAGGACAGTTTACAATGACCAGTTAACTGGTATGTCTTGAATGGGAGGAAACTAGAGCATCTGGAGGAAGCCAAAGTGGTCACGGGGAGAACATACAAACTCTTTACAGACTGCGCTGGAATTAAACTCCGAACTCTGACGCCACAAACTGGATTAGCATCATGCTAACCACCAAGCTACTGTGAGCTCACTATGAGCCCACCTTCCCACAGGTGGCTACAGTCCTGGGAGCTGGGCAGTGTGGAACAGATAAACACAAAAGAGTTTTGGATCATCTGGTTAGCTCTGGGGTCCAAGGGGGAGCGGGGCACTAAAGTGAAGTTACAAAGAAATGGCCAGAAGGTCTGTGCTGTAATGTGGTGCATTTTCTTTTGTCTTTGTCCTCTCTAATCTGTAGACTCTAATTTTGCTTGTGTGTACTTATCATAATCAAACCATCAACACCTCGGTCTGAAAGCCTGATATAGCATGTCTTCAGTAATAAGGTAATTCACTCCAGCATCTCATTTACTCTCCTGTTGAATCACAGATTTTGCTTATCAATGTCAAATGGCACAAAGCAAAGTGATAGATTAATAATCTCTGACAGTACAATTTCTTTTTCTCATGGCTAGTCTAATTGAGCCTGGTCAAATCTTGCCTGTCATTTAAAATGAGAGCTTCTCACATTAAGTTTGGCTGCCTTCTTTGACTAATGCATGGCCGTTCTGCTCTTCCCTGAGTACCTCGTGGGGCAGCTGAAACATAACCCTCTCCATCTCTTGATTCAGATTACTCAAAGGGATTTGGTGGCAAGTATGGGGTGCAGAAGGACCGGATGGACAAGGTGAGTGGAAGCTTTTGTACGTGTAAATGTAAGAGATTCTACAGGCGCTGGGAATCCCGAGTAACACACACAAAATGCTGGAAATCTGAAGTAACACACACAAAATGCTTGGAATCCTG
This sequence comes from Hemitrygon akajei, assembly GCF_048418815.1. Classification (NCBI taxonomy): domain Eukaryota; kingdom Metazoa; phylum Chordata; class Chondrichthyes; order Myliobatiformes; family Dasyatidae; genus Hemitrygon; species Hemitrygon akajei. Next base: position 174,904,897 of record NC_133129.1, read on the forward strand.
AATAACACACACCAGATATTGGAAATCCAAAGTAACACACACCAAACATTGGAAATTCAGAGTAACACACACAAAATTCTGGAAAAAAACACAAAATAGTGGGGGATTTCAGCAGTTCAGGCAGCATCTGTGGAGAGGTATAAACAGTCGACATTTTGAGCCGAGATCCTTCATCAAAGTACAAAATATATTTATTATCAAAGTATATACAGAGTATACACCTTGAGATTCACCTTCTTGTTAACAGGCACAAACAAACACTAAAGAATCTATGGAAAAACAGATGTAGAATATATATCCTTTTGCAGTATGATCCTATTGGGTTTTGACTAAATGATGGGGGAACAAAGATCCTGCCTCATTCAGCTTACCACACACCAATTCCATTTATTTGTCTCTACATTACAAACTACATGATTTGATGTGAGTGGAGAAAGCCAGATATTAGATCCAATTTTTTATCTACAGTGTCAGGACCACTTTGCACTCGCTCCCTCTCTCCATCTATTACAGATGTTCTCTTTGTTTACTCTATCCTTTCCCCTTCTCTGTTTGTTTAAAGCAGGAATGCCTCTGACCTTTCTATCCTTGGCCATCTTCTGGCTAACATTTCGTCCTTCTTGCTAGACTGTTTTCTAAATGGGGGGGGGGGGGGGGAATTCAAATTCTGAGGTGCAAAGGGAAGTCCTTGTGGCAGGACTTCCTGAAGGTTAATTTGTAGATTGAATCTGTGGTGAGGAAGTCAAATCCAATGTTAGCCTTCTTTTTGAGAGGGTTAGAATATAGCAGAGTAGAAGGAAGCCGCTCCCGAGGCAGACAGAGGACGACCTGGATCGACAACATCAAGTGGTGAACCAGCCTCACCGCCAGAGATGCAAGAGGTTTGACTGCCGACAGATCGCAGTGGAAGAAAGTGGTTGCGAGGCTCTGGCAGAGTACGGCATGTGATGATGATGAGAATATAAAAACAAAGATGTAATGCTGAGGCTTTATAAGGCACTGGTAAGGCCTCCCTTGCAGTATTGTGAGCAGTTTTGGGCCCCTTACCTAAGAAAGGTAATTATTATGTGAGGAGCATTTGATGGCTCTGGGCCTGTACTCACTGGAGTCCTGAAGAATGAGGAGGAATCTCATTGAAGCCCATCAAATGTTGAAATGCTTGGGTAGAGTGGAGTAGGAGAATCTAGGACCAGAGGATACAACTTCAGTATAGAGGGGTGTCTATTTAGAACAGAGCTAAGGAGGAATTTCTTCAGCTAGAGAGTGGTGAATCTGTGGAATTCTTTGCCACGGCAGCTGCAGAGGCCAAGTCTTCATGTATACTTAAAGCAGAGATAGATAAGTTCTTGATTGGTCAGGGATGAAGGGTTATGGGGAGAAGGCAGGAGATTGGGCCTGAGAGGAAAATTGGATCAGTCATGATAAAATGGCGGAGCAGACTCGATGGGCCAAATGTCCTAATTCTGCTCCTATACCCTATGGTCTTTTATGTGTTTAAACCAGGAATGTCTCTAACCTTTCTATTTTTGGCCATTTCTGGAAAACATTTCACCCTTCTCTGTTCAATATCCCAACTTCTCATCATTCTAAATGGATGATATTGATTAGTTTCTCTCTCCCTGTAGACACTGCCTGACCTGCTGAATAATTCCAGTGTTTTCTGTTTTATTTTAAATGACCAGCCCTAATTCTTCCAGCACCCTTAGCATAATCTTAGAATTGACAGCTCAAAAGGATGTTAGTGGACCCATTATGTTGTTGATTTCTCTGTACTGAAATGGTTAATTCTAATTTCACACCCTTCAAATAGTTTTCATTAGCAATGATGCATGTAAAACCCTATTAAATATTGACTGTTTTACTTTCAATTGGCATAAGCTAATGAATTCTGTCTACCTCCAGACTCTTCTTGTTCATATTAAATCTAAATTTGTGCTTTGTTTGTCAAATCAGTCTGTCACGTGATAACAATCAACTCCAGTGCGTTCAGACCAGGTTTTCCACTTGTCTTTAATCCAGTATCTTTGTAGTGAAGTAAAATTAGTACAGAAATAAAGGAATATTCTTTCTATAATAGGTGCAGGGTGCCACGGTAGTGTAGGGTTTGCGCGACACTATTACAGCTCGGGCCGTTGGAGTTCGGAGCTCATTTCTGACATCATCTGTAAGGAATATTTACATTCTTCCTATGAATGCGCGAGCTACCTCCACCTGCTCCGATTGCCTCTCACAGTCTAAAGACAGACCGGTTAGTAGGCTATAAACATGAGAAATTCTGGAGGTGCTGGAAGTCCGGATCAGCACACACAAAATGTTGGAGGAACTCAGCAGGTCAGGCAGCATCTTTAGAAATGAACAAACAGTTGACATTTCGGGCCAAGACCCTTGTTCAGGAGAAGGGTCTTGGCCTGAAACATCAAATACTGCCTGTCCTGGTTGATAGGTTAATTGCTCATTATAAATTGTCCCGTGATTAGGCGCGTGTTAAACTGGGGGTTGCTGGGCCTACTCCACTTAATCTTAATAAATAAATAAAAAGATAAACAGAATTTTGCTAATCACCAAATATGGCTCAAGCCTTCTTTTACAGAATGGAAATGCAATTCCTCTTATCTTTTATCTATTTGTGTATATTTATATTTGCCTTGTATCTGCCCTCTCCCTGACCACCTGCACTCTTTCTTAGTGTTTGGGTTTGTCAAGGTTCATTTAGCTATACAGCATGGAGGAGGCCTTACGAGCCACACACCCAGCAACCCCACATCCCGGATTCATGTTCGGTACATCTTTGGACTGCGACAGGAAACCAGAGCACTCAGGGAAAGCACGCACATTCCACAGGGAGGGCGTACAGAGACTCCATACAGAAATGTGCCAGAATTCAACTCCATAATGCCCCAAGCTGTAAACGTGTGGTGTTAACCATCACACTGCCTTGTTGCCTAAGTTATTTCATTCAATCCTGCCCAACTACTATATTGATTGGGTCATTGGTTGTCATTTATAGAAAGAAACTTTCCAAGGTGAAATTTATCAAAATAAAATCTTAAACTCTTGTGATCACTCTTCTCATTCAGCAACACACATCATAAAGTCTATTCCCTATACTAGTGTACTTGGTTTGCTGTGCAGTTGAACACCGATCACTGTTCAGGTGTTAAGGTAATGATCAGTCCTCAAAATATTTAAGAAAATAGTAACCAGAGCCTAGAAATATGTCCATTTTCTTTCTCTGTACATTAGGTGTTTGACGGCCTTTTTGTTTAATGGGTTCTCTTGGGCCTCCTTGGGCTGCCTGTATGTTGGGAGACAAATCTCAAGGTTGTATAATGTATACATACTTTGATAAGCTATATACTTTGAACTTTGATTGCAAAAGGAGGTCTTAAAATTTTAATATAGGTGTTATCTATACAGAAGGAAACTCTGAAATAAATCCTGAACTTTTATTAAATACTTCCTCTGCTTTTAAATAAATCTTAATGGGTGCTTTCATATTTTTTTAAATTTTAATCTACCCAGCGTTGACCAGGAAGCATTTGTGAGCAATGTGCTGATATTATCTTCTGCAAGCCTGCATGCTGTCATGTTTTTGATCCATCTCTCTACCTGCAACGATTTATACCTTTTTTTGTGCACTTTTGACAATGAATGAGCTGCATTTACTGAATGAGAACCTGAGGCAGCTCTGAGTGCTGGCGGACGGGGCAAGGGTGGGGGAGAGAGATAAAGAGCGAAGACGCAAAGGGAAATTGTTTCCAGCGTCTAATTATAAAATGTTCTGATTGCAGAGTGCTGCGTCCTTTGATGATATTGAACGGCTGTCACCAGCTTATCAGAAAACCAAGCCTGTGGAAGCTGGTACGTATGAACATAAATGAGTCTTTGAAGCTGTGGGTGCAATTCAGTGCCATCTCGATCCTTTCTCCCATCCCCACGCGGAACCTTTGCTTAATTGTCGACCTTCGCCTAATTAACTCAGCTCGCAGGCCCAGTTAACATTGATTTGTTCATGGTGTTCTAGGTAAGTAGATGGAAGGGGTTTGGAAAGCAAAGGTCGAGAGGACATGCAGAATACGTTTGGCATGGACTAGATGGGGCAAGGGGCCTGTTCCTGTGCTGTAGTGTTCTTTGATTCATTTAATTTCCCCTGAATTGGAGAAGAAATCTGTACTATCTGGTGGATCTGTACTCAGACCATGTTAGGACAGACTTGATTATTGGTTTAATTATTTATTGTAAGGCAAATCATTATTGCATATAATCCTTGCAAGGTGCTGTAAATCCTTTCACGTTGCATTGACGTGGCTCCTTTCGCTGCTGATATATATCTTTTAGGAATCTCATTGAAACCTACCAAATATTGAAAGGCCTAGATAGACTGGATGTTTCCAGTAGTGAGAATCTGGCACCTTCCACCCACCCCCCAACTTCTTTACAGGGCCCCTGCCCCCTCCTTTTTCAGTCCTGACGAAGGGTCTCGGCTGGAAACGTTGACTGCTTGTTTCCACGGATGCTGCCCGACCCGCTGAGTTCATTCAGCTTTTGTACGTGTTGATTTGACCACAGCATCTGCAGTGTACTTTGTGTTTAGGACCAGAGGGCACAGCTTCAAAGTAGAACAGGCTTCCTGACCTTTTTAATGCCATGGACCAATACCATCAAGTAAGAGGTCCGTGGCATAACCCCAAGTTGTGAAACCCTGGAATAGAAGGATATCCCTTCAGAACTGAGATGAAGAGAAATTTCCTTAGCTAGAGTGGGGTGAATGTGTGGAACTCATTGCTACAGATGGCCATGGAGGCCGAGATTATTTAATCCAGAGGCTCTTGATTATAAGTGTGTCAAGAGTTATGGGAAGAAGGCAGACAAATGGGGATGAAAGGGAGAATAAATCCACCATTATCGAATGATTGAGCAGACTCAATGGGCTGAATGGCCTATCTGATGTTTTACGGTCTTCCCGTCTTGTTTTGCAGCCAGCGCCAGTGCCAGCAGCATCCGGTCCAAGTTTGAGAACATAGCCAAAGTTAAGGAGGAGGAGGACAGAAAGAAGGCTGGAGAGGAGCGGGTCCGGCGCCTCGCCAGTGAGAAGAGGGAGCAGGAGGAAGCCAGGAGGAAACTGGAGGTCAGTGTCTGATTTGCATTATACGCCAATGACCTCGACTGGAGTTACACTTGCAAGTCCTGTTATTTTGGACACGATGGTGTTGGGTTCCCTGAGTTCTATAACCCAAAGATACAGGTGTATAAGATGATGAGGGGGATCAGTAGAGTGGACAACCAGTGCTTTTATCCCAGTGTGACAATGCCTAGTATGAGAGGCATAATTTTAAGGTGATTGGAAGAAAGTATAGGGGAAATATCAGAGCTGGGCTCTTTACAAAGAGAGTGGTAAGTGTGAGGGATGCTCTGCTTGAGGTGGTGGTAGAGGCAGATATATTACGGACATTTAAGAAACTCTTAAGTAGACACATTGATGAAAGAAAGATTGAGATCTATGTGGGAGGGAATGGTTTGATTGATCTTGGGGAGGTTAACAGCTGGCACAGCATCATAGGCCAAAGGATCTACACTGTGCTCTAGTATTCTTTGCCAGAAGTATAAAGTTGGGGTCTGTCAAAGCTCTGACTGGCTCATCCTCTGAATCAACTTGCAGTGCTTGGGAAAATACCCACTGTCCTTCAGTCAGTCGCTCCATTTGGATGCGAAGTCAAACATGAGAAAGTCTGCAGATGCTGGAAATTCAAAGCAGCACAGTTTGCTGGAGGAACTCAGCATGTCAGGCGGCGTCTATGGAGATGAATGACCAGTCGATGTTTCGGGCCGAGACCCTGTTTCAGGACTGGAAAGGAAGGAGGAAGATGCCGGAATAAAAAGGTAGAGGGAGGGGAAGGAGGTGAGCTAGAAGGTGATAGGTGAAGCCAAGTGGGTGGGAAAGGTCAAGGGCTGGAGAAGAAGGAATCTGACAGGAGAGGGGAGTGGACCATAGGAGGAAATGAAGGAGAAGGGATGCATAGTGAAATAATAGGCAGGTGAGAAGAGGTAAAAGGCCAGAGTGGGGAATAAAGGAAGGTGTGGGGAGAGGAGGATTTATTTACCAGAAGGGAAAATCGATATTCATGCCATCAGGTTGGAGTTTTTCCCCAGAAAATTCGTCTCATGGAAGGCCGTGTTTTTATACATACTGTAGTTGTCCCATCTGGTGTCCTGGACTGTTTTTGATCAGCTGGTGGGTGAAACTCCCCGAGACCCTTCCGCCCCCCACCCCCCCATGAGCCTGAGAGTTTGTTTATTTTGCAACTTGCATGAGACCATGGTGTTTGGGGGGTGCAGGAGTCTGGGGCTGTTGTGTAGGGTTTGCTTTGCATTCACATTTACGTGTTTGAAGTCTCTTGTATTTCCTCTGTGACTGTTTTCCTTTGAGAGCTCAATGTTCAATAGTATTTCAGATTCAATTATTTATCACATGTACATCAAAACATACAGTGAAATGTGTCGTTTGTGTTAATAACCAACACAACGCAAGGATGCTTCAACATTTGTTAAATGATTACATGGGGAGAAAATCAGACTCGGGTTTAATATCACTGAAATGTCGTGAAGTTTGTTGTTTTATGGCAGCAATACATTTTTTAAAAAAAGACAAGTTACAATCATCAAAAGAGTTCAAAACTGGAATAGTCCGGCAGAGTTCATGGGCCCTTCAGAAATCCGATGAAAGAAGATGTGCCTAAAACATTGAGTGTGGGTCTTCAAGCTGCTGTACCTCTTCCCTGATGTCCCGGGAGTGAGAGGGAATGATGGATACTGCTTTCTTGAAGCACCACTGTCAATGGTGGGGAACGATGTGCCCGTAATGGAGCTAGTTAAGTCATTAACTCATTGTAGCCTTTTTCAATCCTGTAAACTGGAGGCTTCATACCAGCTAGTGATGCAACCAGTCAGTATGCTGTCTGCCGTACATCAAGACCTAGGTACCATTAATCTACCCCGAAATCATGGATGGATGTGGTCTTCTGTGGTGATGGTCCTCGGTTATCTCAGAAGAGCTTGTGCTTTTTAAATGACCTCCTTTGTCCGTATTGGTGGAGTCAGTCATAATGCAGAACATAGGACACTGTTCCTGCACAGGAGTGAAGTAAGCTGCAGAGTTGTAAATGTAGTCAGCTCCATCATGGGCACTACCCTCTGCAGTATCCAGGACACCTTCAAGGAGCGATGCCTCAAAAAGGCGGCGTCCATCATTAAGGATCCCCATCACCCAGGTCCTGCCTTCTTCTCTCTCTTACCATCAGGAAGAAGGTACAGAAGCCTGAAGACACACACTCAATGATTCAGGAACAGCTTCTTCCCCTCTGCCATCTGATTTCTGAATGGACATTGAACCCATGAACACTACCTCACTACATTTTTATTTCCATATTTACACTAATTTAACTATTTAATATATATACTTACTGTTTTTCCCCCTTTATGTATTGCATTATACTGCCCCAAATTCAAAACATTTCACAACATATGCCAGTGATATGAAACTTGATTTTAATTTTGATCCTGATTCTGACACTGATATAAAACCTGATTCTGATTTCTGAAACTATGGCCCTCCCCCCTGCTTTGGATCCCCTACCCTGTGGGAAAAGACTGTTGCCAACCAGCTTATTTGTGTCTCCGGAATGCATCACCTAACACTTGCCCATGTTAAAATCCATTTGCCACTACTCGGCACACTTCCCAGACTGGTCAAGATCTCCCTGTGACCTACAGTAACCAACTTTGCTATCAATAAGGCCTAATTTTATGTCATCTGCAAACCTTATGCATTTACATGCAAGTCATTGATGTAAATAACGAATAGCAAGAGTCCCAACAGTGACACGTGCGGCACACCACTGGTCAATATCTTCCATTTCAGGGAATTATCTTTAACCTCCACCCTCTGCTTCCTACTTCCAACCAATTTTGAATCCACCAAACCAGCTCTCCGGGATTTCATGGGATCTAATCTTATGGGAACAGGTTATCATGTGGGACCTTGTCAAAGGCCTTGCTCAAGTCCAAATAGTCAAGAGGTCTAGACAAGATTTTCTTATTATATTTTATTGCATCAGCTCTTAAAATCTCATATTGTGGAATTATATATATTGAAGCTGGGTGACGAAAGCAAATGTTTTGTTTTGGGGGCAACAGGAGCAAGAATCAGCAAGAAAGCAATCTCCAGTGTCTACTCCGGCACCCGTTCCTGCAGCCGCTCCGTCACCTGCTCCGGAACCTGTTGAGGAAGAAAGGGCGCCCAGTCCAGTTTATCAGGTATGTTGTGTTAAATAGAGTTGTAGAGTACTACAGCATAGAAGCAGGCCCTTTGGCCCAACTAGTCCATGCTGACCCAGTCTTCTCCCTAGTCTCATCTTCCTGCACCAAGCCCATAGACCTCCATACCTCTCTCATCAATGTTCCTATCCAAACTTAAATGTTACAAGTGAGCCTGTATCTACCACTTCTGCTGGCAGTATTTACCACACTCTGAGTGAGGAGGCTGCCCCTCTCCCCTCAAATATTTTACTTTTAAACTCATAACCTCTAATTCCAGTCTCACCCAACAGGAGGGAAAGAAGCCTGCATGTATTTACCCTCTCTATGCCTCTCATAATTTTGTATACCTCAATAAGATCTCCTGTTATTCTCCTGCACTCCACAGAATAAAGTCATAACCTAGAGTCATCGAGTCATAAAGTCACAGAGCACTATAGCACAGAAACGGGCCCTTTGGCTCACCCAAGGAGATGTTCCTGTTATTCTGCCTACTCCCATTAAATTCACCTGGACCATAGTCCTCCATTCACCTTCCAAACATGTACTTACCCAAATTTCTCTTAGTTGTTGAAATGAAACCCACATCCACCACTTTCACTGGCAGCTTATTCCACACTTTCACTGCCCTATGAGTGAAGAAGTTTCCCCCTCAGGTTCCCCTGAAATTTCTCGCCTTTCGCCCCTAAACCTATGACCTCCAGTTCTAGTCTCACCCATCCCGATTGGGGGTGGGGGCACTGCATGCGTTCACCCTATCAATACCCTTGTTAATTTTGTTTCTGTCTTTAGGATCTCCCCTCATTTTCCAGCACTCCAAGGAATGAATTCTCAACTTGTTTAACCTTTCCCTGTAACTCAGGTCCTCAGGACCCAGCACCATTCTGCAAATCTAATTGCTGAATCTTAAGAGATGTACAGTCCCTTGTTACTCAAACGTGGGGTGGCGGGGTGGAGATATGTCTCTACTGAAGGAAGTATAAGGCGCTCCTTCCCTTTGCTAGCCTGTTAGTTGCCCTTGGGCAAGGTGTAGCACCTGCTTAGCCCCCTGATCAGGGTCACGTGAAGCCATGGCAGCAGGCGGTGATGGTTATATGAATGGTCGGTGCATATCTCAACTCCTGGTTACGTGACCACTGATGCCAGGCAGGCAATCTCTGAGGAGTGTTGAGACTGGCTGGGGTCACCCATCTTGTAAAGACACTGCCCAGAAGAAGGCAATGGCAAAGCACTTCTGCAGGAGAAATTGCCAAGAACAATCATGGCCACCAGGTGATGATGATAATCTTATTGTGTACTGGAAATGACATTAAGTGTAGAACATAGAGTACAGCACAAGAGCAGGCCCTTTGGCCCACAAATGTTGTACCAAACCAAATAAATTAATCAAATGGCCTACTAAACTAATCCCTTACACCTAAACAAGAGTCCATATCCTTCCATTTTCCTCACATTCATGTGTCTATCTAAGCTTCTATTAGAAGTACCTAATATATTTGCCTCTACCAAAACCCCAGGCAGCACATTCCAATCCTAAATTCTTGAAATCTGGTGTTCTCAATATTTCAGCAGTTGAGGATGTTAAATCAGCTTGTGAGTAGCTATTAACTTCAACTTCTCATGAAACTGTGGAGATAACTAATACTCTTGTAGTAGGGATCTCCCCTTGCAGACTTGGTTCAGAAGTCTAGGGAAAGCGTCATCAGTCATCACTTATCCAGTAGTTCAAGGGGTAAGTGTGATTATATTGGAATGAAAAGCCCAACATTGTTAGCAACCAGAGCCATACTTTATGAAATATTAGTTTATTATTGTCAAATACACCAAGATACAATGAAAAGCTGGTCTTGCTTACTGTTCCTACAGATTCAGCTTATTGTCATTTATAAACCACAAATACAATGCAGTTAAAAAATGAGACAACATTCTCTGGAATGATATCACGAAAAAGCACAAAACAGACCACACAAGAAAAACCACATAACGTTTGGCAATCCCCAGTCCAGAGACTGGAGAGGCTGCTGCGTATCAATATCACGCTACCGTCTTAGCACATTCCCCGGAAAGGAACTACAAACCCAACAGACAAACCTAAAGCTAGAAGATCTACACAAAACCACAAAGTTACATATAGTTATAGTTAACATATAGTTTCAACAGTGCAGACAATACCATAATTGATAAAAGACTAACTGACAAAGACCACATAATTATAACACGTAGTTTCAACAGCGCAAAGCACTACCGTAATCTGATAAAGAGCAGTCCATGCACGGTTTAAAAGAGAGTCTCAAATTCCTGACAGCCCATCATCTCACGCAGACGGTAGAAGGAAGAAAAACTTTTCCTGCCATGAACCTCCAACGCCGCAGCTTGCCGATACAGCACTTTGGGAGCTCCGACCACAGCCGACTCTGAGTCCGTCCGAAAACTTCGAGCCTTCGACCAGCCCTCCGACACCGAGCACCATCTCTGCCGAGCGCTTCGACCCCGGCACCGGCTGCCAAGCAACAGGCAAAGCCGAGGATTCGGGGCCTTCCTCCCGGAGATTTTTCCGATTGCACAGTAGCAGCGGCAACGAAACAGGCATTTCAAAAGTTTCACCAGATGTTCCTCCGTGCTTCACACGTCCGTCTCCATTAAATCAGGATTGTATACGGCCCCTACTTACAGATAACAGATATTCATTCCTGGAGTGGCCGCTGCGCGCTGCATTGCGCCGCCATCTTGCAATGCTCCGTGAACAGCATTACATTCCACTATTAGAACTAAGAGTTAAAAGTTCAAAGTAAATTTATTCTCAAAGTATGTACAACAAATACAACCTTGAGGTTCATTTTCTTGCAGGTACCCACAGGAAAACAAAGCAATATTAAAGAAAACAAAAAAAATAGGGTGGCTTGGTAGTGTAGTGGTTAGCACAACACTTTACAGTATCAGCAACCCAGGTTTAATCATTACACAATGAATCAAGGTAAAGCAATAATGGAATGCAGAATGAAGTGTAGCAGCAACAGAGAAAGTGCAGTACAGGGGAACAGTGGCAGAATGTGAGATCAAGAGTCCATCTTCAAAGTTCAAAGTAAATTTGTAAGCAAAGTACATATATGTCACCATATACTAAACCTCAGATTCATCTTTGTACCTCTTACCACACAAAAGGTCTATTCAAGAGCGTGGAGCGGGCTCCCATGTACAATGCATGTTATTTCCCATGTCTCTGTGATGTGGAGTTGCTGAAGAATATTGGTTACGGCAATGGAAATAATTCCCAGGGGATATTTGTAATTGTGTCCATGATCTCTTGTGTTTGCTTGAGAGCACAGGCAGGGCTTTGCTTCATATCAAAAAGGTAGCTCCTCTAACATTCAGCACACTCTGCATCTCGTGTTCTTAATGTTACTTGTTTACAGTTTTTAAATTATCTGCACAGTTTGTCTTTTGGACACTGGACGTTTGTCGGTCTTTGTTTTTATTTATTAAGATACAGCGCAGAATAGAACATTCTGGCCCTTTGAACCACACTGCACATTTATTCCTGGATTTAACCCTAGCCTAGCCACGAGACAATTTACAATGACCAAATAACCTACCAACTGTATGTCTTTGGACTGTGAGATTAAACAAGCACTCCTGGAGAAAACCCATGCGGTCACGGGGAGAATGTACATGCTCCTTACAGACAGCAGCAGGAATTGAACCTGGGTTGCTGATACTGTAAAACGTTGTGCTAACCACTACACTACCAAGCCACCCTATTTTTTTTGTGGTCTCGGCCCAAAACGTCGACAGCGCTTCTCCCTATAGATGCTGCCTGTGTTCCACCAGCATTTTGTGTGTGTTGCTATTTTTTTTGTGTGTTTTCTTTAGTATTGCTTTGTTTTCCTGTGGGTGCCTGCAAGAAAATGAACCTCAAGGTTGTATTTAGTGTACATACTTTGAGGATAAATTTACTTTGAACTCTTAGTTCTAACATTTGAATGGCTAGAGTGGGACTTGAACAGTTGTAGCTTTGTGACTCGAGCGCCAGACCAAAGCAGACCGAATTAAGGCCAGTGTCTTATTGTGAGGCTTCGCTACTGATAATCCAGGCAATCATTTTAAAACTAAAAATAAAAAAAGACTTTGATTTTTTTTCTCCCCCGATTGAATTGTTTAACAGATGTGTCTTGGGCATGAATCTTTAATTCCTGTATTCTTCAGAAATTAAATCAGGCGGGCTTGTTGGTTGGTTGGTTGTCGCTTGCTGGTCTTCAACCTCCATAAGCAACTGTGCAGTGAAGTTAATACGAGTGATTAGACATGGAATGAAATTTGAAGGAGGTTTCAAAACATTTTTTGCAGGAGTCATTCAAACAGGAAGACAAGAATGACGAGGAGAGGCAGTATTCTGGAATCTACAATGCAGAGCCCCAGGCTGGCCAGGAGGAAACTCAGTACCAGGAAGCGGTGTACGAACAGGACGCAGTGTACCAGATGCCTGATGAAAGTCAGTTGGACCAACAAGGTATGGCTCATGTTCAGCTCACTCGATTGCCTTCCAAGTAAATGCCTCCCCTGTGACCAGCAGGTTGTAACTGACTTAAGACTGAAGGGCAAGGCTGGGTAAGATAATCTTATTAAAAGGAGGCCCTCTTTAAAAATGTTTGAACTTTTTCTTTGAACGGTTAAGGAGAAAACCATTCACGCTTTTTGTCTTTTTAGATGAGCCCACTTATGCGGAGTATGGAAATGAGTATGGTATCACTGCTGTGGCTCTGTATGACTACCAAGCTGGTAAGTACAAGGACTGCTTTGTCAAATGGCTTTCCTCTGTCCACCACAAAATGCAGGATCTCCCGGTGGTTACCTAATTCAGTTCAACTCCACAGTCCTACTTTGACATGTCTGTCCATGGCCTACTCTACAGCTATGACGAGAGTTGGAGGAGCAACACTTCATATATCATCTGGGTAGCCTCCAACCTGATGGTGTTTCTTCTCCTCCCTTCTTTCTTTTTCCCATTCCTTATTCTCATTACCCTCACATCTCTTCTCCTCAGCTGCCCGTCACCTCCCTCTGGTTCTCCTCCTCCTTCCCACTCTCCTTTCCTATCAGATTCCTCCTTCAGCCCTTTATCTCTATCACCTATCACCTTCATCCTCGACATTTCATCCCCCTCCCCCTTTCCCCTCACTCGGTCCCACTTATCACCTGCCAGCTTGTACTCCTCCCCCTCACACTCCACTTTATTCTGACTTCTTTCCCCGTCCTTTCCAGTCCTCATGAAGGGCCTCGGCCCAAAATGTCGACTGTTTACTCCCCTCCACAGATGCACAATGACCTGCTGAGTTCCTCCAGCATTCTGATTTCCAGCATCTACAGAATCTCTCGTGTTATAATTTCTTCTCCTTAATACAATGCAATGTTCTTTCAGGATTGAATCTATTAAGCTAACTTTGTTCACTGTGAGCTATGTTGGTCTATATATAATATTAAGGATGAGGACGGACCACCAAAATGAAATAGTAGGGATTGAGGGTCTTCAACCAGAAATTTGACTGTCCATTTCCCTCCACTGTTGAAGCCTGACCCACTGAGTTCTTCCAGCAGCCTATTTCCTGTGTGTATGTTCCGGAATCTGCAGTTCTTTGTGTCTCAATGAAAAGGAATCGCTAGTTTTATCCCAGGACTTTAGTTATAGTTTCCCGAATAGACTAAACAATTTGAGATTCCTTCCACTTGATGGCTGAAGTTCTGAGGGGACTTTAATATTTTGAAGAGACCAAAGAGTAGGCACAGAGTGAATGTCATGTTAAAATGATGGCAAAATTAATACAGATATTCAGTTCAAAATTTGGATGTGAATGAGTTTGGATGATGGGTGGTGGCATCCGTTGGTCTCGAGAGACCATGGATCTGTGCCTGGAGTTTCCAGGGCGCAGGCCTGGGCAGGGTTGTATGGGAGACCGGCAGTTGCCCAAGCTGCAGGCCTTCCCCTCTCCACGCCACCGATGTTGTCCAAGGGAAGGGCACTAGGACCCATGCAGCTTGGCACCGGTGTCGTCGCAGAGCAATGTGTTGTTAGGTGCCTTGCTCAAGGACACAAACACGCTGCCTCAGCTGAGGCTCGAACCAGTGACCTTCAGGTTACTAGTCTGATGCCTTGCCCACTAGGCCACGCGCCAACACATAATGATGGGTAAATTGTGTGTTTTGTGGTCACTTCTGAATGTTATTTCTGTGTGTTAGGTTTTACAAGTAGAGAAACTCTATTGAATGTCAAAAAGTTATTTTAGTATCTTTAACTTATATATATAAAGTCTGGATCTTAGAGATTTGCAATCTGCATTTTTTGGGATTGGAGTCATTCCACTGTTGTCGACATTGATTTGGGAAAACTAGCCATAGCCTTGGGATTTTGATGCATTTTAGTATCAGTGATGACGGTGTCTTTCAATGAGAAAAACTTAGTTTGTAACAAATGGTTAATGTCTGTGTGTTGAACGACAGGTCAACCAAATCTGCCACTTATCAAAACCACCTGGCCATTTAAAAAAAAACACCACAATTTCATATTGGTGTCTTTAATTCCCTTGTGAATATTTAAAGATATTTCAAGCCTTTCAATATTCAATAGGTTTCAATGAAATCCACCTCCCCAATTCTTCTAAACTCCAGCAAATACAGGCCCAGAGCTTGTATAATAATAACTTTATTTATAGAGCCCCTTTCATACAGATTACGTGGTTCAGAGTGGTTTACATTGGGATAAAAGTACAAATATGAAAATAAAATAAAAAATAAAAATAAACATGAAAATAAAAAGACAAAAAATGTCAATTAAAAGCAAGGTTAAATAAGTACGTTTTGAGCTGGCGTTTAAAAGCGTCGACTGAGGCTGCATCCCTTATAGTTTTAGATCTTGACTTCCACATAGAAGATACGAAAACATAGGAGCATAGTTTCCACATAGGAGCATAGTTGAAAAAAAGCTGACCTGCCAATTATCTTATAAGAGAGATTGTTTAAACTTAAGGGACTGGCAAAAGAAGACCTGAGAGTGTGATATACTCTGGTCCCAGACCATTAAGGGCTTTAAAAACAAGCATGAGAACTTTAAAATCAGTTCTAAAAGATACAACAAGCCACTGCAGAGTAGCTGGTACGAGAGTGATATCACAAACAAGAGAAAATCTGCAGATGCTGGAAATCCAAGCGACACGCACAAAATGCTGGAGGAGCTCAGCAGGCCAGGCAGCGTCTATAGAAAAGAGTACTGTCGACGTTCACTCTCTTTTCCATTGATGTTGCCTGGCCTGCTGAGTTGCTCCAGCATTTTGTGTGTGTTGCCTGTGCTCTCTAATGATGTCTCCTAAAGGGAGCATGTATAAGGAGAGGAGTAGGGGACCAAGACAGCTTCACTGTGCAACACCAAAAGGTACATTGTATCTCTTAGAAAACTGGTCTCCAAGACAGACAAAAGAATTTCTGTCAAAGATACATGAACAAAGCAAATTAAGGGCACTAGCAGAGAGGCCAGACCATTTCTCAAGGTGATCTAGGAAAATGTAGTTGTCAATTGTGTCGACGGCAGTACATATATCTAGAAGGAATTAGAACTAAGACTTTGCTGTTCTCAGTGCTGAGTCTGAGGCCACTGATAATTTTGGTAAGGGCCATATCCATGCTGTGATTTGCTCTAAAACTTGACTAAAACTTATCTGGAATATTGGGTATTCTATTTTCTAGTAGGAATAATTAACTTACCAAAGGGTTAAACCATACTCATTGATTGCTAATTCAGTGTAATGTTACTGTTTGTTTAACACTTGATGTCCCTGCCTGAATGAAGACCGATCGGTGTAGCACTTTGTATTTTGTAGCTGTTCTTGATTATTTCTGACAATGTATGAAGAACCAACATGGGTGTACAACACAGCACAGGACCAGGGCCTTTCGCGTACAATCTTGTGCCAAACAATCAAACCAACAATTAAACTCTTAACTAAACTAGTCCCTTCTGTCTACACAAGTCCATACCCCTCCATTCTTTGCACGTTCACTTGATACCATCTGTGTTGGTGGTTGTCCTTCATGTCCGACAATGATAGGAAACCGGCGTGGGACGGATTTAAAGTGGAAAAGCTGTTGAACTGGAGCAGTTCTGCTCTCTCTACCCCAGGCGCAGTGGTACGAACACCTGTATTTTGGTCCTTTTGGAAGATTGATGTGGGTGGCATGTTAGCGTAGCGGTTAGCATAACTCTACAACAGCACCAGCAATCCAAGTTCAATTCCCGCGGCTGTCTGTAAGGTGTTTGTACGTTCTCCCCGTGACTGTGTGGGTTTCCTCTGGGTGCTCCAGTTTCCTTCCATATTCCAAAGACGTACGAGTTAGTAGGTTAATTTGTCATTTGGGTGATGTGGGCTCTTTGGACTGAAGGGCCTGTGCTGTATCACTTTTTAAAAAAAAAATAAATAAATTGTGGAAGGATGATAACACAGCAGAGTTATTTGTTGTAAACCACAAATCACACAGTTAGGCCTGTATTCCTCCCAAGGAGGTGAATGAACAAAGTGATTTAGTTGATGCTTTCCAGCTGCTGTGCTTTGGGGTTCTAACGTTTTCCTGTCATTTATTCTTTGGGGTTTTCCTCTGTTTCATGGATGTCTGTGAAGAGTAAGAATTTCAGGTTGTATACTGTATATATTCTCTTGTTATTAAATGGAACCATTGGATCATCGAAAGCATCCTGGATGTAAGGGGATCCCTTTAAACTGGTTCCCAACACGGTGAGGACTAGAAAATGGGAATTCCTTTCCCAAGAGCACGGCGAGGGGCTAAGACACCCTGCTGTACCAACAGTGTGGTGACTCAAAAATAAACAATGTTAGGTAATTTCATGAAAGGGAATTCAGTGAGAGGTCAGAGAAAACTACCTTTCTAGTTAAAATGTGGAACTAGTGGCCACGACATGTGGATGAAGCAAAAATCAAAGATAATTTTAAAGGGAGCTTCGATTAATGTATGAGAAAAGATGTGCTGTTGGGGTGGAAAGAAAGCTGGGAATGGACCCTAGATAAGTTGAGTCTCCACATCATAAATTTCATTCAGTTTCCAAGAATGCCCGTTGTATTTCCATTCAAAAAAAACTAATCTGCTCTCCAATTTTCTAGCTGGGGATGATGAAATTTCCTTTGACCCGGATGATGTGATCACCAACATTGAAATGATCGATGAAGGATGGTGGCGAGGTGAATGCAGAGGCCGATACGGTCTGTTCCCTGCAAACTACGTCGAACTGAAGCAGTGAAACCCTCGATCCGCTGGTTTTCGTTGAAAGTGCAATTCCAATTCGATGCAGCATGAACTGTGTTCAGCAGTGGGAATAAAGTATTTCTCTTTTTCTCTCTTGAGAGTTGCAATTATGCGTTGCATTATAACCAGTCTTTAAAAGCACCGGGGAAGGAGGTTCGGGTTAATGTTTGACATGCCTTTGAAAATGAGATTGTTACTGAGCTATTGCTTACGAAAAAGTTAAATGCACTTTCTAATCAAGGGCAGGACCTATCAGTGGCACCGTTTGCGTGGAAGAGCTGATAAATTCAGTAGGTGTTTACGACAGATTAAGGCCAAATGCTTCTTGTTGACCAAGTAAAATTTTTAACTGAAGTGGATATGTTGTTTATCATTGCCCAGTTTCATCCTTAAATTTTAGCTTGTGTTTAATTTGAAATAGTTATTTTTTCACTTGCTATTAGTGAAGGCATTCAATTCATATTATCCTTTTAGTTTTTACTTCCTTGCCTCTGGAACCTTGTTTTCTGCTTTTTAAACCATGTTCTATGAATTGGTAGTGGGTTTGGGTTTTATAATAAAAGTTGCCTTTTTCAATACTGTTCATTAAGAATTAAACTGGTTTTATTGCACTACACAGTAGGTGTTTGTGTGTTTGTTTATTTATTGTGCTAAGTTTCTTAATTTTGGATGAATATATCTGAAATCACAATGCTAGACAATGCCGGACACCATGGTTGATTTAACTAAACCCAGTGCTATTGATAAAACTAAGACTTATCTGTTCTAATGGGATGTCCTTATATTCTGAGTCTCTGCCCCCTATTCCTAGACTCCCACGACTGGAAACATCCTCTCTACATCCACACTGTCTAGGCTTTTCAACATTCAATACATTTCAAGGGGATCCTGCTCCACCCCATTTTTCTAAACTCCAGCAATTATAGTCCCAGATCTTCAAAGTCTCTTGGATGTTAACCCTTTCATCTGTGAGGTCATTCTCATAAGCCTTCTGTGGGCCTAATCCAATGGTGGGACCTCCTTCCTTAAATCTGAGGCTCAAAACTGTTCAAAATATTCCATAGATAGTCTGATCAACACCTTATAAAGCTTCAGCAGTACATCCCTGTGTTCATATTCAGATACTCTCGAAATGAATGCTGACATTACATCTTGTCTGTGTTTACTAATGACTCGACCTGCAAGTTAACATTAATGGAAACCTGCCCTGGGACTATCAAGTCCCTTTGCACTTCTGATGCAAATGAATTGTGAACATGCTCCAGTGTGTGTTTGACCTCACTTTAGATCACTTAATCTAATGCACCAGGATCTCCTAGGTCCCAAAAAATAGGCTCATACACTCAGTGGCCACTTTATTAGATACAGGAAGTAATTATGTTCATGATCTTCAGCTGCTGTAGCACATCCACTTCTAGATTTGACATGTGCATTCAGAGACGCTCTTCTGCACATCACTGTTGTAACAACTGGTTGGTTGAGGTTACTGTCGTCTTCCTGTCAGCTCGAACCAGTCTGGCCATCCTCCTCTGATCTCTCTCATTAGCAAGGTGTTCTCGCTCACAGAACTACCACTCACTGGATAGTTTTCTCATTTTTGCGTCATTTGCTGTAAACTCTAGAGATTGTTGTGCATGAAAATCCAAGAAGAGCAGTTTCTGAGATACTCAAACCATCCCAACTGGCAGCAACAATCATTCCAGGATCAAAGCCACTTAGATCACATTTCCTGATGTTATGTCTAAACAACAACTGAACCGCTTGACCATGTCTGCATGGTTCTATGCATTGAGTTGCTACCACATGATTGATTGATTAAGTATTTTCATTAATGAGAAGGTATGCCTAATTAAGTGGCCACTGATTGTACACTTGGAATTAAGCCATCAGCATGATAAGGGGTTAGAAGATCCCTGCAGGCACAAGGGACTATAGATACTGAAATCTCAAGCCAAAAGCAAACTGCTGGAATAACCTCCAACAGGAACTCTCATCAGTGACCTCTACGACCCAGGCAAGGGCAGCAAATCAGGTGATATGAACGGATCCTTCGTGTGTCTCGGCCTGAAATATTGACTCTTTATTCCTTTCCATAGATACTGCCTGACCTGCTGAGTTCCTCCAGTGTTTTGTGTGGAATACTCTGGATTTCCAGCATCTGCAGAAGCTCTTGTGTTGAAGAAGAATTTGTTTTTCTAGTTTTGGGAGGAATGGTCAAAGCAACCTCCACATATAAAACCTCGGGGCTTTCGATCTAACACCACAGCAGGTGTATTCCCTAGCTCCAAAAATTGGCAGTGGTTCAAGTGAGAGCTCACTATCTCTTGAAGGCAAATTGGGATGACTGACTTTGCCAGTGACACCTCCATCTTTTGAAGATTAAGATCCAAAGATAAAGATGTAACTGTTGCAGCTGTTGACCTTTTTCTCATTAAAATACAACTGGGCATGGATTGAAAAGACTTTGGGCACTGCACATACTAAAGGCTTGTACTTACTGCCCATTATACCATTGGTGATTAGTGCAGCAATGAAAGTCCTCTATCTTCATTGCTGTTTCCACAATGATTTATATTGACATTTCAGGGTTATTAACTCTGAATCCCTGAACTTGGAGAACTGGTGGACCACTCAGTCTGGCCTCTACCCTTTGACCTGTTTGGCATAGTGACCTTACCAATAATCAAAGCATAGGGCCCTGACTCCAGCCAACATAGCTCTCTAGGTCATGGAGATACACACCCAAACCCAATGACTAGTTTGTGGTACTCTCGGAGAAAAATTGTTGTACAGCATTATATCCCTGTACAAAATAAGTATTGACTTATTTGAAGGGTCTGCTCTAGAGTCTTGACATTCAGTTGCATACCTGGTAGTTTTGGTAAATGGTGAGTATAGAGCAGGTTGTATGAGAATCAAAAGATTCAACTACATTGAAGATGGGTTTGTTACTTGGTCAGAATTTCTAGAGCAGTGCAGGCAGCTTTCCTTGAAATCTGTCTGAGAAATGCAGCCGTCTCAGAACGGGCAGACACTATTCAATGGTGTTTGCATTTGGATGTGACAGAAAGCACAAAACAGAAACAAAATGGCAAACAAAACTCTCAGCTGACAATTGAAGAAATGCTAACAAATGAAGAACTGTTTCATCTAGCACCTTCAATCTGCCGCACAGCCAGGTAGATTGCTTAGAACATAGAATAGTACAGCACATTACAGGCCCCTTGGCCCACAATGTTGTGCCGACCCTCAAACCCTACCTCCCATATACCCCCCCACCTTAAATTCCTCCATATACTAGTCTAGTAGTCTCTTAAACATCACTAGTGTATCTGCCTCCACCACTGACACAGGCAGTGCATTCCACACACCAACCACTCTCTGAGTAAAAAACCTTCCTCTAATATCCCCCTTGAACTTCCCACCCCTTACCTTAACACCATGTTCTCTTGTATTGAGCAGTGGTGCCCTGGGGAAGAGGCGCTGGCTGTCCACTCTATCTGTTCCTCTTAATTACTCAATATTACTCTTGGTGGCCTTCCATCTCAGTTCCTCTTCCCATTTCTTTGATTAAATGTGTCTTTTCCCAGCCCCGCCCCTCCTACCACAATGAGGTCAGGCTCAGGTTGGAGGAGGAACGCTTCAATTTACATCTTGGTAGTCTACAAACTTGATGGAATCTACATTGATTCCTCTAATTTCCAATAAGCATTCACCTCTGATTTCCTCTCCCCCTAATTGTTTTACCTCTATTCCTCTGGGGCCTCTCATCCCTTCTTTACCCCACCCTCACAACCTGCTCATCACCTCTGTTTAGTTCAAAGTAAATTTATAATCCAAGTACATAAATGTCATCATAGACAAACCTGAGCTTCATTTTCCTCTGTGCATACTCAACAAATCAATAGAAAAATAACTAAAAGACAGAATCAATGAAAGACCACCCAACTAGGGCATTCAACCTGATTGCAGAAGACAACAAACTGTACAAATACAAAAAGAAGATACAGTAAGAATAAATAAGCAGCAAAAATTAAGAATATGAGATGAAGAGTCCTTGAAAGATTAGTTAATTGGTTGTGGGATCATTTAAATGATGGGGCAAGGGAAGTTGAGTTTAGTTATCCCCTTTGATCCAAGAGTCTAATGGCTGAGGGGTAGTAACTGTTCTTGAACCGGGTAGTGCAATTCCTGAGACTCTTGAGGCTTCTTCCTGATGGCAGCAGCAGGTAAAAAGCATGTTCTGGGTGGGGTGGGGGGGATCCCCGATGATGGATGCTGCTTTCCTGTGACAGTGCTTCACATAGATGTGCTCAATGGTTGGGAGAGCTTTACCCGTGATGGACTGGGCCGTATCCATTACTTTTTTGCAGGATTTTCCATTCAAGGGCTTTGGTGTTCCCATACCAGGATGTGATGCAGCCAGTTAATATGGTTTCCACCACACATTAATAGAAGTTCATCAAAGTTTTAGACGCCATGCTAAATCGCTGCAAACATCTGAGTAAGTAGTGGAGCTGTCATGCTTATTTTGTAATTGAACCTACATGCTGGGCCCAGAACAGGTCCTCCAAAATATTAATACCTAGGAATTTAAAGTTGCTAATCCTCTCCACCTTTGATTTTCCAATGAGGAATGGCTAATGAACCTCTCTCTGGTTTCCTTCTCCTCACGTCTATAATCAGCTCGTTGGTCTTGCTGGCGTTGAGTAAGAGGTTGTAGTTATGGCATCACTCAGCCAGATTTTCAGTCTCCTCCCCCTAAATGGATCACCACTTTTGATTAGGCCTGCAACAGTGATGTCATCTGCAAATTTGAATGTGGCATGGAGCTTAGCCACACGGTCATAAGTGTAAAGTGAGAAGAGCAGGGGGCTAAGGACCTGTGCTGATGGGATCACGGAGGAGAAGTTATTGCCAATCCGAACTGACTGGGCTCTGCAAGTGAGGAAATCCAGGATCCAGTTGCACAGAAGGTATTGAGGCCATCATCTTGGAGCTTATTGATCAGTTTTGAGGGGATGATGGTATTGAATGCTGAGCTGCAGTTGATAAAGAGCATCCTGATGTATGCATCTTTGCTGTCCAGATGTCCAGGGTTGAGTGAAGAGCAAAAGAGATGACATCTGCTATGAACTTGTTGCCCTGGTAGGCAAATTGGAGTGGATCTAAGTCACTTCTCAGGCAACAGTTGATATGTTTCGTCACCAACCTCTCAAACCACTGTGGATATAAGTACTATTGGACGGTAGTCATTGAGTCAGGTCATCATGTCTTCTTGGGCATTGGTATAATTGAAGCAGGTGGGCACCAATCACTGCCAAAGAAAGAGGTTAAAGATCCCAGCGAACACACTAGCTAGATGATCAGCAGAGGTCTTTAGTACTTGGCCAGGTACCCCATCTGGGCCAGATGCTTTCCAGGGGTTCACCCTCCTGAAGGCTCCTCACACGTTGGCTTCAGAGACTGAAATCTAGGATCATTAGGGGATGTGAGAGTTTGTGATGGTTCCTCCATGTTTTAACAGTTAAATTGAACGTAGAAGGCATTGCGTTCACCTGGAAATGAAGCCCTGCTGTCTCCTTGCTTGATTTTGCTTTTGCTTGATTTTGCTTGATTTAACTTTATGAGGTGATAGTATTCGAGCCCTGCCACAACTCTTGTGCATCCTTCATAGATTCCAGAATTGCCAATTCACACATGAGCTGGCTTTCTGGAGATTGTACCTGGACTTCTTGTAACTTTCTTGGTCACCAGACTTGAATGTCTCTGGTCTGGCTCTCATCAGATTTTGGATCTCTTGGTTCATTTAGGGGTTCTAATTAGAGAAAACTCTGAATGATATTGTGGAGACTGTGTTAATATAGTCCACTACAACCATGGTGTATTCATTCAGATCCTTGGATGAGTCCTTGAACAGGGCCCAGTTGACCGACTCAAAGCAATCCTGTAACCATGCCTCTGCCACCCCACCTCCTTCCATTTATTCCACAGTCTACTGTCCTCTCCTATCAGATTCCTTCATCTTCAGCCCTTTGCCTCTTCCACCTATCACTTCCTGGCTTCTCACATCATTCCCTTTCATCTTCCTCCTCCACCCATCTATTTGCCCCTCTCACCTCAATTCACCTATTACCTGCCAGTTTGTATTCCTCTCCTCACCCACCTTTTTATTCTGACTTCTGTCCTCTTCCTTTCCAGCTCTGATAAAGGGTCTCAGCCTGAAATGTTGAGTTAATTTCCTTTCATAGATGACCTGACCTTCTGACTTTATCATTTTGTGCATGATTTTCAGGATTAGTGGCATTTAAGCAACTCTTGGATAGGCACATGAATGGTAGAAAAATGGAGGGCTATGTGGGAGGGAAGGGTTAGATCGATCTTAGAGTAGGTTAAATGGTCGGCACAACATTATGGATCGAACAGTTTGTCCTGTGCTGTAATGTATATGTTCTTTGTTCTATATACATGGATGGAGGTCTATAGTCCAGTTGTTGGTTGATGGGACTAGGATGAATAACAGTTCAGCATATATTAGATGGGCCAAAGGGCCTGTTTCTGTGCTGTAATGCTCTAGAACTGTGACTCTAACTATGGAATCTTTTGTGTCTCCAATTTGGAGAACCCACATGTTCAGTGGTATTACAAGGTCAGATATTACCCGGCTAAGCTTCTCCAGAATCCTCCTTTTAATATGTTCCTTTAACACTTACCTCTTAACCAAATGTTGATCTCCCATCTTTAAGCTTTGAATACTACAATTTTGAATAGTTTCTTTGTTCTGCTCGTGTAATGCGACTGGGACCACTTTATTGCTACTCAAAGGTGTAGCATTCAAATTGAGAGGATTTCATTTTTCAATTAGGCTGTACTAAAATTCTATTTTAACTTCCCTTTCTCTCAAGGGGCCATGGCATTGTTCTAAATGCTTGAGAAATCTAGTTGAAAGAACTGTTTGAATATTACCTATAATGGCCTGACTTTCAAAATTAAATTGAGAAGAAATTGGATATGACTTGTAGCCCAAGTGTGCTTCAGATTTAGGTTGCAAATTGAAAAGCTTGGGGTCTTTGTGAGACTCTTGGGCTCCAGGGATTGAGCAAGCTGTGATCTGTTACTCCTAATAACCTGTGATGCATGATTGGCGAGTCCTGGTGTTGATACCAGAGGTCGACAGCCGAAGTCAGTGAGTCTGAAATTTGAGGCCTGAAAGTTGAACCCCATGGGTTGGTATGTCTGTAATTTAGAGGCCCAATATCTGAGAGTCTGGGGCCAAGGGCTGGAATTTGGAGACCCAATATCTGAGAGTCTGTGGCCAGGGTCTGGAGATTGGAAGTTCGATGTCCGAAAATCTAGGGCCAAAGACAGGAGGTTGGAGATGTCTGCAAATCAGATAGTCCAGAGCCAAGGACTTCGGAAGTGTTTTGTCCTCAGGTTGGAGGGGTCTGAGTGTGTATGAGTGCATGGGTGGAAGGGTGGGAAAGGGGCTTATTTTGTTGTTGTTGTTGTTTTGTTGATGCCGTTTGTGTTGGCCCAATGTCTACGAGTCTAGTGGAGGTTGGAAGCCCAGAGATGGACTGTCCTGGGGTTGGAGGCCCGTCTGTGTGTAGGAGTGGTGGGTGGGTGAGAGGGATGGAGGAAATAGTCTTGTTTTACTGATATTGTTGTTGCTTGTGTTGTTCTGCTGAACATTGTAGCATGCTATGCTAGGGCTAGGATTAGTGGTGACACTTGTGGGCTGTCCCCAGCACATCCTTAGGTCGTGTTGATTGTAAATGCAAATGATTTGATACATGTGATAAATATATGAATCTGAATCTGAATGTAACAGTGTTTCTCCAGCACTGTTTTCTTAGTCAGTGTTCCTGGCAATGCCCCAATGCCAATTGACATAGCAGGCAGGAAACAGGCTTAGCTGAATCTCTAACTATAGGTCTAGATTTTTTTGGCCTATGTGGAGTCTGTGATTAATCCTGTTGCTAGGCGATTCTTTAACTCTGCTGTTGTAGTCTCTGTGGGCATTATTTTCTTTCCTGCCTCTGTTCTGTAATGGTACTCTTGATCTACTGAGCTAAGGAACATTACATCAGACTTTCCCCGTCTGAGCTGGATTCAGGTTGCTCAGCAGCGGCGGGCTGAAGCGGAGCACAAAAAATAAAAGGATCGATTCAGACTCAGATTTATTTGTCACCCGTACATGGAAACATATGTGAGATGTGTCAATTACGTTAACAACCAACACAACCTGAGGATGTCCGGGGGGGCAGCCCGCAACGTGTCGCGACATATTCCAGCACCGAGGTGGCATGCTCACATTACTCGGCATAACAACACAGAACACAGCAAGCAACAAAATAACAACAGTAAAACACTTCCCATTCACCCACACACACACCAACTGTCCTCCAACCCCAGGACAGGTTTCCAGTCTCCAGGCTTTGGTCATTGGTCTCCAACTTCCGAACTTCTGATCAGTTCTTTGGCTCCAATCTTCTGATGCTGTGTTTATCTTGTTGGCACCGTTCATCTTATTTATTTATTTGGAATTACGGTTTGGTGACAGGCCCTCTTGGGCCACTGAGTCTGTGCTGTCCAATTATACCCATTACCCTTTTAACCCATTCATGGAATGTGGGAGGGAAATCCACACAGTCACAGGTGAAGCATATAGAGTGGTGGGATTTGAACCAGCATTTAAGGGTGCACCTACCTCGATGGTGAAGTGGTGAATAAGTGGACAGGACATTCCAGCATCCCATGTCTCCTTTCTTTAAATTATACACCTCATTCCCATTAAAGCTGGTGTTGATCTATACATTAAGCTTTCACGTGGACTCTCAGTGGTTAACAGATCAAGTTGTGCAATGTCATATCTGATGCACCATTAATAACTCTCGGAGACGTGAGTTAAGGTAGGCTTTTATTGGCTGGAAGAAAGCACAAGCAGCAAGCGACCACCACACAACATCCTGGAGACTGAGGAAGGGGCTGTGCCTCCAATCGCCTTTATACCGGGGTCCGTGGGAGGAGCCATGGTCCGTGGGAGGAGCCACAGGAGCAGTCAGCGGGGGGGCGGGGGGGAGGGGGCGTGTCCAGACAGGTATATGTAGTTCACCACAATATCACATATCTCGTGTTTGTGATATCACTTAATCACTGGACTGCCATATGGAAGCCAGGATGATTGATTTCAAGATGTGAACTTGAATCCACCACCAAATGGAGAAAACTCCGCCTTGGACGGTCCCAGGCCCGGCTGTGTAAGGAGGAGGGTTGGACGTGGGGCTGGCAACCCCATCCCACAAAAACCCTACAGAGCTGCAGAAATTCCAACAGAAGCTCTAAGGAGTGGAAGGATACACTAAAAAGATGGGCTACTCCTACGGATAATGTGTAAGACCGGCCCAGGGCAGAGGATTTTAATGAGCTACTGTCGACAGCCTATGCCCCAGCAGAGGTGATTGGGTTTAAGTAAGTAAGTACCAGTTGGACAGCTTAAATTCAAGACTCTTTCCTGGCTGGGATTTTCCCTTTGACACAACTCAGCAAATCACCTTATTACAAGCAAGAAACAAGATACCAGGCTAAATAGCATCTACAGAGGGAATTGGACAGCTGATGTTTCAGTTTGATACCCTTCATCAGTCAATTGAGACACACGGGAACAGATGGGCTGAACTGCCCACCCCACTTGCCATGGACTTCCATGCTCCACCTTCCCCTCCTTTCAGATTCCATTGTCTTCTGCCCTCTGTCACTTCCCAAACTCATACTAAAGCATGAGGAGTATTTGATGACCCTGGGCCTTTACTCACCGGAGTGTGGAAGAATGAGGGAGGATTCTCATTGAAACCGATCGAATATTGAAAGGCCTAGATGGAGTGGAGGTGGAGAGGATGTTTCCAAAAGTGGGAGAGCCTAAGACCAGAGGCTACAGTGTCAAAATAGAAGGTCATCCCTTTAGAACAGAGGTGAGGCAGAACCTCTTTAGCTAGAGGAATCTTTGGCAGAGATGGCTGTGGAGGCCAAGTCATTGGATATATTTAAAGCAGAGATTGATAGTTTCTTTATTAGCCAGGGCATTGGAGGTTGAGGAGAGAAGGCAGGAGAACGGAGTTGTGAGGGATAACAGACCAGCCATGATGGAATCACAGAGCAGACTGATGCACCATAAATAACTCTGAGACGTGGGTTAA
This sequence comes from Hemitrygon akajei, assembly GCF_048418815.1. Taxonomy (NCBI): domain Eukaryota; kingdom Metazoa; phylum Chordata; class Chondrichthyes; order Myliobatiformes; family Dasyatidae; genus Hemitrygon; species Hemitrygon akajei. The sequence goes on from NC_133129.1 coordinate 174,932,706, forward strand.
GGTAGGCTTTTATTGGCTGGAAGAAAGCACAAGCAGCAAGTGACCACCACACAACATCCTGGAGACTGAGGAAGGGGCTGTGCCTCCAATCGCCTTTATACCGGGGTCTGTGGGAGGAGCCACAGGAGCAGTCAGCGGGGGGGGGCATGTCCAGACAGGTATATGTAGTTCACCACACAGACTCAATTGCCCAAATGGCCTAATTATACTCCTATGTCATATGGTCTTATGGTTTCTATTGCTATTTCCACTCTTCTTTTCTCCATCTGCATCACATTTTCTTATTGCTTGCTGGCTTTTGCTCCACCCCTCTCCCTCACCTCTTCATATTGGCTTTCAGTGCGGGTGAATGGTTTCAACCTGAGACATCGACTGTCCATTTCTCTCCACAGTGCTGCCTGACCTGCTGCATTCTCCCAGCATCCCCTGTTGGCGCGGATTCCAGCATCTTCAGCCTCTTGTGTCTGTGAGCCACTCTATTAAAGGGGCAACTAGGGATGGAGAGTAAATACCACACAGATGGATAACTTGTGAATGAATTAGAAGGTGACTAAGCATTGCTGTTGTTGGCTGGAATCTAATTACTGTTGTGAGTACGATGGGATTTCCCCAGGATGTGTAGTCTTTTCCTGTGTAATTGTTAATAATCTTTCATAGTTGACTTCCCCTTCGCCGTGAAAGTGGAAGTAATTAACGTGTTTGTCTGAAAATGTCCCTCTAAGCACTGGTTAGCTCAAGAGATTCTGCAGATGCTGGAAATCCAGAGCAACACACAAAAAGTGCTGGAGGAACTCAGCAGATCAGGCAGCATCTGTGGAGGGCAATGAACTGTGGCATTTCAGGCCGAGGCCCTTCACCAGGTCTGGAAAAGGAAGGGGAAGAAGCCAGAATAAGTAAGGTGGCGGGGGGGGGGGGGGGGGGGGGGCGGCGAAGGGAAAGGGAGTACAAGCTGGGAAGTGATAGATGAAACCAGGTGTGGGTTATCTGTAACTCTGTTTTCTGTTTGGTACTCTCTAACGCTTGTTATTGTAAATTTTTGCTCACCGCTGTTACAGTTTGGGATGTCCTAGAGCTTGGAGTTTGTACTCTCTGTGACCACATGGGTTTTCTCCCGTTGATCTGGTTTTCTCCCACAAGGTGTACGGGTTAGTCGCTTCATTGGTCATTGTGAATTGCCCTTTGATTAGGCTAGGGTTCAATAGGTGGGTTGCTGGGAGGTACAGCTCATTGGGCTGGAAGAGCCTGTATCTCTAAATAAAAATAAAAATAAATAACTGTGATATGGAGTTACATGACAGTGTATGGAGGGAGACCATTAATTCTTCTTCAGAGCCGTGGACCAAAGTGGACAAAGAGAGGTTTAATTTTGCATCTAATCACATTCAACAAAGCAACTCCTCCACTGATTGGAATGTGGTTTTGCTTTCCACATTCTTATAATAGCTGGAGGCCATTTGTCCCATTGATACTTTGCTGTTTCCTAAAGGAATAATCCCATATTCCTGATGCACCATCAATAACTCTTGGAGACGTGAGGCGAGATATAGGCTTTTATTGGCTGGAAGAAAGAACAAGCAGCAATTGACCACCACACTACATCCTGGAGACTGAGGCCGGGGCGGTGTCTCCAATCGCCTTTATACCGGGGTCTGTGGGAGGAGCCACGGTCTGTGGGAGGAGCCACAGGAGCAGTCAGCAGGGGGGCGTGTCTAGACAGGTATATGTAATTCACCACAATTCCATTCCCGTCTCCTTATTTCCCTTTGATCCTGCTCCAACATTCCCACCAACTCCCCTTTTGGTTCACCTTGCCATTAATGGTGGTCCATTAACTCACCAAATGAGGGAAGAAGCTTAAAGCAGCTGGGGGAAACCCACATGATCACTGGGACACGGTCCACATGATCAGCAACGGAGGGCAGGACCAAACCTAGGCTGTTGGAACTGTGAGGGTGTACAGGTTTACATAGAACATAGACCACTACAGATCAGTGTGAGCTCTTCAACCCACTATGTTGTGCTGACCTTTTAACCTACTCCAAGGTCAATCTAACTGTTCCCTCCCACATAGCCCTCCATTTTTCTATCATCCATGTGCCTATCTTAAATGTTCCTAATGCAACCACCCTGGCATTGTGTTCCACTCATCTACCACTCTTTGTGTAAGGAACTTATCTCTGACATCTCCCTGCAAACTTTCCTCCAATCACCTAAAAATTATGCCCCCTGGTATTAACCATTTCAGCCCCAGGAAGAAGTCTCTAGCTATTGATTCTATCTATCCCTTTATCATCTTGTATGCCTCTATCGAGTTGCCTCTGATCTTCCTTCACTCCAAAGAGAAAAGACCTAGCTCATTCAACCTAGCTTCATAAGATGCTCTCTAATCCTAGGCAGCATCCTAGTAAATCTCTTCTGCACCCTCTCTAAAGCTTCCACATTGTTCCTATCATGAGGCAACCAGAACTGAACACAATATTGCAAGTGTGATCTAACCGGAGTTTTATGGAGCTCCAACATTACCCCGTGGCTCCTGACCTCAGTCCGCTGACTAATGGAGGCCAACACTGCATACACCTTCTTAAGAATCTATCAACTTGTACAGCAACTTTGAAGGATCTAAGGACATGGACCCCAAGATCCCTCTGTTCCTCCACACTGCTAAGAATCGTGCCTTGAAATTCAACCTTCCAAAGTGAATCACTTTACAAGGAGAACATTTAAACACTTAAACTGAGAGCATGGCTGGAATCTGCAGTGTGCTACCTGAGTAGGTGATGGAGGCAGGGATTCTCAAGATATTTAAGAAGGATCTAGGTGAGCACTTGCAATAGGTAGCTATGGACCCAACAATGATAAATGGAATTTGTACAGATAGAACTTGATGGTTGGCAAGAACAGCTGAAGTGCCTGATTTTTATAATCAAGTGATAAAAATGATTGCTTTTTAAAAATAATACTTTTTATAAGATTGTACTTTTTAATAAACTTGTGTATATTTCACATTTTTTTAATTTTAAAATTTTATTTCTTAATCCAAGGGAGTAAAAAATCTTTATGTTGCAATGTACAAGAAATAATGAGGGTAAGCATGGGAGGATACAATATTGCCCAAGGACTAAGACTGTATACATAATTGCAGCTATATAGGACCCTGGTCAGACCCCACTTGGAGTATTGTGCTCAGTTCTGGTCACCTCACTACAGGAAGGATGTGGAAACCATAGAAAGGGTGCAGAGGAGATTTACAAGGATGTTGCCTGGATTGGGGAGCATTCCTTATGAGAATAGGTTGAGTGAACTTGGCCTTTTCTACTTAGAGCAAAGGAGGATGAGAGGTGGCCTGTTAGAGGTGAATAAGGTGATGAAAGGCATTGATTGTGTGGATAGTCAGAGGCTTTTTCCCAGAGCTGAGATGGTTGTCACAAGAGGATACAGGTATTAACTCATTAGCCCATTCACGGCTGCAGCTTGCAGTTAGGCTGATTGAAGCCAGTGATGTTCTTCATGCCTCTCCACATCTCCCATGTGTTTCTCTGCCCAAGCGTAATCTCCAGCTCTCTCCTGTATCCCTCCTTAGCCACCTTGATCTTCTCCTTAAGCCCCCTCTGCACGTGTTTCAATTCCTTCATCTCCTGATCGAAAGGCTCTATTTCTGTCCTTGATGGTATTACAGCGGGGCGACCAGAACTGTATGCAATACTCCAGATAACCTCTTGACTTTTGAACTCAATGCCTTGCCTAATAAAGGCAAGTATTCCATAAAACATAGCCACCCTATTAACGTGTGTAGTCACTTTCAAGGAGCTATGAACTTGGACCCCAAGATCTCTGTGCTCTTGTTAAGGGTCTTGTACTGACTCCTTGTGTTTTCCCTATCAAGGTGCAAGACCTCACATTTATCTGGGTTAAACTCCATCTTTCATTTCTCTACCCATATCTGCAACTGGCCTATATCATGCTGTATTGTTTGCCAGCCTTCCTACGCTATCCACAACTCCACCAACCTAGGTATCATGTGCAAACTTACTAACACACCAAGGTCATTTATATAGATCACAAACAGCAGAGGTCCCAGCACAGATCCCTGCGGAACGCCACTAATTACAGACCTCCAGCTATATTAAGTCCCTTCGACCACTACCCTCTGTTTCTTTATGCGTAAGCCTCTTCTGAATCAAAACATCCAAAATTCTGCTGTATTTCTTTGCTCAACTGTGATTGTAAGAAAGTAAATCTCAGGGTTGTATATGGTGACATATACGTACTTTGTAAATAAAGTTTTTCTTTGAACTTTGGATACTTTTCTGCACCCTCTCTAAAGTCTCAGCATTTTTCCTTTAGTGTGGTGCCCATATCTGCATACAATGGAGTATCAAATACACATCATTAAATGTATACTTCAACAATAAATGGCAATATCTGTAGTCTTTCAGATAGTTTGTAGACAAGTTTTAAATTAAAGTTCGCCTTCATCGATTATAAAGTAATAACCCTTCTAAGTCCCTTTTATTGCAAACCATAAGTCAACCATTTATTAATTATTCAAAGCGATAACAGCTAATGTCGAAAGCCCCTCAGTGAGCAAGTCAGCAGAATACAATCGCACTAATTCTTTTACTCATTTTCTGTTTTTTCTTTCAGATATCCAGTGGATTTTGCCTTTTACTTCATTTTTAATTATTACTTGTCCTGCAGTATTGTGTAATTGCATTCTTCTTTGGTAATAGGGACAAACATCATCTCCAGCGTGAGATCACTGTTTCATATCAATTATCTTATATGAGACTGCACATAAAACAATGCCAAAGGCTTCATAGTTGGTTAGTCAGAGAGATGAACCATAATTCCGTTACTTGCCTTTAATTCATCCAACACTTTCTGTGTCCATGTAGAACTTAATGGATTCCCGGGAACGAGAGGGACGAGAGGGTTAATGCATGAGAAGCATTTGATAGCTCTGGGCCTGTACCTGCTGGAGTTTCAAAGAATGGGGGGGGGGGGGGAAATCTCATTGAAACCTATCAAATATTGAAAGGCCTAGATAGAGTGGACCTGGAGAGGATGTTTCCTGTAGTGCTGGAGTCCAGGACTGGGGGGGCACAGCCTCAGAATTCAAGGACATCCCTTTAGAACAGAGATGAGGAGGAATTTCTTTAGCCAGATGGTGGTGAATCTGTGGAATTCGTTGCCATTGACGGCTGGGATATATATTTAAAGTCATAGGGATATAAATTTAAAGTGGAGTTTGATAGGATGCCAAAGATTACAGGGAGAAGGCAGGAGATTGGGACCGAGAGAGATAATAAATCAGCCATGATGGAATGATGGAGCATATTAGATGGGCTGAATGGCCTAATTCTGCACCTATGTCTTATGGATTCTCTACCTCATCATTCTTCACATCTCTTTCTTTGGCACCTTACCATTTTTCATTTGGGGAAGTGTCCATACATGTTGCAGTAGAATGGGATATGATGCATGAGTATTTATAACATGCACACTCATATATTTTAAATTAAATATTAGCTTTATTTGTCACATGTACATTGAAATACCTAAGCATACAGTGAAATGCATTGTTTTGCCTTTTGCAGCCCAAGGGTGTGCTCGGGGCAGGCCACGAGTGTCGCCACACTTCCGGTGCGAACGTAACACGCTAGTAACTTACTAACCCGTACGGCTTTGCAACGTGGGAGGAAACTGGGACATCCGGAGGAAACCCACACGGTCACGGGGAGAACGTACTAATTCCTCACAGACAGCGGTGAGAATTAAACCCCGATTGCAGATCGCTGGCGCTGTAGAGCATTGCACGGACTGCTACGTTACTGTGCCACCCCGTAGTATGGAATAGAGAAAACTTGAACATTTGAAGATGAATTCCAATTCAATGACAAATAACTGGAATTGGAATTGTTAATATTGTCACATGTACTGAGGTACAGTGAAAGGCTTGTTTTGCCTACTGTAAATTATTCAATGACATTTAGGGCTGCAGTGAAGGTTCTCCATCTTTGGCGGTGTTCAGAGCTTCCAAAGGGTTCAAAAGTTCATTTTATTATCAAAGTATACAACTCTTAAATTCTTCAATTCTCTGGGTAGCTATGAAACAAGGAAAGGCAACACAAATCATTAACTACCAAATTCTGCTCCCCGCACAAAATAAACAAGAAGATTGGGTGAAAAAAACACAGAATATAAAAACTGTAAGACTGAAAAAAAGACTTCATAGTCCAAGTCCACATCCAAGACACAGAAAAAAACCCGGCAACACTCTCCGCGGCGACAGGCTCTCCCCTCTCTGGTAGCGTAGCAGAGCAGCCGGTGCTCGCCCTCCACCCTCGCTTCGATGCTTCAATCACCCTCATCGCTACGAGGTTTGCACACGCTGCCGCTGCCTCCTGTAATCCTCTCGGAGACTTCAGAGCACTAAAGCACCCAAGTGATCTCCAAACAGCAAACATAGTCTCCAACATTTCAAGAATCACATCCAAGATGAGAAACAAACATAAAGAACATAAAAGAAATGTTTCCATGATCTATAGGGTAGGTAGGTAGGCCTCCGTTAGTCTCGATAGACCATGGATTTGCACCTTGGAAATTTTTTTTTTATTGAAGACCGGCAGTTGCCCAAGTTGCAAGTCTCCCCTCACCGATGTTGTCCAAGGGAAGGGCATTAGGACCCATACAGGTTGGTACCGGTGTCGTCGCAGAGCAATGTGTGGTTAAGTGCCTTGCTCAAGGACACACACGCAGCCTCAGCCAAGGCTTGAACTAGCGACCTTCAGGTAACTAGACGAACGCCTTAACCACTTTGCCACGTGCCAACATCCTTGATCTATACAGAAGATGTCAACCAAAGGAGCGTTGTATGCAGGTGCCATCTTGACCGGAAGTCCTTCATCATGTCAGTAGCTTCCTCTCGGTTTTCCTACTGTCAGTCATGCAAGTTCTGGGTGGAGACTCAGGAATACAATCATACTCAGAAGTAGAAGGATTCTTCATTGCTATTTCCATAACAATTTTGTTTTACCAGTCAGGGTTGTTAGCCTTGAGCGGAACCCTGAAACCTAGAGGACTGGTGGACCGCTTTTAGTCTGGCCTCTACCCTTCGACCTGTTTGGCATGGGTGACCCTACCAAGAGCCAAAGCATAAAGCCCTGACTCCAGCCAACGTAGCTCTCTGGGTCATTGAGGCATGCAAGCCTCCAAACCACGACAAAGTTGTGGTCCACTTGGAGGTTTGCATTCTGTTCATACAGACCAAATCATTACACAGTGCATTGAGGTAAAACAAGGTCAAACAATAACACTACAGAGTAAAACATGACAGCTACAGAGAAAGTGTGATGCAGGTAAATGATAAGGTGCAGGTACGTTCTCCCTGTGTGCGCGTGGGTTTCCTCTGGGTACTCTGGTTTCCTCCCACAGTCCAAAGACACATCGGTTAATCAGTTAACCGGTCATTGTCAATTGTCCTGTGTTAAATAGGTGGGATCATAGGCAGTGTGGCTTTTTGGGTCCCACGCTGTATCTCTAAAAAATTAAGACAAAAATAGAATTGATTGTGAGGTCAAGATTCAAATTGATCATCCTAGGATAAGTGAACTGTGTTTAGTGATCCCAGATCCACTTGTTTTGTTCAGTAATTCTGTCTCACGGGCACTCACTAAAATCTGGCAGTCATGGCTTAGCAGAATGAAGAACAATTAAAACTGCAGGTCAACAATAGACACAATTTCAAATTCCCCTTCAAAGATATTTATCTGATCAGTGTTTCCGATGTAACCAAGAAATTGGTACTTTTTTACATTCTACTTGGTCTTGTTCTAAAATTCAACCTTTTTGGACAAATTTAAGAGTTTTACTGGAACAAATTATTGGAATACAACTTCCACACAATCCAATATTGCTTTTACTAGGTGATATTGAAGGGATAAAACCGATATCCAAATTGAATAAATATCAGAAAGAATTTATAAAAATTGCATTGGCAGTAGCCAAAAAAGCTATTGCAGTTACTTGGAAATCGGATACATATTTAAGTATAGATTGTTGGAAGAAAGAAATTTATGGCTGTATTCCACTTGAAAAAATTACTTATAATTTAAGAGATAAATATGAAACATTTTTGAAAATTTGGCGCCCTTATTTACAAAAGACAGGATTAAATATATAGGTGCTCCGAAGATGAAATAATTGGTTACTTGGGGAAAGAAATAAATATATATACTAAAGTTATTACGAACTCCGTGGAGCATGTGGGGATCTTCCAATATCCAGGCATTCCTTTTTTCTTTCTTTCTTTTTTCTTTCAGTAGGGATGTTAGGGGGAGGGGTTAAGGGGAGGGGGGATGGGTAACACATATTTTCTTTTTCACATACTTTTATTCTGTATCTATTTGAAAACACAATAAAAAAAAGTTTTAAAAAAAAAGATATTTTATATGTTATTCTTACAGTTCCAATGGAGTCCTCACGATGGCAGCATTGAGTAAGTTTGGCTGCAAATATATTGGCTCTATATTTTAAAGTCAAAGTTTGCAGAAAAATAAAGAAGTACAATAGAATTTATGGAAGAAAAACTATACATAAGCAAAGACTGACAAACAACCAATGTACAAAAGAAGAAAAACTGTGTCAAAAATATGTTGAGAACGTGAGTTGTAGAGTCCTTGAATGTGAGTCTGTAGGTTGTGGAATCAGTTCAGAGTTAAGGTGAGTGGAGTTATCCACACCGGTTCAGGAGCCTGATAGCTGTAGGGTAATAATTTTTCCTGAACCTGATGATGTGGCACCTAAGGCTTATGTAACCGACTTTAAAAAAAAATATACTCATTTACGGGATGTGGGCGTCACCAGCTATGCCAGCATTTATTGCCCATCCCTAGTTGCCCTTGAGAAGGTGGTGATGAGCTGCCTTCTTGAACCGCTGCAGTCCCTGAGGTGTAGGTACACTCACAGGGCTCTTAGGGAGGGAATTCCATGATTTTGACCCAGCGACAATGAAGGAACAGTGATATGTTTCCAAGTCAGGATGGTGAGTGACTTGGAGGGGGATTTCCAAGTGGTGGTGTTCCCAGGTATCTGCTGTTCTCGTCCTTCTAGATGGTGGTGGTCATGGGTCTGGAAGATGCTGCCTTAGGAACTTCGGTGTGTTGTTGCAGTGCATCTTGTAGATGGTACACCCTGCTGCAACTGTCCGTCGATGGTGGGGGGATTGGATGCTTGTGGAAGGGGTACCAGTCAAGAGGGCTGCCTTGTACCTGATGGTGTCGAGCTTCTTGAGCGTTGATGGAGCTGCATTCATCCAGGTGTGATGACATACAGGTGTCATTACACTCCTGACCTGAGCCTTGTGGATGGTGAACAGGCTTTGGGGAGTTGGGAGGTGAGTTACACGCCACAGGATTCCCAGCCTTTGACCTGCTCTGATAGCCACAGTGTTTATATGGCAGGACCAGTTCAGGTTCCTGTCAGTGGTAACTCTCAGGATGTTGATAGTAGGGGATTCGGTGATGGTGATGCCACTGAATGTCAAGGGATGCTGGTTAGAGCCTCTCTTGTTGGAGATGGTCATTGCCTGGCACTTCCTACTGGTGGTAGCTAGAAGAGAGTATGTCCGGGAGGACGGGGGTTCTTGGTGATGAATGCTGTTTTCCCGTGCTCAATGGTGGGGAAGGTTTAGCCTGTGATGGACTGGGCTGCATCCACCACCTTCTGTCAACTTTTCCATTCCAGTGCTTTGGTGTTTCCATACCAGGCCATGATGCAACCAATCAGGATGCTCTCTACTGTGCATCGATAGAATTTAAATTTTAAAAGTAATCAACTTAGATCGTACGTGGTTTATTCCTTCCATAGATTTAAGGAAAGTGCAACAGTCAGAAATTAGAGATTATTTCTTCATCTCTGTGTCTCAATAAGACCCAGGAATAGAACTGGGCCATTTGTCCTGTTTCATCATGGCTGATTTATTATCCCTCTCAAAACCATTCTCCTGTCTCATCCCATAACCTTACAGGGCCTCACTAATCAAGAACCTCCATTTTATATACACCCAATGACTGTCGTCTGGGGCAGTGAATTCCACAGATTCACAGAATTATAGAGTCATGGGTTCATACAACATGCAAGCAGACCCTTTGGCCAATCTGGTACGTGCTGACCAGTGTTCCACCTAAGCTAGTTCCATTTGCCTGGGTTTGACCATACCCCTCTAAACATACGAACCATGAACACTACCTCACTATTTTGTTAAAGTATGAAGAGCGTTTGATGACTCTGGGCCCATACTCACTGGAGTTTAAAGAATGAGAGAGAACCTCATTGAAATCTATTGAATATTGAAAGATTTAGATGGTGGATATGGAGATGATGTTTCCACTAGTATGAGAATCTAGGACCAGAGGGCACAAGCCTCAGAAAAGAAGGATATCTTTTTAGAACAGAGATAAAGTGTAATTTCTTTAGCCAGAGGGTGGTGCATCTGTGGAATTCATTGCCACTGTTGAGGCCAAGTCATTGGGTATATTTAAAGTGGAGGTCGATTTTTTTTTTGATTAGTTGGGGCGTGAAAGGCAGGAGATTGGAACAGTATAGTAGCTTAGTGGTTAGTGTTATGCTATTTCAGCGCCAGCAACCAGGGTTCAATATCTGTAAGGAATTTGTACATTCTCCCAGTGACTGCAAGTGTTTCCTCAGGGTTCTCTGGTTTCCTCCCACATTTTAAAGACGTACGGGTTTACTGGCCACATGGGTGTAATTGGGCAGTGTGGGCTTGAAGGGCCTTAACTATCTCTAAATAAAATAAAATGGATTTGAGAGAAAAAATAAATTCAACATGATGGAATATTGGGGTGAATGGCCCAGTTCTACTCCTAGGTCTTATGTTCTCTAGACAAACACAAGGAAGTTGTCATTTCAAGATGCTTTAATTACAGCTGAGAAAGTCTGTGTGCATGGGTTAGAGTTTTATACTAATAGATGATATTAGTGAGACTGCAGTGGATACTAATAAGTGAATCCAATTGGTTGAATGATTTCATCTTCTGCGGACAAAAATCACCAACCTACGGCTCTGCCGCACATGATAGTTAGTGGAAGAACATCTATGAAAGGTACTTAGAGGAGAGTCTGACCTGCAATTTTCTCATGCTTCTTGTAATTCAAGGCTGAATGATTTTGAAGTATGATCACTGTAATGTAAGCTGAAAGGAAACAGATGCATTTTACTGTTTATTGGTTTATTATTGTGGCATGTACTGAGATACGGTGAAAAGCTTGTCTTGCATTCTTGTTCATGCAGATCGAATCATTAAACAGCGCACTGAGGTCGAACAATGCCCTCTACTAATGCGAGCCAATAGAATTCATACGTCAACTGAAGGGATAGCTAATCAGGACTGAGGCAAGTGAACAGGGCCCTATATAAACACAAACACTCGCAAAGAGAAACACCAACAACAACGGCGCAGTGAGGATGTCACCTCGACTGGTTGTGAAATGTCTGCAAGCTAACAGCCAAGCTCAGCGAACACCACAACGTCAAAATCCGCAAGCCGAGCTACCAACATTCTGGGTAACGCCATAACGATGCAGACTAAAGTGTAACAGCTACAGAGAAAGTGCAGTGCATACAAACATTGAAGTGCAAGATCATAATGAGGGAGATTGTGAGGCCAAGATTCCATCTTATCGTTCAAGGGGTCTGTTTAAGAGTCTGATAGTAGTTGGGTAGGAACCGTTGTTGAGCCTGGTGGTATGTGGTTTCATGTTTTCGTATCTTCTACCTGATGGGAGAGGGGAAAGCAGAGAACGTCTGGGGTGAGTGGTGTACGTGATTATGCTGGTTGCGAGAAGTACAGACAGAGACCACAGGGGGAAGGTTGGTTCCTGCGATGTGATGAGATATGTCCACCACCCCTCTGCACTTCCTTGCTGTCACGTGCAGGCCATTTACAATACATCCAGACAGCATTCTTTCTATGGTGCATTGATAAAAATTGGTAAGGGCCCACAGGGACATTCTGAATTTCTTTATCCTCTTGAGGAAGTAGAGGCATTGGTGAACTTTTCACAACTGCTGGACACCTTTGCTCACTGTGCACAATTACAGAAGTGTACAGAAGACTGAAGGGAAAAAGGTAACAAGTCTGTAAACTGAGTGATGTCTTTCCGTGACCTGTAAACCCTGTGTCTACCAACCAGAACTGTCCCCTGCTCTATTTCTGATATTTACTTGGAATTTATACTGGTGTTGTCACTCCTTGTGTAGCCCCTGCATCTGCTGTGTCTGTCACTTACTCCCTGCCTGCTACATGGGTTTCACCTCCCTCATAGCATTGTACAATTTATCGGCATAGACTCAATGGTCAAATAAGCCTCCTTCTACATGACAAGGTATGAAGAAGGTTGACTTCATGGAGAGGGTTTGAAAATGTGGTAGCGACTTGTGAGCGTGCACCATCACTTAACTTTGAGCCCGTGCCTGTGGCTGAGCAGGGGGACAGGTGGGTGCAGTGGTGTGGACGTGAGCCAGGGCATAAAACGTAGAACAAAGAACAGTACAGCAAAGTACAGGTCCTTCAGCTCACACTCTTGTGCTGACCTTGCAGCCTACTCTAAGATCAATCAGACCCTTCCTTCCCACATAGTCCTCAACTTTTCTATCATCCATGTGCCTATCTAAGACTCCCTTAAATGTCCCTAAAGTACCTGCCTCTACCAGCAGCCCTGGCAGTGTGTTCCACGCCCCAGTACTTTCCATGTAAAGAACCTACCTTTATTATCCCTCCCATACTTCCCTCCAAACACCTGAAAGTTCAGAGTAACTTAATTATCAAAGTACATACCCATCACCATATACATCCCTGAGGTTCATTTTCTTGCAGGCATTCACAGTAAACACAAAGAAACGTAGTGGAATCAATGAAGGACCGCACACATCAAGACAGATAAACAACCAATGTGCGAAAGGTAACAAACTGCACAAATACAAACAGAAAAAGAAATAATGATGTGAGGTGAAGAGTTCTGGGAAGTGAGTCTATAGGTTATGGGAACCTATTGGATTGAACCAGTGATTGGATGAGCAATGTTATCCTGTCTGGTTCAAGAGCCTGGTGGTTGAGGGATAACGACTGTTCCTGAACCTGGTGATGCGGATCCTGGGGCTCCTGTACCGCCTTCCTGATGGCAGCAATGAGAAGAAAGCGCCTCGCATCAGCTATTTCTGTCCTGGGAAAAACTCTCTGTCCATTCTATGTATCTTTTATCATCTTATCCATTTCTATCAAGTCAGAGGAAGTAAAGTTTTGATCAGTTATAGATGGAACTATTACACTCAGTGGCTTCTTTATTAGTACTCCTGCTTGTTAGTGCAGATATCTAATCAGCCAATTATGTGACAGTAACTCAACGCATAAGAGCATGCAGACATGGTCAAGAGGTTCAGTTGTTGTTCCGACCAAACATCAGAATGGGGAAGAAATGTGATCTAAGTGATGTTGACTTAGAATGTTAGTCGCATACGGGATGGCTGAAGTATCTCAGAAACAGCTGATCTCCTGGGAAATTCATGTACAACATATAACCATATAACAATTAGAGCACGGAAACAGGCCATCTCGGCCCTTCTAGTCTGTGCTGAACGCTTACTCTCACCTAATCCCACTGGCCTGCACTCAGCCCATAACCCTCAATTCCTTTCCTGTCCATTTATCTATCCAATTTTACTTTAAATGGCAATACCGAACTTGCCTCTACCACTTCTACTGGAAGCTCATCCCACACAGCTACCACTCTCTGAGTAAAGAAATTCCCGCTCGTGTTACCCTTAAACTTTTGCCCCCTAACTCTCAAATCATGTCCTCTTGTTTGAATCTCCTCTACTCTCAATAGAGAAAGCCTATCCACGTCAGCACAATCTATCCCCCTCATTATTTTAAATACCTCTATCAAGTCCCCCCTCAACCTTCTACGCTCCAAAGAATAAAGACCTAACTTGTTCAGCCTTTCCCTGTAACTTAGGTGCTGAAACCCAGGTAACATTCTAGTAAATCTTCTCTGTACTCTCTCTATTTTGTTGTTATCTTTCCTATAATTCGGTGACCAGAACTGTACACAATACTCCAAATTCGGCCTTACCAATGCCTTGTACAATGTTAACATTACATCCCAACTCCTATACTCAATGCTCTGATTTATAAAGGCCAGCATACCAAAAGCTTTCTTCACCACCCTATCCACATGAGATTCCACCTTCAGGGAACTATGCACCATTATTCCTAGATCACTCAGTTCTACTGCATTCTTCAATGCCCTACCATTTACCATGTATGTCCTATTTGGATTATTCCTACCAAAATGTAGCACCTCACACTTATCAGCATTAAACTCCATCTACCATAGTTCAGCCCACTCTTCTAACTGGCCTAAATCTCTCTGCAAGCTTTGAAAATCTACTTCATTATCCACAACGCTACCTACCTTAGTATCATCTGCCTACTTACTGATCCAATTTACCACCCCATCATCCAGATCATTAATGTATATGAGAAACAACATTGGACCCAATACAGATCCCCGAGGCACACCACTAGTCACCGGCAACAGTCTCTAAAGTTTACAGAAAATAAACATCCAGTGAGTGGCTGTTCTGGGGAGGAAAACACCTTGTTTATCAGAGGGGTCGGAGGAGAATGGCCAGGCTAGTTCAAGATGACAGGAAGGTGACAGTAATTCAAATAACCATTTGCTACAAATGTGGAGTGGCCTATCAAAATCCAACCCTAGAGAGGTCTTGATCGGTGGAAATGGGTCAGGCCAGCCAACAAGCTCTGGTGAAGTTATGTAGGCCTTTCCCCTGGACAGTGGATGCAATGGGTTTCAGAAGCATGGATGAACTCCAACTTCATGGATGAAGCATGGATGAACCTCGACTTCAGAGGACGATGGAGATGGGAGGCCATTGATGGCCTGTGCTTTACTTCGGAGCTAAGGGCCCAAGTAAGTAGCAATGGTATGCAGAAGAGCATCTCTGAATGCATAATACTTTGAACATTGAAGTGGGTGGGCTACAGCGGCAGAAGACCACACCCAGTGAAGCAGCTACTGAGTGAAGATCAGTGATAGACAAGAACACTGGAAGAGTTAACTGCTCCAGTGAAGAAGAGCTTTTTTTATATCACAAAGTAATACTGGGGCTATTGACATGGTACACAATGGAACAAGCACAGTTGGACCTCATTGCTGAATATGCCAGGAATCAGATTATCATTTACACTGTCACATATTCTTTTGGCATAATGCACATACAGTATATCACTTTGCAAGGGGGGACATAGGGTCAGGAGAAGTAGAGTCTGTGTGGATAGAACTGAGGGACAGTAAGGGCAAAAGGACCCAAATGGGTGTTGTCTACAGGCCACCAAACAGTAGCATGGATATTGGGTGCAAGTTGAATAGGGAGTTAACATTGGCATGTGGCAAAGATAATGTTGCAGTAGTTATGGGGGATTTCAACATGCAGGTGAACTGGGAGAATCAGGTTGGTGCTGGACCACAGGATAGGGAGTTTGTAGTGTGCCTACGGGATGCATTCTTGGAACAGCTTGTACGAGAGCCGACCAGGGACAAGACTATTCTGGATTTAGTGTTATGTTATGAACAGGATTTGATAAGCGATCTCGCAGTAAAGGAGCCATTAGGAGGTAGTGATCACAATATGATAAGCTTTTATCTGCAATTTGAGAAGGATAAGGGCAGCTCGGAGGTGTCAGTGTTGCAGTTGAACAAAGGAGACTATGCAGCCATGAGGGAGGAGCTGGCCAAAGTTAACTGGATGGATAGCCTAGCAGAAAAGACAGTGGAACAGCAATGGCAGGTATTCTTGGGAATAATGCACAAGGTGCAAAATCAGTTCATCCCCCAGAGAAGGAAGGATTCAAAGGGGGGAAAGGGGTCACAGTGGTTGACAAAGGAAGTCAGAGACTGCATAGCATTAAAAAAAAGGAAATATGACAGAGCTAAGGTGAGTGGGAGAACAGATGATTGGGAAGTTTTTAAGGAACAACAGAACTTAACTAAAAAGACAATACGGGGAGAAAAAATGAGGTACGAATGCAAGCTAGCCAGGAATATAAAGGAAGATAGCAAAAGCTTTTTTAGGTATGTGAAGAGAAAGAAGATAGTTAAGAACAATGTTGGGCCCTTGAAGAATGAATTGGGTGAAATTGTTATGGGAAACAGAGAAATGGCAGAAGAATTTAATGAGTACTTCAGATCTGTTTTCACTAAGGAAGACACAAGCAATCTCCCAGATGTATGGATGGGCCAAGGACATAGGGTAACAGAGGAAATGAAACAGATTGACATTCGGAAGGAAACGGTGATGAGAAGACTGATGGGACTGAAGGCTGACAAATCCCCAGGTCCAGATGGTCTGCACCCTAGGGTACTAAAGGAGGTGGCCCTGGAAATTGCGGATGCATTGGTAATCATTTTCCAATGTTCCTTAGATTCAGGATCAGTTCCTGAGGATTGGAGAATGGCTAATGTTATCCCACTTTTTAAGAAAGGAGGGAGGGAGAAAACAGAGAACTATCGACCTGTCAGCCTGACATCGGTGGTGGGAAAGATGCTAGAGTCCATTATTAAGGATGAAATAGTGGCATATCTAGATAGCAGTGATAGGATTGGGCCAAGCCAGCATGGATTTACCAAGGGTAAATCATGCTTGACTAATCTGTTGGAGTTTTTTGAGGATGTAACCAGGAAGTTAGACGGGGAAGATCCAGTGGTTGTAGTGTACCTCGATTTTCAGAAGGCATTTGATAAGGTCCCACATAGAAGATTGGTGGGTAAAATCAAAGCTCAGGGCATCGGGGGGAAGGCATTGACATGGATAGAAAACTGGTTGGCAGATAGAAAGCAAAGGGTAGCGGTGAATGGGTGTTTCTCGGAATGGCAGGTGGTGACTAGTGGGGTGACACAGGGCTCGGTATTGGGACCACAGCTGTTTACCATTTACGTTAACGATTTGGATGAAGGCATAGAAAATAACATCAGCAAATTTGCTGATGATACTAAGCTGGGTGGCAGTGTGACATGTGATGAGGATGTTAGGAGAATTCAAGGTGATTTGGATAGGCTGGGTGAGTGGGCAGATACTTGGCAGATGGCGTTTAATGATAGATAGATAGATAGATAGATAGATAGATAGATACTTTATTCATCCCCATGGGGAAATTCAACTTTTTTTCCAATGTCCCATACACTTGTTGTAGCAAAACTAATTACATACAATACTTAACTCAGTAAAAAAATATGATATGCATCTAAATCACTATCTCAAAAAGCATTAATAATAGCTTTTAAAAAGTTCTTAAGTCCTGGCGGTTGAATTGTAAAGCCTAATGGCATTGGGGAGTATTGACCTCTTCATCCTGTCTGAGGAGCATTGCATCGATAGTAACCTGTCGCTGAAACTGCTTCTCTGTCTCTGGATGGTGCTATGTAGAGGATGTTCAGAGTTTTCCATAATTGACCGTAGCCTACTCAGTGCCCTTCGCTCAGCTTTGGGAGTAAGAACAGGAAGGCAGATTATTATCTGAAAAGTATAGAGTTGGGCAAGGGAGTAATACAAAGAGATCTCGGAGTCCTTGGTCATCAGTCACTGAAGGTGAATGAGCAAGTGCAGCAGGCAGTGAAGAAGGCTAATGGAATGTTGGCCTTTATTACAAAGGGAATTGAGTACAAGAGCAAGGAAATCCCTCTTGCATTTGTACAGAGCCCTGGTGAGACCACACCTGGAGTATTGTGTACAGTTTTGGTCTCCAGGGTTAAGGAAGGACATCCTGGCTGTAGAGGAAGTGCAGCGTAGATTCACGAGGTTAATTCCTGGGATGTCTGGACTGTCTTACGCAGAGAGGTTAGAGAGACTGGGCTTGTACACGCTGGAATTAAGGAGATTGAGAGGGGATCTGATTGAAACATATAAGTTTATTAAGGGATTGGACAAGATAGAGGCAGGAAATATGTTCCAGATGCTGGGAGAGTCCAGTACCAGAGGGCATGGTTTGAGAACAAGGGGTAGGTCATTTAGGACAGAGTTAAGGAAAAACTTCTTCTCCCAGAGAGTTGTGGGGGTCTGGAATGCACTGCCTCGGAAGGTAGTGGAGGCCAATTCTCTGGATGCTTTCAAGAAGGAGCTAGATAGGTATCTTATGGATAGGGGAATCAAGGGATATGGGGACAAGGCAGGAACCGGGTATTGATAGTAGATGATCAGCCATGATCTCAGAATGGCGGTGCAGGCTCAAAGGGCCGAATGGTCTACTTCTGCACCTATTGTCTATTGTCTATTGTATGTGTTCCCATGAACCACCAGGTGGCTCCCATGAGTCATTATGAAAGGAAGATTGAGAATCAGGTTTATTATCACCGTCATGGATAAGCAGTAGCAGTACAATGCAATACAGGATAATATAGAAAGGAAAAGAAGTACATCAATTACAATAGGTATATGTATGTATATTAAATAGATTAAAATAGTGCAAAACATAATAATATATTAAAAAATGAGGTAATGTCCAAGGGTTCAATGTCCATTTAGGAATCGGATGGCAGAGGGGAAGAAGCTGTTCCTGAGTCGCTGAGTGTGTGCCTTCAGGCTTCTGTATCTCCTACCTGATGGTTACAATGGGAAGAGAACATGTCCAGGGTGATGAGAGTCCTTAATAATGGATACCACCTTCCTGAGGCACCACTCATTAAGAGAGAAAAGAAGATTTTTCTAGCCCAGATAAATAAAAGGCTAAACAAACAAGGCCTGCATTACCTACATCTATTTACCCTGGGAAAAAAAGCCCCAAAACATTTGATTTCTCTAAACCAGAGGACTTTGAGAGATGGCTCAGATGCTTTGAGAGATTTAAGGGTTGCAAGCAATCTCACTGAAGGGCATCAAGTAAACACACTGATATACTGCATGGGGAACAGAGCAGATGGCATCATGGGTGGATTAGGACTGACAGATGAGGGGTTAGAAAACGGTGTAGGGCAAATTCCAAGAATATTTCACAAGAAAGCGAAATAGCATATATGAGAGCAGGTGCAGTCACAAAGGTGGGACAGTAGAGCTCCACTCAAACAACGAGCAGGTAAAATGCCCAGCTGCAGGGGATGCGGCAAGTCTCCTTTCTGTGTCACAGAGCTCTGGCCAGCAGAAGAAGTGAAATGCCACCGATGCAATAGAGGTGGCCATTATAAGAGCCAGTGTCACTCAAACTAAGTTCTTCAGGAGGTCAAAGAAGTCCACTTTCAGATGAAAAGAGAGCTTTCTTTGGGGCCGTAGATTCAAATAGGCAAGGCTGGTGTATTATGGTGCAGTTGCAAGACGAGGCAGTGACATTCAAAATGGATGCTCGGGCAGATGTTTACAGCCATTCCCCGAATGTCTGTTCACAAAACTGGCAAAGAAAGCAGGCATTACGCTAAACCCAACAAAGGAAGTGCTTATGGGACCAGGGAAATATAAGCATCACTGTGAAAGGAATGTTTACTACTTCTATCCATAAAAATGAGAAACATTTATGCTGCTCAGAATCTCTTCCCATCACTACTTGGATGACATGGCATCAAGACACTGAACTTCATTGCGAAGTTGGATTCGCTAAACAATGTTCAGTGGCATGAGAAGCACCTAGAGTTGTCCACAGGCTTGGAGTACTGAAAGAGGAGTACCTTATCCAGCTGAGGCCAGGAGTGATGCCCTGCTCTCTGACCACTGTAAGGCGTATACCAGTCCCACTGATGAACAAAGTCTAAGCATGCCTTATGAGAATAGGCTGAGTGAACTCGCCTTTTCTCCTTGGAGTGATGGAGGATGAGAGGTGACCTGATACAGGTGTATAAGATGATGAAAAGCATTGATTGTGTGGATAGTCAGAGGTTTTTTCCCAGGGCTGAAATGGCTAACACGAGGGGGCATAGTTTTAAGGTGCCTGGAAATAGATACAAGAGCCAAGTTTCTCACCCAGAGAGTGGTGGGTGTGTGGAATGCACTGCCAGCGATGGCGGTAGAGGCAGGTACAATAGGGTCTTTTAAGAGACTCTTAGATAGGTACATGGAGCTTAGAAAAATAGAGGGCTATGCGCTAGGGAAATTCTAGGCAGCTTCTAGAGTAGGTTAGATGATCAGCACAACATTGTGGACTGAAGGGCCTGTAATGGGCTGCTGGTTTTCTATCTTCTATGTTCTAATCTGGTATTGGGAAATGAACCTGGTCAGGTGTCAGGTCTCTCAGCGGGAGAGCATTTTGGAGATAGTTATCACAATTCTATCTCCATTACAATAGCATTGGAGAGGCATAGGAACAGACAAGTTAGGGAAATGTTTAGTTGGAGTGAGGGGAAATATGAGTCTATCAGGCAGGAACTTGGAAGCATAAATTGGAAACAGATTTTCTCAGGGAAATGTATGGAAGAAATGTGGCAAATGTTCAGGGGATATTTGCGTGGGGTTCTGAGTAAGTATGTTCCAATGAGACAGGGAAAGGATGGTAGGGTACAAGATCCGTGGTGTACAAAGGCTGTTGTAAATCTAGTCAAGAAGAAAAGAGCTTACAAAAGGTTCAGAAAACTAGGTAATGATAGGAATCTAGAAGATTATAAAGCTAGCAGGAAGGAGCTTAAGAATGAAATTAGGAGACCCAGAAGGGGCCATGAGAAGGCCTTCGTAGACAGGAATAAGGAAAACCCCAAGGCATTCTACAAGTACGTGAAGAGAAAGAGGATAAGATTTGAGAGAGTAGGACCAATCAGGTGTGACAGTGGAAAAGTGTGTATGGAACCAGAGGAAATAGCAGAGGTACTTAATGAATACTTTGCTTCAGTATTCACTATGGAAAAGGATCTTGGTGATTGTAGGGATGACTTGCAGTAGACTGAAAAACTTGAGCATGTAGATATTAAGGAAGAGGATGTTCTGGAGCTTTTGGAAAGCAGCAAGTTGGATAAGTCAGCGGGACAGGATGGGATATACCCCAGGCTACTGGGGGAAGTGAGGAAGGAGATTTCTGAGCCTCCGACAATGATCTTTGCATCATCAATGACGGGAGAGGTTCCGGAGGATTGGAGGGCTGTGGATGTTGTTCCCTTATTCAAGAAAGAGAGTAGAGATAGCCCAGGAAATTATAGACCAGTGAGTCTTACTTCAGTGGTTGGTAAGTTGATTGAGAAGATCCTGAGAGTCAGGATTTATAAACATTTGGAGAGGCATAATATGATTAGGAATAGTCAGCATGACTTTGTCAAAGGCAGTCCCATTGACAAACAAAGTCAAAGCGTGCCTAATGAGAATAGGTTGAGTGAACTTGGCCTTTTCTCCATGGAGTGACGTAGGATATGAGGTGACCTGATAGAGGTGTACAAGATAATGAGAGGCATTGATCGTGTGGATAGTTGGAGGCTTTGCCTCGGGGCTGAAATTGTTAGCATGAGAGGGCATAGTTTTAAGGTGCTTGGAAGTAAGTACAGAGGAGATGTCAGGGGTAAGTATTTTACGCAGAGAGTGGTGAGTGCGTGGAATGGGCTGCCGGCAGCGGCGGTGGAGGCAGAAACGATAGGGGAGACTCCTGGATGGCTGAATGGAGCTTAGAAAAATAGACGGCTATGGGTAAAGCCTAGGTAGTTCTAAGGTAGGGACATGTTAGGCACAGCTTTGTGGGCCGAAGGGCCTGTATTGTGCTGTAGGTTTTCTATGTTTCTAATAAAGTATAACAGCTGTAGGGAGAGTGCAGTGCAGGCAAACAATAAGGTGTACGATCATAACAAGATAGATTGCACTCTTAATCTCACATAGCTAGGGATCTATTTAATAGTCTTACAACAGTGGGGTTGAAGCTGTTTTTGAGCCTAATGGTATGTGCTTTCAGCCTTTTGTATCTTCTACCTGATGGAAGTGGGGAGATGTGCTGACATGTGTACACATATTATTTTGTTTTAGCTAGTGGAGTAAGCCCTTTGAACTCTTTGAGCCATGCCACCCCAGCAATCCCCAACAAATCCGATTAATCCTACTCTAATCATGGGACAATTTACAATCACCAATCAATCTATCCGGTATGTCTCTGGACTGTAGCAGGAAACTGAAACACCCAGGGAAAACCCACGTGGAGGACGTACAGGCAACGTCAGAACTGAACTCTGGAATGCCCTGAGCTGTGATAGCGTCATGCTAACTGCTTCCCTGGTGGCCGTCTGCTGTGCTGTTGCCACTTCAAGCCAAGATGCGTCAAGATAGTATGGTTCATCAATGAAACTTGGTAGGGGTTGACAGGGACACGGCAAATTTCTTTAGACTCCTGAGGAGGTAGAGGCATTGATAAGCTTGTCTGGCCAAGCTGGTTGGACCAGGCAGGCTATTGGTCTGTTCACTTCTGGAAGCTTGAAGCTCTCAACCCTCAGTGTGGGTGTATGAAAAGTGCTGCCGAAGGATGTAGTTGCCATACCTAAAACTGGCCAGAGGGAGGCAGAGAAGATGACAGGAGTCCAACCCCTCCCTGCCCAGCTGCCTAATAGACTAATTATTAGTTCTTTGTCATCACCTGTGCCTTGTTTGCAGCCCTATTAAAGTTCCTTGTCTCTCATTTCTTTGCTCAGTGGAGTCTTGCCTTGTTTCTGAAATGCTTTAATGGGGGTTGTGTGTGTGTTTTTATATAAAAAAAGACTTTGCCTGTGAGGTTTTTGGACCTGCTGTCTGTACTTGCCCTGCCAAGGAATCAGGTAAGTACTGATGGATTTTTTCCCCTCTCACTGTTTATGACTTTTCTCTGTGATTGGGTTTACCACTATTCAGTGTGAGAGAAGTTAAAATTGAAGAAGTTAGCTAGTCAGCTGTGACAGTAGTAGAGGTAGATACAATTTGGACAGGTGCTTGTACTGGAAAGGAGAAGAGGCATGTAAGGCTGATGTTAGCAAATAGGATTTGTGTTGATAAATGCTATGCTTGGGATGGACAACATGGGCTGAGTGGTACATTTCTATGTTATATAACTCAATGAGTCTATGACTTGTTCAGACTAACTGTTACAGTATACCTGCAACTAAATGGAGGTGGGGATCACATGGGACAGGCCTTTGGCCCACCATCTCATTTCCATCCATCCCACTGTCCTGAAGTCACCATCCTCCTGTCCTGGGTGTAACCTAACAGGCCATTCTGACATCCATTTCTGGGAGGGAAGCTCCCAGCTCTTTGCAAAAGATACTTTGAGCAAACATGAGGAAATCTGCAGATGCTGGAAATTCAAATAACAACACACACAAAATGCTGGTGGAACACAGCAGGCCAGGCAGCATTTATAAGGCGAAGTACTGTCGATGTTTTGGGCTGAGACCCTTTGTCAGGACTTTGTGAGTCCTTTTGCCTGCTGTGTACCACCAGCATTTTGTGTGTGTTGCAAAAGATACTTGTTCAGATTATGTGTGGAGTCAAGAAAATAAAATTTTCATTTTATTAGCTGAGTGATACAGTGTGGAGCAGGCCATACTGGTGCTATGAGCCAAGCCAGTAACTCCTGAGACACCCAATAATCCTTAACCTAATCACAGGACAATATACAATGCCCGATTAACTTACCTGGGGCATCTTTGAACTGTGGGAGGAAACCAGAGCACCTGGGAAACTGTGCATCCCATGGGGAGGATGTTGAGACTCCTTACAGATGGTGCTAGAACTGAACTCTGAACTCAGGAAAGCACTGAACTGCAATAGTGTCATGCTAACAGCTATGTTATTGTGGTGCTCAGAGTCACAACATTGACATGTTGAGCAGCTGCAGAAAGGGGGAACAGTTTTGTCAAGCACCTTTGCTCTGCCTGTAACAAAAGGCTAGGATCTCCTTGTAGCCATCCAGTTCAATTTGACTTCACATTCACGTAATGACATGTTTGTGGCCTGCTCTACTGCCACGATGAGGCAAAACTCGGGTTGGAGGAGCAACCAACCTGCTGGTATAAACATCCTTGCCTCTAAAGTCTGGTCATTTCTCTTCTTTACCCTTCTCTCTCTGTCCTTTCCCATTCTATTTGTGCTCTCATCCCTTCCCTTTCCTTCATTGAGAGGCATTGATCGTGTGGACAGTCAGAGGCTTTTTCCCCAGAGCTGAAATGGTTGCCACAAGAGGACACAGGTTTAAGGTGCTGGTGAGTAGGTACAGAGATGTCAGGGGTAAGAATTTTACTCAGTGGTGAGTGTGTGGAATCAATGGGCTGCCGGTAAAAGTGGTGGAGGCGGATACGATAGGGTCTTTCAAGAGGCTTTTAGATAGGTACATGGAGCTTAGTAGAGGGCTAAAGTTAAGCCTAGCAATTTCTAAGGTAGGGACATGTTTGGCACGACTTTGTGGGCCGAAGGGTCTGTATTGTGCTGTAGGTTTTCTATCACCTCTTTCTGGTTACCCTCCTCCTTCCTTTTCTCCCATGGTCCACTCTCTTTTCTTCCTTCAGCCCTTTATCTCTTCTACCTATCCCCTCCGAGCTTCTCACTAAATCACATCTCCCCACCCAGCTGATTTCACCCAACAGCTTGTACTCGTTTCCTCCCCAACCCCCCACACCTTCTTATTCTGGATTGTGACCTCTTCCTTTCCACTCCTGATGAAGGGTCTCAGCCTGAATTGTCAACTGATTATTTTCCTTCATAGCGAGTCAGGCTGCATTGAGTTCCTCCAGCATTTTGTGTGTGTGTTGTTCAAGATTTCCAACATCTGCAGAATCTCTGGTCTCTTACATCTCCACTTTCTTTGGCCACACTATACACATGTACATCTCAAATGCACTGTAATGCTTTCCCATTTCAAATTCAAGTTTAATTATCATTGAACCATACATGAGTACAGCTGAATAGAAGAGCATTCCTCCGAAACATGGTACCACCAACACTTCAGCACAAGGCACATAGAAGATAGCAAGCAAATATGCAGTCACACAAAAAAAGCCCAAGTCCCTGAGTAGCATATCCTGTAAATTAATGGTGTGTGGTTTTTAGTGGCAGGATTTTCAGCAGTCTGGAGACTGGAAATGTATGCTTGCAATGCAGCTTGTCATTCCACCAATCAAACACTGGAGGGCAGCACCAATAGAAGGAGCCAGCCCTCGACCTTTATGGACGCCGTGTGACAACGGCTCCAGCATCTCTTGGACTGCAGCACCAGGTGAAGCTGCAACTTGAGGCCTAATCCTTGCAGCAACCGAGGCCACACAGCACCCCCACCCCCCAGCGTCAGCCATCTCATGAATAAACAAGGAAAATGGACTTGGTGCATTTTACATGATCAATGTAATGATAATTACATTTCTTTTTTCTTAAAAGACAAATTCAGATATTCAAATTATTTCAAATGTAATCCCTTGGTGTTTTTTTTATCTGCTCCATGGAGCACCTCTGGAATTGCATCCTTTTCTAGAGCTAACAGTATTACTTCAGACTGTATTCTAGATCAACCTCTGTAATATGCTCGTCATCACAGTGCAACTCGTCAATGTTCCTTTGTATCTCTCACACGAATTCTGGTTTTGCAGGATGCCTTTTTTTTCACCCCATACTATCCTTGACTGTATTTGAATGTCAAATTTGTTATATGGTGTTAACACAGAAACTCTTTCATGTTGCATAAAATGTCTCCCTACTGAGACTTGAATCATAATTTGGTTTTTATCTCAAGTGCTTAATTTCCCTGCTCCTCTCAAGATTTGGCTGAAGTAAGCTCAATCAAGTCCTGAATCTTTTATGTATTAGGAACACAGTAGGAGTGTAACCCCTTCTGGGATCTGGTCGTCACACGGGAATCTCTTTGCCAGAAGGTGATAAATCTGTAGATCTTATTGCCACAGATGGCTGCAGAGGCCAAGTCACTGGGTATATTTAAAACTGAGGTTGATAGGTTCTTGATTAGTAAAGGTGTCAAAGCTTAGGGGAGGAAGGGAGGAGTATGTGGTTGAGAGAGATAATAAACCAGCCATGGTGGAATAGCAGAGCAGATTCAATGGGTCAAATGGCCAATTTCTGCTCTTGTATCTTATCGTAACCATTTGAGTGACTGATTGCTTAATGATTTAAAAATGAATTTGATCTTTATTTATAAAAGATGTTAAAGGACATGAGTTAACTCTTAAGGAATCTATTATCAGCAAGGATTTCATGGACTGAATGGTAAGCTGTTGTAACATTCAGTAAACTGTGTCCTCTGTTGACCAACTTGAGCTCATTTTCATAACAGGCCAATACTTTTGTTTTCTTTCTTTCATTTTATTTACATTCAGAAAATTACATACATTTATTTTCTAAAGTACTGTACAACTTTCCTTAAAACCACAAGTTACCGCTTTTCCAAAGTGTTGGGTGTGGTGCGTTGCTCAAAACGAACAGAGCACCAGACATCTCCCAGAAAAATTCAGTTACTTTCCATTTGGGGAATTCACTGGGAACAACTTTCTCAGCCACTGCTTTTAATCAGCTCTCTGAAGAAGCTAGAAGTGCGTCATTTAAGCATGTTTCTGAGAGTTTTTATATGGCACCCTGATATAGCCTCCTCAAGACTGGGAGTGGGGAGTTCTTGACCCTTGAACACTTGTGTGGCAAATGGTCAATTCAACCCTGGACTGTTGGGAAAAGGAAGGGGGTGGGGGGGGGGGGAGGAGGAGGGAGGGATAATGGCAAGGGTGAGGAGTGAGTGGATACGATTAGGGAGAATGAAATGGGAGGAGGCGGCAAGGGGGAAGTGAGAAGGGGAGAGAATGGCGGGAAGAATCAAAGGCAAAGATATAATGAAAGAGGGAGACAGTGTGATAAGGATGTCTGAGAGGAAGGGGGTTGAGAACCAAGAGATGGGGTTGAGAGGAAAGGAGAAGTTGGAGGCAGATTCAGGTGAAGACAAAGTGAAAAAGATGAGGGACAGGTGAAACAAAGGAGTGAACTTGGGTGAAAAAGGGAAATGAACAGTGAAAAGGAAGGGGACAGAGGAAAAAAAAATAAAGAAAAAGTGAAATGGATGGAGGGAGAGCGAATCTGCCGGCAAATTTTGCCCTTCTGATCTATATGTGGCATTTAATAGGGAGGGACCTTGAACAGAGAGAAGCTCAGAAGTTGGGGAAAAATGGCATTTTTAAAATTGTAAAATAGAACCTAAACTCCATCTCTAGTTGCTGGAACTGTAACCAACACGGGTGAATAGCGAAGGAATTGATGATTCTTGGTTAATGGGAGTCACCTCTACAGTCATTAACACAACTTTTAATCACTGTTATAATATTTATTTCTCATATAATAATTTGGTTGCCATACAAGTTATTGAGGAGTTGGGAAAGTGCAAGTTACAGGACCTTGTAATGGACTCTAGATGAAGATATATAAATCACAGAAGTTACAGCAACGTTAATAACCTGAACACAAGTCTTTTGCACAAATTATAGTGAGATACATCTTAATGCACTAGCAAAAGAAAATGTAAAAATTAAATTACTATTATTTGTAAAGAAAATGATATTGTAGGCTCATTGATGTAATCATTGCCAGATCAACTGGATAATTTCTGCAGCTGCGATTACAGAAAAGTTCAGTGAATCAGCTATGTAGCTAAATGATAAATACCACAAATAAATACTAGGAGCTGGGCAAAGATATAAAACCTGTGAATTAAAATGTTCCCAACAGTCACAGATAATTGTATATGCTGATGTTTAATAGTTTGAAGTGCACTCAAATCTCCCATACATGGGGGTTTCCTCCTATATGTTATACACAATTTACATCTCTTGAGATTTGGTACTGTATACACTATCGTTACACAA
Source organism: Hemitrygon akajei (assembly GCF_048418815.1). NCBI lineage: Eukaryota > Metazoa > Chordata > Chondrichthyes > Myliobatiformes > Dasyatidae > Hemitrygon > Hemitrygon akajei. The sequence continues at coordinate 174,960,564 of NC_133129.1, forward strand.
ACTAAGCATGTAAGATTGCCAGTTCTAATTACAATATGCAACAAAACTGCAGACCTAGAGAGTGAATATGTTAAATGGCGGATAGAATGTGTCATAGGGCCTGATGCTCTGCCGTTGTGGTCAATTTCATTGGCTGCGATCAGCGTCCAGCCATAAGCATAGACTGAAATCACCCACTAATAACCATTGCTCCAAAAAGCAGTCTGATCAAGTTCAACCTGACAGCGCACAATCCAAAATGTACTGCGTGACTATATTCTTCAGATAGCTTACGTGCTGTGCCAAGATCCAATTCTTTGGCCTATGACCATGGGAAATAGCAGCTAAAAATTACAAATAGAAACCTTTTTTTTTTTGTTTTACACATTTCTAGTAAGCAAAATAGGCTTTCCCTCCCAGCTCAAACAAGCACACCAATCGGCTCTGAAACTGAATATAGATATGGCCCGTTCAGAGACCTTCCAAATGCTCTAGTAAACAATTGTGGTAAATCACCAATACTCCTATGGAAGACGATAAATGGTTAGTTTCAACACCATTTTCACTGTTCCCAAGAATGGCCCTTGACAACAGCTTTGGAAAAAGACGCTCAAACAACAAAAACAAACCTGCATTAACTCTCGAGGAAAGAACTGGACAAATGCTACGACAATTCCCCATCATAAGAGAGCAGTGTGTCAAAATGTGAAAAGTTAAAAGAGCTTCATACTTATTTTTCCCCTCCTCGTGCCATACCGATAAATGATTAGACTGCTCAGCAGAAAGGAAAAAAATAATCAGCTTCACTTCTTGTCCAAAAGGAAAAAGAGGAGTAAAACAGATTTTGCTGCGCATCTTCTAAATTACTGTGATCCTTGTGAAGAAATATTGTACTAGCAAAGATAGAAAGTATATAACACAGCTCTGCTGGTTCAACTACAGTATCTTTAAGACACCTGTCCATGTGAGGTCAATATTAAAAGGTCATTGTTCAAAATATAGATTATGCTGTAGTATATTTACACCGCAAAAGGATCTTCACTCCTGCACTCATCCCAGCACACCAGTGGCACATGGCATTGTGAGAGTGACAAGCCACTGATACTGACAGCCTATTGTGCTTATAAACGTACCAGAGGCTTTAATCGGAAAAATCGTTCATGCTGAGCTTTTTAAAAATATCCCACTGGCACATTATATTCCAGCCAGAGCTAAGGTGAATGTCGGCTGCTGACAAAAATAATGAGAGATCTTTTAGTTACTTTGAAAAGCATTCAAACAACTGTCTATCTATCTGATAGTAGCTGTTTTAAAGCCCGCTCTATATTCATTCGATGTCCGACTCTTGTCACCCCGAGGTCGATTAAGTCCTCCTTCTGAAGTGATGGTAAATGGGTCCCGTCTATTTCATTATCCAAAAATGCATCTTTGTGTTCTCCAAGGTTCAACGTGTCTAGCCAGTCAGCCACATCATGTTTAGTCCATAGGAGGACACCCTTGGATGCAAAAGGTTTGTTCGAGACTGGCTGTTGCAAAGTGGATGGAGAGGGGGACCTACTGCGTCCTGGCTGGGTGCTAAAGTGACCTTCTCCTGGAATTGGTGGACTTTGGAATCCAAAACCGTCAGAAAGAGTAGGTGACAAAGCTGAGGTCGGGAGAGAGGAAGGTCTAGGAACTTGGCCAGCGTCCGTAGGGGAGGCCACGGGACTCGGAGCTCGTTTCAAAATGGTCATGCTGTCAAAATCTGATGTCCGGTTCTGAACCGTGATGGGCTGGTTGCTTCCCGGCCGAATGGTGAAGGTAACAGTTGCGTTTCGTTGTACCCCTGAACTACTGGTCACTCCATCAGGAATCCTGTGGAATAATTAACACAGTAAAGTCAATTTAATTGCATAATCTGTACATCAAAAAGCAAGTAGGATCCTAGAAGTTAGATCATGTAGAAGTGTTTATTTCAATTCTAAATTTTGGGTGCTTTGACCGGCAGTGTAACTACTATCACAAAATTAACTTAGAGAAACAATGTTTTGGTTGGTTACTCACTAAAGACATCTGAATTGACCACTCTGATGGTTGCTATTGGAATCAATTCTAGAATTATAATTGTATTTTTCTGATAGCTTCTGTCCTATGCTATGCATTTTTATATAATCACCTATTTATGTGTAATTTCTCAGTGAATTTTCCAGTGATTGTAATATAGCTGCTTTTGTATTTTTCAAGATTAGTAATTTTGCAGCAAGTGTTACACCACATGAATCTGGCTATTTTATAGGTTAATTGTTATCACTGGAATGTTATCTTTCTTTTTGGAGCTAGTTTTTGTGTAAAATGACCACAACTTCTTTGTTCTTGTTACAGGTAATAAAATGGCCACGTGCAACAAGTTTCATGCCTCATTCTTGACTTCCAAAGAACCTCTGGATCACAAAATCACAAGTAAAGGGATAGTTTAGTGTATGCCTTGAGAATTAGGATGTGTGGAGCAGAATTGTTGAATTCTTACCTGTAATCTTTTGCTGATTGAAGTGGGAAAAGCTTAGATGATCTGTAGGTAATCTGTGGAGGATCAGAGGGATCTTGGGGTCCGAGTCCAAAGGACACTCAAGGCTGCTGTGCAGGTTGACTGTGTGGTTAGGAAGGCATACGGTGTATTGGCCTTCATCAACCGTGGAATTGAGTTCAAGAGCCAAGACGTAATGTAACAACTATATAGGACCCTGGTCAGACTCCACTTGGAACACTGTGCTCAGTTCTGGTCACCCCACTACAGGAAGGATGTGGAAATTATAGAAAGGGTGCAGAGGAGATTTACAAGGTTGTTGCTTGGATTGGGGAACATGCCTTATGAGAATAGGTTGAGTGAACTCAACCTTTTCTCCTTGCAGTGACAGAGGATGAGAGATGACCTGATAGAGGTGTACAAGATGATGAGAGGCATCGATCGCGAGGATAGATGCTTTTTCCCCACAGCAGAAACACCTAACACGAGAGGGTACAGTTTTAAGGTGCTTGGAAGTAGGTACAGAGGAGATGTCAGGGGTAAGTTTTTTTACTCAGTGGTGAATGCGTGGAATGGGCTGCCAGCGGCGGTGGTGAAGGTGGAAACGATAGTCTTTTAAGAGACTCCTGGATAGGTGCCTAGAGCTTAGGGCCATGGGTAACCCAAGGTAATTTCTAAAGTAAATACAGGTTGGGCACAGCATTATGAGCTGAAGGGCCTGTATTGTGCTGTAAGTTTTCTATGTAATTCTACATATACCTGGAATTCTGATGTGATTTTAAGTCATAGAGTACTGCAGCACAGAAACAGCTATTGTGGCTAGTTCCATCAAACTGCACTGGACCATAATCCCCCATCCCTCTCCCATCTACTAGAAACGGGCCCTTTGGCCCATGTAGTCCAAAGCCAAACTATTATTCTGCCTTGTTCCATCGACCCCACGCGCCTTCCATCCATGTACTTATCCAAACTTTTCTTAAGTGTTGAAATCAGACTTAGATTCACCACTTCCACTGACAGCTCGTTCCACAAAAGAAGCAATAACTAACTTCCAAAGACTTTGTCTCAATTTGTCTATACTGTGCATCTGAATCCTTGAAAATTGCTAAAGCTTTGAATCCAACAATCTGCTGGTGTAAGCCATAGTTTTGTGCCTCACATGATGTTCATAAAACAATATAATTCCCTGTGCAAACTCTCTTTGGAGTGTTGCCCTGGAAAATAATTTGTATTTCTCAGGAGTAACTGTGGTTAGTCACTCCCAGGACAATCTCATTTCCTCATGTCAATGCCAAGTGGACCAGGGACCCCCACTGTTAGTCCAAAAGTTACCATCCATTCTTGAACCCTGCTCACGTAGAGTACTGATACTATACTCTCTGCCTTCCCTGCAATAGCCTGCTCACTTAAGGCCTCCAGAACAACGATTCAGAAAGCTATTTCCCCAACCCTACCCTTAAACTCAAATTCGACTATCTCCAAGCCTTTTCCAACCATTGAGCACAACTACTAAGAGTGCTGCAACAAGGCAGCATTCATCAACAGAGACCCCCATAATCCAAGCCATGCTCAATTCTCATTACCGACACCAGGAAGGAGGTACAGGAGTCACCAGATTCAGGAACAGAGGAAGAGCCTGCTACATGGGCTTGCTCTCTGTATTGTACTGACTAGGCTTGCATTTCTAAACAGCTAGGATGTCAACTCTGGTCAACTCTGATGGACCAAGACCCTCACAGTTCCCTTTTATAGTGCACAAACAGTTATTGGCCTTCAACCATCAGGCTCCTGAACCAGCATGGATTAATTCACTCACTTCAATACTGAATTGATTCCACATCCTATGGACTCACTTTCAAGGATTCTATAGCTCATGTTTTTAATATTATTTACTTAATTACTATTTTGTATTTGCACAGTTTGGTTGTTAGTCTTTGTGTGGTGTTTTTCATTAACTCTATTGTATTTATTCTACTGTGAATGCCTGCAAAAAATGAATCTCAGGGTTGTATATGGTGACATATACACACTTTGATAACAAATTTATTTTGAACTTTGATCTGTATGAGAAATAGAAAACTTCATTCACTGTGGATCAGGTATTCTATAAAGCCACTAACCCTGACCTTGTGTTCACCTGTAAGAACCTATTGCTTTTTATTGAGTATTTTTCTCCACTTAAACAATATTTGAAGTTCAATAAATATATAAATAAATGCAGTGCAATAATTGGGTGTTACAGTTGCATAGCGGTTATCGTAATGCTATTGCAGCACCAGCAACCCAGGTTCAATTCTCCTGCTGTCAGTAAGAAATTTCCATATTCTCCCTGTGACCACATGGGTTTCCTCCCACACTCCAAAGTACTTAGTTTAGTAGGGTTATGTAGGTGTAAATGGGTGGTGTAGGCTTGTGGGGTCAGGAGGGCCTGTTACTGCGCTGCATCCCTAAATATAAAAAATAATAATCACCATGGGTGACTTTAATCTTCATACAGACTGAATGAATCAAACTGGTGGAGGAACCCCCGAGGATGAGCCCAGAGACTCAAATCAGGCAGTGTGGAACTAGCCAGGGAACAAATTATTTTAGATCCATTTGTGTGTAATTAGATGGGATAATTAAGACTTTCACAGTAAAGGATACCCTGGGAGGAGAAAAAAAAGTGATGGCAGGCTAACATCTTGCATTTAGTTTGACATTGGGAAATTTAAGAAACTGAAGTTGAAGGCCATTTAAGTCATTGAGCTGGCTCTGCCATTCATTAAGATCATGGCTGATATTCTTGGTGCCACACTCTCTCACAAAACAAAATTAGTAGCTCTGCATTGAATAACTCCAACAACTGTGCTTAGGACAGCAGATTTTCTCCATTGATGGGCATGTGAACCAGACTGGGTTTACCACAACAACAATCTGTTAGTTTTGTTAAAAAGTTCAAAGTAAATTTATTAGCAATGTATATATCACTATATACAATCCTGAGATTCATTTTCTTGTGGACATACTCAAAAAATTTCTCTCGGGATCAATAAAGTATGTCTGTCCGTCTAAAATTTGAAGAATAATAACCATAACAGAATCATTGGAAGATCATCTCACTAGGGCATTCAACCAGAGTTCAGAAGACCACAAACTGTGCAAATACAAAAAGATTAAATAACAATAATAAATCAATAAGCAATAAGTATCAAGAATATGAGATGAAGAGTCCTTCAACCAAAGCGGATAACTTCATTTGCCCATCATTGAAATTTCCCACAACCTATGGACTGACATTCAATGGTCTGGTGGTTGAGGGGTAAAAATTGTACATGAACCTGTTGGTATGAGTCCTGAGGCTCCTGGACCTTCTTCCTGATGGCAGCAGTGAGAAGGGAACAGAGCAGCAACACAGTCTGGTAGTTTTGTGATCAAAGTTCAAAGTAAATGTATTATCATATGTATTATATGTCACCTGAGACTCATTTTCTTGCAGGTATTCACGGAAGAACAAAGAAATACATGAAAAGCTAAGCACAAAGATTGCCAAAGCCAGTGTGCAAAAGAAGGCAAACTGTGCAAATGCAACCAAAAAAAGCAAATAAATAACATTGAGAACGTGAATTGTAGAATTCTTGGAAGTGAACCCATAGGTTGTGAAATCAGTTTTGTGTTGAGGTGAGTGAAGTTATCTATGCTGGTTCAGGAGCCCAATAGTTGAAGGTTAATAACTGTTCCTGAACCTGATGGAATGGGACCTGAGGCTCCATCATCTCCTTCCCAAAAGTAGCAGTGACAAGTGAGTGTGGCCTGGATGGTGATGATGGATGACATTTTTTGTGTGGCAGAGATCTTTGTAGGTGTGCTCAATGATGGGGTGGGTTTTTCCTGTGATGAACTGGGCTCTATTCACTACTCTTTGTAGGCCTTCCTGCTTTTGGGCATTGGTGTTTCCATACCTGACCATGATACAATCAGTCAGGACACTCTCCACTGTACATCTATAGAGACGTTTGTCAAAGTCTAGGATGACATGCTCATACTGTGTAAAGTTCTAAGAAAGTAGAGGCAATGCTGTGCTTTTCCTGTAATGGCTAGAGTCACTACTCTTTGCTAGGATTCCTTTTCAATTCCCAGTTATTAATTGAATCTAACTTCCTCAGTAATCACAGTGGGTTCTGAACTCAGGGCAGCGCAGTCTAATCTTTCATATCTACTTGTGAGATAATCAACGATTCCAGCAAACTGGAAACTGAGATTAATAATCCTGTCAAATATACATAAGGTTTTTATGAAATCCAGAGGGGTGGGGGCAATTGATAAACCCTAACTGAATCTCTAATTCAAGAATATAGAAATCAACCAGCAGAACTTATTTATCTGAGCTCCAGCAACCCAAGTTCAATCCTGATGTTGTGCTGTCACTGTGGAATTTATACGCTCTTCCTGTGACCAGGTAGCTTTCCCCAGCTGCTCCCGTTTCCTCCCAAAGGCCTGCAAGTTGATTGGTTAATTGGTTACGACAGATTACACCTAGTGCACAGGTCAACAGGAGAATCTGGAGGGAAGGATGGGATGAATAAAAGGGCGGAAATGTAAATGGGTGTTTGCTAGTTAGTGTGTGGAAGATCCTTTTCCATGATCTATGACTCTCTAGATTATTAGTATAGGCCCCTGGATTGCTGTTTGCTAACTTAACTACTATCACCCACCTGTTACTCTGGAGGATTCCCTGCAACTTTGCTTCATCTGAATCCGTGGAAGATATTCTAGAAACTTTGGAATTTGGAAGTTAAAAATCAAAACATTCACTCTGTTCTGCGTCATCTCCATTGAAGCATTTGGATGGAGATTATCTAGGGAATTTTGGAAGAACACTATTGCATTTCCCCTACTCGGTGAAGTACAGATCCTCTGAAGGGCCTTCAATTAAGGTAAGGAAAGCCACAAAGTCCACCAAAAGTCAATGTGGTATCAGAAGGTATGAAGGATGGTGACCACCATTCCTTTAATGTTGACTGTAGAATCTGGGCCAGTATATTTTCTGTTTTATGAAGTGTCCAAAACAATCATCTGTTCCTAGAAGTGAGCAAAACAAACAATCTGCTCGAGGAACCCAGTGTGTTGAGAAGTGTCTATGGTGGAAAGGATTTGTCAGCAACTTAAACACAAGAGATTCTGCAGATGCTGGAAATCCAGAGTAACATACACACAATGCTGATGGGACTCAGCAGGTCAGGCAAAACCTGTGGAGAGGAGTAGAGATGAGAAAGGAAGGGGGAAGAAGGTGGGAGGAGGGGAAAGGATACAAGCTGGTAAATGGTGAGGGGGTAGGTGCGTGGGTGGGGGAACTGAAGCGAAGTGAAAAGCTGGAAGGTGATAGGTTGTAAAGGTAGAGGGCTGAAGAAGAAGGAATCTGATAGGAGAGGAGAATGGACCGTGGAAGAAAGGGATGGAGGCGGGACATCTGAGTGAGGTGATAAGCAGGTGAGGAGAAGAGAAAGGGCAAGAGGGGAAAAGAATTATCGATGCTTTGAGTTAAATCCCCTGCTTCATTTGCTGACAGTAGAGAGGAAATATGGAAGTATGAGATCAGAAGGAGAGTGGTGAGAAAGAAGTCCTTAGTAACTTAAATACCACAGCATCTTATCACCTTGACAACTCCCTACAACTCAGGGTGACAAGTGGGGTAAAGTACTGATGAAGTCCTGTGGCCCAAAATGGCGACTACTCATTCCTCTTCTATTGATGCTGCCTGATCTGTTGAGATCTACAGCAATCTGTGTGTGTTGCTAAGCAGTCCACAGTGATTGATGGTCCCGTGTCCTTGGTTCTAGAAACGCGTTTGATCACAAACTTCTCCCCCACCCTGAAAGGATGAGACAAGTGCCTTTGAAAATAAATCAGCCGGGGTTCTGAAGTGGGGCGGGGGGGGGGGGGCATGGGTGCAAGATGATGTGGATATGCACCAAAATATACTGCAAAATATTACCAAAAAATATACTGCAAATACTACCAAAATATGACACCTTTCCGCCCTATTGTCCTGTTTATTACTTATTGTAATGCCTGCACTGTTTTGTGCACTTTACGCAGTCCTGGGTAGGTCTGTAGTCTAGTGTACTAGACTTTTTTTTAATGTAGTTCAGTCTAGTTTTTGTACTGTGTCATGCAACACCGTGATCCTGAAAAACGTTGTCTCATTTTTACTATGTACTGTACATAGCAGTTATGGTCAAAATGACAGTAAAAGTGACTTGACATTTGCATCCAGGGGAGCCATATCAGCATCCTTAAAAATACTGAGCAAATGCATCAAAGTTCAAAGTAAAGCTTTTATCAAGTCGACGTCACAATATATAACCCTGAAATTCATTCTCTTGATGGTATACTCAATAAATCTGTAGATGAATAACCATAACAGAATCAATAAAAAACCATGTTCAACCAGAGAGCAGGAGGTAACAAACTGTGCAAATACAAAAAGAAGAAATAATAATGATAATTAAATAAGCACTAAGTATTGACAACGTAAAATGAAAAGTCTACGAAAGTGAGTCCATTGTTTATAGGAACATTTCAATGACAGGGCAAGTAAAGTTGAGTGAAGTTATCCCCTTTGGATCAAGAGTCTGATGGTTGAGGGGTAGCAACTGTTACTAAACCTCACGATCTGAGTCCTGAGGCTCTTGCACCTTCATCTTGATGGCAACAGGTCCTGGGAGGTGGTGGTTCCTGATGATGGATGCTGCTTTCCAGTGACAGCGTTTTGTGTAGATGTGCTCAATGGTTGGGAGGGCTTTTCCTGTGATGGACTGGGCCATATGTGGGTATTTTTGTCTCAATGTTTATGCACGGTTACTCAGGCTTGTGGCCAATGCACATGGCTCTGTAGTAGAATGTAAGAGATTGTTCTGCATTTCCAGTTCCTTGAATGCTATGCATTACAGGTTAGCAATAAAAATAACAACTTTTGGCATTATGTAATGAACTCGAAGCACAGCACCATAAGTGGAAATAACATACTGCTTTTTATTAGATGCTTATTAGCAGTGAAACGACCTGCAAAATTGATTTAGGGTTTTTAAAACATTTTTGTAAAGCTGTGTTTACTGCCAAAATAAATGCATTTATAAAAATAATCCATGTTTTTGAGGCTGATTTATAGACACGCTTTCTGCAAACATCAATCACAAAAGCAAATACTATTTTAACAATAAGGTGGAAGGCAACTATGACAAAGTGAATTCAGAGTCTTTGCCTGCACTTAATAACAGCGTGTTTTGTCCTGTATTAATCAGGCCTCGATTACTCACTGGATTCAAGGTTGTGGAGTCCATTAGTTGCTAAGCAACTGCTGATTCAGCAGCCGGAATACTACATCTCCCCACAGAACTGAATAAGTTCCTATACGGTATGTTTGCAATTATTCCATGTTCTTTCTCTGGGCTGTGTGTCAGTCTTATTACTTTACACTTCCTATTCTGATCAATATAGTTTAATTTAATTCTTAATCTATTTGCCAGAGGAACTTGAAAGGTGAGGGATTTTAGATGCAAAGTTAGACTGGAGCACTTGTTCTCTCTCCCTCGAGACAGAAGTCTGAAAGGAGATTGGACAGAGGTATGCAAGATCGTAACCAGGTGAGATTAACTAAGCAAAGGGAGCTTGTTTCTGTTGTCCATGATGCAAGGACTGGAGGACTTTGGTGTATTATTTAGGGCAGAAGACATGAAGGGGATGTGAGAAAATACTTCTCATGCCCCAAGAGAACAGTGATCAGGAAGTGACTATCTAGCTTTTGCAAGCCAAGATTAAAAAAAAAACACAAGTTCTGGAAATAAAAACACTCAGCCACTTGCATTGGGTCTTGTTATAACAATGCAGTGGGAGATGGGAGTTTATAAAATTATGGTAGGCATAGAATAAAGATTTATCTGGTCGGTCATGTTGTCTGCATGGATATTAGTAAGGCATTTGACAAGGTTTCGCTGGTCAAGAAGTAGTAAATCGATTTAGACTTTGGCTTTGTGGGAGAAGCCAGAGAGTGGTAGTAGGGCCTATGACTCATGGTACGCCACAGGGATCAGTGCTGGGTCCGTTGTTGTTTGTCATCTATATCAATGATCTAGATGATAATATGGTTAAATGGATAAGCAGATCTGCAGGTGACACCAAGACTGGGGGTGTACTGGACAGTGAGGAAGGTTATTGGGGCTTGCAGAAGGATCTACATCAACCGGAAAACTGGGCTGAAAAATGGCAGATGGAATTTAACACAGACAAGTGCGAGGTTTTGCTCTTTGGTAGGACCAATCATGGTGGATCTTACATATTGAATGGTAGGGCACTGAGGAGTGTGGTAGAACAAAGTGATCTGGGAATACAGCTCCATAATTCATTGAAAGTTGTGTCATAGGTAGATAGTGTAAAGAAAAGCTTTAGGCGCATTGGCCTTCATAAATCAATATACTGAGTACAGAAGATAGAATGTTGAAGTTGTGTAAGATGTTGGTGAGGCCTAATTTGGAGTATTGTGTGCAGTTTGGTCACCTACCTACGGGAAAGATGTAACAAGGGTGAAAGAGTGCAGAGAAAACTTACAAGGATGTTGCTGGGTCTGGAGGATCTGAGTTATAAGGGAAGATTGAAGAGATCAGGACTGTATTACTTGGAACGTAGATGATTGAGAGGAGATTTGATAGAGGTATCCAAAATTATGAGGGGTATAGATAGGGCAAATGCAAGCAGGCTTTTTCCACTGAGGTTGGGTGGGACAACATCTAGAGGTCATAGGTTAAGGGTGAAAGGTGAAAAGTTTAAGGGGTACATGAGGGGAAACTTATTTACTCAGGGTCACGAGAGTGTGGAATGAGCTGCCAGCGCAAGTGGTTGCAAGTGAGCTCGATTTCAATGTTTAAGAGAAGTTTTGGCATGCATTAGCTATGCCAAAAGGGCTGTTACTGTGCTGTACTTCTCTATGACTCTATTAATTCTATTTCTCACATCTACATCAATACAAAACATGAAACGGGTTGCTTTATGTCAATGAGCAACACAGTGCAATACTGCTGCCACTCTTCTGATGCAAACATGGCAAGCCCACAACTTACAAACCATAACCAGTACATCGCTGGATTGTAGGAGGGAACTGGAACACCTGGAGAAAAGCCATATGGCCATACTTAGAACGTACAAATTCCTCACTCTCAGGGGCAGGAACTGAAGATCGCTGTTGCTGTGATATCTTGCGCTAACTGCTACTCCATTGTGCCACCTGAATAGACATCTGGCATCTTTTTTTCCTGGGTTAGAAATGTCTAATACCAGTGGGCATGCATTTAAGGTGAGAGGGGGAAAGTTAAAGGAGATGTGCAGGGGGGATCTTGTACAGAGAGTAGTGAGTGCTTGAAATGTGTTGTCATGAATGGCAGTGGAGGCAGATATGACAAAGTAACACAAAATGCTGGTGGAACTCAGGAGATAGGCAACATCTATGGAGAAGAATAAAGAATTGATGTTTCAGACTGAGACACTTCATCAGGATATCAGGCCTTGGTCCAAAACATCAATTCTTAATCCTCTCCATGGATGCTGCCTGTCCAGCTGAGTTCCTTCAACATTTTGTGTGTGTGTTGCTCTGGATTTCTAGCATCTGCAGAATCTCTTGTGTTCAGATACAACAGAGGTATTTAAGAGGCTCTTAGATAGGCACATGAATATGCAGAGAGTAGAGGGATGTGGATCATGTGCAGGTAGAACAGAATAGTGTAGTTAGTGTAGGGAAATTAGTCCTGTACGGCATTGTGGTGAGAAGGATAAAGTGAGTGAAATAAGTTAAATATGTATTCAACAGATTTTGTTATCCTATTTGTGCAAAGTTTAGTAATAATGGGGAACGTGTGGATACAGGAAACAGTAGATATTTTTCTTGTTATCTGGAATTTGGAGCAATACGGGGGATGCTTGAGGAACTTGTGTCAGACAGCATTTATGAGAGAAAAAGGACAGCTGAATTTTTGGGTCAAGATGCTTCATCTGGATTGGTGAATGTACCTAGGATTAGTAGGGCCATTCAGCTCAACGAGTCTGCTTTGCCACTCAATCACAGCCAATTTACCAATTTCGTAATTTTACTAGCTTGATGAATTAGTGGAAAGTGCTTGGTCTAAGTTAATTCAGTGATGAAGCTGTTCAAATAAAGTGAATCAATAAGTTTAACATATTTGCACAAAGGAAAGGGGTGAGACAGCCAAAACTATAGCTCATAGGATGACTGAGTACATGAAGGGGTAGGCCAAGAGTTCCTTTACTTATTAGTCAGCTAACCCTACAGAAACCAACTCTCAACCCCATTTTCCTGCCTTCTCCCCAAAACCTCTGACACCCTTACCAGTCAAGAACTTATCAATCTCTGCTTAAAATATATCCAATGACCTAGCCTCCACATTTGTCTGTAGCAATGAATTCCATAGATTCATTCCCTGCTGGCTAGGAGATTCCTCCTTCTCTCTGTACTAAAGGGACATCCTTCTATTCTGAGACTGTGCCCTCTGGTCTGAGGCTCTCCCAATATTGGAAACATCCTCTCCACATTCACTCTATTTAGGCCTTTTAATATTTGATAAGATTTCAATGAAATCCCCCCCCCCCCCCACCAACCTATTCTTCTAAACTCCAGCGAGTACAGGCCCAGAGCCATAAAATGTTCCTCATATGTTAACCCTTTCATTCTTGGGATAATTCTCATAGAACTTTGTGAACATTCTGATAGAATTTAGTGGCCACTGAGTGGATATTAATGATCTTTTGCTGCTGCAGCCCATCCACTTTAAGGCTCGACATGCTGTGTGTTCAGAGATACTCTTCTGCACACTACTCTTGTAACATTTGGTTATTTGAATTACTGTCACCTTCCTGTCAGATTGAACCAATCAGGTCATTCTCCCCCAGCTTCTTTTATTAATAAGACATATTCACCCACAGAACTGCCACTGGATTTTTTTTTGTTTTATGCCTCATTCCCTGTAAACTCTAGAGACTATCATATGTGAAAATCCCAGGAGATCAGTAGTGTCTAAGATAGCACCAACAATCATTCCATGATCAAAGTCACTTTGAACATATTTCCTTCCTATTCTGATGTTTGGTTGGACAACAACTGAACCTCTTGAGCATGTCTGCACATTCTTTAATGCACTCATTTGCTGCCGTGTGATAGGCTGAATAGATAACTTGCAATTACAAGCAAGTGTACAAGTGTACCCATTAAATTGGCCACTGAGTATAATAATTTAGTGATATAGATGTGCAAGGACGAAATCAGAGCAGTGTTTCTAACTGGACTAATTTTACTAGCTTGATGAATTGGTGGAAAGTGCTTGGTCTAAGTTAATTCAGTGATGAAGCTGTTCAAATAAAGTGAATCAATAAGTTTAACATATTTGCACAAAGGAAAGGGGTGAGACAGCCAAAACTATAGCTCATAGGATGACTGAGTACATGAAGGGGTAGGCTAAGAGTTCCTTTACTTATTAGTCAGCTAACCCTACAGAAACCAAGGAACAGTTTAGGCTTGAAATTGGAAAGCAAATTAAGAAAGATAAGGCATAAAAAGATATGGGTAAATAAAACTGAAAATTGAGAAATGCTTTACAAGCACAGGAGTCGCTGAGCCATACAGCAGAGAAATAGACCCTTTGACTCAATTGGTCCATACCTAACAAGATACCCATTTGTCAGTCCCATTTACTTGCATTTCGTTCATATCCCTCTAAACCTCCCGAATCCATGTATCTGTGCAAGCGTATTTTAAATGATGTTAATGCACTGGCCTGAAACACTTCTTTGGCAGCTCCTTCCAAATACAGATCACCCTATGTGTGAAAACATTGTCCCTTAGGTTCAGTTTAGGTAATTTCATCCTCATATTAAACTGAAACCTCATAGTCTTAATTCCCCAAAGCTGTGAAAAAGACGGTGTGCATTCACCCTACCCAACTTATTTTTGGTATTAAAAACAAGGCACGCCAGCGACTATATTTCATAAGGATTCTGAGGAGATTTGGAATGTCAAAGTTCAAAGTACATATATGTCACTATATACATCCCTGAGATTGGTTTTCTAGCTGGCAAACTCAAAAAATGCAATAACCATAATAGAAACAATGAATGACTGCACCCAACAGGGTGGACAACCAGCGTGCAGAAGACAATTAACTGTGCAAAAACAAGAGATAAAAAGAAATAATACCAGAAATAATTAAGCATTAAGCATTGAGAACATGAGATGAAGAGTCCTTCACAGTGAGTCTATATGTTGTGGGAACAGTTCAGTGTTGGGGCGGGTGAAGTTCACCCCTCTGGTTCAAGAGCCTGATGGCTGACGGGTAGCAACAGTGAGTCCTGAGGCTGCTGCATCCTCTTCCTGATGGCACAGTGAGAAGAGGGTGTGACTTGGGTAGTGGGGGGGGGGGGGGTCGTTGATGATGGATGGGGCTTTCTTAAGACAACACTCAAGGATGGGGGGGGGGGGGGCTTTACCCGTGATGGACTGGGCCATATCCACTACTTTTTGCAGGATTTTCCGTTCAAGGGCTTTGGTGTTTCCATACCAGGCTGTGATGCAGCCAGTCAATATACTCGCACAATATAGTGTGAAGTTTGTCAGGTTTTTAGATGTCATGCCAAGTCTTTGCAAGCTTCTAAAAAGTATGTAATCAAAGGCTCCAGCAAATGTTGACAGAGGGCATTTAACTGGTTGCATCACCACCTAGTGCGGAGGGGCCACTGCACAGGAGTAGAAAAAGCTGCAAGTGATCGTAGCTCAGCCACCTCCATCATGGGCACTAGCCCCTCCCCAGCATTAAGGAAATCTTCAAAAGCTGATTCCTCAGAAAGGTAGCATCCATTATAAGGACCCCTACCACTCTGGGCATGCCTTTTTCTCATCGCTATCATTAGGGAGACGGTAGGAGCCTGAAGACACACGTTCAACATTTTAGGAACAATTTCTTCCCCTCTGCCAGCAGGTCCATGAAAAACATCTCACTACTTTGCTCAAAAATTTGCACTACTTATTTATTTTTGTTATGTAGTCCTATCTGTAACTTATTATGTCTTGCATTTTGCAGCCGCAAAACCACACATTTCATGACATACGTTTGTCAGTGATAATAAACCTGACGCCGATTGTGATTCTGAACCTTTAATAGCATCTCTCCTACAGCGGAGTGACAAAACCTGAATACACTATTCCAAATGTAGCTTCACTAACGTCTTGTCTAACTGCAATATTTCCTCCCATCTTCATGACTCAGTGTCCTGAACAATGAAAGCCAGCATGACAAAAGCCTTCTTCACCACCCTCTCCACCTGCATTACCACTTTCAGGGAAGTGGGTACTTGAGTATGGTGTCTTACTGTCTAGAAAATCAGCATCTGTCTAAAGGTAGAGGATCTGGATAAAAGAGCACTTTACAGAAACACAAGAGATTATGCAGATGCTGGAAATCTTGAGCAACACGCACAACATGCTGGAGGAATTCAGCATGTCAGGCAGCATCTATGGAGGGGAAGGAACTGTCGGCGTTTTGGACTGAGACCCTTTATCAGGACTGGAAAGAAAAGGGGGCAGAAGGCAAAATAAGAAGATGGGCAGAGGAGGAGGAACACAGGTGATAGGTGAGACCAGGTGAGGGGGAAGGTAGGCGATGATGTAAGAAGCTGGTCGGTGTCACGTAGAAGAGGTAAATGGCTGAAGACAAATCTAATAGGAGAGGACAACGTACCATTGAAGAATGGGAAGGAGGAGGGAAACTAGAGGGAGATGATGGGCAGGGGTGAGAAGGTAAACAGAATGGGGAATTGAACGAGAGGAGAGCAGAATAATTACTGGTAGTTGGAGAAATTGAGGTTCATGCTATCAGACTAGAGGCTCCCCAGACGGAATATGAGATATTGCTCCTTCAACCTCAGTTTGGCCTCATCATGGAAGAGAAGGAGACTAAGGACAGACGTGTCAGAATGGGAATGAGAAGTTGAATTGAAATGGGTAGCTTGCCTTTTGTGGTGGTCACAGCGAAGGTGATCAATAATGAGGTCCTCCAAATCTGTGTTGGGTCTCACCAATGTAGAGGAAGGAGCACTGGGAGCACCTGATACAATGGATGACTGAATACAACAGAATACTGCCATCTTCACAAAATAGACAATAATGCCAATATTGTGGTAAAACAGAAAAAATGTGAAATATTCAGAGAAAGATAAATACAACGAAAGAGATAGAGCACCTTTAAAAAGTGCACGTGATCAATCCACATGAAAAATATTTCTCTGCTGTTTAAATGAAGCAAGGAAGGAAATATGGAGGTTCAGTCCCACACTTTTCAGACCTCGCTGGCTCCAAAGTCCCTCATGATAGATGAATCATAATGTGAATCACAACGGATCCAAGGATGGGTGGTAAATTGAATCCAATATTGGTTTGGTGGTAGAAAACAAAGGGCAATGGTTGACAGGGAATTTTGTGACCTGAAGGCCTAATAAGCAGTAAGGTTCCATAGGGATCAGTATTTAGTGCCTGGGTTATACTCATAACTTCAATGTAAGTTAGAAGATATGATAAAAGCACTTAGAGATGATACAAGAATGGTCTGGTTGACTGTCAGTGGGAAAATTTAGATTGCAGAAGGTAATAGAGGGTTTGGTCTAATGAATGGTGAAGTGGCAAATGGAAGTCAATCTTCAGAGATGAAGTATTGTGTTGTGGAGGTACAAGAGGCAAAGGAATAAACAATGAATGAGAGGTGTGGAGAAAGAGGAAGCCTCCCCTCTATGGACACTGTCTATACTTCTCACTGCCTCTGTAAAACAGCCAGCAGGCATTCTCTGTTCTCCCCTCTCCCATTGGGCAGGAGAGAGAGAGAGACACCCCCCCCCCCCCCACCCCCTATACTCAGCCTATACTCCAATGTTACCAGACTCTGGAATGGACCTCTTGTACAATTAAATCAACTCCTGGCCTTGCAATCTACCTCAGTCTAATCTTGCCTTTTTAAGATTTAACCGCACTGCACTTTTTCCGTAGCTTGTACACTTCATTCTGCATTGTTATTGGCTTATTTTATCTCAATGTATTGATTTGATGTGCATGAACAGTAGGCAAGTTCAGCTTTTCACTATGTCTTGGTGCATATAACCATATCAACCAATACCAAAGCAAACATTGCAGGTTGAAGACCTTTCATCTGACAAGGAGCCTTCAACTTGGAGTGCCTGGTATATTCTGCTGAAAGGAGAGACCTTCAACTTGAAACTTAGTTCCTGGTTCTACGTATACTGCTTGTATTGCTAAGTGTCATAGAAAAATACAGCACAGAAATAGGCCCTTCAACCCATCTAGTCCATGCCGAAACATTTAAGCTGCCTAGTCCCGTCGACCTACAACCAGACCATCTCTCTCCAAACCCCTGCCATCCACATACCTGTCCAAATTTCTCTTAAACGTTGAAATCAAGCTCACATGCATCACTTGCACTGGCAGCTCATTCCACACTCTCATGGCCTTGAGTGAAGATCCCCAAAAGGGGCTGACACTCATTTAAGGACTTTTTTTATCCTGTTATTTCATGCTCTTCATTTACTGCTATTTATTTATATTTGCATTTGCAGTTGTCCATTGATCCTGTTTACATTTATTGTTCTCTAGAGTTGCTATGTATGCCTGCAGGAGAAGAATCTCAGGATTGTATGTGGTGTCATACATGTACTCTGAAAATAAATTTTACCCTGACTTTGATGTAGGTCACCAAGTTCTGAGATTTTGTTGCAATTCACTCATTACACCAATACTGCTTTTTAAAAAATATAAAACAACTTTTACCCAGATCTCCAGATTATTAGTGAAGTAACAACCCCAATAGTTTTGAGCTTCTTATTTTGACACTTCACTGCTAATTTTGGGCAGATGAAACTGACCCTTGAAATGGTAGAATTATTTGAAGGTACTTGTGCTAATGCCAGACTGGAAGAAAATCAAAATTAACATAATATTACATTTGTAATTTAACAAATTGGTAGTGTTGTGAATAATATAGAAGGTTGTAGGTTACAACAAGACATTGACAGGATGCAGGGCAGAGCTGAGAAGTGGCAGATGGGAAAGTGTGAAGTGATACACTTCGGAAGGTTGGGCTTGATGGCAGAGTACAAAGTTAATGGCAAGACTCTTAGAGTGTGGAGGAACAGAGGTATCTTCGGTTCCAAGTCCACAGATTCTTTAAAGTTGCTGTACATGATGATAAGAAGGTGTATGGTGCATTGCCCTTTGTTAGATGCAGGATTGAGTTCAAGAGCTGCAAGTACTTTTATAATCAGGAACATTTAATGTTAATCTTCCCAACATTAAATCTGCTGTTCCTGTTTCAGAACTTTATCCAATATAATATGTCGATAAATCCCTCAAAGTTGTAGTGCAAATAGATAGGGTAGTTAAGGTGGCATCTGGTGAGCTGACCTTTATTGGTTCAAGAGCTATGAGGTAAAGTTGCAGCTCTATAAAACTCTGGCTCGACCACATTAGGGGCATTGCATCAGTTCTTGTCATCTCATTACAGGAAGGATTTAGAAGCTTTAAAAAAGGTGCAGAGGTGATTTACCAGGATGCTGTTTGGGTTAGAGAGCATGTCTTATGAGAAAAGACTGAGTAAGCTAGGGCTTTTCTCTTTGGAGCAAGTGAGCATGAGAAAGAACTTGAAAGAGATGTATAAGATGATAAGAGGCATAAATAGAGTGGACAGACAATGCTCTCCCCCCCCCCCCCCCCCCCAGAGTGGCAACTGCGAATATGAGAGGGCAAAACTTTAAAGTGTTTGGAGGTAAGTATAGGGGGAATGTTAGAAGTAGCTTTTTTTAAACATGGAGTGGTAGGTACATGGAGCATGCTGCCTGACGCGGTGACGAAGGCAGATACAGTAGGGATATTTTAAAGAGTCTTAGATAGGCACATGGATGAAAGAAAAAAGGAGGGCTATGTGGAAGGGAGTAGGTTAAACGATCGGGGGCCAAAGGGCCTGTACTGAGTTGAACTGTTCAGTGGTCTAGACCAGGGATTCCCAACCTGGGTTCCACAGACCCTTTGCTTAGTGGTATTGGCCCATGACATAAAAAAGCTTGAGAATCCTTGCTCTAGAATGTACAGCAGCTCAAATCTGTTAATTTACATCAATAGTGTGCAAATTGTAACATCTTTGTGCACTTGTTACACTTTCCAATATCTTTTGCACAAATTTTGAAAATATAACATGTATGATGTAAATATTGGGTTAGTTTAGTCACATCATAAAGTTAACCAGTCTGTAGTAAGTCAATACGTAGAGGGAGAAGAACATTAACGTGTATCCATCCGTGCCTGCAAGGACATGCATCAAGTTCATCTCAATCCAGAGTTTTCAAGGGTAATATTATCAGCATAGCCAGTTTTCCTCTTGTCACATGTTCAGGCATTTAAACTTGCTGCACTAATTTCCAGGAGGTGGAGTTGTTTCTGAGAATCTGATCATCATGTCTGGCTCGGGTCTGGATCCAGTAATGGGACTGAAACATTAAAACATACACTGAAAATCCAGTGCGGGACTGAAGGAATGTTAGACAGTAAATCAAGTCAATGGGTTACTCTCTAATATGTACATAGACTCAGCGGCTAGTTTATCCGACACCTCCTATATCAAATAAAGTAGCCACTGAGCGTATGTTCATGGTCTTCTGCTGCTGTAGCCCATTCACTTCAAGGTTCGACATGCTTTGTGTTCAGAGATGGTCTTCTGCACACCACTGTTGTAACGTGTGGTTATTGAGTTACTGTCAGATTGAATCAGCCTGGCTATTCTCCTCTGAACTCTCTCATTAACAAGATGTTTTCATCCACAGATCTGCCGCTCACTAGATGTTAGTTATTTGTTTTTGTGTTTTTTTTGCACCATTCTCTGTTAACTCTAGAGGCAGTTGTTTGGGAAAATCCCAGGAGACCATTAGTTTGTGAGATACCCAAACCACCCTGTCTGGCACCAACAATTATTCCACAGCCAAAGTCACTTAGATCACATTTCTTTCCCATTCTGATGTTTGGCCTGAATACCAACTCAATCTCTTGACTGTGTCTGCATGCTTTTATGCATTGAATTGCTGCCATGTGATTGGCTGATTAGAGAGTTGCATTACTGAGCAGGTGTATAGGTGTACCTAATAAAGTGGCCACTGAGTGTAAAGTTTCCTACGGTAACAGTTGGAAGAGCAGAGTGGGTTTCTTTATGTTGTATTGAACAATTGCACCTATTAAATCTTACTGCAAGGACGATTTGTCTCTTATCATATTACTGTTTATCAGAGCTTGCTGCATACACGTTGACTGCTAACTTTCCTGTAACAGTGAGGATGTTTCATTGCTTTGGGGCATCGTCAAAGAGATGTGAGATGTGCTACAGAAATACCAGCTTGTCTTTTCTTTTAGTCAAGAGGTCAATATTGAGTAGAAAGAGAAACACTAGTTAACACCACATAAAGAGGAGTTCTAGGGAGAGGCTGTGTAGGCAGGGGCTTTATTCACTGGGAAGTAGGATACTGAGAGGTGACCTTATTGAGATGAGCACATTCATATCGGGTACAGATAGAGTGAATATGCTGTACTGTGCAAAACTCTTACGCATATATATCTAATAACAATTAGGGTGCCAGACTTGTGCACAGTTCTGTAATAATTTAATGTATTACACTGTACTGCTATCACACAAAAATATATTTCATGACATATGTGAATAATGATAAATCTGATTCTGATATGGATCTCTATTGTGGACTCATATCAGAGAGTGGGAAGGAGGCAGGGAGAAGGGAATCATGGTTGGGAAAAGAGGAAGGGAGATGGGAGGGACTGGGAAGCACCAGAGAGACATTCTGTACATCAATTGTTTGGAATCAAATGAGCTTGCCTGGTGTCTCAGGGCTGGATGTGTCTGCACCTGTGCCTCCCACCCCATCCCTGGCAATCCTCTGCCACTTGTCCCACACCCCTCCTGCGGCCTTCCACCCTCCCCATTCCCAACGTCCTTTGCTTCTGCCAGATTTATAATCTCATTCTCCACTCGAAGTTGACAAGCACAGTACTGTGTTAAAAGTCTTAGGCATCCTAACTATAAATATGTGCCTAGGACTTTTGCACAGAATCAGAAACAGGTTTAATATCATTGGCATATGTTGTGAAATTTGTTGTCTTTGCAGCAGCAGTGCAATGCAATACATAATAATAGAGGAAAAAAACAGTGAATTACAGTAAACATATATATTAACTAACTAAATTAAATAAGTGATACAAAATTAGAAATAAAAAAGTAGTGAGGCAGTGTTCATGGGTTCAATGTCCGTTCAGAAATTGGATGGCAAAGGGGAAGGATCTGTTCTTGAATCATTGAGTGTGTGCCTTCAGGCTCCTGTTGGTAGCAATGAGAAGAGGGCATGTCCTGCGTGATGGAGGGCCCTTAATGATGGGCGCTGCCTTTTTGAGGCATTGCTCTTTGAAGATGTCCTGGATACTACAGAGTCCAGTGCCAATGATAGTGCTGACTACTGTACATACTGTTTTTCCCCAGAGAAAGGGAATCAAAAACTTCAAAGGCACATCTTGAATATAAGAGGGAATAGATTTCAAAGGGACCTGACAAATGTCTTCTTCATGCAGGAAGTGATGAATATATGGAGTGAACTGCCAGAGAAAGTGGCTGAGGCTGGTATAATATCAACATTTAAAAAATATTTGGACAGGTTCATGGATAGGAAAGTTTTAGAGGGAAATGGACCAAATGTGGGCAGGTAGGACTTGCTGAGGTGGCATCTTGAATAAAATGAATGGGTTGGACTGAAGGGCCTCTTCCTGCATCATGCTTTATCTTGAGTGTAGATGGGAACAATCAGGGAAATGAATGACCATGTGAAGGAGACTCTATAACTATGATTTGAAAGGAATGTAGGGAGAGTAAAATGTAAATGATCTCAAACCTCTGCTGCCTTATGGCTGTACCCACTCATGGGGAAGGCTTCAAGAGTAAACCTTGAGGAAAACACTGGAGCTGGAGTCCCTAAGGCAGTCCTATGTTGAGCTTAATGCTGACTGGCAACTCCTGTGACGCTACTGGTGCCAAGCTGTGTTGATTTCTGCCGTTCCTTTGGATTCATCAGCTGTGTGGAGAGGGGGAGCCGGATGCATGGGCAACAGCAGCTCTCCATATTGTACTGCCCTGGCTTGCGTATCACGTAGACAGGTAGCATTCAACATCCATGGTCGACCTCAACCAACAGATGGCCCCAGTTTTGCACATATAGCTACAGCCTGCATGGAACTCAATTCACAGACTTTTTGGGCTATGAACTTAAGACAGACTCAGCTTCCATCCTGGTCTTGGGTGTGGTGAGGGGGATGCTCCTTAGCAACAGAATAGAATGAGAAAATGACCACTTTAGCAAGCTTTGAACAAATTCCCTCCCTCTGCTCTTCTTTCAGAGGCAAGACTAATTTAAAATAGGCATCATGAGTTCTTTGGGGTTAATGACAAATCTCCACCCATCTGTACCACTTCTTATAAGGCTTCATAAACTAAATCACAGCTGTACAAATCTCAAAACTTAATTCAAAAGTTAACTCACTGGACATTAAGAAAAATAACAAAATGCAACACCGTGACAAAATTAAGGTTGTTAATTTCGTTGATATTATATTTTATGATTAAGTAGTAACATAACATGGTAGTTACGTAACTGGGCTAATGTTTCTGGGACTAATTCAAATCCCATTACAGCAGCTGGGAAATTTAAATTCAAATGACTAAATGAATCCAAAATTTAAAAAAAACTGCTGTTGGTATGGTAACCATGGAACTATGAGATTGCTGTACAAACTTAAATGGTTCGCATGTGTGCTTCGGAGAAGGGAATCGATCATTCTTACCTAGTTTGGTTTGCAGATAACTTCTGACCATCAAATCTTTTAGCTGCCCTCTGAAATGGTCTGCCCCACCTCTCAGCTCAGAGCCAATTAAGCAATGGGGTGGGGGACATGTAGGATCAGAGGGAACAGCCTCGGAATACAAAGTCGTCCCTTTAGAACAGAGATGAGGAGGAATTTTTTTAGCCAGAGGTTGGCAAATCTGTGGAATTCACTGCCACAGATGGATGAGGGGGGCCAAGTCACTGGGCACATTAAAGCAGAGGTTGATAGGCTCTTGATTATTAAGGGCTGTAAAGGTTATGGGGAGAATAGGGTTCAGAGTGATTACAGATCAGCCACGATGGGATGGTGTGTCAGACTCCATGGGCCAAATAGCCTAATTCTACTCCTGTGTCTTATGGTGATCATCAACGTGATGATGATCCTCAGTTGCCCTCTGAAAGAGTCTGGGACACCACTCAGCTCAAGGCCAATTAGGACTAGGTATTAAGTGTCATTCTGGACAGTCTATGAACGGTTAAGACTAAGTAACTGGTTTGCCATTACCTTGTGCCGTAAAGGACTCCTCTAGACACCGAAGGTGAATCCAAGGCCTCTGTTGGTTTGGGCACCTTGTCCTTGTTCATCTGCTGTAGTATGGAGTTCAATTCACTAATGACGTTTGCCTTCGCGTCTGTGGCTGCTGGAGCCTTTATATCTGGCCCGTCGCCCCATAGCTTTGAGGTCCTCTGCTGTGGGGATTTAAGTGTTTCAGGTGGGATGGGACCTGGTGGTGGAGGTGGTGCAGGCGGTGGCATGAACAGACCATCAAAGTTTTCCTCTATTAAAGCGTCTTTGTAAATTGCATTATTTTTATTGATAATGGGCTTGACTTTTGGCTTTGGAGGGACTGGGGGCTTGTCAATGAGAAATGTTTGCCCATCTGCATAGACTGTGCAAGTATCTAGGTTCTCCCCTGCTTCAGAGGATAGCGTGGAGATACTGGAAACGGTGGAGACAGTGCTTGTCGTTTCCAAGTGGTGGTCACTGTTGCTGCGGCTATCCACCTCTTCGATCCCTGAATCAATAACGCTCTCGGTGGTCTCCCGTGGGGCAGCGGCAAAGTTTGAGGGCAATGAGTCGGAGAGACCTAGGGGCTTCTTTGCCTCGGGAGGCACACCGCCGCCCTCCTTCCTGACCGGTGGGGGCAGTGTGGCCGCTTTGTTCTGCCGCAGCAGATCGGACAGGGACGGGATGGCCGGTGGGTCCTCTGTGCTCTCGAAGCTGTTGGCGAACTCCAGCGGCGGAGGCAGTGGCTCGGTGAAGAGGAAGTCCTCGTCCACGTCGATGGAGGCCAGCGGCGGTGGCGGGATGCGGAATGGCAGCACGGCTGGGTCTTCGACGGAACTGACAGTGATGATGGTCTTGGCTGCTGCTCCCTGCCGGTCCCAGGCGGTGCTCGCCGGCGGGTTCCCTGCCTCACCTTCCGCGTTCCTGCCCTCCTCCCGGGGCTTGGTTCCGGCCTCCGAGTGCAGCATCAGCAGCCCGGCCGAGGCCTCGGGCCCATCGCCAGGCGCCACTTTCTTCTCGTCACCCTTCTTCTTCTCCTCCTCCTCCTTCCCCGTGTCTATCTCCGCTTTCGGGTGGACTTCCTTCCTCGGAGCCGCTGGGGTTGGGTTTGCTTTGGCCGAGCTCGAGGCCGAGGCTGCTGTCTTTGTGTCGATATAGAGGGGCTTGGTGAGCTCAGATTTGGCGGGTTCGGCTTTTCCGGCATTTTGCAGAGGCTGATCTTTCGTTGCCCGCCCTCTTGCCGCCAATGCCATGGCCAAAGGGGTGTTGGAATCCAGCGCTTTTCCCGTTACCGGGTGCACGTAATTACTGTTATCATTGGGAATGTTGGACGCACTCACTGCATTTCCATCGTTGCACTCGATGTCTTCCTTCTTTGAGGCGATGTTCAGTATCCTCGAGCTGGTATGCGTCCGCTGAGTGTTGGTTTCCGTGCTGCTGTAATTGGTGCCGCTGGCTTTGGACAACGGCACCATGAGGTGACTGTACCGCTCCTCATTGCCGAACATCCCTTCGTCAATCGACTTGGAGTGCCTCAGCCGCCCGCTGGGCACCAGCCCCACATCTTCGTCCCCCATGTCCGTCGAGAGGAAGGCGGGGGAGTGGCGCTTAGCTTCTATCCTCTTCTCCCTGTCCCTCACTGCCCCAGCGATCGCCGCCGCAAACGGGTTACAGAAGCCATCGTCGGGCCTGAGGTGGCCCTGATGCTCCGAGACCTGGGTGTCGATTTCCATGCTACTCCCCTGGCTGCTTTTGCCGCTGCTGCTGGTAGAAGGCTCCTTCACAATGATGGTGGGGATGGGGATTGAACACGTTTTCTCCGGACTGTCTTCCACTTTGGATTGCTTCACCAGCTGGCCTTTCCTTCTGGCCGGCTTGGCAGGGACGTACACGGCCTTATTTCCAGTGGTCCCGACATCAGAGTATGGGTTCTCCGGCATGTTGCCCCTCCTGTTACGCATGGTCTGGTGTGAGCTAGTGTTAGGCTTGTACTGGTCCTCAGAATCCACGGAATACTGTTGGGAATCTTGCCGGTAATACATGGCTTTCTTCTGCCTCTCTGAACTAATTGTTCCTGTGCTCTCTGGTCTGTTGGAATTATGGGTTCTTAACCCAGAGTTATGATTGAAGCCCGGCTTTATTGTACCATAACTCCGTGGACCAGAGGGCTTGGGTGTGTTGTAAGGTGGTGAAGGAGGGGAAACTGATGGGGGAGGTGGGATATCTTCAGCGGTATCTGGCATCGACAAACTTCTGGTAAATTTCAGTAGTGGAGGAGCTAAGAATTGTTTCTCTTCTTCTAACATACCTGCGCACACACGGAAAGAGCTCACATTAATATCATTTGGTAGGTGGATATTTAGGCTCTAAATTGAAACAAGTTCCTTTTGGCAAACAATATTTCTTACAGCAACAGTGATAGACTTTGGTAGCCTGATCTCGAGACTGTTAGTGTTTGGCCCAGCAATCTAAATCCATATTAGGGATTGGGATACAATGATGTTACCTCACAGTGGATTCAGAAAGATGTACCCCATTACTTCAGCATGCTTAGAGACACAAGCCTTCAGATACTAGAATCAGGAGCAAAAGACAAACAAGTGGAGGAGCTCAATGGGTCAGGCAGAATCTGCGGAGGGAAATGGACAACTGACCAGTCCTACATTATTAAGAATTCATGCAATCACCATGTTTGGGCCTATTTTTGGGGTTAGGACCTTCAGCGAACATTGGCTTCAGCAATCAACCTTCAGATCTGAATATGGATTGTAGATAAAATTTAAAGTGCATCTCTGAACAGTAATATGCAGACTAGGAGACAGGAATTTAAGGATTGCACTTACATGAATCCAATCGACATCCCGTTACATGAATATGACAGTAAAGAACACTTACTTTGTGTGTGTGTTGGAGGGGAGATCCTGGCATTTGAAACTGTTACAAGTAGCTCAAAAGAAGCATTACGAGGGCATTGTAACTAGAGAAACTGTCCTGTTATCTTTGTTCTTTAATACATAAAAGTGTGCTGCAATGTTAGGTCAGTGCGTCTCCCTACCTCAATTCTAAAGGTCTGTCAGCTCATTTGCAAATGTGTGTATCGAATAAAAAGACTAAATCTACCAGCTGTGTCTCTCTGGTAACACTGTTCATGTTACAACATACCAATCCAGTTGAAGTGTCTCGACTCAAAGCATCATCTCTCTACAGTATATCTCTCTACAGATGCCGCCTGACTCTTGAGTTCCTCCACCAGTTTGAATTTTGTTTCTGTTTAAGCATGTTTACATTGGGAACACAGATAACGTCAAAGTGCAAGGACACTTACAATGAACACTGAAATTACTGCAGGATAGATTCCCTTAACATTCATGATCCTTGTCCAAAAGCACATCATTTATTTCAATGGATGTATAAAGAGGTAAACAGTAGATAGGGTAGGTAGAATCTAGAACCTATTCCCGAGCTGGAGGTGTCAAATGCTAGAAGGGGAAAGGAGAAATCTGAAAGGAGATTTTGTTTTTACACACAGATTGTTAGGTGCTGGGAATTTGCTGCCAGAAGCAGCTATGGCAGGCAATGTTTAAGAGGCAGGGAACAGAAGAATACAGACCACGTGCAGGCAGATGGGATTAGTAATATTACAGTGGGCTGAGGGGTCTGTTCCTGTGTTGTTCTGCTCTGTGTCCTGTGAATAAACAGTAGGAACTAGCATGCATAGAACTTGATGCAGACAACTCATCTCCTGTAGTCGTTGCTTTTATGGAGAAAAAAAATCACTCATTGATAATATGGCTGAGATGTTAATGTGTACGGTGCAATTTTCTCTCTCTAGTATTGTAAAGGAGGCAATAGCAGATTTACTTTTAATGGGTTACCAATTTCATTAAAATACTGGAGCCTTGATTTGGTTCCAGGCTATTAAGCATTTACACAATGATACTTGTCAAAGGTAATTTCTTGCCTTGTATGTCTGGGAAAGTGTGACATAAATCAAGGCAGCCAAAAGCTTTCAGTAATTAGCGTGCTGGAATCTAGCTTGCTAGTGTAAATGAAAGAAGCAGGATTATTCACTGGTTAATGGCCTATAGCTCCAGTTTTATGCAGGAAAAAAAATCCAGGCATGGTTTTTCAAAGGCAGAGAGGCACATTCCCCAAATTCCAATCTCAGCTCAAAGCAGAAGAGCAGGAAACACTACCTTCCAGGGTCGGTGACTCAGCTGGGTCAAGAAAGATTGGCAGTGGATCGGGGAAATAGCGTGGACATTATTTTTAAAAAAACTCAAACGTAAATTATGCAAAGAACTGGTTTTAAACTTCATATGCACATCTTCGATATAACAAATCAATGCAACATTAAAAATCCATAAATAATTGTGTTGAAGTTAACACAAGCCAAGCTTTGGCCATATTACCTATAGATTTCTGCCTTCGCATAGTTCCACGTGGAATTTCTAGATAGGGGCTGTTATGACTCCCTGGGACTGTAGGAGGCATTACAGCAATACCCTGGCGATCATAGATTGACTGGAAATAGAAAAAGAAGGCTGGTTACTCCACTATTAATAACGTTAACTGTTTGATTTAATACTGAACCGCTTTCTGGCAGGCTGCCTAATACAGGCCTAGGACAACCACGTCTGCCTCCCCCCCCCCCACCCACCTCCACTCTCACACAGAATAAATTCAGGTTACGTTATGAGGAGAGGTTACCGTAACACAGAATCAGAATTAGGCCATTTGATCACAGCCAATTTATTTTCCCTCTCAGCTCAACCCCATTCTCCTGCCTTCTCTACTTTGACATCCTTACTAATCAACAACCTAACTCAAACTCTGCCTTAAATATGTAAAACCAGAAACCAGGGTTGCATTCTCTGGATTTCAAAACATTGAATTTTGCAAGATATCATGAGAAGTCGGTAGGGTAGATGGAGAGACATGCATCATCATGGTCTCCCACTGTCCAGGCTATATCCTGTCCTCAATGTTGTCATCAGGTGAAGGTTCAGGAGAGTGAAGACTCACACTTCAAGTTTCTTCCCCAATGTTATCAGGTTTTTGAACCGACCTGAAAAACGCTAATATCTCTATAAGACTATAGGATATTACACAGAATTACTCCATTTGGCCCATCAAATTATTCAATCATGGCTGAGCAAACACGAGGAAATCTGCAGATGCTGGAAATTCAAACAACACACACAAAATGCTGGTAGAACACAGCAGGCCAGGCAGCATCTATAGGGAGAAGAGAAGATTTAAACTTCTTCAGTGTAGGCATCACTGGCAGAGGCTTCGCAGTAGTGAATTATAAATCATATTATAAATCCCTATAAATCATGGCTGAGATTTTGTTTTCCTTTATTGACCCCATTCTACCACCTTCCTGATATAACCATTAGTCCTCTTACAAATCAAAAACATATCAATCTTTGTCTTAAATACTCTGATGATGTGGTCTCCACAATCTTCTGTGGCAACAAATTCCACAGATTATTTTGGACAACATTTCTTTTGTCTCTTTCAACTTGTACTAGTGTCATAATGTTTATTTGGTGGCATACGTTATGTATAATTTATATTAATTTATAATAACTTAAATTCTGTTAACTTACCGTTGTCACTTTCTTTAATGTACTTGCTGCTCCTGCTAAAAGCCAATCTTCTTAGTGATTATGCCCTGTGATAATAACTTGAACTTGGAAACTGGAGAATATGCTTGTGGTTTTTAAGAAATGTTGATCTACGGACTACAGCCTAAAATTTACAGCCCAGCTTTTCAGGAATGAATTTACAAATTTGGAACTCTTGTCTATAGTAGATAAGGTGTTAGCTTAGGGACGACTCATGTAGCAGCAGTACGCTCAATGGATACCATTAAATATTCTCGTTTCAGCCTGATACAGCTAAAAAGCACAACTGCTTCCAAAGTCAGTACAGTCAACAAAGATGTCTTAATGCATTTAAACGAACTATCGCTGTTTAAAACTGACGGAAAAAATGCCAATTGGGGACAGTTTCGTCTGCACAGGATTCCATGCAGAAAGCGTAGCTGTTGATCAGGGATAGAAGTGCGTTTTAGGAAACAGGGTTTTAAGTTCCCAATACCGACTATCTTGCAGGCATATGTGCAGTCTCTGGTGAATAAAATTGATGATCTCAGAGCTGTGGTGCTGAATCAGAGGGACATTAGGACCGTGTGTGTCCTTTGTTTCACAGAATCCTGGTTAATTCCTTCTGTACCGGATGCAGCAATTCAGATCGATGGGTTTACTATACACTGTCAGGATAGGTCTATAGAGTTTCTCAAAAGCAGAGGTGAAAGAGTATGCTTCATGATCAACTCTTCTTGGTGCACAAATATATCAGTGCTGTCTCAATTCTGCTCACCAGATCTGGAATATCTAGCAGTTAAGTGCCGTCCTTTTTACCTACCATGGGAGATTTCCAGGACCATTTTGGTAGCAGTACACATTCCACCTCAGGCCAATGTCAATCAGGCTTTAGATGATCTGAGTGATGGGATCAATGTGCACAAAACAGTGTACCCTAACACCTTCACCATCGTTTTGGGGGATTTTAACTAGGCCAGTCTGAAAAAAATCACTAAGCAATTACCATCAACAGATCACTTGCAATACCAGAGGAAACAACACTGGACCATTGCTACACCACCATCAAGAATCCTTACTGTGCTGCTCCACGCCCTCACTTCGGGAAGTCTGATCACCTGGCTGTACTTCTACTCCCTGAGAATAGGCAGAGACTGAAGACTGCAGCACCAGCAGTGAGGACCAAGAAGGTATGGACAAGGGAAACACAGGGGTGCTTACAGGACTGCTTTGAATCGGTGGACTGGACTGTATTCAGCTTCAAACCTGGATGAGTATGCTGTAGTTGTTACTGACTTCATTAAAACCTGTGTGGATGAGTCGGTGCCTAGAAGGACTTACTGTATGTTCCCAAACCAAAAGCCATGAATGAACCAGGAGGTACGTCGTCTGCCAAAGGCTAGATCTATGGCATTCAACTGTGGTGACCCAGGCCTGTACCAGAAAACCAGGTATGATTTGCGGAGGGGTATTTCAAGGGAGAAGTGACAATTTCGATCAAGGTTGGAGGTGATAGCGGATGTACGACAACTCTGGCAGGACTTGCAAGACATTACTTCCTACAAAGACAAACCCAATAGCATGAATGGCAGTGATGCTTCACCACCAGATGAATTCAACACCTTTTATGCCCACTTTGAAAGGGAGAATATAACTACTGCTGTTAAGATCCCTGCTGCACCTGATGACCCTGTGATCTCTGTCTCAGAGGCCAATGTTAGGCTGTCTTTGAAGAGAGTGAACCCTTGCAAGGCGGAAGATCCCGATGGAGTACCTGGTAAGGCTCTGAAAACCTGTGCCAACCAACTTGCGGGAGTATTCAAAGACATTTTCAACTTCTCACTGCTATAGGCAGAAGTTTCCACTTGCTTCAAAAAGGCAACAATTATACCAGTGCCTAAGAAGAATAATGTGAACTGCCTTAATGACTATCACCCAGTAGCACTCACAGTGATGAAATGCTTTGAGAGGTTGGTCATGACTAGACTGAACTCCTGCCTCAGTAATGACCTGGACCCATTGCAATTTGCCTAACTCCACAACAGGGTAACGGCAGATGCAATCTCAATGGTTCTTCACATGGCTTTAGACCACCTGGACTACACAAACACCTATGTCAGGATGCTGTTCATTGACTATAACTCAGCATTTAATACCTTCATTTCCATAATTCTGAGTGAGAAGTAACAGAACCTGGGCTTCTGTACGTCCCTCTGCAATTGGATCCTTGACTTCCTAACCGGAAGACCACAATCTGTGCGGATTGGTGAGAGCATCTCCTCCTTGCTGACTATCAACACTGGTGCACCTCAGTGGTGTGTGCTTAGCCCTCTGCTCTATTCTCTCAATACCCATGACTGTGTGGCTAGGCATAGCTGAAATACCACCTATAAATTTTCTGATGATACAACCATTGTTGGTAGAATCTCAGATGGTGATGAGAGGGCATAGAGGAGTGAAATATGCCAACTAGCGGAGTGGTGTCACAGTAACAACCTGGCACTCAACATCAATAAGACAAAAGAGCTGATTGTTGACTTCAGGAAGGTTAAGACGAAAAAACACATACCAATCCTCATAGAGGGATCAGAAGTGGAGAGAGTGAGCAGTTTCAAGTTCCTGGGTGTCAAGATCTCTGAGGATCTAACCTGGTCCCAACATATTGATGCAGTTATAAAGAAGGCAACACAGTAACTATACTTCATTAGGAGTTTGAAGACATTTGACATGTCAACAAATACACTCAAAAACTTCTATAGATGTCCAATGAAGAGCATTCTGACAGGCTGCATCACTGCCTGGTATGGGGGTGGGGGCCTACTGCACAGGACCGAAAGAAGCTGCAGAGGGTTGTAAATTTAATCAGCTCCATCTTAGGTACTAGCCTACAAGTACTCAGGACATCTTCAAGGAGTGGTGTCTCAGAAAGGCAGCGTCCATTATTAAGGACCTCCAGCACCCAGGGCATGCCCTTTTCTCACTGTTATCATCAGGAAGGAGGTACAGAAGCCTGAAGGCACACTCTCAGCGATTCAGGAACAACTTCCTCCTCTCTGCCATCCGATTCCTAAATGGACATTGAACCCTTGAACATGACCTCAACTTTTTGAATATATATTATTTCTGTTTTTTTGCACGATTTTTAATACATTCCATATACATATACTGTAATGGATTATTTATTTATTTATTTTCCTTCTATATTATGCATTGCATTGAACTGCTGCTCTTAAGTTAACAAATTTTCACGACACATGCCAGTGATAATAAACCTGATTCTGATTCTAATACTGTTTGATTCTTGTTAACGAAAGGAGGACAAACGCTAACCCTTTAATAGCAGGTCAACTCATCATAAAATTCATTCAATTTAAGAAAGTAAGTTTGTAAAAGAATCAATAGATGACAAATAGAAATACTGTTTTTTTATTATTTTACTTATTTAGAAAGACAATGCAGAATATACCCTTCTGGCCCAATGAATCCCACTGCGCAGCAATCCACCTAGCCAGGACAATTTGCAATGAGCACTTAACCTACTAACTGGTACGTCTTTAGACTGTGGCTGGAAAACGGAGCACCTGGAGGAAACTGAAGCTGTTGTAACAATCATTTGACTTTATGTGTCATACATAAAATCAGTTTCAGTACAATCGGAGGCCCGCTCAAGCTTATGAATGTCTGAGTTAGGTTTGATCCATAAATACAAACGACTTCACGGGAGACCTGGTGGTATGGATTTGTTAGCTGCTGTACGTCAGCACGCATCTTCTACCACCTGGGCACTCAGTTCGTGGCTGCATTTCTGACGTTCTGCTTAGGAATCGTTCACAGGAATGGAATCCTGCTGTAACCTGGCAACGACATGTGCAATAATTGCCTTGTGTGAACAAATGCTCTGTGGCCTTACAACACTCTGCAGAATGGAACTTGGCCAGAGAGTTTGCTGGTCAATTAAGCTATATTTAAATCAGAATTAGATTTACTATCACAGAAATGTTGATAAATCTGTTGTTTTGTGGCAGCAGTACAATGCAATACATAAATACTGTATATTCTACAAATTACAATAATTTATATGTATATGTATGTGTATGAGTAATTTATATGTGTATGTATGTATGACAAGTGATTGTTGTGACGCATCTATAGTGTGGTAGTGTAGTGGGTAGTGCTTGTTGCTCTCACTCACAGCTTCTACTGCTGGCTAGCAGTCACACAAAAAGGAGAGCTGAATGCCCAAGTCTCTCCCTCCCAACACATAGCCTCTCCAACAGTAAGCCTCATGTAGTGCCTCCTTGCTGACGACAAACAGATGCTGAATTCCTTTCGGACTAATGCTGAAGTACAGAAGATGGGGAGGAGGTCTGGCCCCTGCACACATAGCATGGCGTGCAGACACGCCCTGGTGCTCGTGAACCAATCGCCAGCTATAGGTAAATAGCCCCACTGCCTTATGAGCAGCCTTGGAAGAGATGAAGGCTACGAGAATAAACCCAAACAGAAAATCCGGAGTGGAGCCCCTAAGGCGGCTGGACGTCACTGAACATCCTTCCAGCAGCTCCTGCAGCCAAGCTGGCGCCAAACGTATTGCTTCACTTTCCTCTGGACTGCACCAGTGAGACCGAGGGCAGGGGTATCTCAACGAATGGGGGTCCCAGGACCTCCTTACCTTCTGACCAGGCTTGCACCCTGAAGAGGTCAGCTCTACAACAGACTGACCCATAGCGCACACCCATTGTCCCTCGAGACAGATGGATGCCATTGTTATATATATAAAAGAAGTGCAAAGAGAGAACAAAAATAGTGAGGTAGTGTTCATGGTTTCGTTGTCTGTTGAGAAATCTGATGATAGAGGGGAAGAAGCTGTTCCTAAATAGCTGAGACTATGCTTTATGCTTTCTGGCTCCTGTGCCTCTTCTCTCTTGGTAGTAATGAGAAGAGAGCTTGTCTTGGGTGGTTGGGGTCCGTCATGATGGATGCTGCTTTTTTGAGGCATCAGTTTTTGAAGATGTCCTCGATGGCGCCTCAGTAGAATTTAATAAAATATCCTTGCTGTAAATTTGAATTTAGATAACAGAGTTTCTTGCGTACTGCTTCAGCAACCAGAATACTATCTGTGTGGAGTTTGCACATTCTCCCTGTGACTGCATGGGCTGCCCAGGAGTACATCAGTGTATTTACACATTACAAATCTCTGCACGTTGGCAGGTTCTCTGACTGCTGTTATTCACCCCTTCTTTGGGTGAATTTGATGGATAGTAGATTATTGGGAAAAATCAGGGAATGGGACTGGTCTGAGAGCAGTTAAAGACTTGATAGACAGAGGGCGAGTTCAGGCCAGAGACTGGAGATTGGCGGTCCGGGGCCAAGGACCGGAGGCCAGGAAGTGGCCTGTCCTGGCATAAGGGGCTGGGAGGATATGAAAGGGGCTTGGCTTGCTTTTGTTGCCTTGTTTTGTTCTGTTGTTGTTGTCGCTGCTTGTGTTGCTCTGTATTCTGTGCTGTTGTGTTGAACATTGTGGGCACACAATGTTGGCACTGGAAGGTGTGACGACAACTGTGGGCTGCCCCCCAGCAGATCCTTGGGTGTGTTGGTTGTTAACGCAAATGATGCATTTCACTATATGTTTCCACGTACGTGCAATAAATAAATCTGAAACTGATGGACAAAGAGTCCTCAGGTTCATATGAGAACTTAGATTTGAAGCAAACTCTTAGGCACCATAAAGCAAGGGTCTACTCACATTTGCATCTGCAGTTGAAGGAAAGCACCTGCTGGATGGACGCTGTTTGATTGTTGCAACTCGTGAGTCGACCGTCGCATTTTCCGCAGCCCTTGACTGTTTGGGATTTGATACTATTTCATCGAGCTTGTCTGTGGAAGGCAGGGAATGGTTCAGTCACCACTTACGGTATTCCCAAGGGAAAGCAGAAGAGCAATTTCTGCAAATTACGCCAATATATCAGACAACACTTTCATGCGTACTATCGAAATGCAAATTCCACACAACTGCAAAGTCACATTACTATTGCACAAGCAGCATGCATTGTTAATTCATGCATGCATCAATTTTCTTTTTACTTAGTGTGGTTTGAAAAGCAGTCCTCCTCTTCAAACCCTCTAAATGTGATGGATCAAGATCTGTGGTGATAAGGAGATGAAAAAGGAGATGATAAGGTTTAGGAAGAGGTACAAAATAATACACATTAATTTTGTTTTCATTTCATATCAGAACAGTAAAAGATATTACTTTAAGAACCAGAGGGGGTAACTTCACTTGCCCCATCACTGAACTGTTCCCATAACCTATGGACTCACTTTCAAGGATTCTTCATCTCATGTTCTAGATATTTAATGCTTATTTATTTATAATAATAATGAATTTATTTATTATTTTCTTTTTTATTTGCACAGTTTTGCACAGTCTTTTGCATACTGGTTGTCCACCCTGCTGGTGTGGTCTTTCATTGATTTTATTACGGTTGTTCGATTTATTCAGTATGTCCACAAGAAAGTGAATCTCAGGGTTGTATATGGTGACAATAAATTGATCATAGCATTACTTTGGAACATTTGCAACCTTTGTGGAGTCATCAGTAAAGTTGAAGAACAGTCAGTTATTTAAGGAAGAGTAACCCACTCTTCAACAAATAGAGGAATCTTCAAAATTGAAAATGATGACAAGTCTGAAAAATTTCAGCTTTGTTGAGTAAACATGGATGACCACCTTTGAAACACAGAATCCGAGGGGAAATTTAACAGAGGTGCACAAAATTATAAGACGGCTATAATGGTGAGTGAGAAGGATCAATTTCTCTTGGCAGAAAGGACAATAATTTGGAGACAATTCAATTTGTGAAAATGTTAATGGAAATTCAGGATCTGGAATTCACTGACTGAAAAGATAATTTGGATACCAAATAAATTCTTTATATTGTTGGAAGGTTCCTGGATGAGTACAAGAAGAATAATGCATCAAGACATGGGAAATGTAGAAACCTAATATCTGGTTTGACCATCAATGAAGTGCCTCTTTCACCTCAGATGGTTGAGGAAGTTTGGTAGGGGCCCCAAATCCTAAAAACTTCTTACAGGGGCACAACTGAGAGCATCCTGACTGGCTGCATCACTGCCTGGTATGGGAACTGTACCTCCCTTAATCGCAAGACTCTGCAGAGAGTGGTGTAGACAGCCCAGCGCATCTGTAGCTGTGAACTTCCCATGATTCAGGCCATATACAAAGATAGGTGTGAAAAAAGTGCCCAAAATCATTGGGGACCCAAGTCACCCCAACCATGATCTATTCCAGCTGCTACCATCCGGGAAATGGTATCGCAGCCTAAAAGCCAGGAGCAACAAGCACCGGGACAGCTTCTTCCACCAGGCCATCAGGCTGATTAATTCACGCTGATTTGAATGTATTTCTATGTCATATTGACTGTTCTATTTATTATAAATTACTATGATTGCACATTGCACATTTAGACAAATATGTAAAGATTTTTACTCCTCACGTATGTGAAGGATGTAAGAAATAAAGTCAATTCAATTCAATTCCATTCAATTCAAAATCCAAAAAGCCCTTGGCAATGTAAATTATGACTAAAAGGATATAGACTCAGTGGTCAATTTATTAGGTACATCTGTACACCAGCTCATTAATAGAAATGTCTAATCAGTCAATCATGTGGCAGCATCTCAATGCATAAAAGCATGCAGACATGGCCAAGAGATTCAAATGTTCAGACCAAACATCAGAATGGGGAAGAAATGTGATCAAAGTGACTTGGACCATGAAATGATAGCTGGTGCCAGATGGGGTGGTTTGAGTATCTCAGAAACTGCTGATCTCCTGGGATTTTCATGCACAACAGTCTCTAGAGTTTACAGGGAATGGTGCAAAGAAAAAAACATCCAGTGAGTGGTAATTCTGTGGATGAAATTGTCTTGTTAATGAGAGAGGTCGGAGGAGAATGACCAGATTGGTTCAAGCTGGCAGGAAGGTGACAGTAACTCAAACAAACACTTGTTGCAACAGTGGTGTGGAGAAGGGCATTTCTGAATACACAACACATCACACTTTGAAGTGGACGAGCTAAGGCAGCTGAAGACAGTGGCCTCTTTATTAGGTACAGGAATGAAATATCATCTGTTCACTTCTTTCTGTGGATGCTGCCTGACCTGCTGAGTTCCCCCAGCAAGGTGTGTTTGTTCCTCTAGATTCCATCATCTGCAGAATCTCTTGTGTTTTTATGATAAGACTTATCCTTTTTTTCAGGGGAAAAGTGCCTAGAACTAGAGGGCAGAGATTTAAGGTGAGAGGTAGCAAATTTAAAAGAGACATGAGGGACAAGTTTTTCCACAAAGGATGGTAAATCTTTGGAATGCCCTGGAAGCAGATACTAATACAACTCAAAAAGGCACCTGGACAGATACTTGGATAGGAAAGGAGTAGAGGGAACTGAAGAAGGGTCTCAGCCCGAAACGTCGACTGTTTACTCTTTTCCCTAGATGCTGCCTGGCCTGCCGACTTCCTCCAGCATTCCGTGTGTCTTGCCTTGAGAGAGATATGGGTATAATGTGGACAAATGGCATTAGGCAGATCGACATTATGGTTGACATAGATGAGGTGAGCTATAAGGGGCTTTTCTGAGGTTTAACATTTCTGTAGCTCTATGATTCATGAACTTTCTAAAGTGACGGTTGCAATCTGTAGCTTCTTCTGCCTGGATCCCTGCAAGCAAAGATCAACTGCTGATTGACATTTTGCAGCAACTGTAATGACCTTATTATTAAGTCAAAAACTAATGAAACATATAGAACGATGATCAAAGGAACTTGACAACTGTACCTATATAAATGGGAGCTTTTGTGTTTTGATTAGATTAATAAGTATCAAATTGGACAAACAATTGTGCAGGTTACCAGAAGAAATGAATAATTCAATAGGATGCTATTTTCATGGCAAGCACATGCTGCACCACTGGGAATTTTAGAAAGGTTTATAATTAAGTGGAAATGCTCTGTAGCACGTGGATCTCGTTACAAAAGAGCATTCTGAAATCCTGAAATATGGGAAATCAGAATGTGATTGCATCTATAGTTTTTGGCCTGCTCTGAATGATGAAATTAAGAAAAGGAGTAAAAGGGATGTCATCTCATGAATACTTAATTCCATTAAAATAGCAGAGCATGAAATTCGCCGTGAGCATAGTAACCATTCATAACATTGGCAACTGAGCTCGGCTCCTCAAAAGATTTATGGGATGGTGTCATTCTGCCCTGAATCACGGGTAATACATGTACAAATTCATAATCTACTCAGCAGGGAGGATCCACGACACAACTGATTGGAAGCCAGTGTGAAATCTCACTTAGTGTATTTCAAGTTGAACTCTAGCACAGGCAAATGACAATAATGTTGAACTTGGAACATGCTTTATCCTGCAGATTTGCAGCACAGTATGCCTTTGATTTCATTCACTTACCGGTCCTCTTTTTCCGTAGCGTTGCTTGGAAAGTGAAAGAGAAGGAGGTAAATACGTTTTAATAATCGCATATTCTGTTGCTGATTGATAGTGAAATCTCTTTCATAATTCAGAAGACACAGGAGCAGAATTTGACCATTCAGCTCATCGAGTCTTCTCCACCATTCCATCATAGCTGATTTATTATCCCTCTCTACCCTGTTCTCCTGCCTTCTCCCCGTTACCTTTGGCACCTGACTAATCATGAGCCTATCAGCCTCCTTGTATTCAGAGGTGGTGCCCTCTGGTCCCAGCCTCCACTACTAAAGAAAACATCCTCTCCATGTAAACTCTATCTAAGCCTTTCAACATTTGGTAGGTTTCAATTAAATCCCACCCCTACCCCCCATTCTTCTAAACTCCAGTGAGTACAGGCCCAGAGCAATCAAATACTGCCCACAGATTAACTCTTTCATTCCTGGGATCATTCTTGTTAACCTCCTCTGGATTTTCTCCAATGCCAGCACATCTTTTCTAAGATAAGATACCCAAAACTGCACACAATTCTCCAAGTGCAATCTGACCAATCCTTTATAAAGCCTCAGCAATACATCCTTGTTCTTATATTCTACTCCTTTTGAAATGAATGTGAACATTGCATTTGCTTCCGCAGATTGGTTTGGCTTAGGAGTGTAATGAGAACTTCTCCATCTCTGGTGCCTTGACCTGTGATGCAAGTCAGGGCTTTGATCTACTTCCGCCGGTTGTTTTTAGTGCATGGAGACTCTCTGAACAAATTTCTGGACAGTGTTGAAAGACCGATTTTAAAGATAAGGAAAAGATGAAAGATTAGCTTTATTTATCACAGCTACATCGAAACATACAGTGAAATGCATCATTTACGTCAAATCAATTCAGCAAGGATTATACTGAGCTTTGGGCACCAATATAGCAGCACAACTCACAACTCACATGTCTTCTGGGTTGTGGAAGGAAACTGGAGCATCTGGAGGAAACCCATTACGATCAGTGTTTGATACCCGCTGCAGTTTGTAAGGAACGTACAAGTTCCTTACAAACTGCAGTGGGTATCAAACACTGATCTTCCAGCCGGCGTAATAGTGTTATGCTAAGCACTACACAATGCTAACCATGTCACCTGTTTTTGGTAGAATAGACCTTTCAATGATACAAAATCTCAGCAGGAATGATCACTGGAACCAGTCTAGGTAAATTGGACCTGAAGTCCAGTTATTACAACTCAGTCTTATAGATGTCTTAAGCTCACAGGAAGTATTCAAGCCCAGAGTTCCCTTACGATATATGTACTACACAACACTGTGTGACCAGAATGTTTTTCAACAGGTCAAGCAGTATCTGTGGAGGCAAAGGCAAAGTAAACTTTCTGGTAATTGGTGAGTTCAACTTCATGGGACAATTGTGGGGGAGATGCAGAGAAATGTACATAGAAATGGGATCTACAGAGTTTTAATGTGTTAACAGGCCAGTGAATCCAGCTCCTGGTGTCATCAAAAATGCTTACAAAAATTAGAACATACAACCCCTCCCTCCTTCTACAGCACAGAAATATACCCTTCAGCCCAAAATGTTGTGCAAACTAATTGAACTAGTAATTAAATACACTGGTCCATGGCCTCCTCCTGTGGCACAATGAGGCCACAGTCAGGTAGAGGAACAACACCATATATTTCATCTGGTTAGCCTCCGGTCTGATGGCATTAATATTGATTTCTCTTTCCAGTAAAAAAAAATCTTATTCCTCCCGCTCCCCTCTTCTTCTATTCCCATCTCTGGCCTCTTACCTCTTCTCACCTGCCTACCACCACACCCCCTCCTCCTTCCCTTTCTCCTATGGTCCACTCTCCTCTCCTATCAGATTCGTTCCTCTCCAGCCCTGTACCGTTCCTACCTACCTGGCTTCACCTATCACTAGTACTCCTCCCCCTAACCCCACCTTTTTATTCTGGCATCTTCCCCCTTCCTTTCATAGATGCTGCCTGACCTGCTGAGTTTCTTCACTATTTTGTGTGTGTTGCATTAAGTGCTAACAAATAGGTTAATTGTCAGAACAGATGTGGGACAGAGAGAGGCAGGGATCTAAACTCGTCCCTTCTACCTACATAAAGTCCATAGCACTCCATTACAGGCATATTCATGTGCCTATCTACTTTAAGAGTCTCTTCAATGCCTCTGTTGTATTTACCTTCATTACCACCTCTGGCAGGATGTTCCCAAGCATCCACCACTGGACTCTCTTGTGGATGCTTCTATATATAAATCTGGCAACAAAAGCACTTGGTGCATGTTTTAAGTGTCTGCTGCTGAAATTCTGCTGACCAAGAACACCAACAGCTGTAATATCATTTCCCTGCATATTGTGGAGATACGATGAGAGATTCTGTTGATAGAGAGTCACCTGTTACTCTCAACAGAAACTGGACCAACACACACGAATTGCTGGAGGAACTCAGCAGGTCAGGCAGCATCTATGGAAATGAATAATCAGTCAATGTTATGGGCCGAGACCCTTCATCAGTATTGCAACATCATGAAGGAACCCACCACACTCCTGATGGACTGGTTGTCCCTTTCCCATCAGGGTGGAGGCTATGTAGCATCGACGCCAGGACCACCAGACTCAAAAACAGTTACTTTCCACAATCAATATGGCTGATCAACACCTCCAGTCACTAATTCCAGTACTACTTTATTATTTCCTGTCACCTTATGTACAGCCCAGCTTCACTTATGGACATACAGTCAACCTGTATCTAAGCTATCTCAGAATCAGGGATTATCATCACTGGCATATGTTGTGAACTGTTAACTTTGCGGCAGCAGAACAATGCAATACATAACAGAGAAAGAACTGTGAACTACAGTAA
Organism: Hemitrygon akajei; assembly: GCF_048418815.1. Classification (NCBI taxonomy): domain Eukaryota; kingdom Metazoa; phylum Chordata; class Chondrichthyes; order Myliobatiformes; family Dasyatidae; genus Hemitrygon; species Hemitrygon akajei. The sequence continues at coordinate 175,002,560 of NC_133129.1, forward strand.
GTGTGTATATAGTTAAATTAAATAAGTAGTGCAAAATTAGAAATAAAAAGTAGTGTTCATGGGTTCAATGTCCATTTAGAAATCAGATGGCAGAGGGGAAGAAGGTTTTCCTGAATCGTTGAGTGTGGGCCTTCAATTAATTTACTAACTTCAAAATATCAATGGTTGTCAGCTTATAGTTTCTATTGAGTTTTTACACAGGTATTGAGATCTTCCTAATAAGGAATTTGAACATTCAAAAGGTTACTACTTGATAACTGCTAGTCAATTCTGTATTGAAAAAGGCATTACTCTGTTCAGACCATAAGACATAGGAGCAGAATTAAGCCATTCAGCTCATAGAGTCGGTTCTGCCTTTCTATCATGGCTGATATATTTTCCCTCTCAACTCCATTCTCTTGTCTTTACCTGTAACCTATGACACCATTACTTATCAGGGACCCATCAACCTCTGCTTTAAAAATACTTAAATGACTTGACCCCACAGACATCTGTGGCAATGAATCCTGTAGATTCACACCACATTCTGGATGAAGAAGTTCTCCCTTTTCTCTGTTCTAAAGGGACATACTCATAATCTGATGCTGTGCCCTCTGGTCCGAGGCTCTCCCCACTAGATCTCTCCACCATCCAGAGACAGAGAAGCAGTTTCAGCGACAGGTTACTATCGATGCAATGCTCCTCAGACAGGATGAAGAGGTCAATACTCCCCAATGCCATTAGGCTTTACAATTCAACCACCAGGACTTAAGAACTTTTTAAAAGCTATTATTAATGCTTTTTGAGATAGTGATTTAGATGCATATCATATTTTTTTACTGAGTTAAGTATTGTATGTAATTAGTTTTGCTACAACAAGTGTATGGGACATTGGAAAAAAAAGTTGAATTTCCCCATGGGGATGAATAAAGTATCTATCTATCTATCTATCTATCTAAAGGGAGCATCTTCTCCACTCTATCTAGGCCTTTCAATATTTGATAGGTTTTAATGAGATATCCCCCCCCCCCCCATCCATTCTTCCAGCAAGTACAGGCTCACTCCTACTGTAACCTTTTCATTCCTGGGATTATTCTGAGAGTCTCTTCTGGAACCTCTTCAACACAAGCACATCTTTTCTTAGATAAGCAGCCCAAAACTGCTCACTGTATTCCAAATGCCGTCTGATCAATGCCTTATAAAGCCACAGCCTTATAAGGTCCCATAAGATAATGGTGGCATAATTTGTTTTCTCTCTGAGACTCAAGAGTCTTTGAACTGTACTTTCTTAAAGATCAGTATACTCAATGTCTTGGAAAATTTTTAAGGCAAAGCTAGACGGTTGCATGATTACTAAGGAGTGAAAGGTTACTGTGGGTAGAACTCAGAGTTCAGAATCAAAATCAGGTTTATGTCATGAACTTAATTGTTCTGTGGCAGCAGTACATTTTGATATATTTTTATTTATTTACTCATATATTTTTGCCCTCAACTCTGAGTGGAGTTATCGGGACGCTGTCGTAACGGCGTTTTTTTTTAGAAGACTTTCTTATTTTTATGAGGTTGAGTTGCTAGCTCGACGCTCAACCCAGCACAAATGGAAAGTGTGCAAGGGAGCCGGCTGGATTCGAACTCAGGAGCCTTCGTTCCGAAGTCCGGCGCTGATGCCACTACGCCACCAGCCGGCCATATATATTTTAAAAAGCTCTAAATTGAAAAAAGGAAACATACATAAAAATTAAATTAAGTAACTACTGGGAAAAGAGAGCAAAAATAATGAGAGGGGCCTTGCTGTCCTCCTTGTGCACAAATAAATAAAGTGTGATTGAGGAACAAATGCAAATTTTGAGAGATCAGTTAAACGGTGATGAGAGTCTTGCTAATGCAGAGAGAGCTCCTGCAATTATTCTTTGCTGACACTTTGCTTCATGAGCAGAAAAAATATTAAATGCTGGAAGAATTCAGTGGACCGAGTTGCATCTGTGGAGGCAAAAGAACGTTCTGGAGCAACAATTAATTGCTGGAAGCTAATAGTTTCATAGCTGTAAGGGAATCGTGGAGGAAGGTACAGGAAAGTTTGCCTAGAAAGAGGGTTGCGCTCATATATTAAATGGCTGCAGAATCCAGGTTCTACGTTATCAAAAGTGCTGGTGTCAATGTTTTAATGTTCAGAACGTCAGCAAGGTAAAAAAAGGAACTGAGAAAGTAAGACACCTGTTCACACATTCCTCGGATGTTAGGTCTTGATGTTGACTTCTGTTTGGTTCAATTTTGTGTTCATGTTACCACATGGAGACACATTGACAGAATGAACACAGGCAGGCTACAGCTATCATGCCTTAGACTGCTGCACCATCACAAATACTTAATGTGATGTCTGATCACAGCAAAACTAGTGAGCAGTGAATGACCGCTTGAAATATTAGATGACGCTATTCCATCCTAAAGAAGTCAGATGATTTATACTGAGCCAGCCACTGTCTGTGGGAAGTTCTTTGTTTTACTCTTGGCATTTGAAGAACTACATAAATGTAGCTAGAATGATCTGAACGTGGTTAACATCCAAGCTCACAGGAGTAGCAATGCTGAAAAGCACCATGACCTTCTTCAACTGCACTGTTTGAGTATTCAAATATACAAATTGGGAATAGAAGTAGGCCATTCACCCGCTCAAACCTGCTCCCCTATTCAGTAAGATTATGGCTGATCTAATTTTAACCTAGCATCGAGATACCTTCAAAAGGTGGTGCCTCAAGCAGGTGGGATCCTTCATTAAGGACCCTCACCATCCAGGACATGCCCCTTTCTCATTGCTACCATCAAGGAGAAGGTATAGGAGCCCGAAGACACATGCTCAATATTTCAGGAGCAGCATCTTCCCCTCCACCATCAGGTTTCTGAAAGGACAATGAACCCAAGAACATTACCTCACTACTCTATTTTTGCTCCATATTTTGAATGACTACTTAGTTTAATTTTTTATATATATATATTTCTTAATGCAATTCACAGGTTTTTAAAAAATTATGTATTGCAATGTACTATTGCCACACACAAAACAAATTTCATGACATATATCAGTGATACTGAAACTGATTCTGAACTCTAAATTCTATCCACAGTAACCTCTCATCCTTTAGGAATCATTTGATCATCTTTCTTTGCCTTATAAATATTCCAAGACATTGGGTTGACTGTCGTTCGAGAAAGAACAGTTGAAACACTCTTGACTCTCAGAGAGAAAACAAATTATGCCACCACTATCTTGTGGGTGAGCCATTTTTTGTTCAGACAGTGAACCCTGATTCTAGATTCTCTCGCAGATGGAAACATTTTCTTCACATGTTCTTCAGGATCTTAAGTGCTTCAATCAGAGAAGGACCTTTACCACCAGGCACATGCCCTTTTCTCATCACTCCCATTAAGCAGGAAGTACAGGAACTGAAGACACACACACAACAGTTTATGAACAGCGTTGTCCTCGCTATCATCAGATTTATTTATTTATTGATTGATTTGAGATACAACAGCGCTGTCCAGCAATGCCTCGATTTAATCCTAATCACAGGACAAATTACAATGACCTATTAAACTACTAACCTGTATGTCTTTGGACTGTGGGAAGAAACTGGAACACCTGGAGAAAACCCACGTGGTCATGGGGAGAACGTACAAACTCCTTGCAGGCAGCGGTGGGAATTGAACGCCGGTCACTTGTATTGCTAACCACCATGCTACCTTGCTGCCCCATGAATGCTCTGAATGGTTCATGAACCCATGAACACGATCTTGCAATTTCGCTTTTGCACTATTTATTTATTCTTTATGGTAAGTTACAGTACTTTTATTAATGTCATGCACAAAGCAACAAATTCCACAACATACATCAATAATAACATACCTGATTCTGATTCAAAAGTTGCCTCTTACTCTGCTGAACTTGAGCAGATATGTGCCTAGCCTGTCCAACCTTTATAAGACAACCTGTTCATTACAGGGTCAGTCTAATAAACCTTCTCGGAAATGGTTCAATATATGTATGTCTTTCCTTAATTAAGGAGACCAATACTGAACACAGGTGGACAAGAGCAAAGGTTCAAGGAGATTCTCAAAGAATCTGAAATTTATGCAACAGCTCATTGATGCCTGGGTATCCTTGGAGCATAACAACTCAAAATGGAGAAGTAGCGTTCATGATGACATTGAGATCATGCATCAAGTATCTGGTCAAACTCCGAGTAAAAAGTGCACCACCACACTAAATATCCCCCTCCCATCCCATCTGTGGTGGACAAGCCTGTGGTTCCTTCAGCAGTTTCATTAGTTGCCTCAGAACTCTCAAAACTAGAGGGAAGACAAAATACTTTTATTTATTTAGTGATACGTCATGGTAACAGGACTTCTGGCCCAACAAGCCCAATTATACCCATGTGATCAATTAACATGTCTTTGAAATGTGGGAGGAAACTGGAGTAACTGGAGGAAATTCATATGGTCACAGGAAGATTCTACAGACTCCTTAAGGAGAGCAGCAAAATTGAAAACAGATTGCTGGTGTTAGAATAGCATTCCGCTAACCACTATGCTAATGTGTTGCCCCAGAATCCTGCTTCCCAAGGGACTGCCTAAGGAGAAGGTGGAACTGGAGCACAAAACAAAGAAAATACTGGAGGAACAGCATCTATGGAGTGAAAAAAAAAACAATTAACGCTTCAGTCTGAAACCCTTCATCAGGAGTTCTGGCCAAAAGGGTGGCATGGTGGTGTAGTGGTTGGCACAACACTTTACACTACCAGCAACCTGGGGTCAATTCCTGCTGCTGTTTGTAAGGGGTTCGTATATTCTCCCCATGACCACGAGGGTTTCCTCTGGGTGCTCCAGTTTCCTCTCACAGTCCAAAGATGTACCAGTTGGTAGATTAGCTGGTCTTTGTAAATAGTCCAGTGATTAGGCTAGGATTAAATCTGGGGATTGCTGGGCAGCATGGCTTAAATGGCCAGAAGGGCTCCTTCTGTACTGTATCTCAAAAAATTCACCTTTTGTTTATTTCTGTCCACAGGTGCTGTCGCATCCTGAGTATCTTGTGTGTGTTGCTCTGATTTTCCACCATCTAAAGAATCTAAAGCACAACCTCTCTATTTTTGTATTTGATTCCCCTAGCAATAAACAATGACATTGTTAGCTTTTCTAATTACTTGCTGTCTCTGCATACTAACCTTTTATAAATTATGCACAAAATTACTCATGCACAAAATATTAACTTTATTCCTAAACCTAGCAACCCTCTGGATACATTTTATAGTCTTTTAATTGCTTACATGGGAAAAAATATTTTGGAACTGTGTGCCTTCGTGAACATGATGCAGTGGATACAGCCATGGAAATGGTTAAAGTCTGTGGGAAAGGAACAATAAAGGGTAAAAGGAACAATGCTTCTAGTACTTCACTGTTAGACCAAGCGTAACTACTGAGAATGCTATGACATGTACTTCTTGTGTTGGCATTAATTGCTGCCAGAACCAATTTAATATTCCTTAATGCACAAACTCACATTAACAGATGTTTAGATTATTGAAGACAAATGCAATACAAATAAGCAATCTGCATCATGCTTGTCTTCCAAATTGACTTAATAATGCCCATTATAAATTGGCATTAAGACAGTGGGGAGAGGTTGATTGAGTCCAGCCTGAAGAGATTGTGAAGAATAGCTCAGCTGCTCCTTGGGAAGTGTTTTCTCACTTGCAGATGAGAGAAGCGAAGACAGCAGGAGGATCTGAGATTGTGGGATAAAGATGACCAGGATTCCAATTTGCCGCCAGTCACCAGATATTATCCACAAAGGCCACAACTCACTGAGCAGGCAGAAATGGGTCATACCATCTCCTAGCACTGGAGCTGATACCCAATAGCAACATCAGGACCATATAACTCAGCATATTTAGCACTGAGCAGGCAATGGCAAAAGATGAATGTCAAAACAGTTTATTTCAACATGCCAGCGAATATATTAAAACCTGTACAGTTCACAGCACCAGGAGTAGTTTTGAATGAAGCTCTATGATAAGGCTTCATTGACTATAAACATATGGTGTAGAAGACCATAAGACACAGGAGAACTAGGCCAAAAGTCTGCTCAGCCATTCCATCATGGCAAATTTATTATCACGCTTAATCCCATTCTCCTGCTTTCTCCTTTGACAACCTGATTAATCAAGAAGTTATCAATCTGCACCTTAAATATACCCAGTGACTTGCCCACTGCATCTATCTATGGCAACAAATTCCACAGTTACCACCCTTCTCTTCATCTCTTTTCTAAAGGAGTGTCCTTGTATTCTGACACCGTGCCCTCTGGTACTAGACTCCTCCACTATAGGGAGCATTCTGTCCATGGAGACTCTGTCTGGGCCTCTCAATATTCGATAGGTTTAGATGAGATCCACCCCTCAATCTTCTAGACTACAGTGAGTACAGGCCCAGAGCCATCAAACGCTCATCTGTTAAACCTTTCATTCTTGTGAACCTCCTCTGGATCTTCTCCAACGGCAGGACATATTTTCTTAGATAATGTGCCCGGAACTGCTCATAATATTCCAATGAATATTGCCTCATAAAGCCTCAGCATTACATCCTTGTTTTTATATTCTAGTCCTCTTGAAATTAATCAGAATCAGGATCAGATTTAATATCACTGGCATGTATTGTGAATTTTGTTTTGTGGCAGCAGTACATTTCAAAACATAATAATAAAAAAATAAATTACAGTAAGTAGTATATATAAAAAAAGAAAATTAAATTAAACAAGTAGTGCAAGAAGAGAGAAAACCATACAGAGGTAGTGTTCATGGGTTCATTGCCCATTCAGAAATTTGACGGTAGAGGAAAAGAACTGTTTCTGAAATGTTGAATGTGTGTCCTCAGGCTCCTGTACCACATTCTTGATGGTAGCAATGAGAAAAGAGCATGTCTTGGTTGATGGGAGTCCTTATTAATGTGTTAATATTATTATTACTTTATTGTTGCCAAACAATTGATACTAGAGTGTGCAATCATCACAGCGATATTTGACTCTGCTCTTCACCCTCCCTGGAGTACAAATCGATAGTAAATATAATAAAAATGTAAACTATAAATCATAAATAAAAAATAGAAATGATAAAGTAAGGTAGTGCAAAAAAATATACGCCACCATTTTGAGGCATTGTCTATTGAAGGTGTCTTGGATGTTAGACAGTCAGTGCCTCTGATGGAGCTGGTAGAGTTTACAATTTTCTGCAGCTTTGTCTGTGCAGTGACTCCACCATTCCAGACACTGATGCAACCAGTTAGCGTACTTTCCATGGTACATCTGTAGAAATTCGTGATTGTTTTTGGAGACATACCAATTCTTCTCAAACTCCTAATGAAGTATAGCCGCTGACATGCCTACTTTGCAATTACATAGAACATAGAAATTTACAGCACATTACAGGCCCTTCAGCCCACAATGTAATGCTGACCATGTAACCTACTCTAGAAACTGCCTAGAATTTCACTATTGCAGAGCCCTCTATTTTCCTAAGCTCTGTGTACCTATGTAAGAGTCTCTTAAAAGATCCTATTGTATCTGCCTCCACCACTGCTGCTAGCAGTGCATTCCACGCACCCACCACTCTCTGTGTGAAAAATATTAATATGTTAATGTGTCAATATGTTAGGCCCAGGATCGATCCTCAGAGATGTTGACATCCAGGAACTTGAAACTGTTCACCCTTTCCATTTCTGATCCCTGAATGAGGACTGGTGTATGTTCCCCTTCCTGAAGTCCACAGTCAACTTCTTGGTCTTACTGATGTTGAGTGCAAGGTTGTTGTGACACCACTCAACCAGCTGATCTATCTTGCTCTTTAAACTAAAGTGAATACAGGCCCAGAGCCATCAAACGCTCATATGTTAACCCTTTCATTCTCGTGAATCTCCTCTGGATCTTCTTCAATGGCAGGACATATTTTTTTTTAGATAATGGGCCCAAAACTGCTTCCAATATTCCAATGAATCTTGCCTTATAAAGCATCAGCATTACATCCTTGTTTTTGTATTCTAGTTCTCTTGAAATTAATCAGAATCAGAATCAGATTTACTATCACTGGCATATGTTGTGAACTTTGTTGTTCTCATCACCATCTTAAATTCTGCCAACAGTAGTTATGTATTGGCAAATTTATAGACGACATTGAGCTGTTAACCGGGCGGTGGTGTAGTGGCATCAGCACATGGACTTTGGGGCAAATGGTCCAAGGTTTGAATCAACTTTCCATCTGTGCTGGGTTGAGTGTTGAACTAGCAACTCGGCTTCATAAAAAACTAAACAAATGCTAAATAAAAGGCAAGGTTGCCACCCAATGTGCCATAAGGCGCAGAGAGGAAAAATAAAAATGGAACTGTGCTTAGCTACATATTGTGGGTGTAGAGAGTGTAGAGCAGTGGAATAAGCACACTTCCTTGAGATTGAGTGCTCAGCCCTAACATTGCAGTTGTCTTCCTTCCCACTGACTCAGCCTGCAAGGTAACCTTTAAAGGATCTTGCATGATTCTGCATTCTCATGTCGCTGTACACCTCTGATTTCAGTGACTTTTTCTTGTCTATGACTCAGAGGTTTGTAAATAAAGTCACAAAGAATGGAGGTCAGACTTCTAGAATATCTTTTACCGCAGTATTGTGGGAGTGCCATACTGTCAGAGGTTTTGTCTTTCAGATGATGTGGTAAATTGAGGTTCTGTTGCACTATTCTGCACTATTTTTCGCTGTATTTCACACAAGAGCAGGGGTATTATTCCCAGTGTACCAGTTAATATTTCCCCTTCATCAAAATAGATTTTCTGACCGTCATCACAATAGAGCAGGGATTCCAAACCTGGGGTCCATGGACTCCTTGGCATAACAAAAGTAGGGAATGTGTTCTGAAGTAAGGGTATATAGCAAACATTAACTTCAGCTATCAACCTGAACATGGATTGTAGATTAACTTTAAAATGCAGTTCTGGACATGAGTTTCCTGGAGCTGTGGACACCAGTTAGTTGAAAACCAGACAATACTAATTAACATTTATTTTGGGGGGACAGGAATGTGGGTGCAAAGGAGGTGTGGAAATTTTATGTAATTCAAAGGCAGCATGGTAGATACTTTGTAACTCTAGAATTGACCTGCCGTTACCTTTGATCTTTAGCATATAAACTGTCATGTAACATTGGGTCAAACAGGTCTCTTCCTTCAAGTGTGTCTCATTGTTTTGAATACAACACTCTGTATCCACTAGCTTCAGTTCCTCTGCAGTGTCTTTGTTCATGTTACAACAGGGAACCTTTGCATTAGAGAAATGCTGTGCTGAATTTAGCCACTGTTTACCATAAAGCAGATATTGGTAAGACCTCAGACAAAGTTAGGAATCAAAAGTTTGAGCATGGTGCAACAAAATCAAAAAAGGTGAATACAGGACTGAAGGTGTTGTATCTGAATGAGCACAATATACAGAATAAGGTAGATGAATTTGTAGGCATCATGGAATCATGGCTGAAAGATTATAGCTGGGAGCTCAATGTCCAAGGATAAGAATTGCATCGAAAGGATAGGTCGGAAGATCGAGGCTCTGTCGATAAAAAATGAAATCAAATCATTTGAGAGAGGTGACATAGGGTTGGAAAGTGTTGAATCATTGTGGATCGAGCTAAGGAACTGCAAGGGTAAAAATACCTTGATGGGAGTTGTATACAGACCCCCAAACAGTAGCAAGGATGTTGCCTATAAATTATAACAAGAGATAGAAAATGTATGCCAAAATAGCAATGTTACAATAATCATGGGGGATTTTAATATACAGGTAGATTGGGAAATCAGGTTGCCGCTGGTTACGGGGGGGTGGGGGGGCTGGAGAATTTCTGGAGTGCTCTACAAGATGGCTTTTTAAAGCAGCTCATGGCTGAGCTCACTAGAGGATTGGCTATTCTAGATTTGGTGTTGTGCAATGAACCAGGATTGATTAGAGAGCTTAAGGTAAAAGTGTCCTGAGGGGAAAGTGATCATAATATGATCAAATTCACCCTGAAATTTGAGAAGGAGAATCTATAGTTAGATGTATCGGTATTACGGTGGAATAAAGGGAATTACAGAGCCATTAGAGAGGAGTTGGCCAGAATGGATTGGAAAAGAACACTGGCAGGGATGACAGCAAAGGAATAGCTAGAATTTCTGGAAGCAATTTGGAAGGCATAGGATCCAAAGAGGAAGAAGTATTCTAAAGGAAAGATGACATATTCATGGCTAACAGGAGAAGTTAAACCCAACATAAAAGCCAATGAGAGGGCATATAATAGAGCAAAGATGATTGGGAAGCTTTTAAAAATCAGCAGAAAGTCATAAAGAAGGAAATGATGGAATATGAAAGTAAGCTAGCCAAAAATATTAAAGTTACCAAAAGTTTCCTCAGGTACATAAAGTGGAAAAGAGAGGCAAGAATGGATTTTGGACAACTGGAAAATGATACTGGAGAGGTGCTAATGAGGGACAAGGAAACAGCAGATGAACTGAATAAGTACTTTGTATCAGTCTTCACTGTGGAAGACACCAGCAGTATAGTGGATGTTCCAGGTGTCAGAGGTCATGAAGTGTGTGAAGTTACCATAGAGAGAAGGTTCTTGGGAAACTGAAAGGTCTGAAGGTAGATAAATCACCTGAACCAGATGGTGTACACCCCAGAGTTCTGAAAGAGGTGGCTGAAGAGATTGTGGAGGCATTAGTAATGATCTTCCAAGAATCACTAGATTCTGGAATGCTTCTGGAAGACTGGAAAATTGCAAATGTCATTCCACTCTTCAAGAAGGGACAGAAGCAGAAGAAAGGAAACTATAAGCCAGTTAGTCTGACCTCAGTGGTTGGGAAGATGTTGGAGTCAATTACTAAGGATGAGGTCTCAGGGTACTTGGAGGCACACAGTGAAATAGGCCATAGTCAGCATGGTTTCCTCAAGGGAAAATCTTGCCTGACAAATCTGTTCGAATTCTTTGAAAAAGTAACAAGCAAGATAGATAAAGGAGAACCGGTTCATGCCGTGTACTTGGATTTTCAGAAGGCTTTTGACAAGGTGCCACACATGAGGCTGATTGACCAGCTATGAGCCCATGGTATTATAGGAAAGATTCTAGCATGGATAAAGCAGTGGCTGATTGGCAGGAGGCAAAGAGTGGGAATAAAGGGAGCATTTTCTGACTGGCTACCAATGACAGGGGTCTGTGTTGGAGTTGATTCTTTTTACGACAAATGTCAATGATTTGGGTGATGGAATTGATGACTTTGTTGCAAAGTTTGCAGACAATATGAAGATGGGTGGAGGGACAGGTAGTTTTGAGGAAGTAAAAAGGCTACAAAAGGGACTTAAGATAGATTAGGAAAATGGGCAAAGAAATGGTAGTGTCGGAAAGTGTATGGTCATGCACTTCAGTAGAAGAAATGAAAGGATTGACTATTTTCTAAATGGAGAGAAAATACAGAACACTGAGACACAAAGGGACTTGGGCGTCCTTGTGCAGGATTCCCTAAAGGTTAATTTGTAGGTTGAGCCTGTGGTGAGGAAGGCAAATGCAATGTTAGCATTCATTTCAAGAGGACTAGAATATAAATGCAAGGATATAATGATGGAACTTTACAAAGCACTGGTGAGGCCTCACTTGGAGTATTGTGAGTAGGTTTTGGACCCTTATCTTATAAAGGATGTGCTGAAACTAGAAAGTGTTCAAAGGAGGTTCATGGAAATGATCCCAGGACTGAATAGCTTGTCATATGAAGAATGTTAGATGGCTCTGCGCCTATATTCACTAGAATTCAGAAGAATGAGGGGTGACCTCATTGAAATTGATTGAATGGTGAAAGACCTTGATAGAGGGAATGTGGAGAGGATGTTTCCTTGGTGGGAGAGTCTAAGACCAGAGGACACAGCCTCAGTAGAGAGGGGCTTCCTTTTGGAGTGGAGATGAGGAGGAATTTCTTTACCCAGAGAGTGGTGAATCTATGGAATTCTTTGCCACAGGCAGCTGTGGAGGCTGTCTTTATGTATATTTAAGGCAGAAATCGATAGAGAGAGACTTGATTGATCAGTGTATGAAGGGATACTGGGGGAGGCAGGGGATTGGGGATGAGAGGAAAATTGGATCAGCCACGATGAAATGGCAGAGCAGACTCGATGAGCCAAATGTCCTAATTCTGACCCGGACTAATGAAAAGTTGCATAAAAATAAGAGACATAGAAAAGTAGATAACCAGAGTCTATCCCTATGTGGGGGACATCTAAAACTAGAGGTATAGTCAAAGTGGAGGTTGATAGGTTCTTGATTAGTAAGGGTGTTAATGGCAGGGAAATGGGGTTGAGAGGGAAAAGGAATCCATCATGATTGAATGGAACAGCAGACTGCATGGGCTGTATAGCTCAATTTTGCTCCTATGTCTTATGGTCTTATATAAGGTACAGATTTAACGTGAGAGGGGAGGAGGTTAAAACGGATCTGAGAGGTTAATTTTTCACTCAAGTATCTGGAATGAGCTGCTAGCAGGCAGGTACAGCAACAGCACTTAAGAGGCATCTGGTCAGGTACCTGAGTGAGCAAAGGTATATGGGAATATGGAATTAATGCAGGTAAGTGGGTTTGATATAGATAGGCTCGGTAGTTGGCATAGACATTGCGGACTAAAGAACCTGTTTCAATGCTGCACAACTCTATGACTCCATTTGACCCCTCAAGTCTGCATTGGCATTCAGTATAATCATGGCTGATCTACCAAGAACTCATCTCCACTTCCATGCCAGCTCCCTGTTCCGGGTGCAGTTATTCATCACCCTCTGTGAGAAGTTGTTCCTACACACCTCAGTTCCAACTGAGTGCCCTCATTTTGAGGTGCTCTTCATGGAAACAATTCAATATCTACTCTGCCATCACCTTTAAGAATCTTACATGCTTCACTACAATCACCTCTCAATCACAAGACCATAAGATACAGGAGTAGAATTAGGCCATTTGGCCCATTGAGTCTGCACTGCCGTTCAATCATGGCTGATCCTTTTCTGCCCCTCCTCAGCCCCACTTCCTGGCCTTTTCCCCATAACCTTTGCTGCCATGGCCCATCAAGAACATATCAATCTCTGCCTTGAATACATCCAACCACCTGGCCTCCATAGCTGCCCATGCTATCAAATTCAACAAATTTATTACCCTCTGGCTAAAGAAATTTCTACTCATCTCTGTGTCAAATGGACACCCCTCCATCCTGAAGCTATGCTCTCTCCCCACCATGGAAAACATCTTTTCCACAACTACTCTGCTTAAGCCTTTCAACATTTGAAAGGCTTCAATGAGATCCCCCCCTCATCCTTGTAAATTCCAGTGAGTACAGGCCTAGAGCCATCAAACATTCCTCATATGATAAGCCTTTCATTCACGGAATCATCCTTGTGAACCTCCTCTGAACCCTCTCCAATGCCAGCACATTATTTCTTAGATAAGGAACCCAAAACTGTTCACAATACTCAAGATGAGGCCTCACTAGTGCCTTATAAAGCTTCAACATCACATCTCTGTTCTTATATTCTAGACCTCTTGAAAAGAGTGCTAATATTGCATTTCCATTCTTCACCACTGACTCAACCTGCAAGTTAACCTTTAGAGTGTTCTGCACAAGGACTCCCAAGCCCCTTTGCTTTTCAGATTTTTGGATTTTCTCCCTGTTTAGAAAATAGTCTGCTCATTTATTTTTTCTACCAAAGAGCATGCATTTCCAACATTGTATTAAATTTGCTTTTCCTAATCTGTCAATTCTTTTGCAGATTTCCTGTTTCCCCAACACTACCTGCCCCTCCACTAATCTTCCTGTCGTCTGCAAACTTGGCAACAAAACCATCTATTCCATCATCTGAATCACTGATAGACAGCATAAAAAGAAGCAGTCCCAACACTGACCCCTGCAGAACTAGTCACTGGCAGCCAACCAGCAAAGGATCCTTTTATTCCCACTCACTGCCTCCTATCAATCAGCTAGTGCTCTAACCATACTAGTAACTTTGCTGCAATACCATGACCTATTAACTTGGTAGGCAGCCTGATGTGTGGCACCTTGCCAAAAGCCTTCTGAAAATGAAAATATACAACATCCATTGCATCCCCTTTATTTATCCTACTTAAAGATTTCCAACAGGTTCATCAGGCAAGATTTTCCCTGATGGAAACTATGCTGACTGTCCCATCTTGTCCTATGTCACCCTGTACTCTATAACCTCATCCCTAACAAATGACTCTAACATCTTCCCAACCACTGAGGTCAGGCTAACTGGTCTATAATTTCCTTGTTGCTGCCTCCCTCCTTTCTTAAAGGGTGGAGTGACATTTACAGTTTTTCAGTCCTCCAGAACCATGCCAGAGTCCAATGATTCTCGAAAGATTATTACTGATGCCTCTACATTCTCTACCTCTTTCAGAACTGTAGGGTGAAGGTTATCTGGTCTGGGTGACTTATGTACCTTTATATCTTTCAGATTTTGAGCACCTTTTCCCTTGTAATAGTAGCTGCATTCACTTCTCTACCCTCATACCCTTCAACACTTGGCACACTGCTGGTGTCTTTCACAGTGGCGACTGATGCAAAATACTCATTTAGTTCATCTGCCATCTCCTTATCCCGTTATTAATTCTCCAGCCTCATTTTCTAGCAGTCCTATATCCACTCTCATCTCTCCTTTATATTTTTTATACTTGAAAAAGCTTTTTCTATCCACCTTGATATAGTTTGCAAGTTTGCTTTCATTTTGTCTTTTCCCTAATGATTCTTTTAGTTGCTTTCTGTAGGGTTTTAAAAGCTTCCCAATCTTCTATCTTCCTGCTAATTTTTGCTTTGTTGTGTGCCCTCTCTTTTGCTTTGACTTCCCTTGTCAGCCATAGTTATATTATTTTGACATTTGACATTTGAATATCTCTATCGTGCACATTCATCATCTATCCCAGAAACCCAAGCCATTGCTGCTTTGCTGTCATCCCTGCGAGCATTTCCTTCCAATTTACATTGGCCACTCCTTTCTCATACCACTGAAACACTGCTACAACAGACTTTACCTTCTGCCACTCAAATTTCAAGCTGAACTCAATCATATTGTGATCACTGTCTTTTAAGGGTTCCTTTACCTTAAGCTCCCTAATCACCTCCAGTTCATTACACAGCACCCAATCCAGAATAGCTGATCCCCTAGTAGGTTCAATGACAAACTGCTCTAAAAAACCATCTCTTACGCATTCAACAAAGTCCTTCTCTTGAAATCCATCACCAACCGGATTCTGCATGTTAAAATCTCCCATGATGATCATATCGTTGTCCTTTTGACATTCCTTTTCTATTTCCAGTTGTAATCTGTAGTCCACATCCCAGCTACTGTTTAGAGGTCTGTATATAATTGTCATCAGGGTACTTTTACCCTTGCAGTTTCTTAACTCAACCCACAAAGATTCAATGTCTTTTGATCCAACGTCACATCTTTCTAATGATTTGATGTCATTCTTTACCAGCAGAGCCATGCCACCTCCTCTGCCTATCTTCCTATCCCTCCGATATGACATTTAACCTTGGGCATTCAGCCCTCAACTACAACCATCCTTCAGCCATAATTCAGTGATGGCCACAACATCATACCTGACAATCTGTAAAAGTGCAATAAGATTATTCACCGTATTTCTTATACTCCATGCATTGAGATATAGCACTTTGGGAACAATATTTGCTGCCCTTTTTGACACTGCATCCCTAATGCACTGATACTCACCCTGCTGGCTGTAATTTGTTCCAATTATCTGCCTGCCCTTCCTGACAGTCTGCCTGCATGCTATCTTTGCTTTTTTATCATCTGTCCTATCTTGAGTCCCTTCACTCTGGTTTCCATCCCTCTGCCAAATTAGTTTAAACCCTCCCAACAGTTCTAACAAACCTGCCCATAAGAATATTTGTCCCCCTCAGTTCAGGTGCAACCCATCCCCTTTGTACAGGTCCTACCTCTCCAGAAGAGATCCCAATGATCCAAGAACCTGAAGCCTTGTCCCTTGCACCAACTTCTCAGCCATGCATTTATCTACCACATCATCCTGTTTCTACTCTCACTGGCATGTGGCATAGGCAGCAATCCAGAAATTACTACCCTGGATGACTTGTTTCTCAGCTTTCTGCCCAGTTCTCTAAATTCGGTCTTCCACACTAAAAAGAATCTACATGCCATTTTTTGGTTCCTTGTAATAGGACAACCCTTACTCAGAATAAGACAAGTGAATCTCTTGATAGAGGTGTACAACATATTAAGAGGAATAGATAGAGTGGATAGGCAGAAACTTTTCCCCAAGGCAGAAATGGCTACTACAAAGGGGCAGAATTTTAAGGAGATTGGAGGAAAGTATAAGGGGGATGTCAGAGGTAAATTTTTTTACACAGAGAGTAGTGGGTGCATGGCACAAGCTGCCAGAGTAGTGGTAGAGGCCAATATATTAGGGCACATGGGTGATAGAAAAATGGAGGACTATGCAGGAAGGAAGAGTTAGATTAAACTTAGAGTAGGTTAAAAGTTCAGCACAACATTGTGGGCTGACAGGTGTGGACTGTGCTGTAATTTTTTATGTTCTTCGAACTTCCTCTAATGTCAGTATATCCTTTTTTAAGTAAGATATTCCTTGTTTTTGGGACCTGTTTATCTCAGGATCTCTTGCTTCATTTGACCAATTGTCAAATAAATTTGCACTCCTGTAAAAACACATTTTTACAGATACCTTCAAATTAGAGATTTTCTACATTTCCATTTAACTACTTTTCCTATAGCTCCTGATAAAAATTTACTGGACTATCTTTTAAATTTAAAACTGTTTGTTAATGGTTCTATTACTGGTATCTATAACTTGTTGATTGATTCTAGACAAGACTTTTTAGATAAAATAAAAAAAGCTTGGGAGGATGACCTAAATTGTCAGATTTCTGATGATAGATGGAATAAAATTCTTAAACAGGTTAATAAATCATCTTTCTGTGCTCGTCATTCTCTTCTACAATTTAAAGTGGTTCATAGAGTTTACATTTCTAAACAGAAGCTGTCCAGTTTTTACTGGAATGTTTCTCCACTTTGTAATAAATGCAACTCTGCTGATGCCTCTTTAATTCATATGTTTTGGTTTTGCCCTAAAATTGAAAAGTTTTGGCGGGAAGTATTTCATACCTTCTCACAACTTTTTAGGGTCCAATTTGACCCAAATCCTCTTACTGCCTTGTTTGGTATTATTGCAAATGAAGAAGTAAGATATTCCTAGTATTTTGCCTAATATTCCAGGAGTGGTCTCACTAGTACCCTGTATAATTGTAAAAATTCCTCCCTTTTTTCCACCTCAGCCCCCTACTCCACTCCCAATGCCAGACTCCTCTGTAACACCACCCACAAGTTTGCAGATCTTATCACCGTAGTGGGTCGATTCTCATATAACAATGTGTCAGAGTACAGTAGACAGCCTAGTGACACAGTGTCATGGCAGCAACCTCAATGTAAGCAAACAAAAGAGCTGGTTATTGACTTCAGCAAGGGGGTTGGTGCACAAACTCCTGTTTCCATCAACAGTGCTGTGGTCAAGATTGTTGAGAGTTTCTAGTTCTTAGGAGTAAACCTATCCAATAACCTGTTACACCACAGCTAAGAAGGCTCACCAGCATCTCTATTTTCTTAGGAAGCTAAAGAAATTTGGCATGCCCTCTTTGACCCTCACTGATTTTTATCATTGCACTATAGAAAGCGTCCTATCTGGATGCTTCAGTATGGCAATTTCTCTACCCGTAACTACAAGAAACTGCAGGGGACTGTGAACACACTCAGCACATCACAGCCTCCCCTCCATGAACTATGTCTACACTTCTCACTGCCTTAGTAAAGCTGTCAGAATAATCAAATACCATACCTGCCCTGGCCTCCAAGTCAACCACTGATGCTTGCGTGCCTCAGTGACCCAGAGAACTCAGTTGACTGGAGTCAGAGCCTTAAGCTTTGGCTCTTGGTAGGATCATCCATGCCAAATAGGTCAAAGGGAAAAGGCCAGACTAAGAGTGGTTCAGTAGATCTCCAGATTCGGGGGTTCAGTGCAGGGCTAACAACTCTGACTGGTAAAACAAAATTGTTTTGGAAACAGTAATAAAGAATCTTTCTACATCCGGGAGTTTGACAGTATTCCTGAGTCTCCACCCAGAACTTGCATGACTGACAATGAGCGAAAACCGAGAGGAAGCTACTGACATGATGAAAGAAGCCCTGAACATTGCCAGAGATGGAGGACCTTCATTGCAACCCTAAAACCAGTGACGTAATGGGCAGTAAGTACACCCACCCTGACCATTACTTCTTCTATCCCCTCCACTTGGGGAGTGGATATAAAAGCCTGGAAGCACATATCACCAGGCTTAAGGACAGTTTCAACCCTGCTGTTAGAAGACCATTGAATGGTTTCTTAGATAAGATGGACTCTAGAAAGTATAATCTACCTTGTTATGACCTTGCACTTTGCTGTGCACCTACTCTCCACTTTCTCTTTATTCTCTAACACTTTATTCTGCACTTTCTTATCACTGACATATGTTGTGAAATTTGTTGTTTTGCAGCAGCAGACATAATAAGTTACTATAAGTTACAATAATAAATATATATAAAAAATACGGAGGGTAAAAAGTGGTTTGTGGTCCATTCCAAAATGTGATTGTGGAGGGGAAGTCTCTGTTACTGAACAGTGGAGTATGTATCTTTAGGCTCCTGTATCTCCTCTCTGATGGTAGTAATGATAAGAGGGCATGTCCTATTTGGTGAGGGTCCTTAATTATGGATGCTACTTTCTTGAAGCATCACATGGTGAAGATGTCCTCAGTGGCGGGGAGGCTGGTGCCCGTGATGGATCTGGCTATGTTTACCTTGTACCTTGTTTTACCTTGTTCTACCTCAATGCCCTGTTGTAATGGATTGATCCATATGGACAGTTTGCAAGCAATTTCTTCACTGTACCTGGTACATGAGACAATAATAAACCAATCTATCAAATTCACTTTCAAACCCTTTTGGGCATGAAGCTAAACTTTAGGAACAGCTTGGATGTATGTAACTGCTGGAATGGACTGCAAAATTGTTATCTTTCTTGTAGCTTAACTTTCTTAAGCTTGTTTGTATTTTTATATAATCACCTACTGTATATATATATATATATATGTGATTACTTAGTGAGTTTTTCTGTGGTTACAGGAACTTTTCTGGAAATTTCTTGGTTTTAATGGCGGGTGTCACATTAGCTAATGAAGTAGGCAGATTCAAGTAATGTTATCAATCGAATTTACTGTTATCAGTAGTTCGGTATGAGAAGTTTGGTGGCGGGGTGGAGATGTCAGGAGGTGTAAGGCTCTTCTTCCCTCTACTAGCCTGTAGGTCACCCCTGGACAGGGTGTGCCACCTGCTTGGTCCCCCTTTCAGGGCTTCATGAAGCTATGAAAGAAGCTGGAGGATGGTTGTACGAGTGCCTGGTGCTTATCACAAGACCTGGTTATGTGACCATTGATGCTAAGCAAACAACCTCTGAAGATTATTGATAATGGCTGGGGTTATCTGTCTTGTAAAGATACTTCCCAGAAGGCGGCAATGGCAAACCACTTCTGTGGAAAAATATATTAATAACAATCATGGTCATGAGGCCACGATTGCCCGTGTCATACAACACAGCACTTAATGATGATGTTGATGATGGTATAAGAAGACCAGGCCAACTTTGTTCTCTCTCTCTTTTTCCTTTGTCTCTCACCATGCTTCTTCCTTTCAGTTCTTTGTTCTTGTAATGCTTAATAAAACAATCGTAAGCAACAAGTTTTATGCCTCATTCGTAACTTCTGAAGAACGTTTGGATCACAAAAGCACGAGAATCCTGTATAACATTCCTCGAGGGATTGTGCTGGAAAGGAGATGAACAGGATATTTTTCAGGTAATGCTGGATATCATGAAGTATGCATCTGGCAGTGACCAAGGGCTCAGACACAACCTCCAGGATATCGCTCATTATAACGTGCAGATGCACATTCTTACAGTAAGCTGCAGTGACCCACTTTCAGCTTATGATAACAAACTCTGCTGCTGCAGTCAGGAAACCACACTAACAAACACAATCAGACTGAACTTATTGTTTCAGCCTCTTTGTAATTCCTCCCTGGACTTTGGATCCTCTGGTTTATCCACCTACACCACCTCGTATTTTGTTGATCGTGCACAGACACAAGGATGAAGGGCCACAGGTCAAGGTATAAATGCACCAAGCAATGCAAGGCCATTAATCACACCCCAGTTGGTTATAAAGAATGAAATGATCAGTGAAGCACACTGTCGCTCAGATAAGACATAGTGAGAATTTGAAATGATTCATAATGACTCCTGCCCTATTATGATACTCAGCCTTCATCACTCAATGGCTAAGAAGATCTATTGGCAGGGTATCAATTTTTAAGCAGTAGCTCTCGAGAGAATGGAAATAAGGAAGACTTTCACAGTTGAGCAGCTTTGCTCCATTTGCAATAGGGAGGTTTTCCTGATGGCCAAACATATTAATTCCAATCTCCATCTCCATTCCAAAATTTCAGTTTACGGCCTCCTCTATACGTATACTGCATACATACTTGGATAATAAATGTACTTTGTATCCACTGCCACGATGAGACCCTCCCACTTCCCTCATCTTTCATTCGCCACTCCAGCTCCCCTCTTCCCTCTTCTCTTCTCCTTACCCGCCTTTCACCTCCTCCTCCTCCTCTCTCTCTCTCCCATGGTCCACTCTCCTCTCCTATCAGATTCCTTCTTCGTCAGCCCTTTACCTTTTCTACATATCACCTCCCAGCTTCTCACTTCATCTCCAATCTCCCACCCACCTGGCTTCAGGTATTACCTTCTAGCTTGTACTCCTTCCCTTTCCCCATCTTCTTATTCTGGTGTCGTCCCCTTGCCTGAAGAAAGATCTTGGCCTGAAACACTGACTGTATATTCCTTTCCATAAATGCTACTTGACCTCCTGAATTCTTCCAGCAGTTTGTGTTTGTTACTCTGGATTTTCAGCATCCTCAGAATCTTGTGTGTTTATAAGTAAGACCTTGCTGGAGTCATCAGACAAGCCTGGTGATGTTTACCCTGGAACAATATATTCCAATCATGTGTTCCATACAACTGTGACATTTATTTTGCAAAGTTTGTTTCAGGACAATGAATTATGATTCAGGAGAGCAACTTGAACTCAGTAATAGTTAAGAATGCCTTTCACTGGCCAAATAATTCTGGAAATGTGTCTTCTAGAAAGCAGGTGGAATCATGATTTAGGAAGGTGTTTGAGGAGACTTAGTATGTCATCAAATACTCTAGTGAATTTCTACAGCTGTACCATGACTGGTTGCATCACTGTCTGGTACGGAGGCTCCATTGCACAGAATTGAAAGAGTCTGCACCAAGTTGTGCACTCAGCCATTAGCCTCCCCATCGCTGAGGACATCTTCAAAAGTCGATACCTCACGAAGGCAGCATCCATCATTAAGGACTCTCACCATCTGGGACGTGCTCTCTTCTTACTACCATCAGGGAGGAGGTAGAGGAGCTTGAAGCTGCACACTCAACATTTAAGGAATGGCTTCTCCCCACCCCACATTCCCACCACCTGATTTCTAAATGGTCCATGAACTGTTGAACACTACCCCACTATTTACTTCATTTCTTATTGTAACTTAAAGTAATTTTCTTTTTTATTACACATTGCACTGTATTGCTACCACAAAATTACAGATTTCATGGAAAATGCTGGTGATAATAAACCTGATTTAGATTCTGAAGACTGTGGAAATGGATACTAGTGGAGTTGACATTGGGATGGTCAATATCCATACTCTGTATTTTATTCTTTTTAACCTTGGGGCTTCCTCAAAGTGTCTCTAGGTGAGTTTTGTTTGCTGATTTGTTCACATTAGCAGATAATAATACTAATAACTTTATTATAGAGTACTTTTCTCGTAGACAACAAAGTTTGAAGTGCTTTGCAACGGGATAAAAATGCAATTTTGAAAATAAAATAAAATATAAAAATAAACATGAGAATAAAGACAAAAAGATCTTAGTTAAAAGCAAGGTTAAATAAACAGGTTTTGAGCTCGTATTTATGTGTCAACTGAGTTTACATACTGTATAGCAGGGGTTTCCAACCATATGTGATGTACCAATAACCATTAAGCAAGGGGTCTGTAGACCTCGGATTGGGAACCTCTATCTTATAGATTTAGATATTGAATTCTACAGTTTTGGAGTGTAGTTCAGAAAAGCTGACCTGTTAATTATATTTGAGGGAAATAGTATAAATTTAGGAGACTGTGAGAAGGCCTAAAGATGACTTGCCATTCACTGAGCTCAGTATTACTCTGCTGCAATTGCACCACAACAGAATAATAAGGCAGTCAAGGATGATGCCCTTGAGGAGCAGATTGCTTTCATACATCTCAGGGAACAGCTGGAATCACTGTGATCTGCCACTTTCCTAGGCTGCCCCATCTATCTTTCATGTGATCAGAAAGAATAAGCCTCTCAGATCCTGGTACCTGACTAATATCATAGCTGATCTTTTATCTATGCACCATTTCCCTGCAATCCCCTCATGACCCCATGAGTCTCCTCCAGGTGCTCTGGTTTCTTCCCATCTTCCAAAGACATATGGGTTCAGTAGGTTAATCCGTCACATGTGTTATCAGGCAGTGCAAGCTCATTGGGTTGGAAGGGCCTGTTACTTCGCTGTATCTCTAAATAACAAAAAAAAGAAATACTTCATTGTTAAAACGGCTGGGACCGACTGCCCCTCTGAGTTTCTCCATGTAGCTGGCTCCCACTTCTCATCTAGTTGATTTCTGAGAAGGGGGATCTTTGTCCTTGAACTTCTTAAATCCATGTAGTGAAGTTGCTTTCATGGCGTTGTTAGCTGGCAATGTTCAAAGACTTTGATCAGCTACTATGAATGAATGTTGATATGTTCCTGAGCCGAGCTGGTGTCCAGTTTTAAGGTTGGTTCAGGACATAGGTTTATCTGAAGAACGTACAAAATGCTGGAGGAACACAGCAGGTCAAACAGTATCTAAAGAGAGGAATGAAGAGCCAATGTTTCAGGCCAAGACCCGTCTTCAGGATGTATCAGCTCTTTATTCCTCTCCATAGATGCTGTCTGACCCGCTGAGTTCCTCCAGCATCTTACATGTGTTGTGTGCTACTCTGGATCTCCAGCCTCTGCAGAATTTCTTGCAATTGTGAAGAAACTTGTTTTCTAGTTTTAAGAAGATTGGCCAAAGAAACCTTCACGTATAAAACCAAATTCTGTGTAACCAGTTAACAGGCCTTATAGGAAGTGAAGACTTTTTGAATAAGAATCTGAAGGAGGATTGACAGGGTGCATATTGAGAGGATATGCCCCATATTTTCCCCTTGTTGGAATACCTAGAACTGGTGATCATAGTTTCAGTATAAAGGGTTACCTATTTAACATTGCAGATGTGGGGAAATCTCATTTCTTACTGCTGATATATATGTGATCTACAAGGGGAACTAAGGAGTGAGAGGATATTTGGTAGAGAGGTTAAGATTGGATTGGACATGATAAAGGTAAAGATCAGTTTTATTTGTTACATGTACATCGACACCTTGAAAAATACAGTAAAATGTGTTGTTTTGCATCAACCAATATGATCCGAGGATTGTGCTGACCAGACCGCAAGTGTTGCCAAGCTTCTGGCATTAACATAGCTTGCCCACAACTTATCTATTGAATGCTAGAGTAGACTTGTAAAGCCACCTGTATTACTGCTGTCCTGCTTAGAAAATACTCCTATACCGAGTATACCCTGTTGAAGAGTTCTTGCAGTGAAGTACCAGTTCTGACATGATTGTAGTCAATCACTACAGCCATCGAGTACCCCTGTGCACACATCTCAATGGGTTCTGGGCTGATCACTTCTCCTGTTACCTTTGCCTCTGCGCCCATTTTATTGACATGTATCCACTGATGACCATTTCTTACAACTCCAGCACTTTCCTTCCTCCTGGGCACCCCCCTCAAGCCTTCTTCTGTAATTGTCACCTCATTATAAGAATGTGGAGGGTTTAGAGAAGGTGCAGAGGAGATTTACCAAGATGCTACCTGGATTAGAGGGCATGTTTTATGAAGATAGGTGGAGTAGGCTAGGGTTTTTCTCAGTGAAAGGTGAAGTGATAGAGGTGTATAAGTTGAGGAGGCATAGATCTAGTGGGTAACCAGAGATATGCTATGATGCAGAGCAGGCATGGCAGTCTTTGGAGTTGAGAAGGTCAAGAGGGAACACAGAACATACAAGAGCACAGCACAGTACTATTGCCATGAAATGACATGTGGCATATGTCAAAGATATTAAACCAGATTCTGATTCTGATAGAGCGGACATCCAGAAACATTTCCCAGGGTGAAAACAGTTAATACAAAAGAGCATGGGGAGGGGAGGATGTCAAAGGTAGTTTTTTAACACAGAGCGTGGTTGGTGCATGGTATGCACTGTCAGGGGAGTTGGTAGAGGCACATACAATAGGGACATTTAAGAGACTCTTAAATAGGCATATGGATCAAAGAAATATGTAAGGCTATGTGGGAGCGAAGTGTTAGATTGATCTTGGAGCAAATGAAAAAGTCGGCACTACATGGTGATCCGAAGGGTTGGTACCGTACTGTACTGTTCGATGCTCTATGTTCCCTCTTGAACTTCTCACCTCCAATGTAGCCATGGCGACTCTGCAATGTCTCCCGCCATCTTTCTCAGTGTGAGGTCTGACCACTGTAAATAGAAACCATCTCCCACAAACTTTCCGTCCTTGGCCCCAAACTCAGAAAAGAGTGTGGAATCTCCAGGACTGTCATGCTAAATTCATCCCCTGAAGTTCGAGAGCCATTACTAAGAACTAGGACTGAGCAGTCAGCATGTGGCTTCTTCCAAGAAATTAAACATAGTCCACTGACTGCAATAGGTGACTAAGGTCTGTGAAAGGATCAAGGATTGGAAGGGCCCTCTGCATGAATGTTCGTCAAATGGTTCATTCTCTGCAGTTCTGAGAGTTTCTGTGAATTCCTTTGGATGAAGGAATTTTGTAGCAGATGTGCACTCAGTGATTTCACAAGTACTATTTTCTACACCCAGTGGCCACATTATTAGGCACACCTGTACACCTGCTCATAAATGTAAATATCTAACCAGCCAATCATGTGGCAACAACTCAATGCATAACAACATGCAGACACGGTCAAGAGGTCAGCTGTTTTTCAGACCAAACATCAGAATGGGGAACAACACACACAAAATGCTGGTGGAACACAGCAGGCCAGGCAGCATCTATAGAAAGAAGCACTGTCGACATTTCGGGCCGGGACCCTTCATCATCATCATCATCATCATCATCATCAGGAAAGAAGAGATACTAAGAGTGGGGGGAGGGGGAAATGCAAAATGACAGGAGAAGACCGGAGTGGGTGGGATGAAGTAAAGAGCTGGAAAGGTGATTGGCGAAAGTGATACAGAGCTGGAGAAGGGAAAGGATCATGGGACGGGAGGCCTCGGGAGAAAGAAAGGGGGGGGGGGGGGAAGCACCAGAGGGAGATGAAGAACAGACAGAGTGATGGGCAGAGAGAGAGAGAAAAACAAACAACTAAATATGTCAGGGATGGGGTAAGAAGGGGAGGAGGGGCACTAACGGAAGT
Source organism: Hemitrygon akajei (assembly GCF_048418815.1). NCBI lineage: Eukaryota > Metazoa > Chordata > Chondrichthyes > Myliobatiformes > Dasyatidae > Hemitrygon > Hemitrygon akajei. The sequence goes on from NC_133129.1 coordinate 175,028,374, forward strand.
TAGAGAAGTCAATGTTCATGCCATCAGGTTGGAGGCTACCCAGCTGGTATATAAGGTGTTGTTCATCCAACCTGAGTTTGGATTCATCTTGACAGTAGAGGAGGCCATGGATAGACATATCAGAATGGGAATGGGACGTGGAATTAAAATGTGTGGCCACTGGGAGATCCTGCTTTCTCTGGCAGACTGAGCGTGGGTGTTCAGTGAAATGGTCTCCCAGTCTGCGTCGGGTCTCACCAATATATAAAAGGCCACACCGGGAGCACCGGACGCAGTATACCACACCAGCCGACTCACAGGTGAAGTGTCGCCTCACCTGGAAGGACTGTCTGGGGCCCTGAATGGTGGTGAGGGAGGAAGTGTAAGGGCAGGTGTAGCACTTGTTCCGCTTACAAGGATAAGTGCCAGGAGGGAGATCGGTGGGAAGGTTAGGGGGGGACGAGTGGACAAGGGAGTCGCGTAGGGAGCGATCCCTGCGGAAAGCAGAGGAGGGGGAGGGAAAGTTGTGCTTGGTAGTGCCCCTCCTCCCCTTCTTACCCCATCCCTGACATATTTAGTTGTTTGTTTTTTTTCTCTCTCTCTGCCCATCACCCTGCCTGTTCTCCATCTCCCTCTGGTGCTCCCCCCTCCCCCTCTCTTTCTCCCGAGGCCTCCCGTCCCATGATCCTTTCCCTTCTCCAGCTCTGTATCACTTTCGCCAATCACCTTTCCAGCTCTTAGCTTCATCCCAACCCCTCCAGTCTTCTCCTATCATTTCACATTTCCCCCTCCCCCCACTACTTTCGAATCTCTTACTATCTCTCCTTTCAGTTAGTCCTGACGAAGGGTCTCGGCCCGAAACGTTGACAGTGCTTCTCCTTATAGATGCTGCCTGGCCTGCTGTGTTCTACCAGCATTTTGTGTGTGTTGTTTGAATTTCCACCATCTGCAGTTTTCCTCGTGTTTGATCAGAATGGGGATCTAAGTGACTCTGACCATGGAATGATTTTTGGTGCCAGTTGGGGTGGTTTGAGTGACTCATAAACTGATGATCTCCAAGAATTTTCATGCACAACTGTCTCTAGTGTTTACACAGGATGGTGCAAAAAAAAACCCAGAGAAAAAAAAAATCGGGTGTGCAGCATTTCTCTAGGCGCATACACCTTGTTAATGGGAGAGGTCAGAGGAGACCGGTCATACTGGTTCAAGCTGACAGGAAGGTGACAGTAACTCAAATGACCACGTATTGCAACAGAGGTGTGTAGAATAACATCTCAACGCATAACATGCAAAAACCTTGAAGTGGATGGGCTATAGCCGCAGAAGACCACAAACATACAGTCAGAAGGTATCTAATAAAGTGGCCACTGAGTGTATGTTGAAAGCTGATAAAAACATCAGGGTGGTAAATTTTCTCTGGAGGTTCACAGAGCATACAATAATATAGCGCAATGAAGGCCCTTTGCCTCCAAAATGTGCCAAACTTTTAATCAACTCTAAAATCAATGTAACACTTCTCTCCCACATAGCCCTCCATTTTTCTATCAGCTGTGTGCCGAAGAACATCTTACATACATCAGGCTCAACCACCATCCCTGGCAGCGCACCCAAGCACCCACCATTCTTTTCAAACAAACTTATTTCTGGCATTCTCCCTATACTTTCCTCCAATCACCTTCAAATGATGCACCCTCAGATTAGCCATTTCCACCCTGGGGAAAAAAGTGTTTGTCCACTCGATCTATGCCTCTTATCTTTACACCTCTATCAAATCGCCTCTCATTGTCTTTCACTCCAAAGGGGAAAGCCCTAACTCTCTCAACCCATCTGCATAAAACATGTTCTCTACTCCAGGTAGCACCCTGGCAAGTCTCCTCTGCACCCTCTAATGAGGCGACCAGAACTGAGCACAATAATCCAAGTGTGATCTCCTGCTCACCTGTTTCAAAAATCCCTGCAATAAACCTGATGACATTAAGAATTACAGGGCAAAGTTCTCAGACTAAATAACAAGACACAAATAGAGCATACACTTGCAACATTGCCTTCCTGTCATTTAACCCCTGTGAAGCCTGCTCACTCTTGTTGTATTTGGCAATTTCTCACACCAGGTTTAGGGGAACATAGTGATCAATGTCAACTACAGCAAAACCATAGTATGGTTTAGATTTGAGGCTCCGGACTTTCACCGTTCAGGAATGAAGAACAGTTAAACCCATACCAGTTAGGGCAAAACCTTTCACCCAGCAACACTCTAACTTCACCATGAATGGCCTGAAATTGGGAAAACCAGCACAAAGTATAAACACAAGAGATTCTGCAAATGCTGGAAATCCAGAGTAACGTGTACAAAATGCTAGTGGAACTCAGCAGGTCAGGCAGCATCCACGGAGATGAATAAAGAGGTGACATTCCTGGCTGAGATCCTTTATCAGGACTTATAAACAGCATAAAAGATGCCAGAATTTGGTGGACAGGTTGCACTCAGAGCTGGTATGAAAACAGAGAGTGAAATCTACATTCTTTGTTTAATACATGTCAATTTTCTGTTATCTGCATCTATTATCTCCCTTTGAAGTAAATCTAAAGTTAAGAATTTTTGTTTAGTGTGAGGACACCAATGAACTATGTTTAGAATGCCACTATCTAACAAAGTAAAATTAAAGGCAGAAGCCTTTGGTTCTTTCTCGTGAAACTTCAAGGAGGAGGTACAGATGACAGAGTTAATGATTCAGGAACAGCTTCTCCTCTGCCATCTGATTTCTGATTGGACATTGAACCCATGAACACATAGAAACAGAGAAAACCTGCAAAGCTAGGCCGAACATGTTCTTACCTTAGAAATTACCAGGGTTACCCATAGCCCTCTATTTTTCTAAGCTCCATGTACCTCAACATTACCTCACCACTCTGTTTTTCTGTTTCTGCACTACTCACTTAACATTTAATATATACACTTCTTACTGTAATTTACAGTTTTTTTATTATTATGTATTGCAAGTCCTGCTGCCGCATAACATCAAATTTCACGACATATGCCAATTATATTAAACCTGATTCTGATACCTAGTAAAAGGTGGTTTTGCATACAGATCAAATCATTACACAGTGCATTGAGCTAGAATAAGGTAAAACAATAACAGTACAGAATAAAGTGCAGTGCAGGGAAACAATAACTACAAGATCATATCGAGGTAAGGGCAGAGTCTTTCTTATTGTACAAGAGGTCCATTCAAAAGTCTGGTAACATATGGCTGGAGGGTGTCCCTCAGCATGATGCTATGTGCTTTCAGGCTCTTCTTACAGGAGAGGGGAGAAGAGAGAAAGATTCCTTGTGGTCACTGCAGAGTAGTTGTAATGTATATGACAGTAGTGTATGGTGTTACGTGCTGTTGGAAGTAAGTTTTTCATTATACCTGTGCACACATGCACTTGTGCATTTGGCAATAAGCTTGACTTGACTTTTGATTCTTATTTTCTTGTCTGCCTCCGTGTATCATCCACCTGCTTCTGTCTCCCTCCTTCCCCACCTGTCTTCATCAGCCCTCAGCCCTTCCTTCAACCCTCCTCAGTCCACCCATCATTCTGTCTCACCATTCCCCCTCTCCTCCTTAGAGTGGCAGACTTCCACCTCTGCTCACAGTCCTGGTGCAGAGTCCCGAACTAAAACATTGACAATTTCCTACCCCCTGTTCAACTCGCCGAGCTCTGCCAGCAGATTGTTTGCTGCTCCAGATGAAAGCATCTGCAGTCTCTTGTGTCTCCAGCGCAGCTATCAACCTGGCGTAGCTTTCTAATTATTTTCAGTGATTTAAAACCGGGTTAGATTGACAAAACTGCTGTTGCACAACAGGAACCCACTCACTTGTTGGTGAATGGTGATCAGAAACATCTGATTAAAGATGCTTCTGTGATTAATCTGATTTTGCATCATTAAACAACTGCATCAGGTAGCTAGTCATTAATTCTTTTTTAAATGCAACCTTAAAATAAAAGCACAGTTGGTTTGCACTAATAAGTGAAAGTTTTATGTGAACCAAAATACCATGGGGTGGCATGGTAGCATAGTGGCAAGAACAACGCTTTACAGTGTCAATGACCCGGGCTCAATTTCTGCCGCTGCTTGTAAGGTGTTTGGACATTCCCCCTGCGATCACGTGTGTTTCTTCCAGGTGCTCTAAAAATCACTTTCTAATAGTGGTCAAGTTTGGAGAGCAATATACAATATACAACATACAAAATACTGGAGGAACTCAGCAGGTCAGGCAGCATCTTTGGAGAGGAATAAAGAGTCGATGTTTTAGACAGACCCTTCATCAGGACTGGAAAGGAAGGGGGAAGACGCAGATTAAGAAGTTCGGGGTAGGGGAGGGAATACAAGCTAGAAGGTGATAGGTGAAGCCAGGTGAGGGGACAGGTAGGTGCGTGGGGGCCCCTCACCTGGCTTCACCTATCACCTTCTAGCTTGTATTCCTTCCACTTCCTCGAACTTCTTATTCTAGCTTCTTCCCCCTTCTTTTTCAATCCTGATGAGCGGTCTTGGCCTGAAATGAGAACTCTTTATTCCTTTCCATAGATGCTCGCTGATATGCTGATTTCCTGTAACATTGGCTCATCACTGCAGGACGTGCATTAGTCCAGGACAAAGAAGCAGGAAGGAAAAATCATTGTGGACAGAGCCCATCGTGTAAACCACCTTTACCAAAAGCTCCTTTCTGGAAACCGCTACGGGGCCATAAAAACAAAAAAACTTCACACCATCTTAAAAGTTTCTCCTCCTAGGCACTTAATCTGATCAACCACTCTAGTTAGTTCCTCCCACACCCCTCTCTAAATACTAACTCAGTCACGGCATTGTACTGTAAACACCTAAACCATTTTTATAGTGCTGTTTACATTGTAAATACAAACTGGTTTTTATGTATTTATGCACATTATGTTCCATATATGTACTGCTAACTAATTTTATATAATCTTTTATTCTGTATAATTGTTGAACATTGTCACTTTTTCATTGCATGTTGTGCTAAAGCACTACAGCAAGTTTCTAACACAAGTAAATGTATATGGCGAATAAAGTTCATCCTTACTAAATAAACTATTCCTCCATGATGTCAACACTGGCTCCCTGGAACAAAAGTCCACTTAATCCATCTTCTTTAGCTATTGAGAGGTTAAAGAGGTCAGCTTTACTTGTCACATCTACATCGAAACACACAGTGAAATGCATCATTTTTGTCAATGACAAACACAATCTGAATATCTGCTGGGGACAGTGCACAAGCGTTGCCACACTTCAGGCAAAACTCCCCAGCGCTGTCTGTAAGGAGTCTGTACATTCTTCCCTTTACCGCGTGGGTTTCTTCCAGGTGCTCTGGTTTCCTCCCACAGTCCAAAGACATACCGTTGTGTTAGTAAGTTGTGGGCATGCTATGTTGACACAGAAAGCATGGTGATATTTATGAGCTGCCCCCAGCATAATCCTTGCTGATTTGATTTGACACATTACAAAAGTGGTGTGCAGAAGACCATTTTAAATGCACATGTTGAACCTTGACGTGGATGAGCAACAGCAGCGGTAGACCACAAACATACACTCGGTGGTCATTCTGTTAGGTACAGGATGTACCTAATAAAGTGGCCACTGAGTGCATATTTAGTATTCTTGGCTTATAAGAATACTCACAGTTCTGATTCATGACTACTGGGATAAAGATGTTCATCTTAATTGGCCTTAATGAACTTGTTTTCCCATCTGAATCATCACCGGGCACTATTAACTAGCTTCACTACAAAACGTGGGAAGCATCCTCTGTCTCTGCTGTTTCAACATCTGTTTCTCTCCCTTTTGCTGTTAGTCCTTCAGTTACCCTCCACACATCTGCCTTCCCATCTGCCTCACTCTCTTCAAAACCCCTTGGACTTTTCACCAGGACATTCTCTCCTCAGTATCCCATCGGGCAGAAGATACAAAAGCCTGAAAGCACGTACCAGCAGGCTCAAGGACAGCTTCTAGCCCACCATTTCCTACTGTTTAGACTACTAAACAGTTCCCTAGTAAGACAGTTGGACTCTTCACCTCATAGTCTAACTCATTATGATCTAGCACTTCAGCTTTTACCTGCAATGCACTTTTTTGATTGCCTTTACATAATTTATTCTGCATTGTTTTTGCTTTACCTTATTCCAGAGCAATCCACTGTGTAATCATTTGATCCTATAAACAGTATGCAAGATAAGCTTTTCACTGTATCTTGGTACATGTGACATTAATAAATCAATACCAATAATAAATGAATTGAGTTTTCTACCGCTCCCAAACTTTTCTATCCCTTTCTCTCTCTCTCCTCTCAGCTGTGTGCTGGTCTTGTCTGACAAAGATACAATTGAGATCGATAGTGTGTTTGAAATGTGAGCAGATGTTTGGAGTGCGATCCACAATATTAGGGATTACAGTGCTTCTCTCCAGAGGGTTATGTATGATCAAATTGTGTGCTGATGCATGTGCCGGCTTCTCTCTCTACATTGACACTCAGCAATCTTTACTGCTGGCAATGGATATCTTCCAGTATTTAAAACCAACATCCCCAGCCCCTGAGTCTCACTGAGGACTAAGGTTAACTACTTCTTCAAATCCATCAGTAATTTCAACAGATGAACAACAAAAAAATCAGAATCAGAAATGGGTTTAAATCAATGATATATGTCATGAAATTTGTTTTGTGGTAGCAGTACGGTGCAATTCATAACAATAAAACTGTAAATTATAATACAAAATATACATTTATATAAAGTTAAATTAAATATGTAACATTTTAATATGTAAAAAAGGAAAGCAAAAATAGGGAGGTAATGTTTATGGGTTGGTTCACTTAGAAATATGATGGCAGAAGGGAAGAAGCTGTTCCTAAAATAATGAGTGTGTGTCTTTAGGCTTGTCTACCTCCTCTCTGGTGCTTTCAATGAGAAGAGAGTATATTTTAAGTGATGGGGACCCTAAATAATGGATGCTGCCTTTTTGAGGCATCATCTTTTGAAGATGTCCTCACTGCTGGGGAGACTATTGCCCATGATGGAGCTGACTGTGTTTGCAACTTCCTTCAGCTTTATCTGATCCTGTGCAGTGGTCCCTCCAGACCAGATGGTGATGCAACCATTTAGAATGCTCTTTACGGTACATCTTTGCTTTTACTTCAAAGGAACCTCTAACTGAGAAAAATTCTTCTGGAAAGGTATCAGCATCAGTAAGGTAGGTACATTAAAGTGCTACTGGCAGTGCACAGCGTGTACATCGAAGCATACAGTGAAATGTGTCATTTGCATCAAATCAAATCAGCAAGGTTAGCAACAATACAAAGAGTAGAATAGCAACTCAATACTAAGTGCCTGTGCTCAATTCCTTCCACAACACCATTCATACAGAGACTGCACTGCACCACAAATCTATAAATGGTGATTTATAAACGTCACAATCAGATCACATAGCAAGCCCCAGGTTCAATTCCTGCTGCTGTCCCCTTGTATATAGCTTGGGTGCCTAAGACTTTTCCACAGTAATTTTATGTATTGCACTGTACTACTGCTGTGAAAAAAAAAACAAATTTCGTCATGTATGTGAGTGATGATAATCCTGATTCTAATATGGGTCTCTGTTGTGGACTGAGAATGGGAAGGGGGCAGGGAGAAGGGAGTTATGGTTGGGAAAAGGGAAAGGGAGAACAAAGAGAGTGGGAAGCTCCAGAGACATTCTGTAATGATCAATAAACCATTTGCTTGGAATAAAATGAGCTTTCCTGGTGTTCAGGGCTGGGTATGTCTTCACCTGCACCACCCCCTGACCCTGGCACCTGTCACCTGTCCCACACCACTCCTGCAGCACTTAACCTTGTTATTCCCAAAATCCTCTGGTTGACTGTACTCTTTTCCATAGATGCTGCCTGGTCTTCTGAGCTCCTCCAGGTTTTTGTGTGTGTTGCTTGGATTTCCAGCATCTGCAGATTTTCTCATGTTTGGATCCCAAAAAGGATAGTGGAATACTTCTCTTGTGGGATGTGGGATGGCAGGGAAAACTCCAGTGTCCATGACAACTACACCAGTAGGAAGTGCATCCACCTGCAGCTTCTAAGAGACCATGCTAAGCAGTTGGAACGGTGACTTTGGAAGGCTGAGGGGTTGATAAAGAGGAGACTCAGGGAGGTAGCTACACCCAAGGTGCAGGACATAAGTGATTGGGTGACAACCAGTGCAGAGCATCACAGTGGCTATTCCCCTCAACAACAGGTATGGATATCGTTTGGGGGGGGGGGGGGGGGAGATAACCTGGCAGAGGAAGGTCACAGTGGTCAGGTCTTTAGCACTGAGTGCTCTGTGGCTCAGATGGGATGATGAGAGAAAAGGTGAGCTGTAGTGATAGGGGATTTGTTGGTTAGAGAAACAGAAAGGAGGTTTTGTGAACAAAAACCAGATTCCCAGATGGTATGTTGCCTCCCAGATGCCAGGTTCAGGGACATCTCGGTTTGAGTACACAGGATACTTAAGTAGGAGGGTGAGCAGTGAGAGGTTGTGGCCAACATCAGTACCAATGACATGGGTAGGATGGGTGATGAGGTCCTGCAAAGTAACTTCAGGAAGTTTGGTGCTTAGTTAAAGGACAGGACCTTCAAGGTTGTGATCTCAGAATTGCTGCCTATGCTACATGCCAGCTGATGCACCATCAATAACTCACTCTGAGACGTAAGAAGCGAGATATCGGCTTTTATTGACTGGAAGAATGAACAACACTACATCCTGGAGAATGAGGCCGGGCTCAGGCCTCAATCGCCTTTATACAAGGGTCTGTGGGAGGAGCCACAGGAGCAGACCAGCCAGGTATATGTAGTTCACCACACCAGCATGGCCAGAAATAGGAAGATATACAGGTTAACACATGGCTCATGAGGGAGAGCTTCAAACTTTTGGATCATTGGGCTCTCTTCCAGGGAATGTGGGACCTGTAGAGAATGGACAGTTTGCACCTGAACTGGATTGGGACTAATAGCCTAGTAGAAAGGTTTGTTAGTTCTACACAATTGGGACTTAAACTAAAGTTGCAGGGGGATTGGAACCAGAGTGCCAGAACAGATAGTAGAGTAGTTGTGGAGAAAAATGTTGTTAAGACTTTATACAAAGCTACAGATTGAAAGATCGAGCATGGTGGGACTAATGTTCTAGGCTGCATACACTTCAATGCAAGGAGTATTGTAGGAAAGGTGGTTGTGGAATTATGACATTATAGCCATTAGTGAGATTTGGTTGCAAGGGGGCAGGACTAACAACTCAATGTTACAGGTTTCCATGATTGATGGGAAGGATTAAAGAGGGAGGGGTGACGTTAAGAAACATAACTTTCCACATAATGACTGGGATTTCCATATGGTAAAGGGGTTGGATAGGAAAGAGTTTTTCAAATGTGTTCGGTATAGTTTCATCAATCAGTACAGTACATAGAAGCCCCAACTAGAGAGTGTGTGATACTGCATCTCCTTTCAAGGATTGAGACAAGGCAGTTGACAGACATTTGTGTAGGGAAACACTTTGTATCTAATGATCATAATGCCATTAGTTCCAAAGTAATTATGAAAGAGGATAGGTCTGGTCCTAGGGTTAAGATTCTAAATTGGAGAAAGGCCAGTTTTGATGGTATCAAGAAGAATCTGGCAAGTGTGGATTGGGACAGGTTGTTTTCTGGCAAAGGTGTACTTGGTAAATGGAAGACCTTCAAAAGCAAAATGTTGAGGGTAAAGAACTGTACGTTCCTGTCAGAATAAAAGGCAAGGATAACAGATTTAGGGAATTTTGGTTTTCATGAGATATTGAGGCCCTCGTTAAGAAAAAGAAGGAGGGATATAGCAGATATAGGCAGGTAGCACAACTGAGGTACTTGAAAAATGAAAGAGAACACTAAAAGGAAATCCGGATGGCAAAAAAAAGATATGAGGTTCCTCTAGCAGACAAGGTGAATGAGAATCCTAAAGGGTTACACAGATATATTAAGAGCAAAAGAATAGCAAGGAATAAAATTAGTCTTTTGGAAGATCAGAGTGGTAATCAATGCATGGAGCCAAAAAAGATGGGTGAAGAACTTAAATAGATTTTTTGCATCTGTATTTACTTAGGGGATGGATACAGAATCTAACAATGTGATGCAATACAGCAGCAAACTGATGCACCCTAAACAGACAAGAGAAGAGGAGATGTTTGCTATTCTTGTGGCAAATTAAGTTGGATAAATCCCTGAAGTGTTCCCTTGGACGATGTGGGAGGCTAGTATAGAAATTTCAGGGACTCTAGCAGAGATATTTCAAACATCTTTAGCCATGGGTGAGCTGTCGGAGAATTGCAGGATAGGTAATGTTGAACCATTGTTTAAGAAAGGCTCTGAGAATAAGCCAGGAAATTACAGTACGATGAGTCTGACAACAGGAGAGGAAAAGTTATTGGTCTTTTCCTAAGGGACTGGATATACGAGTAGTTAGATAGACAGGGACTTTAATATAGATAGTCAACAGGGCTTTGTACATGATAAGTCATGGCTAACTAATCTTAAGAAGTGTTTTGAAGAAGTTATTGATGAAGGTAAGCAGTGGATACTGTTGACATGGATTTTTGCAAGGTCCTGCATGGGAGGTGGACAAGAGGGTTCAGTCACTTGGCATTCAACATGAGGTAGTAAATTGGTTTAAACATTGTTTCATGGAAGAAGTGAGAGAATGGTCATAGATGATTGCCCCTCTGTCTGGAGGCCTGTGACTAGTGATGTGCCGCAGGATCAGTGCTGGGACTTGGTGTTGCTTGTCATCTGTGTCAATGATCTAGTTGATAATGTGGAAGATGGTATCAGCAAATTTGCAGATGACACCAAGATGGGGGTGTAGTGGCAGCGAGGAAGACTATCAAAGCTTTCAGGAAGATCTGGACCCATTGGAAAAATGGGCTAAAAAATGGCAGATGGAATTTAATGCAGACAAGTGTGAGATGTTGCACTTTGGGAGGACCAACCAGGATAGGTCTGATAGAACAGAGGGATCTGGGCAAACAGATCCATAATTCCTTGAAAGTAGTGTCACAGATAGATAAGGTTGTAAAGAAAATTTTTGGCATACTGGCCTTCATAAATCAATGTAATGAGTACAGGAGTTGGAATGCTTAATTTGGAGTATTGTGTGCAGTTTTGGTCACCTACATACAGGAAAGATGTAAATAAAGTTGAAAGGGTGCAGACAAAATTTACAAGGATGCTGCCAGGACTTGAGGACCAGAGTTACAGGGAAAAGATAAGTGGGTTAGGACTTTATTCTCTAGAGTGCAGAAGAATGTGGGGAGATTGATTATACAGAAATATGCGGGGTATAGATAGGGTATATGCAAGGCTTTTTCCACTGTGGTTGGGTGAGACTACAACTATCAGTCATGGGTTAAGTGTGAAAAGTGGAATGTTTAATTTGAATCTGAATTTGAATTGACTTTACTTCTTACATCCTCCACATACATGAGGGGTAAAAATCTTTACGTTATGTCTCCATCTAAACGTGCAATGTGCAATCATAGTAATTTATAATTTATAATAAATAGAACAGTCAATGTAGCATAGAAATACACTCAAATCAGTGTGAGTTAATCAGTCTGCTGGCCTGGTGAAAGAAGCCTTTTGGTCCTGGCTTTTATGCTGCAGTACCGTTTCCTGGATGATAAACAGCTGGAAGGGGAACATGATGGGGAATTTCTTCACTCTGAGTGTGGTGGGAGTGTGGAATGTGCTGTCAGCACAACTGGTGAATGCAGGGTCAATTTTAACATTTTAGAGGAACTTGGATAGGTACTTTTGAGGATGTGATGAAACACATTGATGAAGGTAGAGCAGTAGATGCAGTGTATGTGGATTTCAGCAAGGCATTTGATAAGGTACCCCATGCAAGGCTTATTGAGAAAGTAAGGAGACATGGGATCCAAGGGGACCTTGCTTTGTGCATTCAGAACTGGCTTGCCCACAGAAGGCAAAGATTGGTTGTAGGTGGGGTCATATTCTGCATGGAGGTCGGTGCCTCAGGGATTTGTTGTGGGACCCCTTCTCTTCGTGATTGTTATAAATGACCTGAACGAGGATGTGAAGGGATGGGGTGTAAATTTGCTGATGACACAAAGGTTGGGGGTGTGTGGGTAGCGTGGAGGGCTGTCAGAAGTTACAGCGGGACATTGATAGGATGCAAAACTGGGCTGAGAAATGGCAGATGGAGTTCAACCCAGATAAATGTGAGGTGGTTCATTTTGGTAGGTCAAATATGATGGCAGAATATAGTATTAATGGTAAGACTCTTGGCAGTGTGGAGGATCAGAGGGATCTTGGGGTCCAAGTCCATAGGATGCTCAAAGCAGCTGCGCAGGTTGACTCTGTGGTTAAGAAGGCATTTGCTACATTGGCATTCATCAACCGTGGGATTGAGTTTAAGAGCCAAGAGATCATGTTGCAGCTATATAGGACCCTGTTGAGACTCCACTTGGAGTACTGTGTTCAGTTCTGGTCACCTCACAACAGGAAGGATGTGGAAACCATAGAAAGGGTGCAGAGGAGATTTACAAGGATGTTGCCTGGATTGGGAAGTATGCCTTATGAGAATAGGTTGAGTGAACTTGGCCTTTTCTCCTTGGAGCGGTGGAGGATGAGAGGTGACTTGACAGAGGTGTATAAGATGATGAGAGGCATTGATCATGTGGATAGTCAGAGGCTTTTTCCCAGGGCTGAAAAAGCTATCACGAGAGGGCACAGTTTTAAGGGGCTTGGAAGTAGGTACAGAGGAGATGTCAGGGGTAAGTGTTTTTTTAACGCAGAGAGTGGCGAGTGTGTGGAATGGGCTACTGGCGACGGTGGTGGATACGGATACGATAGGGCCATAGAGGGCTATGCTAACCCGAGGTAATTTTTAAAGTAAGTACCTGTTCGGCATAGCATTGTGGGCCAAAGGGCCTGTATTGTGTTGTAGGTTTTCTATGTTTCTATGTTTTACATGGATGGGAGGGGAAAAGAGGGCAATGGTGTAGGTGCAAGTCAATATGATTAAGCAGATTACTGGCTTGGCACAGACTAGATGGGCTGATGGGCCTGTTTCTGTGCTGTAAGTGTTCTATGATCAGTTTTCTGCTTTTGTCTGCAGGCCTGTATGGTCAGAAAGAATGGTATGTACTATTTAAAATTCAGCTATGTAGTTACTATGAAAATGGATTATTTAATAATTTTAGTATTTACATATCTAAAGGTTATTGAAAGGCACCTAAGTCATTGATGCACCATCAATAACTCACGGAGACGTGAGTCGAGATTGGCTTTTATTAGCTGGAAGAAAGCATAGTCAGCAGCGTCAGCAGCAAGAGCCTACCACACAACATCCTGGAGACTGAGGGAGGAGCAGTGCCTCCAATCGCCTTTATACAGGGGTCTGTGGGAGGAGCCACAGGAGCGGTCAGCAGAGGGGCGTGTCCAGACAGGTAAATGTACCCGGTAGTTCACCACAGCCACTGAATGTATTTAAAGAAGATCTTGATAAGTGTTTGATTAGTAAGGGGGTCAAAGTTTATGGGGAAAAGGCAGGAAAATAGAGTTGAGAGGGATTGTAAATCAGCCATGATGGAATGGCATTGCATACTGAAAGGGCTGAATGGCCTAATTCTATTCCTTTGACTCTATGCCTCTATAACAGCAGCAACAGAACAACTGCACCAAAACAGCAAAAAGAGTCCCTTTCCTCCCTCTCACCCAGCCACTTACCCACTCACACACTCCATCCCCAGGACAGGCCCGCTTCAGCCTCCAGACTTGCAGACTTTAGGCCTCTGACTTTACTGGTGGACTCACAGTCTCGCAGACACAGGGCCTCAGCCATCAGGCCTCAATTTCTGGACTTCCCATCGACCTTTGACATTTATTCTTCGGCATTAACTTCAGGACTCACCAATGACAGGACCCTGAACTCCAGGCTTCAGTGGAACAACCAACAGACTCACCAATGACGGGACTCTGAGCTCAAGGCCTCAAACTCTGGGCCTTGAACTCTGGACTCATCAATGATGAAACCCTAAGCTCCGGGCCTTGAACTGCAGACTCGCCAATGACGAAAACCTGAACTCTAGGCCTTAGTCTCTGGACTTGCTAATGACTAAACCCTGAACTCTAGGCCTCAAACTCCTGAATCATTGACTCATGTACCTAGGGGATCACCAGCCTTATGCCTCCTGTCTGCAAACACCACTGACACTGGGACCTGCTAGCCTGGGGGTAATTGCTGACCTGGTGGCTACCAGTCCTCATCCTCACTAAACTTTGTCCAGAGCACTTGCTTGTGGAATAACTGTCAATAACTTTACATTTACTCTAAGTAGGATGTGATCTGAAGCATGTTACCTGATAGTGTGATGGAAGCAAATGCATTAAAACGATAAACAGAATAAAATCATAAATATTAAGGCATTCAGTTTTTTGAAAGCGTATAAATCACTAAGCCTAGATGAAATATATCCTTGGCAATTAAGTAGAATAATGGAGAAAATTTCAGATGTTTTGATCACCTTTTCAAATCTCTTATGGCTGCATAATGGATGCCAGAGGTTGGTGGAGAGGAGAGTGAAGGTCATTTTGGTTTTATGAAGACAAAGACCATTAGATCAATAGACATAGGAGCAGAATTAGGCCATTCAGCCCATCAAGTCTGCTCACCAACATGGCTGATTTATCTCTCTCAACCACATTCTTCTGCCTTTGATGCCTTTACTAATCAAGAACTTATCAACCTCCATTTTAAAAGTATCCAAAGACTTCACAATGAATTCCAGAGATTAACCACCCTTTTGCTAAAGAAATTCCTCTGTATCTCTGTTCTAACGTGGTGACCTTCTATTCTGAGTCTGTGCCCTCTGGTCCTAGACACCCCCACAATAGGAAACATCTTCTCCACATCCACTGTATCTAGGCGTTTCAATATTCAATAGGTTTCAGTGAGACCTTCATTCATCTAAACTCCAGTGAGTACTGGCTTAGAGACATCAAATGCTCCTGGTATGTGGAAAGGACAAACTAGTTGATAAAAAAAAATGGTTGTGAAAATATTATTGGAATCAATCCAGAGAGACTGTATAGAATTTTATTTGGAAAGTCACGGATAAATCTGGGACAGTCTGCATGTTGAGCAAGTTCCTGTCTCATTAACTTGATTGAATTTTTTGAGGAGGTAACAAAAATGTTGCCAAGATGCAATAAGATTGATGGATTCATGGATTTTAGCAAGACTTTTGGCAAGGTCCCACGTGCCAGGGTGGGGAGTCGAGAAAGTGTGCTGGGTGACAGATGCAAAGCATGGTGGTTGGCAGGTGGTTTTTTTTTTTTGAGATTTGAAGGTTCTCACCAATGAGATTACACAGAGCTCTCAGTGGTAAGACTCTTGCTTTTTATAGTGTAATACTGATTTAGAGTCAATTGCAGGAGAGATGATAAAGAAATTTATGAATCATTAACAGAGACTTAGTAAGGAGGAAAGCCTCAGACTTTAATAAGATTTGCAATTTTTTTTGATTGGGTAGAAAAATAGCAAATAGAATTTAGTCTGGAGAAGTGTGAGCAAATATATTGTGGAGTTGCAGCAAGGCAGAACATACATTTAGTGGCTACTCCATTAGGGTAGCCCTGTACCTAATAATGTGGCTACTGAGTGTATGTTTGTGGTCTTCTGCTGCTGAAGCCCATCCTCTTCAAGTTTCAAAGAGTAGTGTGTTCAGAGATGCTCTTCTGCACACCACTGTTGTAATATGTGGTTATTTAAGTTACAGTCACCTTCCTGTCAGCTTGAACTAGTCTGGCCATTCTCCTCTGACCTCCCTCATTAACAAGCTGTTTTTGCCCACAGAACTGCTGCTCACTGAATGATTTTGTTTCACACCATTCTCTGTAAACTCTAGAGACTGTTATGTGTGAAATTCCCAGGAGAACAGCAGTTTCTGAGATACTCAAACCACCCCGTCTGGCACCAACGATTATTCCATGGCCAAAGTCACTTAGATCACATTTCTTCCCCATTCTGATGAACAACAACTAAACCTCTTGACCATGTCTGCATACTTTTATGCACTGTGTTGCTGCCACATGATTAGCTGATTAGATATTAACATTAACGAGCAGGTGTACTGATGTACCCAGTTTCTGTGATACTCAAACCACCCTGTCAGGCACCAACAGTCAAAGCTACTTAGATTAGATATTTGCATTAACTAGCACGTGCTAAGGTATACCTAATAAAGTGGCCTCTGAGGATACTATGGCATATCTAATAGAACAACTGCATCACAGCTTCATTGACCAGGGTCCATTCATGATTTCCAGTGCTGCCTGTGTAGGCCTTGTTTCTCTCTGTCACCATGTCGATTTCCTGCAGGTGCTTTGATTCCTCCCACATCCTAAAACTGGTTGATGCATAATATGTTCTGGCCTAGCCTGTGCCATCCAAATCAGAAAAATGAATATATTTAAAAACTCCCTGCATCCAATGAAATATTGTTGAAATCCTTTATGATACTTCTGAGGTGGTGGATCTCAGAAATTTAAAGATTAGCTTTATTTGTCACTGTGCACACACTTGGGGGGGGGGGCGCGTGCCACACACACACACACACACACACACACACACACACACACACACACACACACACACACACACACACACACACACACACACACACACACACACACACACACACACACACACACACAGTATATATAGCTAAGGGACCGAAGACTTCTGCATATTACTATATTTGTCAACGTGGAGTAAAGAGGAAATTTGCAAAGCCTTTTAACAGCCTTTTAAATCTACTCCTCACCTTTTTTTTCCCTCCAGCCTTGCTGAAGGGTCTTGGCCCGAAACTTCGACTGTACTCTTTTCCATAGACGCTGCCTGGCCTGCTGAGTTCCCCCAGCATTTTGTGTATGACAATGAGATGAGTTTGTTTTTAAGCTCCTAGATTTGCTGCCCCTCTCCTGTGATAATTTAGAAAGGGAGCCAGTGGAAGAAAGCTCATGCTGTTTTGAGGATATTTGCTTCTGTGGCTGCATCACTTTTGCAGGCCCTGGCTCTCTTGAGACCATTTCCCAAATCGGGGTCAAGGTATCTGTGTTAGCTTTGCCAGCAGCCTATTTTCTCCTAGTGTTGAATTACTTGTTCTGTAAAGACAGAGCTCCCATGCAGACAGAAATGAATGCCTATCATTCTAGTAAACCTTGTCTTCTTGCCCTCCGTTAGAAACATGCAACATAACGTTGAACGAAGGAATGAACATGCAATCCTATGCATAGTGAATCTCACTTTAGAAGGCAGAAGATCACTTCTATTTGGTGCATAAAAGGGCAATCTTCTTGCTCACTTGCTACACTTATTTAGAGATACAGCACAGAACAGGTCGATCTAGCCCAACAAGCTGCACTGCCCAGCAACCCATCTGTTTCGGACTGGCCTAATCATAGGACAATTAACCTACTAACCATCACGTATTTGGACTGTAGGAGGAAACCAGAGAACCAGGAGGTAACTCACATGATTCACAGGGAGAACATACAGACTCCTTACAGATGGTGCCAGAATTGAATTCTGAACGCCGGAATGCCCCAAGCTGTAATAGCGTCGTGCCAACTACTATGCTAACGTGGCACCCAAATCTTGGCACTTCCTCTGCAGCCGTACATCTGTTGCCAAATATTCACCCACTTTGCAAACATTATCAACCAAAATTATGCAGACGAATGTGATATCAAATGGCATTCTCATTTAGAACAGGTACACTGCGTACACAAAACTTGCAAATCAATTGTGAGACTTGTGAGAAATCTATATTGTGATATAGAGTTAGAGAGCAATGGAAACAGGCCATTTGGCCCAACTGACCCATACTGACCAAACTTCCCATTTAAGCTAGTTGCATTTCCCATATCTGACCCACATCCCTCTAAATATTTCCAATCCATTTGGCCCATTGAGTCTGTTTTGCCATTTTATCATGGCTGATCCATTTTCTTCTTAACCCCATTCTCTTGTCTTCTTCACATAACCTTTCATGTTATGATTTATCAAGAACCTATCAATTTCTGCCTTAAAAGCACCCAATAATCTGGCCTTGACAGCTGTCTGTGGTAATGAATTCCACAGATTTACTATCCCCTGCCGAAAAAAAGTTCCTCGTCATCTCTGTTCTAAGTGGATGTCCCTCTATATTGAGGCTCTCTTCTCTGGTGCTACACCCCGCTCCCCCAGTTCTTGATTCCTCACAGATTTGGTGCACATAGAGTCATGAATCAGGCATCTCAGCCCAACTTGTATATGCTGACTAAGATTCCCATTGAAGTTAGTCCAATTTTCCCGCAGTTGGCTCATGTCCCTTTAAACCATGGGTTCCCAATCTTTTTTATGTGCTGGACCAATACTAATAAGCAAGGTGTTCATGGACCCAGGTTGTGAATCCCTGATCTAAACCTTCCCTATCTGTGTAGCTGGAGTGCAGGAGAATGAGTGATGATCTTACAGCGGTAAACAAAATTATGAGAGCTATTGATAGTATGAATGCATGCAGGCCATTTTTCCCTTAGGTTCAGTGAGACTAGAGCTGGAGGTCATAGGTTGAGGGTGAATGGTGAAATATTTAAGGGGAATGAATTTGAGAAAGAATTTCTTCACACAGACGATGGTGTGAGTGGGGAATGAACTGCCAGTAGAAGTGATGGATGCAAATTCAATTCTAACAGTTAAGGTTAGTTTAGGTAGTTAGATGGATGGAAGGGGTATGGAGGGCTATGGTCCAGGTGCATGCAGACACGACGAAGCAGAAAGCCAGGCTGGAATTGGACTAGAATGGCTAAAGGGCCTGTTTCTGTGCTGTACTCTATAACAATACCTGTCCAAGTGCCTTTAAAATATTATTAATACACCTGCTTCAACCACTTCCTCTGGCAGCTTGTTCCAGGAACTGATCATCCTCTGGATAGAAAATTTAGTCCTTCAGGCTCCTACTAAGCCTCTCCACTCTCACCTTAAATCTGTTCCTTCTACTTCTTGATTCCTCAGCTATGGGGATAAAGACAATGTGCATTTACTCTATCTACCTTCATGAGTTTTAACCCTCTATAATATCACCTGGCATTCTCCTATAAAAATACTTCTGAACATTTGATGTAGAGAGATGCTGGCCCACACAAAACCTAGTTTAGACCATGCAAGCTTTCACCCTTCTTACCATTTCAAGGAGATCTTAATACATGAAAGGTAAAGGCCTTTCTGAAAGGAGAATGGACAAAGAGATCTGGGTAAGGGGTATTTTCTCCCTCCTCCCCTTTCTCTTTTTCCAGTCTCTATTTTAGCTCCCCTCTTACCCTTTCTCTTCTCTTCACCTGCCTAAAACCTCCTTCTAGTGACCATCCCCCTTCCCTTTTACCCATTGTCCTCTCTTCTCTCCTTCTTCAGACCTCTTCCTTTACCATCTACCAGGGCCCAGCTTCTCACTTCATTCCCTTTCTACTTACCTAAATTCACCTGTCACCTTCTAGCTTGTAATCCTTCCACTTCTCCTCTCTTCTCAACTTCTTATTCTGGCTTTACCACCCTTCCTTTACATTCCTGATGAAGCAACTTGGCTCGAAACCCCAACACTTTATTTCTTTTTATAGATGCCTCCTGACCTGTTCAGTTCCTCCAGCATTTTGTGTTGCTTACTGGAGGTAATGTTCTTCTTTCTCTGTTCTCGATGCACTTCCACTATGGGACAAGGAAGGTTTTATTTTTAAATACAGAATGGTTAGAAACACTTCACGGGTCAGGCAGCATCTTAGAAAATAGAAGGAGAGTTAACACTTCTGGTCACAGGCCCTTCTGTTTCATCTTTCCAGTAAAGATACCTAATCTGCTGAGCTTGGCTAGCCTTTTCTGTTTTTAATTTCAGATTTTCAGCATTTTTATTGATGTTCAAGGTTCAAATTTGCAGGAGGAGAATATTGCAATATTACCAAGCCAAAAGGTTGAAATCCAGAGCTTGGTGAGTCCGCAGTGAGAGGCCAGAAGGTCAAAGTGCCAGGGTCGGCTTATTCAGAAGTCAAAGGCCCGATGTCTGCAAGTCCAAGCCAAGGACTGAAGGTTGAAGGCCCAATATTTGCAAGGCTGAGAGTCTGTGGCCAAGGACTGGAGAGCCAGAGGTGGCGTGTCATGGGATTGAAGGCCTGTCTGTGTGTATGATGAGTGGGAGAGTGGGAAAGAGACTTGCTTTGATGTTGCTGCCATGTCTTGCTGTGATGTTATTGTTGTTTCTGTTTGTGTTGTTCTGCTGAACATGGTGGGCATGCTATGTTGGCACCAGAATGCAAGGCAACACTTGCGGGCTGCCCCCAGCACATTCTTAGGTTGTGTTAATCGTTAATACAAACAACACATTTCCTGTATGGTTTGATGTACATGTGATATATAAATCTGAATTTGAATTAACTGTACAAAAAAAAAGACCAATTTCAACAGATCAAAGTGCAGCATGGGGGAGGAAAGAAACTGGACAGTAACTTTGATGTGTCCATCAACACAATGTTACAAGGCTAATAGCTCAATGATAGAATCTGGAAACAGTGCGACAATGTGGTGTTTCTATGTCCTGTTCTGACAAAATGCTTTCCTAACAGAAGCTTGTGGATAGATGGTGCAGGTTACAGTTAAGCATTTGGAGTTAAAAGGGCTGTTGGCCCTAGGTAATTACTGACAACCTAATGCAACGGATCAAAAATAAACTACCTATATTCCGGCTTCTGTGTAAATCACTGAGCATCACTAGTAGCTCAGAATGTGCTGTTATAGAGCAATAGAGCAAATGGCTTTAGCAATTATGTGGCATGATTATTTTATTTGTGCAACTTTATGTATTTCCGAGAGATTTTAAGGAAGTCTTCAAAGCTTACTTTATTTAACCCTAAATTCTAATCTTTTTTCAACCCTATTATTCTTATTTCAATATTATTTATTTAGTTGTATTTGCACAGTTTGTCTTTTGCACATTGGCTGTTTGTCGGTCCTTGTGTGTAACTTTTCATTGATTCCATTGTATTTTTTGTATCTACTGTGAATGCCTGCAAGAAAATGAATCTCAGGGTTGTATATGGTGATATATATGTACTTTGATAATAAATTTACTTTGAACTTTGAACATACAGCTAAGGTGGAAAATGATGTGGTAAACAACATAGCACGAAGTAGGGTTAATATAACCATTACTGAGGTCTGATTATGTAGCATGTAAAGTAATATGTAACATGCCCGTTGACAAGATCCTCGGTGCTTTGAATGAGAGAAGGATCAGCATGATTAGCACAACACTTTACAGTGCCAGCTGTAAGATCTAGGTTCAATTCCCACCACTGACCGTAAGGAGTTTGTATGTTCTCCCCATGTCCATGTTGTTTTCCTCCAAGTGCTCTGGTTTCCTCCCATGTTCCAAAAGATGGTAAGGGTTAGGGTTAGTGAGTTGTGGGCATGGTGACACTTGTGGGCTGCCCCCAAAACACATCCTCGATGCAAACAACACATTCCACTGTATGTTCTGATGTATGTAACATATAAAGCTTTAAAGATTTGCTGTGCTGATCTCCATTCTCATTTTGATTACCGAACTGCACACATCATTAATCATTTCATGAGGATCTGTAGAATTCCTTTCCATAAAGTAATGTCTTTCAGCACTGTCTGCATACCATATAAGAGCTTTCTAGTATAGATCAGTACAGTTACAGACTATGATGTTTTAAGTGCTTCGCCAAATAAATTTTAATTGTGATCTGGTTTCTACCTCTCACAATAAATGCTCACAAGTGCAAGGTGACATAACTCAGTGGCCATTTTATTAGGTACACCTGTACACCTACTCATTAATGCAAATATCTGAATATCCAATCATGCGGCTGCAACATCAGATGCGGGAACAAAGGTGATCTAAGTGACTTTGACTGTGCAGGACAGGGTGATTTGAGTATCTCAGAAACTGCTGCTCTCTTAGGATTGTCACATACAACAGTCTCCAGAGTTTACAGAGAATGGCATGAAAAATAAAAATAAACATCCAGTGAGTGGCAGTTCTGTGGGCGAAAACGCCTTGTTGATGAGAAAGGTCAGAGGAGAATGGCCAGACTGTTTTAAACTGGTAGGAAGGTGACAGTAACTCAAATAACCACACATTATAAAGGAGGTGTGAAGAAGAGCATCTCTGAATTCACAACATGTTGAATCTTGAAGTGCATAGATTACAGCAGCAGCAGATCAGGAACATGCACTCCATGGCCATTTTATAAGGTAATGGAGGCACCAGCCCATATATGCACAGCAATTCTATCATCTGCAGTCTTGTGAAGCCAAGATACACCTACAGATGGTCCACTTTAAGGTCTCCTTTCACTATACTCTCTTGACCTTACTCCACCTGTCTTGTACAACTGATTGAACCACATAGTCATTGACTTTATTCTAGCTACAGTTAGGGGACAACAATCACTTGCTTTCAGATCTGTTGACCAGCAGGAACTGGCAGCAGAAGACCAAACCCATCAAATATGTTGAATTATGTTCTTATGATAAAGTAGTAGAAACCAACATACAGTACATACACACACAAAATTCTGGAGGAACTCAGCAGGACAGGCAGCGTCTATGGGGGAAATAAACAATTGACGTTTTGGATGAAGGGCCTTGGCCCTAAACATCTGCTGTTTATTCCCCTCCATAGATGCTGCTGAGTTCCCTGAGCATTGTGTGTGATGCTCAGCATTTCCAGTACTGGCAGAATCTCTTCTGCCTCTGACACCCACTGTGCCCTCTCTCAGTCCAGTGCTACATGGCATTATTTCAGTGAAGCAACTCAAATGGTGGCGCCAGCGCTTTCAAACAGCCTTGACTTGTTTTGAAAGGAAAATATCATTATTTTAAAAAGGGCTTGTACCTTCAGAAGCAAACCATTCATTGATTTAAAAAAAACAGCTGATGCCTTCCAGTTTTATTGTCACCGTCATGTTCCCACCTTGGTCAGAAAAACTTAAGGCTATAGTGGTGGCACATTGGTGAAGAAGTGCCCCCTTAGGTTTAAATATTTCACCTTTCAACCTAAATCATTGACCTGTAGCTCTAGTCTCACCCAAGAAAGAGCCTGTATGTATATACGCTATCTATACCCCTCATGATTTTATACACCTTTATAAGGTCTCCCCTCATTCTCCTACACTCCAAGGAATAAAGTTCTAACTTACTCAGCCTTTCTCTATAACTCAGGTCCTCAAGTCCTGGCAACATCCTTGTTAATTCTTTCTGCAATCTTTCAAGCTTATTGATATCTTTCTGAAAGATAGGCATCCAGAACTGCTCCAAGTTCCACCTCACCAGTCTTTTACAATTTCAACACAACAAATCCCAATTCCTGTACTCAATACCCTGATTTATGAAGACCAACGTGCCAAACGCTCTCTTTATGACCTGTGGTGCCACTTTCAATAAATTACGGATATTTACTCCCAGATCCCTCTGTTCCAATTGTGCATTCTCTTGTAATAATTGTGCATAATTATGTTTTTCTTGTGAACACTGTTCCCTAAAGCTGCGTGGGTGCACAGCTGTGCAGTCACTGCGATACTCCCGCACACATAGCCTTTGTAGCCGCGCAGCTGGAATTGGACGCAGCTAGAAAAAGTTTACAGAAGGTGAAAGATTTTCTTTGTACTGTGTTTCATTAATTCAATTAATAGTAAAATCAAAAGTATGTTATTTTTCAGCTTTCATTGTACACGTTCATAGTATGCATATTACAAAAATTTTTCTTTACAGCGTTGCGCAGTTTTCAGGCGGTGTAAAAATTTTTTGCTCAGAGCAATAGTTGGTCTGCGCAGCTGTGAAAAATATACTTAGGGGGAATGTTGCAAAATAATGGCTCTGTGACTATAATGTTGCTGCAGGGCATCTCTAATTTTTACTCTTGCATTACAGGCTAACATACAGTTTTCCTTTTTAATTGTTTGTGCATCTGCACATTAAATCCAAGGACCCCAAAAGCGTTTGAACACTGACATGTTTCAATCTCTCATCATTGCACCTGAGTATTTGTTCATATGACAATAAACTTGAAATAGGTAAAATCCATCTGGGGCTTAAGGCATGAGGATGCCTCCCTAGTTCAGTGTCTAAATTAGGAGATAGCATATTCAACATATTCAGGGTTGTGAATTTGGTTGTCCTATACACAAGGCCAGTGCAGTCAACTTGCATGCCTCCTAGGCACCTCACAAAGTTTAAACCTTAACTTATAACAAAAACTATTTGCAAGACATGGACACCAATGTCAGCTTACCTCTATCCACTGTCGTAGGGGTATCCAAAGTATAGGTAGCCAGAAAGAGAGGAAGGAAGCAGGAAAGAAAGAGAAGGACGAGAGTGAGAAGGGAAACATTGCTTGAAGTTTGAGCTTGTCAGGTAACCCATGTGTTCACTCATCATGTGATCTGTATTTGTTAACTCAACAGTGCAAGTCCAACCCCTTCCCTTGACCCCCTCGTGTAAACTCAAGCAACAGCCTGAGGTCACGCTTGCTGCCCTGGTCATTCTCTCCGCAGCTCGCGGCGAATACAAGCATGCAATACAGCTGCTTCCACTCCGGCAACCGACAAACATTCAAAGGAATGCATTTCCGAAGCCTATTGCTTACCTAGATCTTCGAGTTCTGAGGTCATGGACTTGGAGCGCAGCGTCAATGCCGTGGTTGGAGCTCGCTTTGGAGGTGGTGGTGCTTTGTGGCAGAATTAAAGGAAAAGAGAAACAGTGTCTTAAAATTTGTTTATGTTCGAATATACCACTCATCTGAACTCTTTTACAGCCACCAAGTCATATTATAGAACAGCTTGAATTTATCCATTTTACCTGAGAGTAACTGAAATAGTACTCCTAGAGATTTGCTTAGAAAATTTGATTTTTTTTCTCTTTCTTTTGAACACGAATTTGTAACTGATTTGTATTTGGCAATTCACTGCATTAAGAATACACTTAAAAATGCCAAACAAGCAATTATGGTTTAAGAGTGTGATTTCCAAAGTACAGATGTAGTTGACCAATCACATTTGAGTGTATGCCTGTGGAAGAAAATACATAAGCCAGCAAAAAGACAGGGTACTGCCACACGAAGTAATTGGAGCATGAAGCTGCACTTAATTACAGTGTATCAACCATACAATTCTGCTTTAAGAATGTGATTTTCAAAATACAAAGTTCAAAGTACATTTACTCTCAAAGTACGTATGTAATATACAACCTTGAGGTTTGTTTCCTTACAGACAGCCACACAACAAAGAAACCCAACAGAACCCATAAAAGAAAGACCAAGTGCTCAGTGTGCAAAAAAATTGCGCAAACAATTAAAGTAAACAAATAACATTCAGAACTAAAGTTCACAGTCACAAAGCTGGTTACAGACAATCCAGGAACATGTTAGTTACAGATGTGGGCAATAATTATTGACCAATCACACTTCATTGTGTGCCTGTGGAAAAAGAAGTACGTAAAAGCCAGTCAGAAGACTAAGTACTGCCAGGTGAAGTAATTATTGATCAATCACATTTGACTGTGTGTCTGTGGAAAAGTACATAAGCCAGTGAGAAGACACAGAAGGTCTGGCAACACCCAAGGAAAGAAACACAGTGTCAACAATTCAGTTTAAAACATTTCAAAATGAAAAGCAAGGCAATAAATTTTGAGCTCTTGAGTAGGATGGGGGTAGGGAGCTAAGAGAATATCTGAGCTAAGACCATAATATCAAAAATATAGCAGAATTATGCCATTGGGCTATTGCTTCTGCTCTGCTTATCCATCACAGTTGATTTATTTTCCCTCTCACCCCTATTCTCCTGCCTTCTCCTGTAACCTTTGATACCCTTACTAATCAAGAAGCCATCAACTTCTGCTTTAAATATACCCAATGACTTGATCCCCACAGCCATCTGTAGAAATTAATTCAACAGATTCCCACCCTCTGTTTAAAGAAATTCTTCCTCATCTCTGTACTAAAGGGCCCAAAACTGCTCACAGTACACCAAGTATGATCTGACCAATGTCCATCATCAGGGACCCCCACCACCCATGTCATGCTTTCTTTTTACTGCTACAATCAGGATGAAGGTACAGGAGCCTCAGGACAACACAGCACCAGGTTCAGGAATAGTTATAACCCCTCAACCATCCGGTTCTTCAACCAAAGAGGATAACTTAACTTTATTTGTCCCATCACTGTTCCCACAACCTATGGACTCACTTTCAAGAACTCTTCATCTTATGTTTTTGATATTTATTGTTTGTTTATTATTATTATTATTTATTTTGTATTTGTACTGTTTGTTGTCTTTTGCACAGTGTCTGTCCACCTCTTCGGATGTGGTCTTTCATTGATTCTATTATGGCTACTGGATTTAATAAGTATGCCTGCAAGAAAACAAATTTCAGGGTTGACATATATGTACTTTGACAATAAATTTACTTTGAACTTCTAAGGCTGCAGCATCACATCTTTGCTTTTATATTCTAGTCCCTTCAAAATGAATGCAAACATTGCATTTATCTTCCTTACTGCCAATTCAACCCACAAGTTAGCCTTCAAGAAATCCCGTTTGAAGATTCCCAAGCTAATGACGTTGTGCCAAATAATTAAATAGGAAATCAAATGTGCAACTATCTAATCTAATCTAAACAAATAGGGTGCATGGTAGCATAGCGGTTAGTGTAAGGTGAAATGACACAAGAAAATCAATGGATGTTGTCATCTCGAGTGAATTGTTCGAGTAACTCAGCAGGTTGAGCATCACCTCAGAGTGCAAATATGTCACCATGTACTACCCGGAGATTCATCTTGTGGGCATTCAGATTAAATACAAGAAACACAACAGAATCAACGAAAGACCGCAAACAACAGGATGAACAAACAACCAATATACAAAAGACAACCAACTGTGCAAATACAAAAAGAGAAAGAATAATTATCAATAAATAATGAGAATGTGTGATAGAGAGTCCTTGAAAGTGACTCCATGGGTTGTGGGAACGGTTCAGTGTTAGGGTGAGTGAAGTTGAGTGAATAAATCCCTCTGGTTCAAGAGCCTGATGGTTGAGAGATAATAACTGTTCCTGAGCCTCTGATCCCCCGATGAAGAATGGCTCACGGACCTCTGGTTTCCTCCTCCTGAAGTCAATCATCAGCTCCTTGGTCTTGCTGACATTGAGTCAGAGGTTGTTGCTGTGGCACCACTCAGCCAGATTTTCAATCTCCCTCCTACCTGCTGATTCTTCACCATCTTTGATTTGGCCCACAACAACAGTGTCATCAGCAAATCTAAATGTGGCATTGCAGCTGTGCTTAGCCTCACAGTTCAAAGTAAAAAGTGAGCTGAGCATGGGGCAAAGTTTACAAGCTTCTGGTGCCTTTGTGCCGATGGTGATGTCGCTGCCCGTTTGACTGTCTAGGGTCTGTAAGTGAGGAAATTGAGGATCCAGTTGCACGAGGAGATATTGAGGCCTCGATCTTGAAGCTTATTGATTAGTTTTGATGGAATGGATAGGATTGAAGAGCCAGCGTAATGGCGTATGCTGTTAACCTGTTGCGACAGTAGGCAAATTTTTGCGGATCCAAGTCACTTCTCAGGCATGAGTTAATATGTTTCATCACCAACTCCCAAAGTACTTCATCACAGTGGAGGTAATTGCTGCTGAATGATTGATAGTCACTGCAGCAGGTAATCACATTTTTCTTTGGCACTGGTTTTATTGAAGTCTGCTCAAAGCAGGTAGGTACTTCAGACTGCTGAGGAGAGAAGTTAAAGATATCAGTGATGGTGGAGAAGATGTCACTGTCAATCTGACTGTCTATGGTCTGCAAGTGAGGAAATCGAGGATCCAGTTGCACAAGGAGGGACTGAGGCCTCGATCTTGAAGCTTATTGATTCGTTTTGATGGAATGATAGTATTGAAGGCTGAGATATAGTCAATGAAGAGCATCATGATGTATGTATCCTCACTGCCCAGATCTTCAGGGTGGAGTGAAGAGCCAATGAAATACAATTCCAGTCAGTTGATCAGCACAAGTCTTTAGTGCTCGGCAAGGTACCCCATCTGGGCCGGATGCTTTCCGATGCTTCACCCTCCTGAAGGATCCTCTCATGTCAGCCTCAGAGACTGAAATCACAGGGTCACTAGGGGCTGTGTGAATTTGTGAAGGTGCCTTCGTGTTTTGATGGTCAAAGTGAGCACAAAAACAATTGATATGATCTGTGAGTGAAACCTTGTGGTCACCAATGTCGCTCGCTGGAAGTGGAGAGGCAAAGGGATAGATGATGATTCAGGTCAAGATCCTGTATTTGGACTGGAATATTGACCACCCCTTTGCCTCCATAGTTGATGCTTGAGTTCCTTCAGTGCTTTGCTTTCTTGTTCCTTGCGATTGGACCCAGATCCTGCCACTTCGATGCGCTCTTGGGCCCGGGACCCGCCACCTCGATTCAGCCCGTACCCTAACTTTCCAATCATGCCAGATGCTTAAATCGAGTAGCATTGGGCTGCTCGTTGCTCTTGGACCAGGGCCCTTCCATGTCGATAACCTCTCGGGCCTGGGATTTCTCTCACTCACTGACATTTTCTACTTTTGTTTTGGGGTGGGGTCAGATTGGGAAGAACACAGCTGAGCGCCAATGGATGTCCTTTGGGGGTGGTGTGGTGTTGTTGCTGTTAACGTAACGCAATTACAGCTCCAGCAGCCGGGTTCGATTCCCACTGCTGTCTGTAGAAAGTTTATGGTTGCATGGGTTTCATCTGGAATTCCTCCCACATTTCAAAGACATACAAGTTAGGAGGTTAATTGGTCACATGGGTGGAATTGGGCTTGTTGGGTCAGATGGGTCTGTTACCTGTACTGTGTCTCTAAATAAATAAAAAAAGATGGAAATCTCTGTTTATTATTGAAGCAGAATGCTGATACTTTGCCTGAGCAATTAAAAATACCGATGATGTTCATAAAGGAGAAAAGACACGCCATCTGAACATAAAGTATATTTTACATAAATTAAATCTTACAAATATTTAGATTTGCCACCATCACATGACCCCTCTCCACTTCTCCTCAACCAGGGGTTTCTAACCATTTTTATGAACTTTTTACTATGATTAAAAATGGTGCAAAAGCAGAACCAACAACAACTGATTTCAACAGACTGCAAAAGTGTCAGTAGGCTGCATGGCCTATCTTGTTGTTGTAAGAAAATAAGAGAAAGGCTTTTTAAAATTCAATTGTTTGAAACGAGGAGCAGTATGATGTTGATTCACCTGTCAATTATCAACAGTTATTCCAGTCTGTACACCAATTAATAATGCTGTATTATATTGTTCTAGCAAGCACATTTATGACTGTGATCAGTATTGCCACTTTAATCTGTGCACTTACCCAAAACAACCTCGGCCATCCACACCACATCACCCCTAAAATCCTTAACCTCACGACAAGATAACGAATGCAAAAAGGGCAGACCTTATTTGTAACTTTAGAAAACTGAGAATTTACCTTCAAAACCTAAAGGGACTTTGAATACGTACTTAGAAAGGAAACAAAAATCAAAAAAGTGAATAGCAAGGGCAGAAGAATATCTTAATTAGAAAAAACAGCAGATGTTAGAATTTGGGAGTGAAAGCAAAAATTGCTAAAAACTCTCAGTAGGTCAGATGGTATCTGTGGGAAAAGAAATGGAGTTAATATTTCAGGTTAAAGATCTTTTGACAGAATTGGGAAATGGTGAAGTTAGTTTTAAGATGCAGAGAGAGTGAGCAAGGAAGGATAGGACAAAGGGAATATCTGTGATAGGGTAAGGTCAGAGTTAGATAGAACAGTAGAGCATAGGATAGGCCTTTCGGTCCAGAATGTTGTACCAAACTACTTAAACCCCTAAGTTAACTAAATCTTTTTGCCGAAACAATGTCCTTATCAGAATCGGGTTTATTATCATCAACACGTATCATGAAATTTGTTAACCGAGCAGCAGCAGTTCAATGCAATACAGGATAACATAGAAAAAGAATAATAAATATATAACTAAATCAATTACTGTAAGTAAATATATACGTATATTAAATAGATTAAAATGGTGCAAAAGCAAAAATAATAAATATTTTAAAAAGGTAAAAGTGAGGTAGTGTTCATAGGTTCAATGTCCATTTATGAATAATATGGCAGGGGGGAAGAAGTTGTCCCTGAATTGCTGAGTGTGTGACTTCAGGCTTCTGTACCTCCTTCCTGATGGTAACAATGAAAAGAGGGCATGCTCTGGGTGATGGAGGTCCTTAATAGTTGACGTCGCCCTTCTGAGGCACCGCTCCTTGACGCTAGTACCCAAGACAGAGCCAACTAATCTTACAACTTTTTGTAGCTTCTTTTGGTCCTGTGCAGCAGCATCCCCTACCCCCATTCCAGTGATGCAGCCTTTCAGAATGCTCTCTACAGTACATCTACAGAAGTTTTTGAGTGTTTTGGTTGACAAACCAAATCTCCTCAAACTCCTAGGAAAATACAGCCACTGACTTGCCTTCGTTATTGCTGCATCCTTCCATTTTCTGCAAATTCATGTGCCTAAGAGCTTTTTAATCACCTCTACTTGTATTTGTCTGCATCACCACCCTGCCAGCAGATTCCAGACACCCACCACTCTCAGCGTAAAAAAAAATTGCCCTGCAGATCCCTTCCAGCTTGCCTCCTCTCACTTTTAAGTGGACGCCCTCAATTATTAGGCATTTCAACCCTGAAAAAAAGATACTGTCTGTCTACTCTATCTATGCCTATGATAATCTTATAAGCTTCTTTCAGGCATCCCCTCAAATTTTGCCACAACAGAGAAAAAATACCCACGTTTGACCATCCTCTCGTACAGCATATGCAGGCATCGTATTGCTATGGTGAAATGCTCTTTACTAAATCTGGTTGATTAATCGTGCCAGTCGGAGAGAAAGCAAAGGTACAATAAAAGCTGTGAAATGCAGGTCAGAACCGGTAGAGGAAAAATGAAATCAAAATCTGAATGTGACACATGTCTTGCAGATCAGGGAGTGTCTGGAGAGATAGAAAAACTGAATTTGCACACAGCAAGTGGATTGCTCATTTGGGAGCTAGTATATGCAGATATACCAAATATCTATCTCTGCCTTTTCTAAGTTACCCAGCTCTTCAGAATTCAACTTAAAATCCGCCCCCCAACAGATCTCTATGTTGGTAAAGTGATTTTATATTTGAATATATAAGAATACAGCACAGGACAAGCTCTTTAACCCATGATGTTTTGCTGACCTTTTAACCTACTCCAAGATCAATTTAATCCTTTCATAGAAGAACCATAGAACATTACAGCACAGAAACAGACCTTTTGGCCCGTCTTGGCTGTGCTGAACCATTTTTCTGCCTAGTCCCACTGACCTGCACCTGGACCATATCCCTCCAAACACCTCTCATCCATGTACCTGTCCAAGTTTTTCTTAAATGTTAAAAGTGAGTCCGCATTTACCACTTCATCTGGCAGTTCATTCCACACTCCCACCACTCTCTGTGTGAAGAAGCCCCCACCCCAATGTTCCCTTTAAACTTTTCCCCCTTCACCGTTAACCCATGTCCTCTGGTTTTTTTCCCTCCCACTATATCCTCCAATGTCTTTCACCCATCTGCCTACCTTATGTAACACCCTGGGAAAGGTTTCACTGCTAATGTAGTGGTTGTTCTGTAGCAGCAGTGGTTGGATTATGACTAGAGATAATGGGGGGCTTTGGAATGTGCACCATCCAATGAAGGGAGTGTTTCTTGTGGAGTGCCTGAGAACAAGGTGAACTGGGTCTTTTATTCAGTGGAAGATGGAGAGAGAAAATGTCAGAATGGAGCGGTCGCAGACTGCAGGACGAAGTGGACTCGGAATGGGGCCGGGAGTCGACGATGCCCGGGGGGGTGGAATCGATGGAGGACTAATGGATGGGAAGCCGTGAGCTCCAACATGCACATTAGACTTTTCATTAAAATGGCCTTTTTCTTTTTGTTTTTCTTTACTAACCCTCTAGTCAAACTAAGAATTGCAAAGCTAAATTGTTTAATTGCATATGGTGTACTGTCTGTTATTTCGTGGTACTGATTTGTAACGGGGGAACACATCACGCAGCATCCACACAAACAAGAGGTTTTGCACCTCAGATTTCACACGTTTGGCGGGGCCAGAGACTGTCCTCCCTAGACTAATGCCACTGGCGGAATCTGAGGTTTACACTCATATGTCCGTAATTAGGAGAATGGGCAAAGAAATGGCAGATGGAATTTGGTGTCGGGAAGTGTATGGTCATGCACTTTGGTAGAAGAAATGAAAGGGTTGGCCATTTTCTAAATGGAGAGAAAATACAAAAAACTGAGGTGCAAAGGGACTTGGGAGTTCTTGTGTAGGATTCCCAAAAGGTTAATTTGCAGGCTGAGTCTGTGGTGAGGAAGGTAAAAGCAATGTTAACAT
Organism: Hemitrygon akajei; assembly: GCF_048418815.1. Classification (NCBI taxonomy): domain Eukaryota; kingdom Metazoa; phylum Chordata; class Chondrichthyes; order Myliobatiformes; family Dasyatidae; genus Hemitrygon; species Hemitrygon akajei. Next base: position 175,060,970 of record NC_133129.1, read on the forward strand.
TCATTTCAAGAGGACTGGAATATAAAAGCAAGGATGTAATGTTGAGACTTTATAAGGCACTGGTGAGGCCTCACTTGGAGTGTTGTGAGCCGGTTCTGGCCCCTTATCTTAGAAAGGATGTGTTTAACCTGGAGAAGGTTCAAAGGAAGTTCATGAAAATGATTCCAGGATTGAATGGCTTGTCATATGAAGAGCGTTTGATGGCCCTGGGCCTGTATTCACTAGAATTTAGAAGCATGAGGGGTGACCTCATTGAAAACTATTGAACGGTGAAAGGCCTTGTTAGAGAAGATGTGGAGAGGATGTTTCCTATGGTGGGAGAGTCTAAGACCAGAGGACACAGCCTCAGAATAGAAGGGTGCCCTTTTAGAATGGAGATGAGGAGGAATTCCTTTAGTCAGAGAGTGCTGAATCTGTGGAGTTCTTTGGCACAGGCAGCTGTGGAGCCAACTCATATATATATTTAAGGCAGAGGTTGATAGATTCTAGATTGGTCAGGGCATGAAGGGATATGGGGAGAAGGCAGGAGATTGGGGCTGAGAGGAAAATTGTATCAGCCAATATGAAATGGTGGAGCAGACTCAATGGGACAAATGGCCCAATTCTGCTCCTATGTCTTTTGGTTTTCTAATGTATCTTCCTCCAACACCCTCCAAGGCCCTGTTCCGTGCACCCACCACTCTTTGAGTAAACACTCACCTCTGACATCCCCTATACTTTCCACCAATCACTTTAAAATTATTTACCCTTTTATTAGCATTTTGCCCTGGGAAAAAGGCATTGGCTATCCACTCACTGTTTGCCTCTTATGTGGACCTCTATCAAGCCACTTCTCATCCTCCTTTGCTCCAAAGAGAAAAGCCCTGGCTTGCTCAACCTTTCCTCATAGGATATGCTCTCTAATCCAGGCAGCATCTGGAAAATGTCCTCTGCATCCCCTCTAAAGATTCCACATCCTTCCTCTAATGAGGCACCAGAACTGAACAAAATACTCCAAGTATGGTCTAACCCGTGTTTTATAGAGCTGCATCATTATCTTGAAATTAATCTCCCAACTAATGAGACCAACGGACCATACACCTTCTGAACGACCCTATCAACCATCACCATAACTTTAAGGGATCTATAGATGTATGCATTTGTTGAAGTTCAGAAATAAGAACAGAAGAACTAATGTTGGGAAGATTAACATTAAATGATGCTCATTATAAGTTAAAAGGCTGTTTTACCTTCCTCAATCCATAATCTAACCTCACTTGTCTATTAGTAAATCCTTAGCCTAAATTATTTTCTTTGTCGACAGGCTGAATGTCACCATCTCAGTGACACTGCTTCTGTTATTTAGCATTCAAGAATAGGTTAGAATAAATGTGTAAATGCTTCTGAAGAAGCTGACGGTTAATTAACTTCAGTGTAACCTTCATGTGAATTTGAAGTTTACATAAAAAAAAATAGAATGTTATCCCTGAGCAATGTGTTTAGGCAGAATTAGAATTTGGCATTTGCTGGCAGTCATTAAAAAAGAAAAATCAAATTTTTTTTTACAGATACTGGAAATTTGAAATAAAAACAGAAAATGCTGGTAACTCTCAGCAAGCCAGACAGTGTCTGTGGAAAGAGAATTAGACTTACAATTTCAATTTGAAGACCCTTCATCAGACAAGACAGACAAGGAAAGATGGTGAAATAGGAGAAAGAACAGTTAAAACATTATATATATACGTCTCTACCAAAGGTGGAGTAAGGCACTCCTTCCCTCCGCTAACCTGAAGGTCTCCATTGGACAAGGTGCAGCATCTGCTAATCACGCTCATCCCCAATTGGGGTCATATGAAGCCATGGGAGCTTCATGTAAGGCGGATGGTCATATGAGCAGCTGGCACATATCACAAGTCCTAGTTATGTGACCACTGACACCAGGCAGCCAGTCTCTGAAGAGCATTGATAATGGCTATGGTCACCTGTCTTGTCACACTGCCCAGAAGGTGGCAATGACAAACCACTTCTGTAGAAAAGAAAGTTGCTAAGAACAACCATGGTCGCCTATTCATATGACACAGCAGATAATGAGGATAATATTTTTAGATTGAATCACAAAGTAGTAAACTTCAGATTGTTTAATCACTTTATGAAGGTAATTTTGCTTTGTTTTACTTAGTTTAACATTATTTTTCAGAGATTATGCTATGGTGAACATAGATATGTGCTGATAAATTTCACCTATATTTACACAGCATTTTCTAAAAAATTAATTATTAATTAGTCTTTTAACAGAAAAAGATGGTTCTGACTTAGATCTTAAAATTAATTAGGGGCTTGAAGGAGATGACTGACACATGATTTCACATGGTGATGGGCAGTGAGAGGCTGGCATGAGGGAGCAGGTAGAACTTTGGCCCAAGTCGTGCCAACTTGTGGAGTTTGCACAATTTTCTGTTGAATGGGTGAATTTCCATGGATGTTCTGGTTCCCTCCCATGGACTAAGGTGTGCAGGTACAGTAGGTGTGTGAACTGGTCACTGTAAGTTATCTCCATGTATTAGAGTGTGGAGAGGTAATTGGAGGGAGTTGGTAGACATGCCTGAGAGAATAGGTTACATGGAAATAATGAAGGGGGGGTGAACGGGATTACACTTAAGGACAGTATCGAATCAATGGGCTGAACAGCTTCCTACTACACTATAAGAAAATATTAAAAACAATATCAAGCTCCAGAGGAAATGTAGATTGTTGTGAAGAAATTCAGGAGGAAAGGGGGGCTTATATTGGTAGGGTGAATTGCAGTAGATGGAAGGAGAGGGGAGAATACACAGTAGACTATAGAAGAAAATATTACAATAAAGGCTCTTCGGCTCACAATTTTATGCTGCCCTTTTTACCTACTTTGTGAGCAATCTAACCCTACCCTCCTACATAGCCCATAAACCGCCATTTCCCTTTCATTCATAGTCCTATCTAAGAGTTTCTTAAATGTCTCTTAACATTCCCCTGGCAGTGAATTCCCCACACTTACCAGTCTCTGTGTAAAAAACCTACCTCTGACATCTCTGCTAAACTTTCCTCCACTCACCAGAAAAAGGATGTCCTCTGGTATTAGCCATTGCTGCCCAAGGAAAAAGGTCCTCTCTACCTATAATCTTATACACCTCTGTTAAGAGGCCTCTCGTCCTCTTTCACTCCAAAGAGAAAAGCCCAAGTCCGCTCAACCTTTCCTCATCAGACATTCTCTCTCGTCCAAGTAGTTTTCTGGTAAATCTCCTCAGCTCCATTGGGCTCCAAGCCTCCCTATAATGAGGTGACCAGAACTGAACACAATATCCCAAGTGTGGTCTAACCATTTTTATAGAGCTGTAACATTACCCTGTGGCTCTTGACTCAGTTTTTTGACTAATAAAGGTGTTAGCATCAGCCTGAAAGTCAGAATGATCCACTTTTTCTCTGAATTATTTAGTTGCCAGATGAAAGCGAAGTTAAGGTTAGGATCTAAGGTTAAGTCACCGCCCCCCACCCCAGTCGCTGGAGGGAGAATATTCAACGAGGATGCAGTGTTTCCTCATACATTCACAGCACCAGAAGGCTTGGGACTTTGAGCATACTTCCTCCCTGACAGACACAAATTTACCACTAGGGGATATTAAAACAATTATTGTCACTACTGTACGGTATTTGTAACATTTGCCTTGCATTTCCTAATGCAAGTTCTATTTAATTCACTGAATTAAAATAGTAGTGTTGTGGTCAGCAGAACGCTTTACAGTACAAGGTGACCTGGGTTCACTTCCTTCCACTGCCTGTGAAGAGTTTATACGTTCTCCCTGTGATTGCATAGGGAGATGCTGGATGCTGCAGTTTCCTCCCACAGTCCAAAGACATACCAGTTGCTAGGTTAGTTAGTAATTTGTAAATTGTCCTGTGATTAGGCTCAGATTAAATTGGGTGATAGCTGAGCAGTGTGGCTCAAAGGGCCGGAAGGGCCAATTCTGTGCTGGATCTTCATCAATTAAAAAAAAGCTCTGGTCAGACCAAACGTGGGGGGTGCAGAGGAGATTTATCCAGATGCCGATAGAATTGGAGAGCATGTCTCATGAGGACAGTTTGAGCAAGCGAGGGCTTTTCTCTTTGGAGTGAAGGAGGATGAGATGTGACTTGATCAAGGTGTACAAGATGATAAGAGGCATAGATAGAGTGGAGAGCCAGCACCCTTGTCCTAGGATGGAAATGGCAAATTCGACGGACATAATTTTAAGATGTTTGGAGGAAATATGGGGGGATATTTGAGGTAGTTTTTTTTTACAGAGAGAGGGAAATGGGTGCACGGAATGTGCTGCCAGGGAGGTGGTAGAGGTGGATACATTAGGGTTGAAAGAAAAATGGAGAAATATGTAGAAGGGAAGGTTTTGATTGATTTTAAAGTAGGTTAAAGGGTGAGCACAACATCGTGGTCCAAAGAGCCTGTAATTTGCTGTGTGGTTCTATGTTCTACTGCGTGTGCACATACGCATGCCATTCAGATAAGGTTGCCTAGGCGGGTCACACTGAAATTTGTAAATGACTGAGCTTAATTTTATGCTGATAAACTTTTGTCACAGAAACCACTTTTTTTTCCTGTAGAAACTACCATGCTTTTATTTGGAGAGGTTGCTGTAGTTTGTTTCCTCTGTTCTTTAAATACAATAAATTGTGTTTGCTCTGTAACAGGCTGCTGAGTCATACACCTTGTGCCATTCCCAGCTCTCTGGCTGACGTTCACTTAGTGGTCATTTTATTAGGTACAGCTGATGAAATGTACGCGAGGCTTTGGGCCTACTCCGGGGTTCAGATCTGAGGTCTCAATATTGGTTGGAAATGCTGTTTTTCAATTTAATTGTTTGCTTTATTTATTTTTCCTTTTTCTTGTGCATCGAGTGTTGGTCCTTTATATTCATTTTTTTCTAATTGGGTTCTTACGGGTTTCTTGTTCTGTGGCTACCTGTGAGAAAGCAATTCTCAAGGTTGTATAATTTATACATTCTGTGATAATAAATTTACTTAAATCTTGCACACCTGCTCATTAATGCAAATATTTGATTAACCAATCCCGTGGCAGCAACTGAATGCATAATAGCACGCAGACATGATCAGACTGGGGAAGTCTTCCTCTGCCAGAGGAGAAAAGAAAAGAATAAAAAGAAAAATGTGCAACCAACTGAGACAATATCACAAATGAATGACAGACGGACACCAAAATTAAGGGACCTTAAGTTCTACAATCATTGGCCATTTTATTAGGTACACCAGCTTGTTAATGCAAATATGTAATCAGTCAATCAAGTGGGAGCAACTCAATGAAAAAAGGCATGCCGACATGGTCAAGAGAAACATAGAAACATAGAAAACCTACAGCACACTACAGGCCGTTCGGCCCACAAAGCCATGCCAAACATGTCCCTACCTTAGAGATTAGTAGGCTTACCCATAGCCCTTTATTTTTCTAGGCTCCATGTACCTATCCAAAAGTCTCTTAAAAGACATTATTGTATCTGCCTCCACCACCTTTGCTGGCAGCCCATTCCACGCACTCACCACTCTCTGATTAAAAAACTTACCCCTGACATCTCCTCTGTACCTACTCCCCAGCACCTTAAACCTGTGTCCTCTTGTGGCAACCATTTCAGCCCTGGGAAAAAGCTTCTGACTATCCACACGATCAATGCCTCTCATTATCTTATACACCTCTATCAGGTGACCTCTTATCCTCTGTCACTCCAAGGAGAAAAGGCCAAGTTCACTCAACATGCTTTCAGAAGGCATGCTCCCCAATCCAGGCAACATCCTTGTAAATCTCCTCCGCACCTTTTCTACGGCTTCCACATCCCTTCTGTAGTGAGGCGACCAGAATTGAGCACAGTACTCCAAGTGGGGTCTGACCAGGGTCCTGTATAGCTGCAACATTACCTCTTGGCTCCTAAATTCAATTCCACGATTGATGAAGGCCAATACACCATATGCCTTCTTAACCGCAGAGTCAACTTGCACAGCTGCTTTGAGAATCTATGGACTTGGACTCCAAGATCCCTCTGATTCTCCATTAATACAATAATCTGCCATCATATTTGACCTACCAAAATGAACCACTTCACACTTATCTGGGTTGAACTCCATCTGTCACTTCTCAGCCCAGTTTTGCATCCTATCAATGTCCCGCTGTAACATCTGACAGCCCTCCACACTATCCACTACACCTCCAACCTTCAGTTGGAGAGGTTTGGCTGTTGTTCAGAAAATGCCTTGTTAATGAGAGAGGTCAGAGGAGAATGGCCAGACTGGTTCAAGCTGACAGGAAGGTAACAGTAAATCAAATAACCACATGTTACAACAGTGGCGTGGAGAAGAGCATCTCTGAACACACAACACATTGAACCTTGAAGTGGATGGGGTACAGCAGCAGAAGACCATGAGGACTGCTGAGAGGATCATCAAAGTCTCTCTTCCCCCCATCAGAAATATTTATCAGGCACGTAGGGCCTGCCCACGTAGGGCTCTAACAATAACTTCCATTTGTCCAACAATATCAGGCAGGAGGTACCGTAGCATTTGGACAGGGACTGTTAGGACGAGAAATAGCTTCTTCCCCCCAGGCCGTAAAAGTACTGAATCCTCTAACACGACTTGGATCTTTTGACGTATGAAGTGCCAGTAGCGTTATCTTGTTTACTTTTTAACTTGTGTCGTAAATGCACCTTATTATTTGTTAATTTGTTTGTGGTAATATTACTTTCTGCGATGTGTGTGAGTTATATGTACCGTGTTGTTCACTTTGGTCCTCCAGGAATGTGCTCCGATTGGCAGTGTATGGTTGAATAATAATAAGCTTGTACTTACACTCAGTGGCTACATTATTATGAACAGGAGGTATCTAATAAAGTGCCCACTGAGTGTAGTGTTTGGCAATAAGAACTTGCCCTAAAATGTTAGGTGTCTTAATCAAGACGTATAATGCCTTTTAACTGCATCGTCCTAATGCTACAGACAAACGTCTATATAGTATAAACATTGAATATAAACTTATTTCCATAGATGCTGCCTGACCTACTGAGTTCCTTCAGCATTTTAGACCAGAAGATCGTGAGATATAGGAGCAGAATTGGGCCATTTAGCCCATCGAGTCTTCTCACTGTTTCATAGTGGCTGATCCAATTTTCCTCTCAGCCCCAGTCTCCTGCCTTCTCCCTGCATCCCTTCCTGCCCTGACCAATCAAGAATCTATCAACCTCTGCCTTAAATATACTTAAAGACTTGGCCTCTACAGCTGCCTGTGGTAACAAATTCTACAGATTCACCACTCTCTGGTTAAAGGTACTCCTCATCTCCGTTCTAAAATGACACCCCTCTATTCTGAGGCTGTGTCCTTTTGTGTGTGTTGCTATGGTACTGTGCAATAAGTCTTAACCTGTAGATATAGCAGGGTGCCTAAGACTTCTGCACAGCACTGTGTTTGTCATCATGTATCAGAGAGTGAGTTTGTAAATCTGGTGGCAAACAAAGCCTATTAGGAAAGGTGAGGGTGAAGCGCCATGGGAGGGGCGTGAGACAGATGGTAGAGGAGAGCTGGGGGGGCAGGGTTACGCAGGTGCAGATACACCCAGCCCCGAGACACCAGGCAAAGTCATTTAATTTCAAACAATTGGTTTATTGATTATTACAGAATGTCTCCCTGGAGCTACCCACTCCCTCCCCTTCTCCTTCCCCTTCTCCTAACCATGATTCCCTTGTCTCTGCCCCCTTTCCACTCTCAGTCCATAATAGAGACCCAGCTGAGAATCAGCTTTATCATCACTCACATATGTCATCCGCCAAGAGGACCACAACCTCGTCGGAGGGGCTGGAGGCTTGCATGCTTCAATGACCCAGAGAGGTATGTTGGCTGGAGTCTGGGCCTTGTGCTTTGGCTCATGGTAGGGTCACCAATGCCAAACAGGTCAAAGGGTAGAGGCCAGACTAAGAGTGGTCACCAGTCCTCCAGTTTTCAGGGTTCTGCTCAGGGCTTACAACCCTGACCGGTAAAACAAAATTGTTATGGAATGTAGAATCCTTCTACATCTGTGTGCAATTGTATGGACAGACAAAAATGGAGGACCTTCACTGCTGCCCTAAACATCAGGGGCTGTAAGTAAGTGCATATGTTATGAAATGTGCTATCTTTGTGTCAGCAATGCAGTGCAATACATAAAATTACTACAGTACTGTGCACCCTAGCTCACTCATGCTCTTTTGCACTGTAGTGTAGTAAAAAACCTGCTCTTATAACCATTAATGGTTTAGATCCTAAATTTAGAGACTGGAATATGCTCAAACCACAAAACTAATGTGAATAAAACACTAAAGGAAGTTTAGACATTAGCATTTTAAAAAAAAATCAAAGTCCACCGGAAAGACAAAAATAAGGATGGTTAAATAACAATAATCTGTACCGGCTTAAGTTTAAACTGGGCTGCTTACAGATGAAATGGTTCAATTAACTTGTCATATTAATCTTATCTTTGGAAGATGATCAAATTCCATCGCACACTCTGAGAGGGGAACAGCCTGGAGTTGCTCCTGCGACATTTCATTGCCTTTTTAATGCATCGGCATTTTGACACACTCCCTATAAATCTTCTTGAAAAATTTCTCCACCAAGAAATGCATGCTGTTTTTGCAATCTCTCTGTGATGTTGCTTAGCAGCTGTGTGCTGTTAGATTTATTTTGGAAAACCTGCCCACGCGGACCTGTGAACTGTACAATGATAATTTCCTTTTATAGAGAAAAGGGATGCAAATATTTTAAGAGATTCTAAATCAGTGTTCAAGTGGCAGTGTGTAAGAATCACACGGAAAGAGCATGGCATCAGAGCAATGGCAGAGTTATTTACCAGTTATACACTTGCATTTGCACGTGTAAAGTGAATTTTATGACTCTTAAACAGAAGAGATTGTTCAGATGCCAGAAATCCAGAGCAATGCACACTAAATGCTGGTGGAACTCAGCTGGTCAGGCAGCATCTATGGAGAGGACTAAACTATCAGAATTTAGAGTTGAGACCATAAGATATAGGAGCAGAATTAGACCATCTGGCCCATCGAGTCTGCTCAATCATGGCTGATCCATTTTTCCCCTAAGCCCCAATTTCCTGCCTTCTCGCTGTATCCCTTCATGCCCTGACCAATCAAGAATCTATTAACCTCTGCCTTAAATATACATAAAGACTTGGCCTCCACAGTTGCCTGTGGCAAAGAATTCCACATTCACCACTCACTGGCTGAAGAAATTCTTCATCTCCATTCTAAAAGGACACCCTCTATTCTGAGGCTGTGTCCTCTGGTCCTATACTCAATCACCAGAGGAAACATCCTCTCCACACCCACTCTATCAAGGCCTTTTACCATTTGATGTTTCAATGAGGTCACCCCTCATTCTTCTGAATTCTAGTGAATACAGGCCCAGAGCCATCAAACGCTCTTCATATAAGCCATTCGATCCTGGAATTATTTTCTGAACCTTCTTTAAACCCCTCCATTGCCAGTACATACTTTCTAAGATAAGGGACCCAAACCATTTGTCAGGACTGGAAAGGAAGGGGGAAGAAGCCAGAATAGGAAGGTGGTGGGAAGTGAAGGAGCTGAAGCTGGTGGGTGATAGGTGATGGGTAAGGTGAGTGGGGGGTGTGCAGGGGCAGGGTACAAAGTGAGAAATTGGGAGTTGATAGGTGGAAATGGTAAAGAGATGAAGAAGGAATCTGATCAGAGACGACAGTGAACCATGGGAGAAAGGGAAGGAGGGGCACCTGAGGGAAGTGATGTAAGAAGGGAGCCAGAATGGGGAGTGGAAAAGGAGGGAGAGAGAAATTACAGGAGGTCAGAGAAATTGATGTGCATGTTAAGACTGTTGTTTTCCCCTGGTATTTAATGACTTCATCTTCTTTCCATTTGCGATCTTCGTAACCCTTCTTAGAACTACATCACTATAATCCTCAAGGCATGGCCCTTTGGGTATTCGGAGGTCCACTGAGGTTATCACAGTGGCACAACGAGTGGAGCTCCGCCAGACTGGGAGTTATCGCTACCCTGGATGACGTCTGGGTGGAGTTTGCATGTTCTAACTGTGTTCCTGTGGGCTTCCAGCATATGGTTGTTTTAAAGAGATTAACTGGCTACTGGAACTTGTCCTCAGTGTATATATGGAAAATCTGGCTGGCTCCTTGCCATAGCCAGTGTTAGGGTCGTGGGGAAAGCTTCCCTTACCAATTAAATGCTCTCAAATGGTAGGTATCGCAGATATCCACTGACAACCATAGACCAGCTCCTGGCTTTCATGTATGCTTTAGCTACTAGGCCCAGTCCAACTGTTTTGAACTGACAGGAGAAGGGACAAAGGTGGTTTACTGGTGCCTTAAAACCAATCAGATGGGCAGATGGGGCTCATCAGCCATGGTTGCCAGCTCATCTAGGAGAAAGAAAAATATGATCTCAAAACTCTGCTACCTTGTGGCTATATCCTCGAATGGGGAAGGCTTTGGGAGTAAATTCTGAAGAAAAATCTGGAGCTGGAGTTGCTAAGGTCGTCCTACATTGAGTTCAATGCTGGCTGGCAGCTCCTACTATGCCACTGATACCAAACTGTATCAGTCTCTGCCGTTACTTTGGCTTCATCGGAAGCGTGGAAAGGGGGAGCCTACTACATGAGCAAAAGCTTACTCCCCATATTGTACTATCTTGGCTTGCATTTCTAGATAGCTGGGTTGCACCATCCGTTGTCAACTCTGACCATTGGAGGCCTCTGAATATGGGATTAGTGTAGATAGACGTTTGATGGTTTGTGTGGAGTTGGTGGGTTTTGATTCTGCTCTGTGTGACTCTGCGATTACAGGCATCCATGCCTTCAACTATCCAGCTCCTTCTGTTCTGGGCCACTCTCCCTAAACCTTTCTGAGTCTCTCTTCCTCTCAGGCATTTTTTATAACCCGCCTGTTTTACTGCACATTTGGTGAGCTATTCTAACAGGTTGTCTGTGGCACTTGCCAAAATTTGACAAGCAGGGGGCTGAGCTCACTGGGTGTATGCATCCTCACAAGGAGACAAGCAGTGTACAAGAGTGCTAGATCGCAGAGGACATAGTACTGATGTCCAGACCCATGGTTCAATCCACGGCTGGGGTCTTTGATTTCTGCCAGATATTGTTATGAATAACATTTATGTGCCTTTAACACTGACCATAAGATATAAGAGCAGAATTAGGCCATTCAGCCATACTGTCAGAGCAGAGTAAGGCTATTTATGGAATGAGTTAAAAAAACTAAACAAAATATGGAAAAACACTAGATGCATTGACTGCTGACTTCTATTTGTACCAAATGACAAAATCATCAAAATCAACATATTCAGAAAACTTAATAATTTTTCAGAACGATGTCACACAAACATATTTACTTATTCCTTTCAGTTTAAAACAAATACTTCAGAAATCATTTTATCTACTGAATGAAAAATTGTGATAACAGTTTTCACCTAATTTGAATGAAGATATAAATTTTATTAATTCATCAGTCGGCAAAGGGTGAACTGACAGAGGGCTTTAAAAGTTAGGGCCAGATCTGATGGTATGGAATTGGCAATAATTTCTTCCTTGAGAATGGGGTTTGGAAGATTTAGGATCAAGTTCTTTACCAACGTGGAACATGCCAGCACATTACAGCAGTTAAGGCAAAAAGACATTTAGGCATTAATATTCCACCCATCCGAGATATTTATCAGGAGCACTGTGTAGGCAGGGCCTTTAGCGTTGTCAATAATCCCTCCTATTGGCCAACATTCTCTTACCATCAGGCAGGAGGTACCATAGCATTAGGACGAAGACTGTTAGGCTTGGAAACAGCTTCTTCCCCCAGGCTGCAAGATTACTGAACTCCCTGTCACCACCAGGTGTCAACATAAATGAAGCACCGGTAGTATTATACTGTTTACTTTTTAACTTGGGTCATGAACGCACCTTATGCCAAATATCAATCTTCTAGAATACATTTTATTATTTGTTAATTTATTTATGGTAATACAGGGTGAGCTTCCCTTATCCGAAATGCTTGCAGCCAGAAGTGTTTTGGATTTTAGATATTTTTGGATTTTGGAATATTTGCATCTACACAGTAAGATAACTTGGAGATAGCCAAGTCTAAATACAAAATCCATTTATATTACATATTAAAATCTTATTTTAAATAATTTTGTGCATGAAACAATGTGTACATTGAACCATCAGAATGGTAAGCTGTCACTACCTCAGGTGGATAGTCAGTGTCTGTTTGGCATCAGCATAATTCACGACTCTGAATTGATGTGTTATTGGCTAGCAGTCTTTGTGTTACACTTGCCCAGCACACAGATGTACCTAACAGTAAAAATTATGAGATGCCATTAACATAATGAAAATATAATCTGTGCAGGGTAACAAAAGCAGTACAACAGCATCAGGACACTCCCTGAATTCAACAACCTGACTTTCTATGTTATGGACAAACATAAATCAGAGGTCACTTTTCAGAACTGTCTGTGGTGTGCAGAGACCTGCATATTGCCTGGGAACCTTCCCAGTGCCTTGTGCGGTTTTCCTTTTGTGCTGTCATGCCAGCGCTCAAAAAATGTTGGATTTTGGAAGTTTCCGGAATTTGGATACTTGGATAAGGGGTGCTCAGCCTGTATTACTTTACGTGCTGTGTTTTACTTATATGCACTGTGTGGTGCACCTTGCTACGGACGAACATTGTTCCATTTGGTGGCATACAGGCATATAATAGATTGACAATACATTTGAACTTGAACTTAAAATGAGGGAAAAAGGAATCCATTGATATGGTCAGACAGTGTAAGAAGAGAATGAAGGACAGATGATGCATAAACAGAAGTCAACTAGATCAATAAGGATACACTGCTCAACAAGTACTGTATGATCCAGTGTACTACTAAATCGGTACCTTTCTTTCGAGCTGTATCTTCTGGATCCATATTTCTGCTTACGGTGACGACTTTCAACACCAAGTGATTTCCTCCCTGACGAATCATGTTCACCACTTGCCTGTGGCCGACCTTCACGACGTTTTCATTATTGACCTGCACGAGATCAAAAACGTAAATAAAACAACAGTGGTTTACAGCACAGATCTACAGCATTCCTCCTCTTGCACATGGCAACATGTTTGTGAAGTAAATGTTAATGTCACACTATTCTATCCGGAAAGGAAATTTGGGCATTTTACTGTTCATTTTATTCCTCTACAGCGAGTCCCATGAGCAGTGATGAGCTTAGCAGTACGGATAACTCAAGAAATATACTGATCAAAGTTCAAGTAAATTTATTATCCAAGTATATATATACTACCTTGAGATTCACTTGCTTGCAGGCATTCACCATAGAACAAATAAACACAACAGAATCAATGAAAAAACGAAAAACTGATAAAGTAAGGAGGCAGTTTTGTAAGTGGTCTTTCTGGGTGTGGAGCTGGGGATTGTGTAGGCACTCTGCTAACAGTTCACTTGATATGTCTTAAACACAAGAGATTCTACAGCTACTAGAAATCTTGAGGAACACACACAAGGTGCTGGAGGAATTCAGCAGGTTAGGCAGCATGTAGGGAAAGGAATAAAATGTTGATGTTTATCAGGACTGGAGAGGAAGGCGGAAGGGGGAACCTCATAGCGTCTTACTTCATCCCCCCCTCACCTGGCTTCACAATCACCTGCCAGAATGTACTCCTTTCTCTCCACCCCTCCAATCTTCCTATTTTGGTCGTTCTCCCTTCATCTCAAGTTGTGATGAAGGGTCTCAGCCCGAAACATTGACGATACTGCCTGACCTCCTGAATTCCTCTGGCACCTTGTGTGTGTGTTCACCTCATACTGTATACCTGCCTCATTGTTTGGATGACTGATAACAGAAATTTCTGAAATCCTTCTTCTGTATGATTTATCTTTAATGATAATCCTACACATATTTCTACTAAATAGATAGTATACAACAGGGGTTCCCAAACATTTTTAATGCCATGGACCAATACCATTAAGCTAGGGGTCCATGGACTACAGGTTGGGTACATCTGGTGTAGATCCTGAACCATTTGTGGCAACAAAACACAAGACAGTGCTAAGACAACACCTTTCAAACCTCCATCTACTTAGAGTAACAGGTATGAAAGAGATAGATCTCGACATTGAGATAGACCTTGGACAATGTCTTACAAACCTCTCTCAGCATGAAGGAAGACCTACCACCTTCCGCAGGTTCCCCACCCAGCTGCAAAACATTCCGGCCTGCAAGTATATCGCTGCACCTTCATTGTTGCTGGGCCTAAATCTGAGGGCTCCTTAACCAACAGTGGGAGCACCTTCACCTGAAAGACTGCTGTGATTGATTAAATTGGCTCTCCTACACAGTGGCATTGGGAGTCAGACAATATGCCAGCTCGTTAACAACGTCAATGAACAAATAATAAAAGTTGCAGACACTGCAGATTCCAGCTATGATATGGAATACACTTCAGGCAACCAGACGAAGTTCTGACCGGGTCATCAGCAGGTGATTTTGACTGCAATAACCAAGCTAATCGTGCTATAGTGACTACTGGAAACAGGCCAGTTCAATATTGAAATCAGGAATGAGCAAGTGGGAGGCAGTAACCATTAAATACAAGTCACTTTGCAAGGTAATTTAAACAAAATGACCAGTGACGACTTTGAGCTTTCATGTGATGAAGAGACAGGGTCCTTTTATTTTAGATAATGATCTGCTATTTTGAACAAGTGAAGCTGGTCGACTTGACAATCTGAGAGAAGAAAGCTAAGGCAGCAGGTAAAATTAAGGGTCTGGATGGGAGGATAAATGAAGCCCAGTGTTTAGAATGAATGACAATAGACCATGATTTCATCAAGTGGACTGGGTGGGCGTTAGGTGACGAGGTGACAATAAATGGCTCGCTACAGGATTAAACCTTGACAGAAACACAATCTCAAAGCTGTTCCAATGATCACTGGGATAAGTAATGAAGTAAGGATGCCTAATCTTCAGTAGTGGCACTAGAACAGTTAGCTGCAGCAACACAGGCAAAAAATAGATGGAAGCATAAATTACAGGTGCTCTACAGAGGAAAGGTAGTACTTCATTGCTAAGAGCTTTTAAATGGAAAAATTAGCAGAGCAGGTGTAGAAGTGATGAAACTCCATCCAGGAATTAAACTGTAACATCATTCTGAACCAGAGAACTCAATCCCAGAAGTGAAAAAAGGCAAGGATAGAGGAATTCATTTGCTGGTATTTGTTTATTACTGACATACAGGGATACAGTGAAAAACATCAGTTCTGCATGCCATTTCAAAACAAAAGTGCTTTATGCTGGTATAAGAGAAAAGCAATAACAGAATGCAGAGTATGGTGTTACAGTCAGATAGGAAGTGCAATGCAGATAGACGATAATGTGCAATGGCCACAATGAAGTATTGTAAATCGCGAAGTGAAGAGTTCATCCTTAAAGAACAAGACCTCCATTCCGTAGTCTGATAACAGTGGGATAGAAGCTGTCCTTGAGCCTGGTGGTCCGTGTTTTCAAGGCTCTGATTTAATCCTAGCCTTTGCACGGGACAATTTACAGCGACTCATTAACCTACCAACTGGTATGTCTTTCGACTGTGGAAGGAAACCAGATCATGCGTAAGAAACCCACACAGTCACGGGGAGAACGTACAGATTCCTTACAGGTAGCGGTGGGAATTGAACCCTGGTTGCCTGTACTGTAAAGCGTTGTGCTAACCACTACGCTACAGTGCTGCCCACACTGTCCGAGGTGGGAATGGTCTATGATTATGCTGGCTGGTTTTCCAAGTCAGTAAAAAGTGTAGGCAGAGTCCATGGAGGGGAGGCTGACTTTTGTGATGGATTGAGCTGTACCCAGAACTCTGCAATTTCTTGCAGCCTTGGGCAGAGCAATTGCCCAACTTCAGGCTTTATTTCCCCTCTGATATATTCACAACTGACAAGGGTAGCATTAAGAAATAGTTAATACTCATTCATTCCTCTGCTAATCTGTCATGTGAACTGGACATGAAAGTCTGCACTGGCAAGTAAATAAAGCGATGTGAGACTTCAGAAGACTTCAGATGCTGGAATCTTGAGCAACAAACAATCTGCTGGAGGAGTTCAGCGAGTCGAGCAGGGCTTCAAAACCACTTGGTTTTGACCTGACATGTTGACAATTCTTCCACTATTCTCATCCTGCAGAAGTTCACCAAAGGAGTCAAAGGCATCTTTAACTCCATTCCTGCCATAGTACTGTAAGACATAGGATCAGAAGTAGACCTTTCAGTTTATTTAGTCTGCTCCAACATTCAATCATAACTGATTTATTTTCCCTCTCAATTCTATTCTCCTGCCTTTTCCCTGAATCCTTTGACGTTCTTGAGATTCCACCTCATCTTCATTCCAAAGGGATGTCCTTTTACGCCCATTATTTGAAACATCCTCTTCACGTTCACTCTCTCCAGGCATATTAATATTCAATAGGTTTCAGTGAGATCCTCCCTCCCCATTCTTTTAAACCCCAGCAATTACAGGCCCAGAGCAATCAAATGCTTCTCACCCATTAACCCTTTCATCCCCGGCATCATTGTCATCTGACCCCACTCCAACATGTCACTTCTTGGACCTGGGCCCCAAAGATGCCCACAATACTCTGAATGTTGTCTAAACAACATCATAGAAAGTCTTAGCATTACATTCTTGCTTTTATATTGTACTCCTCTCAAAATTAATGCTAACATTGTAATCACCTTCCTCATTACTGACTCAATCAGCAAGAATCCTTCATGAGGACTGCCAGGTCCCTTTGCACCTGATTTCTGAAATTGCTCCTTGTTTAGACAGCAGTCTACACCTTTATTCCATTACCAAAACGCATGGCCTACATTTGCCACTTTTTTTTGCCAATTCTGCAATTCCCTCTGCAGACTCCCTGTTTCCTCAGCACTACCTGTCCCTGACGTGTCTTTGTATCACCTGTAAACTTGGCCTCAAAGCGATGAATTCGATCATCCTACTGACATATAATGTGAAAAGTAGTAGACCCAACATTGACCCTCGTGGAAATTCACTAGACACTTCAGCTGACTAGTGGATTCCATCTATGCCCACTCACAGATTCAAAGATTTGTTTTATTGTCAAAGTGTGCATGTACAATACAACACTGATATTCATCTTCTCCAGATAGCCGTGAAATACAGAAAAACATGGAAGTTGTTGAAATAAAATGTATCAACCCTCCCCACCCCACATGAGAAGGGAAAAAAAGAAACAAATTCACAAACCCCAAACTCCGCTCTAGCATCAAACCCCCAACCCCTTCTCTCACACATTAAAGACTAATAGATCACCCACACAAAAACCACCAACAAGAACATCAGACCCCAAATCCCCAACTCCTCCCCACACAACGAGTAACATACTACTCACCCACCAATCAGCAACAAGGAAGAAAACACCAAGACTAAAGGAGACCAATATAAACTATAGTCCAATAATCACATGTACTGTATCTCAGAATTTCAAAAGCATCCTTAAGTCAGCAACGAGGAGAGCAGCCGTACAAACTCAATCCTTTCATGAAGAGCGACCACCACGCCAGGTCTGAATGCTGCCGACCGCCATTGACCCTGTGGTCTCCATGGAGAGTGACTGCTGACATCCTCCTCCTTTGCCTCGATGCTTCAATCTTCCTTGATGTTTCAAAATGGAGTCGTTCATGACCCTGCGCCCCGTCTCTGGTCTTCTCCATGAAGCAGCGCATGCTCTTGGTCTTCTCCACAAAGCAACATGTGCTGTTGGTCCTCTCCAGAGACGGCAGAGCTCTAGATCATTCGATAGAACTCCAAACTGCATGCCACAGGATCCAACAGTTTCCAAAACACAAACAAGACAAAAAGAACAAGCAGAAGACATAGAGAAAGTGAAATAACTGAAGAGATTGGCTATCTGGAAGATGTCACCCGAGGAATCGTTGTTTGCTGGTGCCATCTTGACTGGAAGGTACTGTTTGCTTTCTGCTAAAGAGCCAATCTTCCATGCATCTAGTACCTTTCCTGTAATACCATGGGCTCTTATCTCATTTAGCAGCTTCATGTGTGACATATTGTCAAAGGCCTTCTGAAAATCCCAGTAAACTACATCAACTGACTCTCCTTTCATCCCAGACGCTCTCCTAAAATTTTAGTCCCTATCCTCTCCCCCTAGTCTTTAGTCCCCATCCCCTCTCCTTCTCTCACTATTCTTTAGTCTCCATCCTCTGCCCCAAACCTTTGGCCCCTATCCCTCCCCCAATTATTTGAGCCACACAGCAACATCCACATTTCAAAGTCAGGTGTGACCAAATGGAGCACTATGGTAACATAACGGTTAGCTCAACTTTATTACAACTCGGGGTGATCTGGAGCTTGGAGGTCAATTCCAGCACCTTTCTGCAAGGAGTCTCTGTATGCCCTCTCCGTGGAATGCGTGGGTTTTCTCCAGTTTCCTCCCATAGTCCAAGATGTACTGGGTAGGTTAATCGGTCATTGTAGATTGTCCCATGACTAGGTTATGATTAATCAGGTTGTGGGATTGCTGGGTTGGCTTATCTTGAAGGGCTGGAAGGGCTTACTCTTCGTGGTATTGCTGAATAAATAAATAAAAATTGGTGGCCAGTGACTTGAATGTGGAAATCTAGACATACTCCTGAGAAGATTCTCATGACAGAGTTCAATCATCCTGACCCTCTAAATAGACTTAAAAGGTCCCAGCGCATTATTAGAACCCACAAGTTATATCTGATGTCCTAGACTACACATCTCTCACCCATCATTACTGAGACTGATTATCTGCTTGTTGTAGGAGCTGACTCTGCACAACATGCTGCCACATAGCTATTGGAACAGAAATTTTAGAAAGTAATTGATAAATGATAAAACGTTCATGATGCCTACGATTAAACATGGACATCTATAAAGGCCTAGGCAGAGTGGGCTTGGGGAGGATGTTTCCATTAGTGGGAGAGCCTAGACCCAGGGGGCACTGTCTCAGAATACATGGACATACAGAGATGAGGATTAATTTCTTTAGCCAGGGAGTGGTGAATCTATCAAATTCATTGCCACAGATGGCTGTAGAGGCTACGTCATTGGGTATATTTGAAGCAGAGGTTGATAGGTTCTTGATTACTAAGGGTGTCAAAGGTTACGGGGAGAAGGATGGCGATGGAAAATAAATCAGCCATGATGGAATGGCAGAGCACAGTTGAGTCATATGGCGTAATCCTGATCTAATATTTTATAGCCTTATGGTCTTATACTCCATTTTGAAATGGTAAGTTAAGGCCAATCATCTTCAGCTGCATCATCAATAATCATCCTCCCATCATCAGGAAAGAAGTGGGGATATTTACTGAAGAATGCATGCTGTTCAATTGCACTGACAACTCAGTAATTGAAGTAGTCCAGGCCTGTGTGCAGTGGGACCTTGAAAACATTCAGGCAGAGGTGGATAACTAATGTTCCCAAGTTCTGAGCAATGACCACTTTCAAGAAGAGAGAATCTAAATACTTAGCCTCGACACTCAAAGGCAATAAAACTCCAGCTCTTATCATTCAAAAGGCTGTCTCCAAACCTCCTCAGTCCTCCTTAGATGAAGATTAAAAATTAGCCTTATTTGTCACATGTACATTGAAATGCACAGTGAAATCAAATCAGTGAGGATTGTATTGGGCAGCCCACAAATGTCCCCATGCTTCCAGTGCCAACATAGAATGCCCACACTCACTAACCCTAACCATATGCCTTTGGAATGTGGGGGGAAACTGGTGCACCCAGAAGAAACCCACACGGTCATGGGGTGAGCAGACAAACTCATGACAGGCTGTGGTGGGAATTGAACTGTGGTGACTGCTGTCATTGTTGCCCTGTGGACTGTCTAACAGAAGCTTAGCCAGGCCTTGTATTGAGTCAGATCTTTCCAGTACATTTGACATCATTCCCAATGCATTCTGCCCTCGGGACAGTTGCAGCGGTGATGAGACAGTCACTCATCTCTTTGCATACTGTTGATTTATAAGGTAGGTGTGGATATGGATTCAAATATCTGTGTACCTGTCATCTCCAGCAGGGATATCTCTCTGATCTAAGGGCTGCTGCCAGGGACACATACCAAGGCAGACATCAAGTGCTGCTGGAAGGTCATCAACTTGATGAAAGATTTCTTTGGTCTGCCGGAAAGTTGTTGGCTTTCCAGCACTGCGAAAGATCTGTAAGGGAATCCTGCAAACTGCCTGACTCCGGGTGCAGGAACACATGCTGAACAATGCAGTGAAGCTTGGTGCAGCCAATGCTGAGCCTCCATGGTGAAGGACCATAGTCTAAATTAACTCTTTCCATTATCTTGACACTACGAATCAGGTGGGGAAGTCCCTGAATAATGAAAGGGATAATACCCCGGGGAGTCATGTGAACAGCATGGTGCTACATTTGTTTTTTTTAAGTTTATACTACTGAATGTTGGGTGGTGGGGTGGAGATACGAAGGAGGTGTAAGGCGCTCCTTCCCTCCACTAGCCTGCAGGCCACCCTTAGGCAGGGTGCAGCACCTGCTTAGCCCCTCGATCAGGGTCAGGTGAAGCCAAAGGAGCAGCTGGTGCATATCACAATTCCTGGGTATGCTAATACTGGTGCCAGGCAGACAATCTCTGAAGAGTATTTATAATGGATGGGGTCACTCATTTTGTCCAGAAGACGGCGATAGCACACTACTTCTGTAGAGAAATTTGCCAAGAACATTCATGGTCAAGACCACGCTCGCCCATGTTATACAACAGGACACATGATGATGATGACAGCCGAATATAATGACCATGAACACAGAAGTGTTTCTGCATTGTTTCCTGCTTTGTATGTTTTTTTAAAAAATCATGAATAAAGCCTATTTTTGAAATACAACAAAAGAAAAGGCTTCATCCCCACTGACTTCAACAGTCCCAGAAGCTTATTGCCACTTCCACCTCGTCAGCTAATGGTGACTCCACATAAAAGATCCTCACCACCCAGGCCATGCTCTTTCCTCACGGCTGCCATCAGGCAGAAGGTACCAGTGCCTCAGGACTCACACCACCAGGTTCAAGAACAGTTAGTGCCTCTCAACCATCAGACCCCTGAACAAAAGGGGATAACTACACTCATTTAAGAACTTTTATCTTGTTATTCATTTTTGTTATTTATTGCTATTTATTATCATCTGCATTTGCACAGTTTGTTTGCAGTTACCGTTCTATAGATTTGCTAAGTGTGCCTGCAGAAAAAGATTGTCAGGGTTATAGGTGGTGACATGTATGTACTCTGATAATAATAAACTTTGATGCCTCGATTCCATCCAAACTCCATAACATATGATCTACTTTCTTTCACATCCTCTCATCCTCTGGCTTCTCTTCCCCATGAGGCAAAGACTGGGTCTACATTCGGGGTCTGCAGTGGGTGTAGACAGACCTGTCAGAGTGTTACACTTGCAAGCTCCCACTGATGGCTCACAATGCCTCGGGGCTCACGCACTACCGAATCCGGCAGCAAAAAGACCACAATAAACTCTTACTGGACTGCTGACTTCACTCTCACTTCTAGACACAAGGAGTCTCTGAGTCTCTACACTAGGATGGCCGCCACTCTTTGAAGGGGGTGCTGTCAACCTAAGGGCATCGCAAGCGCACCTGATGTAAATATGTCACAGGAAGCAGCTGTTGAATCACTGTCTGTCACTCCTGCGCAGTACCTGCACCAGAGTCTTTTAGTGGCAATCCGTCGGCATTTGTGAGGACTTGCCTTAAATTACCATTTTGGAAGAGCCTGAACTATAGACCATAAGGCTATAAGACAAAGGATCAGCATTGGGCCATTCAGCCCCTTGAGTCTGCCCTGCCATTTGATCGTGGCCGATTTACTTTCTCTCTCAACCTCATTTCCTGCTGCCTCCCCATAAACTTTGATACCCTCATGAATCAAGAACTCAGTGACCTCCATTCTGTTCTTGTGGGCTCTGAGGTGCCAATGTGGGGGCTACAGTCTTTCACGCCTGTGGCAGGAAGTGACTGATGTGGTAAGCAATAGCTGGAGAGACGGTTCAGTGTTTCTGGCAATTACACAACACCATGTTGTGTAGTGTGTCATGGTAGTGCAATGGTTAACAGGATTGCTTTACAGCAGCAGCGATCACTGATTGAGGTTCGATTCCCAGCACCACGAGATTGACTTTCTCCCCACGAGTTTCCTCCAGGTGCTTTGGTTTCCTCCAACAATCCGAAGACATATGGTTAGGGTTAATGATTTGTGGGTATGCAATCTTGTGGCAACATCTCCAGGCTGCCCCCAACACAGACCTCTGATTGTATTAGTCTTTGATGCAAAGACTATGCACTTCACTGTACTTTTTGATGTTTTGCTGTACTTGTGTCAAATAAAGCTAACCTTTATCTTCACTGTGTGTTCCTGATGCATCCTAAGTGTGGGAGGCAGCATGAGCTGGGCGGTGATACATGAAATGCAAGTGAGAGGGAGGTAGGAAGGCTGGGGTGGGGGGCGGCAGGTGAAGGGAATGCTATGAGAAGCTAGGAGAGCAAAGAAGCAGAGGGCTGGAGAGCAAAGAAGCAGAGGGCTGAAGAACAAGAAATCTGACTGGAGAGGAAAGTAGACCATGGAACAAAGGGAAGTTGGGAAAATCAGGAAGGAAGGTGTAGGTGATCAGCAGGTCATAAGGAAGAGGGAGTGGAAAGGGGTGATGGGGATAAGTTGCTTTGCTATCTCCAAGGGAGTTTGATGAGGATTGGAGCGGAGTGTGCGGCCTGGTAGCCTGGAGACGGGGCATGAACCTATGACTGACTCTGTTGCTTCTTTCTCATTGAGCAAGGTTGAAGTTAACGAGGATAAGAGTGGAGGACGGGTGAGTTTTCCGAGCTGTCTGCCTGTGTTTGACCAGCCTTTCGCTCCCTCCACTAGCTGCTGTCGGAGGAAAGTGCAGGAGTCTGGGGATCCATGTTGCCAGCATTGATTGGAAAGGCTGTGGACTTGTTTTGGAGGACTATGACGTTCATGTTGCATGTGTTCCTGGATTCTGGTTACTCAGGTTTTTTTTGCTGTTTTAGAATGGTTTGACTGGGATGATCAACGCGGTCTGGGGCACTTTGGCGAAGAATGGCCTTGTGGCCTGCACTGGCTAGCAGCGCGGTGCTGAACTGAACTAAACTGAACCGTCTGATATTCTGTGTGTTGTTTACTCGTTTTTTGCTGTTTGCACAATTTGTTCTTTTTTTCGTTCTGAGTCTTTGATGTTTTCTTTGAACGGGTTCCATGTTGTTTCTTTGTTTTGTGTGTGCCTGCGGGAGGACGAATCTTAGATTTGCATTCTGTGTACATACTTTGATAATAAGTGTACTTTTGAATCTTTGAAAATAAAGGGAACAGTGGGGAATGGTTACCAGACGTTAGATAAATCAGATTGGAGACTGTCAAGAGAGAATATGAGGTGCTGTTCCTCCAAATGGCACCTGGCTTCAGTGAGGCAGTAGAGGAGGTCCTCTGTGCTACTCGCTGGAGAGCACCAGGAATCTGAATGAGTGGAGGTGAAGAAACAATGAAACTCCAAGTAGAATTTCAACATCTCTTGTGTAGAAGATGAGGCACAGATTGAGTGGGTAACCAGAGACTTTTTCCAGGATGGAAATGGCAAATATGAGGGGGCATAATTTTAAGATGAATTTTAAGAGGAAAGTAGTGGGTTGTTAGAGAGGTTTTTATTTACACAGAGAATGACAGGTGCATGGAACACCCTGCCAGGGGTGGTGATAGAGGCAGGTACGTTAGGAGCCATTTAAGAGCCTCTTAAGTAGACACATGAATGATAAGAAAATGGAAGGCCATGTAGCAGGAAGGGTTAGATTGATCTTAAAGTAGGTTAAAAGGTCAGCTGAATATCATGGGTTGAAGGACCTGTACTGTGCGGTTCTATGTCATCATAAGATGACATGGCATAGGAGTAGAATTAGGCCATTTGGCCCAAGGAGTCTGCTCCACCATTTCATCATGGCTGATTTATTATCCCTCTCAATCACATTCTCCTGCCTATCTGTTCTACCTATGTTCTGTATATACCTGGAAGATTTCTACTTTCCTTCCAAGGAATATGAGTCAATAAATTTTCAGAGCTTCACTGCACACTTGTCTTGCACTTATAAAGTAGGAAAACAATCATTTGTGTCTAATGACGGTAGAATGGGATGGATAGGAGAACTGAATTCTATTCAAATAGCGTCATAGGAGGGCAGGGAAAACATTCCTCGCGTGCCTCATCCGAAACAAATGCAGCACAGGGTTGTCAGCTTACACAATTCAATTCTCTGAAGGCCACAACTGCTCATCCCGCGAGCTGTTTTCAAAGCAGGGAGATCAAATTGCAAAAGCGTTGCCCACAGTATAAATTCCCAGCAGTGAAATGTTAAACAATTACAACAAACAGCTCGAGAGGCAAAATAGCAAAGAAATCCTTCAGGGATTTAAAAGTCATTGATAAACCTGGAATTGCTTTTAGTAACGTTATAGTATTTACCACAGTCATTTATGAAACATGGCCTTGTGGAATCGTTCAGCCAGTGACAACTTTTTCATATCAATCTATTACATTAACAAGCTAGTGTAATACATATTCACTCGCTACTGATAAATGTTTAATCTATTCTACCGCAGTGTTGGTCCATTAACGTTTATTTATGTTACACTTAGGAGCTTGAGATATTTGCAAAGCAGATAAAAAATCCTCGCCTCCTGTGTCAGAGAATCTTAAATAATTTTCAAATGGAATGCAATGGCATAAATGAAACTACTACTCCAGTAGGGTAATTATCTATATGTACAGCAACCATGATTTCTCTAGAATGCAGGTGCATCCTGCACAACCTTTGAAGGTTAAATTCAAAGTCAAACTAAATGTATTATTGAATTATGTACTTTAAGATTCATTTTCATGCAGGCATATATGTAAAAATAAAGAAATGCAATAGAATTTATGAAAACTATGCACAAACATGGACTGACAAATAAACGATGTACACAAGAAGACAAGTTGTACAATTTAAAAAAAAATACTGAGAACATGAGTTATAGAGCCCTTGAAGGTTAGCCTGTAATTTGTGGAATCAGTTCAGAGTTCAGGTGAGTGGAATTGTCCACACTCGTTCAGGAGCCTGATGGTTGTAGGATAACTGCTTCTGAACCTGGTGACATGGGACCAAAGGCTCCTGTACCTCCTTCCCGATGGCAGTAGTGAAAAGAGAGTGTGGCCTGGAAGGTAGAGGTCCTTGATGATGGGATGCTGCTGTCTCGTGGCAATACTCCATGCGAGTGTGCTCAATGGTGGTGAGGGCTTTGCCTGTGATGGACTAGGCTGTATCCACCAGTTCCAAAAGTTGACTTTTCCATTCAGCATTAGTTTTTCTTGCTTCCACTATAAAAATGCACAACACTATCCACCCAGCCACCCAAGTCCATTCTGCCATTCGATTAGCTGATGGTAAACTCTGGCTGACCTGATACTCAGAATTGAAGCTAATATTAATCTCTGAATGAATATTTATGAAGCAGGATCACTAATGTACTAACACAAAAGGGTCAGCCCATGACTGTTATTGTGGACTAGGTTCTTGGGCTGGAGTTAGTAAATTCCTGTGGTAACTATTACAGATTACTAATGCAATTTCAGGATTGTGATGACAAAAAAAACCTCTTCAGGGGTTTATTTTAAAATGTTAGCTCTGGATTTACTTGATGTCCAGCAATTTATTGCTTGGAATTTATAAGGACCTATGTGCGAGCAGAATTTAGACATTCAGCCCATCGAGTCTTCGCCATTCCATCATGGCTGATTTATTAACCCTCTCAAACCCATACTCCTGTCTTCTCTCCATAACTTGGACACTGATACTAATCAAAAACCTATCAACCTCCACTTTAAATATGTCTAGAGTTGTCACAGATTCACTACCCTCTGGCTCAAGAAATTCCTGCTCATCTCTGTTCCCTCTATTCCAAGGCTGTACCCTCTCAGTCTAGACTCCCCCCACGATAGGAAAAATCCTCTCCACATCCACTCTGTCTTGGCCTTTCAATATTCAGTAAGTTTCAATGAGATCCCCCAGCATTCTTCTGAATTCCAGTGAGTACAGGTCCAGAGTCATCAAATGCTCCTTAGATGTTCCTCACACATAATACAGTGGAAAGTGCATCTGAGTTTTGTTCCTCCTGCTTGAAAATCTGCCTGTGGTTTGAGTTGTTGTAACCTTCAATAAATAAATTCTATGAACACCACAGTCTTGACTTGCACTCAGAATCAAGTTTATTATCACTGATATCGTATGTTGTGAGGTTTGTTGTTTTGCAACAGTAGTAAATTATAAAATATACTATAAATTACAGTAAGAAATATCGCGCCACCTTATTAGGTACACTTGTACAGATGCTTGTTAATGAAAATATCTAATCAGCAAATCATATATTCCTGCAATTCAATTCATAAAAACATGCAGGTACGCTCAAGAAGTTCAGTTGTTGAGACCCAACATCAGCATGGGGAAGGAAATGTAATCGAAGTGATTTTGACCATGGAATGATTGTTGGTGCTGGACGGGGTGGTTTGAGTATCTCAGAAACTTCGTCTCCTGGGAGTTTCAAGCACAACAGTCACAAGAGTTTACAGAGAACGGTGCAAAAACCAAAACAAAAAAAAACGTCCGGGGCAGTTCAGTGGGTGAAGGTGCCTTGTAATGAGAGAGGCCAGAGGAAAATGGCCAGCCAGACTGGTTCAAGCTGACAGGAAGGTGACAGGAACTCAAATAACCATGCATGACAACTGTAGTGTGCAGAAAAGCATCTCAGAATGTACAACGCTCTGAACCTTGAAGTGGACGGGCTACAGCAACAGAAGATCACAAACATACACTCAGTGGTCACTTTATTAGGTATAGGAGGGACCCAATAAAGTGGTGACTGAGTATATATAAAATAAATAAGTAGTGCAAAAATAGTGAGGTAATGTTCATGCACTCAGAAATCTGATGGTGAAGGGAAAGAAGCAGTTCCTAAATCTCACTGGAATGGTGAGCGTGGCATCATGTGGAATTGCTTAATAAGGACCAAATGCATTTAAAATGGTGTAATTATATCTGCTTCTATCATCTCCAGAGGAGATAGTAGGAGCAGATACAATTTCAGTGCTTGAATGGGTAAGGTACTTGGATGGGAAAGATGCAGAGGGATTTGGGCCCAATGCTGTCATCAGGAAGAAGGTACAAGAGCCTCAGAACTCCCAGAACCAGGTTCAAGAGGAGTTACTATCCCTCAACCATCAGGCTCTTGAATAACTACACCCACTAGCCCAACCATGGAAATGTTCCCACAGCCAATGATCATACTTTATGGACTCTATATTTTGTTATCTCATGTTCTTGTTATTAATTACTATTTATTTATATCCGCATTTGCACAGTTCGTTGTCTTCTGCTTGATCTTTTATTGATCCCATTATAGCTACTGTTCTACAGATTTGCTGAGTATGCCCGCAAGAAAATGAATCTCAGGGTTGTATGTGGTGATGTATAAGTACTTCGATAATAAATTTACTTTGAACTTTTGACTGTACGACCACATTTCTGTGCTGTTCATTTTGATGATCTACTGAGGCTTTAACAGAGGCAAGTAATCCATACAGTGATAGAGAGAGACAGAAAAGGGTGAGACAGACAGACATAAAAGACAAAGCTATCAAGATAGGAAGGCAGATTGACAGAGAGAAAAGGATATAAATAGAAAGGAAGAGAGAGCTATGAGATAGATAGAAAGAAATAAAGGTTAGATAGATAGCTGGAAGGAATAGCCAGAGGCTCTTTCTCAGGGTAGAAATCTCTACTACCAGGAGGCATAATTTTAAGGTGACTGGAGAAAAATAAAGGGTGATGGTTGTGTGGAACACTTTGGTGGTGGTAGAGGCAGATACATCAGGACGTTTAAGGGAAAGGCACATGGATGACAGAAAAATGCAGGCCTATGGAGGAGGGAAGGGTTAGATTGATCTTAGAGTTGGTTAAAATGTTGGTACAACATCATGGGTCAAAGTAACTCTACTGTGTTGTAGTGTCTTATGTTCTATGTTAAAGAGGGAAATCAAGAGACAGATGAAGAGGGGGAGGAAGAAAGGGAAAAATGGAAGAATGGTAAGTACATTTGCATCTTAACACTCACTTTAAGAGCCCATTTTGATTTCAATACCTATGCCTAACAAAAATAAGTTGTGTTTTGGAATAGATCCTCAAATCTCAGTGACTGTTTGGGACAGGGAGTTCCAGGCTTCCCCAATCTTTGCGTGTAGAAGTAATCCTGACAGCAACTCTAGCTGGGTCCGATTCTTATTCATTTGCTCCATTCTGGTTTAATTATACAAAAAGCTGAGTTTGTTGCTCAAATTGAGACTTAACTTGGAAACCAGACAATGGGATAAATGATATGATTCATTTGTTTGTAATTGGGTTATTGCTTCTACCAAAACAGAGAAGAAATTCAGGCAAATGTTCATGTGCAGTAGTTCCACAGCCTGAATACAAGGTCACTATCATCTATCTTATTTATGACTGCAATACAATTCATTTGGAAAGGCTTTCCCTCGCTCAAGGATGTAATGCTGAGGCTTTATAAGGCACTGGTGAGGTGACACTTGCAGTACTGTGAGCAGTTTTGGGCCTCTTAACTAAGAAAGAATGTGCTGACATTGGAGAGGGTTCAAAGGAGGTTCACAAAAATGATTCTGAGTTTGAAAGGCTTATCATATGAGGAGTGTTTGATGGCTCCGGGCCTGTACTCACTGAAATTTAAAAGAATGATGAGAGATGTCATTGAAACCTACTGAATTGATAGAGTGGATGTGAAAAAGATGTTTCCTATAGTGGGGAAGTCTAAGACCAGAGGGGCACAACCTCAGAATAGAGGAACGTCCATTTAGAACAGAGATGTGATGAATCAGTGGAATTCGAAGTAAGTCAGGGC
Organism: Hemitrygon akajei; assembly: GCF_048418815.1. Lineage (NCBI taxonomy): Eukaryota > Metazoa > Chordata > Chondrichthyes > Myliobatiformes > Dasyatidae > Hemitrygon > Hemitrygon akajei. The sequence continues at coordinate 175,090,115 of NC_133129.1, forward strand.
ATGAAAAGTTATGGGGAGAAGGCAGGAGAATGTGGATGAGGGGGAAATGGATCAACCATAATCCAATAGTGGAACAAATCTGATGGGCCGAATGCTCCAATGTATCAGGCTTAGTCTATGAACATAGTGATACTACTTCCATGGAGATCATCCCAATATCATGGCCAAAATTTATCCTTCAATCAAAAGCACAATAACTGACTGCTAGTTTGTTGTGGGTTCCTGTTTTCCTACACTGCAGCAGAGAATGCATTTCAACGATAGCTCATTTTCAATAAATACAAGGGATTCTGCAGATACTGGAAATCCAGAGCAGCGCACACAAAGTGTTGGAGGAACTCAGCAGGTCAGGCAGCTTCTATAGAAAAGAATAAAGAGTTGATGTTTCAGGCAAAAACCCTTCATCAGTCATCAGGATGAGAAAGGAAGGGGGAAGAAGCCAGAATGAGAAGGTTGTGGGGGTGGGGGGGAGCACATGGAATACTAGCTGGCAAGTGACAGGTGAAATCAGCTGAGGGGGAAGTAGGTGGGTGCGTGAGGGGAGATGAACTGAGAAGGTGGGAGGTGATAGATGGAAACGACAAAGCACTGAAGAAGGAGGAATCTGATAGGAGTCGAGAGTGGACTATGGGAGAAAGGAAAGGAGAAGCACCAGAGGGAGGTGATAGGCAAGAAGAGATAAGAGGTGAGCCAGAAGGGGGAATGTAAAAAATAGAGAATGGAGGAGGAAGGGAAATGCCATAAGTTGGAGAAACCGATGTTCATGCCGTGAGATTGGCGGCTACCCAGATGGAATATGAGGTGCTGCTTTACCATCCTGAGAACGGCCTCATTTTCTATAACAGGCTTTCGGTCATCCTAAAATTGGTGGAAGACGTAATAGAAATGCAAATTTTCTTTTTTAAATATCAGTGCGTCTGACGCCAATAAGTTAAAATCCTTTCCATAGAAATTGTTTAAAATAAATAAATAAAATTGACAACAAGGACACACTGCCACAACAGTGATCTATATGTATTGATCTGTACCAAGATTCAGCATGAAACTCTCAGTGTTAAACCACACCGAGGTCTGATAAAATAAGGAGACAAGCAGCAACCACTTGGAATTTTTGCTGAGTGCTGGTCCTTGGCTTATGACAAGTCCTAAACAACATCAACACTGCAATTCTTTCCAAAGGAACTTGCCATCAAAAAACAAATGAAATAAACTCTCACAAAACCTCTTTGTTAAATGTCACATCCATCAACCAGGAGCAATTTGGAACAAAATGCCATTTCGCTTTCAGTTGGATATATTAAATTGCCGTCACATTTTTACAAGACTCAAAACAATTCTTTTTATGCAGCTTAATGCAATAAAACCTAGAACACTTGGAAAGAGAAACAAAGTTAATGCTTCAGATCAAGGACCTTACACAGAACATTAACTCCTTTTGTTGCTCCACAGATGCTGCCTGACCTGCTGAGAATTTCCAGAATTTGCTGGTTTTATTTAAGGTTTCCAGCACTGCAATGTTCTAGTTTTGGATTAAATACTGTAGCCTCCTCCAAATGGACTTGCTGTCGACTTTTCTGTTTCTGGTGCTCTCACTCTAGGTTGCATCCTGCCCTGGTATGGGGACATCGATGCTCGGGAACAGTAAAGTCTACAGAAGGTAGTAGATACAGATCAACCCATCACAGGCAAAGCACTCCCAACCTTTGAGCTCATTTAACAAGGATTGTTGTCATAAGAAAGCACCATCCATCTTCAAGGGCACCCACCATATAGCCCTTGCTGTCTTCTCACTGCTGCCATCAGGAACGAGATACAGGAGACTTAAGACTCACACCACCAGGTTCAGGAACAGTTATTATCCCTCAGTCATCAGGCTCTTGAACCAAAGGGGTAACTTCACTTGCACCATCTTTGAAAGGTTCCCACAATCTATGGACTCCCTTTCAAAGTCTCTTCATCTCATGTTCTTGATACTTATTGCTTTTTTTTTGTGTTGCATCAGATCCAAAGTAACAATTATTTTGTTCTCATTTACACTTGTGCACTAGAAATGACATTTGACAATCTTGAATCTTGAATATTGAAGGAGAGAGGTAAAAGGAGTCAGAGACCAGTTATGGGGAAAGACATGGCAGCTGTTGTTCAGGATGTTATGATAGGGCATGTGCAAAATTAGCATTTGAATAAGCCCACTCAAAGCAGCATGAAGGGAACTGATGTCTGACAAATCGAATGGAGTTCATTGAGGCTGTATTTATTAAGGTTGATAACAGGAACCAATGGAAATATTGCCAATTTTTAAAAGACCATTGATAAGGGGCTACAAGAGAAGGTTGCTACATAAAATTATATTTCTGGATTGGATAGATCATCCATTACAGGATGGAAAACACAAAGAACAGATTCAGACTTACACTCAGTGGCCACTTCATAAGGTACCTTCTGTGTCTAATAAAGTGTCCACTAAATGTATGTTCGTGGTCGTCTGCTATTGTAGCCCCATTCACTTCAAGGTTTGACGTGTTGTGCATTCAGAGATGTTCTTTCTCACACCACTGTTGTAATGCGTGGTTATTTGAGTTACTGTTGTCTTCCTTGCCAGTTTGAACCAGTCTGGTCATTCTCCTCTGACCTTTCTCATTAACAAGGCACCTTCACCAACAGAACTGCGCTATGGATTTTTTTGTTCCTTGACTAGCACTGCATTATTTCGATGCAAGTGACCTGGGTGTAATTCCACCATCATCCGTAAGGAATTTGAACTTGTAGTCCAGATGTTCCAGGGTTGAGCAAAGAGCCAAAGTGAGGACATCTACTGTGGACCTGTTGCTCCGGTGGGGAAACTCAGTGAATATTCATCCATTATGAGCTCAATAATATGGACAGCCACTGTTGTTTGCACAACAAACATCTGTGGGAACCGAAGTGAAGAGGCAGAGGATGGGGAGGTTGGAGCACAAGTAGAGACAGCTTGTAGGGAGTTTGTGAGGAAGGATAGGCAGATGTTAGTGCAAAGATGCACTCGCCCTAATGTGAGATGTGTCTATTTTAATGCAAGATTATAAACAAGGCAGATGATCTTAGAGCATGGATCAATTAATGAGCCTGTGACATTGTGGCCATCACAGAGACTTAGATGCCTCAGGAGCAGGAATGGCTGCTGAGTGTGCCAGGCTTTAGGTGTTTCAAAAAGAACAGAGAGGTAAGCAAAAGAGGTGGGGCGTGGCATTGCTAATTAGGGTTAGTGTCACGGCTGCAGGAAAGGAGGAAGTGATGGAAGGATGGTCTACTGAGTCAGTGTGGGTGGAAGTCAGAAACAGGAAAGGGCCAATTACTTGACTGGATTTTTTTTAATAGATCTCCCAATAGTAACAGGGACATTGAGGAGCAGATAGGGAGGCAGTTTCTGGAATTATGCAATAATAATAGGGTTGTTGTGATGGGAGATTTTAACTTTGCCAATATTGATTGGTATCTTCTTAGCGCAAGGGGTTTAGATGGGATGCAGTTTTCTAGATGTGTTCAGGAAGGTTTGCTGATGCAATATGTAGATAAGCCAATGAGAGGAGAGGCAATACTTCATCTGGTATTGGGAAAAGAACCAGGTCGGGTGTCAGATCTCTTGGTGGGAGAGCATTTTGGAGGTAGTGACCAGAGCTTTATCTTCTTCACCATAGCTCTGGAGAGGGGTAGGAGCAGACAATTTGGGAAAACATTTAATTGGGGTAGGGGGAAATATGATGCTATTAGGTAGGAACTTGGGAGCATAAATTGGCAGCAGATGTTCTCAGGGAAATGCATGGAAGAAATGTGGCAAATGTTCAGGGAACATTTGCCTGGAGTGCTGCATAGGTATGTTCCATTGAGGCAGGGAAAGGATGGTAGGGTTAAATAGCCATGGTGTACAAAGTATGTAAAAAATCTAGTTAAGAAGAAAAGATAAGCTTACAAAGAAACTAGGTACTGTTAGAGGTCTAGAAAATGACAAGGTTGCTAGGAAGGAGCTTAAGAATGGAATTAGGAGAGCAACAAGGGTCCATGAGAAGCCTTTGGTGAGTAGGATTAAGGAAAACCCCAAGGCATTCCACAAGTATGTGAACAGCAAGAGGATGAGCCATGTGAGAATAGGACCAATCAGTTGCGATAGTGCAAATGTGTGCTTGGAGTTGGAGGATGTAGCGGAGGTACTTAGTGAATACTTTGCTTCAGAATTCACCAGGGGAAAAGACCTTGGCAATTGTGGAGATGACTTAAGAGTGGACTGAAACACTTGAGCATATAAACATTAAGAAAGAGGATGTGCTGAAGCTTTTGAAAAGCATTAAGTTAGATAAGTCACCGGGACCAGATGAGATATACCCCAGGGTACTGTGGGAAGTGAGGGAGGAAATTGCTGAACTTCTAGCGATGATCATTGCATCATCAATAGGGGAGGGAGAAGTAATGGAGAATTGGAGGGTTGCAAATGTTGTTCCCTTGTTCAGGAAAGGGAGTAGAGATAACCCAGGAAATTATAGACCAGTGAGTCTGACTTCAGTGGCAGGCAAGTTGTTGGCGAAGATCCTGAGAGGCAGGATTTATGAGCATTTGGAGAGACATAATCTGATTAGGGATAGTCAGCATGGCTTTGTCAAGGGCAGGTCATGCTTTACGAGCCTGATTGCATTCTTTGCGGATGTAACAAAACACATTGATGATGATAGAGCAGTTGATGTAGCGTATATGGATTTCAGTAAGGCATTTGATAAGGTTCCCCATGCAAGGCTCCTTCAGAAAGTAAGGAGGCATGGGATCCAAGGAGACCTTGCTTTGTGGATCCAGAATTGGCTTGTCCACAGGGGGCAAACGATGGTTGTAGATGGTTTGTATTCTGCATGGGGGATGGTGACCAGTGGTGTTCCACAGGGATCTGTTCTGGGACCCCTCCTTGTGATTTTTATAAATGACCTGGATGAGGAAGTGGAGGGATATGTTAGTAAGTTTGCTGTTGACACAAAAGTTGGGGGTGTTGTGGATAGTCTGGAGAGGTTACAGCGGGACATCAATAGGATGCAGAACTGGTCTGAGAAGTGGCAGATAGACTTCAACCCAGATACTGTAAGTGTGAAGTGGTTCATTTTGGTAGGTCTAATATGAAGACAGAATATAATATAAATGGTAAGACTCTTAGCAGTGTGGAGGATCTGAGATATCTTGGCGTCTGTATCCATAGGACACTCAAAGCTGCTGCGCAGATTGATAGCGTTGTCAAAAAGGCAGATGATGTGTTGGCATTCATCAACTGTGGGATTGAGTTCAAGAGCCGTGAGGTAAAGTTACAGCTATATAAGACCTTGGTCGAGCCCACTTGGAGTACTGTGTTCAGTTCTGGTCACCTCTGTACAGGAAGGATGTGGATATTATAGAGGAAGTACAGAGGAGACTTACAAGGATGTTGCCTGGATTGGAGGGTGTACCTTATGAGAATAGGTTGAATGTATTTGGCCTCTTCTCCTTAGAGTGACAGAGGATGAGGTGTGACCTGATAGAGGTGTATAAGATGATGAGGGGCATTAATCGTATGGATAGCCAGAAGCTTTTTCCCCAGGGCTGAAATGGCTAACACGAGGGGGCATTGTTTTAATGTGCTTGGAAATAGGTACCGAGGCGATGTCAGGCTTTTCACACAGAGAGTGGTGGGTGCGTGGAATGCACTGCTGGAGGTGGTGGTGAATGCAGATACAATAGAGTCTTTTAAGAGCCTCTTAGATAGGTACATGGAGCTTAGAAAAATAGAGAGCTATGCATGAGGGAAATTCTAGGCAGTTTCTAGAGTAGGTTACATGGTCAGCACAACATTGTGGGCCGAAGGGTCTGTAATGCGCTGTAAATTTCTATGCTCTCTGTTAACATTCTGGAATATCATGCTGTAGCTCTATTAAACATTAGTTAGACCACATTTGGAACACCATATATAGTTCTGGTGCCACACTGGCAGACCAATGTGGTAGCAATAGAGATAAAACAGAAGAGATTCATCAAGATCTTGTTTGGAATGGAGGACTGAATTTTGACATTAGCTAAGTTGGATTTTGTTTCATGGGAATGTTGGGGCTGAAGGATAACCTTATTGAGGTGCATAAAATTGTGAGGGTCCTAGCTATCTGAGACACACACCATTGACATGCTGATGTTTACCACTGATCAGAAAATGAGTCACTAAAGACTTTGCTAAGATTTAACAGGTTGAACGCAATGACTCAATTCCATTGAAGGGTCAATAATTGGGGGCCATGGATTAAAGATGATTAGGAGAAAGTTTAGAGATAAAACTTTTTCTAGAAGGTGGTAGAAATTTGGCCCAGCCAGAGTGGTAGGACAAGAAGAATGCCTCAGTGCGTATGGAAAGTAACTGGAAAAACACTTGTACAGATGTAACCTGCAGGGGTACAGACTAAAGAAACTGAATGATGCAGGCTTGCTCTTCTCCCACCATCATGTGCAAGATGGACCAAATGGTTTCTTTCCATCCTTCTCATTTCCAACATTTCTCCAGCAGATCCAAAGAAGTTGTTGGGCATAGATTCATTCTTCCCTCCTCTATATACCCTTGATCCTGGAAAATGAATTTCCTTAACAGAATTTGCTGCTCTGTCAAAATGAATGACAGTTTTCAAAACAGCACAAGTTGGCTTTTGTACGCAAGGAATTTTTCTCAGCAACGGTACAGCTAAATTTTATTAATCCAGATCTGTTTCTCTATACAGTATTAGGGAAACACATAGAACATAAATCATGAACACTTCATAGCTCAATGTAATCATTACATCATGAACAATGCACAGAACAAATTGGAGTAGACAGGAAGTTATTCTAGGATTCAGAAGCTATCAATCGAAGTTCTGTCCAAACATAAATATAAGAGTTCTACAGACGCTGGAAATCCATAGCAACATGCACAAAATGGTGGAGGAACTCAGAAGATCAGGCAGCATCTATGGAAATGAATAAACAGTTGATACTTTGGGCTGAGGACTGGAAAATGAGGGGGGAGGGAGGTGCCACAATAAGAAGGTTGGGGAAGGGAAGGAGGACAAACTAGAAGGTGATAGATGAAGCCAGGTGGGTGGGGCAGGGGGTATAAAGTAAGAAGCTTGGAGGTGATAGGTGGAACAGGCAATGGGCTGCAGAAGAAGGAGTCTTATAGGAGAGGAGAGAGGACCATGGGAGAAAAGCAAAGAGGAGGGGGTAAAAGGGGAGGTAATAGGCAGATGAGGAGGGGGTAAGAGGCCAGGATGGGGAACTGAAGAAGAGGGAATGCGAAGGGTAAAATTACTGAAGTTGGAGAAATCGATTTTCATTCCATCAGATTGTTGGCTACCAAGATGGAATATGAGGCGTTGCCCCTCCAGTCTGAGAGCGGCCTCATTGTGGCAGAAGAGGAAACCATACACCAACATGTCAGAATGGGAATGGGGATAGGAATTAAAATGGTTGGCCACTGGGAAATCCTGCTTTTTGTAGATCGACAAAAACGGCTCCCTAATCTACGTCGGGTCTCACCAATGCAGAGGAGGCTGCATTGGGAACACCTAATACGATAGGTGACCTCAAACAGATACACAGATGAAGTTTTGCCTCACCTGGAAGGACTGTTTGCGGCCCTGAGTGGAGGTGATTGGGCTGGTATAGTACTTTTGCTGCTTGCGGGGATAAATGCCTGGAAGGAGGTTGGTGGTGGTGGGGGAACAAATGGACAAGGGAATCACAGAGGGAACAATTCCTGTGGAAAGCGGAGAGAGGGGGAGAGGTAAAGATGTGTTTGGTGGTAGGGTCCCATTGGAGACGGTGGACATTGTGGAGAATGATGTGTTGCATGCGGAGTCCTGTGAGGTGGTAACTCTGTCACTGTTAAGGCGGGAGGAAGGTTGGGTGAGCATGGATGTCTGAGAAATGGAGGAGATGTGGGTGAGGGCAGCATAAATGGTGGTGGCAGGGAAACCCTGTTCTTTGAAGAACGAAGATATCTCTGATGTCCTGGAAAGGAAGACCTCATCCTAGGAACAGATGAGGTAGAGACAAAGGAACTAAGAAAAACTGATAAACTTTAGAGATTGTTGTGAGTGAAAAATCACAGGGTATCTGCATTTTCTGAGATACTCAAACTACCCCATCAGGCACCAACAATCATTCATCATCATTCTGATGTCTGGGCAGAACAACTGAACCTCTTGATCATGTCTGCATGTTTTTATGCATAGAGCTGGTGCCACATGATTGGCTAATTATATCTTTGCATTAATGAGCAGGTGTACAGATGTAACTAATAAAGCGGCAACAGGGTTATTAATTGAGTCCAGAACTGAACTATTCTTCATTTGAGATGTTACATCAGCTCCATTTTCCTACTGAGACTTCCTCTAAAGATGCCATGACAGAATCCAAAGAGCAACCAGGGAATTTTCCCAACCCTCCAGTATGCTATTCGCAAAAGCATCAGAGAAAATTTAGAGCACAGTTATCATGATGATTAGCCTAGTGGTCAGTGTAACTCTTTACAGTGCTCATGATAGATCATAAGTTCGGTCTCAATTCCTGCTGCTGGCTGTAAGGAGTTTGTATGTTCCCCCCAATACCACATGGTGCTTAGGTCTCCCCTTATATTCTAAAGATGTGCGGGTTAGGGTTTGTGAGTTGTGGCATGCTATGTTGGCGTTGGACACTTGCCAGCTGCCCTCAGCACATTGTGTTGGTCATTGATGCAGACAATGCATTTCACTGCTGTGATGTACATTCAAAAATAAAACTAATCTTCATAGATTATCTTTATAATTTTTGATTTGCTAGCTGCGATGTTTTCTTTAGTGAAGAGTGGGCTAAGGCAACATTAAAATTTAATTAGGGTTAGTGAGCACGGTACGTTGGCACCAGAAGTGTGGTGACACTTGCAGACTGCCCAGCACAATCTTCATTGATTTGATTTGATTTGATGCAAACAACACATTTCACTGTATGTTTAGATGTACATGTAACAAATAAAGCTGATCTTTAAAGTGCATTAAACTATAGCTTTTATAGATCACCAATGAAGAAGTGATTTCCCTTAGCTAGTGGCAGTGATAAAGGGTTTCAGAGATTTGAAATGGCATGCAGAAGGGACTTGAAAGAAAATACTCTCTGGCAACTTTTATAGGTACGGGAGATACATTTTCTGCAACTACTGTTGTACTATGTGGTTATTTGAGTTACCGTTGCCTTCTTATCAACTTGAACCGGTCTAGCCATTCTCCTCTGATCTCTCCCATTAACAGGGCATCTTTGCCCACAGAACTATTACTCACTGGATGTTTTTTTTCTTTTTGTACCATTCTCTGCAAACTCTAGGGATTGTTATGCATGAAAATCCCAGATCATCAGCAGTTTCTGAGATACTCAAAATCTGGCACCAACAATCATTCCACGGTCAAAGTTGTTTAGGTCACATTTCTACCCCATTCTGATGTTGGTGTGAACAAAATCTGAACCTCTTGACCATGCCTGCATGCTTTAATGCATTGAATTGCTGCCACATGATTGGCTGATTAGATATTTGCATTAACGAGCAGGTGCACCTAATAAAGTGGCCACACAGTGTACGCATACTTTGATAATAAATTTACCGTGAACTTTGAAATTCAATTTTGGAAGCTGCTGTGGTTTTTATCATCTGTTGCTGCTTTCTCCAGACCTTACATATTTTCATATTGTTTACTGTTTTTTTAAAGAAAGGAAATTTGCTTTGGGTCATCTTTATAAAACAAGACAGCTCGTCAATAAAGGAGGCAACCAGATGCTTTGATGAAAGTGGGATTTTAAAATGCACTATAAAGAGGACAAAGATGGAAAAGTCTGGGGAGGAACCTCCAGAACTTTGGACCTAATTAGCTGAAAGTACAGCCACCTTTGTTGGATAAAGGAAATGGAGAATACAGAAGACTGAATTAAAGGATTATAGACTTAATTTTCATAGGAAAGGACAGGTGAGGATGAAGTTTTTTTTATTAAAATGCAAGAATCACTTGTAGGACTTAGGAGCCTTGTACTGACTGGACAATGAAATCTAATTTCAATCCTGTTTTGGAGTTTGCTTGCTTTTTTATTCTTAGTTGACACAGTTTTCTGGCATAAACACAAAGTGAAACCATTGAATTAATAATATAAGAGATGCTATAGATGCTGAAAATCTTGAGCAACATACACAAAAAGCTGGAGGAACAGCAAGCCAGGCAGCATCTTTGGAGGGGAGTAAACAGTTGACATTGCAGGCCAAGAGCCTTCCCTTTGATTCCCCATTCTGGCTCTGCTCTTACACCTTCTCTTTTCCTCACCTGCCCACCACCACCCTCTGCTGTCCCTCCTCCTCTCCTATCAGATTCCTTCTTCTTCCGCTCTTTATCTTTTCCAGCTGTCACCTCGCAGTTCTCACTTCATCCCCCTCCAGCACCCACCTACCTTCTCCCAACTGGCTTCACCTATCACCTTCTAGCTTGTATTCCATCTCCAACCCCTTCCCCCCCACCAACCTCACTTCCTATTCTGGCTTCTTCCCCCTTCTTTTCCAGTCCTGATAAATGGTCTTGGCCCAAGACCTTGACTCTACATTCCTTTCCATAGATACTGTCCGACCTGCGGAGTTCCTTCAGCATTTTGTGTGTGTTACATCAGGATTTCACCATTCAGTTAAATATGTTCATTGTTTGAAATGCAGTTACGCTTCCAAATGTTTCTTTCCTAATCAAGGAATATAATTTTGCAATCACTAACAAGAGAAAAAGTGCAGATGCTGAAATCCAAACAGCACACACAAAATGCAGGCTAGGCAGCATCTATGGAAAAAAAGTATTGACATCTCAGCTTGAAACATCAGTTGTACTTTTTTCCATAGATGCTGCTTGGCCTGCTGAGTTCCTCCAACATTTTGTGTGTGTTGACATAATTTGCAATAGTACTTTAATAAAATAGATTTAATTAATATTGCATGCAATGAAAAAACCAAGGCTAAATTATATGAGACTTGGAGAAAATGGTTGCTAAAACATAAAATGTTCACAGAACTGTTGTTGGAAGCTGTCAAGTAATTAAAGAGGAACACTAAAAATCTGAACAGTGACATTTATGAAAATGAAATAAAGCAAGAAGTCAGTCAAAAGATATTTGAACTCAGCTCATAACAAGCCTATAGTCACTAATAAACTCACAGGATTCTGGAACCCCTGTTCTACAGAAAGGCTAATGTTACCATTCATCAGAACTGGCCTCAGGCTAAATGTCTTTTGATCAATCAGCAGAAAATTTACTTTCCCATTGTTTAACACAGCCAAGTAAATTGCACAAGCATTAAACTCTGAAAGCTGAAATGCATTTCTAAATTCATCTTTGCTGTCTAAGCACATGGCTTTATTGTTACAGAGAAGAAAGTCAGCTGATAAAACCATCAGTACTAAACCTTCAAGCATTCAGAAGCCTCCAGTTGAGCTACTGGGAGGCCATGACTGGCAGCTCATCTAGAAGGGACACAACATTCATGGTTTACCCTGAATGGCCTCAAAATTCATATCCATACTTTAACCTCTAACTTTATTTCTATATATGTCAGGAGGGGCCGGATGGACCCAAACGCAGGACGTAGACACTGAAGTACTAGGGGGAGGACAGGATGGGAATGCCATGGCACTAAAGGGTAGAGCTGGGGTTCAGGTAGATAGAGTTCAGGCAGGCAGAGTGGAGCGGGCTCCCGAAGTTCAGGCAGGCAGAGCGGAGCGGGCTCCCGAAGTTCGAGTTCAGGTAGACAGGCTCCCGGGGTTCAGGCAGGTAGACAGGTCCCCGGGGTTCAGGCAGGTAGACAGGTCCCCGGGGTTCAGGCAGGCAGGTCCCTGGGGTTCAGGCAGGCAGGTAGACAGGTCCCCGGGGTTCAGGCAGGCAGGCAGACAGGTCCTCGAGGTTCAGGCAGGCAGACAGGTCCTCGAGGTTCAGGCAGGCAGGCAAGATAAGCTGGCGGAGAGCCTTCCCTGGGCGGGCTGCATTTATCCCGGGTAGGGACGCCCCCCAGGTAGAAACACCGGAGGCCTGGGCAAGGCGTGAACCCCTAAGCGGGTGCGGGGCACTATCCCAGGGTTTGGGCAGAAGAGGAAGACGGGGCAGAAGAGAGCCTTCTCTGGGCGGGCCACATATGTCCTGGGTAGGGCCGCCTCCCAGGCGGAAACACTGGAGGCCTGGGCACGACGCGGACCCCTAGGCGGGTGCGGGGCACTATCCTAGGGTTTGGGCAGAAGAGAAGGACGAGGCAGAACCACTGCCGGGCAGCGGCAGGTCGGCCGGACCTGCCCAATGGAGGCAAGGGGTAGGAACGGGCATAGGTCCAGGGTGACCAACACAACAGTCATGACAACGGGAAATTCGAAAATGGCTGACAGACAGCGCGACCGCGCGAAAAACAAACGAGCGGAGAAGCGGGACAAGTGCATGGGAAGAAAGGTGGGGGAGCGGACCAACCTGGTAGTAGTGGCACGGGGCAGAGAAGCTCGATGAAGAGAAGATCTGAGCCCGGGCGGAATCACAGAATGCAAAGCAGAGTTCGGAGCCGGCGGAGAAATGGGAAACAGAACAAAACGACCACCCGCTTGGTCCCAGTCCCAAGGCCCCTTATAAACACCTGCAGCTCAATGAGTTACAGGTGTGCTTCCTTGAACCAGGAGGGTCCTAACTAGTTCACGGGTGACGGGAGGGACAACTGTAGGACCCGGAATCCGGAGCCCTCGGACCGGATCAAAACCCGGAACGCGGTTCTGGACCAGACCATGACAATATACAGTAGACTCCAGTTAACTGGGGCACTTTGGGATCAATACATTTTCACCCAATTAAGTGGCTGCCTCAATAAATGGAAGTTTCATGGAAATAGTTAAAAACGGATAAAAATAAAAGACAGTCTATTGTTTAACTGATTTAACAAATTATGCACTTAAATGAAATACAGAACAAATTAGAACACTACCAATTCAACTGGTGGTTGTCCATTGTATCTGACGATGACAGGAGATCTGTGTGGGAGAGTTTATAAAGTAGAAAAGCTGTTGCAATGGGGCAGTTCCATTCTCTGACCTTAGAAGTCCAGGTCCAGTGGGACAAGTAGACATCACATCTGGGGTCTTCCCTGGTTCAGTGGATGACCATGACTTCTTCTGAGCCTCTTCATACCGTTTGCTCTCCACAGAGCAGTGAATTCAGCCAGAGCTTCTGTCAGAGACCCAGCCTAGAATGTTTTGGAGACTTCACTAAAATGACAGCGGAAAATTTACCGCTCCCTGGTTTCTATGTATTTGTTCAAAAACTTCATATGGGCAGTGCAGTAGCATGGCGGTTATCATAACACTATTCCTGGGTTCAATTCCCACCCCTGTCTGTAAGGAGTCTGTACATTCTTCCTGTAACTACATGGATTTCCTCCAGGTGCTACGGTTTCTTCCCATGTTTCAAAGATGTACACATTAGTAGCTTATTTGGTCTCATGGGTGTAATTGGGCAGTGTGGGTTTGTTGGGCTGGAAGACCTGTAACCGTGCTGTATCTCTAAGTATATTAAAACACATAAAAATCTAGTCTGACCAGCTGATGTAGTGCTTCTGAGGTGCAGCATCTCAACTAAGATATTAAATCAAGGGTCTTGCTGATAGGTATAAATGAGGCACTATTTCAAAATAGAATATGGGAATTATCCTTTCTATCAGAGGCAGTGCTGATTTCTCAACTGTTGTGGGCAGACCTTCCACTGGCAGATTGGGGTTCAGATATTTTGTTGTTCAACACTTCACCGAAGTACAAATGAGTTATTCTTCAAAATGGATTACAGCCTCTAGGTTTATTTTTAACCGATTTGGAGGGATTGAATTTGATTGACCCTTGTCACAAGCCCACTGGACATTCCTCAATGGAATGCAAACAGGAATTGATTGAATTTATAAACACAAGTGATTCTGCAGATGCTGGAAATCTTGAGGAACACACACACAAAATGCTGGAAGAACACAGCCTATCAGGCAGCATCTATGGACGGGGAATGAACCAAGACCCTTCATCTGGACTGGAAAGCATGGAGGAAGAAGCCAGATTAGGAAGGTGGTGAGGGGAGAAGGAGTACATGTTCTTTGTCTCTTCCACTGACTGAGAGACTGGTGCAAGCAGACATGTTAACAATATTAAGATGGGTGAGTGAGCTCGGTCTTTTCTCTTTGGAGTGAAATACAGGAGAGGCGACTTGATGGAAGTGTGTAAGATGATAACAGAAGTAGATAGAGTGGACAGCCAGAACCTTTTCTCTAGGGCAGCAGTGGCTAATATGAAAGGGCATAATTTTAAGATAATTGTAGAAAAGAATGGGGGGGGGGCTATAAGAAGTAGGGATTTTTTTACACACAGACGGTAAGTGCATGAAAAGCACTGCTTGGTGTGGTGGTGGATATAGAAGCTCTCCCGCCCACCCACAAACTCATTCTCACCAATTTTTACAGGAGTACCATCGAGAACATTCTGACCAGGTGCATCACTGTCTGTGACGGGAATTTCAAGTCTCTACCGAGGATGCTGAGAGGATCATTGGGGTCCCCCTTCTACTCTTCGGAGATATTTATCGGAAGTGCTGCATGTGCAGGGCCCTTAGCTCTGTCAATGATCCCTCCCATCTGCCCTACAATCAGACAGGAGCTACAAGGACTGTTCAGATGGAAACACCTTTCACCCCAGGCTAGGAGATTACTGAACTCCTTGTCACCACCCAGGTCTCAACACTTATGAAGAACCAATAGCATTATACTGTTTACTTTTTAACTTACATCATAAATGCACCTTATGTTAAATGTCAATTTTCTGGAATATATTGTATTATTTGTTAATTTATTTGCTGTAATATTACTTTCTGTGTTGTGTGTGAGTTATATGTACTGTGTTGTGCACCTTGGTCCAGAGGAACAATGTTTCATTTGGCAGCATACATATTCCTTAAGGTTGGCATGGCCAAGAGTGGTCATGGGGACAAGCTCCCACTACCTATCAAATGCTCCCTAATGGCATGCACCTCGAATAGGTTCTGACAACTAAGTCCAACTCCTGGCCTTCACATGTGGCTTAGCTACTAAGTCAGGCTGAACCACTTCTACTGACAGGAGAAGGGGCAAAGGTGGTTAATGGTTTCTTAAAACCAGTTGCTTTGGCCAGATGGAGCTTGTCAATGACAATAAACTTGAACTTGATCTATTAGAGATATTTAAGAAACTCTTAGACTTAGTCCTGTGCAAAAGTCTTATGCACATATAGATAGCTAGGGCACCTAAGACTTTCGCACAGTACTGCATTTGTCAACTTTGAGCAGAGAGTAAGTTTGTAAATCTGACGGGAGCATTGGAGAGGGTGAAGCACCGTGGGAGGGTGTGGGACAGGTGGCAGAGGAGGAGTGCCAGCGGCAGGGGTTGGTGTGCAGACACACCCAGCCCTGACACCCTAGGCAAGGTTATTTGATTCCAAACAATTGGTTTATTGACCATTACAGAATGTCACTTTGGTATTTCCTGTGCCCTTCTCTCTCCCCTCCCATTTTACCAACCATGATTCCCCTCTCGCTACGCTCAGTCCACAACAGAAACCCATATCAGAATCAAGTTTATCATCACTCAGGTATGTCATGAAATTAGTTTTTTTTCTTGCAGCAGCAGTACAGTGCAATACATAAAATTACTAGAGTACTGTGCAAACGTCTTAGGCACCCTAGCTGTATTTATGTGTACCAAAGACTTTTGCACAGTATTGTAGATGGATTCAAGAAGATGGAGGGCTAAGTGGGAGGGAAGGGTTAAATGATCTTGAAGTAGTATAAAAGGATAGCACAACTGAGTGGGCCAAAGGGCCTATGTTCTATATGTGTTCTAGCGTTCTGTGTTTATATGTCACCAAGGGATGAAGCAAATTTCTACAGATGTACGGTGGAGAACAATCAGGCTGGTTGTATCACTGCCTGGTATGGAGGTTCCAACATGCAATGGGCATTAGATGAAGCTGTTCCTAAAACGCTGACTGTGGATTTTCAACATCTGTACTTCTTTTCTGATCATTGTGAACTTCAGGAAGGTGCAGATGAACAATCTCCCTCTGCAAATACATGGCTCCTCTGTAGGGAGAATTAAGTGCCCCACGTCCCTAGGAGTTCACATCGTAGATGACCTCATTTTGGTCCCTCAACATCACCTCCCTGAAAAAAAGGCACTCAAGCACTTCCACTTCCTAAGGAGGTTGAGGAAAAGAAGAACTGCCCCACCCACCAGTCTTAACAAAATTTTACAGGAGCATCCTTGACAAGCTGCATCTCCATCTGGTGTGGCAACAGCTGAGCATTCAATCGAAGTCCTGACAAAGGACTGTGAGAATGGCTGAGAGGATCAGAGGGGTCTCCCTACCATCCATCGGGGACATTTATCAGGAGCGCTGCTTATACAGGGCCCTTAGTATTATTAAGGATCCCACCCATCCATCCAGCATCCTCTTTGACTTTCTCCCATCAGGGTAGGAGATCCCAATGCATAAAAACAGGAACGGTCAGGATGAGAAACACAAACAGGAGAAAATCTGCAGACGTTGGAAATCCAGAGCAACACACATAAAATGCTGGAGGAACTCAGCAGGCTAGGTGGCATCTATGGAAAAGAGTGAAGAGTCAACGTTTCAGGTGGAGACCCTTCTTCAGGACTGGAAAGGAAGGAAAGGTGGAAAACAGTTCCTTCCCTCAGGTCATTCATCTGAGCTCCCTGCTGCATTGGATTCAAAGTGTCACCATTTAATCTGTGCTGTACCTGACAATATGTTAATTTATGCACATTACTTTGTTTATTTATGTGCAATTCATCTGTACATTTTATCCTTACTTTCCTAAACTATTGTGTGTTATATGTGTGTTACGTGTACTACTGTGCTTTACACCCTGGTTTGGAAAACTATTGTCTCGTTTGATGGTATACATGTGTACAGTTAGTTGACAATAAACTTGACTTGAATTGATGGTAACAATGAGCCACCTCCATCATGGACACAACCCTCCCCAATGTTGAAGACATCTTCGAAAGGAGGTACCTCAAGAAGGCAGCATCCCTCATTGAGGACTCTTGCTATCTTGGACAATCTCTCTTCTCATTGCCATCAGAGAGGAAGTACACAGGAATTCCCAACCTTTTTTATGCCATGGCCCAATACCATTAAGTAAGGGGTCCATGGACCCCAGGTGGGGAACCTCTGAGGTACAGGAGCCTGAAGATCCACACTCAACATTTTAGGAACAGCTTCCTCCCCTCCATCTCACTATTCTTCTTTTGCTCTGTTTAGATATGGCAATTTTTATGTCTTGCACTGTACTGCTGGCATAAAATAACAAATTTCACAACATATGTCAGTGATAACAAACCTGATTCAGATGAAACCTTAAGTCACTAAGACACAGGTCTATGGGCCAAATGCCACAAGATTGGTTTAATAGTGATAGTTGCCCACCTTTTAGTGAGTTAATTAATTTAATTGATGAGTTAATTGACTCTATAACTCTTTGCAGTTTGAGGCTTAAATGAAGTTAATGGAACTCCCACTTAATAAGCCATTGCTGCAGTTCTGCACAAGGTGTCTGCACACCCAGCTCAATCTTGCTGACAAATGCTTTCCCACCATTCTCCACTCAAAACCTGTGTACAGCTCCTTTCACAGAAATATAAATAGACAATGCTGCAAACCTTAAGTAGTCCAGGCAGCATCTGTGCAAGGAAATCACTAAGTTAAAGATTCAGGATGAAGACCTTTCATCAGTACAGGGAAAGGGAGAAAACAAATTAGTTTGATCTTGGAGAGATGGTTGAGTCGGAGTGGACAGGAAAAGGGAATATCTCTAATAGGGTTGCCATGGTGATTCCTGTTTCCCATGCGCAAAGCAAGAACGATGACAGAGTAGTAGGATTAAATGTTTTTACTGAGTCACATTAGCCACAGTAAATGTTGGGCAATTTACACTGCAGAAGCTACAAGCCAGGCCCGCTGAGGTGAAAATATGTACATTCGAAAGCCCACACAAAACAGAGTGCCTCCCTCATGATCAATCATCCCCATGTGCACGTGCCACCTTCTCACAATTGATCTGATATTGTTCATTTCCAATGTTAATGGAGCTTTCTGGTTAATAGATTAAAGAGGGCAATTAGGGTGAGAGAACGAGAAAGAGTGAGAGAGCGAGAGAGAGAACGAGAAAGAGAGTGAGAGAGAGAAAGAGAGCAAGAGAGAGAGACAGACAGACAGACACGTAGGCAACCCAGGGCCTAACCTGTTAGAGATATTCCATTTGTCCTATCCAATCTCGAAGCTACTCAAACTGATGAGCTCAACAATTTCTATGCCCGTTTTGAAAGGGAAAATATAACTTCAGCTGTGAAGGTCCCTGCTGCACCTGGTGACCTTGTGATCTCTGTCTCGGAGGCTGATGTCAGGCTGTCTTTCAGGAGAGTGAACCCTTGTAAGGTGACAGCCCCTGATGAAGTATCTGGTAAGGCTCTGAAAACTTCTGCCAACCAACTGGTGGGAGTATTCAAGGACATTTTTAACCTCTCTCTGCTAAGGTTGGAAGTTCCCACCTGCTTCAAAAGGGCAAGAAGGACACACTAAGGACAGACCATAGTGTGGTCTGTTTTAAAGACTATTTTCCAGTAGCATTCACATCTACGGTGATGAAATGCTTTGAGAGGCTGGTCATGGCTAGAATCAGCTCCTGCCTCAGCAAGGACCTGGACCCACTGCAATTTGCTGATCACCACAATAGGTCCAAGGCAGACACAATCTCAATGGCTCTTCACATAGCCCTAGACCACCTGGACAATACAAACTCTATCAGGTTCATTGACTATCGCTTAGCATTTAACACTATCATTCCTAGAGTCCTTATTGATAAGCTACAGTACCTGGGCCTCTGGAATGTGTGTTTAGCCCACTGCACTGCTCTCTCTATCCCCATGATTGTGTGGCGAGGTTTAGCTCAAATGCCATCTATAAACTTGCTGATAATACAACCATTGTTGGTAGAATCTCAGACGGAGACAGAAGGGTGTATAGGAGCGAGATATACCTGCTAGTTGAGTGGTGTTGAAGCAACAACCTTGCACTCCATGTCAGTAAGACCAAAGAGTTTATTGTGAACTTCAGGAAGGGCAAGATGAGGGAACATTAACCAACGCGCACAGAAGGATCAGAAGTGGAGGGAGTAAGCAATTTCAAGTTCCTGGGTGTCAATATCTCTGAGGATCCAACCTGGTCCCAACATATCGATGCGGCTATAAAGGCAGCAAGACAGTGGCTATACTTCACTAGGACTTTGAGGAGATTTGGTCTGTCTCCTAAAACACTCAAAACTTCTGCAGATGTACTGTGGAGAGCATTCTGACAGGCTGCGTCACTGTCTGCTGTGCTACTACACAGGATTGAAAGAAGTTACAGAAAGTTGCAAGATTAGTCAGCTCCATCATGGGTGCTAGCATCGGTGGTATCCAAGACACTTCAAGGAGTGGTGGCTCAGAAAGGCAGGTCCCTTTCACCCAGGATATGCCCTCTTCTATTTGGTACTGTAAAGAAGGAGATACAGAGGCCTGAAGGCACACACTCAGCGATTCAGGAACAGTTTCTTCCCCTCTGCCTTCCGATTCCTAAATGGACATTGAACCCATAAGAACTACCTCACTTTTTAATATTTTTCTAGTTTTGCACTATTTTTAATTTAACTATTTAATATGCTTACTGTATATACTTACTGTAATTGATTGACTTCTTCATATTTTTTTTCTATTTTATCACGTACTACTTTGTACTGCTATTGCTAAATTAACAAATTTCACGACAATCCCTGAAAAGTTTATGTCTGGTATGGAGACTGCAGACTTCCTCCAGAACTGATGGTGGTTATTTCGCAGTGGAGTTTGTTCAGTTGCACTCTCCCCTATAAAAGTGATTTCCAACTCTAATCCTATGATTCAAGTCCCAACAACATCCTCATAAACCTTCTCTTTACTGCTCTGTATTGTTAATTTGTCAGGAGAAGTTGGGATGGGAAACTATTGTATTTGGTTATCAGGGCCCTGAAATTTCTTTGCACAACTCTTCAGAATTGATGGTGTTATGGTATTGAAAATCTGACTTAACCCAAGAAAACATTCTGCCCATTCTTGGGTTCTGCAGGTCCATGATTGGCAAGGGTGTGCAGAGATATGGGCCCGGAGTAGAGTGATTGAGACTTACAAGTCATGAACTTGGGAGCTTAGAGGCTTGTGGGCAGGACTGAGCCAAGGTGCAAGGGGGAGTAACCGGCTGGACTGAGAACCACCAGAAAGTAAATAAATTAAGGGAAAACCTACTGAGATTTTCTCCCCCATTGGGTTGGGGTATTTGAAGGAAAGCCGGACTTCAGATATACGACAAGGACGAAAGCAGTGTACAACAAGATGGAAAAAGCATCCAATGACAGGTGCAGGGCAAGGGGGTCTAGCTGTAGAGGCTGGAGTGATTGTCCAACAGCAGGCTCTGGTAGCTTAAATTGTCTTAAAATGTCTGTTAGTGCTGGTTTGAGAATGTCTGACTGTAGGTGCCTGGGCAAGAGTATCTGACATGTAGGCGCTGGGGTCTACTGTCTGCGGTTTCTTGGGGTCTCATGTGGACACAGCTCAGTACACCACAGGATCCAGCCTCCCCTCTAGTGACTCTGTCTATACTCCTCACTGCCTCAGTAAAGCAACCAGCATAATCAAAGACCCCTGCTATCCCAGACATTCGCTCATCTCTCCTCTTCCTTTAGGCGCTGGTGTCCTCAGGCTGATTGTCTCTACATCATTGGCAAGGTGAACTTGGGGATCTGATCGTCTCCCTGGACGATGAGCACCCATGGAGTCAAGGTCAAAGGCAGCATTCAAACGGCATGGTGCTCAGCTTCAGCTCACTGATGTTTGAGCAATGTTGGCCTCTGGCAAACTGACTGCTGAGTTCTCAATATACAACACAAACTAGACTTCAAAAGTCTATTACCGACTGTCAAGTGTTTTGGGGCTTCCTAAGATTGTAAAAGGCTTAGCATAAATTTTCTTCATTTAAAAAAAAAATTCTTACATTGAATACAATATTTCAGCTAAAGACATATCAACCACTTTGTTAGCTTATCTGTGAGCTTCCTCCATGGAAGGGCTGAGTATTCACTCAATATCTTTGGGGAAGAAAAGCTTCAGATGGAACCACTGAGCAACAGGAGCAGGTTAGCTTCTACTATTGATTGAGAATGTGGCTAACTGGTGACCAAATACACTCATTTGATTTTGCTCCAATGCTCTAAAAATCAAGGTGAATAATGTCTGAACTGTCCCAGTATCATTTGTCTGCTATGATAAAGCTATCTAATTTTCTACTACTGAATTCTGTAGATTTTTTGAATTTCATTTCTGAATGGTGATTGTTGTGGCCGTTAATGAAAGACATGATGCCGGTAATGTAGAAGTCTTTATTCAGCACACACAAGGTGACAGCCTTTGAAGTCACTCTGGATAGTTGACTCCTTGACCCAACATTACATCACATTTTTATATGGTAAAGATCAAAGGTAACAACATGACAATTCTATAGTTACAATGCATTCATATGCTTCCTTTGGTTCAAACACTTAGATCTCCACACCAACACTAATGACACCCTAAAATGAATGTTAATCACCCGTCTCTGAGCTGCATTCATGCATATACAGACATCTTAGGTCAATGGAGTGTTTCCTGGTTTGCAATCAACCCCAGTCTGCAGCTCCAAGAAGATCATTGCTCTGAGCTGCATTTTAAGTTCAATCTACAACCCACATTCAGATCTGAAGACTGGTTGCTGTTGAAATTAATTATTTGCCGTATTCCATAAGTCCAGAATACCCCCTAACAATCATGCTGTCAGCTCAAGACTCTGACCAGTCGTAAGAGTTTCAGTCTATATATTTATTCCAAAATCTCGAAAACCTCAGGCACATCACTTCAAAATTCCAGTAAATCCTTTTAACTTAACCTGAAGTGTACAGGCAGCATTCTAGTCAATGTACACTGCACCCCTTCCAATGTCGTAGCTAAGTTACTCATTGAGTGGCCTGGACCTACACAGGGGTTCCCAACCATTTTTATGGCATCGGACAATACCATTTTGTAAGGGACCCCAGGTTGGGAACCCCTGATCTGGAAACACAAGTTTGAATTCTGTCACAGTAGCTATAAATTAAATTCAAAGAACCATATAATCTTGGACTGAAAATGTTTTTGCTAGTAAAGTTTTTCAGATTCTTATAAAAACCCATCCAATTCACCAATTCCCCATAATGGGAGGATATCTGCCCTCTTTTCCAGATCAGGTATGATGGGTCAATTGGTTTCCTTCTCTGTTATTAGGTTTGATGTAATACAATACTATCGAAAGAGGTGTAAGCCCATACGCTTCCTGACACTAAGAGAATAGGAAGCAGCAGTTCTTATGATGTCACACCAGAGGCCACATTCCAAAAGATATCAAAATCTCACAAGGTGAAGCAAGATTTTAGATTGTTTCCCCAGTCTTCCAGAATTTAAAAGAATTTTTTTTAATGCTACCTAGAGGGGCAATACTGTATAACAGCTATGAAAGATATCCCAATCAAAAAGAGATTTTTGCTTTGAGTACTGGAAGAAGGTACAGAAGCCTGAAGGCACACACTCAGCAATTCAGGAACAGCCTCTTTCCCACTGCCATCCTATTTCTGAATGGATACTGAGCCCATGAGCAATACCTCACTACTTCTTAATTTCTATTTTTGCATTACTTACTTAATTTAACTATTTTATATATATTTGCTGTAGTTCATATTTTTAATTGTTCTGTATTGCATTGTACTGCTGCTGCAAAGATAAGTTTCACGATGTATGCCAATGATATTAAATCTGATTCTGATCAGAATTAGAATTAGGTTTAATATCTTTGACATACTGTATATAATGAAATTTGTTGTTTTGTGGCAGCAGTATTGTGCAATACAGAACAATAAAAAAGCTATAAACTACAATAAGACTATGAGACCCAGAAGCAGAATTAAGCCATTCAGCCTCTTGAGTATGCTCGCCATTTGATCTATTATCCCTCTCAGCCCCATTCTCCTGTGTTCTCCCTGTAATCTTTGACATTCTGGCTAATCAAGAACCTATCATCATATAAGAAATATATTAAAAAATAACAAATTAAATAAATGGTGCAAAAAGAGAGCAGGAACAATGAGGTATTGTTCATAGGTTGGTTCATTGCCTGTCCAGAAATCTGATAGCGGAGGGGAAGAAGTTGTTCCTAAGTTGCTGAGTGTGTGTCTTCAGGCCCCCTGTACCTCCTCTCTGATGGTAGTAATGACAAGAGGGCATGTCCTGGGTAATGGAGGTCCTAGATAACAAACAATCAACTGGGAGATGATTGTTCATCACCTTAAGGATAAGCAAGCGAAACAGAGAAATACGGATTTTACCTGGCAAATTCTGCACCTATTCCAATTCAGTGTCCCAACACGCAGACAGCAAAAGGTCACCAGACATTTATAAATGATAAATATTCATTATCTTCTGTACTGCACCGAATAAATTAAAGTTCCTGCACAGTAATATTCAGAAATGCAAGTCAGCAGAGCTGCTTTGCACATAAAACCAAGCATGTCTTCCACAGTTGCCTACAGCATAAAAACTTACTTCCATTCAATTCTGATATTAAAACACCACACAAGCCTGGAGCAGTGGTACAGTGTAGTTATACATTCAGTGACCATTTTATTAGGTACCTCTGTGTGTTCATGGTTTTCAGCTGCTGTAGCCCATCCACTTCAAGGTTTGATGAGTTGTGTATTTAGACATGATCTGCAGTACATCACTGTTTATTTGAGTTACTGTCGCCTTCCTGTCAGCTTGAATGAATTTGGCCATTCTCCTTTGACCTCTCTCATTAACAACGCACTTTCACCCACAGAACTGCCGCTCACTAGATATTTTTTGTTATTGCATCATTCTCTGTAAAATCTAGAGGCTGTTATGAGTGAAAATCCCAGGAGATCAGATACTCCAACCACCAACTATCATTCCATGGTCAAAGTCACTTAGATCCCATTTCTTCCCCATTCTGATGTGTGGTCCGAGGAGCAAAAGAACCACTTGACCATGTCTGCATGTTTTTATGCATTGAGTTGCTGACACACTTTTGGCTGATTAGATATTTGCATTAATGAGCAGGGTACCTAAGAAACTGACTGCTGACCTTAGGATAATGCTACCACCTTCTCAGCCAATGAGGAAACTATGTGAAGCATTGTTGATCTAGGAGCACAGGAGCTAATTTTTATGCAGCGAGGTGCACATTGCTGAGAGAAGGTTCGGAACATTACCTAAAAAAATTATGCCTGTTTTTTGAGTGTGAAATTGATTTGTCCATCATAATGCAATTGTACTCATTTCTGCAGAGTGCATATAGGGTGATTTAATGCCCCATTACCCAGAGTAGAATCAAAGTCAAATTCATTGTCATGTGCACAAATACATGTGTGCGCACAGATGCAATGAAAATCTTACTTGCAGCAGCATCTCAGGCACATAGCTTTAGACGCAGAATGTTCACAAGAAAACCTTTATCCTGTACCCGATAAAGTGGCCACTGCATGTATACCCCTCATAATTTTGTATACCTCTATAAGTTCTCCCCTCATTCCTTTGTGCTCCAGGGAAATAAGTCCTAACCAATTCAACTTTTCCCTATAACTCAAGTTCTCAATGCCCAGCAACATTCCTGTAAATTTTATTTCAGTTAATTCTGAAACATTGTTACTCTGCCTAGTCCCATTGACATGCAGCGTGACCATCTGTGTACCTGTCCAAACTTCTCTTAAAACGTTACAACTGAACTCGTATCTGCAATTTCCACTGGGAGCCCGTTTCACACTATCACCACCCTCTGAGTGAAGTAGTTGCTCCTCAGATTCCCCTTCAATATTTCTCCTTTCACCTGAAACCCATGAATTCTAGCTCTAGTCTCACCCAACTTGAGGGGGAAAAGCCTGTATGCATTCTCCTTATCTACACCCCTGATAAAGTCAAGGTATTTACATTGAAGACTGGTT
The DNA here is from genome assembly GCF_048418815.1 of Hemitrygon akajei. Lineage (NCBI taxonomy): Eukaryota > Metazoa > Chordata > Chondrichthyes > Myliobatiformes > Dasyatidae > Hemitrygon > Hemitrygon akajei. The sequence continues at coordinate 175,115,318 of NC_133129.1, forward strand.
ATCACAAAGACAACAGAGATTTGGAGTAAGTGGGTCTTTCTGAAGTTGAGATAAAGTATCTATTAGAGTATCTTCATCCATAGATGCTGCCTGACCTGCTAAGTTCCTCTAGGATATTTGGTGTGTAGCTTACAATTTTCAGCATCTAGAGACTCTTGTGTTTATGATCTGCTTCTCCACTGTGAAGTCTCTTCGAGATATGCCTACCCTGACAAATTTTCTCGTCAGTGGGAGTTCAGTGAGACCCTCTCTCACTCTCCCCCTCTGTGATCTAGCTTGTACTCATTCCCCTCCACCCAACTTTCTGATTCTGGCTTCCTCCTCCTTCCTTTACAGTATGGTCAAGGGTCTAAGCCCAATATGTTGATTTTTCTTTCCTACTGTAGATGCTGCCTGACCTACTGAGTTCCTGCAATATTCTGTGTGTGTTTCTACAAGGATTAGTCTTGGTGCTCAATAATATGAACTACAGTGATGATCTGGAAGAGTGGGTAGGGTATAAGGTATCCAACTTTGCCAGTGATTCAGTAAAAGGTGGGTGGGTTTGTTGCAATTTAGACTCTGCAACCAGTATATGCCTGGTGGGGTGGAGATAAGTCTGTACCAAAGGAGGTGTAAGGTGTTCCTTTCTCTTCCCTCTGCTAGCCTGCAGGTCACACTTGGGCAAGGTGTAGCATCTGCTTAGCTGCCCGATCAGGGTCACATGAAGCCACGGGAGCAGGTGGTGGATGCTCACATGAGCAACTGGTGCATATCACAAGTCCTGGTTATACGATCATTGACGCCAGGCAGACAATCTCTGAAGAGTATTGATAGTGGCTGGGGTCACCTGTCTTGTTAAGACTCTACCCAGAAGAAGGCAATGACAAACCACTTCTGCGGAAAAATTTGCCAAGAACAATCATGGTCATGGAAAGACCATGATCACCCACTTCATAAAGCACGGCACATAACAAATGAACAAACCTGTATGTACAGTAGCAGGTTAAGTGAGTAAGCAAAAACATGGCGGACAGACATTCTAAGGTGGGAAAGAGTGAGCTTGTGCACATGGATAAGAGGAAACAACAGAGAGACGCTGCAAATAAGTGATGTACAGAAGGATCTGAGCATTGTTTTCACCCTGAGACACAAGAGCAGAATTAGGCCATACGGTCCATCGAGTCTCCTCCACAATTCCATCATGTTAAATTTATTATCCCTCTCAACCACAAGTGAATGTTGAATTTGTGTAAATGGGTGCTTGATGGTCAGCACCAACTCAGTGGGCTGAAGAGCCTAATTTTGGGCTGTATTACTCCTTTGATTTCATTAGTTATACTGGATGAGAAATCAACATTGGGTAAGACCCACTACAAGTGCACATGGGATCTTTTCCATCCGTGTTCAGCTCTATAAATGACCTCAGTCATGGCACTGCACTTTTTTATAGTGCTGTTTACATTGTAAAGACATGCTACATTTATGCACATTTTATTCATATCCACATGTGGCTTAGCTACTAAGCCCAGTGAAACCGTTTCTATAGACAGGAGAAAGGGCAAAGGTGGATGACTGGCATCTTAAAACCAGTTGCTTCGGGCAGATAGGGCTTGGCAGTCATGTTTGGCAGTTAATCTGGTAGAAAGAAAACTCTGATCTCAAACCTCTGCTGCCTTGTGGCTATACCCACTCATTGGGAAGGCTCTGGGAAAGGTCCCGAGCTGGAATCCCTAAGGCAGTCTTACATTGAGTTCAACGCTGACCGGCAACTCCTGAGATGCGGCTGATGCCAAACTGGTCTCTGCTGTTCCTTTGGAATCATCAGCTGTGTGGAGAGGGGGGTATCCTACTACATGGGCAACAGTTTGCTCTCTATATCATACTGCCCTGGCTTGCATATTACGTAGACATCTGGGATGCAACATCTATGGTGGACCCTGACCATTGGAAGGCATCAAGATTAATATCTACGCTTTAATCTCTAACTTTATTTTTATATATAGTAGATTCTGGTTATTTAGGACATATCGGGACAAATACATTTTTGCCCAATTAAGTGGCAGCACTAATTAGATGAAGTTTCTTGGAAATAGTTAAAAAGGTATAAAAAAAAGCAAACTACTCTTTTAACTGAGCAACAAATTATGTATTTAAATGAAATACAGAACACAACCAACACAACTGGTAGTTGTCTGTTGGATCTGTCAATGTCAGGAAACCTTTACTGGAGAGTTTTTAAAGTGAAAAAGCCATTAAAATGGGATAGCTCTAATCTCTCAACCTCAGAAGTCCGGGTCCCAGAATCAGTAGATGTTACAATTGGAGACTTCCCAGATTGCAGTGGATGACTATGATTTCTTCTGTGCTTGTAGATCTTATCTGCCCAGTCTGGTCGGAGCCGACTTCACATGCTAGTCAGGCTTGTCTCTATCTCACCAGGGTATGAAACCCACTGGCTACCCTCACCTGATTTAACCCGCCTGTCAAAGCAGTGTACTGGGAAGTGGCTGCAAACAGCTATTTGGAGCCACAGGTGAGAGCTGAGATTCTTGTGGAGACCAAAGGTAACATTCACTCCCAGATGTTTCTGTCATTTCCAAGCCTGAATGTTTGAAACTGCAGTGAACAAAACAGTTTTGAAATGTCTTACTGCTTAGTTCTTGTCAACGATCAGTGACAAAAATCACTGATTTTTTAAATCACAAACACATGCAACTGATAGCATTTAAAAACTATTCACTCCAAACTCAAGTGCAAGTGACTGGCACTAGTTAAAAACTGTTTAGCAACAGACTTCTGTCCCAATGAATTAGCATAGCGTCCCAAATAGACAAAGGGAATTCTGGCAATTTCTTAATTAGTTTTTGTTCTTTAAGGTTGTCCCAGTTAAGCGACTGCCCCAATTAACCAATTGCCTAATTAACAAGAATGCATTGTAATTATTCATTCCTTACAATTGTTGCATGTCATGCCAACACACCACAGCAGATTCCTAATACATGTAAATGTATATGGTGATAAAGTTGATCCTTGCTCCTTAATGAGTAGGAGCTAGATTAACTAGAAGGCTTTGACTGATCTTGGCCAAACACAGGCAAAGGGACTAACTCAGCTAGGTAACTTGGTCATTGTAGATGAGTTGGGCCAAAGGGCCTGTTTCCACGCTGTATAATCTTGGGGTGCTACGGTAGCATAATAGTCAGTGTGATGATATTACAGCTTGAGGTGTCAAAGGTTGGAGTTCAATTCTAGTGTCCTCTGTAAAGAGTTTGTACGTTGTCTCCGTGAATGTGAGTTTCCCGCGGGTGCTCTGGTTTCCTCTCAGTTCAAAGAATATACTGCTTAGTAGGTTAATTGGTCATTGTAAATTGTCCTACGATTAGGGCAGGGTTAAATTGACGGGTAGCCAGGCGGTGCAGCTCATTGGGCCGGAAGGGTCTGTTCTGTGCTGTATCTCTAAAGAAAATTAAACAATAAATAACTCTATTGACCTAAAATGTCTCATCAGAAGGAGCTACTATCAATTGTGTTGCCCTCTATCGGTAATGTCAGTCTAGATCAGGTGTTCCCCACATTTTTTATGCCATGGAGCCTTACCATTAACTGAGTGGTCTGTGGACATCAGGTTAGGAACCCCTGGTCTAGATTTTCATTCTTGGTACCCTGGACTGGTAATGAATTAACAATACAGAATGTTATCCTTTAAGCCACAGCTGAAAAATAAAGCTCAAAAGGATTTATTTTTAAGGACTTTAAACCCAACTAAGAACCAGTGACTCAATAGTTTAAATTATTCTTTTCTGAAAGGTTGGCTGGTATTACATTAGCAGGCATTTTGAAATGATCCTCACACTGTTAAGCACCAGCACTAATTTTCCCACAAATTATCTTTCTAGGTAATGCGAAAATCAGCCCAAGCTCTTAAAATACAATATAGAGACTTTTGACTGTGTTGTAAACTGATCACAAGTAAAAAAGGATCTAGTGCTAGACATGCTCAGGCACCATCCCTGATGAAGATGGCAGAGATTGTCATTGAATTGTCAGTTATAATTGATACTTGTTCCCGGCTAGAAGCCCGTCAAGAGTTTATTCGTCATTGATCACAAGTAGTTCAGCTGTAATTGAACTTGCGTATTAGTTTTGAAGACTTGCCACAACTTTTCCTATAATTTTTGGGTCATTAACTTAGATTTTCTGATCAGTGTAATTTCCTAACCCTTTAAAAGCAAGCAGAAAATCGAGTTAAGGTGGAGTTGGGATGTTCAAACTGTGACAGGTGTGCATCAACAGGTCTTAAATCCTACTGAAATAGCTGGTGAAATTGCATCATTAAGTTTCTTTGGGCACTGAACCAATGAATTCTCTCTTACTTTTAAAAAATACATATTATTTCTGTTTTTGCACTATTTTAATCTTTTTTTTATATATACTTACACACACACATCCTTAGTGTAATTTACGTATTTATTTATTTATCTTTCTGTATGTATTGCACTGAACTGCCGCTAATAAGCTAACAGATTTCACGACACATGCCGCTGGAAATGAACGTGATTCTGATTGTTAGTCAATGTTTCCCAGTTACTGATTTGTCCCATGTGAATGTCCTGCGTCATGCTGCTCCCTTTAGTATTGTTCCTCTGGTCTTCTTCCCAGAATCTTCCAAGAAGACCATAGGCTCGTTGTGTTTTGGAGGCTTGCATGCCTCAATGACCTGGAGGGCTATGTTTGCTGGAGTCAGGACTTTATGCTTTGGCTCTTGGTAGGGTCACCCGTGCCAAACAGGTCAAAGGGTAGAGGTCAGACTAAGAGTGGGCCACAAGTCCTCCAGGTTCAGGGGTTCAGCTCAGAGCTAGCAACCCCTCCCGGTAAAAGAAAATTGTTATGGAAACAGTAATGAAGAATCTTTCTACATCTGAGCTTGACAGTATTCCTGAGTCTCCACCTGGACTTGTATAATTGACAGTAGTGAAAACTGAGAGGAAGCTACTGATATGATGGAGGAATCCCTAAACAATACCAGAGATGAAGAATGTTAATTGCTGCCCTGAATGTCAGTGATGTAATGGGCCATAAGTAAGTAAGTCTTCCCAGAATCAGCAGGGATTCTTTCCCCAGTGATGTTCAGGACTTGAGAGTTTCTGTGTTAGTCTAATATCAGAACCTAACGGAGACTTCACCTCAGTGTCACAGTTAACTGAAATGGATTCTCCGGCCCACCATGTCAACAGCAACAAAATAACAACAAGAAAACAAGACTCTTTCCTCTCTCCCAACCACCCATGCACACAGATGGCCCTCCATCTCCAGGACAGGCTGTCCCCAGCTCCTTATATCTTGTTGGAGTACCTGACTCTGCCCTCTTCTCATCAGAAGTCCAGATTTAGTTATTTATTTAGAGATACAGTGCTGAGTAAGCCTTCTGACCCAACAAGCCACACTGCTCCTGCAGCCTTTGACAAACCCAATTAATCCTATCCTAATCACGGGACTATTTACAATCACCAATTAACCTATCTGGTACATCTTTGGACTGCAGGAGGACCCAGAGAAAACCCACGCATTCCAGAGCCTCCTTACAGAATGGCATCGGAATTGAATTCCCAACTCAGGAATGCCTCGAGCTGTAATAGTGTTGTGCTAACCGCCATGCTACCATAGCTGCCACACTGTAGTCTATGGTTACAAGGGTCCCTTCCCAGGGAAGTGCTAAACTCATTGCTGTTTGATTTGTTCTGCAGCACAATATATGAAATGTAATTAATCTACATTTCTTGATATTGGGAGATCCAAATGTAGGAACATCAGAAACTTGATTATGTTAACACCAGGTTCTTCAAAGGTGTGTTCAAGATTGCAACTACCCTGAAAAAAATCTTCCTTGAGACCTCATTTTATCTAATCTTCATATTCCTCATGTTAAACCAATACCCACTGGTTTTAGATGCCTCCGTTATGTTGAGATGTTTCTGATAATCCAGCCTCTCTCCCTCTATCTCCTGTGCCGTAAGGAAAACAAATGCAGCCAATCCAGCCTCTCATGAAGAAGCTAACAAACAGAATGAATGAATTTTACACTTTCCACACTCATCACCAGCAGCCAAGAATTAGTCTTTCCAAGTATTATGAGCCAGAAGTTGCATTTTACATCAGAATATTGATGCTGAAACACTCTTCCCGTATTTTCACTAGTCACCACCTTAAGGGTTCAGTAATCACAATTAGAATCAGATTTATTATCGCTGACATATGTCGTGAAATTTGTTGTTCTGTGGCAGCTTGTACAGAGTAATACATAAGAATCTATAAACTACAATAAGGAATATATAGAAAAATAAATTAGTGCAAAAAGAGAGCAAAAAGCAAGTTAATGAGTTGGTTCATTGTCCATTCACAGATCTGTGAGCAGAAGGGAAGAAGCTGATCCTAAAGTGTTGAGGGTGTGTCTTCAGGCTCCTGTTACCTCCTTTCTGATGGCAGTACTAGGAAGAGGACCTGTCCTTTGTGATGGGGGTTCTTAATGATGGATGCAGTCTTTTTGCAGCGTAACCTTTTTTTATTTATTCATTTTCAGGATGTGAGTGTCGCCAGCTAAGCCAGCATTTATTGCTCATCCCTAGAGCCCTTGAGAAGGTGGTGATGAGCCGCCTCCTTGAACCGCTGCAGTCCCTGAGCTGCAGGTACACCCACAGGCTGTTAGGGAGGTGTTTTTGAAGGTGCCCTCCATGCTGGGAGGCTGGCGCCCAAGATGGAGCTGGCTGAGTTTGCAACCCTCTTCAGCTTTCTCTAGTCCTGTGCAGTGGCCCCTCCATAAGAGATCTGAAGTGCATGCAATATATGCAGTCAGTCTCTTCGCTTTGGCATCAGGCGTTGTACAAGGAAACATTGCTGCAACATAATTCCTGGATCTCTGTGCAACCCCTTTGATCCCAGGGAAAAGTTTGCATTCTCAATCAAAGAGAATCATATTGATTTGTAGAATACAATGCTTTCAGTATTCCACTGTGCACTTAAAGATGGATTTTTCCCCCCCAAAAATATCAGCCCTGCACTCTTTTAGCTAAAGTATTTGATGGGGGGGGGGGGTGAGGTAAAAAGTATTATGTAGTGTCTTTAATCATCTCAGTCACTATAGGCATTTATTTACTTATTCAGAGATACCGTGCAGCACAGGCCCCTCCAGTCCAAGTCGCACTGCCCAGCAAGCCTCCTATGTAACACTAGCCTAATCACAAGACAATTTACAATGACCAATTAACCTACTAATCAGTATGCCTTTGGGCTGTGGGAAGAAATCCACGAGGTCACGGGGAGAATGTATAATCTCCTAACAGGGTGCATTGGAAATGAGCTCCGAATGCCCCAAGCCATAATAGCGTCACGTTGACTGCGGCGCCCAACTATGGTACCATGGCGCTGTCTAAGAAATGAGATCACCAGTTTACAGAAGACAAGATCCCACACGTGGCAAGACAATGATTTGTTTCAGTTTATGTAGATTATTATGCAAATATATTTGAGTCTGCTGACGCATCGGTGATAATCAGGAGGGATGGAGTGCACCGGAAGCCATGAACACATTGATAAGTAGGGCAGGCTCACGGGGCAGTTTGGCCCACATTGATTCTATTTAAATTCTTTGATCTTATTCTGTGATAAATATTGGTCTGGACTCCAGAGAGGATGTATCTGCTTTTATTCAAAACATCGCTTAGGGATCTACTTCTGAATTGGTCGTCAAGGCTTTAGTCCAATGTCTGATCTAGGCTGCAAAGATAAAAACCATACCTTTAATTCCTGTTTCTCTAGCCCCTTTGTGAATGTTGCAATGATGCTCCCCCCTCCGTCATGGATGGAGATCTTTGAAACCGGAAAGTTACTGGAAAGTCAACTAATGACGGGTAATGCTTTTGCAATACTGGCTGCTCAGAAACATGGTCTCCTTCACTCACACTGGCATTCTTTTCCAAAATCATATTGCAGTTCCTGAAATAGATACTAGAAGTATTACAAGTCACAAACACAAGAAAGTCTGCAAATGCAGGACATTCAAAGCAACCCACACAAAATGCTGAAGGAACTCAGTAGGTCAGGCGGCATCTACGGAAAAGAGTAAACAGTCGACGTTTCAGGCCGAGACCCAAGTTCCTCCAGCAGTTTGTGTACGTTGCTTAGTATTAAAAGTCTTTTTAATGGCTGCAACATTTTTGATCTTTGTGCACATCTCATTACGCAACACAAAAACCACACCATGACCAAAAGGGAGGCTTTACAACTGGTAATCAAAACTCCCCAGAGCATCACTAGCACCAGCCTGCCCACCATCAAGGACATTTCTACAGAAAGGTGCTGGAAAAGTCGCAGTAACATCATGAAGGTTCCCATCCACCCTGCTCATGGACTGTTCGTCCCGCTCCCATCATGGAGGCGGCAATGGAGCATCCACACCAGAACTACCAGACTCAAAAACAGTTACTTTCCCCAAGCAGCAAGGCTGATCTAACACCTCCACCCACTAACTCCACCACTACTTTATTATTTCCTGTCAGCATTTGTTCCCTCTAAACTGTGCGCAGTAACTGAAATACTCCCATGTACATAGCATTTGTTACTGTACAGTTCGAATTTTCTTTGATATGACGATTTATTAAAGTGCCGGGCAGTTTTCAGGGCACGCAAAACTTTCCTACTCAGAGCAATGGTTGGTTCGTGCAGCCATAAAAAAAAAACTTAGAGGGAATGCTGCCTATGTACAGCCTAGTGTCACTTTATGGATTTACAATCAATCTATGTATATAAGCTATCTTGTGTATTTATACTTACTGTGTTCTTTATCTTTTGTAGTTTTTTATGCTGCATTGGATCTAGAGTAACAACTATTTTGTTCTCCTTTCCATTTGTGTACAGGAAGTGGCATTAAACAATCTTGAATTAATAGGCAGGCAGCAGTCAGCTCCTTCAACTTTGTCCAATCTCCTGCTAAAAGTTACCCACACTCACTTCTTCTGACACCAGGCAGCTGCTTCACCAGTGTTTGGTTGGATCTAGCTCACAAACCGTCAAGAAAGTTGACCTTCCAAAATCAGCCAGGGTTAATGTGGTGAACTACATATACCTGTCTGGACTGCTTCTGTGGCTCCTCCCACAGACCCCTGCTGACTGCTCCTGTGGCTCCTCCCACAGACCCCTGTATAAAGGCGATTGAGGCCTGTGCCTGGCCTCATTCTCCAGGATGTAGTGTTGTTCATTCTTCCAGTCAATAAAAGCCGATACCTCGCTTCTTACGTCTCAGAGTGAGTTATTGATGGTGCATCAGTTAACACACTAAGAGTCGAGTTGGTGCTCATACTGTGATATTCATCTAACTTCTGATCAAAGAGTTACTCTCTGTATCCCCTCAAAACGTCATGAGTAGAGAACCAGTGAATTTCAGCTTAATCAGAAAAAAATACAGTCAGCCCTCTGTATCTGCAGGTTCTGCATCCGCGGATTCAACCAACTCTGGAGTGAAAATATTCAAAAAAAATTCCAGAAAGTTCCAAAAAGCAAAACTTAAATTTGCTGTGTGCCGAGCACTACACTGAATCCACGCGAATGAAGTGATGTGTAGGCAAGCCCTGCTGTAGCCTCCCGCCATTTCACAGATCCTCAGTCTCTCTCCAGCACTCATTGTTTCAGCATAGTTCGCCTTGCGTCTCATTCGTTTGCTACTTGTGTTGCGAGCGAGAGGAAGGAGTTTAAAGCTAGTAAGGGATGGCTGGCTAGCTATGTAAAGCACTATAGCCTCAAGAACTTAAAGATGATGGGAGAATCAGCATCGGCTGATGCCGAGGCAGCATCAGCGTTCCCAGAAGAGCTATGATGGTTGCGTCTGTACTGAACATGTACAGACTTTCTTTTCTTGTCATTATTCCCTAGATAATACAGTATAACAATTATTCACATAGCATTTATATTGTATTAGGTATTATAAGTAAACTAGAGATGATTTAAGGTATACAGGAGGATGTGCATAGGTTATATGCAAATACTACGCCATTTTATATAAGGGACTTGAGCATCCACAGATTTTGGTATCTGCGGGGGGTCCTGGAACCAATTCCCCGCAAATACTGAGGGACAACTGTAATCTTTTACGTGAAGAATCTCGGGTTGGTTTCATTAGCATTCTGTACCCGTACTACACAGAATACACTTACAATCTGTAATAGCATATTGCAATTATGTACTGTAGCCTGGGTCCACCTTACAATGAAAAGGGCAGAAGAACATCGTTTACATTTGTGCACAGGAAATGGCATTAAACATTCTTAAATCTTGAATTAATGGGAAACAGTTGGCTCCTTCAATGTCCTGTTAGAAGTTCTTCACACTCACTTCTTCCAACACCAGCAAGAGCAGGGAGGAGGTGGAAGGGAAAAAGGAGCACAGAAGCTATTTGATTCTTGGCTGATGTATTAAATACAACAGGCATAAGGTGAGAGGAAGGAGATACGTTTGAGAGGTACATTTATTTTTCAGAAAAAGTGGTTAATATCTAGAAAGTGCTGCCAGAGGAGGTGGCTGCATTTAAATAGGCATTTAGACAGACTTTTAAATAGGCAAAGTCACAAATCACAATCAGGTTTATTATCACTGACATATGTTGTGAAACTCAAAGTAAATTTATTATTAAAGTACATATATGTCACCATATACGACCCTGAGATTCATTTTCGGCCATAAAATCGTAAGACACAGGAGCAGAATTAGGCCATTTAGTCTGCTCCGCCATTAAATCATGGCTGATCTTTTTTCTTGTGAGCATACTCAATAAATCCATAGAATAATAACCATAATAGAATCAATGAAATACCGCACTAACTTGGGCATTAAACCAGTGTTCAAAAGATGACAAACTATGCAAGTACAAAAAGATATTATTAATAATAATAATAAATAAGCAATACATACCAAGAAGAAGAGATGAAGAGCCCTTGAAAGTGAACCACAGGCAGTGGGTGCATTTCAATGATGGGGCAAGTGAAGTTATCCCCTTGGTACAAGAGCCTGACAGTTGAGGGTCCTTTGTTGATTTGGAGCAGCAGTACAGTGCAATACATAAATATTATTATAAATTGCAATAACAATGTATAAAAAGTAAATAAATTGTGGAAAAAGAGAGAAAAGTAATGAGGTAGTGTTCATGGATCATTTGGTGGTGGAGGAGAAGAAGAAGCTGTTCCTAAAATGTTGAGTGTGCATTTTCAGACTCCTATGCCTTCTCCATGATGGTAGTACTGAAAGGAGGGCATGTCCTGGATGCTGAGGGTCTTTTATAATGGAATCATGAAGGATGTAAGACCATAAGACATAGGAAAGGAATTAGGCCATTTGGCCCATCAACTTACCTCTGCTATTCAATCAAGGCTGAATTATTTTCTTCTCAACATCGTTCACCAGCCTTCTCCCCAAAAACTTTCACACCTATACTAATTAAGTACCTATCAAACCTCTGCTTTAAACATACCCAATACTCCTGATGTGGACAAGCTGAATTGGTGTAGATGAGCAAAAAAAGGTCACCATGGACATGTGGGCCAAAGGGTTTGTTTCTGTGCCAGACCCCGTGACCCATCAGGCCTGCACCAGATGGCTTTGCAGTCTACTCCTGTCAGTCTTTCAGGCAGTGAATGGTAGAGTATAACAAGGTATATTAAAAAAGAGTTCTTATCTCCATTTTCACCTTTTAGATCTTGCTACTGACCTGCCTGGCTCACAGTCCTGATGAGAAACTGGAAATTGACTCACACAGGAAATACAAAGTATATTGCACCTAGAGCGTGATGGCTGAAGAAAATGACATGGGTGAGGAGAGCATAAAGACGTGTGTGCGTGAGGAGAGTGTGATGGAAGTGTGGGGTGAACTGCTAGTTCAAAGCTACTGTGGTGGTGCACCGCTTTTGCAGGGTGGCCATCTGGAAAGGCAACGGAATTCACGCCCCGAGGGGAAGAAAAGGTTCGATCTCAGGAATTTACATCCTCAGGTGAGAGAGATTCAAGTTCAAGTGTGGATGGTATTTACATCCTGAGATGAAAGATGTTCAATGTCAGGTGTCGATAGTAGATGGAGAGAAAGAAACATTGGTAAGTGGTGCTAATATCTCTAATAAAATAATCAGAATCAGAGTTGAAATAGCTCAGGTCACCCAGAGAAGGCAAGGTTTATCAGCTTTAATCAGAGACTCAGAGATGCCTCCAAGTCAAAGACTGGAGCACAAGATCCAGCGTAACCATCCACCCAGTGCAGAGCGAACCTTGCATTGAGGAAAGTCAAAGTCAAAGTTAAATTTACTATCAACATACCTATATGTTACCATATACTAACTTGAGATTCATTTTCTTACAGGCATTTAGAGAAAATAAAAAAATACAATAGAATTTATGAAAATCTATACATAAACAAAGACTGACAATCAATGTGCAAAAGAAGACAAACTATGCAGAAAAATAATACTGAGAAAATGTTGTGTAGAGTCCTTGAAAGTGAGTCTGTAGGTTGTAGAATCAGTTCAGAATTGAGGTGAGTGAAGTTACTCACTCCAGTTCAGGAGCCTATTGATTGAAGGGTAATTATTCTTCCTGAACCTGATGTAACACACACAAAATGCTGGAGGAACTTTGCAGGTCAGGTAGCATCTACGGAAAGGAATAAAGAGTTGATGTTTCAGGCTGAGACCTTTCATCAGGATTGGAAGGCAAGGGGGAAGAAGCCAGAATAAGGTGGTGAGGGGGAGGGGAAGGACCACAAGCTAGAAGGTGATAGATGAAGACAGATGAGGGAGAAGGTTGCTGGTTGAGGGTGGAGGGGGATGAAGTAAGAAGCTGGGAGGTGATAACCGGAAGAGGTAAAGGGCTGAAGAAGAAGCAACCTGAAAGGAGAGAAGTGTGGACCATGGGAGAAAAGGAAGGAGGAGGGGCACCAGAGAAGATGATAGTCAGATGAGAAGAAAAGGGGTAAGAGGGAGCCAGAATGGGTAATGGAAAAAGGGGGCAGAAATACCTTAAGTTTTTAGCATCTACTCCAAAAGACAAGCAGTCTCTTTCCTCTCGTAAAAGATCCCATGGTATTAGTTCAAGGAAAAGCAGGAAGATACACCTCATGCCCTGCCCAACTATTAAGCCTTAACTCGATTCAATTTACAGATTACACTTGACCTTCACTAATCCGACTACCTGTAATCCGGTTCCTTCAATAATCCAGCACTGATTTCAAATTTTCCGCACAACTGTAATTTCAAATTTCCTGGGCTACCGTACCAATCTGCTGCACATTGTTTTGGTTGGGCTAGATCTGTTCACGTGTTGGCGCACTCTTGTAAGCACAGACAGGCGATTCCTGCTTGTTTTCCTGTATTTATTAATATCATTTGCATGAGGTGCGGCTGCCTGGCACCCGCCCATCTCACCCGCCAGCGCCGGGGGAGCTGGCACACGCTGGATCGGTCTGCCTTCTCGCCCGCCTGCCGGCAGTCGCGCACTGCCTTCTGGCATCGCCCGGCCAGCGCTCCGTTCTCTTCTGCCTATGACCTCAACTCATGACCCGCTGAACTTTAGCATATTACTAAGCAGATGAAAAGAAACTAATGAAGATTCCCTCAGTAACTGCAAGTGAAGAGGGAAGAGCCCAGTGCAGAATCCCCAGCCGACTGGCAGTTGCGTGAAATGTGGCGCATCGAAGACCTCCTTTCTCCGACTTCTGCTTCTGCTCACCCAGATGTGCTGCCACCATCATCAACAGTTTTTGAAAAAACTGTTGTGCCAGTTTCAGCACCAGTTCCTGATGTTTCATTCATTTTTCAAGATGAAGATGTTGATGATCCTGACAACCCCACACTTGCAGACATGTAACTTTGCCTGAAGGTATATTAAACGTCTCACTTTAGAAGCAAAAGTGCTCATCTGTTCTGTATAAGTTAATTCCTGTACGTTTACCTGTACTCTTTATTTTATCTGTGCCTGTACAGTATATTACTCTATTAAAATTTCACTTGCTACTTATTTAATATTTCTGTTTCATTATTATCTAACTTGTACTGATTTGCATTATATTTTAAAGGTATGATGAGGTGGTTAGCTATTGCTTAATGTGATCCTTCTGTAATTTGGCATTTTCACTAATCCGGCACTCCACAGGTCCCAATGGTGCTGGATTAGTGAAGGTTGACCTGTACGTGATCCTCATCACACTCCAATGTGTGGGAGGGGTGCCATATAAATTCTACTTCACTTCCCAGATGTTTCAAATACAACTTCATTCCGCAGAGTACTTTGGATGCACTGAGGATTTGAAACATGCTATCTAAATTCCCTTTTGTAAGTTGTGCTTGTGCTACATGCTCTGTGAGGTGTGTTAAAAGGTATTTCTTTTGTCCTGAGGTGAGATTTTCTCCAGAGCCATGCCTTCTACTTTTGAAACTTGCTCAACTAATCACTGACTTACAATATAGTGCTTTTACAGACCTTTAAAATTAATTCTGAGTTAAAGTAAGGGCGAACTCTAAAGCATTATTGCGCAGAGAGTCAAATATTCTATTTCTAGAGTACAACACTTCCCCGTATGGCAGCTCTGTGAAGGCACACTGAACTTAATACAAGATGGCACATAACTGGAGCTCGATGACTTTCAGCTCATGAGGGAAACTGAGGAGATGATAGATAGGATCTACAGGGAGGTAGTTATCCCTAGGTTGCAGGAGGCAGGTAAATGAATGGGCGCCTGTCAACTGCTGGAAACTGACACTGGAGAGACAGTAACAAGGGAAAAGGAAATACCGGACAAATTGAATAAGTATTTTGCATCAGTCTTCATTATGGAAGACACTAGTAGTATGCTGGAATTTCAGGAGTTTCAGGGCAGAATTGAGTGCAGTTGCTGTTACTAAGGAGATGGTGCTTATGAAACTGTAAGGTCTAAGGTTAGATAAGTCACCTGGACCTGATGGACTACATCACAGCGTTCAAAAAGAGGAAGCTGAAGAGTTTCTGGAGGCATTGGTAATGATCTTTCAAGAATAAATAAATTCTGGTATGGTTCCAGAGCACTGGAAAATTGCAAATGTCAATCCACTCTTCAAGAAGGTAGAGAGACAGAATAAAGAAAATAATAGGCCAATTAGACTGACCTCACTGGCTGGGAAAACCTTGGAGTTGATTGTTAAGGATATGGTTTCAGAGTATTTGGAGGCACACGACAAAACAGGCCAAAGTCAGCATGATTTCCTTAGGGGAAAATCTTGTCTGGCATATCTATTGGAATTCTTTTAAGCAATTCTATAATAGCAAGCAGTATAGACAAAGGAGAATTGAGGAATGTTGCATACTTGGATTTTCAGAAGGCCTTTGACAAGGTGCTGCACATGAGGCTTCTAAACAAGATAAGAGCACAGTAAAGACACTAGCATAGATAGAGCATTGGCTGATCAGCAGGAGGGAAAGAGTGGGACCAAAGGGATCCTTTTTGGATTGGCTGCCAATAGCTAGTGGTGTTCCATAGGGGTCTATGTTGGGACCGCTTCCTTTTACATTGCATGTCAACAATTTGGATGATGAAATAGATGAATTTGTGGCCAATTTTGCAGACAATACGAAGGCAGTGGAGGGGCAGAGAGTGTTGAGGAAGCAGAGAGGCTGCAAAGGACTCAGACAGATCAGGAGAATTAAAAAAGTGGCAGATTTAATACAGTGTCGGGAAGTGTATGGTCATGCACTTTGGTCAAAGGAATAAAAGCACAGACGATTTCCTAAATGGGGAGAAAATTCAAAAATCTGAGGTGCAAAGGGATTTGTGAATCCTTGTGCAGAATTCCCTAAAGGTTAATTTGCAGGTTGAATTGGTGGTGAGGAAGGCAAATGCAATGTTAGTATTCATTTCAAGAGGAATAGAATGTAATAAAAAGAATATAATGCTGAGGCTGTATAAAACACTGGTGAAGCCTCACTTGGAGTGTTGTGAGCAGTTTTGGGCCCCTTATTTAAGAGGATGTCCTGACATTGGACAGGGTTCAGAGAAGGTTCACGAGAATGTTTCTGGGAATGAAAGGGTTAACATATGAGCAGTGATTGAAGCCTCTGGGCATGTACTCGCTAGAATTTAGAAGAATGAGGGGGATCTCATTAAAACCTATTCAAAGTTGAAAGGCCTAGATAGAGTGGATGTGAAGAGAATATTTCATTTGGTCGGGGAGTTAGTACCAGAGGCCACAGCCTCAAAACAGAGGGACGTTCATTTATGACAGAGATGAAGAGGAATTTCTTTAGCCAGAGGGTGGTGAATCTGTGGAATTCTTTGCCACAGGTGGAGGCCAGATCACTGGGTGCATTTAAGGCAGACGCTGGTAGGTTTTTGATTAGTCAGTGTGTGAAAGGTTATGGGGAGAAGGCCGGAGAATGGGGTTGTGAGGGAAACAGATCAGCCAATACCAAATGGCAGACTCGATTGGCTGAATGGCTTAATTCTGCTACTATGTCTTAGAGTCTTAAAAGATTTGGAGAAAAACGTAGCTTTATACACCAAGGTTTATCAACAGAAATACACACACAGGCATTCAGCAACAGAACTACTTGTTAAACATCCAATAAACATTCCTACATTTTTATCAGTGACTTGCAGCCCATTTTCTTTCTCTGTCCAGTCACTGAAAGATTACAGCTAATTAACATAATGCTATCTAAAATTGGAATGCCATCCTGCTGAATGTAGTGACCATATACAAAGCTTGTTCTTCAAAGTAGTTGCTGTACTCATAGATGATGCACTCTTTGAATATGCAAATGCATAATTAATTCTCATCTGGTGGATGGAATTATCTAATTGGTCCTTTGCTTAGTAATAACCAACTATGCTTGCCAGAGATATAATGCATTTCTGAGGACATGCATAGACAGTGGTGCATGTTCCAACAATTCTGATTGACTCCCTCTGAAGACCTGGGCTTATCCTGGAGACAAATGTCTCAGAAGGGCTTGAGGCCTGGTGCCAGGCATATAACTTCTTCATTAATGTCAACAAGACACAAGAGATGATTATCAACTTCAGCAGAACTCTCACCACTCACAGCTCTCTTTACATTGAGAGCAAAGCAGGGGAAGCTGTGATCAGTTTTAAACTCTTGGGAGTGCACATCACACACAACCTCTCATGGTCCAAGAAGCCATACACAATCAGGACAACCCACCAATGCCTCTACTTTCTGAGCAGGGAGAGCTAGACTGTGCACATCAATACTCACTACCTTCTGTAGATGAGGAGCTGGGAGCATCCTGGCACTCTACATCACTGTATGGTATGGAAACAGACAGGAAGGCTCTCTAATGAGTAGCCAAAACTGCCCGATGCATCACCGGCATTAGCCTACCCACCATCAAGAACATAAATGGAAAATGGTCAGCAACATCATCAAGGATCTTACCCAGCCTGCTTAGGGACAGTTTGTCCCATTCCCATCAGGGAGCAGATGATGTAGCATGCACACCAAGACCACCAGACTCAAAAAACAGTTACCTTCCCCAAGCAGTAAGGCTGACCAACACCTCCACCCACTAACCCACCACCATCACACTATCATTTCCAGTTAGTCACCTTATATACAGATACTCCTGTGCCTAGTGCCACTTTGTGGACTGCTTACAATCAATGTATACAAGGTAAATTTATAATAACTTATAGTTATCATGTGGGTTTTTATTATTGTGTTCTTTACCTTATTGTGATTTTTGTGCCGTATCAGATCCAGGGTAACCACTATTCCATTCTCCTTTAAACTTGTGCATTGGAATTACATTAAACAATCTTGAATCTTGAAGGAAAGAACGACTAGTTTTATGTCACTTGTACATTGAACCATTGAAACATGCAGTGAAATGCATTGTTTGCACTGAGGATGTGCTGGCGGCAGCCTTGAAGTGTTGCTGTTCTTCCGGCACCAACATAGCATGCCCACATTGTGTATTATTTTATATAATTATTGTGTTCTTCATTTTATTGTCTTTTTTTTGTGTTGCATCAGATCCAGAGTAACAATTATTTTGTTATCCTTTACACTTTTGTACTGGAAATGACATTAAACAATCTTGAATCTTGAGAAGTATCTCTACGCTGGGAAAGAACTGATCCAATGACAATTAATGATCAGAAAAGCAGGTGATGAAAGAGAAGGAAATAAAGATTATCTTTATTTGTCACATGTACATTGAAAACATACCGTGAAACACGTTGTTTGTATTGAGGGTGTCCTGAGGGTAGCCTTTAAGTGATCTTTCTTCTGGCGCCAACAGAACATGCCCACAGCCTACTAACGCTAACTCGTATGTCTTTGGAATGTGGGAGGAAACCAGAGCCCCTGGAGGAAACCTGGGAGCAGCAAGAGTTGAACAACTGGTGCTGTGAAGCATTACGCTAACTGCTATGCTACTATGCTCTATTTTCATGGTTGAAGGAAGTGTAGTCTTGATGCAGTTTCCACCCAAATTGTCAACATTTTCTTACCCTTCCACAGAAACTGACTGACCCACTGACCTCACCAGCAGTTTGCTTGTTGCAATGCTTTGAGTAAATTCATACAAACACTCAGGACACTCAAACTGACTTGGAGAGTCATAACACCTGGATATTGAATTGTATAGGATTCCAATCTGTCCAAGTCCCATTATCTTCTTAATCACCTTCCGCACCATAAGACCACAAGTTGTAGGAGAATAATCAGACCATTCAGCCCATTGAATCTGTTCTGCCATTCAACTGTGGTTGTTTTGTTCAGTCCCATTCTCCTACTTTCTCCCTTATAACCATGTCCCCTCCCAGTAAAGAATTTATCAATCTCTGCCTTAAATGCGCCCAATTTCTTGGCCCCCACGGCCATCTGTGGCAATGAGTACTACGTCCACTATGCTCTGGTTGAAAAACAATTCAACCTTATCTCAGTTGTCACAGAACTTTTGGAAACTGGTCTTCATAAATCAATGTATTGAGTATCAGAGTTGGGATGTTACGTTGGTGAAACAAATATGGAGTATTGTTTAGTAACCTACCTATAAGAAAGATATCAATAAGATTGAGAGAACACAGAGAAAATTTAAAAGGATGTTGTCCGGACTTGAGGACCGGAGTTATAGGAAAAGGTTGAATAGGTTAGGATTTTATTCCCTGGAGTGTAGGAGAATGAGGGGAAATTTGATAAAGGTATACAAAATTATGAAGGGTATAAATAGGGTCAATGCAAACAGGCTTTTTCTACTGAGGGCGGTGATACTAGAATAGGTCATAGGTTAAAGGTGAAAGGTGAAAGAATTAAGGGGAACCTGAGGGAGAACTTCTTCACTCAGAAGGTGGTGAGAGTGTGACTAAGTTGTCAGAGGATGTGATGGGTATGGGTTTGATTTCAGAATTTAAGTGAAGTTTAGATAGCTACATAGATGCAAAGGACATAGAGCAAAGTTCTTTCTTTTTTTTTACAGCTGTGCAGACCAATCATTGCTCTGAACAGGAAATTTTTAAACAGTCTGAGAACTGTGTGGCACATTAAATGTCTCCTTTTCTGGAATATGCATGCGATGAATATTTGGAATGAAAATTGAAAAATCATATACTTTTGATTTTATTTATTAATTAAAGGGTATAATGAAATACAGTACAACAAAGAAAATCTTTCATGTTCTGAAAATATTTTCTCATCTGTCTTTATTACAAATTTATTGTCTATAAACACTGTCCAGATCAGTTTCTTATCCAAATGAAAGATACCGGCCGACGGTTTAACATTGAGCTACTGACTTCTATTCTGTGTTTACTGTTGTGATTTGTAACAGTGTGGACACTTGAAACACAGACAATGCAAATATGTTGAAGCCCTAAAATATTTCAAAGTTAAGGTTGTGGTACATTTGTTATTTAGAAAGTTTATGGATTATATTCATGAACACATAATTAATTCAGGGTATTTCAGAATTATATTCTCATAATTTCAAAATTATATGAATGTTATATATAGTAAGAGAAAATTCCAGCTGCATGGCAACAAAGGCTTTGTGCACAGGAGCATTTCCATTGCTCAATTTCAAATTGTTCTCACTATTATTTATTTATTACTTATCATCATTATTAATATTATTTTATATTAGCAAGCTTGTTTTCTTTTGCACATTGGTTGCTTGTCAGTCTTTGTGCACATCTTTACATTGATTGTATTGTTGTTCTTTATTGTACTGTGAATAGCTCCAAGAAAATGAAACTCTGGGTAGTACATGGTGACATATATCTACTTTAATAATAAATTTTCCTTGAACTTAGAGCATCTGTCGCTGCAGTCTAGCTGTTGAAAGGCTGTTCTGACTAACTTTGTGTTTACATAGATGATCTTTGGGACTTTTTCACAACTTCAATATGCTGTTGTGGTTAATTAGACCAGCACTCTGGGCTATCTAGAACTTGATGAGAGTTGAAAGTGAGTCCATAGGCTGTGGATTCAGTTCAGTGTTGAGGTGAGTGAAATTATTCAACAGTGCTTCAGGAGCCTGATGGTTGAAGAGGAGTGACAAGATCCTAAGGTTTATTCATTATGGACTGTGCCTTTGAAAAGAAAGAGAGAGTGTGCCACTAATTCAGAGAGAGAGAGCACCGAGCAGCTTGTGAGTCGCTATGGTGATGGAAGGGTGGAGCTATATAATGGACAGCTGGCGTTCAGCACGTTTGGGATATATACAAGGTCAGCTGGCTTTTCAGACAGACATACAGAAGAGATAGACACTGGATGAGCTTTGAGTGCCCACGTAAGGGTGGTTTTTGCTCACAGTGTAGAAAAGAGGTGACCGGTGGAAAGCTATCGGTGTGTTTAACCCTTGCCTGGGTTGATAGCTTTACAGCGTGAAGACAGCATCCTTTTGTGTGGTCACAGACGGTGACTTTAACAGGACAACAGAAAGATTGACGGCATCGGCTTACTTGGAAAACAAATCATCTCCATCTCTCTCTCTCTCCCCTCAAATCTATTCAACTCAATATCACGAATTGAACTGACTTCATTTCTATACCATCGTAAGACTGTATCATTTACCACCTGAGCTGGAAGAAGTTTGGGGTTTTATATCTATGCACTTATATATACATACGCTCTGCTAACCTGTTTGATTTATCTGCTTTTATATTACGTAGATACTAATAAACTAGTGTTTTGTTTATTGCAAAACCAGACTTGAGGTGTGTTCCATTTCTACTAGTTCATTTAACCCATTACGGGGTATGTAACAAGAGTAATAACTCTTCCTCAACCTGCTTAATGCTCCTGTACCTCTTTCCCAATGGCTTCAGCGAGAAGCATGGTGTGGGTCCTTGATGAGAGATTTCAATATAATCCTAAAACACCAAAGCCCACAAAAAGAGGCCGCTATCTAAAAAATCAACACTTGTGCGGTTTATTTTCCTAAAGCATAATAAGATTTCGATCTCATTTGACATTACTACAAAACATCAAAGCACTGGTTAGGGTCAACGACAGGCTAATTTTTCATCTTTGCACTTTTAACTTATTCTGCAACTAATAGTTATGTTTCTGCTCTGCATTGAACTGCTGCCGCAGAACAACAAACTGCATGATGTGTCATTGATAATGAGGCTGAATCAGAAGTATTGGTATAGCACCTTCTGACATTGTTGCTGACAATCCCATGCCTCACTCTGAATGGATGGACACTACCACCCATTGAGAAGTGACAGGACCATCTGAGAGTTTAAGCAAGCCCTATATATGCATCCTGAAATACTTGTACTCTGTAGACATCCACAAAAACAGAAGAGTGTCCTAAAGAATGGGTGACACTTAAAACATTCACACCCCACATTAACTGTCACTCATTCTTTGGGGCACTCTTCCTTTTTATGTGGATGGTTGCGAAGAACAAGAATTTCAGGATGTATATTGTATAAATTTCTCTGATATGAATTGGAACTATTGAATTATGGACCTTGGAAGGTGATTTTAACGTGGTGTTGAGTGGAGTTGGAGAGCTTCTCTTCACTTGGAGAGAATGCATCTAACATATTTGTTTAGAGATACAGCACAGACCAGGCCCTTCCAGCCTAATTAGCCACACTGCCCAGCAACCCACCTATTCATCATGAGCCTAATCACAGGTCAATTTACAATAACCAATTAACCTACTGAACAGTAGGGCACTGAGGAGTGCGATGGAACAGAGGGACCTGGGAATACAGGTCCATAATTCATTAAAAATGGTGTCACAGGTAGATAGGCTCATAAAGAAAATTTTTGGCCTTCATAAATCAAAGTATTGAGTACAGGTGATGGAATGTTATGTTGAAATTGTATAAGACTTTTGCGAGGCTTAATTTGAAGTATTGTGTGCAAGTTTGGTTACCTACCTACAGGAAAGATGTAAGCAAGGTTGAAAGTGTACAGAGAAAATTGATCAGGATTTTGCCTGGTCTGGAGGACCTGAGTAATAAGGAAAGGTTGAATAGGTTAGGACTTTATTCCTTGGAATGTAAAAGATTGAGAGGAGATTTGACAGAAAATTATGAGGGGTATAGATAGGGTAAATGCAAGCTGGCTTTTTTTTTACTAAGGTTGGGTGGGACTACAACCAGAGTTCATAGGCTGAGGGCAAAAGGAGAGATATTTAAGGGAACTTGAAGGGGAACTTATTCACTGAGAGGGTGGTGAGAGTGTGGAACAAAAATGCCAGTGGAAGTGATGGATGAAAGTTCAATTTCAATGTGTAAGAGAAGTTTTAGATAGGTACATGGATTGGAAGGGTATGGAGGCTACAGTTCTGGAGCACATCAATGGGAGCAGGTAGTTTAAATGGCTGGGCATGGATTAGATGGGCCAAAGAGTGTGTTTCTGTGCTATACTTTTCCAGGATACTGTGACTTTATCAGGGAATTCATTCCCACAGATGGCTGTGGAGGCTAACTCATTGGCTATATTGAAAGTGGAGGTGATAGGTTCTTGATTACTTAGGGCATCTAAATAGATTCCTGAATGGACATTGAGTCTTTTAAAAAAATATACAGTATTTCTGTTTTTGCAATTTTTAAAAAATCTATTCAATATACGCAATTGATTTACTTGTTTATTTATTATTATTATTTTATTATGTTCTCTGCTGGATTATGTATTGCGTGAACAGCTGCTGCTAAGTTAACAAATTTCACGTCACATACCAGTGATAATAAACCTGATTCTGATCTCTTAGTAAGGGGAAAGTCAGGAAAATGGGGTTGAGAGGGAAAATAAATCAGGCAAGATCTAAAGGCAAGAGTGAACTTGATGGGCCAAATAGCCTAATTCTGCTCTTGTGTCTTATGGTTACTCTGGCTGACCCAGATCTTCTACACTCTCTAGTTTTGGGGTGAGACTCTTAATGCTAACTGTTCATTTACCTCCATTAATGCTGACCTCCTTTAGCATTTTGTGTGTGTTGTTTAAGATTTCCAGTATGTGCAGAATCTCGTATCTCCAATTAACTTGTGCAGCTGCCCTCACAGAACGCTGTGTTCCCAGCATGCCGCTGGCTTAGGAGTATGGCTAATTGCTGGCGGACCACTGTTGAGCATTAAACTACTTAGAGCTGACTTGCATTGTGAAACTAATTAATAATCTTGGAAAGTTGCAGATGTCAAATGTAATTGTGTGAGTAATCTCTAAACTCATGCCTCAGATGATTCTTGACAGCTGACTTCAGCAGAATCCAAATGTTTGTTTTTGAACTAAGAACATGCATTTCATTCTGAGCAACTTAAAATGCACTTCAATGCCTGCAAAGCCTTTGGGAAGGCCAGAACTGATGAAAGGTGATCTATAAATACGAGGCTTTCTTGAATGAAATTTCTTTCATGTCCTAGAAAGAATTTTTTTTGCAGCTCGTAGAGGGTGTCAGTGGCTCAGACTCATCACCAAGATCACTCAGACAGAAGTGTGCAGGGCCTGTGAAGACGACAGATACTCGTCCAATGTAAAGCCGGAGAGGTGGGATAAAGGAACATTCCATGCTGTATCGCTAAATAGATAAATAGGCCTGACAGCCACACCTCAAGCTTTACATCTGCCAAAGCTGTCAAACTATTTATTTAGAAATACAATGTGGAATAGGCCCTTCCTGCCTTCGAGCTGTGCCACCCCAGCAATGAACCCTAACTTAATCATGCACGGGATGATTTACATTGACAAATTAACCAAAGGTGGGTGGGGGGGTCTGCAGAGAGTTGAAATAAGCTGCATAGAGTTGTAAACTTAGTTAGCTCCATCATGGACGTTAGGCTCTGTAGTATCCAGGACATCTTAAAGGAGCGATACCTCATAAAGGTAGCATCCATCATCAAGGACCCCCATCAGCTAGATCATGTCTTGGTGTCATTGCTACTGTCAGGGAGGAGGTACAGAAGCCTGAAGGCACACAGTCAGTGATTCAGGAACAGTTACTTCCCCTCTGCCATCCAATTTCTGAATGGACATTGCACCCATGAACACTAACTCACCACTTTTTTATTTTTATTTTTGCACTACTTATTTAACTATTTAATACATGTACTTACTGTAATCCACAGTTTTTCTATTATTATTTATTTCATTGTACCACTGCTGCAAAGACGACAAGTTTCACGAGATATGCCAATGATATCGAACCTAAATGTGATTGTGATTCTGAACCTACTCAGTATGTCTTTGGACTGTGGGAAGAGACCAGAAGGCACAGAGAACACCCATGCATTCCATGGTGTGGGTGTACAGAGTCCCCTTACAGAACAGCGCTGGCATTGAACTCCAAAGTCTGGAACACCCTGAGCTGTATTAACCGCAATGCTACTGTGCTGTCACTTTTTGAATGTTATAAGACCATAAAACATAGAAGCATAAGACATTTGGCCCTTTAAGTGTGTTCTGTCACACCATCATGACTGATTTATCATCCTTCTCGACCCCATTCTCATACCATCTCCCTCTAATCTTTAATGCCCTTACCAATTATGAATCTATCAATCTCCACTTTAAGTATACGCAATGACTTGGCATCCACAGCTGTCCATGGCAATGAATGCATGATGTGTATTTAGAGATGCTCTCCGACACACCACTGTTGTAATGTGTGGTTATTTGAGTTACTGTTGCCTTTCTGCCAGTTTGAACCAGTCTGGCCATTCTCCTCTGACCTCTCTCATTAACAAGGCATTTTTGCCCACAGAACTGCTGCTCACTGGATGTTTTTTTGCCCTTTGCATCATTCTCTGTAAACGCTAGAGACTGTTGTGGATGAAAATCTCAGGCAATCAGCAGTTTATGAAATACTAAAACCACCGTATAGGGCACCAACAATCAGATCACATTTCTTCGCCATTCTGATCTTCGGTCTGAATAACGACTGAAATTCTTGCCCATGTCTACATGCTTTTATGCAAAGAGTTGCTGCCACATGATTGGCAGATTAGATATTTTGATTAAAAAGCAGATGTACAGATGTGCCTAATAAAGTGGCCACTGATTGTATGTTGCTTGTGATGGAATGATGAAGAATCAGCTGTTGACCTGCCAACAAGAGTTCAAATCCCATGTCAGCTGCTGGACAATTTAAATTAATTTGCTTATGTGAAAATATTAGTGTCAGTAATGGGGAAACATGAATCTATCAGATCATTATAATCACCCATCTGGTTCACCAATGACCTTTGGAGACCAGGCTCAGCTGTTTTAAATCTTTTCTGGCTTATTATCTACATTGAAATCAGCTGAGAAAAAGCCTCAGCCATATCATCAATTTCTTGTCACTTAATTGCAGGAAAGTTATCGATAAGATTGAAAGTGTGCAGAGAAAATTTACAAGGATATTGCTAGTACTAGAGGACCTGAGTTATAAGGAAAAGCCGAATAGGTGAAGACTTTATTCCCTAGAGCATAAGGGAATGAGGAAAGATTCGATAGAGTTATACAAAATTATGAGGGGTATCGTCATTATCATCATTATGTGCCATGCCGCATGATGCGGGCAATCATGGTTTCCATCTGTTTTTAATCTAAGAAGTTATAATATGCTCTTTAAAACTTTTGCCTATCTCTTGATGTAACTCAAGAACGTCATGCACTGTTGATCATCACTTTTTCTTCCATCAATTTTTCCTGTAACTGAAAGATGTTCCAGCTTCCTCAGTCCATGTCCCAGAAATTCACAAAGCCATTTCCTGACTGACGATTTCAGTTCTTATTCCGGCTTTGTTACTCTGTCCTTCCACAATATTTTCATAATTTTTCTCACACACCTCATTTCTGCAGCTTCTTCCCTCATTTTGCTTTGATGTTGTCCAACATTCATTTCCATATGTTAGTGCAGAACGAATGTAGCACCACAACACTGAGTTTCATACCCATAGAAATTACATTATTCTTTAGTACCTTGCTCATATGCTCAAATGTGCATTTATTAATCCCAATCCTTCATCGAATTTCAACATAAGCCCTATCATCAGATATTAACGTGCCCCCTAAGTAATTGTAATTTCATGTTTGTTTAATTGTTTCGTTGCCTACTTTGAGTTTGCACTTCTGTATTTCTTTCTTCTTTGTGACAACCATACATTCAGTCTTTATGCAGTTGACGGTCAATCCTCTCTTTGCACTTTGGCATCTTTATCTCGTATTTCTCAAAGCTTCTCTTTAGAACTTGCTGTCAACACTGTGTCATCTGAGTATCGTAGGTTGTTCAAATTGTATCCACAAATTATCACGCCTGGAATACTGATCATTACTCTTAGAATCTTCTTGGTATAATGGGTGGAAGTACACAACCTTGTCTGACTCCCCTCCTCATCTGGACACAAATGACTTGTCTCATTTTCAAATCTCATTCCAGCTCTTTGTTCCCAATGTGAGTTTCTGATGATTCTGATATCTTTCCCATAAATACCCAAGTGCTGAAGTATTTTTTATAGGCTCTTCATGTCTCATCTTATCAAAAGTTTTGATATAATCGATGAAATGTAGGTATAGGTCTTTCTTGACTTCCCTGGCGTGCTCACAATCATCCTAAGGATAAAAAAATTGCATGCCGCATTCCACAATCTTCAATGAACCCACACTGCTCTTGTGTGATCTCCAGTTTCATGTTTTGCTTGCTCTCGTCATGATGATTTGTAGCAGGACTTTCACAACATGACTCATCAAACTAATTGTGCAGTGTAACTCGCATTCAATTGCTCTACGTTTTTTCAGCAGTGCAATAAATACTGACTCGCTCATTTCCTCAGGCATTTCCCCGCTATCATATATTTCATTCAGCATATCTGTCAACATTTCATTCCCAAAATCTTCCATTACTATAGCAATGCCATCTGATCTAATTCTTTATTCTTTTTCATTTCCCCCGCTGCTGCTTTAACTTCTGGTTGCATAATCAGTGGGCTGTCCACATGCTTAGTAATGATTGGCTTCTCTCCTTTTGTTTCTTCAAACAAGCGGCAATTCATTCAGACCATTGAGCCAGTGAATCTGCTTTTTCTCCATGAGTAGCAGTCCACCTTTCACCCACCAGATCAGGGGTTCCTAACCTGGGGTCCACAGATCCCTCAGTTGATGCTAGGGGTCTACTGCATAATAAAAGTTTGGGAACCCCTGAACTTGAACATCCCTACTTTCTAGCCCATACCACCAGAACTTTTCACTTTTTCTACCTCTTCGCACTCTCCATTTATCCATTGTTCTTTCAAATCCCTACATTTTGCTTGAATTCTTTGTTCAAAGTTTTATATTTGTTGCTGTTGTCTGGTGTGTTTTTCTGTCTTCCTTTCATAAGATCCAGAATATTCATCTGTCATCCATATTTTTTTCTTCTTGTCTTTTCTCTTTCTCGGTATCACTTCATTAGCCACCCACGGGGGTACAGAGAGGCTAAATGCAAGCAGGCTTCTTCCACTGAGGTTGGGTGAGACAAGAACTAGGGGTTAGGGTGAAAGGCGAAATGTTTAAGGGGAGCATAAGGGGGAATTCACTCAGATGGTGGTGAGAGTATGGAAGTGGTGGATGTGGGTTTGATTTTAACATTTAAGAGAAATATGGATAAGGTAATGGATGGGAGGGGTATGGAGGGCTATGGGACAGGTGCAGGTCAATGGGACTAGGTAGATTAATAGTTCAGCACAGACCAGACCCGATGGGCCAAATGGCCTGTTTCTGTGCTGTAGCACTCCCTGACTCCATCACTCTAAATAACTACACTATAAACACACGAGTGAAACTGCAGCGGTTCAAGGGCAGTTTAAGAGTCTTGTTTAAGAGTCTCATGCTCTACAAACTCAACTGCATCTTGCTGGGAAATATTTGTTTATTTATAGATACAGCACAGAATAGGCCTTTTCAGCCCTTCAAGCTGCAACACTCCAGCAACCCCTGACAACCCCAATTTAACCCTAACCTGATCACAGGACAATTTACAATAACCAATTCACCTGGTACATCCATGGTATGTCCACAGGGAAAAGCCACTCATTCCACGGGAAGGCCAGACAGAGACTCCTTAAGGAGGACACCAGGATTGAACCCTGAACTCCGATGCTCCTGAGCTGTAACAGCGTCACATTAACCAATAGGCTACCGTGGCCTCTGTAAATATAATTTACAAAAGCCAAACCAGTATCTTCAATAAACCTGAAAACATCAAGTGCGAGTTTTGCATGATTTCATATCTTCTGTATAAGAAGTACTATTTCCCATTAATCATGAATTTGCTCTTACATATATTTCTTCCTGGATTCATGGCTTGGTGTAAGTATAGATTTTGGCTTGTAACATCAAGGAGAAACAGTATCTGAATCCAGCGATATCCCTTCTGCCAACTCACAAGAAACCCAGTTCTGCTGCAGCCCTGTGCTTGCTGATCGAATTGGTTTTGGGAAAGCCAAAACTCAATTTTAATTCACTTACTTGCTTATGGATCCCTCTGTATTCTCTTGGGTGAGATCAGGACTAGAGGTCATAGGTTAAGAATGGAAGGTAAAGTATTTAAGAGGAACCTAAGGGGAACTAATTCACTCTTCAGGTCTGTGATTCACTTTTGTGAACTTCAGTTCTGAATGCTACTTGCTTACTTTTATTGTGTGCATGATTTGTTTTTTTTCTCTCGGCACATTTGGTATTTTACAGTCTTTTGTTTTAATTGGTTCTATTGTTTTTTCGTGTGGCTGGGTAAAGGGGGGGGGAGTCTCAAGGCACACTTTGATAATAAATGTTCTTTGAACTTTGGATGTGGGTTCGATTGCAACAGGAAGGAGAAGTTTGGCTAAGTACATAGATGAGATGGGCATGGAGGGCTATGGTCCAGGTGCAGGTCGATGGGACTAGCCAGACTAACAGTTAGGCATGGATTAGATGGGCCAAAGGGACCGTTTCTGTGCT
Organism: Hemitrygon akajei; assembly: GCF_048418815.1. Lineage (NCBI taxonomy): Eukaryota > Metazoa > Chordata > Chondrichthyes > Myliobatiformes > Dasyatidae > Hemitrygon > Hemitrygon akajei. The sequence continues at coordinate 175,144,735 of NC_133129.1, forward strand.
ATTGTGCTTTCTGACTCTTCGTCTCTTACACACTGCAACCCCCTGAGATAAATGCATTTCTCCCCCGTTGGCTCTCTGGTTATCCGATATTGTAATCACTCCCTGTTGGCAGTCCTGCCTCAGTTACCAAGGACCTAAGATTTGGGACTTCTCCATAAACTTGTATACTTTGAGAGAGTGCGCAAGATCAAAGTACACAACAGTTCCAAGTAAATTAATAATCAAAGTACATGTACAAACAGTCATGACTTTACTAGGTATGCACATACGTCCAATCATACCTCATCTCAGAAACCGCTGATCTCCTGGGATTTTCACACATTGTCTCTAGAGTTTACAAAGAATGATGCAACAAAAATGAAACAAAACAGCGGGGTTCTGTGGGCGAAAACACCTCATTAAAGAGAGGTTAGAGGAGAATAGCCTGACTGGTTCAAGAAGATGGCAGTAACTCAAATAACCACATATTACAACAGTGGTGTACAGGAGAGCATCTCTGAACGTATAACATGTCGACCCCTGAAGTAGATGGGCTACAGCAGCAGAAGACCACACCGGATTGAAAAGTACAACTAATGAAGTGGCGACTGAGTGTACGTCACCATATACCCCCTTGAGATTCATTTTCTTGTCAGAGTGTCAGTGGCAAGGCAAGCACATGCTGCAATAGAGGGGGTATCTGAGAGTGTATGCTGGCAGAAAAGAATTAGCCCAATTGCTTCTCATACCAGACCGAACTACTGCCGCCTTACGTGGGCTGTGTTAAATATTGTTTGACTGCACATCTGTGAAATGTCTCCATTTGTTTTATCTGCTGCTGGTCCAATACGCAGCAAGGTATTGTGGCTGAACATAATGTGACTGTCCAGAACGGCCAGGAAAATATATAAACCGTGTATATCATGCTGGCTTTTGATAAATAGTATGTTCTCAATGTCAATCAAGGAATAAGCAGTGGAAATGATAAGCAGTTTCAGGTTCTTTGGTGTCAACATCTCTGAGCTCCTATCCTAGGCCCAACATATCGATGCAATTATGAATAAGGTACATCAGCGACAGTATTCTGCAACAAGCTTGTGGAGATTTGTTATGTCACCAAAGACTGTAGTAACTTTCTATAGATGTACCGCGGAAAACATTTTAACACCTTGCACCACCGTCTAGTATGGAGGGGCCACTGCATAGGATTTGGAAAAGTTGCAGAGATTTGCAAACTCAATCAGCTCCATAATGGACATGAGCCTCTCCACCATCAAGGCCATCTTCAAAAGGTGATGCTTCAAAAAAGGGGGCATCCACCATTAAGGACCCCCATCACAAAGGATGTGCCCTCTTCACATTGCTACCATTAGAGAGGAGATACAGGAGTCTGAAGACATACATTCAACATTTTAAGAACAGCTCCTTCCACTCTGACATCAGATTTCTGAACATATCAGGCACAGGAGCCTCAGGACTCACCACCAGTTCAGGAACAGTTATTACCCCTCAACCATCAGGCTCTCGAATCAAAGGGGTTAGCTTCACTGAAGTGTTCTCACAATTATGGACTCACTTTCAAGGACTCTTCAAGTTCTCGACTTTTATTGCTTATTTATTTATTATTACTTTTTCTATTTGTATTTGCACAGTTTGTTGTCTTTTGCACACTGGTTGATTGTCTGTGCGGTCTCTCATTGATTCTATTTTGTCCTTAGATTTACTGAGTTTGCTCACAAGAACATGAATCTCAGGGTTGCATATGGTGACATATTGCTAATAAACTTACTTTGTACTTTTGTACATGCACAGTACATACACATACGCACAATGACATACATATTTCGTATTGTAATTTATAGTTTTTGTGCACTGCACTCTACTGCTGCCGCAAAACAAATTTTATGACCTACTGTAATTCAGTGATATTAAACCTTATTCTGATTCTGAATCAAGTCACTACCTTGAGCAGCTATTATATCCTCAAGTACACAGGCTGTTTATTGGTGGCCTGTTACAAAGATCTGCCTCCTGAAGTGAGGAGGAAGTGAATTACTGAGCAAAAAGACCACCATAAAACATTTGGTCAGCACTACAACTCAGCGACAGAGCACCAGTAAAGCTTGTGCTTAGTCCTATAAACAACCAATCAGGACCGGTCTAAGCATTAAATCAATAGGTTGCCTGTTTATCTTTGATCGTGGTTAATTAACAGGATGTTGCTAAGAGCTTGGAGACAAGGAGGCTGAAGATTTCTAAAGATACAATAGAATTACTAAATGCTTTTAGTGTGAGCAGAACTGTCGCCAGATCAGCTCTGCCAAATGGTGTTTAAAGAGATTTGATGGGAAAATACAGAACTTTCCTTTTAAATTCTGCCCTCTCCTCCTTACAACCTTATCCTTTTCTGAGGGTTGTATTCTTTCGCAGCTCATGGGATAGGCAGATGGGTTGCAAACTCCCACATGCAAACAGACGCCAATATCCTTTTCCAAAATCCGAGCCTGGGAACGATGAGAGATAGTGCTGCCGATGACAGAGAGAGAGAGAAGAGGCAGAGAAAATGGAAGCAGGGACAAAAAAAAGACGTTAATTGTTTCAGTACTTTTCACATTCCATTGATGTCCTGAGGCAATGCTTGCCTACAGCCAAACCAATGTCTTTTGAATATAACAAGACACAAGAGACTGGAAATGCTAGAATAAGGAGGCAAAGCAAACAACGAGTTGCTGGAGGAACTCAGTGGGTCGGGCAGAAAGATGGACAGCTAAATCCAGATGAAGGCTATCAACCCAAAATGTTGACTGTCCATTTCCCTCTACATATTCTGCCTGACCTGTGGCATGAACATTAATTTCTCAAACTTCCTGTAGATGCCCCCCTTCTCTGTTCCCCATTCTTATTTTCCTCTCTCCTTACCTGCCCATCACCTCGGCCTAGTTTTCCTACCTACCCCTTCCCTTTTTTCCATGGTCTTCTGTCCTCTCCTATCAATTCCCCCTTCTCCAGACCTTTGCCTCTTTCACCAATCAACTTCCCAGCTCCTTACTTCACCCTTCCCCCTCCCCTGGTTTCACCTATCACCTGCCACCTTGTACTTCTTCCTCCCCTTGCCCACGTTCTCATTCTGGCTGCTTCCCCCTTCTTTTCCATCCTGATGAAGGGTCTTGGCCTGAAACGTTGACTGCTTGCTGTTTTTCCATCGATGCTGCCAGGCCTGTTGAGTTCCCACAGCATTTTGTGTGTGTTGCTCTGGATTTCCAGAATCTGCAGATTTTCTCAGGTTTCTGCCTGACCCATTGAGTTCCTCCAGCAGCATGCTTTTTCAAATGAGAGAGTAGCTGGTGTTCAATATTGACACTGAACTATTCTAAAGGCTCATAGGCTGATGCAGTGCTGCTCAGCGAAAGATCCTTTGCTTGAGAGATTACACCAAGGCAGAAGTTCCTGTAGTATTATTCTGATGGAGATGAGAGGTATTATACTCAGTTTCACGTCCATTCTGTCTCTTCACTCTCTGTTAATTATTCATCACCACAGTGCTGTTTGTGAGAGCCCATTTTCTGTCATGTTGTCATTTTGATTTGCTGCATTAGTGGTATTTCCCTGCCCTTTCTCTGCTTCTCCATCTCCATTCCTGAACCTGGGCCAGTAGCTATTACCGACTGGCATCAAGACACAAAAAACATCAAAGGCTCCAGGGACAAAATACAATCAGGGGACGATCACACTGAAGAGCTGTGTAGTCTCTGAAGGTTAACTCATGATCCTATTTTCCTTCCTTTAAGCCCATGGACACCAAAGGCAGTAAGGTGGAATGGCTGATGATCAGTGTGGCCTCCTCTACATTGGCGAGACTCAATGTAGATTGGGGGACCGTTTTGTTGAGCACCTTTGCTCCATCTGCCACAAAGGGTGAGTTTTCCTGGTGGCCACGCATTTTCAATTCTACTCCCCATTCCAACATGTTGATCTATTGTCTCCTCTACAGCCATTGATGAGACCACAGACAGGTTGGAGGAGCATCGCCTTTTACTCTGTCTGACTAGACTCCAACTTGATGGCATGAACGTCAATTGCTCTGACTTCCAGTAATTTCTACCCCTCCTACTTCTCTCTTTTTCCATTCTGGCTCCTCTCTTACCCCTTCTCTTTTCCTCACTTGTCCATCACCTCCCTCTTGTGCTCCTCTTCTCCTATCTCCTATGGTCCACTGCCCTCTCCGATCAAATTCCTTCTTCAGCTCTTTACCTTTTCCATTTATCACTTCCAAAATTATTAGTTTGTTCCCCAACCCCTCCACCCATTCACCTGGTCTCAACTATTACCTGCTGGCTTGTACTCCTCCCCATCCCCCACCCTTCTTGTTTTGGCTTCATCCCCCTTCCTTTCCAGTCTGATGAAGGCCTCGGTGAGAAAGGTGGACTATTTATTCCCCTCCGTAGATGATGCTGAACCTGCTGAGAACTTTGTGAGTGTTCCTCAAGATCTGTAGCATCTGCAGAATCTTTTGTATTTCTGATAATCTGATGCCATATTGTACTCAGTGTTCAATCTTCGAGGGTAGAATGTGCCAAGCCAAAAGATGAGCTTCTTCAAGACTACATCAACCTTTGTTGAAATAGATGCAGAAGTCCAGGAGAGAACAGGAGTGTGAAGAAGAAACTTGCTCTGTTTCCTATAAGGATTCTGGTCCCTCCAACTTCATCACACCTGCACTGATGGTGTCACCTTCTACAAAAGTCTTTCTGACATCTATTTTTCTCCCTCGCTGACAGGCACTGAAGAGAATTTTAAGTTACTCTGAATGAAATGCATGTTCTTAGTTCAAAAACGTAAATTTGGATTCTATTAAAGTCAGCTGTCAAGAAATATCTGAGGTGTGAGCAGTGGTTGACATCCACTGCTTTCCATGGGCATTATCCTCTGTCACCTGCAGCACCTCTGAGACTCAGATACATTTTCCTGCCCTCCACCCTCCAGCATTCAATAAGGTAGTTCCCTTTGACTCCTGCTTCACTCTGAAGCATGCGACGACACTCAGTCCACTTCCCACTGCACCTTCCCAAGCAACCACACAAGCTGCAACAGCACACAGTTCAAAGTTCAGAGCAAATTTATTATCCAAGTGCATTTATGTCACCCGAGGTTCACTTTCTTGCAGGTATCAACAGCAGAAATGTAATAGAAGCAAGGAAAAACTACACACAAAGACCGACACAATAATCAATGTGTAAGAGAAGACAAACTGCAAGAACAAAAAAATACAAATAATAATAATAAATACTACTGAAAACTTGAGAAGTAGAGTCCTTGAAAGTGCATCCATTGGTTGTAGAATCAGTTCACAGTTGAGGAGAGTGAAGTTATCCATGCTGATTTGGGAGTTTGATGGTTGAAGGGTATTAACTGTTTCTGAACCTGTTAGTGTGGGATCTCAGGCTCCTTTACCTCCTTCCTAAAGGCAGCAATGAGAAGACAGCAACACACACATTTTGTGTGTTGCTTGGATGTCCAGCCTCAGCAGATTTTCTCTTGTTAGTGAAGAGAGAGAATGGCCTGGATGGTGTGTGTCTTTGATGATAGATGCTGCCCTTATACCTCACACCTTTCCACCATCTGATGACTGAAACAATGTCCCAGATAAAGCACCAATTGATTGAACCCTCTACTGATTGGAACAGCTTCCTTCTGCTCCCCATGTGAAACGCATGAAGATCTTGTAAACCCAAGCAATAAGAAAAACGCATAGGTGACATTCCCAGTGAAGATACCAAGATATGGATTGGGAAGCTTGGAAAATACAAGGATTTGTGCAGACTTTAAGTTGGAAAATGCTAACTTACTTTTCAGAGTGACCCTAACTGTGGAATCCTATTCTAATTTTTTTTCTCAGCTGTGTTTAACAACACATTCCTCGGATAATTTAAAATTAGCTTTATTTGTCACATGTAAATCGACACATGATGGGGGTGTGGAGGGCTATGGGCTAGGTGCAGGTCGATGGGAGTAGGCAGTTTAAATGGTTCGGCACATACTAGATGGACCAAAGGGCCTGTTTCTGTGCTGTACTTTATTATGACTATGACTCTACATACAATGAAATGTGTTGTTTACATCAACGACCGACACGATCTGCATATGAGCTGGGGACACCACACAAGAGTAGCCATGTCTCTGGCTCTAACGTAGCATGCCTGCAATTTACTTACTTGAACCCAGATGTCTTTGGACCGTAGGAGGAAACCAGAGCATCCTGAGGAAACCCACGGGATCATGGGGAGAATGTACAAACTCCTTACAGACAGCGGCAGAAATCGTACCCTGATCTTACAACTGGGACTGTAAAGCATCATGCTAACTGCTATGCTACCATGTTACTCATAGATCTGAAGACTAAAAGTTGGCAAAAATTAACTTGCCTTTCAGAGTGACCCAGACTGTGGAATTCTATTCAAAATCACTTTTTTAAGATGTCATTAAAACCACATCACTTGGATAACTAGGCTTATTATTATCTGAAATAAACTGCTAGAGACGCTTGGGTTTAAGTTTTGATGAACTCAGCAGGTCGGGCAGCATCCGTTGAAATGAGCAGTCAACGTTTCGGGCCGAGACCCTTCGTCAGGACTGGAGGAGGAGGGGGCAGGGGCCCTATAAAGAAGGTGGGGGGAAGGTGGAAGGTGCCAGGTGAAAAACCAATCAGAGGAAAGATCAAGGGGTGGGGGAGGGGAAGCAGGGAGGGGATAGGCAGGAGAGGTGAAGAAGGAATGTAAGGGGAAAGCACTATGGGTAGTAGAAGAAGGCAGAATCATGAAAGAGGTGATAGGCAGCTAGAAGAGGATTCCCATTCCCATTCTCTACTCCTCCTCCTCCCAGACAGTATGAGGTGTTGCTCCTCCAACTTGAGTTTGGCCTCATCATGGCAGTAGAGGAGGCTATGTATGGACATATCCAAATGGGAATGTGAAGCAGAGTTGAAGAGGGTGGCAACCGGGAGATCCTGTCTGTTGTGGCGGATGAAGCGGAGGTGCTTGACGAAGTGGTCCCCCAGTCTGCGTCCTCCTCTACTGCCATGATGAAGCCAAACTCAGGTTGGAGGAGCAACACCTCATAGCCTGGGTAGTCTCCAACCCCTTGGTATGAACATAGAATTCTCCAACTTCCGGTAATTCCCTCCCTCTCCCTTCCCCATCCCACTTTCACTCTGCCTCCTCTTCTAGCTGCCTATCACCTCTCTCATGATTCTGCCTTCTTCTACTACCCATAGTGCTTTCCCCTTACATTCCTTCTTCACCTCTCCTACCTATCCTCTCCCTCACCCCTTGATCTTTCCTCTGATTGGTTTTTCACCTGGCACCTTCCACCCTCCCCCCACCTTCTTTATAGGGCCCTGCCCCCTCCTTCTTCAATCCTGACGAAGGGTCTCGGCCCGAAACGTTGATTGCTCATTTCAACGGATGCTGCCCGACCTGCTGAGTTCATCCAGCTTTTGTATGTGTTGATTTGACCATGCATCTGCAGTGTATTTTGGGTTTAAGTTTTGCCTGATAAACATTCCCTTGAATAGTGACTATTTTCTAATTTGAAGGCATTACATGAATGAAACCCAACACTGCAGCTTTCTTGCTGCTGGTTAAAATGAGCCAATTACATTGTCACAGGTTGTAATTTTTTGTAAGCTGTGTGAGGAATGGAGCATTTAATACCAAAAATGTGAACTGTCAAACATTAGTCAATGAAATACAATATTCTACTTGCAATTTGCTTGCAAGACTTTCTGTTCGGGTTATAACCTTGCAAGTTGGTTTGCCAAGGGCATAATTAGTACATGTCTTATGATTTGACCAGTTTCACTAAGATAAATGCAGTGAATGCAGACATAAAGAGTAATAACGTTGCTTAGCCTTTGTGTGACCTTTATCGAGACTAATTTAACATTTTATTTGCAGCATGTCCCCAATTTTCTATTTTTAAAATGAGCACTTGTCCACAGATGCGACCATTTGAAGCTGTGTTGAGACTTTGGGCTTCAGTGCCCTGAAGAGGTGATGACAGGTTGATTGCAGCCAGCTTGAATCGACAAGTTGGCAGATCACATAGGAAACATTCATGTGGCTCTCTCTCCCTCTCCCCCTCTCTTTCTCTCTCGGCTTCGTTTCACATGCACAAAGGCATACTCCCTCTTCCTCCCTTTCCTCTTGTTTCCTCTCTCTCTTTCCTTTTTCTTCTATCTCTCCCTTCCCACTGCAATCCCTCCCTCTCACTCTCTCTCTCCCCCCTCTTTTTCCACCCTCCCTGTCTCTCTCTCCTCTCCCCATCTCCCTTCCCCTTTCTCTTACCTCCTCCACAACCCTAGTTCTTCTTTCTTATGGTAAAAACTCTAAGTAGAAGAAATTGAATGAGAGATGAAGTAGTTGAAATGGGGGTGAGGTAAACCTGAATGTGAGAGACGTAAGAAAGTGCCAAAATCCAAAATGGCTACATTCGGCACCAAGTCCCAAAGACTGATGTATTAGGTCAGAAATGCTATTCCTCAAACTTCTACTGAAAGCCCAACATCTACTGGTATCTAGGCACAAAAGGCATCTGGAGCTATTGGGGGAGAAAACCAATATGGTATGATTGGGTAGAATGCCGGAACAGGCTGACGAGCCGAATTCCTGCACCTACTTTTGTACTACAACCCCTTGGACTCTCACAGCTACTCTGAGTGAATGCTGAAATGGCTGGTCATCTGAAATTGTTGAATCCAGCATTGAGTTTGGAAGGCTGTATTGTGTCAAGATAGAAAACAAGGTCTGTTCCTCAATCATGAAGAAGACCTGCCAGTGTTTATAGTTCATTAGGAGCTTGAGGAGATTTGGTATGTCACCAAAGACTCTGGCAAATTTCTACAGATGCAACATGGAGAGGTTGTAGAGTCATCCAGCTCCATAAAAGACTCAACCCTCCCCACTTTTGAGGACATCTTCAAAAGGAGGTACCTCAAGAAGTTAGCATCGATCATTAAGAAATTCACCATCCAGTACATGCACTCTTCTCATTATTATAATCAGGGAGGCGGTACAGGAGCTTGAAGACCCATACTTACTGTTTTAGGAACTGCTTTTTCCCCTCCGTTATCAGATGTCTGAATGGTCCATGAACACTAACTCACTATCCTTCTTGCACATCATATATTTATTATAATAGCTTAATATTAATTTTTATGCCTTGCATTGTACTGCTGCTACAAAACAACAAATTTCATGACATACTGTATGTTCATGATAGTAAATCTGATTCTGATTTTGCACTGGTGTAGAATGCCTATGAGAGTGAGAAAAGGGTGTAAAAAGTGGTCACCCAGTCTGCTTCTGCCTTCCCCAACATAAAGTAGACAACATGAAGCAATTAAAACAGTGATCTAAATTAAAACTCCCAGTGTAGCTGTGCTCTGCAAGAGTTTGTTTTAGAAATTCATCTCAGTACACCTACCATCTCTATCTTGTAATCCAGACAAAGGATTATAAACTGGAGCACCTCAAAAAACGAGACCTCTCTGGATGCTGTGCCAGTCAGGAACACTCTCACTGTTCACAGGCCTCTCTCTGACACAGCTTTCACTGCTATTTCTACTCTTTATGGAGATGCTAGAGGGTATTTAATTGGTAACATTAACATTTAAGTATTTCTTTATGTACTATCTGTTAATGTGATTTGAAAGATAGATTTTATTTTGTAACAGCTTAGTTTGATTCCCTTCAAGAGGACCACAACCTTGTTGTGGTTTGGAGGCTTGCATGTCTCAATGACCCAGAGAGCTAGGTTGGCAGGAGTCAGGGCTTCGTGCTTTGGCTCTTGGTAGGGTCACCCATGCCAAACAAATCGAAGGGTGGAGGCAAAACTAAGAGTGGTCCACTGCTCCTCAGGTTTGGGGGTTCAGCACAGGGCTAGCAACCCTGACTGGTCAAAAAATTGTGCGGAATGGAGAATTTTTCTACATTTTTCTACGACTGAGAATCCTGAACCACACCTGGAGCACAACAGAAAAGATGGCCAAGGTCAGACAAGAGATAGAGGATCTTCATTGCTACCCTAAACGGCAGCGGTGTAACAGGAAGTTAGTTAGTTTGATTTCAAGTTAATGTGCAACTCTTTACACGGGCAGAAGATACAAAAGCCTAAAAGTACTTGCCAACAAGTTCAAGGACAGCTTCTATCCCACTGTTACCAGACTGAACAGACCTCTTGTACAATTAGATGGACTCTTGGCCTCACAATCTACCTTGTTACAAACTTGAACTTTATTGTTTTAACCATATTTCATTTTTTGGTAGCTTTTACATTTTATTCTGCATCGTTATTTTACCTTATTCTAGCTCAATGCACTGTGTAATGATCTGATCTGTAAAAACAGTATGCAAAACAAGCTTTTCACTGTTTATTGGTACATATGGTACATGTATTTATTCTCTGCAGGAATGTCTGTGCTTCCGTCCACCATAAATATGCTAAATGCAATTGAAATCCTTTTGTTCAATTTATAGAGGGAGACTGAAAATCAGGCTGAGCAGTGCCACAACAATAACCTCTCATTCAATATCCACAAGACCGAGGACCTCATTACTGAGAAAACCACAGGTCCATGAGCCAGTCCTCATCGGGGAATCAGAGGTGGAGAGGGTCAGAAACCTTAAATTCCTTGGTGTTATCTTTTGAGAGAATCTGTCCTGGGTCCAGCACATGAAGAAAGCACTGCAACACCTCACCTCCTTAGAAGTTTGTGAAGTTTCAGCAGGACATCTAAAACTTTGACAAATACCTGTAGATGTGTGGTGAACGGCATATTGACTGATTGTATCACAGCCTGTTATGGAAATGCTGATGCCCTTGAATGGACAATCCTCCAAAAAGTATTGGATATGGCCCAGTCCATCATGGTTAAAGCCTTCCCCACCACTGAGCACATCTACAAGGGGCACTTTTGCAGGAAAGCAGCATCTATCATCAAAGACCCCCACCACCCAAGTCATGCTCTCTTCTTGCTGCTGCCATCATAAAGATGGTACCCACATTAGGTACCACATCAATGTGGGTACCTCAGGACCCATATTACCAGGTTCAGGAACAATTATTACTGCTCAGCCATCAGGCTCTTGAACCAGAGGGGATAACTTCACTAGCCTCATCAGTGAACTGTTCTCACAAACTATAGACTCACTTTCAAGGACTCTTCATCTCATGTTCTTGATATTCATTGCTTATTATTTTTTATTTTGCATTTGCACAGCTTGTGGTCTTTTACACATTGGTTCTTTGTCCGTCATGCTGAGTGCAGCCTTTCATTGATTCAAGTGTGTTTCTCTGATTTACTGAGTATGCCCACAAGAAAATGAATCTACAGGTTGCATATGGTAATATATGTATTTTGATAAGAAATTTACATTAACTTTGAACCCGTCTGGCCATTTTCCTCTGACCTCTCTCATTAACAAGGCAAATTTTCCCATAGAACTACCACTCCCTGGATGCTTTTTGTATTTTTTGCAACATTCTCTGTAAAGTCTAGAGAATGTTGTGTGTGAAAATCCCAGGAGATCAGCAGTTTCTGAGATACTCAAACCACCCCGTCTTGCACTAACAATCATTCCATGGTCAAAGTCAATTGAATCACATTTCTTCCCCAGTCTGATGTTTGGTCTAAACAACAACTGAACCTCTTACAATATAGAACATAGAACTGTACAGCAAGGGAACTGGCTCTGTGGTCTTCAATGTTACACTGAACCAATTAAATTAGTAACCAAACAGCTAACTAAACTAATCATGGATGGGCTGGGTACCGGAGAGTTGGACTAGCTAGGTTTGTGGTTTGGCATTTACTAGATGGGCTGAAGGCCAGTTACGGTGACATAGTGTTCTGTGACTCTTTGTACATTGAAACATACAATGAAATATACAGTCACCAACGTAGTGGATCCCTTGCCATCATGAACATCTTTGAAGTTTTTAAGATAGGTGAAGGCATTATTAAAATAAGTGATTAAAAGACTTTATTTTTCTTTGTTAAGAAGTCAAGGAATGGTCATATTTCAAGGGTAGAAAGTGGCACCATGGTAGTGTACCTATTACAGCTTGGGGCCTTGGAGTTCGGAGTTCAATTATGGCATACTCTAAAAGGAGTCTGCATGCTGTCTCCGAGGAATCTGGCTGCCCAGTTTTCACCCACAATCCAAAGATGTACAGGTCAGTAGGTTAATTAGTCATTGTAAATTGTCCCGTGATTAGGTTAAGGCTAAATTCGGGGTTGTTGTAGTGCATTACTGTAAGGCCTGATGGGGCCTATTCTGTGCTGTATGTCCAAAAGAAAATATAAATAAGTAAAGCTAGAAGACAATTTTACACCTGGAGAGTGATAGAATATTGAAAAGTTCTTACAGAAGTTAGTTATTAATTTTAAACCTGAGATTGACATATTATTGTCAAGCAAAGATAGGGCTAAAATGCAAGTTTTCATCTGGGACATATTTACAATTTATAGGATCACTTATCGACTGATACATTATTAATTTCTATGATGATCTCTCCTTTCATTGCCGGGTCATGCAGCGACTATAGAAACATTTGCATTCCTGCTGTTTAAGCAAGGGTTCAGGCATTCCTCAATAACACTTGCCACAACTTGGATAATCTGCTGTAACTCTGTAGACAGTTAACCATTATAATCATAGTGGGTGAACAAATATCTTCTCCTAGCAAGAAGCACAGCCTGATACAGCTATAATGATGCGTCATTGCAACTCTGATGCTACTGAGAAGATCAGGCATTTTGCCCAATATCTTAGAGCGAAAAATACAATAAAATAGCTACTTTACTAGGTACACCAGTACAACCGAGCATTAATGCAAATACTGTACCTAATCAGTTCATCATGTGCCCGCAACACAATTCATAAAAACATGCAGACATGGTCAAGAGGTTCAGTTGTTATTCAGACCAAACATCAGAATGGTGCTGAAATGTGATCTAAGTGACTTTGACTATGAAATGATTGCTGGTGCCAGACGGGATGGTTTGAGTGTCTCAGAAACTGCTGATCTCCTGGGATGTTCATGCACAACAGTCTCTTGAGTTTTAGAGAATGAAGCGAGAAACAAAAAACATCCAGTGAGCGGCAGTTCTGTGCGTGAAAATGTCTTGTTCATGAGAGAGGTCAGAAGAGAATGGCCAAACTGGTTGAAGCTGACAAGGAAGTGACAGTAACTCAAATAACCACATGTTACAACAGTGGTGTGCAGAAGAGCATCTCTGAATGCACAACACATCGAAGCTTCAAGCAGGTGGCAGAAGGCCACAAACGTATAGAAATAAACTCAGTGGCTTCTTTATTCTCCTGTACCTAATAAAGTGGCCACAGAGTGTATATTCAGAGGGAAAATATGGGTGTTATTGGCATATATTGCTCATCTATATTTGCCCTTTACAGGATGGTGTTGAGCAGCCACCTTGAACCAACTCAGTCCTTGCAGTGAACGTCCTCTGAGAGAGCCACCTGTCCAAACCACTCACTATTATGAACAACTAACTGACTGCCTTGTGTAGCGTCTGTGGGTCCTACTCTACAAACCCTTTGCTGAGGTAAATAACAAGTCCTCCCGATCAAGTATTATTTATTAAATGTGGTGAACACTTAAGAGTGGTGGCAGTAGAGGCTGATACAACCGTATTATTACACAGCTCATAAAAATGTACAGCATATACAGTATTAAGACTGCCAAATATTCCCTTTGAAGAAAACATCATTAGCTTGTCAGATTTTATTTTCCCCAATGCTGTAATAGCACAGTTCTGATATTCTCATCAAACAATGAACGTTACAGAACATTACAGGCCCTCTGGCCCATGATGTTGTGCCAAGCTTTTAACCTACCCCAAGATAAATCTAACCCTTCCTTCCCACATAGTCCTCCATTTTTCTAACATATGTGTCCATTTAAGAGTTTCATAAATGTTCCCCATATATCTGCCTCTACCATCATCCCTGGCAAAGCATTGTCCACATGCACACTCTCTGTGCAAAAAACTTAATTCTGACATCCCCCCCATACTTCCTTCCAATCACACTAAAATTACGCTGCCTCACTTCAGCCATTTCTGCCCTTGTCTCTCACTGTCCACTTGAAGAATGCCTCTTATCATTTTGTACACCTCTATCAAATCACATCTCATCCTCATTTACTCCAAAGAGAAAAGCCCTCACTTTCTCAACCTATCCTTAGAAGGCATGCTTTCTATTCCATGGAAACATCTTTCCTGGTAAACTCCCCTTATAGATCTTTCTCCTCTATTCTCCAATGCTACTACAGTATGGAATCATTATGATCTCCCAATCTCTTAGCATTCTGGACCAAGCTTTTCACACAGGCTTAACAGCTTTGTCAGATTTCAACCCAATATTCAGAAGTAAGTCCCAAAACACTTCATACAAGATCTATTTTGCTTTTTTAACCCATTTAGTTCTTACTTTGCAGTTGTTTCTTTTTATCTATGAGCATTATCACAGGACTAAATTTCACTTTGCAATTAACAGCCACTCTGCACATTTCATCCGTCATGTTTTTAACAATGGAGATAGTCTCAAAGTGTTCGTGAACATAGTACAAGCCTCTTGGGCCCATGATGTTGTGCCGATCTTTTGACGTACTCTAAGATCAATTTAACCCTTCCCTCCCACAAAGCCTTCAATTTTTCTATCATCCATGTTCATAAATACCCCTAATTCAGGGGTTCCCAACATGGGGTCCATGGACCCTTTGGTTAATGGTATGGGTCCATGGTATAAAAATGGTTGGGAACCCCTGTCCTATTGTATCTACCTCTATCACTACCCCTGGCTGAACATTCCACACACCCAACACTCGCAGTGTAAAGAACCTACCTCTGATATCCCCCATCCTTTCCTCCAATGACTTTAAAGTTATGTCTCTTTGTATTAGCAATTTCCACTCTGTTCTGCAGGTGCATAAGAAAAATACATTGACACAGATTCAGATGAGGTAACAGATTGAAAGTTTGCTTGAAGTAGTTGCTTGTAAGGAAGGTTTCAGAGAATACTTGCAATCTTTTTCTCCTGTAATTAAGTAAAGATATCAAGGTTCCTCTTGGCAGACAGACAGAAAAAAATGTATAGTAGTCTCAGGACCTGCACCACCAGGTTCAGGAACAGTTATTACACTGCAATCATCAGGCTCTTGAACCAAAGAGGATAACTTCACTCAACTTCACCTGCCCCATCACTGCAATGTCCCCACAACCTATAGACTCACTTTTAAGGTCTCTTCGGCTCATGTACTTGATACTTATTGCTTATTTATTATTATTATTCCTTTCCTTTTGTACTTGCACAGTTTATTGTCTTTTGAACACTGGTTGAATGTACAAGTTGGTGTAGTCCTTCATTGATTATTTAATGGTTATTATTCTATTACAGATTTATTGAATATGCCTACAAGAAAATAAATCTCAGGATTATATATGGTGATATATATATATATATATATATATATACTTTGATAACAAATTTACTTTGAACACCCAGGGACGTATGGAAAGTTAGACCTGAAGTACACCATTGGTAGAAAGGAAAAGATGCTGAGTTGACAGATTTTTTGGTGCCTTGAAGGACTTTACCCGCGAGGTTCCCTATAGCTCAGTTTGGAATCCTTTGCTTTCTGTAGAACAGTAAAACTCAGACAATATGAAACCAGTGGGATTTTGATGGCACCAGACGAGCATTTTCTTCTCGTACTCCAATTACTGTAGCTCACTTAAACTTGCTATACAGTAGTAAAATAAATTTTCCAGTGAAATTAGCAAGCATGAAAGGAGCCAGAACCAAGTTTTGGGAGTTTAAAAGGGAGCAGGGGAATAGAATCTGGAGACACTCAGCTTTCTTGTACCCTGGCTCACATTCAACTCACCCATATTCCCAAGCTTCACTGTTCCTGAATTGACCAATAACACATGACCAACCTCATGAGTATATACATGCACGGATGGCTGCTGAACCACTGAGATTTCTGAACATTCAGGTACTAGTTACAGATCTACATATCCCAATTTATATATATGACACAAGTGACTGCAGATGCTTAAATCTGGTACATAATGGAGTCCACAATGATCCTTTTTTTAAAAAAGTATCTATAATCAAAAACACAGTCACCCAAACAGAGAATGTTGCATATACATTTCTTATTCAAAAATGCCAGTTAAAACTAGGGAAACAGTGGTCTAGTGGTTAAAACAATGGCTGTTATATCAAATGCTTGTTCAAATTCTAACATCGTTAGAGAAAGATTTAAAGATTTAATAAAATGGATAAGCTTTTGTTATGTTTATAGTAACTTTATGCCTGCTGAATCAATGTGAAACTTATTAAGATCATTCAGGGTCGAAAACCTGCCACCTTTACCCAACTCCAAACTTAAAGCACTATGTATGTACATACACTCAGTAGCCACTTAGTTAGGTACCTTCTGTACCTAAAAAATAGGCCATTGAGTGTTTGTTTGTGGTTTTCTGCTGCTGTAGCCCATCCACTTCAAGGTTCAGCATGTTGCGCACTCAGAGATGTTCTTCTGCACCCCACTATGATTATCCAAGTTGGTGTCACCTTCCAGCCTGCTTGAACCAGTCTGGCTATTCTCTTTTGATCTCTGTCATAAACAAGGTGTTTTAACCTGCAGAACTGCTGCTCACTGGATGACTTTTGCTTTTCGCTCCATTCTCTGTAAACTCTATGGATTGTTGTGCGTGAAAATCCCAGGAGATTGGCAGTTTCTGAGATATTCAGTCCATCCTATCTGGCACCAACAACCTTTCCATGGTCAAAGTCACTTGGATCACATTACTTCCCATTCTGATGTTTGGTCTGAACAACAGCTGAATCTCTTCACCATGATTACATGCTTTTATGCATTGAGTTGCTTCCAAATGATTGGCTGATTAGATATTTGTGTTACGTACCAGCAGCAATAGATCACAAATTGAGTCAGGTTTTATTGTTAAAACCACTATATTAGTATCTACTCAAGAATATAGAAAATAAAGTGGAACAAACAGAAGTTAACAGTGTTATGTGTGTCTGGCTCCCAAACTGTCAAGCTTAGGAACAGTTCTTAAAGTCTTAAGATGGCAAACTACAAAGGTCCAGTAATCCACGGAATAAATGAGGGGAGAGATTTGTAAATCCACATTAAAATGTAGCGAGGAGGCAATTACGAAAAATTCCAGAGGTTCCATGCTGGGAAATCGAACTAACAGTTGCCGAAGATCCTATCCTTCAAGTTGTCCTGAAATCCACGTAGAAATATCCCAAAGGGGAGAGTCACAGAATATCCCTTCACACAAGTGGTTACCACTTAACACACCCGAATCCAGGTAAGGGTTAACAAAAGCAGTTGCCACAGGATGCTCCAACAAAATCCATGTATGGATCATACGAAGTGATAGTCACACATCCAATGTGCACGGTGTGCTGTTAATCAAACCAATCCTTTGGGCTTGGGAAGTATCATACTTTTTTTTACAGCAAGCCCCTGCTGACAGTTTGGGATCCAAAGTCTCTCTCTCTCTCTTTTCTTCTCTACTGAAAGTCCCAGCGGTCTGTCGCAGCTTGTTATACTGATGTCATAGTCCAGGCGTTTTAAAGTGACACCCACAGTAAATGAAACCGCTGTCACGCAACACTTGTATTAACGAAAAGGAGTACTTAATAAAGTGGCCACTACATGTACATACAAACGCATACTGCATCAATACAAAATAATTTAATAACACTAATTAGCATATTAGTATTGTCAAGTTGTCCTGACAGCCATGTGGCTGCAAGGGTGACAAAAGCTGGGCACTAACTATTCCAAAGTTTTCAACAATTAGGAAGAATATGCAAGAATGGAAAGGAGACAAGAGTGCATTTATAATGACATCAGTACAGTAACTAGAAAGGATCTTGACTCAGTAGATTGTGGTGTTGAATTAGAATCAATTTGTGTAAAGCTGAGAATTAGCAGGACACAGTATTGATGTAAGCTGCTCATAGGGCTCTGAAGAGTGCTATTGAAATTCATACCTGTTGGGAGAAGAATCTTCTAAACCTGCTATTGGTATATTATGGTCACATGTACCAAGATAGAGTGACAAGTTTGTCTTGCATTCTGTTCATACAGATCAAATCATTACACGGTGCATTAAGTCCGAATAAGGTAAAACAAGCTACCAAAAAAGTGCAATGTAGGTAAATGATAAAAAGCAAGATCATAACGAGGTAGACTGTGAGGCGAAGAATCAATCTAATTGTGCAAGAGGTCCATTGAAGAGTCTAATAACCATTGGATAGAAGCTGTCCTTGAGCCTGGTGGTACATGCTGTCAGGCTTTTGTATGTTCTGTTCCATGGGAGAGGGGAGAAGAGCGAATGTCCAGGATGGATGAGGCCTTGGATTATGCTGGCTGATTTACTGAGGCAGTGAGAAGTACAGTCAGAATCTCTAAAGAGAGGAGGCTGATTCCTGTGATGTGCTGAGCCACGTCTACAACCCTCTGCAGTTTCTTCTGGTCCCATGCAAAGCAGTTGCCATAGCAAATCATGCTTCATCCAGACAGAATAATCATTGTAATGCAGAGCATAGTGTATGTTAAGAAACTAGATACGGGTTAATAGATAAAAATATAGGACTTTAATCTGCAAATATAACTCAGAAAAATAAATTAGAATGAACAAAGCATCAGCACTGGGTTTGTTCTGGATTCTGGTTCTGATGAAGGACCTTTGACCTGAAATATTAATTCTGCTTCTCCTTCTACAATTGCTGTATGATCCACTGAAAGTGTCCAGCATTCCAGCAACAACTTATTTCCTCAGTATTATTAAGTTATTACTTTTTTTTTGCATTTGCAATGTTTGTCTTCTTTTGCACATTATTTGCTTATCATCTTTCTGTGTAATTTTTCATTGATTCTGTTGAATTTTTTTGTTCTATTGTGAATGCCTTCAAGAAAATGTATCTCAGGGTAGCATATGGTGACTTGTACATACTTTGATAATACATTTACTTTGAATTTCAACTACTGCACAGAGTCTTGCCATCTTCAGTTTTCTGATGACTTAGCCATATTTGGATGCATCAGCAGGGGAGATGAGGCGGAGTACAGGGCTATGGTGGGAAACTTGGTGTGAGCAGAATCATCTGCAGCTTAATGTGAAAAAGACTAAGGAGCTAGTGGTGGACCTGAGGAGGGCTAAGGCACCGGTGACCCCTGTTTCCATCCAAGGGGTCAGTGTGGACATGGTGGAGGATTACAAATGCCTGGGGATACGAATTGACAATAAACTGGACTGGTCAAAGAACACTGAGGCTGTCTACAAGAAGGGTCAGAGTCGTCTCTACTTCCTGAGGAGACTGAGGTCCTTTAACATCTGCTGGACGATGCTGAGGATGTTCTACCAGTCTGTGTTGGCCAGTGCTATCATGTTTGCTGTTGTGTGCTGGGGCAGCAGGCTGAGGGTAGCAGACACCAACAGAATCAACAAACTCATTCGTAAGGCCAGTGATGTTGTGGGGGTGGAACTGGACTCTCTGATGGTGGTGTCTGAAAAGAGGATGCTGTCCAAGTTCCATGCCATCTTGGATAATGTCTCCCATCCACTCCATAATGTACTGGTTAGGCACAGGAGTACATTCAGCCAGAGACTCATTCCACTGAGATGCAACACTGAGCGTCATAGGAAGTCATTCCTGCCTGTGGCCATCAAACTTTACAACTCCTCCCTCGGAGTGTCAGACACCCAGAGCTAATAGGCTGGTCCTGGACTTATTTCCACTTGGCATGATTAACTTATTATTATTTAATTATTTATGGTTTTATATTGCTATATTTCTACACTATTCTTGGTCGGTGCGACTGTAACAAAACCCAATTTCCCTCGGGATCAATAAAGTCTGTCTGTCTGAATTTTCTCTGCTTCTTTTTATTTCAAGTTTCCAGCATTTGCAGTTTTATGATGTTTGGAAATATGATCATGATGACTTAAAGCTAGGTCTCATAGATGAGTTTTAAAGGAGAATTTTAAGCAGAAACGTGGAAGGTGAAGAGGTTGTGAGGATTTTGAGAAAATGGGTTTTCAATGCCTGAGTCTCCGGGACAGACATCAGCTTCCTGTACCTGGTCCAGACTCTGTCGCTTATCTGGTTTCAAAAGACCATAAGACATAGGAACAGAATTAGGCACCTTGGCCCATCGAGTCTGCTCTGCCACTCCATCATGGCTGATTTATTATCCCTCTCAACCCCATTCTCCTGCCTTCTCCCTGAAACCTTTAATGCCTTGACTAACCAAAAACCTACCAACCTTTGCTTCACAGCATCCTGGCAATGAATTCTGCAGATGTACCACTCTGTGGCTAAAGAAATTCCTTCTCCTTTCTGTTCTATAGGAAACCTCCTCTCCCCCTCCACTATGTCTAAGCCTTTCAATGTTCAGTAGGTTTCAATGAGATTCCTGTGCCCCCTCCCCCCCCCCCCCATTCTTCTAAATCCCAGGCACAAAGCCATTAAATGCTCCTCATATGTTAACTCTTTCATTCCTGGATCTTCTGATCCTTTGTCACCTCTTTCTAAGGATTTTCTTTCTTTTTTTTTACTAACAGAGCCACCTCACTCCTTCTGCATACCTGCCTGTCTTTTTGATACTAAGTGTACCCTTGGATGTTAAGCTCCCAACTATGAGCTTCTTTCAGCCATGAATCAGTGATGTCCATAATCTCATATCCTGCCAATTACTAACTGCACTACAAGGTCATCTATCTTATTCCATATACTGCATGCATTCAAATATAACACCTTCAGCCAACTATTCATCATCCTTTACAATTTTGCTCCGTTACACTTCACCTCATCCCACTGACTGCAGTTTTGTCCTATCATCTGCCTCTCCATCTTCAGAGTCTCACTGTACACTGCATCGACTTGTATATTATCTGCCTCATCTTTTGCCCCATCACTCCAGTTCCCATCCCCTGCCAACTTAATTTAAACCCTCCCCAACTGATCGAGCAAAACTGCCCACAACGATTTTGAAACCCTCGGATCAGGTGTAACCTGTTTTTTTTCTCTACAGGTCATACATTCCCTAGAAGAGATTCAATTGATCCAGAAAGTCTCAACCCATGCCTCCTGCACCATCTCCTCACCGTCATCCTATTCCTGCCCTGACAAACACGTGTTACTGGGAGTAGTCCAGAGATTACTTCCTTGGAGCTCCTGTTCTTTAGCCTTTTCCCGAAAACCCAATACACACTTTACAGGACTTCTTCCCACTTGCTACCTATTTTCTTGGTGCCAATGTGCATCACAACCTCTGGTTGCTCACCCTCCCTCTTGAGAATCTTCTGCAGTTGCTCAGAGACATCCTGGACCCAAGCACCTGGGAGGCAACGCACCACCCTGGCTTCTCTTTCGCAGCCATTGAGTCTCCTGTCCATTCCCCGAACTATCAAGTCTCCTATCATTATTGATCTGCCTGATTTTAACCTTCTCTGCTGAGCCTCAGAAATGGCCACAGTGCCACTGACCTGGTTGCTGTTGCTGTGCCCTGATGGGTCATTTCTGCCCCAGCAGTATCCAAAGGGGTATACTTGTTGTTGAGGGCAGAAGCCTGCACTGGCTGCTTACTCCCCTTCCTTCTCTGGCGGGCACCCATCTACCAGCTGAAGCCTGTTCTCTGTCTACTGACCACCTCAGTAAAAGACATATCTATGGAGTTTTCAGCCTTCCAGATGGCCCCGAGTATGTCCAGCTCCAGCCCCAGTTTCTTGACCTTGAGCTGAAGTTGGGTGCACTTTCTGCAGATACAGTCATCAGGAAGACCATTAAGTCCCCTGCTCCGGGTACTTAACCTGATGATAGGTTAGGCAGTGAAATGCTCCCACATCTCACAGGAGGTGTGCAAGGATTCCACTGCCTGATTTATCATCTCGCCTACACTTATTTTACCTCCAATTTCTTGAGCTCAAGACTGCCTCTGTAGCTGCTAGCCTGCATCAGATCTCATCCAAACCCACTGAGCCAAAGTCTGACCAATCTAACACTGTCCTCTCACCCAATGGCCACTCTACTCAAACCCCACTTCTTTTTAAAGGTCCTCTTTAATTAATTCTAGTTACTATTAACCCAAGTAATCGCCTGCTCCACAGACAAATCTGGATAGGCCCTGCTCACACCGTCTCCAACTCACTCTGTGACCTCTCGCTCCCCAGACTCTGCATAACTGAGCTAGTCTGAGGAAAACAGACTCCTCAGGCATGATCAGGACAGACATTATGTCTTATAATCATACGGCCATAAAATATGGGAGAAGAATTAGGCTGTTCAGCCCATTGAGTCTGATCCATCATTCCACCCTCCCTCTTAACTCCATTCTCCTACCTTCTCCCCATAACCTTGGATGCTCTTACTAATCAAGAATCTATTAATTTCAGTTTTATAAGTGGAATTTCCCAGTGGCCAACCATTTTAATTCCTATCAACATTTCCATTCCAACATGCTGGTCCATGGCCTCCTCTTCTGCCACAATGAGGCCACTCTTAGGGTGGAGGAGCGATACCTCATATTCTGCTTGGACAGCCTCCAACCTGAACATTGATTTCTCCTTCCAGTACTTTTCCCCTCCTCTTCCTTCCTTCTTCGATTCTCCAGTCTGGCTTCTTGCCTACTCTCCTCACAAACCAGAAAAAAATTGCATATGCTGGAAAAGAGTACAGTTGATGTTTCAGGCTGAGAGCCTTCATCAGGAAAGAAACTCTTTTCCATAGATGCTGCCTGGCCTGTTGAGCTCCCTCAGCACTTTGTGTTTGGTACCTCTTCCCCACACCTGCCTATCAGCTCTCACTTTTCCTTTTCTCCTATAATCTGCTCTTTGCTCCAATCAGATTCCTTCTTCTCCAGCCCTTTGACTTTTCCACCTCTCACCTCCTGACTTCATCCTCCTCCCCCACCCACCAGGCTTCACCTGTCACCTTCTAGCCTGTCCTCATTCCCCTTCCCACACCTCTTCACTCTGGCATCTTCCCCCTTCTTTTCCAATCCTGATGAAAGGTCTTGACTTGAACTGTTTACAAATTTCCATATATATGCACATAACCTGATGAGTTCCTCCAGCATTTTGACTGAAGCATTATATATATCCACAGACTTGGCCTCCACAGCCATCTGTGGCAATGAATTCTACAGACTCACCACCTTCTGGCTAAAGAAATTCCTCTCCATCTCTGTTCTAAAGGGGCACCCCTCTATTCAGAGGCTGTGTCCCCTGGTCCTAGACTCCCCCACTACAGGAAACATCCTCTGCACGTCCATTCTATCTGGGCCTTTCAATATTTGATAGGTTTCAGTGAGATCTGCCTTAATTTTTCTAAACACCAAATGGAAATCTATCAACACAGTTTTCAAAAGCCCCATACGCTACCCTTTGGAAGATGAAGTTAAACAGCTGCTGGACATTGTCACAATTTAATTGTCACAATCTAATTTTCAAACAGGGTTCTTAATTTATAAAGGATCAGGGTTGTGAGTTATATATCTTGTTCAAATGACAGACTCCAAGTCTAGGTTTGTAATCTATTATTTTTAGTGTAATTGGTTCAAATACATAATGCATATTTTCCTGCCCTTATTAACAATTCAGGCCACCTCTCTGGAATCACAGTAAAGTGCCGATAACCATGGCAATCCAAAGTTCCTGAACCCAATAGGCAGCATACATCAGCTGGGAGCAGCCTGTATTATTCAACACCAATAATGCTTGAATACAATTTTAACCATAATCTTTTTCTTCATCTTTTCTTTTTAAATGAGTAGGTGATAGATAGAAACTATGAGGGGGGAGGGGGGAGGTAGGTATCTGGGTGACTGTCGGGAGAGAGAAAGGAATAGGCAGCCAATGCAGAGCACCCCTTTGACCATTCCCCTCAAAAATAAATATACCACTTCGGATACTAGGGGAAAGCCAAAGCCACTGAGTCTCCGGCACTGAATCTGGCTCTGTGGCTCAGGACGGCTAAAGTGATGGGGGTTCCATAGTAAGAGGAACAGACAAGACTTTCTGTCAGATATATTTCCTCACAGGTGCTAGGGTCAGGGATGTCTCAGATCGGGTCCTCAGTTTTCTAAAGGGAGAGGATAAGCAGCTGGATGTTGTGGTACATGTTGGTACCAATGACAAGGGTAGAAAAAGGGAAGAAGTCCTAAAGAGGGAACATAACGGAGTTTTGTTCAAAGCTGGAAAGCAGGGCATCAAGAGTGGTTTGAGTCTCACAGAAAATGCTAATCTCCTGGGATTTTCACAGTCTAAGTTTTAATGGAGAATTGTGCCTAAAACAAAAAAAAACCCAGCGAGCAGCAGTTCTGTGTTATT
The DNA here is from genome assembly GCF_048418815.1 of Hemitrygon akajei. Classification (NCBI taxonomy): domain Eukaryota; kingdom Metazoa; phylum Chordata; class Chondrichthyes; order Myliobatiformes; family Dasyatidae; genus Hemitrygon; species Hemitrygon akajei. Next base: position 175,169,174 of record NC_133129.1, read on the forward strand.
GAGAGAGGACAGAGGAGAATGGCCAGACTAGTTCAAGCTGACAGGAAGGCAACAGTAATTCAAATAGTCATGCTTTACAACGTCGGTGTACAGAAGAGCATCTCTGAACACACTTTGAAGTAGATGGGCTACAGTAGCAGAAGACGGTAAACATACTAAGTAGCCAATTTATTAGGTACATGAGGTAGCTAATAAAGTGGCTACTGAGTGTAAAGTAATTGCATAAGCATGATAATATGATTTCGCATTTGCTTGTATTGTCTTACCCTCATGCAAGGTATCTAGGTCACCAGAGGAAGAGATATATAAAGATTAAAAAAGACATAACAGAAGCCATAAATTTTCCAATAGCTAATTTGCTCAATAAACTGGTTATAGGAAAGCGCAAAGAATCTAACACAGCTTTAAGGTTATCAGTGCAGCAAGGAAAAACCTTACTGCAATGCTCAATTAAACATTGTAAATCAGGCCTTTTGCTTTTTTACTGTGTCACATCAACTCTCATATAGATTGGCAACCAATAACCTGGTGTCTCATCACCTAGCAACCCACATGCTGATAATTAACAACGTTGGGCCTCATCACCTGGCAACCCACAATAGTAGCACCTCATCACCCAAGCAACATGGGGCCTCATCACCTGGCAACTAGCAACGTGGTGTCTCATCACCCGGCAACCAACAACATGGTGTCTCTTCACTAGGCATCCAACAAAGTTCAAAGTAAATTTATTATCAAAGCACATATGTGTCATCATACACAATCCTGCAATTTATTGTCTTGAGGGCATACTGATTTATCCATAGGATAATAACCATAACAGAATTAATGGAAGACTGCACCAACTTGGGTGTTCAACCCGTGTGCAAAAGACAACAAACTGCAAGCACACAAAGAAAGAAATAATAATAATCAAAAAAATTAGCAACAAACATCAAGAACATGAGATGAAGAGTGTATGAAAACAAGCCCATCGGTTATGGGAACATTTCAATGATAGGGCAAGTGAAGTTGAGTGAAGTTACCACTTTGGTTCAAGAGCCTGATAGCCGAGGGGTAGGAACTGTTCCTGGACCAGGTAGTGTGAGTCATCTGGCAACCACCAACAGGGTACCTCATCAGGGAAGATAGTCAGTGATTCTGAAACAGTTTCTTTCCCTCTGCCATCCGATTCCTAAATGAACTTTGAACCCGTGAACACTACCTCACTTTTTTTATATATATATTATTTGTTTTTTGCATGCATGTATACTGTAATTGACATACTTATTTATTTTTCTTCTATATTATGTATTGCATTGTATTTCATGACACATACTGGTGATAATAAACCTGACTCTGAATCTCATCACCAAGCAACTAACAACATGGTATCTCATTACCTAGCAGTTAACAACATGGTGTTTCATCATTTGGCAACCAGCAACACGGCATCTCATTGCTTGGCAACCAACAACATGGCATCCCACCACTTGGCAACCAACAATATGGCATCTCACCACTTGGCATCTAACAACATGGTGTCTCATCACTTGGCAACCAACAAAGTTCAGCCTTATCACCTTGAATATTCCCAGAGAAGTACCCTCTAGGCTCCTCATCTGTATACCAGAAGTTGTTTGGTTTTGCCAGAAAGGAAGCCTAAGTTGACTTGTTTTAATTGAAAGATACTGTAAAAAATCTTTAGTCAGCGTGGTTCAATTCAATATAACTTTGCTATTTTCTGTACAGTTGTTGGACTCACCTAATCACTAATCCTATGTTCCCATTCATATGCCCATCAATCCCTCACCCAACGATCCTTTGACCACCTTCCTACACTAGGTGTAACTTACAGCTCCAACTTCGTCTACTAGCCAGTACAAAGGCAAAAATCAGTTTACTTTGTGGTGCTGCTCAGTTCTACCTCTCTGGAAATAAAACTTAGTGACTGCTTTTCTGAACCGACTATCCCCTTCCATTTATTAACAATTGGAATTTCCAAAATATTTTGTTGATTCCAAAATTTAAATCAGTAATGTAACACTAATAACATTAATGTAAATAATGCTAACATTCAGCATTTCAGAGGATATATCCTTTGCCCAACTTCTTGATGCAATTAGGATGAAGTCACGCCAGCAGCCTTATTTCATGAGGAATTTGAGGAGAATTGGTATGTCATCAAAGACTCGCACAAATTTCTACAGCTGTGTCGTGGAGAGCATTCAAACTGGTTGCATCCCTGCCTGGTATGGTGGGGCCATTGCACAGGATTGGAAAGAGCTGTAGAAAGTTGTAATAGGTTACAGCCTGCTCTCCAGATTATACTGCTCTGGCTTGCGTATCAACTGATGGCCCATCAACATAGTCAGCTGGGACACGACTTCTATGGTCGGCCCTGACCAACAGAGGGCAGCTTTGGGGGGCTGGCTCCTCCTGTCTGTTGCACTCACAGTTTGCTCATTGCTGCCCTCTGGTGTTTGCTCAGTGGAAGAACAAACGACCAGGATAACAACATCCTCAGGGATCTGGGTTATATTTGTTTGTTACTGTATGACTGTATGTTTTACTGCTATCGTAACCATGTCTGTGATAAGCGCTTTGTGCTGTGTGCTGTTGGTTATGTGTTTTGCACCTTGGTCTGGGAGGAATGCTGCTCCATTTGGCTGTGTTCATGTAAGGTTGAATGACAATTGAACTTGAGCTGGCCCTCTATCATAGCCTTTCATTTTTCTTTCATCCATATGCCTATCTAAGTGTTTCTTAAATGTTCCTAATGCACCTGCCTCTATCACTACCCCTGGCAAGACATTGGTTCCCCCTATACTTTCCTCTAATAACCTTAAAATTACGTCCTCTGGTATTAGACATTGTTGCACTGGGAGAAAGGTGCTGGCCTCTCTATCATCTTATGCACCTCTATCGAGTTACCTCTCATTGTACTTCACTCCAAAATGAAAAGCCCAGCTCCACTCAGTATTTCCTCAATGATATTATACACAAAAGGACACATGCATTCACTCATTCATGAGGTAGTTTGGCTTCATTTGACTTTCCTTCACGGGGAATGAATAAACTTACATCAGATTAATTATTGCAATGCACTTCCAGGAATGCTCTTGAACTGTGGCCAAGTTGTGAGAGAAGATCACTTGACAGATAAGCAAACTTTTATCCAGACATCTTCAGATTGACTTTGAGCATCATGCTATTTGTACTATACGATTACTTCTCAAAATAAAGTTTCTTGGTGGGATTAGCATAAAATTTGTTTTGTCTTATTCCTATTATTCAATTGATAGAGACTGGTGCATCTGAAAACAATTAACCCAGATCACCATTGAAGCATGGCATCCTTCTCGATGTGTGCTAAACAAGAGCAGGTGATACTGGGAACAAACCATTCACAACAGTGATGGTTGAGTGCCACAGTGATTACAGGCAGTGATCCAAGCCTATTGTCTGCCTCATCAATTCAAATCAGACTATCATCCCTCGGTATTGTTATTAAGTCACTGAGAAAGAGGCATCGAATCACTGACAAATATTACATCATGAAATTTGTTGCTTTGTGGCAGCAGTACTGTGCAAGATTAAAAAAAATGGTGGTGGCATCCGTCGGTCTCGGGCAGGGTTGTATGGGAGACCGGCAGTTGCCCAAGCTGCAGGCCTTCCCCTCTCCACGCCACCAATGTTGTCCAAGGGAAGGGCACTAGGACCCATGCAGCTTGGCATCGGTGACGTCGCAGAGCAATGTGTTGTTAGGTACCTTGCTCAAGGACACAAACACGCTGCCTCAGCTGAGGCTCGAACCAGTGACCTTCAGGTTACTAGTCTGATGCCTTGCCCACTAGGCCACGTGCCAACTAAAAAAAAATACAATAATGTTTAATGGTTCAAGGTTCTATTTAATATCAGAGAATGTATACTGTATACAACCTGAAATTCTTACTCTTCACAGACATCCATGAAATAGGAGGAAAACCCCAAAGAATGAATGAAAAAAAAAGTTAGAACCCCAAAGTTTTTATATACAGGAAATATATAAAAACTATAAACAAATAGCACAAAAAGAGTTCAAAATAGTAAGGTAGTATTCATGGACCATTCAGAAATCTGATGGTGGAAGGAAAGAAGCTGTTCCAAAAACATTGAGGGTGCATCTTCAGGCTCTTGTACCACCTCTTTGATGGCGGTAATGAAAAGAGGGCACATCTGGTTTGGTGAGGGTCCCCAATGAATGGATGCATGCATGTAGGTCCTTTGGTCCAACCAGTTCATGCCACCAGGTGCCAACCACCTAGCCTTCTTTCAATCCATATCCCTCCACGTACCAAGCTCGATTTCAAAGTTTAAGGCAAGTTTGGATGGGTACAAGGATGGTAGGGGGTATGGAGGGCTATGGTCCTGGAGCAGGTCAATGGCAGTGGGCAGTATAAATAGTTCGGCACAGACTAAATGGGATAACAAGCCTGTTTCTGTGCTGTACTTTTCTATGACTGCATCTATCTATCCAAGTTCAGAATCAGAATCAGGTTTAATATCACTGGCATATGTTGTGAAATTTGTTGTCTTTGCAGCAGCGGTACATTGCAATACATAATAATAGAGAAAAAAGCTGTGAATTATATATAAATATATATATAAAATAGTTAAACAAATAGTGCAAAAATAAAAATAAATCAAGTAGTGAGGCAGTGTTCAAGGGTTCAATGTCCATTCAGAAATCGGATAGCAGATGGGAAGAAGCTGTTACTGAATCATTCAGTATGTACCTTCTTAAATGATACTAGTGTACTTGCCCCAACCACCTCTTTTGGCAGCTTATTCCATCCACTCTACTTGAAAATAATTTGCCCCTCAGATCACTTATAAATCATACCCCTCTTATGCATTATCCATGCGCCCTAGCTTTGGACTCTCCCACCCTGGGGAAAAGACTGTTAGCATCCACCTGCCAGCTCCTGGGGGTAGCCAGCATTCAGACCTCATTAGTGATCGTTCCCTACGGAGGCCAGAGGGTCAGCGATCGCTCCCAATGGAGATCTATGCGTCAGCTCTGAGTCACTGAACAACAGTTTGATGCTCTGAGATTTATGTCATCGGACTGTACTTCATATTGGCCTCCTTCAGTTTCCTGGCGTTTTTTTTGTGGCCAATTGATGGGTGGGTGATCTGTTAGTTCTTCGTGTGTGAGTGGGGGGGGGGCAGTAAGGGTTTTTTGATGCTCCTGTCACTGTTCCTCTTTGCAAGCAAGGGGACCAGGGATCGTTATTGTTCCTGTGTTTTTCTAGGGGGAGAGATATGTGGATGTGCTGCTATTGTTGCTGTCTTTTATTTCTGTGGGTGGAGATTGTTATTGTCGCTGTTTTTTTCTGCGGGGAGGGGGTAAAAATTTGTTGCTATTGTTGCTGTCTTTTCTGCAAGGATGGTCCAAGGATTCTGTGGTCTGCGAGTTTTTTTTTTACTAACTTTGAACCTATATATATGCCATTCATACTTTAAACACTTCTGTAAGGTCACTTCTCATTCTCCGACAGTCCATGAAAAAAAGGCCTAGCCTGACCAGCCTCTCCTTATAACTCAGGCCCTGGAGTCCTTGCAAATGGCCAAACATTTTAATTCCGATTATGGCCTCCTCTTCTGCTATGATGAAGGAGCAACACCTTATATTCCATCTGGATGCCATAAATATCGATTTTGCCTTTTGGTAAAAATAAATTCCCCCTCCACCTCCTCTATTTTCCACATTGACCTTTATTTCTTTATTTTATAAAGCCATAAGATATAGGAGCAGAATTAAGACTATTTGGTCTGCTCTGCCATTGCATCATGGCTGATCCATTTTTCCTCTCAGCCTCAATTTCCTGCACCCCCACCCCACATTCTTTCATGCCCTGACTAATCACTAATCTATCAACCATCATCTTAAATATACCCAATATCTTGACTTCCACAGCCATCTCTCTCCCTTGCTTCAGACTTAGACTCACCCACTGATCTTACCCCCAAAATTGCTATCTCCTCCCCCTCAAAAAAATCTTCATAATGGCAACACAAGTGCTTGAAATCTTGAGCAACATGCACATGCAGCATCTATGCTCAGCCCCAGAAGGCAGTGGAGGCCAAGTCTCTGGATGCATTCAAGAGAGAGTTAGATAGAGCTCTTATAGATAGCGGGGTCAAGGGATATGGGGAGAGGGCAGGAATGGGGTACTGATTGTGTATGATCAGCCATGATCACAGTGAATGGCGGTGCTGGCTAGAAGGGCCGAATGGCCTACTCCTGCACCTACTGTCTATCGTCTATGGAGAGGAATAAACAGTTGATGCTTTTGAGAGAGGCTCTTCATCAGTACTGAAAAGATGGGGGGAGGAAGCCACAATAAGAAGATGTGGGGGTGGGGGGAGTGGAAAGTGTAAAAGCTGTCAGGTGATATGTGAGACCAGATGAAGGGAAGGTTGGTATGTGGGAGAGTGGACAGGTGGAAGAGTTAAAGGGGCTGAAGGAGGATGAATCTGTTAGGAGAGGGCATTGTCCCATGGAAGAAAGGAAAGGAGAAGGGGAACCAAACAGAGGTGATGGGCAGGTGAGGAGAAGAGAAGGGGTAAAAGGGTAACCAGAATAGGGAATCAATAAAGAGAGGAGGGAGTAAGAGAAATCCAAGACCATGCCATTAGCTAGGAGGTTACCCAGATGGAATATGAGGTGTTGCTCCTCCAAACTGAGTTTGGCCACCGTATGGAAAAAGAGGAGGCCATTCAGACATGTTAGAACGGGAAAGGGATGTTGAATTGAAATGAATGGCCACCGGAAGATCTTGCCTTTTACAGCAGACAGAATGAAGGTGCCCAACAAAGTGATCCCCCAATCTGTGTCGGATCTCTCTGATGTAGAGAAGGCCGCACTGGAAACACAATAGGTGAACACAACCCGATTTGCAGGTGAAATATTGCCTCACCTGTAAGTGTTTGGGGCCCTGAATGGTGATGAGAGAGATGACAAGAGTAGCACTTGTCATACTTGTGTATGCAACTCTCCTATGAACCCTTGACTCAACCACTGATGCATCAGTCACTTGTCTCTTCGCCATACTGTACTCTGGTCCTGAATGCTCTTTCCTCCATGCACTTCAATGGTAAATAACAGAAAATATGGGCTTCTGAGCTATTAAATTTTGTCGTTTTGGCTCAAGATTGAAAATTTTTCCATCACCTCTTAGCATGCCTCTTCACTTCTTTCTGGTGCCCTGCCCCGTCCCTTTCTCCCATGGCCCATCTCCTCTTCCATCAGATTCTCTCTTCAGCCCTTTACATCTTCCACCTATCACCTTCCAGCTTCTCACATTGTCCCACTCCCTCACCCACCTACCCTCCCACCCCCTGCCTTCTTATTTGAGGTTCTGCTCCTTTCCTTTCCAGTCCTGGTGTAGGGTCTCGGTCCAAAACATTGACTGGTTATTCCTCTGCATAGATGCTCCCCAACCTGCTGAACCCCTCCAGCATTTTGTGTGCGTTGTTCAAGGCTGAACATTTTGCCATCATCCTTGAGCATGCCTCATGCCCATGTCAATAACCGTCCTCTGCACATATAGAAACAACTCCAAAAGAAAGCCATGAGCTAAATGTTGATGAGCCACAGGAGATATTTAGAAGGGATGCCACCATGGTATTGCAGGTAACACAACAATCAAAATCTCACAAAACTGAAGGTAATGACATTGGTTAAGAGGTGGGCACAATTGCAATGTTTAGAACCATAGAGCACTACAGCACAACACTTACACACACCACACTTATGAGGCATTTGGATGGGTATATGGAGGGGAGGGGCTTGAATATGGGCAACTGGGTCCAGCAGGGAGGATGCTGTGGTGACCATGGACCAGTTGGGCCAAAGGGCCTGCCTCTGTGCTTTATTACTCTTTCGTCATACAAGAAAAAAACCCTCCATTGTTTGAATAACACAAAAGGATTTTTCACAGCAGCGCACCAAGCCACACAGTTTAATGCTTCACAGTGCAGCACTCACTGATATGGAGAATTATGTCAAAGCTCTGGACCTAAGTCACTGGGGTGAGATTAGAATGGTCAACCTTTTGGATTTACTGCTAATTGAACCAAAACTGTCCCTGGCTTCTTTCTTGGGGTGTAACATTTCAAACCTGCGGAAATAATTATTGAAAGAACAATTCAGGTGCTGTCAACCTGTGTATTTATTTACCATGGATTCACTGGATGGGATGCACAAAGTTAACAGCAAGTGAGAGAGGCAAGAATTCCACCCAATGATTAGTCAACCATTAGCATTTTAACTAGATGCAACTTTGGGGTAATTTCACCATCGACACATGCCTTAAATATAGATGGCACACAGGTGTAATAACTGTTCAAAGCCTAACACTTAGACTTGCACTGTGTAGTCAGCATTTGCGTTGAGCACTGACTGAATTCAGGTGCTCAAGAGCTATATCTAGTTAAAAAAAACAGCACCTTAGAAAGAAGCCATTCGGCTTGCTGTTACCAGAGCTGCTTGTTTAGACACAATCCTGTACACCTCCCCACAGCATTATAACCAGCTCATATTTGGAAAGATGGAGGGTTGATCAGGGATAAGTAGAGGCTTTGTGTGTGGGAGATCATGTTTCATGAACTGAATTGAGTGTTTTTTTTTGAAATAACCAAGGTCAGTGAGTTCAGGTTGATAAATGTAGCTTATATGAACTTCAGGGTTCTCTATGATAGACTGCGTGGAAAGTTATATCACATGAGGAGAGGGAGTTAATTGGATTTACAATTGACTTTAAGGGAAGCAGAGGGTGACGGTGGAGGTTTGTTTTTTGGAGTGGATGCCCAAGACTCGTGGTGTGCCACAGGAGTCAATGCCATGACCTTTGTTGTTTGTAATTTATATGCATGATTTATATGTGTAAGGCGTTGCTAGTAAGTTTACTGTGATACTAAAATAGATGGTATCATGGGCAGTGAAAGTGTTTATCAGGAATTACAAAGTGCATCTACTTCCTCCAATACAGCACACAATGATGCTGATGATCTACTTCCTTAGGAATTTGAGAAGATTCGGCTCGACATCTAAAACTTTGACAAACTTCTATAGATTTGTAATGGAGAGTGTATTGACTAGTTGCATCATAGCCTGGTATGGAAACACCAGTGCCCTTGAATGGAAAATCCTCCAAGAATTAATGGATATGCTCAGTCCATTACAGGTAAAGCCCTCTCCACTATTGAGCACATTTACATGAAACACTTTTGCAGGAGAGCAGCACCTATTATCCAAGACCCCACCACCCAGGACATGCTCTTCTTGCTGCTGCCAACAGGAAGAAGGTACAGGAGCCACAGCACTCATACCAGGTTTAGGAAAAGTTATTATCCCTCAACTCTCAGGCTCTTGAATCAAGCGGGATAAATCCACTCAACTTCACTTGCCTGATCATTGAAATGCTCCCACAACCTGTGGACTCACTTTCAAGGACTCTTCATCTCATGTTCTCAATATTATTATTTCATTCTTTTTGTTTTTTGTTTGTTGTTTTCTGTACACTGATTGAATGTCCATGTCGATGTGGTCTTTCATTTGATTCCATTATGGTTGTTATTTTATTACAGATTTATTGTGTATGTCCACAAGAAAATGAATCTTAGGATTATACATGGTGGCATATATGTACTTTGATAATAAATTTACTTTGAACTTTGAACCTTGAACCACTAGGTAAAGATGAAAAATTAAGGATTAACTTTATTTGTCTTATGTATATCAAAACACACATTAAAATGTATTATTGCATCAAAGACCTACACAGTCTGAATAGGTACTGGGGGCAGCCTGCAAATGTCGTCATAATTCCAGCATCAACATAACATGCCCACAACTTATTAGCCTCTTTGGAATGTGGGAGGAAACTAGGGCACCCAGAGGAAACGTATATGGTCATGGGGAGAATGTACAAACTCCTTACAGACAGTTGTGAGAAAGTTGGCAAAAGAATGGTAAATGGAGTTTAATTCAGATAAATGTGAGGTGTTGCATTTTGGGAAGATAAATGCCCCTCAAGTTCCAGGGAAAATAATTATGCACACAAAAAATACAAAATGCATTCACACATTTTTCATGCATAAAATGGAATTTAAGAAAATGTATAAAGGCAATAAGACTGTAAAACAGAGGAGCAGAATTAGGCCATTTGGCCCATTGAGTCTGATCTGCCATTCTATCATGTCTGATTTATTATCTCTTTCAATCCTATTCTCCTGCCTTCTTCCCGTAACCTTCCTTTGATGCCCTTATGAAACAAGAACCTATTAGCCTCGGCTTTAAGTAAACCCAATGACTCGGCCTCTTCAGCTGTCTGTGGCAATAGATTCCACAGATTCATCGCACTCTGGCTTAAGAAATTCCACCTCATTTCTGTTTCAAAAAGATGCCTCTCTCTTCTGAGGCTGTGTCCTCTGGTCCTAGACTCTATCACCGGTGGAAACATCCTCTCCACATCCACACTATCTAGGCCTTTCAATATTCAATAGACTTCATTGAGATCCCCTCATACATCTAAACTCCAGCAAGTCCATGCCCTGAGCCATCAAACACTTCTATGTTAACCCCTTAATTCCCTGAATCACTCATGAATCTACTCTGGTTCCTCTCCAATGCTAGCACATCTTTTCTTAGAAAGGAGACCCAAAATGGCTCACAAACTCCAAGTGGGGTCTGAGCAATGCCTTATAATGCCTTAGCATTACATCCTTGCTTTTATATTGTAATCCTCTCAAAATTAATGTTAATACATTAAAATGCACTTTAAGAAAAACTGGCGTGGTCAACGTTACTCAGCAGTGAGAAGAGAAGAAAATGATTTCCAAAAGCTACTTATAATCTTTTATGAACATTTTAGCATTTTGAAATCCAGGGCATTGATTCCCCCTGTATTCCAAAAAATGTCAAACTAAGTAACATCCAGATTGGTAGCTTAACCAACTGATGCATGTGTCGCCTGCAGAATATCACATATTACCAATAGGTATCAAAGAATGAGATGATTTTCATATTATATGCCAATGAGACTCCTTGCCTTGTTAAACCACATTATCTGCACTTACAATAAGTTAACCGAACATTAGCCTGATAAAACTTAGTTAAAATTGAACGCATTTTTGATGGTTTGGAGGCTTGCATACCTCAATGACCCAGAGAGGTATATTGGCTGGAGTTAGGGCTTTTTGCTTTGGCTCTTGGTAGGATCACCCATACCATACAGGTCAAAGGATAGAGGCCAGACTTCCTCCAGGTTCGGAGGTTCAGCCCAGAGCTAACAATCCTGACTGGAAAAACAAAATTGTTATGGAAACAGCAATGAAGAATCCTTTTACATCTGTGCGCAACAGTTTGGCCCTGAACCACATCTGGGGTACAAGAGAGAAGACGGTCAAGGATAGAGAGAGAGAAGGAGAACCTTCATTGCGGCCCTAAGCGCCAGCAGGTCTAAAGGGAAGTAATTAAGTACAGGTGGATAACGGGTATGACATCCATGGGATGTGATTCTGATTGATCTAAGAGGCAGGCTTGTCATAACACACTGACAGCTTTGTCAGATTAAATATAGCACATGGAGCGTGCAGCTCTATTGGAACATTAATTCTATCGTTTGTGGCTAAGTTTGTTGGGAACTGAAAAATGTTTCTGGCAGGTTAAGAGGCAAAACCACTTTGCTGAAAGTGTTGAAATTCACCGTAGAAGGGTGTATGGGGAGCAGAATGCAGTCAAGGTAAAGTTTTGTAAAAAAAAAGAGCAGAGAATGCTGGAAAATCTCAGCAGGTCAGACCTCAGAGAGAACCCTTCAACCCATTTATTACCTGCTGAACCATTATTCAGCGCTGGACTGGGACCACAGCCCTCTATACACCTCCTATCCATGCACTTATCCAAACTTCTCTTAAATGTTGAAATTGAACCCTCATCCACTACTTGTGTAGGCAGCCCGATCCACACTCTGAGTGACCAAGTTTTCCCTCATGCTCCCCTTAAATATTTCAACTTTCAACCTTAACCCATGACCTCTATTTTCTAGTCTCACCAGTGGAAAAAGCTTGCTTCCATTTACTTTATCTATTCCCCTCATAATTTTATATACAATATATGTAAGGAGCAAGAACCCGTGGAAGGAGACACAAAGTTAACACTTCAGATCGGAGATGCAATCATCCTTTCTTAGACAGGAATATCTTTGCATGTAGACACTGAGATTATCCCAGACAATTTTAACAACATAAGGACACATTTTTAAAACAAAAAAAATCTAAAAAATTAGATTGAAGATTAAGATTAGTTTTATTTGTCGCAAGGTCATTCAAATATTGAAACATACAGTGAAATGTGTCATTTGCATTGAGAATGCTCTGGGCAGCCTGCAAGCATCGTGATGCATCCGGTGGTAAGATAGCCTGCTTAATACTTACTAACCCCAATTTGTATATCTTTGGAATGTAGGAGGAACCTGGAGAACCTGGAGGAAGCCCACGTGGTCAACTGAAGAACAAACTCTCAGTGCTGGGAATTGGACCCCACTGACTGCTACACTATTGTGCTGCCCTCATTTCAGCTTCATATAACATGAAAAAAAGTTCCACCAGACTCCCAAAATAGATGTTCTATTCCAAAATGTCACAGGAAGAAATTCACAATCATGAGAAATTCTGGAGTTGCAAGGTGTGTAGATAGGAGGGACTAATTTAGTTCCCTACTTTTCTCTGTCCCACATCTGTTCTGAACAATTAACCTACTTGCTAGCTCTTAATGCAACACACACAAGATGCTGGAGGAACTCAACAGGTCAGGCAGCATCTATAGAAATGAATAAACAGTTGCTGAGACCCTTCTTCAGGACTGGAAAGGAAGTGCGAGGACACCAGAATAAAAAGGTAGGGGGAGGGGAAAGAGGATAGCTGGAAGGGGATGGGTGAAGGTGGGTGGGTGGGAAAGGTAAGAGACTGGAGAAGAAAGAATCTGATAGGAGAGGAGAGTGGGGCATAGGAGAAAGGGAAGGAGGCAGGGAGGGGGAGGTGTGAAAACATAAGAGACCAGAGTAGGGATTAGAAGAGGGGAGAGGGAGAGATTTTTTTTAAACAGGAAGGAGAAATTGATATTCATGCCATCAGGTTGGTAGCTACCCAGATGGTATATTAGGTGTTATTTCTCCATTCTGAGGGTGATCTCACCTTGGCACAACAGGAGGCCATGGAGATGAAATATATGGTGTTGCCCCGCCTGTCTGGTGGACAGAGGAAGAGATTCCACAAGGTGGTGAAGCTTCTTTGGGAAAAAAATTCTCCCTTATTTTTATAGACTCATGGCCTGCACCAAGTAGAGGGTGAACATTCAGGATGGTACGTAGAACTCCGTGGCCATGAATCAGAAGCACATGGAAACAACACCGAGCAGGACTAGACCACCCCACAAATTACGCAGCCACCCATACAGCAACAGTGCAATGATTTGTGGTTCTCACATTAGCCAAATCAAAACACCCAGAACCAGCGTGAAAACAAGGCATGCATGATTCTCAGGGAATGTTCACAAAGGAATGGAATTAGACTGAAAGCCAAGCACACACTTTAATATCGTCACTGTAAGTTTATAGTGACATAGAACATAACTAAACCTTCAGAAAAGTTTTTTTCTAAACTTGGGTTATGAAGGGTTGATGGGGTGGAGATATGTCTCTACCAAAGGAAGTGTAAGGTGCGCCTTTCCTCTGCTAGCCTGTAGCACCTGCTTAGCTCCCTGATCTATGAAGCCATGGGAGCAGGTGGTGGATGGTTATATGAGCAGCCGGTGCATATCATGGTTATGTGACCACTGATGCCGGGCAGACAATCTCTGAAGAGTATTGGTAATGATATGATTCAAGATGGCGGCGCGACACAGCTTGCAGCGGCCACTCCGGAGCTGATTATCTTATTTGTGAAGTGGGGTGCCGTGCGCAATCATAATCGATTGAAAACGGACGTGGGAGCACGGAGGAACATCGGGAAATCTCCAGGAAGACCTTCTTCGTTGTTGCTGCTGCTGTGAGGTCCGGGACTCAGCTGGGAAGAACAGGTCCCCAGTCCTCGGGGTCGCGTTACCGATGGCCGTTGGCGGGGCCATCTTAATACGCTCGGCAGAGGATGGTGCTCGGAGAAGCTATGCCGGAGGGGATGGTCGTCGGCTCGGAGGTTCGACGGACTCGGTGTCCGCTGTGGTCAGGTCGCTTTCGGTGTGTGTTGCGTCTGCGAGGCTGGTTTCGACGGAGCTCTCATAATGTGCTGTGTCTGCGAGGCTGAGTCGGGCGGCGCCGTGGAAGTCCATAGCGGGGGTATTCCCTTCTGCCGCTGGCGTGGGATGGCGAGTCTGTCGGGACCCTGGGGACTTGTGGAAACTGTGTGGTGATTTCTTTTGAACTTATAGTCCTTTAACATCTTTCGACTATTTTTACTGTGCCCATGGTCTGTTTTTTTTAATCAATTATGCTATTGTTTGCACTGTTGTAACTATATGTTGTAACTATGTGGTTTTGTGCAGGTCTTGTAGCTTTAGTTCTTGGTCTTGTTTGTCTGGTGGATTTGGAGCTCCTTTCTGGGGAATGCGCTAAGACGGTAGCGCGATATTAATACGCAGCAGCCTCTCCGGACTCTGGATTGGGGATTGCCAAATGTTATGTGGATTTTCTGGTGTAGTCTGTTTTGTCATATTCTTTTGTGATATCATTCTGGGGGAACGTTGTCTCATTTTTTTAACTGCATTGCATTTGTTGTTTCTAAATGACAATAAACTGAATCTGAATCTGAATAATGGCTGGGGTCACCTGACTTGTAAAGACAATGCCCAGAAGGCGGCAATGGCAAACCACTTCTGTAGAAATATTTGCCAAGAAGAATCAGGGTCATGGAAAGACCATGACTGCCCAGTCATATGACATGGCACATAATGAATGAGAAAAATATGACCACAAAGCAAACAGGGTGAGTTTAAATCAAATCAAAATGAGGAGAAACAGAAAGACTAGGATCAAGGGAGAAAACATGAGAAGCAATTTTAAATCTGCAGAAGTATTTACCCCCAGAAATAGAATTCTACTCTATCATTGTTCCCTTCTGTATCTGGGCCAAAGTGATTGAGTGATTGCAGCAACAGAAATCTTGTCAGTAAAATGATACTTCTACTATTTAACAAGTGACTATGTTTTAGAAATTTACTTGGCAATTTAAGCTTCAATGCAACATTCAAAATTTGAGTGATCAACAAACCAATTGTTCATAATCAAATGACCCTTTCTGGTATCTCGCTCAGGGCTGGGTGTATCTGCACCAATGCCATCCCTGCCTCTGGCACTCCTTTGCCACCTGTGCTATGCCCCTCCTGCCATTCCCAGCATCCTTAGCTCCCAACAGATTCACAATCTGTCTCTGCTCTCCGCATCACATCGACTACGCAAAAGTCTTAGGCACCCTAGCTATATATAGGGGGCCAGGAAGGATTTCAAGAAAGAAATTAGGAGAGCTAGAAGGGGCCATGAGATTAAGGATTAAGGAAAATCCCAAGGCATTCTACAAGTATGGGAAGAGCAAGACGATGAGCTGTGAGAATGGGACCAATTAGATGCGATAGTGGAAAATGTGCATGGGGACAGGAGGTAGCGAAAGTAATTAATGAATACTTTGCCTCAGTGTTCATCAGTGAAAAGGACCTTGGCAATTATGGGGATAATTTACAATGGATTGAAACACTTGAGTGCATAGACATTAAGAAGGAGGATGTGCTGGAGCCATTGAAACGTATTAAGTTAGATAAGTCGCCAGGACGGTTGAGATATACCTTAGGCTACTGTGGGAAGTGAGGGAGGAGATTGCTGAGCCTCTGGTGATGATCTTTGCATCATCAATAGGGATGGGAAAGGTTCCGGAGGAATGCGAGTTACAAATGTTGTTCCCTTGTTCAAGAGAGGGAATGGAGATAACCCAGGAAATTATAGACCAGTGAGTCTTACTTCAGTGGTGGACAAGTTGTTGGAGAAGATCCTGAGAGACAGAATTTATGAGCATTTGGAGAGACATAATCTGATTAGGTATAGTCAGCATAGCTTTGTCAAGGGCAGGTTGTGCCTTATAGGCCTAATTGAACTCTTTGAGGAGGTAACAAAACACATTGATGACAGTAGAGCAGTAGATGTAGTGTATATGGATTTCAGTAAGACATTTGATAAGGTTCCCCAGGCAAGGCTCGTTCAGAAATGGGATCGTTGAGGCATGGGATCCAAGGAGACCTTGCTTTGTGGATCCAGAATTGACTTGCCAACAGAAGGCAAAGGGTGGTTGTAGATGGTTTGTATTCTGCATGGAGGACAGTGGCCAGAGGTGTTCCGCGGAGATCTTTTCTGGGACAACTTCTCTTTGTGATTTTTATAAATGACCTGGATTGAGAAGTAGAAGGGTGGGTTTGTAAGTTTGCTGATGACACAAAAGTTATGAGTGTTGTGTTGTGGATAGTCTGGAGGGTTGTCAGAGGTTACAGTGGGACATCGATAGGACGCAGTACTGGGCTGAGAAGTGGCAGATAAGTGTGAAGTGGTTCATTTTGGTCGGCCAAATTGGAAGACAGAATATAACATTAATAGTAAGACTCTTGGCAGTGTGGAGGATAAGCGAGATCTTGGGGTCTGTGTCCACAGGATACACAAGACTACTGCTCAAGTTGACAGTGTTGTTAAGAAGGTACATGGTGTGATGGCCTTTATCAAGCATGGGATTGAGCTCAAGAGCCACGAGAACGTTACAGCTATACAAGACCTTAGTTCGGTCCCACTTGGAGTACTGTGCTCAGTTCTGGTCACCTCACCACAGGGAGGATGTGGATACTACAGAGAGAGTGCAAAGGAGATTTACAAGGATGTTGTCTGGATTGGAGAGCATGCCTTATGAGAATAGGTTGAGTGAACTTGGCCTTTCCTCCTTGGAGCATCAGAGGATGAGAGGTGACCTGATAGAGGTGTATAAGAATGATGAGAGGCATTCATTGTGTGGATAGCCGAAGGCTTTTTCCCAGGGCTGAAATGACCAACACCAGAACGCAAAGTTTTAGGGTGCTTGGAAGCAGGTATAAGGGGAATGTCAGAGGTAAGGCTTTTTACAAAGAGAGTGGTGGGTGTGTGGAATGCACTGCCATTGACAGTGGTAGAGGGGGATACAATAGGGTCTTTTAAGGGCCTTTTAGATAGGTACATGGAGCTTAGAAGAATAAAAGCTTACATGGTAGGGCAATTCTAGGCAGTTTCTAGAGTAGGTCACATGGTCGGCACAACATTGTGGGCCGAAGGGCCTGTAATGTGCTGTAGATTTCTATGATACATGTGCCTTAGACTTTTGCACAGTACTGTATCAGAGTAGGTTTGATATGGCATTATGGTTGAGACAGTATTACAAAAGGCAAATGCAATGTCAATATTCATTTTGTGAGGACAAGAATATAAAAGCAAGGAAGAAATGCTGAGTCTTTATATGGTATATGGAGTATTGTGAGCAGTTTTGGGTCCAGAGGAGGTGCATGAAAATGTTGCCAGGAATGAAAAGGTTAACATACGTGGAGATTTGATGCTCTAGATCTGTACTCGCTGGAGTTTAGAAAAGTGAAGGGGAATTTCATTAAAATGTACCAGATATTGAAAGGCCTACATAGTGTATGCGGAAAGGATGTTTTCAATAGTGGAAGGACTAGAACCAGAGACCACTGCCCCAAATAGAAGAGTGTCCCTTTAGAACAGAGATGAGGAGGAATTTCTTTAATCAGAGTGTACTGAATCTGTGAGTCATTACTAAAGATGGCTATGGAGACCAAGTCATTGCATATATTTAAAGTAGAGGTTAACAGGTTCCTGATTAATAAGGGTATCAAAGGTTATGGGGAGAAGGCATTAGAATGGGATCGAGAGAAAATAAATCAGTCATAATTGAATGGTAGAGCAGACTTAATGGGCCAAATAAGCTAATTCTGATCCTATATCTTGTTGTATGGTCTAAATGGGAACCTAGGCAATGAAAGTTGAAGAAGTCCAAAAGGTTCCCTTGGACCAGTAGAATCATATTTGGTCATCCTTCACATTATAGTCTGGGTACAAAAAGAATCCATCGACTTCAGTCTGGTATGCAGTCACTGAATGAGCATCACAGCCCTCAGCAGTAAGGAACTCATCAGATGTCTTGTCTTCACTACAGGTTTCTGGATGCTTGCCATGAAACCTACCGTTACTTTGGCAGCAGAGTCTGGACCAGTTTTCTTGCAATCACCAACCTGCTAATTACTTGCTGTATTGTCATAAGAACTACCGTTCATGAATGTTGCAAAAGGATAAAGATGATGAACTGATGGTGTCAGCATATAATTGTCATCTTCTTTCAGGCACCCCTGCAGAATTCTATATTTATCCCAAAAACCCGCACACCCTGAGGTGTAAAAAAACAAACACGTGCTTGAAAATTGTGTGTCAGCATCCTCTGTACCCATCTTATATTAACTACTACAACTAGGACAGTGGATACATTATCCATTTATACTGACTGGGTTAATATAAGGCCATAAGACATAGGAGCAGAATTAGGCCATTTGGCCTTTTGAGACGGCTCTGCTATTCTAACATCCCTCCCAACCCCATTTTCCTGC
The DNA here is from genome assembly GCF_048418815.1 of Hemitrygon akajei. Classification (NCBI taxonomy): domain Eukaryota; kingdom Metazoa; phylum Chordata; class Chondrichthyes; order Myliobatiformes; family Dasyatidae; genus Hemitrygon; species Hemitrygon akajei. The sequence continues at coordinate 175,187,871 of NC_133129.1, forward strand.
TTTCTCCCCATAAACTTTGACACCCTTACTAATGAAGAACCTATCAACTTCCATTTTTGATTTACGCAATGACTTTGTCTCCACAGCCTTATGTGACAATAAGAGTCATATACACAGGAAGGAATTAGGCTCTTCAGTCCACATACTCCGTACCAAATATCAAGTACCCAGCTTTAGTCACCCCATTTTGTTCTCCCTGCATTCCCATCAATTCTCCCCAGATTCCACCATCACACTAGTGGCCCATCAATCTTCCAACCTCAAAATTGGAAGAGAACCAGGAAGAGTCTAAAATAACAAACAGGCTAGATTTTAGTTGCTTGTCACTTTTTGATTGGGAGGCAGAATTGTTATTTTTTTCCCTGTAGTTTAAGTTACTTTTACTTGTTTGTATTTTTTTATATATTTACCAATGCACATGTAGTTGTTCATTAAGTTTTCTAGTGTTTGCAGTTACCTTTGAAATAAAATAGGGGCTGTCTTACGCAGAGAGGTTAGAGAGACTGGGCTTGTACACGCTGGAATTAAGGAGATTGAGAGGGGATCTGATTGCAACATATAAGATTTTTAAGGGATTGGACAAGATAGAGGCAGGAAATATGTTCCAGATGCTGGGAGAGTCCAGTACCAGAGGACATGGTTTGAGAATAAGGGGTAGGTCATTTAGGACAGAGTTAAGGAAAAACTTCTTCTCCCAGAGAATTGTGGGGGTCTGGAATGCACTGCCTCGGAAGGCAGCGGAGGCCAATTCTCTGGATGCTTTCAAGGAGCTAGATAGGTATCTTATGGATAGGGGAATCAAGGGATATGGGGACAAGGCAGGAACCGGGTATTGATAGTAGATGATCAGCCATGATCTCAGAATGGCGGTGCAGGCTCAAAGGGCCGAATGGTCTACTTCTGCACCTATTGTCTATTGTCTATCTTAATGGCTAACCATGGACACAGGGAATACTGCAGATGCTGGAAATCCAGAGCAACACACACAAGATGTGGGAGGATCCCAGCAGGTCAGGCAGCATCTTTGGAAATGAATCTCTAGTCAACATTTCAGGTCGAGACCCTTCTTCTGGACTGGTAGATATCAAATAAAAAGGTGGGGGAGATGTAGGAGGCTAGCTAGAACATGATAGGCTATCTATGCAAATTCAATGGAATTAGTGGCCCACTATAAATAGACCAGACCACGTTTTTTCAGTCTTTTTGTTCTTTGCTTTAGGGTTGTAGGGTGAAAATGCATCTCTATCAAAGGAGGTGTAAGGTACCCGTTCACTCCACGAGCCTGCAGGTCACCCTTGGACAAGAGGTAGCAGCTGCTTAACACCCCCCATCAGGGTCATATGAAGCAAAAGAAGCAGATGATAGATGGTCACATGAGCAGCTGATGCATATTACAAGTTCTGGTTATGTGACCACTGATGTCAGGTAGACAATTTCTGAAGAGTATTGCTATCAATGGATCGGGGATTGAGAGGGTGAACAGCTTTAAGTTCCTCAGCATACACATCACCGAGGATTTCACGTTGTCTGTACATACCGGCTGTGTGGTGAAAAAGACACAACAACACCTCTTTCACCACAGACGGTTGAAGAAGTTTGGTACGGGCCCCCAAATCCTAAGAACTTTCTACAGGAGCACAACTGAGAGCATCCTGACAGGCTGCATCACTGCCTGGTATGGGAACTGTACTTCTCTCAATCGCAGGACTCTGCAGAGAGTGGTGCAGACAGCCCAGTGCATCTGTAAATGTGAACTTCTCACCATTCAGGACATTTACAAAGACAGGTGTGTAAGAAGTGCCCAAAGGATCAGTGGGGACCCGAGTCACCCCATCGACAAACTGTTCCAGCTGCTACCATCTGGGAAATGGTACCGCAGCATAAAAGCCAGGACCAACAGGCTCCTGGACAGCTTCTTGCATCAGGCCATCAGACTGATTAATTCATGCTGATACAATTGTATTTCTATGTTTTATTGACTGTCCTGTTGTACATACTATTTATTATAAATTACTATACATTGCACATTTAGATGGAGATGTAACGTAAAGATTTTTACTCCTCATGTATATGAAAGAGATAAGTAATAAAGTCAATTCAATTCAATTCAATAATAGCTGTGGGGTCACTTGTCTTGTAAAGACACTGCCCAGAAAAAGGCAATGGCAAGCCAGTTCTATAGAAAATTTTGCCAAGAACAATCACGGTGATGGAGAGACCATGATCACCTATGTTATATGACATGACACATAACAAATGTAAGATGTTCTTTGCTTTACCCTTCCCACAGGCTCTCTTTTCTTTCCTCTCATTCCCTTTGTTCTTGTAACTTATAAAACTGTTTTATGCCCTTGACTTCCCAAGAAACTAGGATATCACAAACATCAGGATCCAATGCCATCCATCACAGAATCATCACAATGTCTATCAGTTGGTCCAGGGCAAAATCTGATGTAAGGTGAGAAACCCACTCAGTTATGGCTTTGTTCGAGAGCCAAGGAGCCAACCCAATCTCTTCCTTCCACGTATGCTACCCTTGCAACCTCATGTTCCTCATCAAAGTGGAAAGTGGAAAGATCACACACCAGTCCTTACTGAGGCTGTCAGCAGGGGAAAGGGTGAGCAACTTCAAATTCCAGAAGCTCCAGGGTGTTAACATCTTGAAGTATTCTATCATGGACACAAGGTATTGATGTGATCACAAAGATGGCACACCAGCAGTGGTGCTTCTTTAGGAAGAGATTTGGTGAGACTGGGAAGATTTGGGGAAATACTCTTCGAGATTCGGTGTGTCACAGAAGACTCTCGCAAATTTCTAGAGGTATACTGCAGAGAGCATTCTGACCGGCTGTATCACTACTAGTATAAGACCATAAGCCACAGGAACAGAATTAGGCTCTTCTAATATAGCAGTCTTAGAGTCTGCTCTGCCATTCTACCACAGCTGCCTTATTATCTTTCTCAACCACATTCTGCTGCCTTCTCCCTATCACCTTTGATGCCCTTACTAATCAAGAAAGTATCAACCTTGGCTTTAAATATATCCAAAGACTTGTCCTCCACAGCTATCCATGACAATGAATTCCACTCAATTGTGAAAGAAATTCCTCCTCATCTCTGTTATATAGGGGTGTGCTTGTATTCTGAGGCTGTGCCCTCTGGTCCTTCACTCTACCACTATTGGAAACATCCTCTCCATCTCCATTCCACCTAGGACTTTCAATATCTGATTGGCTTCAATAACCAACCTTTATTCTTCTGATGTGGAGGCTCCAATGCACAGGATTGCAGAAAGCTGCAGAGAAGTCTCGGATTCAGCTTTCTCCATCATGGGCACTAACCTCCTCACCATAAAGGACATCTTCAAAATGCAGTACCTCAAGGAGGCACCATGTATCATCACATTTACCTGCACTGCACATTCTCTGTGTTAGTTTATTCTGCCTTGTTATTATTTGACCTTGTTTGACCTCAATGCACTGTGCAATAATTTGATCTGTATGAACAGTGTACGAGACAATCTTTTCATTGCACCTTAGTACACGTAACAATAATAAACCAGTATCAATATGAATTCAATTCATCCCATTGCATCTTTAACCACATTCCTGTAATTGCCTTTGCTTTTTCAAAATTTATCCAATTTTGAGAAGCTACCATTAAATTGGTATCTACCAATTCAACAATAGCTTCCAAAAATTGGATAAATTAGCACAGTGTGCTCTAAATCATGATCACTTGTGTATAACTAATTCCTCCGTCAATTCTCTCTCTTTCACCAATCAACTTCTGACTGTGGGCTTCCATCATTAGCCATGCATTCTTTGTTTGCTTTAGATGCACAGGAGACTGGAATCTGGAGAGACCCAACACGAGAGATGCTAAAGGAATGGACACAGCATGATAATGCATTAGTTAGCCTAATGCTATTATAGCAACAGTGACCTGGTTCAATTCCACTGCTGTCTGTAAGGAATTTGTCCATTCTCCCCATGATAATGTGGGTTTTCTTCCATATTCCAAAGATGTGTGGGTTAGATGCATTGGTCACATTGGTGTAATTGGGCAGCGCAGGCTTGTTGAGTCAAGAGTCCTGCTACCATGCTATATCTTAAACCAGCTACTCAGAGGTTAAGCAGCATCTAGGGAGAACCATGGACAGTTGCTGTTTTAGGTTGAAACCCTTCACATAGACTGAAACAGAGAGAGAGATACCCCGTCAGACCAGATGAAGGGCCTCAACCCAAAAATCTGACTGTTGATTTTTCTACGTAGGTGCTGTCCACTGAGTTCCTCCAGCATCTTGTGCGTGGCTCTTTATTTACTTCAGCTGTCCACTAAGTTTTTAAACACTAATGCCATATCTCCCCTTTACTTCCTTTGATCAAGGAGAATTTAGACCATAAGACTTACTGTATGGTCAGAATTAAGTCATTCAGCCCATTGAGTCTACTCTACACCATAATTTGTTCATGATTGATTTATCATCCCTCTCAGTCTTGTTTTCCTGCCTTCTCCCCATAACTTTTGATACGCTGACTAATCAAGAACCCTACAATCTTCACTTTAAATATATCCAATTACTTAGCGTCCTCAGGCATCTGTGGCAATGAGTTCCACAGATTCACCACTGTCTGGCTAAAGTCCTCATTACCTCTATTCTAAAAGGATGTCCTTTTATTCTGATGCTGTGCACTCTGGTCCTAGACTATCCCACTATTGAAATGTCCTTTCCACATCCACTCTATCTAGGTCTTTCAATATTTAATAGGTTTCATTCCCACTCATTCTTCTAGACTCCAGTGAGGTCCAGCCTGAGCCATCCAATGCTCCTCCTACTTCAACCCTTTCATTTCCAAGATTATTCTCATGAACTTCCTCTGGACTCTCTCCAAGTTAGTTTTCTTCCCTGCTTTAATAACATACCATGTTCATGCTTTACAAAATAATCCTCATCTAGTAGAAATTTTTCCAATTAAATTTTGACCTTCGAACACTTCTGCAGATTTTTGTTTATCGGAAATTCATGCATTACACGCAGATCTTTGTCCTTTTTTTCTCATTATGCCAGCCACAGTCAATAAGACTTCACAACAGTCTAAGGAAAAATGACTCATTCGCAATTATTTCAAAGAAAGGTTCCAGGCTGTTTGATTGTATCCAAAACATCAACTGAATGAAAGGGAGGGAAATGCATTCACACAGCCTTGGTGGTTCGCCTGACATCCAGTTAGCTTGTCATCTGCACTCTCAAAATCAGATTTATTACTACTGACATAATGTTATGAAACGTCTTGTTTTGTTGCAGCTGTACAGTGCAAGACATAAAGTATTACAATACATACATTACAATAAATAAATAAATACCACCAATATGGGAGTGAGGTAGTGTTCGTGGCCCATTGAAAAATCTGACAAGTTGCATCTCCATCTAGTACAGGTGCAGCCGAGCATCAGACCAGAATTCCCTACAAAGGACTCTGAGAACTGCTGAGAGGATCATAGGGGTCTCCCTACCGTCCACTAGGGACATTTATCAGTAGCACGGTGTACACAAGACTTTTGGTATTATTAAGGATCCCACCCATCCATCCAGCATCCTCTTTGACTTTCTACTATCAGACAGGAGACTTTGATCCATAAAACAAGAACGGTTAGAATGAGAAACAGTTTCTTCCCCCAGGCCACTAGGCTTCTGAACTCCCTGCCCTATTGCATTTGAAATTTCACTGGTTAATCTATTCTGTACCTGACAATACTTAATTTATGCACTTAACTTTGTTTATTTATGTATAATTAGTCTGTAGATTTTACCTTACTTTCACAAATTATTGTATGTTATACGTGTGTTCTGTGAACCACTGAGGCTTACACCCTGGTTGGAGAAGCATTGTCTCATTTGACTGTGTACATCTATATAGTTCAATGACAATAAACTTGTCTTGATGGTGAAGGGGAAGAAGCTGTTCCTAAAACGTTGAATGTGGATCTTCAGGCTCATGCACCTTCTCTCTGATGGCAATATGAGGAGTGCGCATGTCCCAGATGGTGGGGGTCCTTAGCGATGGATGCAGCCTTCTTGACGCACTACCTTTTAAAGATGTCCTCACTGCTTTGGAGGGCTGTGCTTGTGATAGAGCTAGCCGAGTCTCTGCAGCCTCTTTTGATCTGGTGCATTGGAGCCTCCATACCAGGCAGTGATGCAAACAGGCAGCACGCTAGTACAAATGAAAATACTGGAGTGCATTATAAAAATGGCACTAAGAAAATCATTGGCCAAAGTCAATCGAGATTTATGAAAGGCAACTCATGTTTGGCAGATTGATCAAAGTGTTATTGAGGACGTAATTGGCGAATTAGGTAAAGAACCAGTGAATGTTGCTATGGAGTCATACAGTAGGGGAACAGGCCCTTTGGTCCACATCAAACATGGATTTTACACAAATGTCTTTTTAATCCCCCTATGTTTCTGAAATACTGACTTTCATAGTGAATGGCCGGGCCCCAACCTGGACACTGCAGTGCACAGAGGCCTGTCCTCGAGTTGGAGGGCTCTGTGTATGCGGATGCATGGAAGTATGGGGGGGGGGGGCGGGGGAGAACAGAGGAAAGGGGACTGTTTTGCAGTTGAGAGTGGAGGAGGAGCAGCACTTCATATTCCATCTGGGTAGCCTCAACCTGATGGCATGAATATCAATTTCTCTTTCCCCTCTACTCTACTTCTATTCCCCACTCTGGCCCCTTACCTCTTCTCACCAGCATATTACTTCCTCTTGGGTCCTCTCCTCCTTCCCTTTCTCCTGTGCTCCACTCTCCTCTCCTATCAGATTCCTTCCTCTCCAGCCCTTTACCTTTGCTCCACACTTGGCTTCACCCATTACCTTCCAGCTATCCTCCTTCCCTTTCTCCCACCTGTTTATTCTGCTGTCTTCCCCCTTCCTTTTCCAGTCCTGAAGAACTGTCTCGGCCAGAAACGTTGACTGTTTATTCATTTCTCAAGATGCTGAATGATCAGCCGAGTTCCTCGAGCATTTTGTGTGTGTTGCCTTGTTTTGCTGCTACTGTTTTGTTCCTTGTTATGTTCTGTGTTGTTCTGAAAGCATTGTGGATATGAATATGCGACAACTCTTGTGGATCTGCCCCCAGTACATCAGATGTGTTGGCATTAACAGAAGTAACACATTTCACTGTGTCACATACATTTGATAAATAGATCTGAATATGAATTTGGGTAGTGTCATAGAACAGACTGACCAAAAAGAACAAGGACATGGTTCCTTGAAAGTAGTGTTGCAATTGGACAAGGAGACAGAGGCAGTTTTTGGTGCACTGGCCTTCAACACACAGTGCCCTGAACGATGAAGTTTGGCTGTAAAAGTTACAATTGTACCAGATGCTAGTGAGGCCGCATGTGGTATATCATGTTCTGTTTCGGCCGCCTTGCTGTAGGGTAAAGTGTCATTGGTCGTCCACATTTGGGGGTTCAGCTCAGGGCTAACAACTCTGACTGGTCAAAAAAAGTTGTTATGCAAACAGCATTGAAGAATCCTTCTATATTTGTACGTGACCAAGGACAGAGAGAGATGGAGGACCTTCACTGCTGCCCTAAATACCAGCAGTGTAACAGGCAGTAAAGTAAAAGGCAGCAACATTGACTGAGGACAAAGAAAACAGTCCATTATGAGAGGGAAAAGCAGAGCTCATGACAGAAATGGTAGTAACTTGTAATATATGGAGGGTAACTTTTCCAAAACACTTCAGGGAGTAGAGTATTGCAATATAGATTAAGAGCACACATAATTAAATTTTGTTCATCACAATGCATTCACAAAACTTCACTGACAGAGGAATTGTCCAATCAGTCCATTCTGAATGGTTGACACTCAATGCAGTTCTAAAGGACATTACAGGACTGGCATCCACTGTTTTCTGTGGGTGAGACTTTAACATTCTGACCATGCATTGCAGGAAGAAAATTTATTTGATTTTAATATTATGTGCCTTGTCCAAGGCAGGTTTATCTTCTCTGATAAAGCCTAACAGTTTCTTTAAAAGCTGCACATCAAAAGTTTTCCAGTGAATATTCAATACTTCAGGAGAGGGAAACCAGAGGTTCATGAGCCAGCCCTCATCGGAAGATCAGAGGTGGGGAAGGTTAGCAACTTTAAATTCATGGGTGTTGCTATTTCAGAGGACCTGTCCTGGACCCAGCAATTGCAAAGAAAGTACCCGTACTTCCTTAGAAGATTCGGCATGATGTCTAAAATGTTGATAAACTTCTATAGATGGGTATTGACTGGAGAGTGGAGAGTGTATTGACTGGCTGCATCATGGCCTGGTACGGAAACACCAATGCCCTTGTATGGAAAATCCTGAAGAAGGTAGTGGATTCAGCCCAGTACATCACTGGTATAGCCCTCCCAACCACTGAGCACATCTACATGAAATGCTGTTGTAGGAAAGCAACATCCATCATCAGAAATCTCTACTGCCCAGGTCATGCTCTTTTCCCGCTGCTGCCATCATATTGTAGAAGAAACAAGAGCCTCAAGATTCACACCACCAGGTTCAAGAATAGTAACTACCCCTCAACCATCAGACTCTTGTATAACTACACTCACTTGCCCCATCACTGAAATGTTCCTACAACAATGATCGCACTTTTATGGACGCTTTATCTCATTATCTTATGTTCTTGTTAAAGAACCATAGAACATTACAGCACAGAAACAGGCCTTTTGGCCCTTCTTGGCTGTGCCGAACCATTTTTCTGCCTAGTCCCACTGACCTGCACCTGGACCATATCCCTCCATACCCCTCTCATCCATGTACCTGTCCAAGTTTTTCTTAAATGTCAAAAGTGAGCCTGCATTCACCACTTCAACTGGCAGCTCATTCCACACTCCCACCACTCTCTGCATGAAGAACCCCTCCCAATGTTTTCTTTAAACTTTCCCCCTTCACCTTTAACCCATGGCCTCTGTTTTTTTTCTCCCCAGCGTCAGTGGAAAAAAATTATTTTATTTATTGCTATTTACTTATATTTGCATAGTTTGTTGTCTTCTGCATTCTTGTTGATTTTTTCATTGATCTTGTTATAGTTACTATTCTATAGATTTGCCGAGTATGAATCTCAAAGTTGTATATGGTGACATATGCAGTAAGTACTTTGATAATAAATTTTGAATTTTACTGTAGTTTATAACTGAAGCCTCTCAGCCCTGATAACATTTAGCTGAATCTACCAGAATTTAGATTCCAATCACTGCTTCAGCACAGCAACATTCCAATAAGCCATTATCCTATTGGACAGAAATTCTGACAATTCAGCACCACCTGACTCATCAGATTCTGTTTCCTGTGCTTCTTTCACATTCACCTCGGCTCCCATTTAAACTACCAATGTCCTGTCTCAGTCCGAAATGTCTTCGTTCCTCTCCATAGATGTTGTCAGGCCTGCTGAAATCCTCCTGTATTCTGTTCAAGTTCAATTGTCATTCAACATACATGAACACCCATGAATACAATCAAACAAAATAGCATTACTCCAGGGCCAAGGTGCAAAACGCAGTACTCACAGTCATACAGAGCACAAGGCACATATATCAGCATAATAAAAATCACACAAAAATATAATCCAAGACCCTACGTCCATGAATGTGTGCACATTTCTCTGAAACTACTGCAACTCTGCTTTAAAATGCATCAGGGTCCCATCCCCACACACCTTAAAACTCACCAGGACTGTACCTGGACATTCTTTTCAAACTTTCCATGCTTGCTTCTAATTTCACATGACTCCCCTTTCTCACATTTCCTTCAAACTAGCTGGGCTTCTGTTCATTGCTCCTTCCTTAGACTCATCTGGCTCACTGAAAATCGTATTACACTACAACACTAAAATAATTTAATTAAAATACATTAGGATATAAATAAGAACGACGTCCAACAGTCTAGAAAATCTGCCAGTAATGCCCTGAGGGTGCTGGCTATCATAGTTCGTCTGCATCCCCTCATGAGGTAGAGAATACGCATGAATGAACGACCACTGAACTGTAACATTAACTGCTTTCCTTTCAAAAGAATATTCCCATTCTGGTAAGACAAGCAAGTTCGGCTTTTATTTCAGATGTTTAGCATTGGCAGTTTCTCAATTTGGCTAATGGTCAATTCCTATCCCCATTCCCGTTTCGACATGTCGGTCCATGATGAGGCCGCTCTGAGACTGGAGAGGAAACACTTCATATTCTGTTTAGGTAGCTTCCAACCTGATGGCATGAACATTGATTTCTCTGACTTCCAGTAAATTTCTTTCCGCCCCTTCCCCCCACCCTTGCCTCTTCTCTTCACCTGCCTGTCACCTCCCCCTGGTGCTCCAGTTAATGAAAGGACCTACCCTACCTCAGGCTGGATCACAATTGTGAAGACCTCAACAACTTTGAGTATTTCTTACACAACACACACAAAATAATTACATACCGCCAAGGTACATACATTTCTGGAGAAATAAGGATTTGATTTAAACTTCTGTAAATGGCAAGAGGTAAGATATTGTTTAACTAAGTTTGCTTGAAAGTTTTTAATTGTTTTAAATTATTTTACAAATATTTACATTTCTTAAATGCTTAAGATTTTCAAAATCCTTTCAGCAATTTTTAAACAACTTTTGATTGTTTCTTAACGTCAGAAAGAGTCATTCACAGATTTGCCAGACAGTAATCTAATCCTACGGTAATCCTTTTTGGGTCAGTTTTTGTTATGATAAAGATACAGCATGCTAACAGGGCCCTATGATCCCACGCCACCCATGTGACAATTAACCTCCTAACCCGTATGTCTTTGGGACGTGGGAGGAAACCACATCACTCAGAAGGGGATTTCTTTGTAGGTGTTCCTAGTTGTGGAAAGAAGAACTGCAGGGTAATGTTCATAGACCATTCAGAAGTCTGAGGACAGATGGAAGAATCTGTTCCTAAATCATTGAGTGTGGGTGTTCAAGCTCCTCTACCTCTCTCTGAGAAGAGGGTATGTCCTAGATGGTGAGCGTCCTTATTGATGGATGCTCTCTCCTGAGGCACTGACTTTTGAAGATGTCCTCAATTGTGGGGATGGGGGAAGAGACTGGCTGAGCCTCTTGGAACCCTGTGCATTGGTGCCTCCATACGAGGTTGTAATGCAGTCAGAATGTTTTCCAAGGAACATCTGTGGAAATTTGCTAAAGTCTTTGGTGACATACCAAATCTCTTTAAACCTCTAATGAAGTATAGCCTCTGGTGTGCCTTCAGCATCATTGCGTCTACTGAAAGCAAATTCATTGATGTTTGCAAGCAAAGGCCAAATGCTAGTGCACTTGCCTTCAGTTTTGTATTTCATATTTCATGTGATCAAATATTCAAGAGGTTGCCAATACTAAAATGGGGCCATGACTGAAGTTTAAGCTAATTCCATTCATTGGTATTATTTCCTCTCATGCCAAGCTGGTCTAAGCAGTGCAAACAACGCTTTCAGAGCACAAATCCTGGAAAAGAACTGATGAGTTAATTGCTGGCCTGAGCATTTGGAAAGAATGATTTGCCCAAACACACAGAGAAAAGCCAGCTGAGCGGCAATTTCAAATTCCATAAGATGAGAAAGGCTATAAAAGCATAGGAGCAGAATTAGGCATTTCAGACCATCCAGTCTGCAGTGCCTTTTGATCATGGCTTATTTATTTTCCCTCTGAACCCCATTCTCCTGTCTTCATCCATAACCTTTGATGCCCTTACTAGTCAACAACCTATCAACCTCTGCTTCAGATATACAGCAAGGGTTCTCAACAATTTTTATGCCACACATCCCTACTACTTATCAAGGGGTTTTCTGACGACAGTTTGTGAACCCCTGATACATGCAGTCCCGAAGCCTGGTCTGACACCTTGCCCGATTGTCCTGTTTATTATTTATTGTATTGCCTGCACTGTTTTTGTGCACTTTATGCAGTCCTGGGTAGGTCTGTAGTCTAGTGTAGCTTCCTCTGTGTTGTTTTTTTTTACGTGGTTCAGTCTAGTTTTTGTAGTGTGTCATGTAACACCACAGTCCTGAAAAACATTGTCTCATTTTTACTATGTACTGTACCAGCAGTTATGGTCGAAATGACAATAAAAGAGACTTGACTTGACTTGACTTGACTTGGCTGCCATATTCGGTCTCTTTCCCTACTTCTACCTGCCCCAATCCATTGTTTCAGTGCTCCAGCTTTCTAGAGGCTTACATCAGTACCTGCAGCTCCAAAGTTAAAGCTATCAGTATCTGATAGCATTACAAAACTTATGTAATGCTATCTGTGCACCTTGCAGAACATAATCTGATCCTGGCATGTCGCCAACATTAGAGGTAGTTGATGTGATTTGAGTTTAATATACTGCATTTATCCAAACCAGTTGTATCAAGCAGCTCTGGGAAGCAGAAGCATGGCAGATTATAGAACTGTAAATTGATGTGATTAGACCACAAAAACTAGATTGTGGATCAAATAATGCTGCACGTTTTGGCAGCTTGTCTTTCCATATTCCCCAGTTTATATGAAACTCTTTTCTCTGGGTATTCAATCCTTTCAAAAAAAAAAATAAATAATTAGTTTGGCAGAAACATGGAAGATGTTGCCTCAATCCCAATTTACACAGTCATAAACACAAGAGATTCTGCTCATGCTGGAAATCTTCAGCAAAATGCATAAAATGCTGAAGGAACTCAACAGATCATAAATACGAGATTCTGCAGATGCTGGAAATTGATGGAGGAATTTCTACTTCCTTATACATACCTCTTAGTGACCTGTCAAATGTTGCATGATGCTGTGTGTTGGATCCAACTAGGAATTGGATTACAGTGACCCTCACCTCTCCACTACAAAATCTTAAAAGGCTCAGGAAAGCAAGACCTGCTTGCAGTCTTCCTAGACTCGAATCATACTCATACACAAGATGCTAATAACATCCCTGGCACATGCCACTAAGTCTTAACTATGTACAAAACCATTCTAGTTTGAAATATTCTGATGCACTAATCTATAATCCAAATTAGGTTTGATGATTTCACCATGTTTGTCTCTGCCCCCAAGTCAGAAACTGGGCCTCAACAGCGTTGCAGTAAATTTCTGAGCAGGTCATTTAAATTCAGCACACAAGTGCTTCATGTGGAGTCTTTGATAGCTCTGGGCCTGTACTCACTGGGGTTTAGAAGGGGGGGGGGGCGGCAGGGAAACTCTTTGAAATCTATCGAATATTGAAAGGCTTAGATAGAATGCACATGGAGAGTATGTCTCCCCTAGTCCTGGACCAGAGGGTATAGTTTCAGAATTGAGAGTCTTTGGAGTAGGGATGTAGAGGAATTTCTTTAGCCAGTGGCTGGGGTGAATCTGTGGTATTTATTGCCACAGACAGCTGTCGAGAATAAGTCATAGGGTATATTAAAAGTGGAGGTTGATATGTTCTTGATTAGTAAGGGTGTCAAAGGTTATGGGAAGAAGGCAGGAAAACGGGGTTGGGAGGGATAATAAATCAGCCATGGAGCAGACTTGATGGGTTGAATGGCCTAATTCTGCTCTTATGTCTATTGTCTTATATTCTACTTTTCTATTATTTATAAAATAGTTTCTTTTCCGCTCATTTATTATTAACAAAAGTTAAGAATGAATGCTGTGTTCATATAGTATGTTTTAATGGTTCTAGAAGCAGGCTGATTAAAAAAGAGCTTCAATACTTTTAGAAAAATGTAGGTTTATTGTGATATATTTGCATTTGGTTTCTATGGCAACTTTTTTTTCCCAGAGCTTGCAGCCCTCAGCTGTTACTCTAGATTCTGAATATTAATTAAAATATAACATGGAGGTTTCCGGCATTTCTTTACAGTCCTTGTTAAATAGTTGGGAGTGGTAACACTGTGAATTTAAGACTGAGATATCTCTGGGCTAACAGATCATCTATTTTCATTGGTTATTACATATCTGCTGGGACGATACCTCTGGGTATGATCCAACACCGTTTTGACAAGTATTTGGAAAACATAGCTTGAACACTTTGGTTGACTACACATCATAAGGGAAACATTTGGTTTAGAGTATCTAGTACTTGCAAAACTATTGACCGATTACTCATTTTATATGGAAATAGTCCAAATTGAAAGTTCCGCAATGATCTTGTGAATGACAGAAAGTATGACAGTCTAAATGACCTGTTTATGTTCATTTAGCCAGTAGCATTGCAGGACTAGGATGTAGAGAGAGACTGCACCTCAGTCTCAGACAGACTTGGGCTGTGGGAGAAGATGGCTTCAAGCTTTAGTTGTGACCCAAATTTCTTAAAATACAAAACATTAAAAGGAAGAGTGTGGTGAACTACAAAAACCTGTCTGGACACGCCCCCCCCCCCCCCCCCCCTGCTGACTGCTCCTGTGGCTCCTCCCACAGATCCCGGTATAAAGGCGATTGGGGCCTGAGCCCAGCCCTCAGTCTCCAGGATGTAGCATGGTGGTCAACTGCTGCTTGTTCTTTCTTCCAGTCAATAAAAGCCGATATCTCACCTCACGTCCCAGAGAGTTATTGATGGTGCATCAATGGGGAAGCTCAGTTTCAACTAAGGCCTGCCACCTCAAGAAGACATGGTAACTAAGTGGTTAGCACAGTACTTTACAGTACCAGAAGCCCAGGTTCAAATCCTGTTGCTGTCTGTATAGAGTTTGCACATTCTCCCCATAGCCACGTGGGTTTCTTCCAGTTGCTCTAGCTTCCTCCCACAATCCAAAGATGTGCCAGTTGATAGGTTATTGGTCATTGTAAATTATCTTGTGATTAGGCTAGGGTTGCTGGACAGTGTGGATCGAAGTGCTGGAAGGGCCTATTCTGCACTGTATCTCAATAAATAAATAATTTTCAACAAAGATCAGGTTATCAGAGATTGATAGCAAGTACAACCCAAGTGGGCCATTGTTCCCACTGTATTGGTGTTAAAACCAAATTACCTATGGTAATCATTTCCATTGCCCTTTCCAGAAGACCATAAGACATAGGAGCAGAAAGAGGCCATTCAACCCATCAAGTCTGCTCCACCATTCTCTCATGGCTGATTTAATAGCCCATCAACCCCATTTTCATGCCTTCTCCCCATATCTTTTGATGCCCTTACTAGTAGTGAAGAACCTATGAAGCTCCGCTTTAAATATACCCAATAACTTGGCCTCCATAGCTGTCTGTGGCATCAGTTCTACAAATACCATCTAGCTGAAGAAATTCCTCCTCATCTCTGTTCTAAAGGAATATCCTTGTATCCCGAGTTGTGGCCTGTAGTCCTAGACATCCCCACTGTAGGAAACATCCTCTCCATGTACACTGCCTAGGCCATTCAATAGGTTTCAATAAATGCCCCCCACCCAATTCTTCTAAATTTCAGCAAGTATAGGCTTACAGCCATCAAATGCTCTACATACATTAACTGCTTCATCCATGAGATTATTTTATTTTATTATGTTTCATATAATTATCATTTTCTCCTTTTGAACCAGGTATTGCCTCTCTGTGAAGTACATTCCCTGTTCTGAGAATATCTTTCATGGAAAACCATAAAGTTCTTCATTAATTCTTCATGTGATAATAGTTGAGTCTTTGCTCTTTACTTCCAATCAGTGGCATAGTGGTTGGTCAGTAAACCAGAGACAGTAAGCAACCACTCATTATCAACATTATATATTCTATCTGATGTTTTTTTTAAACTCTGTTCAGTAATCCTAAAATCTGCTGCCCACTCTCCAACCAATCAAAGGCGGCCAATACCAAAAGCTTTCCTTAAAAATCACAGCTTTAACATTACAGAAGCAGGTAATGCAAGAAACACTCAGGTGCTTGTTGTGGAAGGAGGAATAGTTAATGTTTCAGGTCAAATATTCTTCAGCGGACATCCAACATCTGCAGACCTTTTGATTTTGTAAAAAAAAATAAAGTCATTTTTTGTGATTCTTCCTGGTACCACATTGCTATTGCTTTACCTTGTTGGAACTCAACGCACTGTGTAATAATTTGACCTGTAGGAACAGTATGCAAGACAAGCTTTTTCACCGTATCTCGGTAATGTGATGGTAATAAACCAATTCAAATTCCCACTCAGCTCATAGTTTCAGCAACCTTTTTATCAGAGTGCTCATAACTGAAGGAAATATCCCCTCCACCTCCACAAAATTACATTCCTATAAGTTCTTACAAACTTAAGGGATAGCTAAAGCTATATCCATGCTCTATCTCTAACAATATACAACACTGTACTCATGGCCTGCAGCATCTCATCTTTAAGGACTCCCTTCACCCAGGACATGCTCTTTTCTTATTACTACCACTAGAGAGGAGCCTGAAGACACTCAACGTTTAGGAACAGTTTGTTCCCCTCCAACATCAGAATTCCGAATGGACAATGAGCCAACGCCATACACTTGTATATTATTTACAAGTCCACAAGACAATAAGACATGGTGGACCTGAGGAGGGCTAAGGCACTGGTGACCCCTGTTTCCATCCAAGGGGTCAGTGTGGACATGGTGAAGGATTACAAATACCTGGGGATACGAATTGACAATAAACTGGACTGGTCAAAGAACACTGAGGCTGTCTACAAGAAGGGGCAGAGCCATCACTATTTCCTAAGGAGACTGAGGTGCCTTAACATCTGCCGGACGATGCTGAGGATGTTCTACCAGTCTGTGTTGGCCAGTGCTATCATGTTTGCTGTTGTGTGCTGGGGCAGCAGGCTGAGGGTAGCAGACACCAACAGAATCAACAAACTCATTCTTAAGGCCAGTGATGTTGTGGGGGAGGAACTGGACTCTCTGACGGTGGTGTCTGAAAAGAGGATGCTGTCCAAGATTCATGCCATCTTGGACAATGACTCCCATCCACTCCATAGTGTACTGGTTAGGCACAGGAGTACATTCAGCCAGAGACTCATTCCACCGAGATGTAACACTGAGCATCATAGGAAGTCATTCCTGCCTGTGGCCATCAAACTTTACAACTCCTCCCTCGGAGTGTCAGACACCCTGAGCCAATAGGCTGGTCCTGGACTTATTTCCACTTGGCATGATTAACTTATTATTATTTAATTATTTATGGTTTTATATTGCTATATTTCTTCACTATTCTTGGTGCGGCTGTAACGAAACCCAATTTCCCTCAGGATCAATAAAGTCTGTCTGTCTGTCTTTAGGGCGAAGGAGGATGAGAGGCAAGTTGATGGAAGTGTACAAGATGATAAGTTTAGAAAGAGTGAATAGCCAGCGCTTCAACAGAAGTGTAATAAATATGTAGATAAATATATATGAGAGTCAGTGAGGTAAGAGTTCGAGGCCAGGAGTTTGGGGTGCTGTCACTGGTGAGTCTGGAGTTAATACCGAACTGCTAAGACCAATTACACATCTGGATTTCAGCCTTGGGCCTGCAATTCCACTGGGTAAGTCCACAGATGCAAAGGTGGTGTGAGGCCCAGAGGAAGCCTGTCCGAGGGTTGAGGGACTGTGTGCATATGTGGGTGGGTGTGTGGCTGGGAGGGGGGGAAGTGGCTTGCTTTGCTGCTGTTGTTGTTGATTTGGTGCTATGGCTCTGCTGAACAGTGCAGTCACGTTAGCACCAGAATGTGAGGTGACACCTGCAGGCTTTCTCCAGCACATCCTTAAGTTGTGTTGGTTGTTTATACAAAAGGCACATTTCTATGTATCTAATAAATAAGTGGATCTGCATCTGAAATAAAGTGCTGGTACTTTTAGATGCAGCGTGCCCAGTGCTCACCACATCTTGGTTTACTGTACCCTAAGCAGGAGTCCAATCCAAAGGGGGGATCACAGGGTAACTACACCTCACTGGCAGTCTGTTCACCATGGAATTGTTAACTTAAGGACAAGTCTCAGACAAAGGATGGAGAAGAGAAGAAACTACTTCAATCAAGGTGTAGTGCCTCTCAGAAATCTCTCAAGGATTGGACGCTCAGTTGTTGAGTATAATCAACTGAGAGGTTAAGTTAATAAAAGGATTTGGAGAAGGGTCTTGGCCTGAAACATTCATTTTCCTAGTGTGGCCTTGACCTGCTGAGTTCCTCCGGCATTTTATGAGCATTGAAACGCATATGGAAATTGTCAACCCACAGAATTGAGCGAACGGATTAGATAGATTCTCTTGCAAACCTTACAAGCCTTACTCCTGCTTAAATTTCATGGAAAGCACGTTGGAAATATTGGAGAGTATATTGACTGGGTTGCATCATGGGCTGGTGCAGAAACACCAATTCCCTTGAACGGAAAGGCCTACAAAAATAATGGATACAGCCCAGTCCATCATGGTAAAGCCCTCCCACCATTGAGCAAGGAGTCCTGTCACAGGACACCAGCATCCACCAAGGACCCCCACCACCCACACCATGCTCTGTTCCCACTGCTACAGGAGACTCAGGATCCACACCAAGTTCCAGAACAGTTATGACTTCAACTATCAGGCTCTTGAACCAGAGGGAATAACTTCACTCACCCCAACACTGAACAGTATCACAAACTATGGACTCACTTCAAGGAATCTTCATCTCATGTTCTCAATATTTATTGCTTATTTATTTATTATTATTGCTTTTTTTTCTTTGTATTCACTGTGAATGCCCACAAGAAAATAAATCTCAGGGTTGAAAAAGTGACATATATGTACTTTGATCATAAATTTACTTTGAACTTTGACCTTATACCATAAGTAGTCAAGTCAGAGTAATACAGCATGACCTTTGGCCGAATTTGTCCACGCCACTCAAGATGCCCATCTGAGCTAGTCCCATTTACCTGGATTTGACCCAGATCGTCCTAAACTTTTAGAATCAGATTTAATATCACCAGCATATGTATTTTGTTTTGTGACAGCATTATATTGCAATACATTCTAATAAAGGCAAATTACGATATACAAATAGAAACTAAATTAAACAAGAAGTGCAAATACTGAGGTAGTGTCAATGGGTTCATTGTTCATTCAGAAATCTGATAGAGGATGGGAAAGAAGGTGTTCCTGAAGTGTTGACTGTGTATCTTCAGACCCCTGTACCTCCTCCTTGATAGTGGCAATGAGAAGAGGACATGTCCTGGGCGATGGAGGTCCTTAATGATGGATGCCACCTTTTTGAGTCACCACCTTTTGAAGGTGTCTTGGATGCTGTGGAGGTGCATGCCCAAGGTGGTTTCTCAGATCTTGTGCAGTGGTCCCTCCATACCAGATGATAGTGCAACCCATTAGAATGCTCTCCATGGTTTAGCTGTAGAAATTTGTGATTGCCTTTGGTGTCATACCAAGTCTCTTCAAACTCCTAATGAAATATAGCCACTGTTGTGCTTTCTTTGTAACTGCATCAATATGTTGGGCCCAGAATAGATCCTCAGAGAGGTTGAAACCATCCTTTCTATTTCTGATCCTCTATGAGAACGGTTGCGTGTTCTCCTAACCTCCCCTTCCTAGTCTTACTGATGTTGAGTGCAATGTTGTTGCTTTGACACCACACAAACAACTGATCTATCTCACTCATGTATGCCTCATTACATCTGAAGTTCTGTCAACAATAGTCGTGTTGTCGCTTAGCCAAGTGTAGAGGGAGTAGAGAAATGGACTAAGCATACATACTTGAGGTATGCCAGTGTTGATTATCAGTGAGAAGGAGTTGTTATTTCTGATCCACACAGATTGTGGTCTCCTGGACTGGAAGTCCAGAATCCAGTTACAGAGGAAGGTACAAAGGCCAATGTTTTGAAGCTTATTGATTAGAACTGAGGGTTTAATTGTGTTGAACATTGAGCTGTAGTTAATAAGCAGCAGCTTAACATAGGTATTACTAATGTCTAAGTGATCCAAGGCTAAGTGGAGAGCCAGTGAGATTGTATCTGCTGTAGACCTATTGTGGTGATAGGCAAATTGTGGTGGTCCAGTTTGTTGTTTAGGCAGGAGTTAATTCTAGCCATGACCAATCTCTCAAAGCAGTTTATCGTAGTAGATGCGAGTACCACTGGGTGATATTCGTTGAGGCAGGTCACCTTCTTGGGTACTGGTATGATGGTCGTTTTTTGAAGCAGGTGGGAACATCTAACTGCAGTGGTAAGAGATTGAAAATGTCTCTGAACACTCCCACCAGTTAGTTGGAATAGGTTTTCAGAACCCTACCAGGTGCACCAACAGATCCTGACACTTTGCAAGGGTCCACCCTCTTGAAAGATGTTCTGATGTCAGCCTCCGAGACAGAGATCACAGGGTCACCAAATTCCGCAGGGACACCCAGAGGAATAGTTTTATTCTCCCTTTCAAAGTGAGCATAAAAGGCATTGAGGTAGTGAAGCATCACAGCCATTCATGATGTTAAATTTCGCTTTATAGGAAGTAATGGCCCGAAAACCCTTCCTGAGCCGACGGGCATCTGATTCCATCTTCAACCTCAATCGGAATTGTTTTTACTCTAAAAATGGCCTTCTGTAGGTTGTTGCTGGACTTCTTGTATAGTTCTGGATGACCGTCTTGAGAGCCATAGATCTAGCCCTCAGCAGACTATGAATCTCCTGGTTCATCTGCAGCTTTTGGTTTGGTTTGGTTACGTCCGGTATGTTCTTTAAGGCAGTCTTGTAAGCACCCCTCCACCTCCCTTGACCATACCTTCTTGGTCCCACCACTGTTGCTGTGGTCTTCAGTCTCTGCCTATACGCTGGCAGTAGCTAGCCGTCTTTGTCTTCAAGGTGAGTGGTCCTAGGTTTGAATCTAGCCAGCTCCTTGCACGCTCTTCACCTGTGCTTGGTGGAATGTTGAGCTAGCAACGCAGCCTCATAAAAAGCAGATAAAATGCTAAAGAAACAGCAAGGTTGCCAGCTATGCACCACAAGGCATGGAGAGGAATAACAACGTACACTGGCAATAGAAGTACAGCCAGGTGATCGGACTTTCTTTGGGCATGGGGACACATGGCAAGTGTTCTTGATGGTGGTAAAACAGTGGTCAAGTATGTTGGTTCTTCTGGTTCCACTGGTGATAATGTTGGTGCTGGTTGTTCAGAGGCCTCTTCAAGCTGGTTCCCCTCAAGATATCCATGTACATATTCAAGTGTTTAACTGAGGCAAGAGTTTTAATACTTGCCTCAAGTACTTCCACTGATATCTCATCCCATATACCCACCACACTCAGCTTGAAGAGTTTGCTTTGAGCTCCCTTTTAATTTTTTTAATTCTCTTTCCTTGGGGGAAAACCCTATACTTTCACCCTAATTATATCCCACTTTTTTTCTTATAAACTTCTAAGGTCACAAGCAAGGAATTAAGGGAAATTTTCTCAAGACCAGACACAGGAGTGAACTCTTCATATTGATGAACTGTTGAATTAAATGATTTGCAGACACTGCCCATTAACTGGCCTGTTTTTTATTCATTGGCTCAAGAGGACAGTGTTTGGGCCAGGTTTATCGAATGCTCCTTTAATAGAAAAAAATAAGTTTGGAATACCTTATTTAATTTACGGAAGTGACCCTGCATACTCATGCTGAATCACAAAATTATACATACTTTTGCAAATGAAATTAGAGGGACTGTGCAATGTTTAAATGCCCAAGACAAGGGTTCAATTGAAAACAAGAAGATTGAAGCTTTACAACTGAGAATCTGAGAACTCACTTCCATTCCTCACCTGCTTGTTTTTTTCTTTAATTAGTTCATTTACTTGTGTTTGAATAAAGAGGTGTACCTTTTGGGAAGGGTGAGTGAGATGCGGGAGTAGGTACAACATAGTAACACTGATGGCTTTGAGCAGGAAATGAGGAGAGTTTAGATAATCCCAGCTATGTATAGAAGCCCGTACAGACAGTACAACAGACTTCAGAATAGAAGACAGAGTGACATAAAGATTAATATGATTAAGAGATTCAGTAAGAATAGAACCAGAGACAATCTACTTCCTCTGGAGAGGAAATACGAACAAAATGATCTGAGACTAACAGAGAGGTTATTTACATGTGGCATCGGGAATACTTATTCACGCAAAGGGTAAAGATTAGCTTTATTTGTACTGAACATGCAACATCGAAGCATACAGTGAAATGCATTGTTTTGCATCAATGACCAACACAGTCTAAGATGTACTGGGTGGGAGCAGCCCTCAGGAGTCACCGCATTTCCGCTACCAACATAACATGCCCACAACGTACTAAACCTAACCTGCACTTCTTTGGAATGTGGGAAGAAACTGGAGGAACCCATGCAATCCTGGGAAGAATGTGTAAACTTCTTACAGGCATTAGTGGAAAAGATCTTACAGCTGGCACTGTAAAACATTATGCTAACTGCTGTGCTACCATGCCACCCTTGGGAGGAGGTTCAGCCTTTACCTACCAGTGAGATCAATGTCTGTGGGGAGGTACTCAGCAGGTCAAGCAGGGAAATGAGGAAATGAGGACGGTTTGTGATTGTGTGTGCTGTTGTGTCTATATGTGCTGTGTGTGACTGTATGTACTGTATTTTGCACCTTGACCCTGGAGGTACCCTGTTTCAATAATATGTATAGATGTGTATGATTGAATGAGAATTAAACTTGAACTTGACAAACCTGGCCAGTTATCACTCTAGTATAGAAGACAAAGGGGTTAAAGGATTAATATGACCAAGAGATTTAACTGGAATAGAAATAGAGGTGGTCTTTCATTGATGCAATTATGATTCATGGATTTACTGAGCATGCCCGCAAGAAAACTAATTTCATAGTTGCATATGGTGACATATACGTACTTTGATAATAAATTTACTTTGAATTTGGAATTCATTTACAACTCTTTACAACTCATGTTCTCAGTGTTTTTTTATATTTTACACATTGGTAGTTTGGCAGCCTTTATGTATAATTTTTAGTCAATTCTATTGTTTTTTTTCTTGGCTGTAAATTTTTGCCAAGAAAATGTATCTCAAGGGAGTATATGGTAATATTTCATAATAATTTTACTTTGAATTTACTCTAGCGAGGAAATACAAACAAAATAGTAAGAGACTAACGTTTTACACACACACTCACACAAACTCAGCAGGCCAGATACCTGTCAGATACTTTGACAATCCTGCCGATGGGTCTCGGCCCAAAGCTTCGACTGTACTTTTTCCCCATAGATGCTGCCTGGTCTGCTGAGTTTGTCCAGTGCTTTGTGTATTTTGCTTCAACAGGTGAAGCTGGTACTGGAACTGGAGAAAGAAAGAGCTGCAGACACCCAAAATATATCCTTCTTTTGCAGTATTGTGAGATAGCTTCATGAATGTATAACTGGGAAAAATGTTAAGTGACAAAACAGACCTGTTCTGACCTGTATATTCAGTGGCAGGGATACACCATTAACAATGTGTTAATACGGGAAATGGTCATTTGATCTCATTCTGAAGTTTTCAATGACCACCATTTAACATCTGTGAATCTATGATTCTATCAGGAACCCTAATGAAGGTACTTGGCTAAAAACATTGACTGTTTATTCCTTTCCATTGATGCTGCTTGACTTGCTGAGTTCCTCCAGCATCTTGTGTGTGTTGCTCTGGACTTCCAGCATCTGCAGGATCTCTTGAATCAATGATTTATTATTCATAATGAAATGGAAAATGCTGGAAATACTCAGCAGGTCAGGCAGCATCTATGGAAAAAAGAAAAAATGGGTGGAGTAAGTTAACATTGGGTCAATGACATGTTTTAAGTTCTCTTGAAAGATCTTTGGTTTCACAGATGGCAGATTCTCTGTTGCTACAGAAATCTTTTTAATGAAGGAAAAATAATGAAAGAGGAAATTCAAACAATCAGAAAATATGAAGAAGAAGCACAAAGTTCAAAGTAAATTTATTATCAAGGTATATACTGTATATGCCACCATATACAACCCTGAGATTAGTTTTCTTGCAGGCATACTCAGTAAATTCAAGAACCATGTTAGAACCAATGAAAGACCGTACCAACTGAGCATACAACCAGTCTGCAAAAAATGTGCAAATACAAAAAGAAAATAATAGTAAATAAATAAATAAATATTGACACCATGAGATGAAGAATCTTGAAAGTGAGTCCACAGGTTGTTGGAACATTTCAGTGATGTGGCCGTGAAGTTGCGTTAAGTTATCCCCTCTGGTTTGAAAGCCTGATGGTTGAGGGCTAATAACTGATACTGATCCTGAGGCTCTCCTACCTTCTTCCTGATGGTAGCAGCGAGTAGGGAGCTAGGTGGTGGGAGACCCTGATGATGGATGCTGCTTTCTGCGACAGCATACAAAAGAGGAATTGGGATAGACTAAGGGATTTGATGTCTGGGCTCCTTAATACGGTTCGTTTAGAGAGGCAAGAAATTACAGATTTTGACCTGCTCAGTTACTCCAGCATTTTGTGTGTGTGTGTTTACTTGATCTAGATGGAATGGTCTCTAGTTTGATGTAAACATTGAAACTAATGGGTTCAGTTTGAGCCTCTATCCGAACAGCCACCATAAGCAAAGTGCAGCCTCTGAATATGGATTGGTTTTGCCGATATAGTAGTGGTGGGTTCTTCATGTGAAATGGGCAAAGTTTCCCTGCAGAAGATATTAGATAAGTTAAACCAGTGAGGTATATGACCGGTAATGGAAACTATTCAATAATTGAAGGCTTTTCCATACATCAATTACAGTATGATTGATCCATAGCGCTTTGGGCAAGACCCTGCGGCAGGACTGTCCTGCTGAAGGGTCTTGGCCTGATAAGTTAACTGGAATTTTTCCATAGATGCTGCCTGGCCTGCTGAGTTCCTCCAGTATTTTGTGTGTGTTGCTTGAATTTCCAGCATCTGCAAATTTCCTCTTGTTTCCCCTGTTGAAACCCATTTCTCCAATAATGAGTCATGCTTTCTGTTCTCCTACTTGTTGACCCTAAGCAAACATGCCCTCATTTTATATGGTAATCCTGAGATTACTGCCTTCCATGTTCTGCTTTCTAAATCTGAATCAAGCCATTCATAAACTGTCCAGATAACCTCTTTGGTACACCCTATTATGATGTCAAGGTGGGCCATGATACCTGGATCTTTACCCTGCCTGTCCAAGTTCCTCTCCATTCCAGAGAAGCTGCGCTTAACACAGGCAACAGAGAGGCAACAGAACTATATTTAAACAGATTAATTGCAGGTATCTGACTAAAGAGTATGGGGGGAGGGAATAATTGATTGCTTTCAAAGAGCTGGCAGACATAAGATGGATCGAATAGCCTTTTCAATGCTGTTTTATTTGAACTTATTGTTTTGCTTGGGAACAGTAGCAACATTGAAGGCAATGTCTAAGATGATGAGATATTAAGTTACGCAAACATCAACAATACCACAGCAATATGAAAGAAGTTGTTCTCTCAGTACTGGCCAAAATGTATTGTTAACCTTACCGACTGCAAACATCTTATCTGGCAGTTCATTCATCCATTCATTTGTAGAATTTCGGTGTATAAAATTGGCCGCTGCGTTCACCTACATTACATCGGTGATTGCACATTGAAACGTATTTCATTGACTGTAAATCCCTCGGGCACAGCCCCAAACAAGATAAAGTATGTTATAAATACAAGATTTCTTTCTTTCTTGCTCTGCTTCATTCAGCTCAATCAGAATTGGCTCTCCAGATGCCATTTTCTGCCAAAAACCATTGGGTATTCATTCATTCAACACATCATTGCTCT
This sequence comes from Hemitrygon akajei, assembly GCF_048418815.1. Classification (NCBI taxonomy): domain Eukaryota; kingdom Metazoa; phylum Chordata; class Chondrichthyes; order Myliobatiformes; family Dasyatidae; genus Hemitrygon; species Hemitrygon akajei. Next base: position 175,213,596 of record NC_133129.1, read on the forward strand.
CTCTACTTCAGATGCCAACACATTAATCATAATGGGAGAAATAACCTCTCACCTTTGTCATTAATTGCATGCACAGAGAATACATCTGATTACCCTTGATACCAGGATGCCAAGCAATAGTAAATTGATGCTTTTATGAGATTACAAAGACCCAATCAGAGTTAAATCCAAAAAATAACTTTTACCAAGGTCACATCTTCTAATGATACAAGGACTATATCCTGTTGTGGAAGGGACAAAGCTGTGTATCAAGTTATAGTATCTTGCCAACCGTTAAGAAACTCATCTTTTTGTCCAAGTAAGGAAGCAGAAGATCATTTGATTCAAAATTGTTTATTGATATTCTTAAGCATGAGTGTAAAGGAGATTGAAATAATTATTAACACAAAAAATTCTGCAGATGCTGGAAATCCAAAGCAACACGCACAAAATTCTGGAGGAACTCAGCAGGTCAGGCAGCTTCGATGGAAATGAACAAATAGTTGATGCTCTGGGCCAATACCCTTCATCAGGACTGGAAAGGAAGGGGGAGGATGCTAGAATAAAAAGGTGAGTGGGAAGGGAAGGAAGATAGGGAAAGCCTGGAGGGTGGGAGAGGTAAAGGGTTGGAGAGGAAGGAACCTGATAGGTAAAGAGAGTGGACCATAGAAGAAAGGGAAGGAGGAACAGCACCAGGGGGAGGTGACAGGTAGGTGAGAAGAGGCAAGAGGCCAGAGTGGGGAACAGCAAAAGAGGGGAGGAGGAGGGAAAACTTTTTTTTAAACCAGAAGCAGAAATCAATATTCATGCCATGAGGTTGGAGACTACCCAGATGGAATACAAGGTATTGCTCCTGCACCCTGAAAGTGGCTTCATCATGGCACAAGAGAAGACTGCAGACTGACATGTCAGAATGGGAATGGGAATCAGAATTAAAATGTTTGGTCATTGGGAAGCTCTGCTTTTGGCTGATGGAATGGAGGTGCTTGACAAAATGGTCCCCTGATTTACAATGGGTCTCATCAATGCAGAGGAGGCTACCTGGGGAACACTAGATTATTGCTTAACCATGAAATGACAATTACTCTGGATCTGATGTATCTTAAAAAAACAATAAATATAAAAGCAATTCTATAAAAACAATGTGAGTGTATATAAAATTTATAAATAATTTAAAATAAATTATAAATAAATATAATAAATAATTTTTATTTATTGTGATACAGCGTGGAATTCCTTCTGGCCCTTTGAGTCCTGTCACCCAGCGGTCCCCCCCGTCTTAACCCTAGCCTAAATCACAGGACTATTTACAATGACCAATTAACCCATCAACCAGAAAGTCTTTGGACTGTGGGAGGAAACTGAAGCACCTGGAGGAAACCCACGTGGTCACAGGGAGAACGTACATACTCTCCTTACAGGCAGCAGTGGGAATCGAACCTGGGTCATCTGCACTCTAAAGCACAGTGCTAGCCCATAAACTGCCTATACATAAACTGATTGTATGTACATAAAGTGGGATAAACTATGTAGAAATTTTCCCCTCCCAACATACATCTTTATTGATCTTAAAAGTTTCGCTCCGCTAGCATAATTAGAAGGAGGGAGAATCAAGATTAGCGGAAATGCTGTGCCAGAAAATTATAGTTTGAACCCTGCTCCAGACAAATTTGAAAAATCTTCTTTAAGCAATATACACAAAGTACTGGAGGAACTCAACAGGTCAGACAGCATCTGCGGAGAGGAAAAACAGTCAATGATTTGAGTCAAGACTCTTCATTAAGATTGGAAATGAGGGTGAAGAAACCAGAATAAGGTTGTGTGGAGAACAAGAGGGGAAGGAGTACAAGTTGGCAATTAATAGGTGAAGCAGATAATGGAGAAAGTGGTTGGGTGGGGGAGGGGGATGAAGTATAAAGTATGAGGTAGGACCCTGGTCAGACCCCACTTGGAGTACTGTGCTCAGTTCTGGTCGCCTCACTACAGGAAGGATGTGGAAACCATAGAAAGGGTGCAGAGGAGATTTACAAGGATGTTGCCTGGATTGGGGAGCATGCCTTATTAGAATAGGTTGAGTGAACTCGTCCTTTTCTCCTTGGAGCAACGGAGGATGAGAGGTGACCTGATAGAGGTGCATAAGAATGATGAGAGGCATTGATTGTATGGATAGTCAGAGGCTTTTTTCCAGGGCTGAAATGGTTGCCACAAGAGGGCACAGGTTTAAGGTGCTGGGGAGTAGGTACAGAGGAGATGGCAGGGGTAAGTTTTTTATTCAGTGAGGGGTGAGTGCGTGGAATGGACTGCCAGCAACAGTGGTGGAGGCAGATATGATAGGATCTTTTAAGAGATAGGTACATGGAGCTCAGAAGAATAGAGGGCTATGGGTAACCCTAGTAATTTCTAAGGTAGGGACATGTTCGGCACAACTTTGTGGGCCGAAGGGCCTGTATTGTGCTATAGGTTTTCTATGTTTCTATAATGCTAGCAGATGATAGGTGGAATGCTAAAAGGAGGAAAGTGTTCGGAGAGGACAGTGTTTCACAGAAGAAAGGGAAGGAGAGACAGAAGGAGGTGAAGGGCACCTATCACCTACTTACTTCATTCCCTCCTCCCTCATCCACCCACCACATTCCCCTTCTTGTGCTTTTACCCATCACCTGCCAGGTCATGCCCCTTGCACTAGCCCACCTTCTTATTTCTGGCTTCTGCCCCCTTCCTTTCCAGTCTTGATGAAGAGTTGTGCCCCTCCATAGACGTTGCCTGACTTGGGGAGTTTCTCCACTATTTTGTGCATGTTGTTCTATGCTTACCTTTAGCTAGTCGGTCTATTACGGCCCGTTCCATTGTGTGCGATTGGATTGGACACCTTTATTAAAGGGAAACTACATTTGCTAAGTTTATTTTATTTAATAGTATTGCTTTAATTAATCTACAGTTTTAATAAAGAGATTAGTATTTTCCTAATAGTTAAGATTTCAGTTGGTTTTACTGCTTCTAATTGTCTCATCAGAGCAATCAAGTTCATATGGCATTTGATAGGGCCAACTGTCTGAAACTTATCAGAGCAATTTTAGTCCAGGACCCCCAGGTGTGACAACTTGAAATTGCCTTGTCACTTGCTGCCTGGTCTGTTTTAGGAGATTGGCCACAACAGTGATACATCTGGGACACTGGGAGCTGTGGGTGTGGCTATGGGATGAGTGCTGGGGGCATGGGGCACCTACACAAATCCAATGGGTCCATGACTTCAGGGCAGAATTGGCTTCCCAGTGATGTAAGTATATGTTGCAACTCACTGTCAGGGCTTGCAATCAACACCTGTTGCTGAGCTGAATTCTCAGAATCATACCCCAAAGTGAAAAAAGTTCTGTTGTTTGACATAGAACATAGAAATCCTACAGCATAATACAGGCCCATCGGCCCACAAAGTTGTGCCGAACACGTCCTTCCCTTTGAAATTACCTAGGCTTACCCGTAGCCCTCTATTTTTCTAAACTCCCCGTAGCCATTCAGGAGTCTCTTAAAAGACCCTATTGTATCTGCCTCCACCACCGTTGCCGGCAGCCCATTCCACGCACTCACCACTCTCTGAGTAAAATTCTTACCCCTGACATCTCCTCTGTACCTACTTCCAAGCACCTTAAAACTGTGCCCTTTCGTTCTAGCCATTTTAGCCCTGGGAAAAAGCCTCTGACAATCCACATGATCAGTGCCTCTCATTATCTTGTACACCTCTATCAGGTCACCTCTCATCCTCCGTCACTCCAAGGAGAAAAGGCCGTTTATAGTCAAATTGTGACTAATATTCTACCATCAGTGAGATACATTTTAAAACATTTGGACTCTTAACTGTATTCATATATTACCCCTTGAGGCTATATATACACAAGGAAAATTAATAAATATTAAGCTTCAAAACAAAATCTATGTAGGGAAGATAGTAATTTTATCTTTTGCCTTTTTTACAGTGCTTCTGTCTCCAAGATTACCTTCCTAACATCTTCCACATGCCTTCTGCCGTACCTAGCGTGAGTGGTTATCCTTTCCATTTCTCAATACTGAACCGAGCTGAGCATTGCAGGAGGCAAACACGTATGGAGAGCTGCTGAAAGTGCTTTGATCAATTTTCTCACCTTTGCACATGCATGGCACACAATTATCAGAATCAGAATCAGGTCTAATATCACCAGCATATGTTGTGAAATTTGTTAACTTTATGCAGGCAGTCCAATGAAGTACATGATAATACAGAGAAAAAATACTGAATTGCAGTAATTATATATGTCTATTAAATAGTTAACTTAAAATAAGTAGTGCAAAAAAACCCCCATAAATCAAAAAAGTAGTGAGGGAGTGTTCAAGAGTTCAATGTCCATTTAGAAATTGGACTGCAGAGGGGAAGAAGCTGTTCCTGAATGCTGAAAGTCTGCTTTCAGGCTTATGTCCTTCCTTCCCGACATTAACAGTGAGAAGAGGGTAAGTCCTGGGTGATGGGGCTCTTTGATAATGAATGCCATCTTTCTGAGACGCTGCTCCCTGAAAGTGTCTTGGATTTTACAGAGGCTTGTACCCATGATGGGGCTGACTAATTTTACAAGTTTCTGCAGCTTACTTGAATCTTATGCAGTAGCATCCCCCCACCCCCAACACCAGACGGTGATGCAGCCAGTCAGAATGCTCTCCATGGTACAATTGTACAAGTTTTTGAGTGTTTTACTTGACAAATCAAATCTCCTCAAACTCCCAAATGAAATATAGCTGCATCAATATGTTGCGTCACAATGTGATATTCCATTTTTTGAGCAGAAAGATTTAAGCATTGCCATTGAATGTTTGCAATTATTTTTGAATTTATTAATTTATTGAGATACGGCGTGGAACAGGTCCTTCTGGCCATACGAGCCACACTGCCCAATAATTCACCTATTTAACCCGAGCCTAATCACGGGGCAACTTACAATGACCAATTCATCTACTAACCCGTAGTGTAAAGTGTTGTGCTAACCACTACACAACCGTGCTGCCCAAATACTTAGGTGGGTATTGCTCTTGATGATACCAATCCGAGCATGAAGTACCAATGCTGAAACATTTCTGGGGACTTAGCCAATAGAGCCTCCAACTGTGCATCCTTACTGAACCCTACCTTCTGATTCAAATTCATTTACTTATCACATGTATAATCAAAACATGCAGAGAAATTCTCCAGTCTTACTTCAATCTTCTGAGCCAATCATTATCTATGAGAGGTGGAAAATCAGTTCTATTTGCTGATCACTGTGTCAAATTAAATATTTCATCTTAATGAAGTCTTCACTATGTTGCTGATCATTTCCCGTTCACCAAATTTTGTAAGTAAGGGACTTGGGTACAAATCCTTGCCATGACTAATTAATCTTTTGCTACTCAGCTATACTCCTGCTTTGATGTTAATCTGCTTCCCAGTAGTGTGAGAGCATTATGGGAATTAAGCAGGCCCTATGGCCTATCTGCTCCATGCTGACTTGGTCTTCTGCCTAGTCCCATCTACCTGCACATGGACCATATCCCTCTAAACACCCCCCCCCCATCCATTTATCTATACAAATTATTTCAAATATTACAATTGAATCCACAAAGAAACCTACAGCATAGTAAAGGCAACATTTCTGTGCAAACTTTATAATCTACTCTAAGATCAATCTAACCCTTCCTTCTTACATAGGTGCATGGATGGTAGAAAAATGGAGAGCTATCTAAGAGTTTCTTAAATGCTCCTAATGTATCTGCCACTATTACCAGCCCTGTCAGTTCATTTTACGCTATCAACACCCTCTGAGTGAAGAAGGTTCCTCTCAGATAGTCCTTAAATATTTCACCTTCCATCCTAAACCTATAACCTCTCGATCTGCTCTCATCCATTCTGAGGAGAAAAAGCCAGCAGAGGTTCATATCCTATCTCTATTCCTCATTGGGTATATTTAAGGCAGAGGTTAATAGGTCAGGGAATGAAGGGATACGAAAAGGCAGCAGATTGGGGCTGCGAGGGAAAATGGATCAGCCATGATAAAATGGTGGAGCAAATTTGATGGGCCAAAAGGCCTAATCTGCTCCTATATCTTATGATCATGATTTTGTATATCTCAACAAGATATCCCCTCATTTCCAGCGCTGCAGGGAATTAAGTCCTAACCTATAACTCAAATCCTCAAGTCCCAGCAACATCCTTGTTAAATTTTCTCTGCATTCTTTCAAGCTTAAGTACTTCTATTAGACAATAGACAATAGGTGCAGAAGTAGACCATTCGGCCCTTCAAGCCTGCACCGCCATTTTGAGATCATGGCTGATCAATTCCTATCAATACCCGGTTCCTGCCTTGTCCCCATATCCCTTGATTCCCCTATCCATAAGATACCTATCTAGCTCCTTCTTGAAAGCATCCAGAGAATTGGCCTCCACTACCTTCTGAGGCAGTGCATTCCAGACCCCCACAACTCTCTGGGAGAAGAAGTTTTTCCTTAACTCTGTCCTAAATGACCTACCCCTTAATCTCAAACCATGCCCTCTGGTACTGGACCCTAATTAGTGACATTAATACTATGTAAGACTAATCCATTGTTCAATACTACACAGATTTTCTTTCTGTACCTTCTTGCTGTGAAAATTCACATACAACTAGAATCACTTTGGTTCATTACCTTGGCTTCAGCTTTGCAAGCATAACTGCCAGGAAAAAAAAGGGCACTTGATACACGGTGTAGCTTTGAATTGACGTGTATGCGATGGACTGCTTCCATTGCATCCGTGGCAGCTACTTGTACCAATCTCAGCCAAGTTCTGTGGAATTTTATCCTTCCTTCCCTGCTTCAGACTGAATGATCAGCTTTTTTAAAAAAAAAATCACATGTACATCGAAACATAGTGAAATATGTCGAGTACGACAAATCAAAGCAGTAAGAGTTTTGCCAAGCAGCCAGCAATTGTTGCCACGCTTCCGGCACCAACACAGATTGCCCGTAAATGAAAATCTGTGCCTGCAGTAGGTCTAATCGTATGTCTTTGGAATCTGGGAGTAAAGAGGAGCATCCAGCGGATATTCATGCAGTCACAGGGAGGACATGCAAAATCTTTACCGGCAGCGGCTGGGATTGAACCTCAATCTTGCAGGCTGGCGCTGTAAAGCAATTGCGCCAACTCTCACACATTCGTACCACCCCATACCGTGTTCGTTATGACTATGAACTGATTACCTCACTATTTTGCTGTTTTTTAAAATATATTTCTTACTGTGACATATATTTTTAATGTATTGCACGGTACCGCTGCTGCAAAACATCAGGTCTCGTGACATGTGTCAGTAATAATAAATCTGATTCAGATTGAATTCTACTTCTGTTTCTTATTTCATGGAATTCTGTAGCTTCCTTTGTGGTTCAGGTTGAAATGATAAGTTTCTGGATCACCAAAACTGTCCCCTGGTTACGAGTCTCTGAGCAAGAGAATTGTTCTTTATTAGTACAGACACTTCTCAGGTTGTGTAAGGGTTAAAAGTACCGTTGGTAGCATAAAGTTATGACCTATCAGGTTCCTGAACCAGCGTGGAACACTTCACTCACCTCAACTCACAGAATCACTTTTAAGGACTCTCAAACTCATGTTCTCAGCATTATTTATTTACTTATTCTTTTTAAAAAAATGCACTTGTACTCTTTTGCACAGTGATGGTCTGTCAGTCTTTTTATGTATAGCTTTTCAGAAATTCTATTGTATTTCATTATTTTCCTGTAAATGTCTGCAAGAAAATGAATCCCGAAGTAGTATTTTGGGCCCAGGATAGCTCCTCTGAGTGACTGTCACCCAGGAGCTAAAGCTGCCGCTGAGGACCTCTCAGTGAGGACTGGTGTGTGTTCTCCACTTGGCTGAAGTCTACAGTCACCGGTCATCATCACCTAGTGCTCAGATCTGCTGATTCTGCTCTGCCTCAGATGAACAAAACCCTGTGATGTGGCTCAGGCATTAATGGCACCTGGAGGCAGCTGCTCTGGACACTACCAGCACAGACAGAAAGAAGATTACGTGGAGACCTTTAGGAAGTATTTACACGCCCAGCAAGCCTCCTTTATCCGAGAACCAGCTCACGTGTTCTCTGACTGAAAGTGGAGACGATTACTGTTCAAAGCCGGGCCTTCTATTCTTTCCCTGAGCATGGGGGTTCGCTTTAACATTATTTCAAATTGGATTTGATTCAAAGGAGGCTGGAAGGCTGGATTGTCAGTAGCAGTGTGATGTGCCATGGACTGGCTGTGAGACACCATCCCTTGAATTCATTTTCTACCTTCCTATTCCACCTCACTTTCCATTTACTTGGCTGCTGAATATTCCACAGTGATTCAGTTCCATCCCCTCCCTCACTACTATTCTGACTGGACTTCAAACCTCTCTTGGTCTCCAGCACCCAATATTGAGGAAACTGGAAAGCACAATGGTTAGGATATCACTAATACAGTGTCAGGGACCAAGGTTCATTCTGTCACTGTCTGTCCCCCTCCCCCCCCCCCCAGTGATCACATGGGATTCCTCTGGGTACTCCGGTTCCCCCCACCCCCCACCTTCTAAAGATGTATAGGTCAAATTGGACAGTGCAGGTTCACTGGGCCAGAAGGGCCTGTTACTGAGCTGTATCTTTAAATAATTTTTTTAAAAAAAGTTGCTTTCAGAGGGAGGAGATTGAAGGGCTTTGGGAATCAGGAGATCAGTGCCGGGGAAAAATGTATTTAAGTATTTGTATTTAAGGTAGAAGTTGATGAATTCTTGATTAGTCAGGGCATGAAGGGACATGGGGAGAAGGCAGGAGACCGGGGTAATGGTTCGGCCATGATAAAATGGCGCAACAGACTCAATGGGCCAAACGGCCAAATTCTGCTCCTATATTTTATGGACTTTACCTTTACTCATATACTCCAATATACTCCCCCCCCCAACAAACACCTTCAGCCAGAGTAATTTTTTCCACAAGTGATAACACAGTTGTACTGAATAAAAACAGTGCAACTAGACTGCGCATGACAAATCCCAGCATGAGCAAATCAGAGACACAAGATTGTACAAGTGTTGGAAATCTTGAGCAACACACAAAAACGCTGGAGGAACTCAGCAAGTCAGTGAGTATCCACTCAGGGAAACGGTCATTGTTTCGGACTGAGACTCTTCAGTCTTTACGTAGGGTTTTGAATCAATCCCTGGACAGATACTGCCTGACCTGATGAGTTTCTTAGGCAAATTCTTTTTTAAATTCTAGCATCTCCAGTCTCTTTTATCTCCAATGCAATTATAATGATGAGTGCAGGGTAGATACTGGACAGGAAGTTGGGAATGAGACTGCTCGAGAACTGGGCTGTCCATCTTTCACTTGAGGGAGCAAGGTAAAGACTACATTTCATAACTCAAGCAGAAAAAATAAATTACCTGCCAGCCAATGATTTCTGTTCTTGTGAAGAGACCTGTTTATTGTTGATGATATCCCTTTAGAAGTGTGTTCTTTCTCCCCAATGCATAAGAGGAGTAATCAGCAGTAGTCAAATTATTGGAGAGGATCTTAGATACAAAGCAACACACACAAAATGATAGAGGAACTCAGCAAGTTAGGCAGCATCTGTAGAAATAAATGAACATCCGACGTTTCGGGCCGAGCCCTTCTTCAGGACTAAGAAGGAAGGGAGAAGAATTAGAGACTAGATTTATGAGTATTTGGAGAAGCAGAGACTGATTAGGGATAGTCAACATGGTTTGTTCAGGGACATACCATACCTCATGAGCCTGAATGAACTCTTTGTAAATGTGACAAAGTATTCTGATGAAGATTGAGCAGTGCATGTGGTGTACCGTATATGGAGTTTAGTAAGATATTGATAAGGTTCTCCATGAATAGGCTCATTCAGAAAGATAAGAGGCACTGAGTGCACTGTTTTTGTGCACTTTATGCAGTCCAGTGTAGGTCTGTAGTCTAGTGTAGCTTTCTCTGTGTTGTTTTTATTACGTAGTTCAATCTAGTTTTTTTGTACTGTGTCATGTAAACCATGGTCCTGAAAAACGTTGTCTCATTTTTACTATGTACTGTACCAGCAGTTATGGTCGAAATGACAATAAAAATTGACTTGACTTGAAGAGGCATGGAATCCAGGAAAACTTGGGTCTGTGGATACAGAATTGGATTGCCCATAGACGGTAGAGGGTGCTAGTACAGGGAGACTATTCTGCCTGACTAATCACATTGTCACAACAGTGGTGGGGCCCATCACCAACAATGAAGAGGTGGCTTACAGACCATAAGAACATAAGGAATAGGAGCAGGAGTAGGCCATCCGGCCCATCGAGCCTGCCCCGCCATTCAATAAGATCATAGCTGATCTGTCCGCAAACTCAGCTCCATCTACCTGCCTTCTCTCCATAACCCTTAATTCCTTTGCAATGTAAAAACCTATCTAACTGTTTCTTAAATACATATACTTAGTGAGGAAGCGTCAACTGCTTCCCTGGGCAGAGAATTCCGCAGGTTCACCACTCCCTGGGAAAACTAGTTTCTCCTCATCTCTGTCCTAAATCTTCTGCCCTGAATCTTGAGGCAACGTTCCCTAGTTCTAGTCTCACCTACGAATGGAAACAACTTTCCTACTTCTATCTTATCTATCCCTTTTAAAATTTTGTATGTTTCTATAAGATCCCTTCTCATTCTTCTGAACTCCAGAGAGTACAGTCTCAGGCGACTCAATCTCTCCTCATAGGTCAACCCCTTCATCCCCGGAATCAACCTGGTGAACCTCCTCTGCACTGCCTCCAAAGCCAGTATGTCCTTCCTCAACTATGGAGACCAGAACTGCACACAGTACTCCAGGTGCGGCCTCACCAGTACCCTGTATAGTTTCAGCATGACCTCCCTGCTCTTGAATTCAATCCCTCTAGCAATGAAGGCCAACATTCCATTTGCCTTCTTAATAACATGTTGTACCTGCAAACCAACTTTTTGTGATTTATGCACAAGCACTCCCAAGTCCCTCTGCACAACAGCATGCTGCAATCTTTCACCATTTAAATAATAATCTGCTCTTCTATTATTCCTTCCAAAGTGGATGATCTCACATTTACCAACGCTGTATTCCATCTGCCAGACCTTGGCCCACTCACTTAACCTATCTATATCCCTCTGCAGACTCTCCACATCCTCTATACAATTTGCTTTTCCATTCTGTTTAGTGTCATCAGCAAATTTTGCTATGCTACACTCAGTCCCCTCTTCCAAAGCATCAATGTAAATGGTAAACAGCTGCGGGCCCAGCACCGACCCCTGCGGCACCCCACACACCACTGACTGCCAAACAGAGATATACCCATTTATACCAACTCTCTGCCTCCTATTGGTTAACCAATCGACTATTCATGCCAATACTCGTCCTCCGACTCCATGCATTCAACTTCAAGAAAACTTCCATAAGTCAAGACAAAAATGGGAAAGTGATTTGAATATTAAAATTGAAGAAACAAATTGGTCAAGACTATGTCTTGATAGTATGACAAATACAATAAATGTTCGGTTAAGGTTAGTGCAATATAACTTTCTACATCAATTATATATTACACCACAAAAAATAAATAAATTAAATCCAAGTTTATCTGATCAGTGTTTCCGATGTAACCAAGAAACTGGTACATTTTTACATTCTACATGGTCTTGTTCTAAAATTCAACCTTTTTGGACAAATTTAAGACTTTTACTGGAACAAATTACGGGAATACAACTTCCTCATAATCCAATATTATTTTTACTAGGTGATATTGAAGGGATAAAACCGAAACTCAAACTAAATAAATATCAGAAAGAATTCATAAAAATTGCACTGGCAGTAGCCAAAAAGGCTATTGCAGTTACTTGGAAATCAGATACATATTTAAGTATAGATTGTTGGAAGAAAGAAATCTATGGCTGTATTCCATTAGAAAAAATTACTTATAATTTAAGAGATAAATATGAAGCATTTTTGAAAATTTGGTGCCCTTATTTACAAAAGACAGGATTAAATATACAGGGCTCTGAAGATGAAACAATTGGTTACTTGGGGAAAGAAATAAATATATATACTAAAGTTATTAAGAACTCCATGGAGCATGTGGAGACCTTCCAACAACCAGGCACTCTTTCTTTCTTGTTTTTTCCTTCTTAATTTCTCTTTTTTTTATATAGGGAAGCTAGGGGGGAGGGGTTAAGGGGAGGGGGGAAGGGACATATACTTTTTTTTCCATACTTGTAATTACTTAAAAATGCAATTAAATAAAATTTAAAAAAAAGAAAACTTCACACCACTCACATACCTTTTTATATTGGCAGCACAGCAGCGCAAGCTCCAAGCAATTTCAAACACCTGGGAGTGCAAACGTCACACAACTTTCATAATCCCAAAACACATGCTATCTAATCAAGAAAGTTTACCAATCCGTCTACTATCCAAGGGGCTGAACAGAGCTGGACTATGCACATCAAAACACACCTCCTTCTATAGATGTTTGGCACAGCATTGTGGGCCGAAGGGCCTGTATTGTGCTGTAGGTTTTCCATGTTTCTATGTGCAGTAGAGGGCATCCTAACATGCTGTATCAGAGTATGGTATGAAAACAGCAGTGGGGCAGACAGGTGAGCTCGACAATGGGTAGTCAAAACTGCCCAACGCATTACCAGCACCAGTATACTCACCATCAAGGACATATATACAGAAGGGTGCCAGGAAAAGGCCACCAACATCATGACAGATCCTACCCAACCTGTTCATGGACTTTTTGTCCCACTCCCATCTGGGAGGAGGCTACATGACATGCATGCTCGGACCACCAACTCAAAACCAGTTACATTCCCCACGCAGTGCAAGTAGTCAACATATCCACCCATTAACACACCCCACCACCACCACTTTATCATTTCCTCTGAGACACTCCTGTGACTAGTGTCAGTTTATGGAGATGCAATGAAATGATACAAGGTATCTTATATTTATTGTCAAAGTGGTTGTTGTGATGCGTCTAGTGTGATAGGTAGTGTAGTGGGTAGTGCTTGTCTCTCTCAATTGCAGCTCCCACCACTGGCTAGCAGTCTTGTGAAAAGGAGAGCTAAATGTGTAAGTCTGTCCCTGCCAATACACAGCCTCTTCAACAGGTAGCCTCGTGTAGTGCCTCCTCACTGGCAACGCACAGAAACTGAACTCCTTTTAGACTCAGGCTGAACTACGGAGGATCGGGAGAATGTCTGCCCCCTGCACATATAACATGCAGGCCCACCAGTGTGTGGACACACCCTGGTGCTCGTAAACCAGATCCCCAACTATGGGTAAATAGCCCCAATGCCTTGTGGACAGTCTCAGGAGAGAAGAAGGCCATCAGATCTGGAGTATCAATTATTTTGTTCTCCTTTACACTTGTGTACTGGAAATGACAATAAACAATCTTGAGACTTAGAGATCAGTGACCAATGATGTTCCACGGGGATCTGTTCTGAATCCCTGCTCTTTGTGATTTTTATAAATGAGTTGGATGAGTAAATGGAAGGGTGGGTTGGTAAGTTTACAGATGACACAGAAGTTGGAGGAGATGTGGATAGAGTAGGAGGTAGTGGGAAGTTACAACTGGACACTGATGGGATGCAAAACTGGGCTGAGCAGATGGAGTTCAACAGAGACTAGTGTGAAGTGATTCATTTTGGAAGATTGAATTTAAAGACAGAATACAGGGTTAATGGCAGGATTCTTAGCAGTGTAGAGGAACAGAGAGATCTTGGGGAACATTTTCATAAATTCCTCAAAGCTGATGTGCAAGTTGATAGGGTTGTTAAGAAAGCCTATGGTTTGTTGGCCTTCATTAGTCACGGGATTGAGTACAAGATCCACAAAGTAATGTGACAGGTCTATAAAACTCTGGTTAGACCACACTGTTGTGTTCAGTTCTGGTCACCTCATTTTAGGAAGGATGCTTTAGAGAGGGGGCAGAGGAGATTTACCAGGATGCTGCCTGAATTAGAGATGACGTCTTTTGAGGATAAGTTCAGCAAGCTAAGAACAATGATAGGTGACCTGACAGAGGTGTACAAGATGATAAATGGCATAGATAGAGTGAACTGCCATTGTCTTTTTCCAAGAGTGAAAATGGTTAAGACAAGAGAGGACATAGTTTTAAAGTGATTGGAGGGAAATATAGTGGAATGTCAAAGGTCATTTATTTTTACATTGAGAATTCATTTAGGAACAGCTTCTTCCTCCCTGCCATATTTTTGAACAGACCTTGAACCCATGTACTGTACACTAGCTTATTTCTTGTTCTCTTTTTGGACTAACTTTTTTTTTAAAACAATTATTGTAACTGATAATGGTTTTTAAAAATCTTTTGCACTGTACTGCTGCCACAAAACAAGAGATTTCACAAAACAGCAATAATAAACCAGATTCGGATTCTAAAATTGCATGGAACACACTGTCAGGGGCGGTGGTACAGGCAGATGCATTTAAGAACCTCTTAGGCACATGAATGAAATAAAAAACTGAGGGCTTGAGGGAGAGAAGAGATAGATTGATCTTGGAGTAGATTCAAATGCCGGCATAACATTGTGGGCTGAAGGGCCTGCGCTGTACTGTTCTATGTCACGGCAGATTTGCAGCATCGCATCTTAGCAATGGCACAAAATGTAACCACCTGACAGTGACATTCACATTTGTAGTATAAATACTGCCTGCAGGAAACCAAAATTGCAGCCTCAGTTACCAAGGTAATAGATTAAATACAGTGATATTCCATGCCGTGGAGGTGAAAGTGAGTGAGGCAGTGGAAGGAAGGAACACTAAAATGCAGAGGGTGGATTTAAGCAGGTTGGCTGAAAGGCAAGTGTGTAGAAAATCCAAAGTTTGGAAACAGTGCTTGTGAGAAAACGCAAGATCCAATGTAGTCAGAGTAACACATACGAAATGCTGGAGGAATTCAGCAGGTCAGGCAGCATCTATGGAAAGGAATAAACATTCGCTGTTTCAGACTGGAAAGGGAAGCGGAAGAACCCAGAATAGAAGTGGGTGGGGAAGGGGAAGGAGGACAAGAAACTAGGTGAGGAGGAAGGTAGTTGGATTGGGAACGGGAGATGGAAGGATAGCCGGAAGAGATAAAGGACTGAAGGAGGAGGAATCTGATAGGAGGGAAGGAGGAGTGGAAATGAGGATTAAGGAAGTTAAGACACAAGTCAGAGTGGGGAATGGAAGAAAAGTGACACAGGAGAGATGAATTACTAGAAATTGATGTCCATACCATCTAATTGGAGGCTACCCAGTTCAGGAACGTAAGGAAAATAAGTGCTCAGAGGGACTTGGGGGAAGGGCAGATGGATGGTGGGTGGGGCAGACAGCAGAGGAGAGTATGAGGGGTCAGTGGGGGAGGAGTGGGGGCAGCCAGGAGGAGAGAGCGAGGGTGGGGCGGAGTGAGGAGAGAGCGAGGGTGGGGGCGGGGGGCAGAGTGAGGGATTTGCTTTTCCCAGAGATTAGTGAGTCTATGAAATTCTCCGCCCAGGAAAGCAGCAGGGTCTGCCCTATTAAGTAGACTTAAGACACAGTTAGATAGATTTTTGCATAGAACTGGAGGTAAGGGTTATGTGGAAAAGGCAGGTATGTGGAGCTGAGTCCACAGCTACATCAGCCACGACCTTACCAAATGAGCAGACTCGATGGGCCAGGTGGCCTACTCGGACTCTTATCTCTTATTATTCTTTGCTTCCTCAGGAAGACTGAAGTTGAAACTGCCGTGTGCAAACATCTACTATATTGTATCCTTAAGCATGATGTGTACTGCTGTGTGTGTCTGTGGCTGGTAGTTCTGAGCAGTGTAGTTGTTTCATGGAAAATCTATCTGAGGTAAACATCTCAGAATATAAACCGTTTCCAATTGCTGTCTTGGAAATAAAAGAGAAAAACTGCTGTCTACACATTCAGAACATTTTACGCCCTACACAAACATACTTCATAATGTCTTCAGTAATAGCAATGGAGTGTACATCAATAGTGTTTAACCAAGGAAATGGGTCTTTTAGATTCAATAAACAGCCTGCGGGTGGAACTCAGCAGTTTGAGTATTGTCTGTGGGAGGAGTGGAATTGCTGACATTTTGGGTCAAAACCCTGTAGCAGGACCAACCAACCTTTGTCATTTAGATTATCCCATCAGTGCAGTCTCTGAGTATTTCCTCCACCTACTCCCTCCCTACACACATTGACTCAGATTCTCCCTCTCCACAGGCAGGGCTCAGCCTACTGGGCACACATTACATAGCTTATCCTATCCTCGAATCTTCGCTTCCATATTCTCCATCAAACTTCCTTTAATTATCCATCATCATCAACTTGTTCACATAACA
The DNA here is from genome assembly GCF_048418815.1 of Hemitrygon akajei. Classification (NCBI taxonomy): domain Eukaryota; kingdom Metazoa; phylum Chordata; class Chondrichthyes; order Myliobatiformes; family Dasyatidae; genus Hemitrygon; species Hemitrygon akajei. Next base: position 175,229,977 of record NC_133129.1, read on the forward strand.
ACCCTGCTTCTCCCCCACCTTATCTGCCACTTAAAACTAACTTGTGTGTACACACACACACACACACACACACACACACACACACACACACACACACACACACACACACACACACACACACACACACACACACACACACACACACACACACACACACACACACGAGTTCTGACACCAGTTTTCACTTTGAAACATTACCTCTGTTTATCATTCCACAGTACGACTGAGGATTTCTAGCTTTTGCTGACCAAATTTCATTTCTCCACCTGCTGGCTGAAGAGTATTCAAACCTTCATTTCTCGGTTTACCTTTTCAATATTAACTTTATTTGTCACGTAGACATCAGAACATACGGTGAAATGCACTGTTTGGGTCAACAACCAAAACAGACTGAGGAAGCGCTGGAGGCAGCCTGCAATTGTCACCATGCTGCTGGCACCAACATGGCATACGATTGAGTCATAGAGTACCATAGTACCGAGACAGGCCCTCCAGTCCGTTCAGTCCATACTGAATTATTATTCTGTTTTATCTCAGCAACCTGCACCCTCCCAAATTTCTCTTAAATGTTGAAATTGAAGCCACATCCATCACTTCCACTGGCAATTCACATTACCCTCCGAGTGAAGAAGTTCCCCTTCAGTTTCCCCGTAAATGTTTCACCTTTAACCTATGATTTCTACTTCTTGTGTTACCCAAATTCAGTGGAAAAAGCCTGCTTGATTTTACCTTATCTGCATCTCTCAGTTTTGTATACCTCTTCCAAATTTCCCTTCAGCTCTAACGAACCCCAACAACTTGCAACTAACCCAAACCTGTATGTCTTTGGACTGTGGAAGAAAACTGGAGCACCCAAGGAAACCCTTGCAGTCACAGGGGTACAGACCCCTGACAGACAGTGGTTGGAATTGAACTCCCAGTCACCGTAAACTGTTACCATAACTGCTGTGTTACAGTACCACCCTTACCAGACACAAACTGACAAAACCAATGTGCAAAAGCAGACAAATTGTGCAAATAAAAATAAATAATACTGAGAACTTGAGTTGTAGAGTCTTTGAAAGTGAGTCCAGAGGTTGTGAAATCAGTTCAGAGTTGGTTCAGGGCCTGATGCTCGCAGTGTAATAACAGTTTCTGAACCTGGTGGTGTGGGAGTTTCCTAAGTTTTGTGTACCTTCTGCTCAATGATCGTAACAAGAAGAGAGAACGGCCTGGATTGTAGGGGTCCTCGATGATGGATGCTGATTTCTTCTGGCAGTGCTTCTTGTAACTGTGCTCAGTAAAGGGCTTTTCGTGCAATGGACTCAGTATTCACAACTTAGTCAGAAGTGAGACAGAATCTGCATGGAGAAGTGCAGCTCTAACTGTGCAAATTGCATATGGCTTCATGGTTCTATGATTACAGCCTTCACCATGCTGGTCTACAAAAGCTATTTGGTATGGGGTGTGTTTGGTGGTCTTGCCAGTGACTTTTGCATCCATTGAATAGATGAACAATTTGCTTCAGATCCACGATTGTACCTCCACCTCCCACTGGGCATTTCAAACTGGAACCAACCCGTGTACACTATATTCTTCCACTGACAGGAACGTGTGAATTTTCATGGTACAGGTCCATCCAAACTAAAGTACAGACTTGCTTTCAGCATTCTGGCTGCACAGAATTCAATTTCTTCTCCTCAGTTGCCCAGGTCTGGAGTTTTGTGGTGACTGATGGGTTTTCTGTTCCTTTGAGGGTCACATCAAGAAAGAAGACTTTTCAGGGCCCTGATAAAAGGACTCAGCTTGAAATATCGACTCTTTATTCTGTTCAATTGATGCTGCCTGACTGCTGAGTTCCTCCAGCATTTTGTTTGTGTTTCTCTGCAGATTCCTTGTCTAAATGCAGAGGTGATATTTCTCTTGATGCATGTGTTTTGAACCAGAGATTACCATCTCAAAGTAGGAGGAGAAAGAACTCATCAAGTGAGTGCTCCATCTCCCCCAAGGCTTGTGTAGACTCAGTTAATGTCTATCCATGGAAACAATCAGTGTAGAGTCATTGAATTAACAGCACAGAGATAGGACCTTCAACCCACAACATCCATGGCAATCTTTTTGCCACTTTACACCAATCCCATTTGCCTATATTAAATCTACACTCTTCTGTGGTTGGCCTTTTCAAATCTGTGTACCCACAAACAGTATTAATTGCATGTTTCTTCAGAGGGTGCAGTGAGTGTAGAAGAGCCGCCAGCAGACATGGCCGATGGAGGCGCAATTGCAACTTTTAAGAGAAGTTTGGTTAGGTGCATGGGAGGGATTTGGAGGGTTACAATCTGGGTCCAGGTAGACAGGATTAGGTAGAAGATTAGGTCAGCATGGACTAGATGGGCCAAAGAGCCTGCTTCCATGCAGTAGTATTCTATGATTTCATCAGCTCCTCTGGCAACATGGTCAAGACTTCAGCTGCTGTGTAAGAAAACCTATCCCATAGATCATCTTCAAAATTCCTTCGTCTCATGTTAAGCATATGCCCCCATGTTTTTGATACCCATGTCACGGGAAAAAAAATTCACCCGAAGATAAAATCTACCTTATCCATGCATCACTCTTTTTCCCCCTGGTGGTGATATGAAAAACAAGAGGATCATAAGCAGACAAGATTCCACAGATGCTGGCGATCCGGAGGCCGGCCAGACACACAGACACAGACACAGTCACACACAGACACACACAGTGCTGGAGGAACTCAGCAGGTCAGGCAGCATCTATGGAGAGGAATAATAAGTCGATGCTTGGCCCAAAACATTGACTGCTTATTCCTTTCCAGTGATGCTGCCTGACCTGCTGAGTCCCTCCAGCATTTTGTATGATAAACAAGAGGACATATTTTTAAGGTGAGCGATAAGAGATTTCAAATATTATTTTAGGGTTTTTTTTAAGAGAGTGGCCGACATCTTGAATAGGAGGTAGTGGGATCCGAATTACTATGAAGCATTTAAACAGGCTTAAATAAGCAAGGTATGAAAGGATGCAGTCCTAATGCAAACAAATGGGATTGGTGTAGATAAGCAGAAAGGAAGTCGGCAGATGATGTGTAGAAGGGTTGTTTCTATGCTCTACAAAGCCTTCTCTGCATCAAGGCTGGTCAACCCATTTTCTGCCAATGGTTGGCCTACAAAGAGTTGCCAATTCTTGTATTAGACAGTGCACAGCACAGTCCAAATCCTTTGTCATTCTTTCCATCCCTTTCTGCTTCTTAAGTCGAAATCCAGTGCCCTAGTTTAAAGACATGGATACATGGAAATGGAATTGTTTTATTATTATCACATGTACCAGGATTGTGAAAATTTTTTCTTATATAGCATTCATAAAGATCAGATCATTACACAGTGCATTGAGGTAGAACAAGGTAAACCAATAACAGAATTGGGCACAAGATTGGGGCTGAGAGGAAAAAATGGATCAGCCATGATAAAATGGTGGAGCAGACTTGATTGGCCAAATGGCCTAATTCTGCTGCTATACCCTATGGTCCTATGGAATGTAAAATAAAATGTAAAAGTTACAGAGAAACTGCAGTGCAGGTAAACAATAAAGTTAAAGATCATAATAAGGTAGGTTGTGAGGTCAAGTGTCCAATCTATTGTACTCATCATCATTAATATGTGCTGTGTCATATGACATAGACAATTATGGTCTTGTTCTTCGCAAATTTCTCTATCAAAGTGGTTTGCCTTTGCCTTCTTCTGGGCAGTATCCTTACATGTTGGGTGACCCCAGCCATTATCAAGACTCTTCAGAGATTGTCTGCCTGGCATCAGTGATCGCATAACTAGGACTTGTGATATGCACCAGCAGCTCATATGACCATCCACCACCTGTTCCCATGGCTTCACAAGACCTTGATTAGGGGGGCTAAGCAGGTGCTACACTTTGCCCAAGGGTGACCTGCAGGCTAGCTGAAGGAACAATTGCCATCCCTACTAGGGATTTATCATACTCGCAATCTTTTTAATTTTTTTAAACTTGTCAGAGATAAGCTTTATTTTATTTCTTTTTTTTTTACACACAGAGTGGTAGGTGTATGGGACACACTGCTGGGGGCAGTGGTAGAGGCAGATACATTAAGGATATTTAACAGTCTCAAAGCTAGGCACATGGACTAAAAATATAGGACTATATGGGAGAAGTTTACATTGATCTTAGAGTGGGTTAAAAGGTCAGCACAACATCAGAGACCAAAGGCCTGTGTTGTGTTAGGGAACATAGAACATTACAACACGCACAACACGCTGGAGGAACTCAGCAAGTCGGGCAGCATCCGTGGAAACGAACAGTCAACGTTTTGGGCCGAGACCCTTCATCAGGACCAAAACGTTGACTGTTCGTTTCCACGGATGCTGCCCGACCTGCTGAGTTCCTCCAGGGTATGGTGTGTGTTGCTTTGACCCCAGCATCTGCAGAGTATTTAGTGTTTATAGAACATTCCAACACAGGCCTTTGGCCCATGATGTTGTGCTGAATGTTCTCTTCTATAACTGCAGTGAAGGAGCTGCCTTTAAGTTTGCTCAGAAGATAGAAAATCTTTTAGGCTTTTGCATCTTCTGCCTGCTGGAAGCGGGAGGAGATAGAGTGTCCAGGAGACTTTCACTGAACTGCTTTACTCTGGAAGCTGCCAGCCTATTATGATGGAAAGAAGGGAGAATGATAATACAATGACATATATACCTCCTCACTGAGGCAGGCCTTGCAATATTACTCATAGCAAGCAGCACAAGCAGGAGTTAGTCAGCATCACTTCTTGTTGAAATGTGCGACAGAACCGTGACAAACTCGCACAAGCACTAGAACTTCACAGGCGCTGGAATGCTAACAAGGTAGCAGATAGATTGGAAACAATTATCTGGCTGACATTGCTTGGAAGCAGGGCATTGACACTAAGCAGAAGTAAAATATAACCATTAGCTAAGCTTCATATTCTAAAATTTGTCATCTTTATTTTCCCTTCATAAACAATTTAAGATTGATGATTAAAACAAAAGAGTTGTTTATGCTTTGGGGACCAGAAGGCAAGTCTGTGTCCAGATATCACACTCACAGTCCCTGCAGCAGCATCTGGAGCAGGGGTTCACAACTTGGGGTCTACAGACCCCTTGCTTAATGGTGTTGGTCCATGGCATAAAAAAGGGTGGGAACCACTGATCTAGAGTTCAAAGTTCACAGTAAATTATCAAAGTACATATATGTCACCATGTACTACCTGAGATTCATTTTCTTTCAGGCATTCACATTGAGGAGTATAAAAAGTGCAAAAAAATACTTAAGAAAGAAATCAGAAGGGCAAAAAGAAGACATGAGGTTGCTTTGGCAGACAAGGTGAAGGATTATCGTTCTCCCTTCTTTCCATCATAATAGGCTGGCTTCTACAGGTATATTAAGAGTAAAAGGATTGTGAGGGATAAAATTGGTCCTCTTGAAGATTAGAATGGTCGGCTATGATTGGAAACAAAAGAAGTGGGGGAGATCTTTAATGTTTTTTTTTGCGTCTGTATTTACTAAGGAAATTGGCATAGTGTCAATGGAAATAAGGCAAACAAGTAGTGAGGTCATGGAACCTATACAGATTGAAGAGAAGGAGGTGCTTGCCATCTTGAGGCAAATCAGAGTAGATAAATCCCCAGGACCTGATGGTATTTCCTCGGACCTTGCAGGAGACTAGCGTTGAAATTGCAGGGGCCCTGGCAGATATAGTTAAAATGTCGGTATCTACGGGTGAGGTGCCGGAGGATTGGCGGATAGCTCATGTTGCTCCGTTGTTTAAAAAAGGCTCTAAAAGTAATCCGGGAAATTATAGGCCAGTAAGTTTGACATTGATAGTAGGTAAATTATTGGAAGGAGTACTAAGAGATAAGATCTACAAGTATTTGGATAGACAGGGACTTATTAGGGAGAGTCAACATGGCTTTGTGCATGGTAGGTCATGTTTAACAAATCTATTAGAGATTTTCGAGGAGGTTACCAGAAAAGTGGATGAAGGGAAGGCAATGGATGTTGTCTACATGGACTTCAGTAAGGCCTTTGACAAGGTCCCGCATGGGAGGTTAGTTAGGAAGATTCAGTCACTAGGTATACATGCTAGGTATAAATTGGGTTAGACATTGGCTCAATGGCAGAAGCCAGAGAGTGGTAGTGGAGGATTGCTTCTTTGAGTGGAGGCCTGTGACTCATGGTGCGCCACAGGGATCAGTGCTGGGTCCATTGTTATTTGTCATCTATATCAATGATCTGGATGATAATGTGGTAAATTGGATCAATAAATTTGCTAATGATACAAAGATTGGAGGTGTAGTGGACAGTGAGGAAGGTTTTCAAAGCTTGCAGAGGGATTTGGACCAGCTGGAAAAATGGGCTGAAAAATGGCAGATGGAGTTTAATACAGACAAGTGTGAGGTATTGCACTTTGGAAGGACAAACCAAGGCAGAACATACAAGATAAATGGTAGGACACTGAGGAGTGCAGTAGAACAGAGGGATCTGGGAATACAGATACAAAATTCCCTAAAAGTAGTGTCACAGGTAGATAGGGTTGTAAAGTGAGCTTTTGGTACATTGGCCTTTATAAATCAAAGTATTGAGTATAAGAGTTGGAATGTTATGGTGAGGTTACATAAGGCATTGGAGAGGCCGAATTTGGAGTATTGTGTGCAGTTTTGGACACCAAATTACAGGAAGGATATTAATAAGGTTGAAAGAGTGCAGAGAAGGTTTACAAGGATGTTGCCGGGACTTGAGAAACTGAATTACAGAGAAAGTTTGAATTGGTCAGGACGTTATTCCCTGGAGCGTAGAAGAAGGAGGGGAGATTTGATAGAGGTGTATAAAATTATGATGGGTATAGATAGAGTGAATGCAAGCAGGCTTTTTCCACTGAGGCTAGGGGAGAAAAAAAAAAACAGAGGACATGGGTTAAGGGTGAAGGGGGGAAAGTTTAAAGGGAACATTACGGGGGGGGGCTTCTTCACACAGAGTGGTGGGAATCTGGAATGAGCTGCCTGAAGTGGTAAATGCAGGCTCACTTTTAACATTTAAGAAAAACTTGGATAGGTACATGGATGAGAGGGGTTTGGAGGGATATGGTCCAGGTGCAGGTCAGTGGGACTAGGCAGAAAAATGGTTCGGCACAGCCAAGAAGGGCCAAAAGCCCTGTTTCTGTGCTGTATTGTTCTATAGTTCCAGACAAAATAACAATAGAATCAATGAAAAACGACACACAAGGCTGACAAACAGCTAAATTATATGGGGGCAGGAGTTGTAGATTCCTTGAAAGTGAGTCCAAAGGTTATGAAGTTAGTTCAGTGTTGAGATGGGTGAAGTTATCCACACTGGTTCAGGAGCTTAATGGTTGTAGGTTCAATTGTGGATGCATGTATTCCAAGTCTAACCGTTTGCCCTTGGGTATTTCACTCCAAATGGGAAGTGCATGGACTTCAACCATAGATGTTACTTGGCCTGCTGAGTTCCTCCAACATTTTGCGTGTGTTTCTCAATAGTTACTGCATCTGCAGAAGTTTGTGTTTATAGTCAATCACAGAGCCTCTTTCCCCTCCATGAAACCTGATCTTAGACAGTGAACCATTTTGCTTGCTGTGACGTTCCAGTGAACTTAGAGAATGCTTTGATGACATATATTTAGGCCACTGTATTTTCATGAGGTTGAACTCAAAGATTGCAACCATTGCATGTGAGAAGGTGAATACTACCCAGTATTGAGCAAACACACACACACACACACACACTCACTTTCTGAGATACTCAAACCACCCTCTCTGGCACCAATATTCATTCCACTGACAAAGTCACTTAGATCACATTTCTTTCCAATTCTGAAGTCTGGTCTGAACAATAACGGAACCTCTTGATCATGTGGTTGCTTTTATGCATTAAACAGCAGGTGCACAGATGTACCTCATAAAGTTACCATTGAGTATATTGGATAAAAGCAAAATGCCAGAAAAGCCACTTTCTGCTCCATTCATCCACTGGCAGAGTCTTTAATAGGACCAGTCAAATTTCAATAAATAAAAATAATTCTGGCGTACGTGAACAATCACCTTCAACCAATCATCTCGAAAGAGCATAAGAAAGCCTGTTAAGCAAGTTCCCTGGAGGGCATGCATCACAGAGGCCTCTTTGGCAAATATCTGTCAGTGCTTCTTTTATCTTCTTGTTTAAAGTACTAATTATTATGCTTTTATCAAAGTATTCAAGAATTTTTTTAAATCAACAGACTGCCTAGGTCATGGAAATTGCTTCTCATCTCTGTTCTAAAGGGACGTTCTTGTATTCTGAGGCTGTACCCTCTGGTACTAGACTCCCTCTACTATCTCTAGATCTTTTGATATTCGGTAGGTTTCAGCAAGGTCCCCCCCACCCCCATTCCTCTAAACTTATGAGTACAGGCCAAGAGACATCAAATATTCCTTGTGTGCTAACCCGTTCATTCTCAGGATTATTGTCATAAACCTCTCCAATGCCAGCACATGCTTTCTTAGATATAGGGTCCAAAACTTGTCACACAGTACTCAAAATATGCTCTGACCAATGCCTCACAGAGACTCAGCATTACATCCTTAGCTGGTAGAGTGGCTGCTTGCATTGGGGTACCTTCCTTTAGGGGCTGGCTGCTGACCTCACAGATCGACAGAGTATCGTGTGCTGAAAATGACACAGCGATGTTTCACAGGGAAACTGAGAAGTGCTGTATGGGGAACTCCTCAATTAACAATCATCTTTTTTTTAAATGAGATGTCTATAAATAGCAATTAGGATGTCACAAATAAGAAACCAATTTCTAGGCCAGGAGCATTATACAAAGCAATGTACTCAAACTGAATGAATCACAAATTCTAAGACAAAACCAAATGTTGAAGAAGTTTGACAGCATATATTCAACTCAAGTTGTGTTCCCACAAAGAGATACATATATTAATGTTCTAATGGTACTGTCAAGGTGAGGATGGCTGGGCATCTTAATATTCTGAAACTTTGTGACTCATTCAGCCCCACTGCACACACTTATTGAGTTAGCAAAAAAAATAAAATCTCAAGGTTATCTCCACCTCATCATTAAATACTAAACGGTTGATATATACTCACCGGTAGAGGAAATTGAACCCAGTGTGATCTGCTGCTGCTGTAGCCTATCCACTTCAAGGTTTGATGCACTTTGCATTCAGATTTGCTCTTCCGCCTGCCACTGTTGTAAAGCGTGTTTATCTGAATTGCTGTCCACTGTAAGTCAGCTTGATCCAGTCTGGCCATTCTCCTCTCTGACCTCTCTCAATAACAAGGTGCTTTTGCCCACAGAACTGCCACTTACTGGATGTTCTTTTTTTGTTCCTCACACTCTTCTCTCTAAACTCTACAGACTATTGTGCAGGAAAAGTCCAGGAGATCAGCAGTTTCTGAGATACTCAAACCACCCCTCTGGCACCAACAAGCATTCCATGGTCAAAGTCACATGGATCACCTTTCTTCTCCACTCTAATGTTTGGTCTGAACAACAAATGAACCCTTTGACCGTATCTGTATGATTTTATGCATCAACTTGCTGCCTCATGATTGACTGATTAGATATTTGCATTAACGTACAGGTATACCTAATGAAGTGGCCATTGTATATATACGGGAAGTGTGCAAACTTTCATTTTTGAAAGAACCTGCACCTGACATCCATGAAAGTTTCAAAAGAGAATGGAACCAGCTGGTGTGCACAGTAACATAACACTACTACATCATCAGCAACCCAGGTTCAGTTCTGCTGCTGCCTACAAGGCGTTTCTATATTCTCCCCGTGGGTTTCCTCTGACTGCTCCAGTTTCCCCCAACATTCCAAAGATGTACGGGTCACACAGATGTAATTGAATGGTGTGGGCCCATTGGACCAGAAGGGCCTGTTACCATGCTGTACCTGTAAATAAAAATAAAAGCACCTTATTCTGTTGTGGAGCAGACTCGATGGGCCAAGTGGCCTAAATCTGTTCCCATGTCTGAAGGTCTTATTTTAGTTAGCTGGTGAATAACCATATCTACTGTTTGTTTATCTATGGTATTTTGTATTTCTTTAAGGTGGTATATGGTAACGTATATGTACTTTGATAATAAATTTACTTTGAATTTGAATTTTAATCATTGGTATCCACATTGAAAAATTTCCATCTTACTGGAATTGCCTATATTTCTAAATATGGTCTTTACATGAAATGATTTTTGAGGCTAGGTTCATGATGTTCCAAGACTCTTGTTGTCCCCCCCCCCCCCCCTCTACCTCAGTCTCCTGAGCATTCCTCCCCTCAATTCCAAGACTCTGCCTCTGGTAACTTCGGCCAGCTGCCAAGAGTTAGTCTGACAATGAAACTTCCTGTCAGCCAGCCATGGATGGCTGATAACTCCATCTGGAGAGGGAGGAAATCCTGCTTCATTGCCGTGTTACCTGTGACTTGGTTAATAGTACATACTTTGGCTTTAAATCCAGTGCAGAGAATTGAATATGAGCCACACCAGACCCAGAGAGTGCTGTACTGTCAGTTGCACTGTCCTTCAGATAAGATGTTTATTGATGGCCCAATTAGTTCCCTCTAGGTAAGAGGTCCATTTAAGGCATGGGACACTTACTTATTATTATTAATTTATTTAGAGATCTCTGGTTGCTGTTTTGATTGGGGCGAACTGGCGTCCTGGCCTACAGATAGCAGTTCTGGATTGAACTGAAATGAGTATGTTTGGACTGTTGTGATGTCTTCGTAATTTGGCGTTTTGTATTGTGGTTTTCGTTTTATTTTGTCATTTGTGTGATTTGTTCTTTTTTCTTTGCGCGTTGGGGTTTGATGTTTTTCTTTAAATAGATTCCGTGGTTTTCGTGGCCGTCTGTGGGAAGACAAATCTCAGAGTTGTATACTGCATGGTAGCATAGTGGTTAGTGAATTGCTTTACAGTGCCCACAATCACTGATCGCATTTCAATTCCAGTTGCTGCTCGTAAGGTGATGCATGGGTTTCCTCTGTAGGCTCAAGTTCCCTCCCGGAAAGTATGAAATGAATTTCAGAGTAGTATATGGTAATATATACAGTACTGTGCAAAAGTCTTAGGCACGTATATATACATAGATAGGGTGCCCAAGACTTTTGCATAGAACTGTAATAATTTTATACATTGCACTGTACTGCTGCTGACAAAAAAAAATTCAGTGAGTGACAATAAACCTGATTCTGATATGGACCTCTATTGTGGAGTGAGAGTGAGAAGGAGACATAGTTGGAAAAAGGGGAAAGGAGAGAGGGGAGGGAATGGGAAATACCAGGCAGACATCAAGTAATGATCGATAAACCAATTGTTTGTAATGAAATGATCTTGCTTTGTGTCTCAGGGCTGGGTAGTGTCTGCACCCGTGCTACCCTGGCACCCCTTCTCTGCCAGCTGTCCCACAGCCCTCCTCTGGCACACCACCCTCACCATTCCCAACATTCTTTGCTCCCGCCAGATTTACAAACATGCTCTTGGCTCCTTGTTGACAAATACAGTATTGTGCGAAAGACTTAGCAGTCTAGTTGTATATATATATATATAGGTACCCGAGACTGTTGTGCAGTACTGTATATATTTTGACAATAAAGTTACTTTGAACTTAGAACATTCCAAAGGCGTTTGGTTAGGGTTAGTGAATTGTGGGCATGCTACATTGACAGGAAGTGTGCCAACACCTGCGGGCTTCCCCCAGCACAATCCTCGCTAATTTGATTTACTGTATGTTTGGGTGTAGTTTGACAAATAAAGCTATTCTTTATCTGCTACATTACTTAATTTACACTGAATACTTCAATAGTACAGTCAATTGGCAGAAAACCCACTAGAGTTTCCTGAAAATGATGTGAAAAGTGCTAAAAAAAAATCAAAGTCTTAACTTCTGTCAGTGATCATCTACTTTGTGCTTTCCATCTGCAGTACAGGATATTGGTGAGACTCAACATAGTTTGGGAGAGTGCTTCATCGAGCACCTGTGCTCAATCTGCCTCAAAAGGTGGGATTTCCTGGCGGCCACCCATTTCATTTCTACTTCCCATTCCGACATGTCAGTCCACGGCCGCCTCTACTGCCACGATAAAAGGCCACACTCAGGTTGGGGGTGCAACACCTTATAATCCGTCTGGGTACCCTCCAACCTGATGGCATGAATATTGATTTCTCAAACTTCTGGTAATTACCTCCTCCCTTCTCCATTCCCTCTCTCACCTCATCTCCTTGCTCGCCCATCAGCTCCTTCTGGTGCCCCTCCCCTTCCCTTTCTTGCATTGTCTTCTGTCCTCTCCCATCATATTCCCTCTTCTCCAGCCCTCATCTCTTCCACTAATCACCCCCTTCCTCTCTCCTGGTTCCACCTATCTCCTGCCACCTTGTACTACTTCCTGCCCTCCCCCCATCTTCTTAGTCTGACTTCTTTTTCCCTTTCCTTTCCAGTCCTGAAGAAGGATCGCGGGCTGAAACATTGCCACTTTACTCATTTCCATAGACGTTGCCTGACCTGCTGAGTTCCTCCAGCATTTTGTGTGTGTTACTTTTGGACTCCAGCATCTGCATATTCTCTTGTGCTTGTGCAGGACAGGATGTTAGAAATAAAGTGATGAAACCACTTCATCAGGACAAACACCGCTCAGGTACCGTTTCTTTAACTAGATATTTTAATATTCCCGTCATTAGCAAGAAGAGGGAATAAAGATGACACAATTTGAATTGTGTGTCGGCCGCTCATTTCTCAACCATGAGTCAGACATGAGTTGAAGCCCCATTCTGAGAACCTAAGGAATGATTAAAGCCGACCTTTCGACATGAGAGAGTGATGCACAGAGTGAGGCAATACCTGTCTGTTCTGTTGAGTAAAACAAATGACAGATACTAGTCAACACCCAGGTGGTGGCACTGAAACTTCCATATATGCAGAGAAATGCTGGATCCCATGCACAGTTTATCCCATTCCCATCGGGGAGGAGGCTACGTAGCATTCACGCAAGGACCACCAGACTCAAAAGTAGTTACTTTCCTCAAGGCTGATCAACATTTCTACCTACTAACTCACCCCTCCAGACCCCTACCACCACCACTACCACTTCTATTATTTTCTTTCAGTTACCTACAGATACTCCTGTGCATAGTGTTATCGACATGCAGTCATGTATAAGTTTATGTATTTATACTTACTGCACTTTTTAAATTGTTGTGTTCTTTATATTATTGTATTTTCTTTATGCTGTATTGAATCTGCAAAAACAATTATTAAACAATCTTGAATCTTCAATCTAACCTCCAGGGGAGGTTACTATCCTGTCCCTGTGTCAGAGGCAGACAGAGGTGTTATCTTCCAGGTGAGATGGGAAGCCACAGCTTCAGAATAGAGGAACAGTACAAGACATAAAAGGCTGCAAGTTACATTAAGAGATATATTTTAAAAAAGTCTGCAGTGGAAACAAAGAGACTAAAGAAATTCATCATCTCTGTTCTAAAGAGACATCCATTCTGTTTCTAGGTTCTCCCACTAATTGAAATATTTTCTCAATGTCCACTCTGTCTAAGCCTTTCACTATTCAATGGGTTATAATGAGATTTCCCCACCCCCAATCTTCTAAACTGGAGAGCCAGCAAATTCTCTGCATATGTTAACCCTTTCATTCCCAGGATCATATTTTTTTTTCTGAACAACTTCTGGGCCTTCTCTAATGCCAGCACATCCAATCTTAGATGCAGGACCCAAAACTGCATATAATACCCCAATAGAACATGGAACAGTACCACACTGGCTCTGGCTCTTCAGCCCACGATGTGTGTGCTGACCACAATGCCAAATTAAACATAAACTATATTATCCCTGTCTATTGTCCCTCCATTCCTGCATGTCCATGTACCTGTCTCGATGACTCATAAACACCACTAGCATGCCTGAAAACGGGCTCCTGTTTCCTATAAGATTCCTACAGCGTGATACGGAACTTTGCATGTCTGGTGGTACTAGATAGCTAAACACACCACACGTGATGCCATTCAACAAGCTAAAGTGAAAATCTCCTGGAACCAAGTTTTAGTTTTTAAATAGGCTTGAAAGAACAGATGGCATACACATGGCTGGTAATATTGCAGGAACAGTAAGGAGTACAAGGTATGGATTGCCCTCTTCCCACTGCTCTTTGACACAATCACAGATCAAGCATGAGGACCTTTATAACATTGACTAACAGTGGATTTAATTTGGCTTCCTTGACCCTGATCAACAGAAAAGGCATTCACGTCAAAGTGAAAACAGATCTCTACAAAGTGATCTATATTAATTACAAATTTTAAAAAATTACATAAGTATTCACCCCCTTCAAGTCAGTATTTAGTAGATGCACCTTTGGCAGCAACTACAGCCTTGAGTCTGTATGGATAGGTCTCTATCAGCTTTGCACATCTGGACACGGTAATCTTTTCCCCATTCTTCTTTACAAAACTGCTCAAGCTCTGTCAGATTGCATGGGGATCATGAGGGAATAGCCCATTTCAAGTCCAGCCACACATTCTCAATTGGATTGAGGTCTGGACTCTGACTTGGCCATTCGAGGACATTTACTTTGTTGTTTTTAAGCCGTTCCTGTGTAGTTTTGGTTCATTGTCTTGTTGGAAGACAAGTCTTCTCCCAAGTCACAATTTTCTTGCAGACTGCATCGGGATTTCCCCGAATTTTCCTGCATTCATTTTACCCTCTGCCTTCACTGGCCTTCAAGGGCCTGCTGGCTGAAACATCCCCACAGTATTATGCAACCACCACCATGTTTCACGATAGGATGGTGTGTTTTTGATGATGTGTGGTGTTCAGCTTACGCCAAACATAATGTTTAGTCTGATGGCCAAAAAGCTCAATTTTGGTTTCATCAGACCGTAGAACCTTCTTCCAGCTGACTTCAGAGTCTCCCACATGCCTTCTGGCAAACTCTAGCCAAGATTTTATTTGAGATTTTTTTCACCAACAGTGGCTTTCTCTTCCATAAAACTGCTATTGGCAAAACTCCCGGGCAACAGTTATGTGCATTCTCTCCCATCTCAGCCACTGAAGCTTGTAAATCCTTGAGAGTTGTCATAGGTCTCTTGGAGGCCTCCCTCACCAGTTCCCTTCTTGCATGGTCACTCAGTTTTTGAGGATGGCCTGCTCGAGGTAGATTTACAGCTGTGCCATATTCTTTCCATTTCTCGATGACTGATTTAACTGTACTCCAAGGGATATTCAGTAACTTGGAACTTTTCTGTATCCATCTCCTGGCTTGTGCTTTTCGATAACCTTTTTGCAGATTTGCGTGGAATATTCTTTTATCTTCATGGTGAAGCTTTTGCCAGGATACTGATTCACCAGCAGCTGGCGTTACAGATACCTGTGTATTTTTTACTATAATCAATTGAAACTCCTTGACTGTAAGCGGGTCTCCAAAAACATATCACCATTTAATTAATTATATGAATTCTAAATCCGATTGGCTGCACTAGTGATGATTAGGTGTGTCATATTAAGGGGGGGGGGGAGTGTGGATACTTAAGTAATCAATTATTTTGGGTATTATATTTGTAATTAATTTAGATCACTTTGTAGAGATCTGTTTCCACTTTGATAGGAAAGAGTCTTTTTCCGATGATCAATGTCAAAAAAGCCAAATTAAATCACTGTTAATCAATGTTGTAAAACAATAAAACATGAAAACTTCCAAGGGGGAAGATTACTTTTTATAGGCACTGACTGTAAATTTTCTCTGCACTCTTTCAATTTTATTGAACTGCACACATTACTCCAAATTAGTCCTCACCACTGTCTTTACAACTGCAGCATAACATCCCATCTCATGTACTCAATACTTTGATTTATGAATATTAATGTGCCAAGAGCTTTCTTTTTGATCATATCTACATGTGATGCCACTTTCAAGAAATTATGGATCTATATTCCCAGATATCTCTGTTCTACTAGATTCCTCAGAGCCCTACAGTCACAGTCACAGTCCTACTCTTGTTTGTCCTCCTAACATGAAACATCTCACAGTTGCGTAGTTGCCTGTATTAAGTTCCATCTACCATTTTCAGCCCTTTTTTTCAGCTGGTCCAGATACTCTATAAGCTTTGATAGTCTTCCTTGTTGTCCACTACACCCCCCAAATTTGGTGTCATCTATGAACATGCTGATCCAGTTTACCATATTATCATCCAGATTATGGATATAGATGACAAACAACGGACCCATCACCGATCCCTGCGGCACACCACTTATCATAGCCCTCCAGTCAGAGAGGAAATCATCTACTACCATTCTCTGGCTTCTTTCATGAAACCAATGTCTAATCCAATATATTACCTCATCCTGAATGCCAAGCAACTGATCTTTCTTGATGAACCTCCCATGCAGGACTTTGTCAAAGCTCTTCCTCAAATCCATGTAGACAACATTCATTGCCTCACTTCATCAACTTTCTTGCTAACTTCCTCAAAATGCTTTATAAGATTGGTTGGACACAATCTACCATGTACAAAGACATGTTGACTATCCCGAACCAGTCCCTGTCTATCCAAATACTTACTTATCTAGTCCCTAATAATATGATCAATAATTTTCCCACTACTGATGTCAGGCTCACTGGCCTGTAATTTCCTGCCTTATTCTTAAACAACGGAACAACATCAGCTTTCGTCCAACCCTTTGGCACCTCACCTGTGGCTGACAACACATTAAATATCTTTGCACTTGCCTCCCACATGGTCTGAGGAAACACCTTGTCAAGCCTTGGGGATTTATCCACCCTAATTTGCCTCAAGACAGCAAAGACTTCTTCCTCTGTAATCTGTATATGATCCATTAGCTCAATGCTGCTTTGCCTTACTTTTATAGACTATGTATGCAGATACAGATGCAACAAAAAAATCCATTTAAGATCTCCCTCTTCTTATTTTCCTTAATTTCCATTTACATTCTGTCAGCCGGTTTCAAAATGCGAATGGGAACAGTGCCCTTTCCCCAGAATCCTTTGACATAGAACTTCCATTTATTTTTTCTGAATAAGCTTTCAGCTTTGATTTCCATTGGCTCAGTTTTTGCAAGGAAGTGTTTGCCTAACTGCTGATTATTTCCATACCTGTCAGCAGCTATAGGATTATCATATGCATGCAAAAGCAGATAAATGAAACTTGTAGCCAGTCACCTTGTGCTATTTTACTAAAATATGCTTCATTCATAATATATAAAGAATATTATATATTATGGAGAGGGTTCCAAGCAGGTTCATGAGAAAGATTCCAGGATTGAACAGCTTGTCATCTGAACAGTGTTTGATGGCTCTGGAGATTTCAGAAGAATGAGGGGTGACCTCATTGAAACCTATTGAATGTTGAAAGGCCTTGATAAAGTGTATCTGGAGAGGATGTTTCCTGTGGAGGCAGAATCTAGGACCAGAGGACACAGACTCAGAATAAAGAGGCATCCTTTTAGAACGGAGATGAGCAGGAATTTCTTTAGCGAGAGAATGGTGAATCTGTGGAATCAGTTGCTACAGGGGGCTGTGGAGGCCAGTCTTTATGTATATTTAAGACAGAGGTTGATAGATTCTTGTTTGGTTGGGGCATTAAAGGATATGGGGAGAAGCAAGGAGATTGGGGCTGAGAAGGCAAACTGCATCAGCCATGATGAAATGGTGGAGCGAACTCAATGGGCCAAATGGCCTAATTCCACTCCTATATCTTATGGTCTTTTTATGAATGAATATTGGGACATGTTCACCTTCCCCTCTACCATCAGATTTCTGAACAGTCCATGAAAACTACTTATTTTGCTTTGTTGCACTTTTTTTGTATTTCTTATTGTAACCTATAGAAATGTTTCAAAGTGAACTTTCAAAGTACATTTATTATTGAAGTATACATCCCTGAGATACATTCTCCCTCAGGCAGCCATGAAACAAAGAAGCACCATGGAACCCTCTGATCTGGCAATTTACTGCCAAACATCTGACCACTATGCAAGGAGACATCATCAGTGCATTGCCGATTGTGGTGTGTCCTCCGAATGCTTGGCCTATATATACGTCTTAATCAGCTGACTGGATGTCTTTTCCAAAACTCAATGGTGACGTGGGGTGGAAATCTCGTCGCTGATTGGGTGTATGGTGAACTTCGTGTGTTGTGGTCCGGAGTTTTGCCTGCATCAGCTCATAAACAGGATCTCCTCCTCACATCACAACTGAGTTTCCAAAATGATGACTAATCAGCTGATTGTAAAGTATGTAAAAGCCAAGCATTTAGAGGACACAGCATAATCAACAGCACACTGACAAATATCTCCTCGCATGGCGACGAAACATTTGCAAGTAAATTGCCTAGACTCGAGAACTCAACCATTAACCACCTGAGCTACACATCATCTGAATTATTTCCATGATGGAACTTGTTTAAAGAAAACATCAAACACCCAGTGTGCAAAAAAGAACAAATCATGCAAACAGCAAAACGTGAGCAAATAACACACAGGGTATTAAACATCAAACCACAGAGTCCTCAAAAAGGTTTTGAGTGACATCCACCGAGTCAAATCAGTTTAGCACTGTGTCAATGACTGCACACCATAGCTTCAGAGACAGTTCCGTGCCGAAAACCCTCAATCAAATCACGCAGATAGCAGAAAACATAACAACCAGAAACACATAGAGAACTGCTGCTGCAAAATAGTAAATTTCTTAACATATCAGTGATAATAAACCTGATTCCAATTCTCTATGTTCATCAGTATCAACAATTTCATACCTTCACTTACAATGCATCAGTGCCATTCGTACTTCCTCATTCACAACATATCCCAACATATTGATTCAGCTACATTGAAGGCACGACTGTGGTTATATTTCATTATGAATTTCAGAAAATTTGGTATGTCTCCAAAAACGCTCAAAAATATCTACAGATGTACTGTGGAGACCATTCTAATGGACTGCATCACTGTCTGGTATTGGGGCGGGTGGGGGTGGAGGGTGTTACTGGACAGGGTCATAGAGAGTTGTAAACATAGTCAGCACCATCATGGGCACTAGGCTCCATAGTATCCAGGACATCTTCAAGGAGCGATGCCTCAAGTGTAGACCAGAATGTCTGTCATTAAGGACCCCCATCACCCAGGTCACACCTTGTTCCCATTGCTACCATCAGGAAGGAGGTACAGGTGACTGAAGGCACACACTCAACGATTCGGAAACAGCTTCTCCCCCTCTGCCATCTGATTTCTGAATGGACATTGAACCCGTGAATACTCCCTCACTACTTTTTTATTTCTATTTTTGCACTACTTATTTAATATATATTAATAATTTAATATATATCCACAGTATTTTTTCTCTATTGTGCATTGTATTGTACTGCCACCACAAAGTCAACAAGTTTCACAATATAGGCTGGTGATGTTGAACCTGATTCTGATTAAGTAATGTACACATGAAACATTTGAGAGGCTGGTACATAGCCCCTCGAAGTCCAGAGGCAATAGGACCCTGTAATGCAGTTCTCCTCCATGCCTTGCGGAGCGACTGCAGGCTACTCACAGCTTCAGTACATCTCTCAGCATGTACTCCTGCACCTCTTGGAACGCGCCTGACATCTCTTTACATTGGAAGACCAACAAGATTTAGAAGTCCATCTTCCACTGAGTTGAGGATGTAGCAGAAACTCTGAACATCCTCTACATAGCACCATCCAGAGACAGAGAAGCAGTTTCAGCGACAGGTTACTATCGATGCAATGCTCCTCAGACAGGATGAAGAGGTCAATACTCCCCAATGCCATTAGGCTTTACAATTCTACCGCAACTTTTTAAAAGCTATTATTAATGCTTTTTGAGATAGTGATTTAGATGCATATCATATTTTTTATTGAGTTAAGTATTGTATGTAATTAGTTTTGCTACAACAAGTGTATGGGACATTGGAAAAAAGTTGAATTTCCCCATGGGGATGAATAAAGTATCTATCTATCTATCTATCAGTAGTCCATGTAGTCCTAGTATGCATCTCTAGGCAGAGTCCATGGAGTGAAGAGAAGAGCTGCTCCGGACAAATTATGACAAAGACTACCACATCTCTTTACAATCCTGCTTGGTACATATACTGTCCATAAGGTGGACAGTAATCTTATCTACAACACAACCACACCAAGAGCCAACCCATTTTTCCTCCTAAAGGTACTTCATTCACAAAGTACGTAGTAAATACAGTTGTGACACTTCTTTCTCTATGTTCATTGCAACTTAACACGTGTTTGGAAGTTGTGGAGATTCAACACCACTTGTAGCGGGTATCCAGACAGAAGTTTCAGGACCAGAGAAGCCTTCAGTAATGTCAATAAAAGCAAAAGCTTGAGAGAATTAATCTATTTACATATTTCAATCAACTGAGTACTTTACAACATATTAAAGATATTTCAAATACTTTGTTTTAAAATATTATTTCCAAAATTTAAAACTTTTCAACTGTTTTTGTATTTTATTGTATTTGCTTCTCTGAAACATTCAGCCTTTGACAGTTCCTGACATGTCAGGGAATTTGTTTAGACTCACAGACAAGGTTTGTTCTCCCTGTTGTGGGTGGTGTTTGTTCTGGTCCATACTTGAACTCTCACGGTGCAGGGGGACATCAGAGATCCATTCAGCTCTCCCTCAATAGTGTCAAATCTACATTGCCCAAAACTGAGTTGGCCTTTCATTCAATAAGTGTGTGCCAATCATTGCCGACTGGATTATTACACTCATTCTCAATTCAGCTGGCTTATTTAAAGCAGGACATGGAGGCTTTGATATCACATGACATGGTATGGATGTTTCGTCCTTTCAGCCACCTACCGATCTCCATTACTGCAACCTTCTGTTTTGTTTCCCTACAAATACAAGGGTTGTCAGCAAAAGATAACAGAAGCATGAAAACATGTATCACCAGGCTCAAGAATTGCTTCTACCCTGCTGATAGAATGACCTTGTACAGACCTCTTATAATACAGACTATGGACACTTTGCTTAATAGTATTGATCTGTGGCATAAAAAAATCTTGGCACCTGCCTTATATGATACAAATGAATTCTTGACATTTCAATCTAGCTCATCATGCCCTTGCACTTCCTCTGACACTATAATACTGTATGTGTGTATGGAATTATCTAGCTGGATGTTATTGCAAGCAAAACATTCCACTATATTTCTATGCATGTGACAACAATAAACCAATTACCAATATTCTATTTGTTTTTATTTAGAGATGCAGTCTTTCTGGCCCAATAAGACCCTGCTGTCCAAATACACCCAAGTGTAGTAACCGCTTAGCCTGGGTCTTTGGGATGTGGGAGGAAACCAGAGCACTTGTGGGGGGGGGGGGGAACCCACATGATCCCAGGGAGAACATATAAACTCTTCACAGACAGTGGTGGGAATTGAACCCAGATCACGAGCACTGTAAAGCGTTAGGCTACCTTGCCACTCCATGTTCTGCATTTTATATTCTTTACCCTTTAGAAGGGTCTGATTGGATAATACACAAAGCTTTCCACTGTATTTCGGCACGTGTGGCTGTAATAAACCAGTTGCCATCTCATGCATCATATCGCTGGCGATGGGGATTCCATTCCCTCTGTTCTCTGTAAGGAGTTTGTACATACTCCCCGTGACCACGTCCATTTCCTCCAAGTGCTCCGGTTTCCTCCCACATTCCAAAGACATACGGGTTAGGGTTAGTAAGTTGTGGATATTCTATGTTGGTGTCAGAAGCATAGGGACACTTGGGGGATGCCCCCAGTATACCAGTATACCCTTGGACTGTGTTGGTTGTTG
This sequence comes from Hemitrygon akajei, assembly GCF_048418815.1. NCBI lineage: Eukaryota > Metazoa > Chordata > Chondrichthyes > Myliobatiformes > Dasyatidae > Hemitrygon > Hemitrygon akajei. The sequence goes on from NC_133129.1 coordinate 175,251,873, forward strand.
ACGGAAATAGTGCATTTTAATGTAGGCTTCAATGTACATGTGACGAATGAAGCTCATCTTTCTCCCCCCCCCCCCCCCCCCATGTGTTTGAGACCGAAGCTCCTTCCTGTGAAAAGCTCAAACCCAGCTGATGTACTGCTGACTTTAAACCTACACTGGGGAGGAGGTGTGGTTGTGGATGATTAAATGCAGGTAAGAGATCAACATTTAAACCTGCTATTTCCTACAGTTAATCACTCACTGGGCAAGTTAACCTTCAGAGGTTGTGAATCATGGAATTGTAACAGTGTAGATAAGACGCCATTGACGCTGATTCATGATTTAATTCGCTGTCTATGAAGCAGAGGGGATGCCTACTGGAACATCCAGCAAAGAGAAAATGAAGTGGACTTCTTGGCACAAGAAGACAGATCTGAGATTGTGGATTGAAATAACTGTAATGAATAGGAATGAACAGCTGCTGTAACAGACAGAGGTGAGACCAAATGTAGGCCTCCATTAGTCTCGAAAGGCCATGGATTTGCGCCTTGGAAAGTTTCTAGGGCGCAAGCCTGGGCAAGGTGTTTTTTTTAAAATATGGAAGACAGGCAGTTGCCCAAGCTGCAAGTCTCCCCTCTCCACGCCACCAATAATGTCCAAGGGAAGGGCATTAGGACCCATACAGCTTGGCACCGGTGTCGTCGCAGAGCAATGTGTGGTTAACTGCCTTGCTCAAGGACACACACGCAGCCTCAGCCAAGGCTCGAACTAGCGACCTTCAGATCAAATAGACCAAATAGTCCCATCAAGAAAAATAAGAGCAGGTCAATCCACCAAAACAGGTCAAAAGGAAAGAAGCAATGATGAGGTTTTTTTGAGAGCAAAGGGATCTGTGAAGAAAAAAGTTCATTGGACATTGGAAAATTGATGGCCGAGTTGAATGGTGGCTTTATTTGTTTTATTTTATTTAGAGATACGCCATGGCAACAGGCCCTACCAGCTCAACAAGCCCATTCACCCAATTACACACTTGCGACCAATTAACCTACTAACCCATATGTCCTTGCAATGTGGGAGGAAACCAGAACATCCAGAAGCAGCCCACAGAGTCACAGGGAGAACAGACACATTTCTTAAAGACAGCAGCAGGAATTGAACCCGGATCTCCGGTGCTGTAATAGAGTTGTGCTTTCTGCTACACCGTAGTGGTTTAGGGAACATGGTAAGTAAAGTACCTTAAACATTCAGGTACCATAAGACCATAAGATATAGAATCAGAATTAGACCATTCAGCCCATCGAGTTTGCTCCATTATTCAATCACATCTGATTTGTTATCTCTCTCACCACCATTCTCATGCCCTCTTCCCATAAACGTTGACAACATGATTTGGCCTGCACGGCTGTCTGTGGCAATGAAATTCCACAGATTCACCACCCTCTGCATCTCATCTCTCTTCTAAAGGGATGTTCTTTTGTACAGATGCTGTGCTCTCTGCTCCAAGACTCTCCCTTTACTGGAAATATCGTCTCCATGTCCACTCTATCTAGGCCGTGCAATATTTAGTAAATTTCAATACCATTCTTCCCCCCCTCCAACTCCCCTCCCCCGAGTTCTTCCAAACACCAGGCACAAAGTCATCAAATGCTCCTCATGCATTAACCTCTTCATTACTGAGATCATTCTTGTTAATCTCCTCTTGATGAGATCATTTTTACTCATCTCCTCCAATGCCAGCACGTTATTTCTTAGTCAGGGGGCCCAAAATTGCTCACAATATCCTAAATGTGGTCTGACCAATTTCTTCTAAAAGTTCAGCATTACATTCTTACTTTTGTAATCTGGTCCTCCTGCAATGAATGCTAACGTTACATTTTCCTTCCTTACTACTGACTCAATCTGCAAGTTAACCTTTCAGGAATCCTTTGGAGGCAAAGGTCACAGGTTTGGAAGAAGTTATCAAGGAAGCCTCATCTGGTTGTGTTTTCTGAATTAAATGCATCACAGCTGTGGTGTGTAACTGGTTTAGGGACTGAACATTGAAGATGGTGTGCACATTTTCCAGGGTGGTGTCAAACTTCAATGAGGTTGAAGCTGCAGCTATTCACAGAAATGACTTGAGCCATGGATAGCAGAGAAGTTTTGGGGCATGAGGAGATGTGTCACACAGTACAGGGTACCTGCACCCTGACTTGCTCCTATAGCTCTTGGAACCTGCCATTCATACGGAACCTGATGGAAACCAGCCATCCCATCAAGGTAATGATGGCTCCTGCCCTTTGGCATTTGAGGGGTTAAATACAAGCTGGCTTTTTTCACTGAGGTTTAACAAAACTAGAACCACAGGTAACAGGTTAAGAGTGAAAGGTGAAATGTTTAAGGGGAACATGAGGGGTACTTCACTTAGAGGGTGATGAGAGTATGGAAAAAGCTGCCAGCGGAAGTGGTGGAAACAGGTGGTGGTTTTATTTCAACATTTCAGAGAAGTTTCAATAGGTACATGGAGGTGAGGGGTATGGAGGGCCGTGATCCAGGTGTAGGTCAAAAGGACCAGGCAGAGTAATAGTTTGGCATGGACTAGGTAGGACAAATGTTTCTGTGCTGAAGTAGTCTACGACTCGGTTGTGAAATTGAGATCGGTAGGAGTGAAGAGAATAGGGAAGTGAAATTGAAGTGTTGTCGCTTGTTCACGCAGAGGTGGCATGAGTGGAGGAATGAGCTGCCGGTGGAAGTGGTGGATACGGGTTCAACTGCAACATTTAAAAGTTTTCTGGATAGATACATGGATAAGAGGGATATGGAAGACTATGGTCTGTGTAGATGGAACCAAAACAGAGGTTTTTAATGCCATGGAGCAATACCATTAAGCAAGGGGTCTATGGACCCCAGGTTGGGAACCCCTGGACTATACAGAAAAAAATAGATGGGCCAAAGGGCCTGTTTCTGCGCTGCAGTTCTCTAGGACACTAAGGCTTAGTGGTGGAAGGGATTCAGATGAGCCAAGAGAATAGTGAAGCAAAATCCTCTTTACTGGAGGGCAGAACTGGAAACAAAGGACTAAAGTGAATGGAAAGAAGGAATGGGAGTAAGGTGCAGTCAGATCAGATTGACCACTTTAGTATGGGCAAGAAACCCAAGTCAACACAAGCAGTTGGGAAAGGAAGGGGGCATCAAGGATGAGGATTTTTGGAATCTCTGAGGCTTACAAAGGGCAGTGTGTCAATAGTTCTTGCTTTAATCCTTTCAACCAAATGGCTATTCTTCATTCACAGCTCTGTCAACTCTACTCTGAGCCACACACAGCCCTATCCATGACTCATATTCACACAATTTTCAGAACAGCCAATTTAATACGAGTGGGGATATGCAGCTGATTCATCCCTATGTAAGCAGGTGGTACAGAAGCTGCCTGTAAGGTCTTGACCCCAATACTTGGGTGTGATTTGAAAGGATTGATTCAGAGAAATTTCCTCCTCTGGTGAGGCAAGGGTCAAGTTATTCTCAAATAAAAACAGGAAGCATCTTTTCCCGTACATAGTAATGGAAAAAAAGAAATTCGCCTAAACAGCAGAGGCCTAAAGAATCAGGGACTTTTGGGGCCAGATCTTTCGAACAATGAGTTTCGATTGCAACTTTTAAAATAAATCTTGCTAGGTACTTGGATGAGAGGGATATGGAGAGCTATGGCCTGGTTAGATGGGACTAGACAGGGGTATGAATTCAAGCTTCTCCCATTTTTCAAAACAATGCCAGCAATAGAGATGTCAAAATAATAAAGAAAATGCTGAAAACCCATGTGGTTTTGGCAGAAAGTGAAACAGAGTTAACATTTGCATTCAAAGATAAAATAGAATAATTAAAAACAAAGCAATGACCATTTCTTTCAGGAATTCAAAAAGGTATAAATAAGCTCCACTACTCATAAGTCGTGGAAAGGGTCTCCAGCTTTAAATACTTGTGATTGAACATCCCAGAGGAGCTCTCTTGGACTACCACACCTCCTCGATAGTAGGGAAGATTCAGCAAGAATCTTTGGAGTTTAAAAAAAGCTGGGCTGCCTTAATGACTATTGCCTGGTAGCACTCACATCAACAGTGATGAGCCGCAATCTCAATGGCTCTTCACACATCTTTGGACCACCTGGACAACACAAGCACCTACGTCAGGATGCTGTTTATTGACTATAGCTCAGCATTTAATACCATCATTCCCACAATCCTGACTGAGAAGTTGCAGAACCTGGGCCTCTGTACCTCCCTCTGCAATTGGATTCTCGACCTCCTAATCAGAAGACCACAATATATGCAGATTTGTGATAACCTATCCTCCTCGCTGATAATCAACATTGACGCACCTCAGGGATGTGTGTTTAGCCCACTGCTCTACTCTCTATATACACACGTCTGTGTGGTTAGGCATAGCTCAAATACCATCTATAAATTTGCTGATGATACAGCCATTGTTGGTACAATCTCAGGTGGTAATGAGAGGGTGTACAGGAGTAAGAATATGCCAACTGGTGGAGTGGTGCCGTAGCAACAACCTGGCACTTAACATCAGTAAGACGAAAGAGCTGATTGTGGACTTCAAGAAGGGCAAGACAAAGGAACACATACCAATACGTATTGAGGGATCAGAAGTGGAGAGACTGAACAGCTTCAAGTTCCTGGGTGTCAAGATCTCTGAGGATCTAACCTGGTCCCAACATATCGATGTACTTCTAAAGAAGGCAAGACAGCAGCTATAATTTATTAGGAGTTTGAAGGGATTTGGCATATCAACAAATACACTCAAAAACTTCTATAGGTTGTACCGTAGAGAGCATTCTGCCAGGCTGCATCACTGTCTGGTACGGAGGGGCTACTGTACAGGACCAAAAGAAGCTGCAGAGGGCTGTAAATCTAGTCCGCTCCACCTTGGGCACTAGCCTACAAAGTACCCAGGGAACAAAGTACTTTAGGGAGCGGTGTCTCAGAAAGCCAGTGAGTAAGGACCTCCAGCACCCAGGGCATACCCTTTTCTCACTGTTACCATCAGGTAGGAGGTACAGAAGCCTGAAGGCACACACTCAGTGATTCAGGAACAGCTTCTTCCCCTCTGCCATCCGTTTCCTGAATGGACATTGAATCTTTGGACATTACCCCACTTTTTTTAAATATACAATATTTCTGTTTTTGCACATTTTAAAAAATCTTTTCAATATACATAATTAATTTACTTGTTTATTTATTATAAAATTTTTTCTGCTAGATTATGTATTGCATTGAACTGTTGCTGCTAAGTTAACAAATCTCTCGTCACATGCCGATGATAATAAATCTGATTCTGATATCAGCCCCCAATGCTGCTGGTAAACCTTTATTGATGTGTGATTGAGAGTATACTGACCTACTGAATAACAGCGCGGTACACTAACTGGAACAAGATCGACCAAAAAGCACTCCAATGAGTGATCAGGACCGCACAGAACATCATTGGGACACAACTACCAAATATGGAAAGCATGATGCCTATTGTGGGCTCGCATAATCATGATGGATTCATCCCACCCCAATAATCCCCTACACCAGAAAATTTGCAGATGCTGGAAATACAAAGCAACACAGACAAAACGCCTGAGTGTCTCAGCAGGCCAGGCAGCAACTATGGAAAAGAGTCGATGTGTCGGGCTGAGACCCTTCTTCAGGACCAGAAAGGAAGGGGAGAAGCCTTTTGGGTGAGTTGCTAGTAATCACCTGTTCAATCTCCTAACACCCGGCAAGAGATACTGAAGCATCTCTGCACAGACATTCAGACTGGAAAACAGCTTTTTACCCTGGGGCTGTCGAGCAACTGGACAATGCCCCATTTTAGAATTGTTTGTTTTTAAATTCAGAGGTAACTTTGATGTCACTCTAAAAAAAAATGCAGATCTTATTTTAAATTGAGTCATTATGTTTTCAGTAAGTGAACTGCCAGTATGCTGCTTTGCTGAAAGGAGTAGCACTGCAGCCTCGTTGCCCTCAGAAAAGACGATTTCTAACCGTTGTTCTCCCCTGTGGATACTGCTCAACCCACCAAGTCTTTTACTCAAAGAGATTAGTTTTATTTGTCAAACAGAGTGAAATGTGTTGTTTACATAAAAATCAAATCAGCAAGGATTGTGCTGGACAGCCCACAAGTGTCATCGTGCTTCTGGTGCCAAACGTAGCATGCCCAGAACTTACTAACCCTAACCATGCATCTTTAGAATGTGGGAGGAAACCACAGCACCTGGAGGAAACCAATGAAGTCACGAGAGGAATTTACAAACTCCCTACAGACAGCAGCGGGAATCAAAATTTAGCCATTCAGTCCATCGAGTCTGATTTATTATCCCTCCCAGCTGCATTCTCCTGCTTTTTCTTTGTAACCATTGCCACACTTACTAATCCAGAACCTATCAACCTCTGTTTTAAATATACTCAATGACTTGGCCTGCATGGCCTTATGTGATGATGAATTTCACAGATTCACTACTCTCTGGCTAAAGAAGTTCCTTCTCATCTCTGTTCTAAAGGGATGTCCTTGTATTCTGAGGCTGTGCCCTCTAGTCCTGGACTCTCCTACTATAGGAAACGTCATCTTCGTATAAATCAATCGGGGCCTTTCAATATTCGATAAGTTTCAATGATTTCAATCACTTCCCTTCATTCTTTTGAACCCCAGTGAGTACAGGCCCAGAGCCATCAAATGCTTCTCATACATTAACCATTGCATTCCCAGGATCATTCTCATAAACTTCCTCTGGACCCTCGGTGATTGCTGATGTCACTCTAACTGCTACACTATTGTGCCCATACCTCAGTACCGCCCTCTGCATCAGACTAGTTGACATTGATGAGCTGGGACTCAAGCCACGAAGATCTGACTCGGAAGTGAGCCTCAGTTACAACAAGACTTCTTCACTGAACCATTCGAATGGCCAACTCCAGCTCCACATTGTATAATCATTTTCACAGCTACATTTGTGAAGCCAATAACAGATTATCACACAATACCACCTCCAACCTCTCTGGGCATTCACAGAAACGGTAAAGACATTAGGAAAGGAAGAATATTGCAGGTTGGAGTTCCTGAGATGACAGAAGAAGCCAATATCTGTGAAGATATGGAAATGCTCAAGATATTTATCGGGCTCATAGTTCAGTCAAGAACTAAAATGAGCTAACAGTGGAAATGTGATTTCAAATCCACTGTCTGTGAATGAATAACAATGATGTTGGAATTTCCATTGCAATTGAGAATTTCAAATGAAAAATATCAGTACGTTTTTAAAATTTCTATGCATTGTCTGATTAAGTGGTGTACCCATGTAAATACTTGACTGTCCTCTCTGTTGGATATCAAAGTACATTTACACCATGAAATCACAGTAGAAATAACATTATTAAGAAAGGCACTGTGTACAGAAGACAGAATAATTGAGGATCAACAGTGAACAACACTGCAGATTGAAACATAATACGACAGTGATGAAACACAGAGGGAATCGCTGAGTCCCCGTCTCAGCTCCAGAATATTTCTCCCAGCTCGAATGAATGCAAGGAGTGCGTATGCAGTACTGCATTTACGTGAGCACGTTGTTTTGTGAGCGCATGCGCAGGAGGCAGGGAGCACACACACTCATACGCAGGCCACCCACGGACACATTAACATACAACATACCACAAGGACAAGGTATAATTCGACTAGTATATACACCTGGCATTTCATCACATTGCAGTATTAATGAAAGTGCTGCCTCCTTTAGGTATGTGATAATGGCTAAATAATCTGTATTGGTGACAGCCACAGAGTCATAAAACTACAGGCCCTTCAGCCCAACAGATCCATACTGACCAAGATTCCCATTCAATCGACTTCAGATTCATTTATCATGTAATGTGTTTTATAACTCCAAAACATTAAACTAATTAAAAGAAAGACTCAGGAGTCTGAACTGTGAGTCTAACTTCGTGTTTACTTTAAGTAAAGTGCGCTCGTACCATGTGGTGTCGTCATGATGTAGGCAATTCACTTATTTTTTATATATAACCCATACTAAGTTATTTAAAACAAACAAGAATGCTTAATCAAACAATTAATTTACCGTATTACTCAAATGCCACAGAAGTATTAAATTCACATGTACATAATCATACAATGAAAACGTGTCGTTTGCGTTGCAACAAACACATTTACTGGGGGCTATCCACAAGTGTCATCAGAAACACTCAGCAGAACAAAACAAACAACAACAGCAAAACAAGCCTCTTTCCTTCCTTCCACCCCCTCTCCCACAATCATCCAGCTCCTCTACAGGTCTCCAGGCTTCAGCCACTGGGCTTCAACTTCAAGACTTCAGATCAAAGTTCGGTATCAACGCCCAGACAGAATCAGAATCAGGTTTATTATCACTGGCATGTAATGTGAAATTCGTTAACTTAGCAGCAGCAGTTCAATGCAATACATAATATAGCAGAGAAAAAAAATTATAAGAAACAAACAAGTAAATTAATTACGTATATTGAAAAGATTTTTAAAAATGTGCAAAAAACAGAAATATTGTATAATAAAAAAGTGAGGTAGTGTCTAAAGATTCAATGTCCATTTAGGAATTGGATGGCAGAGGGGAAGAAGCTGTTCCTGAATCGCTGAGTGTGTGCCTTCAGGCTTCTGTATCTCCTACCTGATGGTAACAGTGAGAAAAGGGCATGCCCTGGGTGCTAGAGGTCCTTACTCACTGGCTTTCTGAGACACCGCTCCCTAAAGTACTTTGTTCCCTGGGTACTTTGTAGGCTAGTGCCCAAGGTGGAGCTGACTAGATTTACAGCCCTCTGCAGCTTCTTTTGGTCCTGTGCAGTAGCCCCTCCATACCAAACAGTGATGCAGCCTGTCAGAATGCTCTCCATGGTACAACTATAGAAGTTTTTGAGTGTATTTGTTGACATGCCAAACCTTTGTGACAAGACCCCAGACTTCCAGGCTAATCCTCTTTGCCAACACTTGCACCACACATTGGCACAATGAACAACACGGCGCTGAATTGAACTAAACTGAACATCCCTAGACTATTTCAAGATCTCAGTGATTTGAAGTTTAATATTCTGTGCATTAATCACTTGGTTTATATTGTTTGTATTGTTTGTTCTTTTTTTCTGCATGTTGGGGGGTTTGATGTTTTCTTTGAAATGGTTCCATGTTGTTTCTTTGTTTTGTGGCTGTCTGTGGGAAGACAATTCTCAGGGTTGTATACTGTATACATACTTTGATAATAAACATTTTCTTTGAATCTTTGAAAAATGGAGGACTATGTGGGAGGAAAGGATTAGATTGATCTTAGAATAGGTTAAATGTAGGCGGAACATCATGGGCCGAAAGATCTGAATTGTTTTATATTCTCTTTGTATACTCATCTGAAAGAGGTTTAATTATGAGCCAAAACATCAGAGTAATTCATCTGTTCTCCTTCAAAATACCGTACAAGTTCTTTGACACCCATCTGAAAGACAAACTGGATTTGCTTGAAGGCTTCAGCCAATTAACAAGAGCTTTGAAGCACAGCGCTCATTTTGTACTGCAATAGAGTAACAAACGAGAAGAGCGATCAAGTTTCTATGCCTGGCCTTTTCTGACCTAACAAATGCCTTCAACTCATCGATAGAGACCACACACAATCCTGCTCCAGTATAGCAACTGACAAATTCATTTCCAGTCACCATCTGTTCCAAACACAAGAGACGCTGCAGATACTGGAAATTGCCAAAAAGACTGGAGGAATTCAGCAGGTCAGTCAGAATCTATGGCGAGGAATATAAAGTTGATGTCTCAGGCCAAGTCCTTTCATCAGGGGTCCTGAGAAAGCACCTCAGCCCGAAACGTCAACTGTTTATTCCTCCCACGTATGCTGCTCAACCTGCTGAGTTCTTCCAGCAGATTGCTTGTTTCCTCAGCAACAAGACTCAGCCAATTCAAACAGTGGCCCACATCATTCTCACACCCAACAATGAACTCCTTGATTAGATACCTTGCTTTAAGCTCCTTTAAATCAAGAGATTACCAGGAAGGGAGGAAACACCAGGGATAATCACAAAGCCTCCCTAGAAAGATAAAACACAATTATAGGCTTATCGAGATTTCTAGCTTATTCCATCTGCCATTTCTTTGCCCATTGTCCAAATTTGTCTAAGTCCCTCTGTAGCCTCTCTACTTCCTCAAAACTACCTGCTATTCCACCTACCTTCATATCATCTGCAAACTTTGCAACAAAGCCATCATCCAATTAATTGACATATAATGTAAAAAGATCGGTCCCAACATGGATCCCTGTGGAACACCACTAGTCACTAGCAGCCAGTCTGAAATGGCTCCCTTTATTCCTACTCTTTGCATCCTGCCAATCAGCCACTGCATTATCCATGCTAGAATCTTTCCTGTAATATCGTGGGCTCATAGCTTGTTAAGCAGCCTCATGTGTGGCACCCTGTCAAACGCCTTCTGAAAATCCAAGTTCATAACATCAACTGATTTTCCTTTGTCTATTCTACTTGTTATTTCTTCAAAGTATTCCAACAGATTTGTCAGGCAAGATTTTCCCTTGAGGAATGAATGCTGACTATAGCCTATTTTATCATGGGCCTCTAAGTACCCTGAAACATAATCCTTTATAATCAACTCCAACATCTTCCCAACAATGAGGTCAGACTAACTGGCCTATACAGTAATTTCATTTGGTCTGCCTCTCTCCCTTCTTGAAAAGTGGATCGACATTTGCAATTTTCCAGTTTTCCAGAACCATTCCAGAGTTTAGTGATTCTTGAAAGATCATTACAAATGCCTCCACAATCTCTTCAACCACCTTTTTCACAACTCTGAGGTATATACCATCTGGTCCAGGTGACTTATCTACCTTCAGACCTTTCAGTTTCCCAAGAACCCTCTCTCTAGTAATGGTAACTTTACACATTTCATCACCCGACACCTGGAACTTCCATCATACTGCTAGTGTCTTCCCCAATGAAGACTGATGCAAAATACTTTGGTTCACCTGCCATTTCTTTGTCCACCATTACTACCTCTCCAGCATAGTTTACCACCAGTCCAATATCCACTCTTGCCTCTCTTTTACACTGCATTTATCTGACGAAACTTTTGGTATCCTCTTTAATAGTATCGGCTAGCTTCTGTATTCCATCTTTACATTCTGAATGACTTTTAAGTTATTTTTTAAAAACGTTTTATCCTCTAACTTCCTACTGATTTTTTGCTTTTTTATATGCCCTCTCTTTAGTTTTTATTTTGGCTTTGACTTCTCTTATTAGCCATGGTTGTGTCATCTTGCCTTTAGAACACTTTTGCCTCTTTAGAATGTTTATGCCCCATGCCTTCCAAATTGCTTCCAGAAATTCCAGTTATTGCTGCTCTGTCATTATCCTTGATAGTGTTCTTTTCCCATCAATTCTGGCTAACTCCTCTCTCATGCTTCTGTAATTCCCTTTACTCCATTGTAATACAGAAACATCTGACTCTAGCTTCTCCTTCTCAAATTTGTTCATATTATGATCACTTCTCCCCCAAGGCCTCTTTAACATTAAGCTCTCTCATCAATTCTGGTTCATTGCACAACTCATAATCCAGAATAGCTGATTCCCGGTGGACTTGACCACGAGCTGCTCGAGAAAGCCATCTCATAGGCATTCTGGAAATTCCCCTTGAAAGTAGTCCAGAGGTTGTGGAATCAGTTCAGATGAGAGTAGGAACTGAAACCAGAAGCAAGTTACAACTAATTGCACTACCTACAAAGCCGCTGCTGACAGCGCAAGACGACTAATCAAGCATCGCCTTCACATCATGACAGCAGAAAGACGATGAAAACTTCTCCTTTCCTGCTAGAAAGTGTATAAAGATTCAGAATCTTGATCTTTTTTAACAAACACTTGCAATAATAATGCTGAGTTAGTTCAATTAGTAACCTGAAAAGAAGTGCTCTCCACAGTTGGAGCTGAGGCTCCAATGTTGTGATGTAGGTGTTGCTACCTGCCCCATTTTTGAACACAATATGCATTAGGAGACACAGAAAACAGTAGAAGCTGGAATCTGGAGCAATAATCAAACTGTTGGAAGAACTTAGGAGTGAAGCATTTCTGTGGAATCAAGGTGATGGCTGACATTTTTGGTCAAGGCCATGCCTGCATCAGGACTGAGAATGTAAAGAGGAAATAGCCAGTATGAAGGTTTGTACACTTCCTCATTCAAGTCTCCCTCTAAATTGCCCACTATCCTGTCCAGATAAAGGTTCTCAACCCAGAATCTCGACTATCTATTTCTCTCCACAAATGTTCCCTGACCCAAGTTCCTCTGATTTTCCATTTGTTGCTCCAGATTCCACATCTACAGTCTCCCAGTCTCAGGTTCTCCATAAATATTTCACCTTTTACTCTTCACTGAAGACCTCTAGTTTTTAGTCTCACCAACCTCATGGAAAAAGCTTGCTTGAATTTTTAGATTAGATTAGATTAGATTCAATTTTATTGTCATTGTGCCGAGTACAGATACAAAGCCAATGAAATGCAGTTAGCATCTAACCAGAAATGCAAAGAATAGTGTTATTTACAAAACAACTGCGAATAAAAAGCAAGTGCTACAGCAGACAAATATAAAAGTACTGAGACATTCCAAATGGGTACAATATTGCTTAGCGCTGTGATGTGAGGTTCAGCAGGGTCACAGCCTCAGGGAAGAAGCTCTTCCTGTGCCTGCTGGTGCAGGAGCGGAGGCTCCTGTAGTCTCTACCGGATGGGAGGAGAGTAAAAAGTCCATAGTTAGGGTGAGATGCATCCTTGATAATGCTTTTTGCCCTGCCTAGGCAGCATTTATGGTAAATGTTCTCAACGGTGGGCAATTAGGTGCCGATAATCCGCTAGGCAGTTTACACCACACACTGGAGTGCTTTGCAGTCCGATACAGGACAATTGCCGTACCACACTGAGATGCAGTTGGTGAGTATGGTACAGTGGTAAAAGTCCGTCAGTATCCTGGGACAGAAGTAAGCTTTCTTGATGCTCCGCAGGAAATTTGCTGTAACTTTCAGCTCGTTCGAAGGCCTGTAACTCTCTACTCAACAGCACCAACCACATGGGCTACCAAGCTCAAAGTCCGGGCTTTCTACCACCTTCTCAAAGACAATTAGGGACAAGTAATATAAGGTTAGTATTATCAGAGAAACCCACACTCCTACAACTTAATAAACTAAACTGGAACCTATCTCAATCCCAGATGGGAGATTTACGCAGCACAAGAGTATCAGCTCTTATTTCTGTGATCAACTGATTGAGAGAGAAGTGATTTACCACTTATGCTAGTGAACTGCAAGACTTTTTAACCACGGAGGCCATCTGTTCCCCGCATTTTCAGATATATTAAATCATCAGCTCACTCCAGGGCAAGGGAAATAATTTGTATAGAAATCTAATTTAAATGCAATATTAACTTAACAAATTAATGGCTGCACTACGCCCTGCTTGTGTTGCGCTTCAATGCAATTCCATTCATCTTGGGTACTTTCAACCCCATTATTCTGAATGAGCCCACTTCAGTTACTCTGCTCAAGAGGATTCTGAGTCAATTCATCATGATTTCTCAGGAAGTAAGCAAAATAGCCTGCGACACATACATCCCTTTCAGCAAGTATTACATTCATATGTAGTCACCATAGATGTCACACATTGAAATAAGCCTCTTCCTGGGTTGACAACAGGCAGAAATTTTCTACCACTTTTCAACTACATTGATATGTACCATTCAGTCATGCCATGCCATCTTGGACAATGTCTCCCACCCACTCCATAATGTACTGGTTAGGCACAGGAGTACATTCAGCCAGAGACTCATTCCACCGAGATGTAACACTGAGCATCATAGGAAGTCATTCCTGCCTGTGGCCATCAAACTTTTCAACTCCTCCCTCGGAGTGTCAGACACCCTGAGCCAATAGGCTGGTCCTGGACTTATTTCCACTTGGCATGATTAACTTATTATTATCTAATTATTTATGGTTTTATATTGCTATATCTCTACACTATTCTTGGTTGGTGCGACTGTAACGAAACCCAATTTCCCTCAGGATCAATAAAGTATGTCTGTCTGTCTGTCTGTCAGTCTGCACTAACTCAACAACTTGTGCTGAATTAAATTCATTGAACTCTCTCAAGTCAATCGGAGCCCTCATTCCCCATGCTATCTCTCAAACTCACCTCCTAGATAAGACAGAGTAATAGTCATTGAGTCATAGAAAAATACAGCAGAGAAACAGGCCCTTCAGCCCATCAGTTCCATGTCGAACTATTTAATTTGCCTACTCCTATTGACCAGCACCCGGATCATGGCCCTCCAGAACCCTACCATCCATGTACCTATACAAACTTCTATTAAATGCTGAAAGCAAGCTTGCATGCACCACTTGCACTGACATTTGTTCCACATTCTCATGACCCTCTGAGTGAAGAAGTTCCCCCTCATGTTCCCCGTAAACTTTTCACCTTTCACCCATAATCTACAACCTCTAGTTTTAGTCACACTCAACCTCAGTTATATTGACCCTATCCACACTCCTGATAATTTTGTATACCTCCATCAAATCTCCTCTCAATCTTCTACATTCTAAGGAAAAAATTCCTAACGTATTCAATCTTCCTTACAACCCAAGCCCTCCAGTCCCCAGCAACACCCTTGTAAATGCATGCAATAAGCCAATTGGATATGCAGTAAAGCACACTATAGAGATGACTCTGATATTCTTCAAAACAGCTCCAGAGAGTTTTACAGCATGGAACCTCTCCCTTCAGCTCAGGATAATACAAGCAATGCAACACCTCACAGTGACAGTGATCCAGGGTCAAATCCCACCTCTGCCTATATGCTTTCCCCGTGACTGTGTGGGTTTCCTTTGTGCTCTCTGGTTTCCTCCCACACTACAAAGACACACAGGTTAGAGTTAGTGAGTTGTGGGCTTACTATGTGGCTCTGGAAGTATGGTGACTCTTGGAGACCGTCTCCAACATATAACAATTACAGCACGGAAACAGGCCATCTCAGCCCTTCTAGTCCGTGCTGAACGCTTACTCTCACCTAGTCCCACCGACCTGCACTCAGCCCATAACCCTCCATTCCTTTCCTGTCCATATACCTATCCAATTTTTTTTTTAAATGACAATATCGGACCTGCCTCTACCACTTTTACTGGAAGCTCGTTCCACACAGCTACCACTCTCTGAGTAAAGAAGTTCCCCCTCCTGTCACCCCTACACTTTTGCCCCCTAACTCTCAACTCATGTCCTCTTGTTTGAATCTCCCCTACTCTCAATGGAAAAAGCCTATCCACGTCAACTCTATCTATTCCCCTCATAATTTTAAATACCTCTATCAAGTTCCCCCCTCAACCTTCTACGCTCCAAAGTATAAAGACCTAACTTGTTCAACCTTTCCCTGTAACTTAAGTGCTGAAACCCAGGTAACATTCTAGTAAATCTTCTCTGTACTCTCTCTATTTTGTTGTTATCTTTTCTATAATTCAGTGACCAGAACTGTACACAATACTCCAAATTCGGCCTTACCAATGTCTTGTAGAATTTTAACATTACATCCCAACTCCTATATTCAATGCTCTGATTTATAAAGGCCAGCATACCAAAAGCTTTCTTCACCACCCTATCCACATGGGATTCCACCTTCAGGGAACTATGCATCATTATTCCTAGATCACTCTGTTCTACTGCATTCCTCAATGCCCTACCATTTACCACGTATGTCCTAATCATAAAGGGCAAATTTCACTATATGTTTTGATGTACTTGTGACAAACTAACTTTTAATGCTCAACTAGTCCACACTGACCAAGATGCTTATCCAAGCTAATCCTATTTTGCTCATGTTGTCCCATATCCTTCTAACCCAGTCCTATCTACGTACCTGTTCAAGTGTCTTCTAAATGGTGTTAATGTACCTGCCTCTGGCAGCTTGTTCCATGTACTGACCATGCTCTGGGTGTAAAAGCAGGTTCCTGTTAAATCTCTTCCCTCTTACCTTAAACTTATTCCCTCTAGTTTTTGATCCCCCAATCCTGGGAAAAAAGACTGTGTGCATTTACTCTATTTATGCGCCTCATAATTTTACATACCCTCTATAAGATCACCCCTTATTGTCCTAGGGTTCCATGAATAAAGTCCCAATAATGTTTCCTGTAGTTTCTGCTTCTGTTTTGTTATAATCCTACACTGGTAAGAGAGAGAGTTTTGTATGTCTCTATCAAATCTCCCCTCCTTCCTTTGTGATTCAGGAAATAAAGTACTAACCTATTCAACCCTATAACTCAAGTCCTCAAGTTCCAGCAAACTCCTTCAAAATTTTCTCTATACTCTTTCAATCTTTTTGATAACATTCCAGTAGGTAGGAGACTAAAACTGTATACAATACTCCAAATCTGGCATCACCAATGCCATATATAAATTTAGCACAATATCCCAACTCCTGTACTAAGTATTCCCTTCCTCTACATCACTAATGTTCCCAGTTCCAAGGAAAGCCTCTGAAAGTGAAATAATGACTGTTGTTCACACCACAGTTCCCATCTGCCCTGTTGAGTATTGAACACTTTCTATTTTACTTCAGATTTTCAACATGTTCAGTATTTTACTTCAGCTCAGCATTACAGCATTCCTGTGTCATGTTTTGCCTAACAGAAGGATCTAGGACAGCACTCAGTACACTGGTCTTGATCACTGAGTTTAGAAGTTGGGACCTTACATTGCAGTTGTACAAGACATTGGTAAGACGGGCCTTGAGCATTCTGTACAATTTTGGTCACACTGTTAGAGAAAGAACATCACTACATTGGAAAATGTGCAAAGAATTTTTTTGAGAATGTCACTAGGACTTGAGCGACTGGTTTACAGGGAGAAGATGGACAGGCTAAGACTTTATTCCTTGCAGCATAGGAGACCGAGTGGTGATTTTATGAAGCCGTATTAAATAGATCACCTATGACAGATGTATGGATGTATAATGAAATTGTGGAGCAGACTTGATGGGCCAAATAGCCTAATTCTGCTCCTATATCTTATGGTCTTTTGGTCTTAAAATCATGAGGGATATAAATGGAGTGAATGCACACAATCTTCTCTCCCCCAGGGAACCAGAAACTAGAGAGCATAGATTGAAGATGAAAGGAGAGCTCTATGAAGGGACGTGAGGGCCAACTTCTTCACACAGATGGAGCAAGCTGCCAGAGGAAATGGTTAAGGCAGGTACAATAACAACAATTAAAAGACGTTTGGATATGTGCATGGATGGGAAAGGTTTCTAAGGATATGGTTCAAACAGGGGCAAACGGGACTAGCTGAAGTGGGCACCTTGGTCAGTGTGGACAAATTAGACCAAAGGTCTGTTCTGTGCTGTATAGCACTATGACTCTACATATCCACTGTTGTCTTTACCACTGCAGCTTAGAATTCATTCTCAATTTCCTACAAGCATTTTAGCTTCCAGGAGCATTTGCTGCCTTATTTCATGCTGATCAGTTATTTCTGGTAATACAACCACTGTGCTATTTGTACAATGATTGGAATCACAAACTAAGACAACCAGATAATTGTATCACAGCAACCTATTTATCTGAAAAGATGTCCTGTGCGATTAATCTCTGATGACTTGTTTTCCTTCTTTTGTACACATATGTCCAAAATGCTATCGTGAGGATTATCTGATAATTGGTAGCTGAACTCAAAATTTTAATCAGCTAAGCAACAAAATCCAGCTATGGAGAATAGGTGAGTTAATTAGTGATAGTATCAAATTTTCCATGCACAGATCAAGTTCAAATTTTTAATGGAAATTACTGATGTCCTTCTTGACAATTTTAAGTTGATTAGGATCATGATCAAACAGGGAAACTGTTCCACCAGCATCATGCCTTTGATTTAACCATTTAGTTCATAATCGGATAGATGCAACAACAATGAAAGTCACTGGATGTCAGATGACCTACCTAAGGAGTCATTGAGATATATCATTGCCTATCAGCCCCGACTAGGAGTTGAGGATGCCATCGTCTACCTGCTGAACCGTGTCTACGCCCACCTGGACAAGCCGGCGAGCACTGTGAGGGTCATGTTTTTAGACTTCTCCAGTGCGTTCAACACCATCTGCCCTGCTCTGCTGGGTGAGAAGCTGACAGTGATGCAGGTGGATGCTTCCCTGGTGTCATGGATTATTGATTACCTGACTGGCAGACCACAGTACGTGCGCTTGCAACACTGTGTGTCAGACAGAGTGGTCAGCAGCACTGGGGCTCCACAGGGGACTGTCCTGTCTCCCTTTCTCTTCACCTTCTACACCTCGGACTTCAGCTACAACACAGAGTCTTGCCATCGTCATTAGTTTTCTGATGACTCTGCCATAGTTGGATGCATCAGCAAGGGAGATGAGGCTGAGTACAGGGCTACGGTGGGAAACTCTGTCACATGATGCAAGCAGAATCATCTGCAGCTTAATGTGAAAAAGACTAAGGAGCTGGTGGTGGACCTGAGGAGGGCCAAGGCACCGGTGACCCCTGTTTCCATCCAAGGGGTCAGTGTGGACATAGTGGAGGATTACAAATACCTGGGGATACAAATTGACAAATAAACTGAATTGGTCAAAGAACACTGAGGCTGTCTACAAGAAGGGTCAGAGCCGTCTCTATTTCCTGAGGAGACTGAGGTCCTTTAACATATGCCAGATGATGCTGAGGATGTTCTACAAGGCTGTGGTGGCCAGTGCTATCATGTTTGCTGTTGTGTGCTGGGGCAGCAGGCTGAGGGTAGCAGACACCAACAGAATCAACAAACTCATTCGTAAGGCCAGTGATGTTGTGGGGGTGGAACTGGACTCTCTGACGGTGGTGTCTGAAAAGAGGATGCTGTCCAAGTTGCATGCCATCTTGGACAATGACTCTCATCCACTCCATAATGTACTGGTTAGGCACAGATTCAGCCAGAGACTCATTCCACCGAGATGTAACACTGAGCGTCATAGGAAGTCATTCCTGCCTATGGCCATCAAACTTTACAACTCTTCCCTCGAAGTGTCAGACACCCTGAGCCAATATGCTGGTCCTGGACTTATTTCCACTTGGCATGATTAACTTATTATTATTTAATTATTTATGGTTTTATATTGCTATATTTCTTCACTATTCTTGGTTGGTGCGGCTGTAACGAAACCCAATTTCCCTTGGGATCAATAAAGTATGTCTGTCTGTCTGTCCACATTGATCTAGTTGCCAACCTGAGCTAGCTAATCTATCTGTGTTTAGCCTATAAACCACTAAGAATTTTCTAGCTTTATCTTTTAATAAGTCTTCTAAAAAGTGCCTTTTAATTTGCCACATCATTGAAACATTCCCACAACCAATGGACTCACTTTCAAGGACTCTTCATCTCATGTTCTAGATATTTATTATTTATTTCTTCTTATTATTACTCCTTAATTTTGTATTTGCACAGTTTGTTGTCTTCTGTACTCTGCTGGAACGCACTAGTTTGGCAGTCTTTCATTGACTCTGTTATCATTGTTAATCTACAGATTTATTGAGTATACTCCCAAGAAAATGAATCTCAGGGTTGTATATTGCAACATATATTCAATTCAGTTCAAGTTTGTCATTTAACCATACATGACTGTCATGAATACAGTCAAACGAGACAGCATTACTATGGGGTCAAGGAGTAAAGGCACATTACTGACCAGCACCCAAGATCACAACCATGTAATAAGAAACCTGACACCCACATCCCACCTGCTAGGTTGTCCTTCAGGTTCCCTATTAATTCAGATTAATTTTTGCCAGAGCGGCTGTATGGCAAAAAAAAAAGCACAACAGTGTCTTGTCCACCTCAGGGGACTGAAGAAGTGTGGCACGAGTGCCCAAATCCTCAGGACCTTCTATAGGAGCACCACTGAGAGAATCCTGATTGGCTGTATCATTACCTGGTACAGGAATTGCACCAATCTTGGTCGCTGGTCACTGCACATTTGTGGATGTGGACTTCCCTCCACTGAGGGCATTTACAGCAGTAGATACAGAAAGAAGGTCTGAAAAATCATTGGGGTCACAAGTCACCCCAACCATAAACTGTTTCAGCTGCTTCCGCCTGGCAAACAGTACTGCAGCATTAAAACCAGGACCAAATGGGACAGCTTCTTTCGACAAGCCATTAGACTTATAAATTCACATGTTTGTAACATTGCGATGGAGTCATAACACAAAGATTTTCACTCCCTCACATTGTGGGATGATGTAAGGTTTAAGTAAATTCAAATTCATTTACGTATTTATTTCATGTTGAGTGAAACATGAAGTGAAATATACAGCAACAGCAATAAAACACAAACAGGAAAACAGAAAAATGTTTCTCCTACCCACCTACACAAAGACCTTCAACCCCAGGACAGGTCATCTCCAGGCCTCCAGCTTCCAGTGGATTCACAGTTTCTCAAACAATGGCCCTTCACCCAAGATCTTGGGCAAAAACATTTTATATGTCGCCATAAGATCATTCCTCAGTTTTCTCTGCCTGAGGGGAAAAAGCTCCTATTTATGGCATTCATTTAGAGGTAGTAATGATAGTTTCTCTCTTTCATCTTCAACCTATGCTCTCTAGTTTCTGGCTTTACCATTGAAGTCAAGGGACATGAGCATATTGGACACTACAGCCAAGGAGAATGTTTCTCAGGGCTGAGGGGCTGAGAACCGGAGTTCCCAATCTCAGAATAAGAGGTAAAAGGAGATAGAGATCTCTTCTTAAAAGAGAGAACAGCTTTATTTGTCACATGTATATCAAACATACAGTGAAATGCATCACTTAATGTTTTGAGGATGAGCTGGGGTGTAGCCTACAAGTATCACCATCCTTCACATAGCATGCCCACAACTTACTAACCCTAACTCACACAGCTCTGGAATTTGGGAGAAGTCCGGAGCACCTAGAGGAAACACAAGCACTCTCAGGGGGCATGTACAAAGTCCCCTGCCATTCAATATGATATGATGATCATCAGACTAATCTGATGGCTATTTTCAATTCATTTTCTTGCCTCCTTCACATAATCTTTAGTTCCATTAGAGTCTAATATGCATCTACCTCAGCTTCAAACTCAGTGGTCACTTTTAGGTACCGGAGAGGAATCCAGTGTGGCCTTTTGCTGCTGTAGCCTATCCACTTCAAGATTCGCTGTGTTGTACATTCAGAGATGCTTATCTGGACACTACTGTTGTTAACGTGTGGTTATTTGAGTTACTGTCAATGTTCTCTCTAAGATGTGCACGTGTGCACGCACACACGTCCTTTGCTACTAGTGCACAAAGGAATTTCAACTGCGCACACAGGGTTGTCACCCCCTACCTCGTTGGTTTGTTAAGTATATTTCATGATCATACACAATCACATTTTCTCTTCCAGTTTCTGATGCATACAGTGTTTTGAAACATGGAGCTTGCGATGACTTGTCTGCAAATTTTAGAACTGGCTTATTGACACTGTTTTTATTTAAGAAATTATTCACTGTGCACATGTTGTTGTCACTGGGCAAAAAAAAAATGCACAGCACAAGATTTGTGTGCACACTGGTCATTACAAATTAGAGGGACCAATAGCTACTGTCACCTTCCTGTCAGCATGAACCAGTCTGGCTATTCTCCTCTGACCTCTCTTGTTAACAAGGCATTTTCACCCACAAGAACTGCTGTCACTGAATGTTTTTGTCTTCTTTGCACTATCCTGTGTAAACTCTACAACAGGAGTTCCCAAACTTTTCTTATGCCATGGACCAATACCATTAAGTCAGAGGTCCATGGACCCTAACTTGGGAACGCCTGCTCTAGAGGGTGTTATGTGTGAAAATCCCAGGAGATCAGCAGTTTCTGAGATACTCAATCCACTCGGTCTGGCACCAACAACCATTCCTTAGTCAAAGTCATCTGGATCACATTTCTTCCTCATTCTGATGCTTGGTCCAAACAAAAACTGAACCTCTCGATATTGTCTGCGTGCTTTTATGTATTGAGCTGCTGCTACATGATCGGTTGATTAGATATTTGCAGTAATGAGCAGGTGTACTGATGTACCTAATAAAGTGGCTACTGAGTCTGGTTTTATTACGCTCAGCCTTCTTAATCCACTGTTCACTGGGATCCACTGCATCCACTATGTTAACAGCACATACAGAACAGAACAGTAACTGAAAACTTAAAATCCCATTTAACTCCCTTTAAAAATAGCTTATATTTAAGAAACACAATTTTAGCCTCTACCACCTGTTCCCATAAATCAAGTTTTAACCTTAGTATCAGT
This sequence comes from Hemitrygon akajei, assembly GCF_048418815.1. Classification (NCBI taxonomy): domain Eukaryota; kingdom Metazoa; phylum Chordata; class Chondrichthyes; order Myliobatiformes; family Dasyatidae; genus Hemitrygon; species Hemitrygon akajei. The sequence continues at coordinate 175,274,237 of NC_133129.1, forward strand.
CAACTGTCCACTGCACATTGATAAAGACCAGCATGCTCTTCCAAAAGTGATAGTCAAGGATTAAACACTGAACTAAACCAGTTCTGTGTAACTATAATAGAATTCATCTCTTTGCATTTAATGTCTCAAGATAAGTGTCAACATTTTGCTGGTTTTCTAAATTATATTTTCTCCTTGTCCACTAGGTTTTACTGATTTCTATACAGTTCTTGCACATATACATCTTCCTGCTCATTTACTGTGACCAGCTCATTCCTTGGTATTTTGAAAATCACAATGAACATCTTCAGCTGCAGATTTGCTCATTTGCCTTAACTGCCTCGCTTTGCAGCCTTCCACTTTTATCTGCTGTTTCATCAGACACTTAGATACACAGCTTGTTCTGTTCACGCAAATCACTAATAGGGAGGCTGTATCCCTGGAGCACGTCCTTTAGTGATAACACTGATCTTTTCCCCAGAACAAAGCAAGACGAGAGGAAAATTGAAAAATTAAAAAATTGAAAAATAAGCCAGGTCTGGCTTATTTAGATTGAACAAGTTCCTATTTGTGAATGGTTCAATATACAGGAGAGAAGCAGTTCCCATTTGCAGATGGCTTGAGGTATGGGAGACGATGATTAAAACATGCTAACAAAACTGTTCAAGAGAAAAATTTGAGAAAGAAAGTGCAGTTATGGCTTAGTATTCTCTGCCTTTTGGGATAGTGAATTCAGAGATTTCTGAAGGGAATTGGATTGGCACTTCAGAGGGTACAATATGAGGAAAATATAAAGCAGGGATTTCCAACATTTCTTTTAAGACCATAAGCTATAGGAGCAGAATTAGGCCATTTGACCCATTGAGTCTTCTCCACCATTTCATCATGACTGATCCAATTTTCCTCTCAGTCCCAATCTCTTGCCTTATTCCCATATCCCTTCATGCCCAGACCAATCAACCTCAACCTCTGCCTTAAATATACATAATGACTTGGCCTCCACAGCTGCCTATGGTAACAAATTCCACAGATGCACTACTGTCTTGCTAAAGAAATTCCTCTCATCTCTGCTCTGAAAGGACACCCTCGATTCAAAGGTGTGTCCTCTGGTCTTCAACTCTCCCATCATAGGAAACATCCTCCCCACATCCACTCTATCAAGGCCTTTCACCATTTGATAGATTTCAATTAGGTCACCCCCCATTCTTTTGAGTTCTAGTGAATATAGGCTCAGAGCCATCAACCGCAGTTCATATGACAAGCCATTCAGTCCTGGAAACATTTTCATGAACCTCCTTTGAACCTTCTCCAATTTCAGTACATCCTTTCTAAGAAAAGGGGCCCCAAACTGCGCACAATACTCCAAGTAAGGCTTAACCAGCACATTATAAAGTCTCAACGTTACATTCTTGCTTTTATATTTTAGTCCTCTTGAAATGAATGCTAACTTCACATTTGTCTTCCTCACCACAGACTCAAACCTTTGCACCTCAGTTTTTTTTGTATTTTCTTTCCATTTAGAAAATAGTCAACCCTTTAATTTCTCCTACCAAAGTGCATGACAATATACTTCCTGATACTATATTCCATTTGCCATTTTTCAAATTTAAATCCTTCTGTTGCCTCTCTACTTCCTAAAAGCTACCTGCCCCCCACCTATTTTCACATCATCTCCAAACTTTGCAACAAAGCCATCAGTTCCATCATCCAAATCATTGACATATAATGTAAAAAGACTTGGTCACACCACAGATCCCTGTGGAACATCACTAGTTACTGCCAGCCAACTAGAAAAGGCTCCCTTTATTCCCACACTTTGCAACTTGCTAAACAGCTGCTGCTTTATCCGTGGGCTTGTAACTTTTAAGCAGCCTCACGCGAGGCACGTTATCCAAGGCCTTCTGAAAATCCAAGTACACAACATTCAACAATTCTCCTTTGTCCATCCTGCATGTTACTTCTTCAAAGAATTCCAACAGATTTGTCAGGGAAGATTTTTCCTTGAGGAAACCATGCTGACGACAGCCTATTGCATCATGTGCCTCCAAGAAACCTGAGACCTCATCCTTAATAATTAACTCTAACATCTTCCCAAACACTGAGGTCAGACTAACTGGCCTATAATTTCCTTTCTTCTGCCTCTCTCCCTTCTAGAAAAGTGGAGTGACATTTGCAATTTACTACTATTCCGGAACCATTCCAGAGCCTAGTGATTCTTGAAAAATCATTACAAATACCTCTACAATCACTTCAGCCACCCCTTTCACAACCCTGGGGTGTACACCATCTGGTTCAGGTGATTATCTACCTTCAGACCTTTCCGTTTCCCAAGAACTTTCTCTCTAGTAACACTTAATGACCCTTGACACCTGGAACATCCAACATATTATTAGTGGTCCGATATCCACTCTCACCTCTCTTATGTTTTATGAAGAAACATTTGGTAACCTCTTCAATATTATTAGTCAGCTTACTTTCATATTCTATCTTTACCTTCTACTGAATTCTTAGTTGTTTTCTGTCAATATTCAAAACCTTCCCAATCCTCTAACATCCCAATAATATTTGCTCTATAATTTGCCTTTACTTTGGCTTCTCTTTTTAGCCATGTGGGTGGCATTGTGCCTTTAGGATACCTCTTCCTCTTTAAAATGTATATATCCTTTGCCTTCAAAATGCTTCCAGAAATTCTAGCCATTGCTACTAAAATAGGTGGTGCCATTGACAGTGAAGATATTTATTGCAACTTAAAGAGGGACCTTGTTTAGTGGGACAAATGGGCCAAGGAATGGCAAATGGAGCTTAATTTAAATGAGTGTGAAGTGCTGCATTTTGGGAAGGCAGATAAGATGAGGGCAGGGCATTCACGATTAATATTAGGTTCTAGAAGAGTGATGCTGAACAGAGGGATATAGGAGAAAATTAAAGTGCCATTACAGATAACAGGTAGGTGAAGAATACTATTAGCCAATCAGCACACTGAGTATAGATATTGGGATGCTATATTGCAGTTGTACTAGATGTTAGTGAGACCACATTTAGAATACTGGGTTCAGTTTTCGTCACTTTGCTATAGGAAAGATGCAATGAGCCGAATTCATACAGTACTCCAGGTGTGCCCTCACCCTATACAGTTGTAGCATAACCTCACAGCTCTTAAATTCAATCCCTCTAGCAGTAAAGTCCAACATTCCATTTGCCTTGACACCTGCTGCATCTGCAAACCAACCTTTTGTGATTCATGCACAGGTGCTCCCAAGTCTTGCTGCACAACTGCATGCTGCAATCATCCACCATAAATAGATCTTTTATTTTTCCTTCCAAAGTGAATGACCTTGCATTTATCAGCATTGTATTGGTGTATGTGGGTGGCAGGGTGGAGATGAATCTCTACCAAAAGAGAGCTCATTCCCTCCACTAGCCTGCTGGTCACCCTTGGTCAAGATGTAGCACCCAGTCAGCTACACCCACCCTGCCCACCCCTCCCAATCATAGTTACGTGAAGCCATGGGAGCAGGTGGTGGATGGTCGCATGTGCAGCTGGTGTACAAGTCTTGGTTAAGTTACTACTGACACCAGGCAGACAATCTCTAAAGAGCATTGATAATGGCTGGGATCATCAGTCTTGAGAAAAGGGAGAGGTGATGGGCAGTTCCGACCAGATAGGAGAGAGAATAGGAAAGCCAGGCCAAGGGAGAAGAAACAGATGGATAAGGGAATTAGTCAGGTAGAACCAGGTGAATGAGGCTGATGAATCTAGGTAATGGGTAGGGGTGATGGGGAAGCAAGAGGTGAAGAGAGACATAGATGGGCCAGTAGGGGTTTGAAAGTAACACTGCAGGTAGTATGGATTATTTGAAATATCCTCAAACTGTTTTTTGTTGACACAAAAGATGTATTTCACTGTATATTTTGATGTACAGGTCAGAAATAAAGCTGATCTTTAATCTTTGGAACTGGAAAATTCAATTTCATACTCTTGAGTTGTGGGCTACCCAAGTGGAAAAAGAGATGCTGTTCTTTTTTCCCCTCCAAAGATGCTGCTTGATTCAGTGAGTTCTTCAAACATTTTGTTATTTTGATACCAGCATGTGCACTCTCTTGAATCAACAAATTAAACTTGACTTTTCAAACATGACAAACTATTTACAACTCAAACTCTCTCCTATCGATTGATATTTTTCCACTGGTGCAGTAACAGAGGTTCAATAAACTTCCCCCACAGGTTAACTTAGTGATTGCCCTAATTTACCTTGTCTTATTCAGAAAATGGAGAAAAATTTCGAATTCTAGAAAAAGCTGAATAGACAGAGTCCTGGAATACTGTCACTGAATATCCCACCGAATCCTTTCAATCCCAAACACTTACTCAAAGACTGGGGTTATCAGGAAACTTATCCATCCTACTCAGTTCTTCATCCACATATTTTAGATTTGCCGACATTAATTTCCTTGACTCCCATTTTGCTGCTCCTTATACTTATTCCATGCTTGTTTGCTGCGATAACTTAGTAAAACCAATACTTTCTTATTTCTAGTCACCTGTGCCTGGCTTCTTTGTCATCAATGTTCCCTTAACACTTGCAACAACCCTCTTCTTCCATTTCCTTTCTCCTGCTCTAATCATTACTTTGATATAGCTTACATCACATTACAGGTCATGCCTTGTTCTCATTGCTACCATCAGGAAGAGGTACAGAAGCATTGCATTGTACTGCTGTCACACAGTCAACAAATCTCACGGCATACATGGTGATATTATACCCGATTTGGATTCATCTTTGTCCGTCTCTATCTTGATCCATAGGATCTTCATCAGGTTTAGTCACAACACTTTTCCTTCAACTAGCATTGCTGAAACTATTGTCAGATCATTAACACATTTCCAGCTTGTCTGTGTTTTGTGTGCAAATTAGTCTCTGTTTCCTTCATTATAAGCATGAATGCACAAAGATGGAGCAGTAGCACCACTGGGAGAGCTGCCTCCAGCAGCCTGGATTTGATCCTAACCTCCAGTGAGCTGCATTCTCAGCACCCTCATCTATTCCCTGTAACACACCTGACTGCATGGTCAGATCCTGCTCTAACTCCATCTATAAGTTTGCGAATGATACCACCATAGTGGGCAGGTTCTCAAATAATGAAGAGTTGGAGTACAGAAAGGAACTTCGTGACATGGTGCGTGACAACAACTTTTTCCTCATTGACCAAAAAGAAAGGACCTGGTTTCTGACTTCAGGGAGTGTGTGGCAAGGGCACAATGTTCCTGTCTAAATCAATAGTATTGAGGTTGAGAGCTTAAGTTCCTAGCTATGAACATCACCAACAGCCTGTCCTGTTCCAGTCATGTTGATGTCTTAGGCAAAAAAGCTCACCAATGCCTCTACTTCCTCAGGAAACTAAAGAAATTCAGCAAGTCTCCATCAACTCTGACCAATTTTTATCGATGTGCTACAGAAAGCATTCTATCTGGATGCATAACAGCTTGGCAACTGCTCGGCACTTGACCAAAAGAAAGCACAGCACAGCTCAGCACATCACAGAAAACAGTATCTTCTCCATGGACTTTGCCACGGCCTCAGTAAAGCAGCTGGCATAATCAATCCTGGACCACACCCATCCCGGACAATCCCTCTTCTCCCCTCTCCCATCAGGCAGAAGATACAAATGCCTGAAAACATCTACCATAAGGATGAAGGACAGCTTCTATCCCACTGTCATCAGGCTCTTGAGTGGTTGTCTTGTACGTACAATGAGATGGAATCTTCGCTTCACAATCTAGTTCATTGTGATCTTGTACTTTATCTTTTACCTATAGTGCACATTTTTGGTAGCTTTTACACTTTATTCTGCATTGTTACATTTTACCTTATTCTAGCTCAATGCACTGTGTATTAATCTGATCTGTGCACTGTGGAAGACCAACTTTTCACTGTATCTGGGTACATTTGACAATAATAAACCAATAATACCAAGTGTTGTTTGTGTGTAGGGTTGCACGTTTTCTCTGTGACCACCTAGGTACTCTAGTTCACTCCCACATGACAAAGTCAGACTGGTTGGCAGGTTATCTAATCATGGCAAATTTTCCTTGGTGTACGTATAGATAAGAGCCTCTAAAGCAGGGGTTCCCAACCTTTTTTTTAATGCCATAGACCACTACCGTTAACTGAGGAGTTCATGGACCCCAGGTTGGGAACCTCTGATCTAAAAGGAGTTGACAATGGTGGAAAAAGTAGGTTACAGGGAAAGGGATTACCTCCTGAGTTGCTGACTCTGACCTCTGTGCTCACACTCATTTGAACAATAAGACATCATGATGTTCATCAGCAGTGAAAACAAAATCCATGCATGTTCACGGTCTGTTGATGGTGGCCTTGACAGTGGTCGTGCCATCTTCAACCAGAGTCCAAATCCAACAGCATAGAAACAGACCCATCAGCCCAACTAGTCCATGCCATCCAAATATTCATCTAAGCCAGTGCCATTTGCCCACGTGGCCCTTATCCTGCTTAAACTTTCCTATGCATGTAGCTGTCTTTTAACAGTTGTTAAATCCATTAAACAACTTTCTAAAAAATCTATATGACTGTAATCCTTGGCTTCCCTTCACAGCATCCATATAAAATTCTACCATCTTGTCTTGAAAGTCTGATGTGGTAATTTATATTAATATGTTATGGTTCTGGTTTCACCGCAGACTTCATTATCTTGTGCAGGTAGCATAAAGAGAAAGTATTTGAAAGGTGGTTTAGAGAAATTTCTGATTTGCTATCTTCAAAGGATTCCACAATGGGAATTTGATCAACTTCTAATTAAGGCAGGGACTGGCAATTCTGCTCCTCAAATCTTCAATAGTTTATTTAGACTGTGGCTAATCTGTATCAAAGCTACATTCATCTTAAATGGGTCAATAACGCTTAATCTTGTTTTGTAGAATCCATCATTAAAACCCCCATCATCAAGGGCATGCCCACTTCTCACAAGAGGAACAACAGGAGCCTGAATACACACCCTCAAAGTTTAAGGAATAGCTTCTTCGTCTCCATTATCAGACTTCTGAATAGACAAAGAACTCATGAACACTATCTCACTATTTTTGCTCTCTTTGCACTGAATATATATATTTCTTATTGTAATTTATTGTATATTTTATGTATTGCATTGTACTGCTGCCACAAAATAACAAATTCTGGACATACTGTATGTCAGTGATAATAAACCAGACTCTTAATTCTCAAAATCCAACCTCATTTGTTGCAATGACAGCATTTTTTGCAGAGTGACACGAGGAAAACAATTAGACAACTGCTCTAAGAATAAACAAAATTCGTTGAAATTTCAACCCAGAGATATAATGAACTGTCTGGATTCACATCAGTGGCCTAGGAGAACCTTTTATCAATATTTATCAGTGGGAAACTTGTCAGCATTCAGGAGAGCATCACTGTTTCATTCTCCTCTTTCACTGTGGAATATAGAGGCCAAAGATCATGTTCTGACTGGGATGACAAACTGCTCAGACTGAGAACAGACGGGAAAGTTCACCCGGTGGATGTTGAGGTGCTAATAGGTCATGATCCAATCAAAGACTGGAAGATGCTTGAGGTGCTGAATAGATTCCTTTGCTTGCATGTACTTGTATAGAGTTCTGTCAGGAAATCTGCAGTTTTTTGACATACTCAAACCACCCTGTCTGGCACCAGCAATCATTCCATGGTCAAAGTCAATTAAGATCACATATTTTCCCCATTCTGACATTTGGACTGAACAACAACTGAACCACTTGACCATGTCTGCATTCTTTTATCAATTGAAATGCTGCCACATGATTGACTGATTAGATATTTGTATTAATAAAGTGCACATGTGTACCTAATAAACTGGTCACTGAGTATATATTTCGTATTGTAACTTATAGTACATTTTATGTATTGCACTGTATGGTTATCACAAAACAACAAATTTCCCAACACATGTCAGTGATAATAAACCTGATTCTGATTCTCAAAAATACCAGCTCGGGCTTTGTAATGACAGCTTTTATGTAGACTGACATTAGAAACATAGAAAACCTACAGCACAATACAGGTCCTTCGGCCCACAAAGTTGTTCCAAACACGTCCCTACCTTAGAAATTACTAGGCTTACCTATAGCCCTCTATTTTTCTAAGCTCCATGTACCTATCCAAAAGTCTCTTAAAAGACCCTATCATATACGTCTCCACCACCGTTGTCGGCAGTCCATTTCATGCACTCACCACTCTCTGAGTAAAAAACTTACCCCTGACGTCTCCTCTGTACCTACTCCCCTGCACCTTAAACCTGTGTCCTCTTGTGGCAACCATTTCAACCCTGGGAAAAAGCCTCTGACTATCCACATGATCAATGCCTCTCATCATCTTATACACCTCTATCATGTCATCCCTCATCCTCTGTGGCTCCAAGGAGAAAAGGCTGAGTTCACTCAACCTATTCTCATAAGGCATGCTCTCCAATCCAGACAACATCCTTGTAAATTTCCTCTGCACCCTTTCTATGGCTTCCACATCCTTCCTGTAGTGAGGCGACCAGAAGTGAGCACAGTACTCCAAGTGGGGTCTGACCATGGTCCTATATAGCTGCAACATTACCTCTTGACTCCTAAATTTAATTCCACAATTGACGAAGGCCAATACACTATACACCTTCTTAACCAGAGAGTCAACCTGCGCAGCAGCTTTGAGCGTCTTATGGACTCGGACCCCAAGATCCCTCTGATCCTCCACACTGCCAAGAGTATTACCATTAATACAATATTCTGCCATCATATCTGACCTACCAAACTGAACCACTTCACACTTATCTGGGTTGAACTCCATCTGCCGCTTCTCAGCCCAGTTTTGCATCCTATCAATGTCCCACTGTAACCTCTGACAGCCCCCCACACTATCCACAACACCCCCAACCTTTTGTGTCATTAGCAAACTTACTAACTCATCCCTTCACTTCCTCATCCAGGTCATTTATAAAAATCATGAAGAGTAAGGGTCCCAGAACAGATCCCTGAGACACTCCATGGGTGACTGACCACCATGCAGAAAATGACCCATCTACAACCACTCTTTGCCTTCTGTGGGCAAGCCAGTTCTGGATTCACAAAGCAATATTTCCTTGGATCCCATGCTTCCTTACTTTCTCAATAAGCCTTGCATAGGGTATCTTATCAAATGCCTTGATGAAATCCATATACAGTACATCTACTACTCTACCTTCATCAATGTGTTTAGTCACATCCTCAAAAAATTCAATCAGGCTCGTAAGGCACGACCTGCTCTTGACAAAGCCATGCTGACTATTCCTAATCATATTATACCTCACCAAATGTTCATAAATATTGCCTCTCAGGACCTTCTCCATCAACTTACCAACCACTGGGGTAAGACTCAGTGGTCTATAATTTCCTGGGCTATCTGTGCTCCCTTTCTTGAATAAAGGAACAACATCTGCAACCCTCCAATCCTCCTGAACCTCTCCCGTCCTCATTGATGATGCAAAGATCATTGCCTGAGGCTCAGCAATCCCCTCCCTCGCCTATCACAGTAGCCTGGGATACATCTCATCCAGTCCTGGCAACTTATCCAACTTGATGCTTTCCAAAAGCTCCAGCACATCCTCTTTCTTAATATCTACTTGCTCAAGCTTTTCAGTCTGTTGCAAGTCATCACTACAATCACCAAGATTCTTTTCCATAGTGAATACTGAAGTATTCATTAAGTGCCTCTGCTATTTCCTCCGGTTCCATACACACTTCCCCACTGTCACACTTGATAGGTCCTATTCTTTCACGTCTTATCCTCTTGCTCTTCACACACTTGTAGAATGCCTTAGGGTTTTCCTTAATCCTGCCCATCAAGGCCATTACAGGAAAACATTGAGTCAGCTCTTCCAAGAATAAACAAAATTCTTTGAAACTTGGATCCAGACATATTGGGCTGTCTGGATTTATATCGGTGGCTTAGAAGAACTTTTTAACCAATATTTATCAGCAGGAAATGCGCCAGCATTCAGGTGAGGATCACTGCTACGTTGTCCTCTTTACCCAAGTACAGAGGCCATGATCCTGTGCTGATTAGGATGATAAATTGCTCAGACTGAGAACAGACTGAAGAGTTCACCAGGTGAGTGCTGAGATCCTGATCCGTGATCTAATCAAGCACTGGAGGATGTTCAAGGTGCTGAATTGATTTCTCCGCTTGTACGTTCCTACATAAATTTCTGCCAGACTGCCTAAAAGCTTTAGTTACATCCTTACACTGAAGAATCTTAAAAAAAAGGGGGTAGTATGGTAGTGTAGCGATTAGCACAATGCCCTACAGTACAGGTGACATGGGTTCAATTCCTGCTTATGCCTGTAAGGAGTTTGTACTCTCTCCCTGTGACCACATGGGTTTCCTCCTACAGTTCAAAGACATACTAGTTGGTAGGTTAATTGGTCATTATAAATAGTCCTGTGATTAGGTTACGATTAAATCAGGAGATTGCTGGGTGGTGTGGCTCGAAAGGCCAGAAAGGCCTATTCCACACTGTACCTCAATAAGATTAAATTAAAAAGTAAAAATTTAAAAAAGCAATAGAAATGCGGTATTGGTATATTATGGACACATGTATGAAGATACAGTAGAAAGAAGCTTATCTTCATATTGTTTATACAGATCAAATCATTACACAGTGCACTGAGCTAGAATAAGTTAAAACAATAACAAAACAGTACAAGCTACACAGAAAGTGCAGTGCAGATAAATGTAAAGTGCAAAATTATAATGAGGTCTCTCACTCTCGACCAATCACATCTGCCAGCTTTGTAGGTAGACTTGTGGGGTAAACCACGTCAGGCAGACACTCAGGTATTTAGTAAGTGTGGTGGTGGCTTCTACCTTCAGCACCCTATAAAACATTAACTTCTAGACCAAAGGTTCCCGACTGTTTTCATGCCATGGACCAATACCTTTAAGCAAGGGATCCATAGACCCCTAAGTTGGGAACCGCTATTCTAGACTCATTTTTGGGGTGACAGATCTTGTCTAAATTCTAGTGTAACAAAACAGCCATGCCTGTGATGAGAACCTTATGTTCACAGCCAAAGAACCAATCAAAGACCATTTCCCACTTTCCACAATGAAATAAGGGCAAAGTTACATAAGAAAGAAGGGCTAGGGAATCAACAGACTAGAGCCACGTTGTTAAGGAAGGTAAACAGTGGCCAGATTTGCAAAGGAGTTGTCTTCAAGGATTGGGACAGGATTATTTGAGCAGGCTCCTCTCCATGGAAGCTGTGGAATGTGAGAGAAAGGGGTTGGAACAGATATTGGACCTTTGGCAAAGGATCACCAGAGCGTTACTTGGGACATACAGGACATGAGCACCAGATGAGGCTCTGAAAATCACGTAAAATAGAGGAGTAGGTGGGAGGAGGAGGCTGCTTATGGAAAAATTGGAAAGCAGATATCTGAGAATGAGTTGCAGGAAGGTTGGTGGATGGGGTGGCTGGTGGGTAAAAGAACTAAGTAGTGAGTAATGTGCTTGATAAAAGGGCTCCCAATCTTTCACCATGGGACTAAAACATGATCATCCTAAAGGTGGTTAATCCCTGAACTTCTTGGGCTAAATTGTCCCATGAAAGGAACACTGGACAGGCAAGGTGTTTGGAGGAAGGTATAGGGGAGATGTCAGAGGTAAATCTTTTTTGTGTTGGGTTTTAAACAGAAAGAGGTGGGTGCATGGAAAGCATTTGTGGAGGTGGTGGTAGAGTCAGATACTTTAGGAACATTTAAGGGACTCTTAGACATATGAACAATGTGGGAGGGAAGCGTTTGATTGATCTTGAAGTAGGTTAAAAGGTCAGCACAACGTTATAGGCTAAAGGGCCTGTACTGTGCTATGTTCTATTGTAAACAAAATGAATGACGACAGACAACCTCCATTCCTCTTCCAATATCCCAAAACATATGATGTCAGATGAAGAACTGTCAAAGTGCAATCACTTCTGTATAGAAAATTTCTCAGACAGTTTGCATGCAGTAAGACCCTTGAACTGCACATTAAAATCTATTGCCAATTTTGTGGCATAATTTGGGCACCTAACATACAGTATACCCTCAGCCATATGAAATCATGGGGCATGGCATTTCTGGATACACTAGAATTGCTCAAGAGAAACATCACTATATCACACATAACTATTGCTGGATTGTAGCAAAATGGAGGACTGTGTGAGAGGGAAGGGTTAGATTGCTCTCAGAGTAGATTAAATGGTCGGCACAACACCCTGGGACAAAGGGTCTCTACAGTGCTGTGTACTGTTCTATATTACATCTTCTCACCTTTATAACTATCAAGATTCAGCACAACACAGAAACAAGCCCTTCAGTCTGTCTAGTCTGTATCAAACTATTATTCTGCTTAATCCCATCAACCCACACCTGAACCACAGCTCTCCATGCCCCTTCCCACCTATGTACTTATCCAAACTTCTATTAAGTGTTGAAATCAAACCCACATCCAGCCTTTATTCTGGCAGCTTGTTCCACACTGTCACCACCCTCTGAATGTAGAGGCTCTCTCTCAGGTTCTCCTTACATATTTCACCTTTCACACTTAACCTATGACCTTTAGTTCTAGTCTCACCCAACCTCAGTGGAGAAAGCCTGCTTGTATTTACCCTATCTATATCCCTCATAATTTTGTATACCTCTATCAAATCTCCCCTCCTTCTTATGCACTCCAGGTAATTAAATCCTAACTTATTCAACCTTTCCCAGGTCCTCAAGTTCTGGAAATGTCCTTGTAAATTTTATATGCACTCTTTCAAGCTTACAAGTCTATATTTTAAGGTTAAAATGTATTAATGTAAATTACAAAAATAAATCAAATAACTCACTGTTCTTCCCTTCACATATGTATAAAATCAAAGAGGATATTACTGCTAATCAGCCTCCAACTACACTGCTTTTATGTAGAGACGTAAGTTAACTACAAAATGTCTCTTCACAATTATTTTGCATGACACTTGAAATAAAATTCAGAGTTTAAGCTTATTTTCACAAAAAAAACAATGTTTTGTCACTGAATGAGAATATCAGATAAACAAGAGTTCACTGTAATTGGTGTAAAATGCAATTAATTTTGTACTAGGGGCACATAGTGTATTTTCAAATATTCCCAAATTATGCATCACCAATGATTTTTTTAAAAAAGAATTGCTTCCACTGCCTATCATTAAATTCAGAATCGAATCAGAGTCAGGTTTAATATCACTGGCATATGTTGTGAAATTTGTTGTTTTTCAGCAGTGGTACATTGCAATACACAAGAATGAGAACTATAAATTACAATAAGTATATATAAAAAGAGAAAATTAATTAAGTAGTGCAAAAAGAGAAGAAAAAAAATACTGAGCTAGTGTATATGGGTTCATTGTCCATTCAGAAACCTGATGGCAGAGGATAAGAAGCTTAAGTGTGTGTCTTCAGGCTCCTGTACTTCCTCCTTGATGGAAGCAATGAGAAGATAGCATAAGACATAGGTGCAGAATTAGGTCTCTTGGTCCATTGAGTCTGCTCCACCATTCCATCAAAGGTGATTTGTTATCCCTCTCAACTGCATTCTCCTGCCTTTACTCTCTAACCTTTGATGCCGTCTAACCAAGAACCTATCAACCTCTGTTTTAAATATACTAAATGACTTGGCTTCCACAGCCCATCTGTGGCTATGAATTTCACAGATTCACCACACTCTGGCTAAAAAAAAAATCTTCTCCCCTCTGTTCTAAATGGACACCTCTCTGTTCTGAGGCTGGGCTCTCTGGTCCTGGACTCACCCGTTATAGGAAACATCCACCCTCTTTAGGCCTTTCAATATTTGGTGGGTTTCAATGAGATCCCCTCATACATTAAGCCTTTCATTCCCAGAATTATTCTCGTGAACCCTCTCCAACGCAGCTCGTCCTTTCTTAGTTAAGGGGCCCAAAACTGCTCACAATGTCTTAGTGCAGTTTGACTAAAGCCTCAGCATTACATCCTTGCTTTTATATTCTAGTCCTCTCAAAATGAATGCTAACATGGTGTTTGCTTTCTTTATCACCAACTCAACCTGCAGGTTAACCTTTACGAAAACCTGCACAGCGACTTCCAAACACGAGGAAATCTGCAGATGCTGGAAATTCAAGCAACACACACAAAATGCTGGTGGAACACAGCAGGCCAGGCAGCATCTATAGGGAGAAGTGCTGTCGACGTTTCGGGCCGAGACCCTTCGTCAGGACTAACTGAAAGGAAAGATAGTAAGAGATTTGAAAGTAGGAGGGGGAGGGGAAAATGCAAAATGATAGGAGAAGACCGGAGGGGGTGGGATGAAGCTAAGAGCTGGAAAGGTGATTGGCAAAAGGGATACAGAGCTGGAGAAGGGAAAGGATCACAGGACGGGAGGCCTCGAGAGAAAGAAAGGGGGAGGGGGGAAGCACCAGAGGGAGATGGAGAACAGGCAGTGATGGACAGAGAGAGAGGGACAAAAACAAACAACTAAATATGTCAGGGATGGGGTAAGAAGGGGAGGAGGGGCATTAACAGAAGTTAGAGAAGTCAATGTTCATGCCATCAGGTTGGAGGATACCCAGCCGGTATATAAGGTGCTGTTCCTTCAACCTGAGTGCGGCTTCATCTTGACAGTAGAGGAGGCCATGGATAGACATATCAGAATGGGAATGGGATGTGGAATTAAAATGTGTGGCCACTGGGAGATCCTGCTTTCACTGGCGGACAGAGCGTAGGTGTTCAGCGAAACGGACTCCCAGTCTGCGTCGGGTCTCACCAATATATAAAAGGCCACACTGGGGGCACCGGACGCAGTATACCACACCAGTCGACTCACAGGTGAAGTGTCACCTCACCTGGAAGGACTGTCTGGGGCCCTGAATGGTGGTGAGGGAGGGAGTGTAAGGGCAGGTGTAGCACTTGTTCTGCTTCCAGGTCCCTTTGCACCTTGGAGTTTTGATTTTCTCCCCCCATTTAGAAACTAGTCTATGGCATTACCAAAGTGGATGACCATACACTTCCCTACACTATTTTCAATCTGCCATTTCTTTGCCCATTCTCCCAATCTGTCCAAGTCCTTCTGCAGATTCCCTCCTTCCTCAACACCACCTGCCCCTCCATCTATCTTTGTATTGTCTGCAAACATTGTAACAAAGCTGTCAATTTCATCTTCCAAATTAGTGAAATATGACATGAAAAGAAGTGGTCCCAATACTGATCCCCATTGAACACCACTTGTCACTGGCAGCCAACCAGTAACCCCTTTTATTCCAACACTTTGCTTCCTGCCAGTCATCCAATCTTTTACCCATGCTAGTATCCTCCCTGTGATACCATTAGGTCTTATCTTATTAAGCAGCCTTATGTGCAGCAACTTGTCAAAAGCCTTCTGAAAATCCAAGCAAACAACATCCATTGACTCTCCTTTGTCTATCCTGTCTGCTATTTCCTCAAATAATTCCAACAGGTTAGTCAGGCAAGATTTCCCCTTGAGGAAACCACGCTGACGTTGACCTACTTCATCATGCATTTCCAAGTACCCTGAAACCTCATCCTTAATAAAGGACTCCAATATCTTCCCAACCACTAAAGACAGGTTAACAGGCCTATAATTTCCTTTTTTCTGCCTCCCTCAGAGTTACATTTGCAACTTTCCAGTCCTCTGGAACCATTGTGGAATCTAGTGGTTCTTGAAAGATCATTACTGATGCCTCCACAACCTCTTCAGCCACCTCATTCAGAACCCTGGTGTGTATTTCATCTGCTCCACCAGGTGACTTACTTTTCCTTCAGACCCTTCAGCATTCAATAACAATTTCTGTTTAGCAACTACACTCACTTCTATTCCCTGACATTCATGAATTTCCAGCATACTTCAAGTGCCTTCCACAGCAAAGGTTGATACAAAATACTGCTATTTCTTTGCCCCCCCCCCCCCATTACAACCTCTCCAGCATCATATCCCAGTGGGCCAATATCCACTCCCGCCTCTGTTTTACTCTTTGTTTGGTATCGTCTTTGATATTGCTGGCTAGTTTACTTTCATCTTTCATCTTTTTCTCATTATGTTTATGTAGTTGCCTCCTGTTGGTTTTTGAAAGTTTCCCAATTCTCTAACTTTCTCTCTTTGACTTCCTTTGTCACAAATTGCCTCATCCACCCACAGTTGCCTTCTGTAGATCATAGCTGGAGTTTCAAATAGTTCTGGATCACCAGTTTTCAATACCTCAAATCTAGTCCTCAGCAGACCACAAATCTCCTGGTTCATCCATGGCTTTTGGTTTGGGTATGTTCTCAGAGGCACACACACACCCACAGAGATCTAAATGAAGTTGGTGACAACAGTAGCTTATTCATTCAAACTCGAAGGTGAATCCCTGAGTATTGTCCAGTCCACCAACTCAAAGCAGTCCTGTCAGTGCTCCTTTGTCTCCCTTGCCTATAATTTCTTGGTTCTCTCCGCTGGTGCCACAGCCTTCAACAACATTCCATATGCATTGGGATGTTGATACACCATAGAAACTCCACCTCTCCGAGTCTGAAATTACTGCTTCAGGTTGGAAAGCATTGATAGAATTTATGCTGCTTCAGAAGAGACTCACCGCAAATTAAAGTTCAAATAACTCAAAGTAAAGTACATGTATATCACCCTGAGATTCATTTTCTTGTGGGCATTCACAGTAAGTACCAAGAAACACAGAAGAATCAGTGAAACACTGCACACAGACAAACAAACCAATGCACAAATAGCAACGAATGGTGCAAATACAAAAAAAACAATAAATATTGAGAACATGAGATGAAGAGTCCTTGAAAGTGAGTCCATAGGCTGTGGCCTATTGTCTCCATAGGTCAAGAACCAAAAAAATAATAATCACTGTAGAGAGAAAGTTTCATCAGGAAAAGGTCACTTAGCCCAATTCTTCAACTGGGAAGCCTCCACTCTTCACTGTTATCATTTGTATTGCGGTCATGCAGAAAGGAAAGGAAATCCATCTGTTCCATGGAACAAATAATATCATTATTTCTTGGACATTCTCTCAGGATCAAGTTTTTTGTAGATTACCCACACTAGACCAAATGGAGCTTTGGCTAGTGGGACTTCCAGAAGAATAGAAACATTGAAAGCCTAGAGCACAATACAGGCCCTTCAGCCACAAAGCTGTGCCGAACATGTTCCCACCTTAGAACTGCCTAGGCTTTATCCATAGCCCTCTATTTTTCTAAGCTCCATGTACCCATCCAGGAGTCTCTTAAAAGACCCTATTGTATCAGCCTCTACCACCGGCGCCAACAGCCCATTTCATGCACTCACCACTCGGCGTTAAAAAAAAATCTTACTCCTGACATCTCCTCTGTACCTTCCTCCCAGCACTTTAAATCTGTGCCCTCTTGTGCTAGCTATTGCAGCCCTGGGAAAAAGCCTCTGACTATCCACACGATCAATGCCTCTCATTATCTTGTACACCTCTATCAGGTCACCTCTCATCCTCCGTCGCTCCAAGGAGAAAAGGCTGAGTTCACTCAAACTATTCTCATAAGGCATGCTCCCCAATCCAGGCAACATCCTTGTAAATCTCCTCTGCACCCTTTCTATGGTTTCCACATCCTTCCTGTAGTGAGGCGACCAGAACTGTGTACTGTACTCCAAGTGGGGTCTGAGTAGGGTCCTATATAGCTGCAACATTACCTCTCGGCTCTTAAACTCAATCCCACAATTGATGAAGGCCAATGCACCGTATGCCTTCTTAACCACAGAGTCAACCTGCGTAGCAGCTTTGAGTGTCCATAGGACCACAAAATCCCTCTGATCCTCCACAATGCCAAGAGTCTTACCATTAATACTATATTCTGTCATCATATTTGACCTACCAAAATGAACTACCTCACACTTATCTGGGTTGAACTCCATCTGCCACTTCTCAGCCCAGTTTTGCATCCTATCAATGTCCCACTGTAACCTCTGACAGCCCCCCACACAATCCACAACACCCCCAACCTTTGTTTCATTAGCAAATTTACTAACCAATCCCTCCATTTCCTCATCTAGATCATTTATGAAAATCACAAAGAGTAGGGGTTCCAGAACAGATCCCAGAGGCAAACCACTGTTCACTGACCTCCATACAGAATATGACCCGTCTACAACCACTCTTTGCCTTCTGTGGACAAGCCAGTTCTGGATCCATAAAGCAATGTCCCCTTGGATCCCATGCCTCCTTACTTGCTCAATAAGCCTTGCATGGGGTACCTTATCAAATGCCTTGCTGAAATCCATATACACTACATCTACTTCTCTACCTTCATCAATAGGTTTAGTCACACTGTCAAACATTTCAATCAGGCTCGTAAGGCACAACCTGTCTTTGACAAAGCCATGCTGACTATTCCTAATCATATTATCCCTCTCCAAATGTTCATAAATACTGCCTCTTAGGTCTTCTCCATCAACTTACCACCACTGGTCTATAATTTCCTGGGCTATCTCTACTCCATTTCTTGAATAAGGGAACAACATCCACAACCCTCCAATCATCCATAACCTCTCCCATCCTCATTGATGATGCAAAGATGCTCAGCAATCTCCTCCCTCACATCCCACAGTAGCCTAGGGTACATCTCGTCCAGTCCCAGTGACTTATCCAACTTGATGACTGTGAATGAATTTCCTTAATTTAGGGTGGCCAGTGCACATCAGCCATAGCTCAGACCTGGTAGAGAAAGATCTTGGTCGAATGGCAAGATGGTCCAAGGCCTATTCAGACCTGGTGTGACCTGGCAGTATGTAGATGGACATGTATGCTGAGCAGATACACCGTCTACATACACACACAGACCTAGTGTGACCTAACAGAATGTAGATGGACACATACACTAAGCAGACAGATGCACTGTTTATACGCATTCTATTTACTCATGTGAAACCCTGCTTCAGAAATCTAGTTCCGTTAATGTTAACAAAACCAGTTTTCCAAAACAGCATTCGGGATGTACAGTCAATACTGTGTGATAGAACCTGCTTTATCTACTGATGACATTAAGCTACAATTTAAGTAGCCCCAAATCTCATTGCAAAAGATCAAGGTTGTGATTTTTTTAGCCAAGAGGTTCATTCCAAACTTTCCTTGAGTTTACCTGCATAATGACACACTAAAGCTGGCATCCCCTTTGATTTTGGTCCAAGTCGTCTAACATCTGCAGACAGTATTGCGAAGTTTCTATAAGAATGCAAGCAACACTTGCCCAGTGACAAGGCTGTAATAAGACTAAATAAATTGATTTTACAATGATAGAGGAGTAGGAGAGTTCTCCCAGTGAGACAGAGGTCAATGAAGACAAGTGACTCAAGAGGTGGATGGGCAGGACACCCAGAAACATCCACTATTGCACAGGTTCAGTTTATGCCAACTTTTATCTGCAGATCACCAGATTTTTTCTTCAAAATTATGTGAAATAATTTCTAGTATGTTTGACACATAACAGATGTACATCTCTTCCCCAATTGATATTACCTTTTCAATTACACTTCTTGAGTTAGTCACGAACATAGTTTTTATTTCTAAGACCTTTTGGAACAATTGGCTGGTGATTCCCATCTGCAGCCATGCATCCAGGAAATTACCCAGCCCAGCAAAATTCTGGGGTCTGTACCATCAAATTCATAAAATGACAGAACACACTGGAAGGTCATTGTCAGTGCCAGCATTCACAACAAAATCTGTGATTCAGTCTCACTCCCATGCTCCTTCACCAGAGCTTCGCAAATAGTTCCTTTTGAAGTTTATCCAGCTTCCTTTGTAAAATCACAGCTGAATCTGTTTCCACTGCCCTTTCACCCAGAGTGCTGTAGACTACAGTATAACACATTGCGTTAAAAACGACTCATCAACTCCTCTATTTTCATGAATTATTTCAAATCTGATTTTCCTGCTTAATGAATCTCCTTCAATGGAAAAATTTTGAAATTTCTCTCCAGTATTGATTGCACTATCTAATAGCAAGACTTCTTTAGCTTTATCTATATGAGGAGGACACGGCAGCAGGAAAACAACCACATCATGGACTTCTGGGTATTAAAGTATTCAAATCTTTTATTGCCCAATTTTCCAGCAATCTGCTTTTAGGAATTATTGTTTTTAGGTTTTTTAAAAATTAATTCTTGGCGATCTCTCTTACGTTGCGATTGAATATATCAAATGATATTTTTAATATTATCATTGGTGGCACAATAGCATAGCACTATTACATCACCAATGTCCAGGTATCAATTCAATTGCTGCTTGTAAGAAGTTTGTATGTTCTCCCCATGACCCTAAGACACAAGAGCAGAATTAGGCGATTCGGTCCATCAAATCACCAGCCCCTCAAATGATCTTTGAATGATCTGCAAACTTGGCCACAATGCCATCAATTTCATCATTCAAATCAGTGACATACAAAGTAAAAAAAAGCATTTCCACCACCAACCCCTGCAGAACACCATCAATCATCGGCAGCCAACCAGGAAGGGCTCCCTTTATTTTCAATTTTTGCCTCCAGTCAATCTTTCCTGTAATACTATGGGCACTTATCTTTAAGCAGCCCCATGTGTGGTGCCTTGTCAAGGGCCTTCTTAAAATCCAAGTACACAAGATCCATTGATTCTCCTTTGTCTATCTCGCTTGCTATTTCTTCAAAGAATTCCAACAGATCTGCCAGGCAACATATTCCCTTAAGGAAACCATGCTGACTTTGGTTTATTTTATCATACGTCTCCAGTTACTTTGAGACCTCATCCTTAACAATTGCCTCCAAAATCTTTCCAACCACTGAGGTCAGACTAACTGGCGTATAATGTCATTTTGTCTGCTCCACCCCTTCTTGAAGGGTAGAGTGACATTTGCAATTTTCCAGTCCCCTGGAACCATGTCAGAATCAATTGATTCTTGAAAGATCGTTACAAGTGCCTTCACAATTTCTTCAGCTATCACTTTCAGAACCCCTGGGTGTAATACATCAGGTGCAGGTGACTTATCTATCTTCAGATCTTTCAGCTTCCAAAAGCAATTTCTCCCTCGTAATAGCAACTGCACTCACTCCCGCCCGACACTCTCAAAAATTCTGCAATACTGCGAGTGCCTTCCACAGTAAAGACTGTTGCAGACTACTTCTTCAGTTCATTGGCCTTTTCCTTGGTCCCCATTACTATGGGTCCAGCATCATAATCCAGTGGTCTCCTTTATTCTTTATATATTTGAAAATACTTTTGGTATTCTCTTTGATATGATCGGCTAGTTTACATCCATACTTCATCTTCTCCCTCCTTAAGACTTCTTTTTAAATTGCCTTCTGTTGGTTTTTAGAAGCTCCCCATTCCTCTAACTGCCCACTGATTGTTGCTCTATTATGTGCCCTCACTTTTGCTGTAAACTTGTTGTTGATTTCTCTTGTCAGCCATGATTGTGTCATTCTGCCTTTAGAATACTACTTCTTTGGGAAGCATCTATCCTGAGCCTTCTGAATTGTTCCCCAAAACTCCAGCCATTGTTAGTGTTTCCTTCCAATCAACTTTGGCCAGCTCATTTCTCAGGCCTCTATAAATCCCTTTACTCCACTGTAATACTGATACTTCTGACTTTAGCTTATCCCTCTCAAATTGCAGGGTTAATTCTATCATATTATGATCACTATCTCCAAAAGGATCCTTCATCTTAAGCTCTCTAATTAAACCCATTTCATAATACAATACCAATCTAGAATAGCCGTTCCCCTGGTGGGTTTAACCACAAACTGCTCTAAAAAGCCATCTCAGAGGCATTATACAAATTCTTTCTCTTTGGATCCAGCAAGAACTAGATTTTTCCAATATTCCTGAATATTGAAATCCTCTATGACTAGCATAACATTGCCCTTTTGATACGAGTTTTCTATCTCCCATTGTAATTTGTAACTCACGTCCTGACTACTGTTCAGGGGCCTCTATATAACTCAGGGTTTTTTTTAATCCTAGTTTCTTAACTCTACCCACAAGGATTCTATATCTTCTGATCCTAAGCCACCTCTTTATAAGGATTTGATTTCATTTTTTACCAACAAAGCCACCTCAACCCCTCTGCCCATCTATCTGGCCTTTCAATACACTGTATCCTTGCATATAATCTCCCAACCATAACTTCTTTCAGCCACAACTCAGTGATGCCCACAATGTCATACCTATCAATTTCCAACCACACTACAAGATTATCTACCTTATTCAATATACTGTGTGCATTCAAATATATCACCTCCAGTCCTGTATTCTCCACCATTGTTGATTACATTCCCATGTTCCACTGCAATTTTGCTCTATCATCTGTCCGTCCTTCCTGACAGTCTCACTACACATCGTATCTGCTCAAATACCAACTACCCCACCCACAGCCCTATCACACTGGTTCTCATTCCCCTTCCAAATTATAGTTTAAGCCCTCCCCAACAGCTTAAGATTCAATATCTCAAAAGGCACCTACATATTAATTCAGTGCCCACATTAGAACAATTCTCACCCATGTTTGGTCAACTTCATCTCTGCTTCCTCAGTAAAAGGGACTTAACTGGCATTTGTAAACAACTCCACAGGATTTTTGCAACTGGACTGTAGACTCCAATAAGTTACTGAACTGGAAAGCACCACAGCTGAGCCCAATCCACCCCTCACCCGAGAGGCAGGTTTGGCTCCAAACTGAGCAGCTGACTCCATTTATTACATTCACTTCAGAGCCAGGAAACATGAAACCGATGTTTTACATGCATTTACAGCCCTGGTCTGATGTAATGAACTCACCACAGTCCATGATTTGTACCATTTGTGATGCCAAGCTATGCATCTGAACACTGATTATTAGGAACAAATTAACTTAAAATGTCTAAGTGTAAAAAAAGTCATCGCCTACTCCTTATTCTGAATGTAGGATAAGGTGGGAGCTGCACATTGAAGCTAATTGAACTGGAATTTGGAATAGAGTACATTGCCTTTGGGGAAGGGAAGATACTACAATTGGTAGGGTACTTGGGGCAGAGGGGCTGACCATTTCACCTTTAGACATGGGAGCAGAATTCGGCCATTCGAGTCATCAAGTCTGCTTTGCCATTCCATCATGGCTGAGTTATTATCCCTTTCAACCCCATTCTCCCGCCTGCTCCCCACAACATTGACACCCTAACTAATCACAAATCTATCAACTCACAAAGAAGAGAAAATCTGCAGATGCTGGAAATCCAAGCAACACACACAAAATGCTGGAGGAACTCAGTAGGCTTGGCAGCATCAAGGGAAAAAAAAGTACTGTCGACATTTCGAACTGAAACCCTTTGGTAGGACTGGTTAAAGTGGAGTTCTGTCGAAGGGTTTCGGCTCAAAACATCGACTGTACTTTTTTCCCATAAATGCTGGCTTGCTTGCTGAGTTCCTCCAGCATTTTGTGTGTGTTGCAAGAATCTATTAACCTCTGCTTTAAATATACCCATTGACCAGGCCTCAACAGCCATCTAAGGCAATGGATTCTACAGATTCACCACCCTCTGGCTAAAGACATTCCTCCTCATCTCTGTTTGAAAGGGATGTCCTTCCATTATGAGACTGTGTTCTCTGGTTTTAGACTCCCCCAGTATTGGAAACATCCTCTCCACATCCACCTTGTCTAAGGCTTTCAATATCAATAGGTTTCAACAAGATCTTGCCTTATTCTTCTGAACTCCAGCAAGTATAGTCCTGAAGCCATCAAATGCTCCTCATATGTGTCACTGGAAGACACAGACACAGATCCTAAAACAGGGGTTCCCAACCTTTTTTCATGCCATGGTCCCCTACCATTAAACGAGGACTCTGTGGACCCCAGTTTGGTAACCTCTGTCCTGGAAGGCTGATGGAAGGAGGTTGGGTATCCTAGAAGGTCAGGTGGCTTGGAAGGCTTATAGGCTGATAGGTTAGTAGGGACAGAGGACACATACTCAGATCCCAGTAGGTTGCAATACAGACAGACTGGGTGGTTTGGAAGGCTTATTAGATGCTTCCCTTTGTTTAGTTGAGGAAAGAAATACAAGAACAGAACAGTGTCACACACACACACACACACACACACACACACACACACACACACACACACACACACACACACACACACACACACACACACACACACACACACACACACACACCCACCCACCCACCCACCCACCCACCCACCCACCCACCCACCCACGCCAGGAAAGGAAAGGAAAGGAAGAAAATGTCAATGTTTCGGACCAAGACCCTTCTTCAGCACTGGTTAAAAAAAGTTGAGAAGTAACCCCACCTTCACACGCAGCGTTTTGCATATGAGTAGTGTTTTACATTGTTCTGTTCTTGTATTTCATGTAACCCCACCTCTTAATCTGACTTCTCATCCTTTTTTCCAGTCCTGAAGTAGGGTCTTGGCCAGAAACGTCGACTGTTTAGTTCTTTCTGTAGATGCTGTCTGATCTGCTGAGTTCCTCCAGCATTTTGTGTGCACTGTCTTGGAATTCCATCATCCATAGGCTTTCTTGTGAGTGTAAAACACTTGTTAGGCCTATGTTACTGGTCACCACACAGCCAGAGGAAAGAAGCTGTTACACAGTCTGGCATCATAGTCTGATGCTTCTTGCACCTCTTCCTGATGGCAGAGGGTCAGAGAGATTGTGGGATAGGTGGTCGGGAACCTCAACAATGCTTAGGCCTTTCGTCTACAATGCTCCTGGTAAATGTCACTAATAGTGGGGAGGGATACCACAGTGATTTTCAGCAGTTTTAACTATTATTACTGACATATTTATTATGATTAACATATCAATGTACATGTGATTAATAAAGCTAATCTTTTTATGTCATGAAATTTGTTGTTCTGTGGCAGCAGTTAAATGAATGACTTTTGAAAAATTACTGCAAGATACAGGGAAAAAAAATAAAATCAATAGTGCAAAAAAGATGAAGAGTGAGGAATTCTTCACATGGAGCATTCAGAAATCTGATGGCCAAGGAGAAGTTGTTCCTAAACTGTTGAGTCTACACCTGTAGACCAAGAACTGAATCATGATCAACCAAAACTCTGTTTGTGATTGCTATAGTCACAAAGGGCCTATGGACTCCTTCTGCACCCAAAACATCTACAAATATTTCTATGAAAGCCCCATTTCTAAAATTACACCGGTTTAACACAAGTGTTTGGTGGTAAGATTCTATCCTGCCTTATATCACTGTTTTTCTATGACATAAGAATCCACTGCAAGCATGACTTTAAAAGGTCCCATGGTGTGATTTTGAAATGTTGTATTTATCCTGCAACAAATACCCATCCCTTAACCAACATACCACAGCAGCTTATCTAATTGGCACCACATTAATACTTAAGCAAACGTACTGTATGAAAACTGCCAACATTGCGGAACCAATTTCACTTCAGAAAAGATTTACTGGCTTAATGCTCTTTATATCATCTTGAATAAGACATGAGAAATAATTGTGAAGACTCAAGTCCTCTTTTAACTCCTTGCACAGGGAACAATATCAAAACAGGAAGAATAAATTCACCAACCTAGAGTGTTACATCAGAAAGAAATGGGAAAATAATTTATTTTGAATTTAAACACTGAGCAGATCATATTCTCTGAACATGATCTCCTCATAAATGGACCCATTTTCATTATCCTTTCAAAATGTTAAACACCTCCATACAAGGACAACAGTCAAATCATCCTCCTTTATTTAAGGACAAGCACTGCTTGTTTAATATTTTCATGGGGCCCAACTTTCTCCATTCCTGATTTATTCCAGTAAACCTCTGCACCTTCTCAGATGCCTCTTAAGCTTTTGCCTAATACAGAGACCTGAGTTGTCCACTGTTCTTTACATGTGGTCCTATGAAAATATTCAAACGGTTAGTAGAACTGTATAACTGCTCATCTTGCTGTTCTTTCTCTTTTTATGTCAACCAATGTAACATGTTTATTTTTTATTGTGATCTTATTAAACTGCATCATATCTTAAGTGATCTACCATTTTCATACTGCAGATTCTCCTTGGACTCATTTTCCAAGAGACTTCCAGTTTCAGTCCCACCGGAATGTAAAATCGTGCGCTTATCTTCCTACTTTATGACTGCCCTGCACTGTATTAATGTATTTCTGCTAGGTATTGCAGTGCTCCTTAAATTATAATTAGCTCACTAACTGAAAGCCTTCACCACTTTTGACCTCCAAGTGGACTACAACCTTGTCGTGGTTTGCAGGCTTGCGTGCCTCAGGGATCCAGAGAACTTACGTTGGCTGGAGTCAGGGCTTCATGCTTTGGTTCTTGGTAGGGTCACCCATGCCACACAGGTCAAAGGGTAGAGACCAGAATAAGAGTGGTCCACTGATTCTCCAGGTTTGGAGGCTCAGCTCAGGGCTAACAACCCTGACTGGAAAAACAGAATTGTTACCTAAACAGCAGTGAACAATCCTTCTCTATCTGAGTGTGATAGTATTCCTGAGTGTCCAGCGAGGACTTGTACGACTGACAGTAGTAGAAACAGAGAGGAAGCTGCTGACACAATAAAGGAAGCGGTGAACACCACCAGAGATGGAGGACCTTCATTGCCGCCCTCAATACCAGTGGTGTAATGGGCTAAAGAGAGGCCACTTTTGAAACAGTTTGCAATTCCTTCAAACCAACCAGGAGAACAACGGCTCACAGCTGAGCCTCTCACCATGCCACCCAGGCCAAGCCAGTCCCTTTCAAACATTAGTATTATTTCTTGCATGTACATCGAAGCAGACGGTGAAATGTATAATGTCGCTTTGCTTCAAATCAAATCAGCAAGGATTGTGCTGGGCAGCCCACAAGAGTCGCCATTCTTCTGGAGCCAACACAGCATGTGCACGACTCACTAACCTTAACCTGTACACCTTTGGGATTTGGGAGGAAAGCAGAGCACTTGAAGGAAACCCACACAGTCACGGGGAGAATGAACAAACTCCTTATGGACAGTACCGGGAATCGAGCCCTGATCTTATACTCGGTGCTGTAAAGTGATTGCACTAACCACTACACTACCATGTCACCCCATTCTCTGTTCACTTTGTAAGCAGCCTGTCATTCACTTTCACTACATAGATTTCCAAAGTTCAAAAGTTCTGCAAGGTCAAAGTAAATTTATTATCAAAGTACATGTATAAGCATATTTCACTATATACTACCATGAGATTGATTCTCTTTCAGGCCTTCATAGTGATCAAAGAAGTACAATAGAATCAATGAAAAATGAAAGACAGACTGCCAAACAACCAATGTGCAAAAGACCATAAGACATAGCAACAGAAATAGACCATTCAGCCCTTCGAGTCCGTTCCACCATTCCATCATGGCTGATCCCAGATCCCATTCAACCTCACTCACCTGCCTTCTCACCATATCCCTTGATACCCTGACCAGTGAGGAAACTATACTTCTAATCGCATCCACGATATCCTGATGTGGGAAGGTGAGCCAGAGGTCGTGGTACATATTGGTACCAATGACATAGGTAGGAAAAGGGAGGAGTTCCTGAAAACAGACTACAGGGAGTTAGGAAAGAAGTTGAGAAGCAGAACCACAAGGGTAGTAATCTCGGGATTACTGCCTGTGCCACACGACAGTGAGTATAGGAATAGAGTGAGGTGGAGGATAAATGCATGGCTGAGGGATTGGAGCAGGGGGCAGGGATTCAGATTTCTGGATCATTGTGACATCCTTTGGGGAGGCGTGACCTGTACAATAAAGAAGGGTTGCACTTGAATCCGAGGGGGACCTATATCCTGGTGGAGAGGTTTGCTAAGGCTATTGGGGAGAGTTTAAGCTAGAATTGCTGGGTGTTGGGAAACAAACTGAAGAGACGGAAGAAGGGGTGGTTGGCTCACAACTACAGAAAGCTTGTAAGGAGGAAAGGTGGGTGCTAGAGAAGGGATGCGCTCAGACTGGTGGTTTGAGTTGTGGTCTGTCTTAATGCAAGTAGTATCATGAACAAAGCAGACGAGCTTACAGCGTGGATCAGTACTTGGAGCTACGATGTTGTGGCCATTACAGAGACTTGGATGGTTCAGGAGCAGGAATGGTTATTTCGAGTGCCAGGCTTTAGATGTTTCAGAAAGGACAGGGAGGGAGGCAAAAGCAGTGGGGGCATGGCACTGCTGATCAGAGATAGTGACACGGCTGCAGAAAAGGAGGAAGTCATGGAGGGATTGTCTACAAAGTCTTTGTGGGTGGAACTTAGGAACAGGCAGGGGTCAATAACTCTACTGGGTATTATTTATAGACCACCCAATAGTAACAGGGGCATTGAGGAGCAGATAGGGAAGCAGAATATGGAACAGTGCAATAATAACAGGGTTGTTGTGATGGGAGATTCTTATTTCCCCAATATTGATTGGCATCTCCCTAGAGCAAGGGCTTTAGATGGGGGTGGAGTTTGTTAGGTGTGTTCAGGAAGGTTTCCTGACACAATATGTAAATAAGCCTATAAGAGGAGAGGCTGTTTTTGATCTGGTATTGGGAAATGAACCTGGTCAGGTGTCAGGTCTCTCAGTGGGAAAGCATTTTGGAGTTAGTGATCACAATTCTATCTCCTTTACCATAGCATTGGAGATGGATAGGAACAGACAAGTTAGGAAAGAGTTTAATTGGAGTAAGGGGAAATATGAACCTATCAAGCAAAAACTTGGAAGCATAAATTGGGATCAGATGTTCTCAGAAATGTATGGCAGAAATGTGGCAAATGTTCAGGGGATATTTGCATGGAATTCTGCATAGGTATGTTCCAATGAGACAGGGTAAGGATGGTAGGATACAAGAACCATGGTGTACAAAAGCTGTTGAAAATCTAGTCAAGAATAAAGAAAAGCTTACGAAAGGTTCAAAAAACTAGGTAGTGATAGTCATCTAGAAAATTATAAGGCTACCAGGAAGGAGCTTAAGAATGAAATTAGGTAGAGCCAGAAGGGGCCATGAGAAGGCCGTAGCAAGCAGGATTAAGGAAAACCCCAAGGCATTCTACAAGTATGTGAAGAGCAAGAGGATAAGACGTGAGAGAATAGGACCAATCAAGTGCGATAGTGGAAAAGTATGTATGGAACCTGAGGAGCTAGGGGAGGTATTTAATGAATACTTTGCTTCTGTATTCACTATGGAAAATGACCTTGGCGATTGTAGGGATGACTTACAGCAGACTGAAAAGCTTGAGCATACAGACATTAAGAAAGAGGATGTGCTGGAGCTTTTGGAAAGCATCAAGCTGGATAAGTCGCCGGAACTGGATGAGATATACCCCAGGCTACTGTGGGAGGCAAGGGAGGAGATTGCTGAGCCTTTGGCGATGATCTTTGCATCATCAATGGGGATGGGAGAGGTTCCAGAGGATTGGGGGGTTACAGATGTCCAGAATTGGTTTGCCCACAGAAGGCAAAGAGTGGTTGTAGATGGTTCATATTTTGCATGGAGCTCAGAGACGAGTGGTGTGCCTCAGGGATCTGTTCTGAGACCACTTCTCTTTGTGATTTTTAAAAATGACCTGGATGAGGAACTGCAGGGATGGGTTAGTAAGTTTGCTGATGACACAAAGATTGGAGGTGCTGTGGATAGTGTGGAGAGCTGTCACAGGTTACAGCAGGATATTGTTAGGATGCAAAACTGGGCTGAGAAGTGGCAGATGGAGTTCAACACAGATAAGCGTGAAGTGGTTCATTTTGGTAGGTCAAATATGATGGCAGAATATTGTATTAATGGTAAGACTCCTGGCAGAGTGGAGGATCAAAGGGATCTTGGGGTCTGAGTCCGAGTCTTGGGGTCAAAGCTGCTGCGCAGGTTGACTGTGTTGTTGAGTTCAAGAGCCAAGAGGTGATGTTACAGGTAAACATAGGATCCTGGTCAGACCCCACTTGGAGTATTGTGCTTAGTTCTGGTCATCTCACTACAGGAGAGATGTGGAAACCATAGAAAGGGTGCAGAGGAGGAGATTTACAAGGATATTGCCTGGATTGGGAAGCATGTCTCATGAGAATAGCTTGAGTGAACTCCACTTTTTTTTCCTTGGAGCGATGGAGGATGAGAGGTAACCTGCTAGAGGTGTAGAAGATGATGACAGGCATTGATCATGTGGATAGTCAGAGGCTTTTTCCCCAGGGCTGAAATGGCTAACATGAGAGGACACAGTTTTAAGGTGCTTGGATGTAGGTAAAAAGGAGATGTCGGGGTAAGTTTTTTTTAAAAAATGCAGAAAGTGGTGAGTGCGTGGAATGGGCTGTTGGTGCCGGTGGTGGAGGCGAATACAATAGGGTCTTTTAAGAAACTCCTGGATAGGTACATGGAGCTTAGAAAAATAGTGGGCTATGGGTAACCCTAGGTTATTTCTAAAGGACATGTTTGGCATAGCTTGTGGGCCGAAGGTGTTCGATAAGGTGCCGCACAAGAGACTTATAAATAAGATACAGATGCATGGAGTCAGAGGAAGTGTATTGACATGGATAGTGGATTGGTTAACCAACAGACGGTAGAGAGTTGGTATAAATGGATGTTTCTCCAGTTGGCAGTCAGTGGTGAGTGGGGTGCCGCAAGGGTCGGTGCTGGGCCCGCAGCTGTTTACCATTTACATTGATGCTTTGGAAGAGGGGACTGAGTGTAGTGTAGCAAAATTTGCTGATGACACTGAAGTGAGTGGAAAAGCAAATTGTACAGAGGATATGGAGTGTCTGCAGAGGGATTTAGATAGGTTAAGTGAGTGGGCCAAGGTCTGGCAGATGGAATACAATGTTGGTAAATGCAAGATCATCCACTTTGGAAGGAATAATAGAAGAGCAGATTATTATTTAAATGGTGAAAGATTGCAGCATGCTGTTGTGCAGAGGGACTTGGGAGTGCTTGTGCATGAATCGCAAGAAGTTGGCTTGCAGGTACAACAGGTTATTAAGAAGGCAAACAGAATTCTGGCCATTGCTAGAGGGATTGAATTGAAGAGCAGGGAGATCATGCTGTAACTATACAAGGTACTGGTGAGGCTGCACCTGGAGTACTATGTTCAGTTCTGGTCTCCATTCTTGAGGAAGGATATACTGGCTTTGGAGGCAGTGCAGAGGAAGTTCACCAGGTTGATTCCACAGATGAAGGGGTTAACCTATGAGGAGAGATTGAGTCGCCTGGGACTATACTCTCTGGAGTTCAGAAGAATGAGAAGGGATCTTATAGAAACATACAAGATTTTGAAAGAGTTAGATAAGATAGAAGTAGAAAGTTGTTTCCATTGGTAGGCAAGACTAGAACTAGGGGATATTGCCTCAAGATTCAGGGGAGAAGATTTAGGACGGAGATGAGGAGAAACTGTTTTTCCCAGAGAGTGGTGAATCTGTGGAATTCTCTGCCCAGGAAAGCAGTTGAGGCTTCTTCACTAAGTATATTTAAGATACAGTTAGATAGATTTTTACATAGTAGGGGAATTAAGGGTTATGGGGAAAAGGCAGGTAGATGGAGTTGAGTTTACGGACAGATCAGCCATGATCTTATTGAATGGCGGGGCAGGCTCGATGGGCCGGATGGCCTACTCCTGCTCCTATTTCTTATGTTTCTTATGTCTGTGGGGATTTGGCATGACATCTGAAACCTTGAGAAACTTCTATAGATGTGTGGAGGAGAGTGTATAGACTGGCTGCATCATATGTAAACACCAATACCTTTGAATGGGAAACCCTACAAGTAGTAGTGGATTTGGCCCAGCACATCTTGGATAAAGCCCTCTCAACCACTGAGCACGTCTATATGAAAGAGTGTCATAGGAAAGTAGCATACATTATCAGAGACGCTCTCCGCCCAGGTCATGCGTTTTTCTTGAAGCTGTCATCAGGTAGAAGGTACACGAGCCTCAGGACTCGCATCAAGTTCAAGAACAGTGACTGTCGCTCAACAATCTGGCTCTTGAACAACGGAGATGTTCCCACAGCAATGATCTCACTTTAAGCACTGTATCTCATTTATTGCTATTAATTTATATTTGCACATTTTGATGTCTACTGCACTGTGATTGATCTTTCATTAATCCTGTTATAGTTAGTATTCTATAGATTTGTTGAGTATGCCCACAAGAAAATCACTCTCAAGAGTTGAATATGGTGACATACACACACTTTGAACTTTTGAACACTCTTCTCCTTTTGCACTATCTACATATTTTTATATAACTTCTAGTTTTTTTTATGCATGTCACTGCGCTGCTGCTGCAAAGCATCAAATTTCACAACATACATCAGTAATAATAAGCCTGATTCTGTTTGAATCCTGACCTTGGGTCCCATTTCTTCCACATGCCAAAGACGTGAGGGTGGGTAGGCTAATGGCCACTCCCTAATGCCCCTGATATGTGCACAAGTGGTAGATTCCCAACGAGTTCCCATCTTAGAGTCATACAGCACAGCAGCGAGCCCTTCAACCCAACTCATCCATGCTGACCAAGATTCCCATCTAAGCCAGTCCCCTTTGCTCACAGCAGCGCTGAAAGCTGGAGGAACACTGCAGGTCAGGCAGCATCAACGGAAGGAACTGGACAATCGATGCTTCGCCTCTCCTTTTCCCCACTTGCCAGCATTTGTCCCATACCCCTTCAAACCTTTCCTATCCATGTACTCATACAAGCTCCACGTACCCGTCCAAATGTCTTTTAAATGTTGTTCATATATCTGTCTCATCTACTTCCCTGGCAGCTTGTTCCCTATACAATGAGTTGAGGAGAGCTAATGAGAATAAAAATGGGACTGATATAACTGAATGGTTGATGGTCAGTGGGCCAAAGGACCTGCTTACATGCCATATTAGTGTCTTAATCTGTTAAATATTAAAATGAATCATTTTAAAGAGCAATAGGGTAGTTTTGCATCTAACGTAACACCATTACAGCGCTGGTGATCACTGATCAGGGCAAAATTCCTGCTGCAGTCTGCAAAGAGTTTGTGCATTCTCCCTGTAGTCGTGTGGATTTCCTCCAGTTTCATCCCACATTCCAAAGATGCACAGTTTGTGTTAGTGAGTTGTGTGCATGCTCTGTAGGAACCGGAAGCATCACAACACTTGTGGGTTACTCAGCACAATCATCACTGTTTTGATTTGACAAAAAAAACTCATTTCACCATATGTTTCGATGTACATGTGACAAATAAAGCTAACTATTCACATCTTTAATTAAATTCCTTGAACAGTTTTTACAATGTGTCTGATTGAAAATAGTTTGATGAGCTGTCAAAATGCTATCAGTCGTATTTTGAGGCCAGGCCTTAGGTTTCAGGCCCCGAGCGTGCACACAGGAGACACTCTGAATCATGGGACTCTACTCAGCAACCAGAACTGGACTAGGCCAAAGATTGAAGCTCGATTGACTGGCAATTTCAGGCAAGTGGCCAGATCCAGAAAGATGCACATGATGAAGAGTCTCGGTCCGAAATGCCAACGGTTCACATTGCCTGGCCCGCTGAGTTTCTCAAATCCTGCACATGTGTGTGTGTAGATCCAGAGAGATGCTCCCTTTAGCATGCTGGAACGCAAACCCTCCCAGAAACAAGCACAAATCAAGAAGTGTGATCATCTACAGGTTGAAAAAAGTACAATGTGGCCTCACAATGACTGAATTAAATTAACTTCAATTGGAAATGTGTACAAGTAATTGCCACAACCAAACAACAGCAGTTTGAAATGACTGGATGCTTTGGATAAACCAACAAGAGCAAATAATCTGCCTGATTTAGAACCAATTTAAATTAAATTCAACACAATTGTAGCATTCGTGTTGAAATAAACCTACGCTGCACTCTAGTTGCCGCAGTTGTGATGGTTCAGAGTGGATGAATGGCACTGTGGGTACCTGTGTGCTCGAAATTCTTGGTGTTGTGAAGAACACACATGTAACTTGCAATTGTCACCCGAGAAAGCAGTTCGCTTTCAGGGAAAGTCCACTTCCTTCAGACAGAAGATACAAAACCATATACTGCTAGGCTCAAGGACAATTTCTATCCCACTGTTATAAAACTATTATATGGTTCCCAGTTTATAAATTGAATCATAAAAATCACTGGCCTATATACATGTCTTCTGCTGCTGGTGCAGAAGGATAGGGCTTAGGAGGTTACCACTTGAAATCAGCCCCTCCCTCTTGGCAGGACAGATATAAGGAAGATGCTTCTTCTGGATGAGGAGTCCTGGTTCTAGGTCTGTTGTTTTAGAAGGAAGTGCGAGGTCTTTTAAGATCATAAGACATAGGAGCAGAATTAGGTCATTCAGCCCAATGACCCTCAACCTCACAATCTACCTTGTTATGATTCTTCAATTTATTCTTTACCTGCACTGCACTTTCTCTGCATTGTTCCACTATTTATTTGCACAGTTTATCTTCTTTTAAGCATTGGTTGTTTGCCAGTCTTTATGTTTAATTTTCATAAATTCCATTTTATTTCTTTATTTTCATGTAAATGCTTGTGAGGAAATGAATCTCAAAGTACCATGTGGTGACATTTACG
The DNA here is from genome assembly GCF_048418815.1 of Hemitrygon akajei. NCBI lineage: Eukaryota > Metazoa > Chordata > Chondrichthyes > Myliobatiformes > Dasyatidae > Hemitrygon > Hemitrygon akajei. Next base: position 175,308,820 of record NC_133129.1, read on the forward strand.
TACTTTGATAATAAATTTATTTTGTCTTTATTCTGCATTGTTATTATTTACCCTGTTCTACCTCAATGCACTGTGTAATGATTTGATCTGTATGAACAGTATGCAAGACAATCATTTCACTGAATCTCAGTACATGTGACAATAATAATCACCTAATTCCAATTGAAGCAACAAACAAAATGCTGGAGGAACTCTGTAAGTCAGGTAGCATCTACAGTATGAAATGTGTTAAAGGGCTGAGACCTTTCATCAAGACCAACTGAAATAATATGAGGTTTCCACTGCACAGAGACTTAACACAGTTACAATGGCTTGAATAGGTTCTCTCAGCATTATAGAAACTGATTACAGCCAACACTAATCCATATTATAAAGTCCAGCAGCTCTGCATGACTTCAGCTGATCTTGACCAGAATCTACAAAGAAATCCTAGACCCAGATTTGTTAATTTTTTGCTCATCCTTTCAGGCTCGATGCCTCAAAAAGACAATGTCCATCATTAAGGACCCCCACCACCCAGTACATGCCCTCTTCTCATTGTTACCATCAGAAAGGAGGTACAGAAACGTGAAGGCACACATTCAGTGACTCAGGAACAGCTTCTTCCCCTCTGTTATCCGATTTCTGAATGGAAAGTGAACACATGAGCAGTACCTCACTACTTTTTTATTTCTATTTTTGCACACTTACTGTAATTGACCCGTTTTTCTATTATTATGTATTGCATCTGCAAAGTTAGCAAATTTCACAACATACGCTGGCGATATGAAACTTGATTCTGATTCACTTGCTTAACGATTTCCAGAAGGCAGAGATTTGTGTTTAAGCATACTTCTCAGTCCTGTTCCAGCAACCTTGTCCTAGGATATATACTATTGTCCACTGATTGTCCTTGATTCAGTCATGAAATGTGGATGTCACTGGACAGGTCACTGTTTATTGCTCATCCTAATTACACCCAAAACGGAAAGGAATACAATCCCACTTCAGAGACCAGCTCTTCATTCCAGATTTATTTAATGAGATGAATTTAAAAAAGACAGCTCCCAGGGTGGAATTTGAACTTACATTCTTACATTTGCAGATCCCACAGGTGCATGTACCCAGTCCTCTGGGAGCTTAACTACTATGCTTCCGGTACCTGTCACCACAGTTTGCTTGTCTGCACCCATGCTGAGTAGATGGGCATGCAGGAATGAACTCCTAATCACGTATGACTTTAAACACAGTCCTGTGACAACCGATTGTGCTTTTACACGACAGGCTTTGTATAAAATTGAAGTCAGTTGTACAAGACTGGATACAGCAGATTTCTGGACAGTCTTCTAGCTTTTGAGGAAGCAAAATTGAAATAGTTGCCATGTATGAAAAGGCCAGGTTAACCTTTCAGATGCTTTCAAATTCCTGTCTCCTGCATAAGCCCACATGCAATCCCATACCATGGGAAAGCTGCTCAGTTATGTTCAGTTAGCCATACTGATTGCAGAAATTAATTTAAGTATTCTGCTAAAGTTTGTTGCCAGGACGTTAGGAATTCTGGCTTTTCTCTGGTAGTGAGCTGGCCTATTCCCAAAGCATAGAAGATAGGGCTTAAGAGATTGCTACTTGAAATTAGTCCCACCCACCTGGCAGGCCAGCTGAAGGGAAGAAGTCTCCCTCTGGATGAGGAATCTAGGATCTGGGTATATTGTTCAAGAGAAAAGGAATAGGTCATTTAAGATCTTAAGTCATAGGAGCAGAATTAGGCCATTCATCCCATAGAATTTGCTCCAATATTCAATCATGGCTGATTTATTTTCCCTCTCAACCTATTCTACTGTTTCTTCCCCATAACGTTTGATGGCATTACTTATAAAGAACCTGTCAACCTCCATTTTAAATATATCCAATGACTTAGCCTCCACAAAGCCATCAATTCCGTCATCCAGATTATTAACATTTGATGTGAAAAGTAGAGGACCAACACCAACTGAGATGAGGAGAATTTCCTTCACATCTATGATGACAAACTTTTGGAATTCTCTATAGCACAGAAACAAGGCTTTTCAGTTCAGCTCATTCATGCCAACCAAGACGACCATCTAAACTAATCCCATTTGCCTGATGTAACACCTATCCCCCTAAACCTTCAGAAGCATGTTCAGCCTCCTGCACTCCTGGCCTACCCAAGCACTCTTATAACTTAGGCTCTCGAGTCCTGGCAATGTTCTTGTAAGAATTCCTTACACTCTTTCCAGCTTAATGACATTATTACTATCACAGGGTAACCAAAACTGTACATAATACTCCCAGTTTGGCTTGTCCAAAGTGTCTGCGCAACTCAGAATCAGGTTTAGTATCACTAGGATATGTCATGAAATTTGTTGTCCTTAGACAGCAGTACAATACAGTACATAGCAATAGAAAAAACATGAATTGAAATAGTTAAAGTAGTACAAAAATAGAAATAAAATAATGAGGTAGTGTTCATGGGTTCAATGTCCATTCAGAAATTGGATGGCAGAGGAGAAGAAGTTGTTCCTGCATCATTGAGTGTGTGCCTCCAGCTTCTATACTTCCTTCCTGATGGTAGCAATGAGAACTAGGGATGACTTTTGTGAAAACTCAGTCACTGTGTTCACTGCAAATAGAGATTTCTGTACATCCAAGGAGTCAAGGGACACTGGGTGAGTGTAGGAAAATGGCCCCAAGGAAGGTCAACTAGGATTTTAAGCAAAGGCAGAGCAGGTTCAATAATGTATTCCTGCTCCTTTGTTCTTATATTCTTAATTAGTTCTCTGAAAAATAAGGCATTAATAGGATTCACTACCTTTCACTGACACATCATTAATATCCTTCATGTGCCCAGGAGGAAAAAAATTGATTTCTATTTCATGAAGGAACTTTTGGAAATTTGAGAATATGCAACTTGATGGAACAACAAGAGACTTTATGTCATAATCATTGAGCACGACAGCATAGAAATAGGCCCTTTGTCTCATCTGGTCCATGGCAAACTGTATTTCTGCCTAGTGTTATCGACCCGCACCTGGAACATAGCACTCTATATCTCCGCCGTCAATATACTTATGGAAATTTCACTCAGATGTTGAAATTGAACCTGCATCCACCACTTCCGCTGGCAGCTCATTCCACACGCTCACTCTCACCATGTGAAATGAAACACATCCCCAGAGCCTAAAGAAGAAATCTTTTTAGATTTTGCAATGAGGATTAAATGTTTAGGGCAGCACAGTAGCATAGCACACTTTACAGTAACAGTGACCTGGGTTCAATCCTCACTGGTGTCTGTAAGGTGTTTGTATGTTCTCCCCGTGAATGCGTGGGTTTCCTCCGGGAGCTCCGGTTTCCACCCACAGTCCAAAGACGTACTAGATGTAGGTTAATTGGTCAACCAACCTACTAACCTGTATGTCTCTGCACTACGGGAGGAAACCAGAGCTCCCGGAGGAAAGCTACACGTCCACGGGGAGAATGAACAAACTCCTGGAACTGAACTCTGATGCCCCGAGATGTAATAGTGTCACTCTAACTGCTATGCTACCGTGGTGCCCCAAAAAATTTAGGGATGGTGACTTCAGAGTCAGAAGCTCTCATAAACAGCAATGAGTTAATGATCAGTATTTGATGCTGGTTGAAGGATTAATATTGGCCAAGACCTCAGAGAACTCCGCTGGTCTCCTTTGAAAGAAAGGTTCTTTCAAGCCTGCTGTACTTAAAAGGCTTCATGATTCAAAGAGGAATTATCATATATGCCAATATTCACTCTCCTTTCCGACAGTGTAATGAAGAATTAATTTATGACCAATTTAGATCAAATACTTTGACTGATTTATCAGTGAGAAGCCATGTGTAATCAAAGAAAGTAAAACGTTATTTTAAATTATTTTCTTGCCATTAAGCCCCATGATAAGGACACCTTGTAACTGGGGCTGGAGTAAAGAGGCTTTGATGCAGAAAATGATTAAACACTCACACTCATACACAGACTTATACATCCAGTGGCCATTTTATAAGGCATGCCTTTACGCCAACTTGCTATTGAAAATGTCTAATCAGCCAATCATCTGACGGCATCTCAATGCATAAAAGCAAGCAGGCATGGTCAAGAGGTTTAGTAGTTGTTCAGATCAAACATCTGAACAGGGAAGAAATGTGATCTAAGTGACTTTGACCGTGGAATGATTGTTGGTGCCAGAGGAGATGATATGAATATCTCAGAAACTGCTGACCTCCTGGGATTTTCACACACAATTGTTTCTAGAGTTTATAGAGCATGGCGTGAAAAACAAACAAAAAAGAAAGATCCAGAGTGGCAGTTCTGTGGGTGAAAATGCCTTGTTTATGAGTGAGGTCAGAGGAAATAGCTAGACTGACTCAAGCTGACTGGAAAGCAACAGTAATTCAAATAACCACACCTTACAACAGCGGTGCGCAGAAGGATGTCTCCGAATGCACAACGCTTCAAACCTTGAAGTGAATGGGCTATAGCAGCAGAATACCACAAACACACACTCAGTAGCTACTTTATCAGATACAAATGGTTTTACAAACAGCAATGCATTCTAGAAGATCATTGAAGTAATGATAAACCTTTTAAGAAAAACATTGGCTCAGACATAATGGACACACTACACTTAAGAAAACATTTGAAGGCCTTTAGAGAGTGTGAAGAAGTTTGTTGGAACAATTCTCGAGAAAGGGCAATTTATGCAGATAAATTAGAGAAAGTGTGATTGTTCATAGTATGGAAGAAGTTGAGAGGAGATCTCACAGATCTATTTAAATATATGAAAAGCAATACTGACCACATAGGCAATGAGGTTAAGAATGAGATACCATAGGAAGAAGTAACACACACAAAATGCTGGAGGATCTCAGCAGGCCAGGCAGCATCCATGGAGATGAATAAACAACCAAAGTTTCAGGGCCAGACTCTTCATCGGGACTGGAAAGGAAATGGGGGGGGGGGGGGTGGAGTGGAAAGAAGTAACATAGGGGAGTGCCAGGAGTACAAGCTAGAAGGTGATAGGTGAAACCAGGTGAGGTGAAGGGGAGATGAAGTGAGAAGTTGGGGAGTGAAAGGTGGAAAAGGTAAAGGGTTGAAGGAGGAGGGGAAATTGGATAATGGGAGAAAGAGAAAAGGGGGGGCACGAGTGAGGTGATTAGACAGGCAAGGGGAAGAGAAGGGCAACAGGGGAGCCAGAATGGGGAATGGAAAAAAGAGGAAAGGGAGGGGAAGAATTTATCAGAAGTTAGAGAAATTGATCTTCATGCCATCAGGTTAGAGGCTACCAGATGGAATACGAGGTATTGCTCTTCCAGCCTGAGAGTGGCCTTATCGAGGCAGTATAGGAGGCCATGGACAGACATGTCGGAATGGGAATGGGCAATGGAATTAAATTGGAATCAAAATTGGAAAGGAAAAAAGAATTGGCACAAAATGCCAACGTGTCATGAAAGAAACTTACTTATGTGGAATAGTTGGCATATGAAATCAGGTTGTCATGTCGGCAGATTAAACTGTGGTAGTTAGTAAGGATATAGATAAGTGATTCAAAGAAAAGAAAAATTGCAAGTGAAGAGTGTGGGACCACTGGGCTTTACAGCACCAATACAGATAGGCTGGACAGATCTCTCTCCATGCTGTAACTTCCCAATATCATACGTTTGGGAAATTTCTCAGTGAAGGGCGTTTTGAAAGACCTGAAAGATTAGCTTTATTTGTCACGTATACATTGAAACATACAGTTATATGCAACACTTGCATCTATGACCAACATAGTTGGAGGATCTGCTGGGGCAGCCCACAAGTGTCGCAACGCTTAGCCAACATAGCATGCCCACAGCTCACTAACCCTTACTCACATGTACATCTTTTGGAGTGTGGGAGGAAACTGGAACAGCCAGGGTAAATACATGTCTTCATGGGGAGAACGTACAAACTTACAGACTGTGGTGGGAATTGAACCCCATTCGGTGGCACTATAAATCACTACAGTGCCAATCCAAAAGTATGTGCACGTGTGCACCCTTAACTCCTGGTGGAGTCGTTGTGGCACCGTCATGACAAGCTTTTTGCACCGATCTTTTGGTGATTGCTCATCGTACGGCGTGTCCTGGGCATCTGAAACCTGGCAGAGCCCATCCTTCTCCAGGTTTTTTTTAAACGAGGTTGAGTTTCTAGCTCGACGCTCAACCCAGGCATGGATGGAAAGCGTGCAAGGCAGCTGGCCGGATTCGAAACTCCGGACCTCTCGCCCCGAAGTCCAGCTCTGATGCCACTACGCCACCAGCCAGCAATCCAAACAGTAGCCAGCATTTTAAAGATTAGCTTTATTTGTCACCTGTATAGAGAAACATACAGTGAAATGTGTTGTTTGCACCACCGACCAACACAATCCAAGGACGTGTGGCGGGCAGCCCGCAAGTGTCACCGTGGTGTTTCTGGCACCACCGTAACATACCCACAACTAACTAACCCGTAAATCTTACAGGCAAGTCTAACCTTACTGTGCACTAACTGGAGAGCCACAGGAAACTGCAGATACTGAGATCCTGACCAACAAACAAGATAGTAGAGGAACTCAGCAGGATACGTTTCAAGAAATGGACAGCCTTTGGTTTGCATTGAGACCCTGAATCTGGAATGAAAGACAAAAAAGAAAGAGAACACAGAACATAATAGCACAGTACAGGGCCTTTGGCCCATGATAATGTGCTGACTTTTTAAACCTACTCTAAGATCAATTGAACTCTTCCCTCCTATGTACGTTACCCTCCATGTGCCTATATTAAATGCCCCTAATGTACCTGCCTCTATTACCATCCATGACAGGGAATTTCATGCCTCCACCACTCTCCGTATAAGCATCTCTGCATCCCCACTATACTTCCCTCCAATCACCTTAAAATTCTGCCCCATCGTATTAGTTATTTCCACCCCGAGAAAAGCTCTCCGGCTATCCACTATGACCCCTATCATCTTGTCCACCTCTATCAGGTCAACATTTTTCACTTCATGTTTCAATGCTTTGATGTACATGTGAAAAACAAAGCTGATTTTTATAATAGTTTGCATGCTTAAATAGTCTAAATAGGCTAAAAGTCTACTGTTCAATTATACAGACCTGAATATTAATGGACTACCCAATACCACACCCATCAGACCATTAGTTATATGATCAAGTCATATCTCATCATCTATTACACTTATAAAAAGTTGAGTGAATGGAATGGAGCAAAAGCTGGCAAACAACGGGTGGACATCACTTCAAATGTATTTGGGGATCCCTGAAAAGCCTGAGAAGGCTGCATGTGAGTTTTTGATAATTCCTTTTCAACTCTGTTCCAGTATGTTTCCCCAATGATTCTGAATGTGTAGTTAGTAACCTCCACCATCAACAATGAAAACACTGCTCCTCACCTCATTTATCAAACCCTTCACTTCTGTTAACTCTCACTTAAATCTTCTCTATGTTCAGAATAACTCCGGATTGTTGAGCCATTCCACAAAACTTCAATCATTTGTCACTGGCAGATCTTTGTAGCCGAACTCCTATGCATCATCTCTCTGCTATCCTTTGAAGGTGGGGTCCGGAATTGGATGTACAATTCTAGCCATGCCTATTCAATGGTATAGAATGATGCGATTCAAAACCCTTGCTATTTTATTCTCTTTTCTCAAAGTCAGTTTTATTTTTATTTACAGCGTGGTCGCAAGCTCTTCCGGCGCAACAATCCCACGTCGCCCATGTGACCAATTAACCTACTAATCCGTGCACGTCTGGGATGTGGGGCGAAGTTGCAGCCCCCGGAGGAAACTCAAGCAGTTACAGGGAGAACATACAAACTCCTTACAGGTGGAAGGAATTGAACTGGATTGCTGGCACTGTAATAGTGTTCTGTAGATGTTTTTGGTCTTGATCTGTGTGTAAACCTATAGAACCTGTATTTGTCTGCATTAATCATCATCTGACCCACGGATGCCCATTCCAAGAATTTGTCCGAGTCCTTCTGAAGTCTGTTGCTCTCCTCCTCTCTCCTTCACTCATTTCCAGATCCTTAAAATGCTGGGCAGATATAGCAAACTGTTAATATTAACCTAGGACAATGTCTGGACACTCTGGTTTAAAATTAGAATCTGAAATTGCAGGCAAAATGCAGTTGGCTTCTTAACTAACCTTCACTGTGTAGAAGCAGACACAAAGTGAATTCTGAAACCAGTCCATGTCTTGAGATTATTAAATACATTTTACATTCCGTCACCCTTCGTCACAAAGGTTAACTCATCCCCCCATTCATCAATTGACCAGTTGTGAATGCATTTCTCTCATCTTTTGTTTCAATGCACTAGATATGTGATCACTTTCTTGTTCAAAATGCATTTTGATTGGAAATCCATGTCATTGAACGATGGGGTTGAAACTCTGCAAAAGCAAATTTTGCTTTGAGCGGGCATTACTTGGCTAGCAGGACAATGGAACAGATGTTGCTAAGTAACTGTTGCTCTGCGTTACTGTCTAACTGCATTACTAAATGAGCACAGCTAACAAAAAAAGTCTTTTATACACCATTTTTGTTACCATTTAATAGGACTCTTAGGGGTTTTATATAAGGATATTTAAAACTGTTAATTACATGCACAGTGTATTCTTCCATTTCATTCTATAGATCTCTTTGCTTTATAGCTAAGTGCTCATATGATTAAAATTCTCTGCACCACAATCTCAAAGTGCAATTTCAAATAATTATTAACTATATTGATCACCTAGAAACTGTACTGTAAGGGCATGGGGACAGAGTAAAATGTAGTCCCACCTATTCTCTGCAGAACAAGTCTCCTAGGACTGGATGATCCATGTTCATCTGCTGTTCGCATGCAACCCTTCTCCACTTCGGCCTTCAAAGTTCTCATTCGAATACGTGCTACTACCACCAAGATCTGCACCTGTGTCAGCTCAACCTGGGCCCCACCCTAGGCTTCCATGCTCACTGCAGTGTCCATGCGACTTATCAAAAGGACGTTGCTAAGGCATCCATCCATAAGGCCTTCATTCAATTTGTGCAACTAATCTCATATCAGTAACCAAACCAGAAACACTGAAGAAATGAACTACTGTGCTATAAAATGAGGTGTGATGTATGCACAAGCACAGACTTTGCCATGACAGATACAACCTTTTCTGATTTCAGAAGTAAATTAAGGAACGATCAAAGATATTGTGAGCAGTTTTAGGCCCCTTATCCGAGAAAGGATGTGCTGGCACTGGGGAGGGTGCAGAGGAGGTTCATGAGAAATATCCCAGGATTAAAGGGTTATCATATAAGGAGTGTTTGATGACTCTGGCCTGTACTCACTGGAGTTTAGAAGAATGTTCAACCTGGTCATTGTAACCTATCAAACAATGTTGAAAGGCCTTGACAGAGTAGATATGGAGAGGATGTTTCCTATAGAGGGGACAGCTTCAGAACAGAATGACATCTCTTTAGAAAAGCGATGAGGAGGAACTTCTTTAGATGGGGGAGGTGAACCTATGGAATTCATTGCCACAGATGACTGCGGACGCCAAGTCATTGGGTATAATTAAAGAGGAAGTTGATAGGTTCTTGATTAGTAAGGGCATCAAAGTTTATGGGCAGAAGGCAGGAGAATGGGGTGAGAGGGATAATAAATCAGCCATGATAGAATGGCGAGGCAGACGTGATGGGCCAAATGGCCTAATTCTACTCCTATGTCTTATATTAAATACCAAAGCAACATCTTGTATTTATTACAACACCTGATATGTAAACTATTATTACTGGTCTGTGGCTGGAATTCAGTCAAATTAGGAGACACGAGGACTGTGCAAAGCAATACAGTAAAGGTACAGAAAAGGAAGAGATGGACAGGAAACACCAGCACATAAGGTGCATGAACTGTGAAGGTTTGGTACTGACTCCAAGGGGAAGGAAGTGTCAAGGAAGCTGAGTGTATGGATGGAAGAAGTTACAAAATGAGACCATGAAAAGATTTCGAACATGGAACACTGCAGCACAATGCAAAACCTTCTGCACACAACATTGTGCCAACCTTAAACTGAGTCTAATATCAACCAAACCCTTCCCTCAATCTAGCCCTCCATTTTTTTTATCATCCATGTGCATATCTAAAAATGTCTTAAATGTCCCTGATGTATCACCACCCCTGCAGGGTGTTCCACACTATCACCAGTCTCTATATCTAAAACAAATTTCCTCTGACAATTCCCCAATAATTTCCTCCAATCACCATTAAATGATGCCCCCTCATATTCGCCATTTCTCCCTAGGAAAGAGTCTCTGATTACCCACTTGAACTATGCCTCTTGTAACCTCTATCAAATCACTTGTCATCCTCCTTCACGCCAAAGAGAAAAGTCCTTTAAAATTTAAGTGAGAAAAACTTAAAACTGGAGGTATTTGGGCACAAAAAGCCAACTGGGTGAATGAGCGCAGAGCAGGGGTCCCCAGCCTTTTTATGCCATGGACCAATACCATTAAGAAAGAGGTCTGTGCACCCCAGGTTGGGAATCCGTGCCATAGGGTAAAGCTGATGTAAAGTCACTCCTTCACTGAGTTTATATTATACAAATGGCCAGAGATGTGTGTGGCTATTCACATTCAACCCTACTCCACCAAGCTAAAGACTATTAACAAATATTAAGTTTCATGCACTGCTCAATGCAAAGACTCTACTGTAATAAACAGTTGTTCCTTTTATTCATGGCATTCCCATCAGAAAAGTTATTTACTGCAAACAATTTTTTTTACAAAATTGAAAACCCAAGAGATCCTGCAGATGCTGGATGTCTTGAGCAATGCAGACAAAATGCTGGAGGAACTCAACAAGTCCAGCAGCACCTATGGAGGGGAGTAAGCAGTGAACATTTTGGGCCAAGACTGATCATTAGGGAGGGAAAAACTTGAAATTTCATTATGTCGTTCACAACTCTTAAGTTCTTCACAACCAATAAAATATTTCTTAAGTAGAATCACTATCGTAAAACTGGAAATTCAGCTGCCAATCCCTGCACAAGACACTGCTGTGCATTGATTATAACCAGATAATCTGATTGAACAATGAATATTAGCCAGTACACTGTTATGGGTCAATCCATTGGCTACAGAAAATCTGGACACCTCTTAACAACAACCCTTTCACATTTAAGTGGATTATTGAATTCTTCAAAGTTTGATACGAGGGGAAAATAGGGTACAATGCACCCCTACACACAAGTAATTATTCATTGGAAATGAAAAAAAAAGTTTTTATTTTTGCAGAACCTGATTAGTTCCATGTAACGCTTATTTATAATAAACCTTAAAGGAACTTACATAGAACATAACAATACAGTACAGGTCATTTGGCCCACAACGTTGAGCTAGCCCTTCAACCTACTCCAAGATCAATCTAACCCCTTCCCTCCTACATAACCCTCTACTTCTCTAGCATCCATGTGCATTCAAGACTTTCCTTAAATGTTGCTAATGTATCTCACGGTGTCTACTGTTACTTCAGGTAATTGTTACTCCGGATCCGATATAGTAAAAAAAACAGTAATGATTAAAAACACAATAAATAAATACACAAGATAGCTTATACACAAGGATTGACTGTATGTCCATAAAATGACGCTAGGCACAGGAGTGACTCTGAAATGAAACGATAAAGTAGTGGTGGTTGGGGATATAGAGGGGGGGGGGGGGTCAGCGGATAGAGGTGTTGATGAGCCTTACTGCTTAGGGAAAGTAGCTTTTTTTTGAGTCTGGTAGTGTTGGTGTGGATGCTACACGGCATCCTCCCTGATGGGAGTGGGACAAACAGTCCATGAGCAAGGTGGGTAGGTTGGATCATTCGCATGATTACTGACCTTGTTGGCCACCATTCTGTAAATATAGTGGTAGGCAGGTGCCTGTCACCACCCCGGCATGGTGTTCCATGCACCCACCACTCTGTGTAAAGGTCTTGTTCCTAAAACATAGAACAGTACAACACAGGAACAGGACCCATGGCCCACAATATTGTGCCAAGCCTATTAAATTAGCAATCAAATGGTCAACTAAAGTAGTCTCTACTGCCTATGTGACCATTTTCCTCGCATTTAAATATCCATCTAAACATCTCTGAAAAGCCCTTACAGTATCCTGCCACCACCACTACCACCCCAGGCAGCACATTTCAGGCACTCACCACTCAGAATGTAAAAAAACAACCCTGCCCCGCACATTTCCTTTATAATACCCCTCTCACCTTTCTCTGTTACTGGAACAGAGAAGACCTGTTCTCTGGTATTGGATATTTCAGTCCTTGGATAATGATATTGTCTGTTTACTCTATCTACGCCTCTCATAATCTTATAAACCTCTACCAGATCTCCCCTCAGCTTGTGCCGCTGCAGAGAAAATAACCCGAGTTTGTTCAGCCTCTCATTATAGCACAGGCCCTCTAATCCAGGCAACATCTGGTAAACCTCTTCTGCACCCTCTCCAAAGCCACAACATCCTTTTTATCATGGGGCAACCAGAACTGTACGCAGTACGCCAGATGTGGCCTAACTATAGTTTTGTAAAACCTCAATACGACTTCCTGACTTTTGAACTCAGTGCCTTGGCTAATAAAGGCAAGCAAGCCATATTCCTTCTTAACCACTTTATCAACCTGTGTAGACACTTCCAGGGAGCTATGAACTTCTCTTATCTTGGATCCCTCTGCTTATCAACACTGTTTAAGGTCTTGTCCTTAATAGTGTGCTGTCTCTTCACATTTGACCTACCAAGAAGCAACACCTCACACCTGGCTAAATTAAATGCCATCTGCCATTTTTCCACCCATATCCACTGTACATCCCACTGTACTATTTGCCAGCCATTTATCCACAACACCGCCAATCTTCATATCATCTGCAAACTCAGCCATCTACATATTCATCCAGATCACTGATATACATCACAAACAGCTGAAGTCCCAGTACAGATCCTTAAGGTGAACATGACAATTTAACAGATACAAGATTTGGAGCTGAGTGGATAGCCTCACTCTCTATTTAACACCTCCATTGAGTGCACATAGATCTCAGCTTCCCATCTCTTTAATTCTCTCACTCTGACTGTCTTCAGCCTCCAAAATGCTGTAATGAAGCTCGACACAAGTTTCAAATCTGCTAAGTTTAACACTGACTTCAACCATTTCACATACAACGCTTTTTTTTTTACAAACGATGCCTCAGCTAACAAGTTGAAGTGGGTGGGGCATATGACTCAGCAAAGTCTCATACTAAAGTTACTCAGCAATCAGTCTATTTAAAGAACGGCGGTGGGGCGGGGGGGGGGGAGAACAAAACAGTGACTCCCGAGAAAACTTTTTTCAAAGGGGCAGCACAACAGGTGATCTGGGTTCAATTCCTGCCTCTGCCTGTAAGGAGTTTGTACATTCTCCCTGTGACTGCATGGGTTTCCTCTGGGTGCTCGGGTTTCCTCCCACAGTCCAAAGACCGGTAGGTTAATTGGTCATTGTAAATTATCCTGTGATTAGGCTAGGATTAAACCAGAGGATTGCTGGGTGGTACGACTTGAAGAGCAGGAAGGGCCAATTCCTGCAATGTACTCAATAAATAAATTAAAAAAGATACATATTCAGTGAGCGGAGAACAGCCACGTATAAAACATGCGCATTAAATTAATCTCAGTTACTTTCAGCAGACTACCCCAGGTGGGTAAAGAAATTCAGCATGTCCCTGGTGACTCTTAACAATTTTTAATCAATGCATTATAGAAAACATCTGTCTGCCTTGGTATAGCAACTGCTGTACATGTGACTGCAAGAAACTGCAAAGAGTTGTAGACACAGCTCAGCACATCACAGGAACCAGCCTTCCCTCCATGGACTTGATTTATATTTCTTGCTATCTCAGTGAAGCAGCCAGCATAACCAATGACTACACCCACCCTGGACACCTCTCTCTCCCCTCTCCCATGGGCAGAAGTAACAAAAGGCGGAAAGCACGCATGACCAGGCTCAAGGACAGATTCCATCCCATTGTTATCAGAGGACATCTTGTACATTGAAACGGACTCTTGGCTTCAATCTACCTCATTATGTTCTTGCACTTTGTTGTTTAACTGTACTGCACTTTTTGGCAGCCTGTATACTCTGCAATGTTACTGTTTTACCTTGTCCTAGTTCAATGCACTATGTAAGGATCTGATCAGCATGCAAGACAATCTCTTCAATGCATCTTCACACATGTGACAACAATAAATCAAAATTAAAGAGTGGCCACTCAGACTGATTTTTAGTTTGCTCCATGCATTCTTAAATAGTCCAACCTTTTAGGGAAGTACAGTCACAAATTTTTTTAAGAAGTTGGACCGGTTCCTGAAGAGGAAAGATTCAGAAGGATATCAACGTTCAAAATACATTTATTATCAAAGTCTGTATTAATCATCCAACCTTGAGATTCATCTCCTTACAGGCAGCCATAATACAGGAAACCAAATCAAACTCAATTTTAACAAAGTGGGGAGGGGGACAGAAACACACAAATCATGCAAACAATAAATGCAAGCAAAAACGTTCATAATGAAATACAGCCCACAGGTCTGGAGATGGAGCAGCTGGAGTAGGCCCATAGCCTCAGTCTCAGTTTACCATACAGCGGGACAAATAATGGGGGCACTTGGCTGGCCAAGACCAGTTGGGTTGAGGGGCTCATTTCCACTCTAACTGCTATAATCACTAACTGTTGAATAATCTCAGAGGCCACCTAGTCCACCCTTGGAACTTCTCACAGGCTCTGCATCCACAGATCTCTCTGACAGAAACATCCACAACACCAAGTGACCGAGAGAACATTGGTCTTGAGGGAGAAGATTACCATCTTATTTAATGATCACACAGGCATTAAGGGAACAGTCAGGAACAATTATTACCCCTCATCTACCAGACTCTTGAACCAGTGGCGATAACTTCACTTGCCTCATCACTGAACTGTTCCCAAAACTTAAAAGAGTCACTTTCAAGGACTCTTCATCTGATGTTATCAATATTTATTTATTATTATTATTCCCTTTTTGTATTTGCACAGTTTGTATTCTTTTGAACAGTGGTTGAATGCCCAAGTTGGTGCGGTCTTTCATCGATTCTATTACTGTTATTAGATTTATTAAATATGCCCACAAGAAAATTAATCTCAAGGTTGTATATGGAGACCTACATGTATTTTGATAATAAATTTACTTTGAACTTCGTTGGGTATTGAGTGTCTTGACTGTTGGTGGTTGAATGAAACAGACCATGTGAACAGTATTGCAGATTTGTAACTTGTAGAAAGGCTTTAAGGTGTCAGGAAGTGAATCACCTGTCACAGAGTACCCATCCTTTTATAGCACAGTAGCGTAGCAGCTAGAGCAATGCTATTACAGTGCCAGCAACTCTGGTTCAATTCCCGCCCCCGCCACTGCCTGTAGGGAATTTGTATGGTCCCCCTGTGGCAACGTGGGTTTTCTCTAGATGTGTCTGCTTCTTCCCACATTCCAAAGACAGACGAGTTAGGGTGAGTAAGCTGTGGGCACGCTACGTTGGTGGCAGAAGCATGGCGACACTTGCAGGATGGCTCCAGTATATCCTTGCAATGAGTCGGGCATTGATGCAAACGATACGTTTTGCCGTGTGTTCTGATGTACATATGACAAATAAACATAATCAACTCTTGTAGATACAGTATTTATGTAGTTTGTCCAGTTGAGTTTCAGGTCAGTGGTAATCCCCAGGATGTTGAAAAAGAGGGACTTAGTAATTAGAATGCCACTTAATGCCAAGAGTGGGTGGTTAGGCTCTCTCATTTGGAAATGGAGACTTAAACAATGAAAGGCAACTCAATATCAAAGAGTCTCAGCAACTACTCAATTTTGGTTATTCATTCACAGAACGAAAAGATGGCATCTGTTATTAAGAAACCCCATCACCCCGGATATGCCCTTTTTTCATTTCTACCCTCAAGAAAGAGGTACAGGAGCCTGAAGACAGACACTCAACATTTTAAGGAACAGCTTGTTCCCCACCACCATCTGATTTCTGACTGGACAATGACCCTTGTACACTAACACATCTTTTTTTTCTCTTTTTGCTCTCTTTTTTACACTATTTCAATTTTTTATTTCAGGGCACTTCAGGAAAGGGAAATCAGATGTCCGCGAGTCAGTCCTCATCAGAGGATCAGAGGTGGAGAGGGTTAGCAACTTTAAAATTCCTGGGTGTTACTAATTCAGAGGACCTGCAATTGTAACATCCTGCACCCAGCATGCAAGTTTAATTGCAAAGAAAGCACAGCATCATCTCTGCTTCTTTAGGAGTCTGTGGAGATTTGGCATGACATCTAAAACTTTTATAAGTTGCTATAGATGTATAGTGCAGAGTATATTGACTGTTACATCAAGGCCTGGTAAAGAATCAGTAATGTCTTTGAATGGAAAACCCTACAAATGGTAGTGGCCCAGTACATCACAAGTAAAACCCTCCTGACCATTGAGTACATCTACATGAAACACTGTCATAGGAAGGCAGTTTCCCTCATCAGAAATCCCCACCACCCAGGTAATGGTCTCCTCTTGCTGCTGCCATCAGGTAGAGCCTCAAGACTCACACCACCAGAACAGTTACTAAACCTTAACCATAAGGCTCTCGAATAAAGGGGGATAACTACACACATTTACCCCATCACTGAAATGTCCCTACAATCTCTTTATCTCATGTTCTCATTATTGGCATCTGTTAGTCTCAACAGACCATGGATCTGCGCCTTGGAAAGTTCCCAGGGTGCAGGCCTGGGCAGGGTTGTATGGGAGACCGGCCGTTGCCCAAGCTGCAAGTCTCCCCTCTCCACGCCATCGATGTTGTCCAAGGGAAGGGCAAGGGCCAATACACCGGTGTCGTCGCAGAGCAATGTGTGGTTAAGCGCCTTGCTCAAGGACACAACACACTGCCTTAGCTGAGGCTCGAACTAACAACCTTCAGATCACTAGACCAACGCCTTATCCACTTGGCCACACGCCAATATTCTCATTATTTATTGCCATTTATTTATATTTGCATTTGCAGAGTTTGTTGTCTTCTGCTCTCTGGTTGATCTTTCATTGATCCTGTTATAGTTACTATTCTATAGATTTGCTGAGTATGCCCACAGGAATGTGAATCTCAGGGTTGTATGTGGTGACATATACTGGATGTACTTTGGTAACCAAATTTACTTTGAACTTTATTATAATTCATAGTTTTTAAAAAAATTACGTGTTGCACTGCTGCTGCAAAATAACATGTTTCATGACATATGCGAGTGATATCAAAGCTGATTCTGATTCTGTCACTGGTAAGGTCAGACCTATTGCCATCTCTAATATGGTCTTGGTGCAGGAGAAAGTAAGAGTTAATCAGACTGGTGTGCTTGGAAGGGTATTTAGGTCACTCATGTCTCTGTAAGTCCTTAGTGCACCAAGTAAACTTTTTGTTTATTTAATTATTAGATAATTTATTTAATTATCTTAATTTAAGTTGTTCAGCAGCATAGTCAGATTCAACCTCTGGGTCAACATTCAATTCAGTCCACAATGCTACAGTACCCTGATCTGGGTTACCCAAGGACTGACCTGTACCAGCCACGGTTTTGCCATCGCTTTCCAGCTCAGTGCTACTCCCGAAAGAATAGGACTGTGAAGTCGAACAGGCTCTTCAGCCCAAAATGGTCCATGTCAACCAAGATTCCTATCTGAACTTGCCCCTTTTATCCAGTATCCCTCTGCACTAGGAGTTCCCAACCTTTTTTATGCCATGGAGCCTAATAATTAACTGAGGGCCCATGGACCAAGATTGGAACCCCTGGTCCAAACCATTCCAATCTATGTACCTGGCCCAGTGCTTTTTAAATCTTACCTGCCTCAACCACATCCTCTGGCAGCTCACCTTATATTTGGATCACCCTTTGGGTGAATAAGATTCCACAACCCTGGGGAAAAAGACTGAGTGTATGCACCATATCTGTACGCCGCAGGTTATTTTGATACACAGAGGGACTTCTCAAAGGATCATCACCTTGTCATTGTGGAGAGGCTTGTGAGTTCCTGAAATCCTGAGAATGATCTGTCTGGAGTTTAGTTATCTGGTGCTTAGCCCCTGGTAAGTTCACCCAAGGTGCTAAAGTCAAGGAGGAGGCTCCAGTGAAAGGGCAACCCAACCAAGACTTCAGCAATTGAGCTAGTGGAAGATGTTGACACATCACAACAGCAGTCTCCAGTTGTCTTGCGTTCCATGCCACTGGACCTTGACGTCAATCTGTCAAGGACCATGTGGTGGCTGCCTATGTATCAGCCTTCCCACATTAAATAAAGTTACACTCAGGCATTTTCCTTTAAGGGAACCTACCGGTTATGTAGATCACAGATCAGCCTCTACAGTCACCTGAGGGCCCACCAATAGAAAACCCCTTGGTAGAACATCATACTCAACTTGAGTGATCAGACACAAAAGGGAGAGAGAGGGGGGGGAGAGAGGGGGGGGAGAGAGGGGGGGGAGAGAGGGGGGGGAGAGAGGGGGGGGAGAGAGGGGGGGGGAGAGAGGGGGGGGAGAGAGGGGGGGGAGAGAGGGGGGGGAGAGAGAGGGGGAGAGAGAGAGAGAGAGCGCTGATTTTTTTTGGGAGGTGCATGTGGAGAGTTAGGCTTATGCAAGAGGAGCAGATATTTATTTATTGAAGGCTCCAGTGGAAATAAAATTGGAGGTCGTTGGAATTGCTGCATCAGGAAGAGTGCAAAGGTTCCCTGAATGATTGTTTGTTAAGCTGGTCAGCAACAAGAGAGCAGAAACAGAGACTTTGTCAGCATCCGGAACGTGGCACCTAAGATGGAGGTGGAGCATTTAAGAAGCAAGCAGGAAAGCACTTAAATCCTCAAAGCACAGGAAGCTACAGATCAAATGTGTGTAAATGGGATGAACAAAAGTACAATGGTTGGCATGAAGATGGTGGGCCAAATGGCATGTTTCTTGCTGTCTGACTCTGAGGAATGGGAGGAGCAGAGTGAAGCATTGATGGAGATGAGGTAAGTGGAGACGTAAATGGTTTACTTGCAAATGATGTAAATGTGACAAATATCCATTCCATCACAGGTAAAGCCCTCCCCACCATTCAGCGCATCCACATGCAGTGTTGTCACAGGAAAGCAGCATCCATCATCAGGGACCCCCACCAAGCAGGACATGCTCTCTTCTTGCTGCTGCCATCAGGAAGTAAGTACAGGGGCCTCAGGACTCGCATCACCGGGTTCAGGAACAGTTTCTACCCCTCAACTATCAGGCTTTTGGAGCAAAAAGGATAACTTCACTTTCGCTCACATTGAACTGTTCTATCAACCCAAGGACTCACTTTCAAGGATTCTTCATCTCATGTTCTCAATATTTATTGCTTATTCATTTATTTATTATTTTCTTTTTGTACTTGCAGTTTGTTGTCTTATGCACACGGGATGTATGCTCAAGTTGGTGCAATTCTTTATTTATTCTATTATGGATTTACTGAGTACGCCCTCCAGAAAATGAATCTCATGGTTGTAAACAGTGACATATACATACTTTGATAGCAAATTTACTTTGAACTTTATATTTATAACAGTCTGCATGTTTAAATAGTCTCACACGTACTTCAGGAGAGCAGGCTACCTTTCAGCTACAGGACCTGAAGGTTCAATCAGGCAGACCTGGGTATTAATGGGCTGTCCAAGGCCACATCCTCCCCTGAATCTGAAGCAGACATCTTATATCTTAGGTGAGAAACCATGGTTATATATCATGCACAATAAATCTCAAGTCTGCTTTGTGGCAGAGCTATTACTGTCAATGACGAAATGCATTGTTACAATTTCTGAACTCTGACCTCAGTTAGGTCAAGGACAGAAATTTTCACTTTTCCCTCTTTAAGTACTGTAAAACTGAACTTTGAGTTAGTAAGACCATTGCCTGGTATTTTAGAGCATCTTGCAGTCTAATGTTTTTAATGACAAAGGCTAATCATCTTCTGGAAACTATTTTAACACCACCTGAACACCAATGAGCTGTTGTGCTATTCTATAATGCTATGTACATCAATGCCCAGGTGGAGTACATCTACATATGAAGTGTCAGCCATCATTGAGGACCCCTGCCGTCGGGGCCATGCACTCTTCTCAATGCTGCCATCAGGAAGGAGGGTCAGGAGCCTTTGTTCTTACACCACCAGGTCCAGGAACAGTTATTATCCTGTAAATATCAGGCTTCAGAACCAGCATGGATAACGGCACTCACCTCAGCACTGAACTGATGCCACAATGTATGGACTTACTTTCAAGCACTCTACAATTATCATTTTAAATTCATTTTATTTGTACAGTTTGTCTCCTTTTGCACATTTTTTGTTTGTAAGTCTTTGTGTGTTGTTTTTCATTGATTCTATTCTATTGCTTTGTTTTACTGTGAATGCCTATAAGAATTTCAAGGTAATATACAAGCACTTTGATAACAAATGTACTTTGAACAAGGTTCACAAAAATAATCCCAGAAATAATAGGGATACAATAACTTATGAGGAGTGTTTTATGGTTCTGAGCTTATACTCACTAGTGTTTAGAAGGATGGGGGTGGGCAGGGGAAAATCTCATTAGGCCTATCAAATATTGAAAAGCCTATAGATAAAATAGATGTGGAAAGGATGTTTCCTATAATGGGGAAGTACAAGACATAGAAACATAGAAAGTAGGTGCAGGAGTAGGCCATTCGGCCCTTTGAGCCTGCACCGCCATTCAGTATGATCATGGCTGAACATCCAACTCAGAAGCCTGTACCTGCTTTCTCTCCATACCGCCTGATCCCTTTAGCCACAAGGGCCATATTCTCTTAAATATAGCCAATGAACCGGCCTCAACTGTTTCCTGTGGCAGAGAATTCCACAGATTCACCACTCTCTGTGTGAAGAAGTTTTTCCTCATCTCGGTCCTAAAAGGCTTCCCCTTTATCCTTAAACTGTAACCCCTCGTTCTGGACTTCCCCAACATTGGAAACAATCTTCCTGCATCAAGCCTGTCCAACCCCTTTAGAATTTTATATGTTTCAATAAGATCCCCCCCTCAATCTTCTAAATTCCAGTGAGTATAAGCCTAGTCGATCCAGTCTTTCTTCATATGAAAGTCCTGCCATCCCAGGAATCAATCTGGTGAACCTTCTTTGTACTCCTTCTATGGCAAGAATGTCTTTCCTCAGATTAGGGGACCAAAACTGCACACTATACTCTAGGTGCAGTCTCACCAAGGCCTTGTACAACTGACCAAAGGGCACAGCCTCAGAATAAAATGACAAACCTCTAGAACAGAAATGAGGAGGAATTTCTTTACCCACAGGGTGGTGAATCTGTGGAATTCATTGCTGCAGGCAGCTATGGAGGCAAAGTAAGAGGGTATACTTAAGGTGGAGGTTGATAGGTTCTTCACTAATAAAGATATCAAAGGTTATGGGTAACAGGCAGGAGAATGGGGTTGAGGCGGATAATAAATCAGCCATGATGAGAGTGGAGTAGACTCGATGGGCTGAATGGTCAAATTCTGCTCCTATGTCTTAAAGCAATGCCTTGCCTCTAGTATGTATGTGGCCTAGTGTATTTTTATAAATCTGAATCAACACTTTAGCTAGCTTGATCACTGGAATAATTTTATTCCAGTTTTACATAGGACAACTTTGCTCCTCATGACACCACTCCCCAGCTATTCAAATTAACACCTTATGATCACAAATGCATTTTGTTTTCTCAAATTAAGGAAATACACTTAATTTAAAAATATATATATTTTAATGCCATGACAAGCCAGCAAGAGTTGAAATGGTTCACAGAACGACGCCGTTTTGCTGGAGGCAGCTTTTAATGTTGGTCGTCACCATGTCAACAAATAATTCAACAGTGCAGAAATCCGAAAATAATCTGCAGTGTGGAGATGGAGGAGAAGAGCAGTGGGAGAGAAGAGGAAGGAAAACTGTACCAAGGCCATTCCGCACACAAAACACACCGTTTTGAATAAAAAGAAAGAGAAAAACTATGTAAGTTTTCACTGTGTGGCAAACTCCCCAAAGCACATCATTAAACCCATTTGTTATGTCAGAATTTGCTGTAACGTAGAACAGCACAGTACAGGCCCTTCAGCCTACGATGCTTTACCGATCTTTAAACCTACTGCAAGATCAATCTAATCCTTCCCTCCCACACAGCATTTCATTCCGATACCCTTTATTGGGGAATCAATTATTATTATGAGTCTTTTCCACATCAACCAAACATATAAAATGAGCTGGTAGCAGATGCAGGCTGCTCACCCCTTCAGCCTGCTGCCCCACTGAACAAGGTCATAGTCATGGAGACAGACAGCACTGAAGCAAACTTCTTAGTCCGCGGAGTTGCACTGACAATTGTAACCTCAGATCTGCATTCCCATTTACCCCCTGAAAACATTTCACCTCTTTTTTCTTATTAAGGACCAATTTATCTTCATCTTAACAATATTCAAAGACTCTATAACAGGGGATCCCAACCTGGGTTCCACAGACCCCTCGGTTAATGCTACAGGGCCATGGCATAAAAAAAGGTTGGGAACCCCTGCTCC
Source organism: Hemitrygon akajei (assembly GCF_048418815.1). Taxonomy (NCBI): domain Eukaryota; kingdom Metazoa; phylum Chordata; class Chondrichthyes; order Myliobatiformes; family Dasyatidae; genus Hemitrygon; species Hemitrygon akajei. Next base: position 175,331,503 of record NC_133129.1, read on the forward strand.
AAATCCACTACCCTTTTTAAAACAGATGGGCCAAAGGGCCTGTTTCTGTGCAGTTCTTTTTTCTATGAGAGCTGAAGACCCTGAAATCTCAGCAGTTGCCAAAGTCCCATTTCACCAAGGATTAATTAACATCAAATCTCTAAACCAGACATGCGGGGCTGAACAGGGAGTTAAGAAGCAAGGTGGTCTTACGAACAAAACATTACAGTACAGGTCCTTCAGCCCCAACATTGTGCTGATCTTTTAACCTCCTCTAAGATTAGTTTAAACCTTCCCTCCTATATTTTTTAATCATCAATGCGCCTATCTAAAAGTTTCCTAAATGCCATGATGTATCTTCCTCCACCACCACATCTGACAGGGTGTTCCACACACTCACCATTCTGTGTGCCGAACTTACCTCTGACATACCCCCTGTGGTATTTATTGCTGTATTTATTCACAAGATGTGAACATCGCAAGGTTAATTGTCCGGTAACTGAGAAGCTTACTGGACTGTTTCAGAATGTCCCAACCACTGCTGTAGATCTGAGGTCACAGGCTGAGTAAGGAGAAAACTTACTCCCCTGAAGGGCATCAGTGAACCATACAATCTTTTTCTATAATAATTCAGTGACTGATACTAGCTTTTTATTCCAGATTCATTTAACTAATCAAATGTTTAAATTTCTCAGCCGCCATGCTGGGATTTGAACTTATGTCTCCGGATCAATAGTCAAGGCTTCTGGATTACTAATAACCACACTGTGACTCCGTCAACCCTGCAGGCACAGCTTTCGGACATCTTATTAATTTCATTGCAACATAAATCAATTATATAATTAATCAAATGCATGCTACTTTATAAGTGGAAAAAAGTTTACAAGGATAATTGATTTCCTAACAAAAGGCACATGACCAAGTAATGGCTGAACAAACTCTGCAGTTTTAAAAGTAAAACCAACCTAAACCAAAGACACAAGCACCATGCATGAACCATCAGATGCCTTTAGTGAAGCTCTGGGTAGTACTATGAGGCAGAGTGAAGTTCTCTACAATCAGCAAAGCAAAACACAAACCATGGGATAACTTTATATGAAATGCATGTCTCTTGACAAGAGAGTCAAACTTTTTCAGGTGCAAAGTTTTCATGACATATAGAAATGGCAGATATTTGTTTTCTGATGCCCCATCAGACATCCTATATTCTGGAACCACAGGTTTTGCTTCAGGCAGCTTTGGTGGATGGGATTTTTACTTTACCTTTACGTGGATATTTAAGACCATAAGATATAGGAGCAGAATAAGGCCATTTGGCCCATTGTGTCTGTTCCACCATTTAATCATGGCTGATCTAATTTTCCACTCAGCTCCAATCTCCTGCCTTCTCCCATTATCCCTTCATGCCCTAACCAATCAAGAATCTGTCACCGTCTGCTTTAAATATACACAATGACTTGGCACCCACAGGTGCTTGTGCCAAATAATTCCACAGATTCACCACTTTCTGGTCAAAGAATGTCCCCATCTCCATTCTAAAAGGACTCTTCTCTATTCTAAGGCTGTGTCCCCTGGTCTTAGACTCTCCCAACACAGGAAACATCCTCTCCACATCCACTCTATAAACTCTATCAAGGCCTTTCACCATTCAACAGGTTTCAATGAGGTCACCCCTCATTCTTCTGAATTCCAGTGAATATCGGCCCAGAACCATCAAAGGCCCTTCATATGACAAGCCATTCAATCCTGGAGGCATTTCTGTGAACCCCCTTTGAACCCTCTCCAGTTTCAGCACATCTTTTCTAATACTTACTGCAAGTGGAGCCTCACCAGTGCTTTATAAAGTTTCAACATCACATCCAACATTACATATTTAAGGTGTAAGTTCTTCAATGACATTCTCAAGCAATCACTTTCTTCTAACTGCCCCCTCCTCAGGAGCTGACAATACGAGTTCCCCTCACATTTCAGTTTTTGCCAGCTTGAACACAGCTCCAGCAACTCTCAAGACACAACAGCACCATCTAAGGAAGAGCAGGATGACTGAGTGAGACTCCATCCATTGCATTAGAAGTTCATTCTCTTTGTCACGGGTGATCAAAGGTACAGTGAGTAACATCTACAAATCATCAAGGCATCAACATCTCAAACCTACAACCACCAGCAGCCAAGGACCAGGATAATGAGCTGATAAGAATACCAACACCTCAGCATTCTCCTCCAAGTCAGACAGTATCTTCGTGGAAATAGATCACCATCCATTCCATACCTATGGGTCTAAATCTTGGAACCCCTGTTCATTCACCACATAGATTGGAGTGACTTATGCTGGTCATTAATGGACATTAGTGAAGAGCAATAAATGCCAGCAATGCCCATATCCCATGGACATGACTGGTGCAAAAAAAATCTGTAGGACATTGCAACCTTAAGAACTACTTATTAACCTATTAATCTTTTTAATGAAATTCTCAGTTCAAATTAAAAATTTATGTCACCTTTGAGGCAAATACAAATTACTTTTATATATTATTTTGCATGTATGTCAACAGAGTTGCAAGCGCTTGGTGTGGAGACTTCAATTTCCAAAAGAAAAAGTGAGCCAAAATATGGCAGCTCCAATCTCAGAGACTAGAAAAGATTTTTTTTAACAAATAAAAATGCAAAAGATACTAATTATTACCCATTAAATATTGAAATTGACTTAGTCACTAATGTCCTTTGGAATGTGAAACCTGTCACATACACGTCTGGCCCACACACAACTCCAGTCTATGAGGCACTTGTGAATCAAAATGGATAAGCAAGAGACTTAGTTGTAATTCAGACTTTCAAGTAGTTGGCTTATCATCTCAGCACAATCAATGTATTCTGGCCAATATTACCCATTGCCAAATGGCAAAGGCCACAATTTGAGTGACTCTTGAGTAAAGTCATTTCAGAGTATTATTCATCACCATTCTTCACACCACATTTCTAAGGTATTAAGGAAAAACCATATTCTTAACCTAAATAAACCATAACTTTTTGCATACCAATTGACAACACCAACACAGGTCCAATCCACATAACATATGATTAGCATGTTTAACAAGACCCAGCTTCAAATTTTTAGATCAGGGCAATATTAGAAAGTCACCAGCTACTAGGAAACAAAATTTTTACTACTAATCCCATAAGTGTTCCTCAAGGAGTTGAACGTTAGACAAGTACCAACTGGACAACTCCTGCTGATGAAAAACAACTTGAATTTCCAAAGGAACCAACAATACATGACTTGGAATGAGTTGAGTTCATCGTTGGCCTACCTCAATTAAGAAGTCTCCCGTCCTCAGTCCCGCCTGCCAAGCCACGCCACCTTCATCCACTGATTCCAAGTATTGGAGTGCAGGAAAGGCTGGAGTTGGAGTAAATTCCTCAATTGGTGTATCAGCTAGAGTAGAGGCAAAAACCATTATCGTATCCACAAGGGTTATATTCAACATCTCACTTTTGAAAAATATATAAAATCCCATGGCCAAGTTTAGATTTTTTTTGCCATTAAAGCTTCCTTTAAAAACATTATTTAATTCGTGCTGCATTAGTGTGAGAGGGAGCCTGGAAAATGTGCCTCATGACACGCGACAAGGCTCCAAACCTGAACAGCAGCTCCGCGTGTGCTCAATAACGCTGCCCACCCCCATTCCTCACAAATAAGGTCGAATCGGCATTTAAAGAAGGGATTTGATGCCTCACCTTTCGCCCCACGGAGCACAAATCCAAAGCCCTCATTGTCTTTCTTCTGCAGGATAACTGTCTTCTCTTCAATGATGCAGTCGCTGTAAAGAGAATCCAGAAGATAGCGCCCATTACTAGAACCCATCACCGCCGCTACTTTCACCAGCCGGCTCATCATTGCCATTTCTCCGGACAGTGATCAGCCGGGATGGGTTGGAGGAGTGAAGAGGGGGGTTTAGGGGGGAAAGGCAGGTTTAATCACCAATTGCTTCGGCGTGTCAATAAAAAATAAAGGAGCCCTGAAACAATAGCAAGGGAGAGGAGCGTTGTGAATGATGGGCTGAATGAATGAGTGATCACATGTCATCCGCGACTCGCTGGAGCAATGGGAAATGCGTGCAATCCGGATTCCGCTGTCCTCCCACTGAGCAAGTACCAGGTACATCTTCTGGGGAAGCCGCGGGGAAAGAAACCCGAAGGAAACCGAAGCAGCATTTCTCTCCTGCCGCGACGGGTGACCAGCTCTGTGGATTTTTTTTGTGTGTCTGTATTTTTTTATTCCAGCGAGTGCTGCGTGCTGCGAGCAGCCCACACCTCTAATAATGTGGTAGCTTTCTTGCCGTCATCAAGCAGGTTTTATTTTTCAGAAGTATGATCATTACATAATTGAATTAACACCAGGAAATGTGCATTAAGGGGGAGCGGTGTACAAATCACAACACATTCTGAAGGCAATCACAAATCATTCAAAGTCATAAAACAGTCGTTAGTGCAAAAAAAAAACCCAGATTAGGCTTATTCGGAGTTTGTGTCAGACGTTCAGCCTTTCAATAAATACTTTCAACCAAATCAATGACATTAAACCTTCAAAATGCTTAGATTATAAGGATTAGACTATTATTTCGTTCTCCTTTACACTACGTACTGGAAATGACATTAAATAATCTTTAATCTTTAAAACACTCGCCACTCTTAACGGGAACTGGCTGAACAGGGTTTGGAATTAAGAATTAAGAAACCTTTAAATATATATTTTGACTGGCACAAGCAATAGGGACTGAATACTCTGTGCAATAATTTCCAAGACTGCATGATCTCGTGATAGATGCCCATTTCCTTTTGAATATTGGCTACTTAATTGTAAAATGCTTTGCATGGAGACAGGGAAGTTAAATGTTGTTTACTGAATTAGAGACGTAGTTGTTTTGTTTTACAGCAGAGTGGATATTCTGGTTATTATAGAGTTAATCAGATTCTAAGGGCCAGAGTGGGAAAAAGCGCCGGGTATGAAGAGATTCAGTTTATTTCCTGGCCTCTCATACCTGGTGGTAATATATAGGAATCAATACAGCATAGAGCCACATGAAAATCAAATACTTCATGTTGTATTTGAACATTGCAGTCTAGCCTAATTTATGAAAAAGACAGATATCCTTAAAGAATGTTCTTACTTCATCCCCACTTTCCCCTTCACCTGGTTTCATCTAGCACCTCAAAGTGCTGGAGGAACTCAGCTGGCCAGGCTGCATCTATAGAAAAAAGTACAGACGACATTTTGGGTTGAAACCCTTCAGCAAGACGGGTTTGCTGAAGGGTTTCAGCCCGAAACGTCGACTGTACTGTTTTCCATAGATGCTGCCTGGCCAGCTGAGTTCCTCCAATACTTTGTGTGTGTTGTTGGATTTCCAGCATCTGCATCTTTTCTTTTGTTCGCCTAACACCTGCCAGTTCATACTCCTTCCCCTCCCACTTGCTTATTCTGGTTTCTGCTACCTTCCTTTCCTGTCCTGGTGAAGGGTCTCAGTCTAAAACATTGACTGTTTCCATAGATGCTGAGTTCCTCCAGCATTTTGTGTTTGATGTCCTTAAGGGTGAGTGAAGGTGAATCTGAATCAAGTTTATAACCAGTGACATACTGTCTATTGTGAAATATGTTGTTTTGAGCAGTAGGGCAGTGCAATACATAAATGATGGTGTAGTGGTCTGGTCTCTAAAAGTCAGACTAAGGAAGGTTTTCACAAATGTCCCCGAAGTTTAGAAGAATACAGATTGAGTTTGCAGTAGAAGTGGTAGAGGCAGGTTCGATCTTGGATAGGTATATGGACAGGAAAGGAATGGAGCGTTATGGGCTGAGTGCAGGTAGGTGGGACTAGGTGAGAGTAAGCGTTTGGCACTGACTAGAAGGGCCAAGATGGCCTGTTTCCGTGCCGTAATTGTTATATGGTTATATGATGTATTCAGGACTACATAACATTAAGATGACTTGACCCAGGATATAAAGAAAGGTGATTGGAGTCACTGGGACCTGACAGAGTCTAAAATTTCAGGCCAATTCTTTCAAGAATCAAATTGTGAAGTGAATCTATGCACAAAAGTTAACAGAACTGTGATATTCTCTTCCATTTAAATTAAAATCTGAACGTGATAAATTTTGTATAAGAAAAGGCAATCATGGGAAATCTAGAGTTAAATCATAGATCTCACATAATGGACATTCCTGATTCTTCAAGATTCAAGATCATTTATTGTCATTCTTCAGTACATGAGTGTGAAGAAGAACAAAATTATTGTTATTCTGGATCAATGCAGCATAACAAAATGCAATAATCATAAAGAACACAATAAAAATCAAAACTCACCATAAATATAAATATAATAGCAATTCTGTAAACCACAATGTAGAAGTAACTATTAGATACATACAAAGTGATGCTAAGTGATGTATACATAGTGGTGGTGGGGTGGGTAGATGGGTGGAGGTGTTGTTCAGTCGGATGGTTCAAGGAAACAACTGTGTTTGAGTCTAGTGGTCCTGGCATGGGTGCTGTGCAGCCTCTTCCTGATGGGAAAGAGACAAACAGCCCATGTGCAGGGGGGCTGGGATACTTTACGATGTTGTTGGCCTTTATCTTATACTTTTCTGTATATATGTCCTCATTGGCGAGTAGGCTGGTGCCAGTGGTGCATTGGGCAGTTTTAACTACCCATTGTAGGCCCATTTTACTCCTGATTCTATGCCTGTACCTTTCTAGAAGGGATTCATTCTGTATTAATGTACATAGGAACACTACTATCTTCTCCTCCAGGTTACACACATCCAGAAGCATATTACCATTCACTATTTTTGCTGAGGTGTTGAGCTCACCCCAGAACTCTGGGAGGAGAGTAACGATTCAAGCAATTCAAGAAGGAGACTCACAACCACCGTTACAAGGGCAATTAAGGATGGACAATAGGTATTGTACTTGCATGCAATGTTCACATTCAGTGAATGACTAAATAATGAGGTATGAAACCACAGAAGTAAAGTAAACACTTTATTGAACAAGCACTCCATATAATGGATACCAGACTGAGGGGATTTCTCTAAACCAAAATAAGGTCCATCAGCTTATTCCTCCGCAGCATTTTACCTCCTACCAAAATGATTGTGCTTTTGTATTTCGGGACACAATTGTATCCTCAGATTCTGCAAATGAAATTTTCCAGTGGACACCAAGGATGGTGTAACTCAAGATAAATCCCCAGGGCCAGATGGTCTGCATCCCAGAGTGCTTAAGGAAGTAGCCCAAGAAATAGTGGATTAGTTCCTGAGGATTGGAGGGTGGCTAATGTAACCCCACTTTTTAAAAAAGGAGGGAGAGAAAAACCAGGGAATTATAGACCGGTTAGTCTGACATCAGTGGTGGGGAAAATGCTAGAGTCGGTTATCAAAGATGTGATAACAGCACATTTGGAAAGAGGTGAAATCATCGGAAAAAGTCAGCATGGACTTGCGAAAGGAAAATCATGTCTGACGAATCTTATAGAATTTTTTGAAGATGTAACTAGTACAGTGGATAGGGGACAGCCAGTAGATGTGGTATATTTAGATTTTCAAAAGGCTTTTGACAAGGTTCCACACAGGAGATTAGTGTGCAAACTTAAAGCACATGGTATTGGGGGTATGGTATTGATGTGGATAGAGAATTGGTTGGCAGACAGGAAGCAAAGAGTGGGAGTAAACGGGACCTTTTCAGAATGGCAGGCAGTGACTAGTGGGGTACCGCAAGGCTCAGTGCTGGGACCCCAGTTGTTTACAATATATATTAATGATTTAGACGAGGGAATTAAATGCAGCATCTCCAAGTTTGCGGATGACACGAAGCTGGGTGGCGGTGTTAGCTGTGAGGAGGATGCTAAGAGGATGCAGGGTGACTTGGATAGGTTAGGTGAGTGGGCAAATTCATGGCAGATGCAATTTAATGTGGATAAATGTGAGGTTATCCACTTTGGTTGCAAGAACAGGAAAACAGATTATTATCTGAATTGTGGCAGATTAGGAAAAGGGGAGGTGCAACGAGACCTGGGTGTTATTGTACACCAGTCATTGAAGGTGGGCATGCAGGTACAGCAGGCGGTGAAAAAGGCAAATGGTATGTTGGCATTCATAGCAAGAGGATTCGAGTACAGGAGCAGGGAGGTTCTACTGCAATTGTACAAGGCCTTGGTGAGACCACACCTGGAGTATTGTGTGCAGTTTTGGTCCCCTAATCTGAGGAAAGACATTCTTGCCATAGAGGGAGTACAGAGAAGGTTCACCAGATTGATTCCTGGGATGGCAGGACTTTCATATGAAGAAAGACTGGATCGACTGGGCTTATACTTGCTGGAATTTAGAAGATTGACGGGGGATCTTATTGAAACGAATAAAATTCTAAAGGGATTGGATAGGCTAGATGCAGGAAGATTGTTCCCAATGTTGGGGAAGTCCAGAACGAGGGGTCACAGTTTAAGGATAAAGGGGAAGCCTTTTAGGACCGAGATGAGGAGAATCTTCTTCACACAGAGAGTGGTGAATCTGTGGAATTCTCTGCCACAGGAAACAGTTGAGGCCAGTTCACTGGCTATATTTAAGAGGGAGTTAGGTATGGCCCTTGTGGCTAAAGGGAGCAGGGGGTATGGAGAGAAGGCCGGTACAGGGTTCTGAGTTGGATGATCAGCCATGATCATACTGAATGGCAGTGCAGGCTCTAAGGGCCTAAAGGCCTACTCCTGCACCTATTTTCTATGTTTCTATGTTTCTAAGAAGGCATCAGGTTTTTGCATGTCCATGGTTAAAGTATCTGTTAGATAATCACTTGTGGGAGTTACATCAGACCTATATTCCTTGCATCCACTTCAGTATCCTTCCCATCACTAACACAGTCAATTAAATGGAATTTGGGACCTTATATTACAGCAACACACTCAAAATGCTGGAGGAAGTCAGCAGGTCAGGCAGCATCCACAAAGGGAAATAAACAGTTGACATTTAGGGTTGAGACATTTCATCAGAAAGGGCCTTGATTTATTAATGCTGACAAAGGGTCTTGGTCCAAAACATTGACTGTTTATTCTCCTCAATAGATGCTGCCTGACCTGCTGAGTTCCTCCAACATTTTGTGTGTGAGTGTTTCTCAAGATTGCCAAGGTCTGAGGAACCTTTGGTGTCCTGGTATTACGTTTAGGTTTTATCAATGGTTGGCTTGTGGTTGGTAATTACTGTCAATGCATTGGAAATAATTAAGCTCTTTGCCCTAGTAAAAGCCGGTGGTATAGTGGCATCAACACTGGACCTTGAGGTGAATAATCCTGAGTTTGAATCCAGCCAACTCCTTGCACACTTTCCATTTGTGCTGGGATAAGCGTCGAGCTAGCAACTTGACCTCATTTAAAAGAAAATCAAATGCTATGGAGATGGCAAAAATGCCACCCAATGCGCCAAAAGGCACGAGAAGGAACAACAACAGGCCCCAGTAAAAACAAATCAAACCTATCCCTTTAATTCAAGAACAATAAGTTCAATGCAGAAAATCACCATATCTCAGGAGGATATCCCAGTATTGTTCAAATGGCCAGAATCTTGAGCTTACATGGTGTTTACTACAGCTAAAAATGCAATAGTGAAGGTTCGCCCATTTCAGGATTATATTGAAGCAATAGATCACCCAGTTGACTCAAGGTAAAAAGAGCATTACAAGCCTCACTGGCATTCTGACATACATCATCAACTTATGATGCATTTATATCACATTTTACCAATACCTTTGCAAAACTTGTTTACCATCATAGATTCTGACTGAATGTAAGAACTCAATAACAGGAAAAAAAATAGCTCAGGGTTATCCCCCCTTCAATATCACAATTTAGAACATAGATCATAGAATATTACAGCATGGTATAAGCCCATTGGCCCAGAATGTTGTAGTGACACTTCAACTTACTTTAAGATCAAGCTAACCTTTCCTGCCCACACAGCTCTGAATTTTTCTTTCATCCATATGCCTATCTAAAAGTCTCAAATATCCCTAATGTATTTACCTCTACCATCACCCCTGCCAGTGCGTTCCATGCACCCTCTACTCTCTGTGTAAAAAAAAAAGGCAACTCCCTATGCTTTCCCCCAAAAACCTTTAAGTTATGCCCTCTCCTATTAGTCATTTCTGCTCTGGAGGAAAGTCTCCGACTGTCCATTCAATCCATGCCTCAGTTCCATCTTCCTGAACTATCCTGTATCTCTTGTATCCACACAACTGCCCTTCTCTCTTCCCAGTGTTTCCCTAACTGATGATTTCTCTGGGATAGAGAACTCCAAGGTTCCACAGCCAGCTGGGTGAGCATCTCAGTACTGAATGTCTAGCACATTTATCTTGAGCCTGTGACCTTTGCTCTAAGCTCTCCAGCCAGGCAAACATTTTTTACAGTGTCCGACAGCCAAATCCTTATGATTTTCCGGTGCCAAGTTGTATGAGTCCTAATGCCCTTCCCTTGAACAACATCGGTGGTGTGGAGAGGGGAGACTTGTAGCTTGGGCAACTGCCGGTCTTCCATACAACCTTGCCCAGGCCTCAGTCATCATCGAAAATCACTGGACAGCTGAAGAATCCTTATGATTTTATTTCTTTCATTGAGATCCCTGTTCAATTTTCTAACCTTGAAGGGATTAGCTTAATTTACCACATGTACGCTAAGATATCAAAGCAGAATGAATTGTGTCATTTGCGGCAATGGCCAACTGATTGTGTGCTGGGGGCAATCTGCAAGTGTCGAGTATTTGCAAGTGCTTCTAGTGCCTACATAGCATGCCCACAACTTACAAACCCTAACCCACATGTTTCTGGATGTGGGAGGAAACCCATACAGTCATGGGTATAACGTATAAACTCCTTACAGATAGTGGTAGTATTGAATCCTGATCACTGATTACTGACACTCTAGTAGTATTACACCAATTGCTATGCTACCATGCCACCTCTGCAGAACATAGGCCTGGTCGACTCAAACTCTCCTCTTATGTCAGGAAGATTATATTTGTTATATAATCAATTGTGGCAGCCATATCAGAGTCATTGTCCTTGCATCCACATCAGTATCCTTCCTATTACTAACACTGTTGTTCATGTGCGCGAGCACATATCAATTAAAAGAAAGCACACACGTGGGAGATGGCTTTAAATGGTGTAATCACATCGCACCGAGAGAGAAAACAATCTGCTTGCACAGACAACAGTGCATGCGCAGATAACAGATCAATACGTAGCGCTGGGTGGGGGGTGGGAGTCACTGCTATAGCTCCATACATTACACTTTCTCCTCCTTTAGATTAATGCAACATAAAACTGTATATGCACAAATCATTCAATTTCCCTTTCATACACCCATATTCCAAATAAACATGCTTTCACAATAACAGTCCATAACTAACTTCACACTTCTAAAGGTTTAATCTTTTGGATGGCACTCTGTTTCTTTCAGGATGATGCCTTTGGACCTGTGGAGTGGCATTAGGTTTGGTAGGTGTCTTGTCTAAGACAACGTTCTTGGTTTCCGGTGTCACATTGCTGTCAGTAACATCGTCACTGAGAGGTAAGTCCAGTGAATGTAATGTGTCCAACTTGTTGGATGCAGTTGACTCAGGTTTGTTCTTCAGTTGAGCATCCAGTATCCGGTCCACATGACATCTCCATTCTGATCTCCAACAGCCACTATGTACATTAGTGGTCCAGTCCTTGTAGTTATCCTACCAGGTGTCCTCTTCTCTTCTCAGTAATCATGCCCTAGGACTTCCTGTCCTATCTTGAAGCTCATTGCTGCTTCACTTGGTAACAGGTTGACTGTTCATTCTGCACTTCCCTCCGCAGATTTGTTTCAGTTCTATGTGAGATCTCAGATTCTTGTTCATGAACAGCATTGCAGGTGTTTGATTTGTCATTGAATGAACAGAGTTCTGATGCACAAAAAGGAAGTTGTCCACCTTGTGCTGTAGAGAAATGCCCTCCTTTCCATCACTTTAATTGACTTCTTGAAGGTTTGGATAAACCTTTCAGCTAACCCATTCATTGCTGGGTGGTGAGGAACTGACTTGAAATATCTGATGCCATTTTTCTTCATGAAAAGTTGGAGTTCTTCCGGCGTGTATTGTGGTCTGTTGTCACTCACAATTTGTTTTGGTAAGGCATTTCTGGTGAAGATAGTCCTCAGGGTGGAGACAGTCCTTGCTGAGGTGGTTGACTTCATTGGTTTAAACTCTGGCTACTTTGAATGACCATCCACAGCAATCAGAAACATGGAGTCCATGAATGGGCCAGCAAAATCAATATGTACTCTTTTCTATGGTGACAACAGCCACTCCCACAGGTGTAACAGTGCCTTTGGGGGTGCATATTTGACTTCATGGCATCCCAAACAGCTTTTGGCCAAGTCTTCAATCTGTTTATCTATTTCCAGTTACTACACATAGCTCCGGGTGAAAATCTTCAATCTTGACTGTACCCAGGTGTCCTTCATACAGATTTTCTAACACTCTGGTGCACAGTTTAGAGGGAACCACAATACGAGATCCACACATGTTCTTTGACAGACCGAAAGTTGGTGTTGTCTCACTGAGAACTCTGGAAAATTAGGGTTACCATGAGCTGGCCATCCTGGCATGGCGATTTCAGAAACTTTTGACAATGTTAGGCAAATCCTTGCTTCCCTTTGTATATTCAAATTTCTTACCAGTAACTGATCACCAAAGCAGTGTGGAACAGTTCTGCTGGGATGCAGTATGAAAACTGCTTTTCTTCAGTTGCCAATAGCGGAAGACATGATTAGCCATCATCATTGATGTGTTGTTTGGTACCCTTGAACTCTATGTCATGAGAGTGGGCTCCTAGGAAAAATGCCCAACGTTGTAACTGGGTAGCAGTCATCACTGGAATTCCTTTCCTGGGATTGAAAGTGGACACAAGGGGCTGCTAATCTGTCACTAGCGTAAACTTTTGTTGGCAGAGATAGCGGTGGGACTTCTTTACTTCCCATCCTAGACTAAGAGCCTCTTGGTCGATCTGCGCATAGTTGCATTCTGCGCTTGTCAGTGATCTTACTGCTTGATTATCCAAGTTGTTGCGGTCTCCCATTGATTCTTTTATGGATTTATTGAGTACGTCCACAACAAAATGAATCTCCAGGTTGTACATGGTGACATATATGTACTTTTGTAATAAGTTTACTTTGAACTTTAAACAAAATAATTTATGTTTGAACTGCACTCCAACTCACCACCATGTAGATGAAGGACAGGGTTTAGGGAGTTGGGACATGTGTCACCCACCAGAAGACACCATATTCTTGGGACTCTTATGGTTTATGGAACACACATATTCCAAATAATTAACTGTTAAAACATTTCCTAAAAGGCAAACTGTCCTTGTTTTTGTAAGGAGACAAAGACTACATACTGTAAGTACTCTTGGTATGACACTAGTTCCCTCCACCACCACCGCCGCCTCATACTTTAATAAAGGAGCCCACTTAATCTCTTCTCCCCAAGTTCAGTCCTAGAAGGTAATGCCAAATTCGAAATCACACTCCTGTATACAATTTCTCTTTGGAAGTATCTACAGAACATGTTTTTGTTAAAATTTGGCTCTCGCTCTGATCCTAAAAAAACCTTTGTGAAAGAGAACTATACCTGTCAGTATTGGGAGGAAAAGAACTGCTTTCCAGTCTCTCATTCCTCACAGTTACGCAATTAAACATTTACCATTCTCTTGAACTCCCATATGGATTAGCAGTAATACTTATGCTTTTTCCCTGGAGTGCAGGAGAATATGGGGAGATTTGATCGAGGTATACAAAATTATGAGAGGTATGGCTAGGGTTAATGCAAGCAAGCTTTTTCCACTGAGTTTGGGTGGGGTTAGAATAGAAGTCATAGATTAAGGGTGAAAGGTAAAATATTTAAGGGGAACTGAGTTGGAATTTCTTTACTCAGAGGATGTTGAGAATGTGGAACAAGTTGCCAGTAAAAGAGATGGATGTGGGTTTGATCGCAACAGACAAAAGAAGTTTGGACAAGCATATGGATGGAAGAGGTTTTGAGGGCTATGGTCCAGATGTGGGTTGATGGGACTCAGCAGAATAGCAATTTGGCATGGCAGATGGACTGTAGGGCCTGTTTCAGTGCTTTAGTGCTTTAAGACTCTATTCTTCCTGCTTCATTTACCAAAATTGCCTCCCAGTTCTCATTGACTTCTACATATTTAATTCTCCCTTCAGATTCTCTGTTCTGTGAAGCTTTATGTCTAGTTGAAATCTCAGACTTTTCTTCTAAATCTGAGTTTTCAATGGTAAGAGACTTTGGACCTGAGTGTCCCTTGCTGTAGTATTCAAGGTCAGCATCACAGTACCTTAGAAATGTTCCGGCAAGTCTTAGTGTAGTAAGGAAGTGTGAAATTTTTTATACAGGATGTTATATAGAGTGTTGGTACAGATAGTTTTGTGGAGGGGTGCTCAGACTGATTATTACTGATGCAGAAAGAAATAGAGGCAAGGTTAAGCTACTCCAACTATTCGATCGTTCACCATTCAAGGTGATCATGGCTGATATAACCCAGGCCTCATCAGCTCTTTTAAGTATTTATCTCCTTCCTCTTTGAACGCCTCCACTGATCTGGTGTCCTCATCCCTGAAGGGTGAAGATTTTCAGAGCCTCACCATCCTCTGCATAAGAGCTCTAGATGTAAGGATGGAATCCTCTGAGTTTGTTTCCAGTAGTTTACAATGTTCATTCTAGTTTGCACATTGGTTCTGTACTTGCTAAATGAATTATTGATGAAAGAGTCAGCTTTCAAATCCAATATCGCAACCAATCAGGCACAAGTTATAAACAGTCCAAGAATGCAACCCTGGTTGGTACTTGCTGAATCATAACTATTAAGATTATCACCCTGCTTCCATTGAGAATTCAACTGATTCATATTTGTTGCAGTATTCAAAGGATATTGGCTTCAGGACAATTATATTCTTAAACTAAGACGCAGGGCCATTAAAAGACGATTGCTTAAGAACATTTCAAATCAAAGCACATAGATAAAAGGAAGGGGATCTTAGATATTCAGTGCACTTTGTAACTGATGAAATATTTTATTTTGGGGTGGATGTCATCTCATCATAGGGAGGATGTTGAGGCTTTGGAGGGTTTGCAGAAGTGGTTTACCAGGATGCTGCCTGCATTACAGGGTATGTGTTATAACAAGAGGTTAGACAAACGTAGGTTGTTTTCTCTGGAGAAGCGGAGGCTGAGTGAAAATCTGATAGTGGTTTATAAGATAATGAGGGGTATAGATAGAATAGAGAAACAGTATCTCTTTCCCAGGGGTGAAATATCTAATACCAGAAGGCATGCACTGAAAGTGAGAGGGGGTAATTTAACAGGAGATGTGAGGGGCA
This sequence comes from Hemitrygon akajei, assembly GCF_048418815.1. Lineage (NCBI taxonomy): Eukaryota > Metazoa > Chordata > Chondrichthyes > Myliobatiformes > Dasyatidae > Hemitrygon > Hemitrygon akajei. Next base: position 175,346,935 of record NC_133129.1, read on the forward strand.
AGTTATTTTACACAGAGAGTGGTGGGTGCCAGGAATGGCTGCCTGGGGTGGTGGTAGAAGTACCGGTAGATACATTAGGGACTTTTAAGAGATGTTTGTATGAATGTGAGGAAAGCATAAGTGTATGAACATGGTGTAGGCAGAAGTGATTAGTTTATTTGATTACTATCTTAAAAGGGCCATTTCCTGTGCTGTACTGTTCTATGTTCTTTGATTGAGAGAATATCTTGTCTAGAAAGAACATGTAGCTTGCAGTAATTCAGTACTCTTCACATCTTCAGCAATTTGCATTCAAATACTTGGTTAATCTGTAGTCATATTGAAGTTGCATAAGTCATTAGTGAGGCTACATCGGAGTACTATGTACGGTTTTGGTTACCAATCATAAAAAAAATGTAGTAAAGTTAGAAGGAGAGCAAAAATGATTTACTAGAATGTTGCCAGTAATTAGAGCAGTTTTGGGCCCATTATCTAAGAAAGCTGGCATTGGAGAGTTCAGAGGAGGTTTGTTAACATAATGAATTTGTTAACATATGAGGAACATTCGATGGCTCTGGGCCTGTACTCGCAGGAGTTTGGGAATGGGAGGGGGGATCTCATTGAAACCTATTGAATGTTGAAAGGCCTGGATAGAGTAGACATGGAGAGGATGTTTCCTATAGTGGGGGAATCTAGGACCAGTGGACAGAACCTCAGAATAGAAGGATGTCCCTTAAGAACAGAGATAAGGAGAAATTTATTTAGCTAGAGGACGTTGAATCTGTGTAATTCGGTTGTGGAGGCCAAGACATTGGTATATTTAAAGCAGAAGAGGATAGATTCTTGATTAGTAAGGATGTTAAAGTTTATGGGGAGAGGGCTGGAGAAAAGGGAAGAGGGAGATAATAAATCAGCCATGATGGAATGGCAGAGCAGGCTTGGTGAGCTGAATGGCCTAATTCTGCCCCCATGCCTTATGGTCTTACGGTCTTAAAGGGCCTGACTTATAGAGGAGATTGGCCAAGCAAGGTTTTCCTTCCTTCAAATGTGGGAGGATGAGAGGTGAATTTATAGAATGTTTAAAATTACATGAAGGATAGATGAGCTGAACAGTCACAGTTGGTTCCCCAGGGTATGGGAAACCAAAACTAGGGGTGAGAGGGGAAAGATTTAAAAGGGACCCGAGAGGCAACTTTATCATGAAGAGGGTGGTAAGTGTATGGAACAGGCTGCCAGAAATAGTTGAGGTATGTACAATAGAGAACATTTAAGAAGCATTTGGTTAGGTGTATGGAGGGGAGGGGCCTCAGGCAATACGGACCAAACACAGGTAATTGAGACTAGCTGGGTGGGCACAATGGTCAACATGGACAATTAGGTTGAAGGACCTGTATCTGTGTTGTATAGCTCTATGATTCCTTGATTCTAATAGATTTAGAATATTGGCAAATGTTGCAGCCAATTTGCTTCTAGGATCGTCATCTAAGTATATAATTAATTAAGTGACCATTTCATCTATTTTTAGTGTTCACTAAGCAAGATGAGTTATCAATAGGAATGGGGGACCTCAACAGCTTTCTTTGAACCCTAACCTCAGGCTATTTATGACCAGCTGAACGGAAAGTCAAAGTTCAAAGTATAACCCTGGTCTGCATTTGTTCTTAAAATGAGATCAAAGTTCAAAGTAAAATTATTATCAAAGTACACATAGGTCACTATACACAACCCTCAGATTTGTTTTCTTGTGGCATATTCAATACATCCAAGAAACATAATAGAATCAATGAAAGACTGCACCTAGCAGGATAAGCAAATGACCAATGTGCAAAAGATGTCAAACTGTGCAAATACAAAAGTAATAACAATAATAATAAATAAGTAAGTAATAAATATTAAGAACATGAGATGAAGAGTCCTACAAAGTGAGTCCATAGGTTGTGGAATGAGTTCAGTGATGAGGTGAGTGAAATTGAGTGAACATCCCCACTGGTTCAAGAGCCTGATGGTTGAGGGGTAGATAGGAGAAGCTTCATCCTTGAAAGAATATAGCTGTTGAGGAAGCAAGGGAAGAAGGAACTGAAATATAAATGATCTGAAAGCATTTTAGATTCAAGTCTTTTTGAAAAGTAGCCACTGTTATCATAGATTGCTGGAGGAACTCAGCAAGTCAGGCAGCATCGATAAAGCACAATAAATAGTCAATGTTATTTGTCTCCATAGATAATGCCTGACATGCTGAGTTCTTCCAGCATTTTGTTTGTTGCTCAAGATTTCCAGCATCTGCAGAATTTCTTGATCTCATAGAGGCAACAGGGTAGTGTAGCTAGGGAGTCACCCCCTCCATACTCAAGAGAATTAGGCTCAATTTTGAGCTCTGGTGCTATTTGTGTAGAGTTTGCATGTATTCATTGTCACCTCATCGGTTTCCTTTGGGTGCTCCAGTTTCCACATCCTGTAGTTTATTGGTTCATCATTTATTTCTGTCACAGGTACCGAGATACTGAGAATCATTTCTGTTCACATGTGAACCAGACAGAAGATGTCATACATCGATATATTGATACTCGTAAAAAGAAAACCAGAAGGCAGAATAGAATGTTAGTTACAGCAAAGGTGCAGTGCAGGTTGACAAATTGAGTGCAAGGACCACAATGAGGTAGGCTGGGAGATCAAGAGTATATCTTTTAGTGTATGAAAGGTCTATACAAGAGTCTGATAACAGCGGGTTAGAAGCTGTCTTTGATCCTGGTAATACACGCTCTCTTACTTTAAACCCAAAAGATTCTGTAGACGTTGAAAATCCAGAGCAATACACACAAAATTCTGGAGGAACTCAGCAGGTCAGGCAGTGTCAATGGAAGGGAATAAACAGTCAATGTTTCAGGCCAAGATTCTTCATTGGGACTTTTGCTCTCAAAATGTATCTTCTGCTGAATGGGAGTGGGAAGAAGAGAGAATGACTGGGGTGGGAAGGGGTCTTGGATAATGTTGGCTGCTTCACTGAGGCAGTGGGAGGTGTAAAAGGAGGGGAGGGGTGGTGGTTTATGGAGAGGGGCCTGGATTGTGTGTGATAAGGGAGCATATTACTCAATGAAGATGTTGGGTTGAGTGGTATATCTTGATATGACATGATGCTATGACAAGAGGCAATATGAGTACAGCAAACTCACAGAAACAGCAGTGAGAAAACAATTAGATTAATGTATATTGTAAGGTGCAGTCAAATGGTTCACTCCAAACCATAGTCACTGAATCACAGAACTTCAGAAGAAACTCAGCCATTTTTTTAAATACTCAGGGAGCATAAGACCTAAGAGAAGAATTGAGCCATTTGGCCCATCAAATCTGCTCTGCCATTCCAACATGGCTGATATTTTATTGCTCTCATACCCATTCTCATGCCTTTTCACCATAACCTTTGATGCCCTGACTAATCAAGAAACTCTCAAACTCTGCTTTAAGTACACCTTTTGAGCCATAGCCATCTGGAGGTTCGCTCAGCAGCCTCTGGGATGATCCTGATGGCTCTTTTCTTTGCATCTCCCATAATGCCCAGGAGACCTTAGGTTCTGCAGTGCGAGCAGCCAGCAAAACCTTTACATTCCATCTCTATAGGCTCGCATTGTACCCTCCACCCCTGTCTCTGGCACTGTTCTACCAGCTCCTGGTACTTGGCTTTCCTACTTTCAAATGCCTGCTTAATCCAGTCTTCCCGAGGCACTGTCCATTCTGCCATGACCACCAGCTTAGACAATGCAGATTCCAGTGATAGCAATAACCAGTGAAATAGCCAGATTCAAGTGGTGAGATATCTACTACAGAAAAACTAAGAAGCTATGAGTAAAATACAGAATAAGCTCCTCTGCAATTACTGGAAAGTTCACTGAAAAATTACACATATAAAGATAAAAATTATAAGCAAGTGTAGAGATTATCTAACTTAACAAAAATATCATCTTCTGACTTCTTAATCCAACAATGCAAATCTAAAAATCCTTTAAAGACCTGGCAAAGTTTAATTTTTTTCAATACAACATTAAACCACAATCTTGACTAATCTTTAAATAAAGAATGTAAGCAATCCCAGGTCATGATGTTGGGAAGATCAGGAGAGTTGTTACCCGTATTCTCATCAACAATGAAGAAGACATTGAGAGGATATCAACAGTTAGGTGGGTCAAAAATTAGTGAACGGAATTCATTACGGGGAAGCAAAATAGGAGAGGACAAAGAATGTAAAAGAACACATAATGTAGTGGTGACTTAGTGAATTAGAGTAACAGAGGTTTTGAGATTTAACATAATAGGTACAGTACTGTGCAAAAGTCTTAGGCACATACATACAGTGCCCATAAAAAAGTATTCACCCCTTTGGAAGTTTTCATGTTTTACAACATTGAATTACAGTGCATTTAATTTGGCTTTTTTGACACCGATCAACAGAAACAAAACTCTTTTGTGTCAAAGTGAAAACAGATCTCTACAATGTGATCTAAATTAATTACAAATATAAATCTCAAAATAATTGATTGCTAAGTATTCACCCCTTTCAAGTCAGGATTTAGTAGATGCGCCTTTGGCAACAATTACAGCCTGAGTCTGTATGGATAGGCCTTTATCAGCTTAGCACATTTGGACTCTCTAATTATTCCCCATTATTCTTTACAAAACTGGTCAAGCTCTGGCAGATTGCATGGGGATCATGAGTGAACTGCCCTTTTCAAGTCCAGCCACACATTCTCAATTGGCTTGAGGTCTGGACTCTGACTTGGCCACTCCAGGTCATTAACTTTGTTGTTTTTTAAGCCTTTCCTGCAAAGATTTGGCTTTACGCTTGGGGTCATTGTTTTGCTGGAAAACAAATCTTCTCCCAAGTCGTAGTTCTCTTGCAGACTGCATCAGGTTTTCCTCCAGGATTTTTCTGTATTTTGCTGCATTCATTTTACCCTCTGCCTTCACAAGACTTTCAGGGCCTGCTGCAGAGGTGGTAGCTGCATCATGCATCCCCACATGCTTCAAGGAAGGGATGGTGTGTTCCTGATGATGTGTGGTGTTTGAATTAGGCCAAACATAGCATTTAGTCTGATGGCCAAAAAGCTCAATTTTGGTTTCATCAGACCATAGAACCTTCTTCCAGTTGACTTCAGAGTCTCCCACATGCCTTCTGACAAACTCACGCTGAGATTTCATGTGAGTTCTTGTGGTGAACTACATATACCTGTCTGGACTGCTCGTGTGGCTCCTCCCACAGACCCCTGTATAAAGGCGACTGAGGCCTGTTGCCCAGCCTCATTCCCCAGGATGTAGTGTTGTTCATTCTTCCAGTCAATAAAAGCCGATATCTCGCTTCTTACGTCTCAGAGTGAGTTATTGATGGTGCATCAGTTCTTTTTTCAGCAGTAACTTTCTCTTTGCCACTCTTTCATAAAGCTGTGACTGGTGAGGCACCCAGGCAACAGTGGTTGTATGCACAGTCTCTCCCATCTCAGCCACTGAAGCTTGTAACTCCTCCAGAGTTGTCATAGGTCTCTTGGTGGCCTCCCTCACTAGTCCCCTTCTTGCGGACAGTTTTTGAGGACAGCCTGCTGTAGGCAGATTTATAGCTGTGCTATATTGTCTCCATTTCTTGGTGATTGACTTAACTGTATTCTACGGGATATTCAGTGATCTGGAACTGTTCTTGTATGCTTCTTCTGACTTGTGCTTTTCAATAACCTTTCACAGAGTTGCTTGGAGTGTTCTTTTGTCTTAATGGTGTAGTTTTTGCCAGGATACTGACTCGCCAGCAGTTGGACCTTCCAGATACCTGTGTATTTTTACTATAATCAATTGATGAATCTTTGTTTGCACACGGGTCTCCAAAGGCAGATCTCCATTTAACTAATTATGTGACCTCTAAAACCATTGGCTGCACCAGTGAAGATTTGGTGTGTCATATTAAAGGGGAGTGAAAACTTATGCAATCAATTATTTTGCGTTTTATACTTGTAATTAATTTAGATCACTTTGTAGAGATCTGTTTTCACTTTGACACAAAAGAGTCTTTTTCTTTTGATTAGTGTCATAAAAGCCAAATTAAATCCACTGTGATTCATGTTGTAAGATAATGAAGCATTAAAACTTCAAAGGGGGGATGAATACTTTCTATAGGCACTGAATAGCTGGGGTGCCTAAGACATTTGCACAGCACTGTATTTGACGTGGAGCAGAGAGTGAGTTTTTAAGTTTGGCAGAGCAAAGGTAGCAGAGGAGAAGTGCCAGGGGCGGGTGGGTGGTGAGGGTATAGACATACCCAGCCTCAGACACCAGGCAAGGTCATTAGATGCCAAATAATTGGTTTATCAATCATTACAGAATGTCTCTCTGGTGCTTCCCACTCCCTCCCATTTCCCTTCCCCTCTTCCCAACCACGATTCCCCTCTCTCTGCTCCCTTTCCGCTCTCAATCCACATGCAATAAAATATGTTTTGCCGCAGCAGTACAATGCAATGCATAAAATTACTACAGTTCCGTGCAAAACTCTTAAGCACCTAAGACTATTGCACAGTACTGTATGAACATCAGTGGGAATTAATAGAAAGTTTTTTTTCACCAAAAGTGATGTGACTATCTGGGGCTCACTATCATAGGCTGCTGAGGAGAAACTTTGACTAAAGTGATATTTATACCATTATATTAAGTCTCAGAACCCTCTGTTATTCTCATTCACTGTGTTCTGGCTTTTCCAATTGCACTAAGTCAGTCCACCAATCACCCTGGAATCTGTCCTCACCACTTCCCTTCTGCTCTTTATATAGGTCATTTTCCCTCTCCACACTCAGTCCTAACTTCCAAGAGGACCGCAGACTTGTCATAGGGTTTGGAACTTGCGTGCCTTACCAGAGAGGTATGTTGGCTGGAGTCAGGGCCTTGGGCTTTGGCTCTTGATAGAGTCACCCATGCCAAACAGGTCAAAGGGAAGAGGCCAGACTAAGTGTGGCCTACCTGTACTCCAGTTTGGAGGTTCAGCTCAGGGCTAACAACCCTGACTGGTCACAAAAAATACATTGTGACTCCCTTCCAGCACCCATGACCCAGTTTGAATGCTGTCAGTGTGGAGATTGAACACTTTTCCTGTGACCGTCACACTTCCACAAATCCACAGGCTTCCTCCCACATATTAAAAACACACTGGTTGGAAGGCTAAATGACCATCTTGAAATGCTCCCTACGTGTAGGTAAGCTGCAGAAACTGGGGTGGGGGGGGGGGGGGGTGGCAGTGGTGGTTGAAGGAAATAGAAGGAGAATAGTTATAGGGAATATTAGAGGGGAATGGGATTGCTTTCTGAGCTTGAATGAACTCAATGTTGCAGCTCCATAAAACCCTGGTTAGATCACACCTGAAATATCGTGTTTAAGTCTGGTTACCTTATTATAGGAAAGATGTGGAAGCTTTAGAGAGGGTGCAGAGGAGATTTGCAAGGATGCTGCCTGGACTGGGGGGCATGTCTTATGAGTGTAGGGACAAGTAAGCTAGGGTTTTTCTCTTGGGAGCGAAGGAAGACGAGAGGAGCTTTGATAGAGGTGTACAAAAGGTTATAAGAGGCAGAGATCAAGTGGAAGAAACCTCCTCCCAGTGCAGAAATGGCTAACACCAGGATACAACATTTTGAGGTGATTGGAGGGAAGTATGGTGGGAGATGTCAGAGGTATTATTTTTTACATAGAGAGTGGTAAATGGAATGTCCTGCCAGGGGTAATAGTTGTGGCAGATACATTAGGGGCATTTAAGAAGCTCTTAGATAAGCACATGGACATCGAAAAATGGAGGGAAATGTAGGATTAAAGTGTTAGATTGATCTTAGAGTAGGTTAAAATGTCAGCACATTGTGAGCTGAAAGACCTGTACTGTGATGAAATGTTTTATGTTCAATGGGCCAAATGGCTTTATATAAGGAAATATAAAATGTAAAAAAATGCATGGAAGTCCAGACTGTAGAATATATAAAATAGTGGTCCTGAAATACTATTGTACAGTGGCAATGAATAGGCCAACAGACCTAAGGAGATCAATAGCCAAGGTTTAATTGCCTGCAGCTTATCAAATACTACAGCTTGTTCTATTGGATGCACAGTAAAATATCAATACGGTAGCGTGACAGTTCCAGCAGACTCCTGCATAACCTCCTGCCGATTCCAAACAAAGCTGCTCGCTGTAAGGAACTTAATTTTTTTTAAATACATGATGCCTCAAACAAAAGCACATTGCTCTCTTCTCATTACTTCCATCAGCGAGGTACAGGAGCCTGAAGATCCACCTGCCTATCACCTTCCTCTGGTGTGCCTCCCCTTCCCTTTTTCCCACAGTCCACTATTAGATTCCTTCTTCTTTAGCCCTTTAATATTTCCCAGCTTCTTGCTTCATACCCCCTATTCTGCTCACCAATCTTCCCCCTCACCTGGCTTAACCCATCACCTGCTAATTCGTACTCCTTCCCCTCTCCCCAGCATTTTGTGTGTTTCTATTTTAGGAACAGCTTCTTTCCCTCTGCCATCAGATTTCTGAATGGACAATGAATCCACAAATGCTACCTTACTACTTTTCCTCTTTTTGCATTACTAATTTAATTTTTTTAATGTATATACTATATATGTCTTGTGATAATTCACAAAACAACAAATTTCATGATATATGTCAGAGATAGTAAACCTGATTCTGAATAAGAATAGAAGTAGGTCACAAGGCTGGTTTGTCCTAGGCTTTAATTCCTTCCCTGTGGCAGTTGCCTATAGCCCTCAATTCCCTTATCTATCAAAAGGTTAACTACCTCCCCTTTAAATATCTCCGATGAATTTTCCTCTACAACTCCCAAGGTGTAGAATTCTAAAGGTTCACCACCATTTCCCCGAAGAAATTCCTACAAACCTCAGTTTCAAGTACTTGCCCATCATCTTATCAGAAAGTCCCCTTAGTTAAGTCTTTCCCACTTATGCCAAGATCACCACAGTTTCCCTAACACACTGCCTCAGGATATTCCTTTTAAAACTAATCTTTTATATATCAAAATAAACTATCTGTAATAAAAAATATTTACAAGCATAAACCATGCAAAGCCTGTTCATCCTCACATTCATAGTCAAAGCTTTCAGTCCTGTTCTATTATATCATGACATAGAAACATAGAAAACCTACAGCACAATACAGGCCCTTCGGCCCACCAAGCTGTGCTGAACATGTCCTTACCTGAGAAATTACCCACAGTTACCCATAGCCCTCTATTTTTTAAGCGCGTTGTACCTGTCCAGGAGTCTCTTAAAAGATCCTATTGTATCCACCTCCACCACCATAGCTGGCAGCCCATTCCACACACTCACCAACCCCGGCATAAGAAATTTCCCCTGACATCTCCTCTGTACTTACTTCTAATCACCTTAAAAATGTGCCCTCTCGTGCTAGCCATTTCAGCCTCTGACTATCCACACGATCCACATGATATTCCTACTCACCAGTAGCATTGCTGGCACTCACGTAGCCCCCTGGGCTAATACACTACTACAATAACTGAGGGGCTTCCTCTCCCGATCAGGCTCCTCCCTGTCATAACACTAATAGGGGGCAGTATCCTCTAATAAGGATTGGATTTGATTTGAAAAGATTCCAATGTAACTGAGGATTTAAAGCTGAGGTGAAGAGGAATTTCTTCAGGCAGAGACTGGTGAACCTGTAGAATTCATTACCACAGAGGGCTGTGGATGCCAAGTCATTCAGCATATTTAAAGTAGAGATTAATAGTTTCTTGATTGGTAAGGAGGTTAAGAGTTAAAACAAGAAGGAAGAAGAAAGGGGTTGAAAAAAATCATCAGCCATAATTGAATGGTGGAACAGAATCAATGAGCTAATGGCTTAATTCTGCTCTTATATCTAATGGTCTGATGGTCTAATTGGCTTGGATGCTTTTTAAGTGTCCTTTGTTTTGATCTGCGGCTTTGTCTCGACCATGGTGGATGATACAGAGCCTGTGACTGGTTAGACAGCACTAGGCAGTTTTGGGCCTCTTATAGATAGATACTTTATTGTTCCCAAAGGAAATTAAGAAAAGATGTGCTGGTATTGGAGAGGGGCCAGATGAGGTTCATGAGAATAGTCCCAAGATTGAAAGGGTGAATATATGAGGGGCATTTGACGGCTGTGGGCTTGTACTCACTGGAGTTTAGAAGAGTGAGGGGGTTACCTCATTGAAACCTATTGAATAATGAAAGGCTCAGATAGAGTCAATGTGAAGAGGATGTTTTCTTTAGTGGGGGAATCTAGGACCAAAGTGCACAGCCTCAGAATAGAAGGTTGCCCCTTTAGAACAGAGATAAGAAGAATTTTTTGGTGAATCTGTGGAATGTGTTGTCACAGATGGCTGTGGAAGCCAAGTCACTGGGTTATTTAAAACACAGGTCAATAGGTTCTTGATTAGTAAGGATGTCAAAGCTTACATGAAGAAGATAGGAGAACGAGGTTGAGAGGGATAATAAATCAGTCATGATGAAATGGCAGAGCAGATGTGATGGGCTAAATGGCCTAATTCTGCTCTTGGGCCTTATGGTCCTATGGTCTTATAGTGGATTCATTACAAGCCCGCAGATTCCCATTACTAACTCGACTATGCTTCTCCCACCCTACCTCCAGTGAGGAATCTATTAGATTTTTTGTCTTTGTTGTTCTTTTTTCCCTACTGATAATATTTATTACTTGGATGCATCATAAATGTTTTCTTTGACCCATGTCTTCTCTCTACCATAGCTGACAATCTCTGCTCTCACCCATTCTCTTCCTGGACAGAACATATATCTGGTCCATCCCATAAGCTTCTGCAATGAAAGATCATCCTTTGCAATTTCCTGCAGCTCCCATAAGATTCCAACACCAGACATGTATATTCTCTGCTCCTTACATTTCAGCATTTCGAAGGAATTGCACTATCCACCACTCGTTAGTCTGCTCTTCCATCCACACTATCCTGGCACTAAGCCATGTAACCACAAGAGCTGCTATACCTGTTCTTTCACCCTTCCCCTCCACCATCCAAGGACCCAAGCAGACCTTTCAACTGAGGTAGTGATTCACTTGTATATTTTGCAGCCTAGTGCACTACATTCAGTATTCAGACATTGTGTCCTTCTCTACACCAGGGACACCTAGAGTTATAGAACACTACAGCACAGAAAAAGTCCCTTTGGCCCATCTAGTCCATGGCAAGCTGTTATTCGGCCTAGTCCAATTGACTTGCATGTCTTCCAGAGCCTCCCATCCACATGCCTATTTAACCGCATAAATGTTGGAATTGAACCCGTATTCACAACTTGCACTGGCATCTCCTTCCACAATTGCACTACCCTCTGAGTGAAGAAGTTTCCCCTTAAATATCTCACCTTTTATGCTTAACCCTTAATTCCAGTTTCACCCAGCCTCAGTGGAAAAAACTTGTTTGATTTTAACCTATCTATACCCTCATAATTTTGTATTCTTCCATGAAATCTCCCTTCATTCTCCTGAACTCCTGGGAATAAGGTCCTAACTTATTCAACCTTTCCAGATGAGGTGATTGCTTTGCAGAGCACCTGTGTTCATCTGCAGGCGTGACCCTGAACTTCTGTCTGCTCACCACTTTAACTCACCACACCACTCCCACCCTCACCCATCTTTCTGTGACCTCCTGCGCTGTTAAAAAATACAAGCTGAAGGAACAACAACTATAGACCATAAGACCATAAGGTATAGGATCAGGACTAGGCCATTTGGCCCATCGTATCTGCTCCGCCATTCAATCATGGGCTGATCCAGTACTTCCAGTCATCCTCACTCCCCTGCCTTCAGCCCACACCCTTTGATGCCCTGGCTAATCAAGAACCTATTTATCTCTGCCTTAAATACACCCAATGATTTGGCCTCCACAGCCACTCATGGCAACAAATTCCACAGATTTACCACCCTCCGACTAAAGTAATTTTTCCACATCTCAGTTCCAAAAGGATGTCCTTCAATCTTGAGGTTGTGCCCTCTTGTCCTAGAATCCCCTACCATGCGAAATAATTTTACCATATCTAATCTGTTCAGGCCTTTTAACATTTGGAATGTTTCTATGAGATTCCCCCCTCATTCTCCTGAACTCCAGGGAATACAGCCCAAGAGCTGCCAGACGTTCCTCATACGGTAACCCTTTCATTCTTGAAATCATTCTCGTGAATCTTCTCTGAATCCGCTCCAATGTCAGTACATCTTTTCTAAAATAAGGAGCCCAAAACTACACACAATACTCTGAGTGTGGTCTCATGAGTACCCCATAGAGCCTCAACATCACACCCCTGCTCTTATATTCTATGCCTCTAGAAATTAATGCCAACATTGCATTTGCCTTCTTCACAACTGACTCAACCTGGAGGTTAACTTTTAGGGTATCTTGCACAAGGACTCCTAAGTCCCTTTGCATCTCTGCATTTTGAATTCTCTCCCCATCTAAATAATAGTCTACCCATTTATTTCTTCCACCAAAGTACATGACCATACACTTTCAAACATTGTATTTCATTTGCCACTTCTTTACTCATTTCCCTAAACTATCTATGTCTCTCTGCAGGCTCTCTGTTTCCTCAACACTACCCGCTCCTCCACTTATCTTTGAATTATTAACAAATTTAGCCACAAATCCATTAATACTGTAGTCCAAATCATTAACATACATCGTAAAAAGCAGTGGTCCCAACACCAATGACCCCTGTGGAACTCCACTGGTAACTGGCAGCCAGCCAGAATAAGATCCCTTTATTCCCACTCTCGGTTTTCTGCTGACCAGCCAGTGCTCCACCCATGCTAGTAAGTTCCCTGTAATACCATGGGCTCTTATCTTGCTAAGCAGCCTCATGGGTGGCACCTTGTCCAAGGTCTTCTGAAGATCCAAGAACACCATGTCTACTGCATCTCCTTTGTCTACCCTACTTGTAATTTCCTCAAAGAATTGCAGTAGGTTTGTCAGGCAGGATTTTCCTTTCAGGAAACCATGCTGGCTTTGGCCTATCTTGTCATGTGCCTGCAGGTACTCTGTAATCTCATCCCTAACAATCGATTCCAACAACTTCTCAACCACTGATGTCAGGCTAACAGGTCTATAGTTTCCTTTCAGCTGCCTCCCTCCGTTCTTAAATTGCAGAGTAACATTTGAAATTTTCCAGCCATCCAGTACAATACCAGAATCTATCGATTCTTGAAAGATCATTGTTAATGCCTCTGCAATCTCTCCAGCTACTTCTTTCAACTTCCATCTGGGGATACTATAGCCTTCTGGATTGATACTGAATTCTCCGGCATTGAGTGACTCACTCTCTCATTCTATCTGTATCAGAAGCAGCCGTTTCTCCCAGCTATCCTTCTGCCATTTTGCCTCAGTTTTTCTCTCTCTGACCCACCAGGCATCCCCCCGCCTCACACTTTGCAACACTGAACCAAGCAATAATGCATCAACTGCGTCAAATTGCTAATTTGGTCATACACTCTCAGAGATATACCTGTCTTTTCTGCGGCTGAAAATGGCTTGTCCTTTCTCTCTTTCCAGACTCTGACAAAGGGTCTCAGTCCTGTGACATTAATTCTGTTTCTCCTTCCACAGATACTTCCTGACCTGCTGAATGTTTCAAAGTTCAAAGTGAAATTATTATCAAAATATGTATATGTTCCTATATACTATCCTGAGGTTCAATTTCTTGCAGGCATTCAAAGCAAAACAAAGAAATACAATGGAAAACTACACCCAAGAAGACTGACAATCAACCAATGTGCAAAGAAAGCAAATACAAATAAATTAATAAATAATACTGAGAACTTGAGTTGTAGAGTCCTTGAATGTTTCCAACATTTTTGTTGTTAATTCAGATTCCTATATCACATTCAACAATGTTAATGGTTCTATATAAATGCAAGCCGCTGCAGTTGGAGGGTGATTAGTAAGAAAAGCCTTAAGTGGTGTTGTTCCTGTGTGTCCCTTCTGCCCTTGTCCTACTTACAGTACCACAATATCAATAAGCAAGGCAAAAGCTTTAAAGTGAATGAAGACTGACATAGATTCAAGGTAAATAGATTTTCCACAAACTGAGAGAGCCATAATAACTGAAAAGGCTTACAGACACAGTAATATGAAAGAAATGCATTCAAGCTAGTGGCAAAAGGTAATTTGGTTCCATTAAAAAGATGGAAGGGAGTCCATGATACATAATAAGATAATGAGAAATGTATTACAGTAAGTATATTGTAAATATTTTCAAAGTTGAAGAACTGGACAAAATTCTGGAAGTACAGAAGTAAAACTTAGTGGATTGAATAGGTATTGCATATTTATTGAAGAAAATAACAGGAGTGGAAATAAACAAAGCTACAGAACCTAATAGTTTGACCCTGAGCTACCAAACAAAATAGTTGAGGACAGTATGATCCATGAGTCATCAGTTCCAACTTTCTTCATAGTCAAAAATTCTGCCTTTGCATTTGAATAATTGAGAAAAATGTACCCAAGAGGAGGGAGCGAGAAACTGGATTAATTGTGATCCTGTCAATGATTGGGAAGTTACTAGATGCTAATTTCTAAACTAAAATTCTGATGGATATTGTCTCATGTTCCAGACCTTGGGTGTTGTCTGTGCAGTTTGCGTGCTCTCCCTGTGACACTCGGGGCTTCATTTGGTGTTCCAGTTCTCTGCCACGTGTCAAAGGCACGTTGACTCCTATTGGCCATGGGACTCATTAGTTCCAGCCCCCAGACAACCTAAAGCCACTGAAATTTGCTCCTACCACTGAAACAAGTTCACAGCAGACACAGTCTCCCTGACCTTACATTCATCTCTGGAGCATATGGACAGTAAAGGCATATTAAAAACATATTAAAATATTACATTAAATTATTGTTTATTGACTGCAGTTCTTTCTTCAATACTACAGTTCCAAGAAAACTCACAGTGGAATTTTCTTGACCTGGCAAACCTAAAATAGATGTCTTTTGGTATGGGTGTGTTCTATTTGGAATCTCAGGATATCAGACAAGAATATATTTGTAATTGTGAGGGGCGAAGAGAAACAAAAAGATCTTGGTATCTATGCACTGTTACAACAGTTCAGTGCAGGAGTGAAAAGTGAATCACTGTGCCCAGTCAACTGTTGGTCTTCGTTCCAATGTAAAGATGTGGCCCCCATGAAGTAGAGTGCCTTGGCCAAATGCCATCTGCAATACTGTATTCTGTAATGATACTGGTTCTGGATTACTCTTATTGTCACAGGTATCGAGATTCAATGAAAAGCTTGCCATGCATACAGATCAGGTCATTACACAGTACATTGAGATAGAAAAAGTTCAACGCTCAAAGTAAATGTTATCATCAGAGTACATATATATCACCACATACAACCTGAGATTCATTTTTCCTGCAGGCATACTCAGCAAATCTATAGAACAGCAAGTATAACAGGCTCAATGAAAGATCAACCAGAAGACATCAAACCGTGCAAATGCAAATATAAATAAAACAGCATAAAATAACGAGACCATGAAATAACAAGCTAAAGAGTCCTTAAAGTGAGATCATTTCAATGGATGGGCAAGTGAATGTAGTTACCCCTTTTGTTCAACAGCCTGATGATTGAGGGGGTAGTAAATGCTCCTGAAACTGGTATTGAGAGTCCTGAGTCTCCTGTGCCTTCTATCTGATGGCAGCAGCAAGAAAAGAGCATGGCCTGGGTGGTGAGGATCTCTAATGATGGATGCTGCTTATAAGGTAAAACAGTAACAGAATGCAGAATAAAGTGTATCCGCTATAGAGAAAGTGCAATGCAGGTAAATAATAAGCTGCAAGATCATAATAAGCTAGATTACGTGATCAAGGGTTCACTTCATTGCACCAGAGAGCCATTCATTAGTTTTTTAACAGTGAGGTAGAAGTTGCCTTCAGCTTGGTGGTGTGAGCCTTTCATGCTTTTATCAGTGGAAAAGGGGCGAGGAGAGAATGTCCTGGATGGATAAGCTCTTTGATTATCTTATCTGCTTTACAGGTTAACATGCAGAGCTTTGCCCTATCAAGCCACGATGCATCCAGATGCTTTCTGATGAAGGGTCTTGCCCCAAAACATCAAATTTATTGTACTAAGGAGCTACTTAATCGTTGAAGAAGACCTGGGGCTTCATGGTAGGTACTTTCAGGTCATCGTAGTGTAGCAATTGTGCAATGCTATTACAGCTCAGGACGTCAGAGTTTGGAGTTCAATTCCCACGTCATCTTTAAGCAAGTTTGTACTTTCATTCCCATGTGTGGTGGGCTTCTTCTGTTTCCTTCCACAGTCCAAAAACATAATGGCTAGTAGGTTAATTGGTCATTGTAAATTGTCCTGGGATTAAGCTCAGTTGCTGGGTGGTGCTGTTGCATGCCCTTTGGGCCTGTGCGGGGAGTCAGAGAGCATTGGGCCTGGAGTTTTTAGAGCATACGAATTGGTTCATAGTTGCTTACTAAGAATTGTTAATTATTTACAGTTCCTTGTGCTTTTCTCAAGCAACTTGCTGTTTGTAATGTGGTCTCCTGGTGCTTTCTATATAAACATGTTAAGTTTATTTTGATAGGCTCGGGGATTCTGTCTTTCTCGTATTATTTAAACAGATGTTTGATGAGCGCTAATCGTAGCGTCCTAGTTTTGAGAATGCTACATGTCACAGTGTCGTCGGCCAAACCACCTGTGTTCTGTTGGAATTCTTGTGAATAAATCCTAGCTGCTCTCTCTACATTGGGGCCTGCCTTTCCTCTGCACTTGGCTCCCGACATTGCCAGTGCACATCGTGACAGGCGTGGCTTGGTGGGCTAGAAAAGCCTATTCCCTGCTGTGTCTCTAAGAGTTGGAAGAGGGACAAGAATGAATGTCCAGTGTGGGTGGTGATTTTGATTCTGATGACTGCTTCACTGAGACAGTGAGAGGTACAGCTTAGGAAAGATATACTAGCCTTGTGAGAGGAGGCATTATTTAGAATGTGATAACTCAAGAGAGAGTGCAAAGGAGAATTACAAGGATGCTGCTAGAGCTGGAAGACCATAGTGAAAGGGAGATGGCAAGAGACCTTTCAGGCCAACTTGTTTTCTTGAGATAAGGGAGGATTTAATAGAGGTGTGTAAAATGATGAGAAGTATGGATGGGGTGTACAGATTGGGCCCATCTCCCGTGGCAGTGAGGGAAGTATAAGTGTTGTGAGTTTAGGTTAATTGGTTATACAGTTAGAGGGATGTTGAATAAAAATGCAACACGAGTGAATCTGCAGATGCTGGAAATAAATAAAAACACAAAATGCTGGCAGAACTCAGCAGGCCAGACAGCATCTATGGGAGGAGGTAGTGACGACGTTTCAGGCTGAAACCCTTTATCAGGAGTGAAGCCGTTCATGAAGAAAAGATTCATGAGTCCCAGTACTTGGACTGGAGGACTTGAGACAGGCATCACAGCAACAACCTGGCACTCAGCATCAGTAAGACTAAAGAAATGATTGTGGACTTCAGAAACAATAAGATGAGCAAACACACACCTGTCCTCACAGGGGGATCAGAAGTGTACAGAGTGAGCAATTTCAAGTTCCTGGGTGTCAATATTTCTGAGGACCTAACCTGGACCCAACATATCAATGCAGCTATAAAGAAGGCACGGTAGAGGTTATACTTCATTAGAAGTTTGAGAAGATTTGCACTTGCAAGTTTCTGGAGATGTGCCATGGAGAGTGAATATCCGTTTGGTATGGGAGGGTGGGAGGACTACTGCACAGGATCAAAGTAAGCTGCACAGAGTTGTGAAATTAGCCAGCTCTAACATGGGCACTGGCCTCCATAGTATCCAGATCATCTTCTAGGAGTGGTGCCTCAGGACAGTAGTTTTCATCACAAAACATCATGCCTTGTTCTTATTGCTACCATCAGGAAAGAGACACAGACACCTGAAATAATACACTGAATAATTCAGGAACAGCCTCTTCCCCTCTGTCTTCCAATTTCAAGTCAAGTCAAGTCACTTTTATTGTCATTTCGACCATAACTGCTGGTACAGTACATAGTAAAAATGAGACAACGTTTTTCAGGACCATGGTGTTACATGACACAGTACAAAAACTAGACTGAACTACGTAAAAAAAAAAACACAGAGAAAGCTACACTAGACTACAGACCTACACAGGACTGCATAAAGTGCACAAAAACAGTGCAGGCATTACAATAAATAATAAACAGGACTATAGGGCATGGTGTCAGTCCAGGCTTCAGGTATTGAGGAGTCTGATAGCTTGGGGGAAGAAACTGTTACATAGTCTGGCTGTGAGAGCCCGAATGCTTTGGAGCCTTTTCCCAGACGGCAGGAGGGAGAAGAGATTGTATGAGGGGGCATGTGGTCCTTCATAATGCTGTTTCCTTTGCGGATGCAGCGTGTAGTGTAAATGTCCGTGATGGCGGGAAGAGAGACCCCGATGATCTTCTCAGCTGACCTCACTATCCGCTGCAGGGTCTTGTGATCCGAGATGATGCAATTTCCAAACCAGGCAGTGATGCAGCTGGTCAGGATGCTCTCAATACAACCCCTGTAGAATGTGATGAGGATGGGGGGGCGGGGTGGGAGATGGACTTTCCTCAGCCTTCACAGAAAGTAGAGATGCTGCTGGGCTTTCTTTGCTATGGAGCTGATGTTGAGGGACCAGGTGAGATTCTCCGTCAGGTGAACGCCAAGAAATTTGGTGCTCTTTACGATCTCTACCGAGGAACCATCGATGTTCAGCAGGGAATTTCTGAATGAACATTGAACCCATGAACACTACTTCACTACTTTATTTATTTTCTATTTTTTGCACTATTATATATATAGTGTAGGCCTCTGTTAGTCTCAATAGACCATGGATTTGCTCCTTGGAAAGTTTCTAGGGCGCAAGTCTGGGCAGGGTTTTTTTTTATATGGAAGACCAGCAGTTGCCCAAGATGCAAGTATCCCCTCTCCACACCACCAATGTTGTCCAAGGGAAGGGCATTAGAACCCAGACAGCTTGGCACCGGCGTCATCGCCGAGCAATGTGTGGTTAAGTTCCTTGCTCAAGGACACACACACAGCCTCAGCCAAGGCTTGGACTAGCGACCTTCAGATCACTAGACAAATGCCTTAACCACTTGGCCACATGCCAACACACTTTATATATATATATATATATATATATATATATATATATATATATATATACATATTTACTGTAGTTAATAACTGTCTTTGTTACTCTTTGCAAACTCTAAAATGATTCGGATAATCTAATCAGAGCAATTGAATGTGGACACAAGGAGCTTCAGCTAAACCTAGGACTACTCTCAGATGAGTAGCTATTTATTATGTAAAGTGGCAGATTTACCAGAGAAGCGATATGTAATCTCGTTACACTCAGTTTTTGTGTCACCTAGTTTTGACTGGTTTGACCCAGTCAGAGTGGAAAGGGTCAAGGCTGGGGTCACAGAGACTGTAGAACAATGTTGGTTGTAGCCCTGGACTGGAGTCAGTAAGAAGGTCACCCAGGTAGATCAGATGACCTTGAACCAATGGTGAGTTGAACTGATGAGGAACACTGTAAGGGTCAGGAGCACCAAACACACAGTGGCGATGAGCCTTCAGCAACCAGAGAACAACCATCGTGGAGGAGGGGGATCCCACGGACATGTGCAGATCAGGAGCATGAGGAATGCCTGGCCAGCGTAGATTCCACTCCTGGGTAATATCTTTTCTCTGTTCATGGAGGGTCAGGGAATTCTAGTGGGTGAGCACACAAGTAGTGAACCCAAATGCTTTTTAATTGAGACAATAAAGGTTACTTGTCAGTAAATATAGATTCTTTCTGAGTCTTGCTGATAATTGTTACTAAGAGGTAAATCCATATAATAGAATTGGCATCCCTGTTGTGGGCTCGAGCTTATATCTCCATTTTGTCAGCAGGAGACTCGAGCTGGACCATGTGGGTGAAAAACTGAGAGATCCGGGGCTTGGGTAGCTTGTTAGTACAGAGCCAGGATGAAGAATTCAGGGAATTCGGCAAGTCCGCAGGACTTGGATTATATTGATTGGAGAGGATTCCTCCAGAAGTGTGTATCAGGAAAATGTTCACAATATGGGGAGTATGGTGGACACACCGGCGGTGAAGGCAGTGAAACTTTTTCCAAACTTGCCAAAGGAAATTGTCAGACAAGGAATGAAGCCTGCCTCATTGAGGATTTAAAAGGGATTGAAAAGGATAGGTTACAACAGGAAATCCTGGATAGTCGGGAAGAAGCAAAACCAAGCGAGGTAGATTTCAATAGGAAATGCCAGAATATCAGTGAGAAACAAAGGTACAGCAGGACAGATTAGAGAAGGAGGTAGAAACCCATAAGGGAAAAGTTATTGATTTGTAGGGACAGAAAAGTATAGATTTGGTGCATATGAACCAATTGCAGTAGAAGTGATAGAAATCAGTTACAGAAAGTAGTAAATGGGATGAAGAAGGCAATTTAAGTAAGAGCCAGTTGGAGGAATTAAAGAAATAGCGCAGTGATCTAAAAACAGCTATAAATGTGATACAAAAATCAGTTTCCGAAAAAAGAAGTAAAACTAGTGATCATACAACGTGTTTTAAGCAGATACAAAAGCTGCAGGATCAACTTGCTGCACAGAGAGGATTAATATGTGCTTTTGGATCTAAAAGAGGGGAGGAGGATGAATATGAAGATATGGATTGGCATGATTTAGCAGATAAAGCAACCAGATATGGATATGATGAGGAGCTTCTATCGGAGAGCCACCTTCCGACGTACAATCAAGAAGAGCATTAGCTACTGACGGCACAATTGGATTCCCTAGTTACTATCAGAGAGGAGGAGTCAGGGCAGGAAATTAAATCAGAATATCACATACACTACACTGCTCGGGGTTCAGCAGATGAGAGAGATTGCTAAGGATATCAGAACAAATATGCTTGGGGACGATCCTAGGGAACTGTCTCAAGCAATTAGTTATCTGAAAGCAATTCCAGATGCCGAACAAAGGAAGTTGATTATAATGTGCCTGCATCCGAACATACAGTCCACTTTGCCAGAACACAGTGACATGCTGGGAGAACAAATGAGGAATTAAGGAATGAAATATTGACTGTTATAGATGTTAACAGAGGGCACCCGATAGACACGCTAACCAAATGTTACCAGAGGAGAGGTGAACTCCCATTGCGTTTGCGTCCCATTTGTGGACAGTGTTCCAAGGAGTGTATGGAACAGCATTAGATTGAAATTATTTAGGACCAGAGGCCTCAAACAGATAGTTGAGGACACTGGTGTCTCACTGTACCAATAAATCTAAAAATGTTTGATCCCACTGAACCTGCTTTGACATGGGTACAGAGGAAAATGAGTAGAGCCTGGGAAAAGGAGATACAAAGGCCAACATCCTGATTCTGATTTTGAGAATGGTTATGCCAGGAGCATAGGAGGCTGAGTGGTGACTTATAGAGTTATATAAAATCATGAGAGGCTTTCAAGATTTTCAGTCATTATTGAATGGTGGAACAGACTCGATGGGCCAAATGGTCTAATTCTGCTGCTATGTCATGGTCTTCATAAGGTGACTATTCACAGTCTTTTTCGCAGAGTAGTATGGACTAAAACTAGAGGGTTTAAATTTAATTTGAGAGGAGAAAGATTTTAAATCAGAGAGGAATTTTTTTTCACATAGATTGTGGTTGGTATATGTAATGAGCTGCCAGAGGAAGCTGTAGAGATGGGTACAATTACATTGTTTCAAAGACATTCAGACAGCTACATGGACAGAAAAAGTTTAGAGGGATATGAGCCAAGTGCAGACAAATTGGACTATCTCAGATTGACATCTTGTTTGGCATGCACAAGTTTGGTTAAGAGGCCTGTTTCTGCACTGTATAACTCTATGACTCTATAATGAGCACTGGAAGAGCAGTATTTCTACACAAGGTGAAAAACTGTGTTTAATCTAAGGCAGGGTTCCCAAACATTTTTATGCCATGGACCCCCTACTATTAACCAAGGGGTCTGTGGACCCCTGATCTAAAGTATGTTTCTGACTGACATGGTCACACTGGGCTGAATGGATTCCTTGTGTGGGTGGCACAGTAACATAGCGATTAGCGCAATGCTATTACAGTGCCAGCAACCTAGGTTCAATTCTGCACAGAGATTGTATGTACCCCCAGTGATCGTGTGTGTGTTTCCTCCGGCTGCTCCAGCTTGCTCCCACATTCCAAAGACATACAGGTTAGTAGGTGAATTGGTCACGTGTGTAATAGGGCATCACGGGCTTGTTGGGCCAGAAGAGAATGTTATCGTGCACTATCTCGAAATAAATGAACAGGTAGATAGATAGACAGATTGATAGATGGGTAGCTACATGAGATTCTGTTGGGCATGGCACACAATCAAGATGATCTCATGTTATTGGGTTATTAGTCCAAAAGGTGAGTTTAGCAGTCACCACAACAGCTGGGAAGTTCAAATTCAGTCAAAGCCCACATAAATTGCCAATAAAAATCTAGAATGGTGATCACAAAATGACTGAGTTTATGTAAAAATCCATTAGTTTTTTAGTGTGGCTAAGGACTCACTATGGACAAAGGAATGGAGGGTTATGGGCTGAGAGCGGGTCAGTGGGACTAGGTGAGAGTAAGCGTTCGGCACAGACTAGAAGGGCCGAGATGGCCTGTTTCTGTGCTATAATTGTTATATGGTTATATGGACTCAAGTTTTTCCAGTTTTTTCCCCGTCCAGGCAGCTTGCAACTCTGGATTCACAGCAGCTCAGTTGACTCTTAAAGATCAAGATCAACTTAATTCACCAAATATACTTATATGCATTAAGACTTTGCGACATGCCACATAAATGAACAGCATTCAACAATTATAATGAAAAAAGAACTATATAAAATAACTTTAAAAGTAAAGATAGGAAATAAGATGTGCAACAATATTGTAAGTATTATAAGAAGTGGTTTAAAGTGCTTACAGTGCAGTGACTGAGGTAATAGATAGAGGGAATGGGGGGCTAACTGGAATTGCTGATGAGACTAACTGCCTGGCAGAAGAAACTTTTAAGGTGGGATAAAGTTTGTTTTTAATAGCTCTAAAGCACTTTCCAGAAGGGAACTGCTGGAAAAGACATTTTGCTTGGTGGGTAATTTTACTGGATTAATACTGTTCCATATTGAAGAAGTACCATCACCACATGATCTGTGGCAGTTCAACAGAAGTGTTTCATCCCCACCTTCTCAGTTAGGAGTAGGCAATAAATGCGAGGTCACTAACATCCAACAGATAACAAAATAAAACTGCTGAAGTTGAAGAATTAAATTATGAGAAACAAAATTGAATTATATTTCTTTTAGTTTAAAAGGCTGCTGTGATTTAATCATGGTATTCATCAATTCAATTAGATCCAGGCTCAGAAATGTTACCCTCCAGTATGGTGTACAGAACAAGCAGGGATGACATTAGAACTAAGGTTCAGAATGAAGACATGTGAAGGTCAAAGCAATCTGCAACTCAGTCCCCAAGAGCCTGCAGACGGACGGGCAATTAACATCCTCATGACCAAAATCAATAGCATTTTATTAGGTAAGTGATAGGAATGAAATTGGGAAATTGGATTTAAACACAGATCTTTCATAATCTCATTGGAGATCAGAATAGAGGGAGTGAAAGATCAGTCAAAAAGGATTGCAAATTCTGGTGATGGATAAAAACAAAAAACGCTGGAAACACCCAGCATGTCAGGCACTACCTGTGCGAAGAGAAGCAAGGATAACTTCAGGTAGAAGAATTTTCGTCAGAGCTGGGAAAGAAAAGACAAGCTAATTCTAAACTATAATGAGGATGGGGGACGGATAGATAATGCAAAGTGACCTTCTCTGACAGGTTAATATAGGGTGTTAAGTTGTTAAGCAGACCCTACACCTCTTTATTGTCATTGTACATTCTTTTGTCTGTATTTTTCTCCCTCTTTAAAAGCCCACTCAACGTTGTTCTAACTTTATTTCTAATATAATTCTTTGTTCTGTATAATTGTTGAATGTTGATTTTTGTTTGTTGCAGGTAGCTCCAACACACCACAGTAATTTTCCAATACATGTAATTGTACACTCAGTCGCCACTTTACTAGGTTCACCTGTACACGTGCTTGTTAATGTAAATATCTAATTAGCCAATTGTGTGGCAGCAACTCAATGCACATGTAATAGCTTGGTTAAGATTTTTACTGGTAATGCTGTAGGGTATTTCATTTAGTAGCTTTCTGTAGAAGCAGTGTGTCCTGCTGATAGTGTTTGGGTTTTGGTTAAAAATAAGGGGTTATGATGTTCAACTTAGGAATGTTGTGTCAGCCAATCAGGATGGTGGAATTGGGGAAGGTTCTGGAAAAAGCTGGGTGGTCTTTTTTGGCAGGAGATGGAGAGAGGAGAAGCCTTAGATTTGGACTGACAGAAAGATTCGATTGCAAGGAGTGCTTTGCGAGTCGAAGGAATCCAAGATGGGAAGTTATACCAGTGAATGATGATAAGAATTCAGTGATGTGAGTAACGGTCATACCCAGCTTTTGGAAGATACGAACTCCAGCAATGTGCACAATTAGACTGGTTTAATTGTAAAGGGCCCTTATATTTTTTTTTTATTTTCTTTTCCTCTTATTAACAGGTGCATAAAGCTGAAATTAGTAACTACATTCTCTTTATAATTTTATGTGCTGTATGATCTGTTATTTCTTGTTGTTGCCTAATTGTGTATGGGCAGTATTTACACAGCATTCACTCAAATTGAGGTTTCATTAACCAAAATGTGGCGGCTGCAATTACCAGCCACACCATCGGCCAGGCATATTAAAGTGTCCTGTAGCTGACCATCCTCCTGATAATCTGGCTAACGACTGAGCCATTGCATTACATCAGATGGGGCTGGATAATTGGTTTGTGCCATTCTGCTACAGCCAGAGGGACGTTCTCTGGAGCTGCTTCACTTATGCCACATCTTTTTAAGGAGAGGAATGTTTTCTCTCCCTGGCAATTTACTATGGACTGGCCAGCATCGAATATAAACCCGCAGTCAGGAGATGAGTGGTATCTCTTGGTTTGAGGAGTAATTACCATGTTGTTGTAACCAAGTTCTGTTCTGTTTAGCTGATTCAAGTTTGGACTCTAGAGCAGTTCTGTGGGGTTTGTAAACATTTTGGGTAAATAAAATCCCCAATTTTTTCCACCTTTACCTGCTCTCCCAGTTTTATGCTTACCCTGGTCCTTCACACGAAACATCCCAACTTTTCCAGCAACGTACACAAAGTGCTGGAGGAACTCAGTAGGCAGGTTCATCTAGGGAAAGAGTACAGTCAACATTTTGGGCCGAGACCCTTCAGCAGGACTGGAGATAAAAAGACAAGGAGTAGATTTAAAAGATGGGGAGAGGGGATTGAGAAACATAAGGTAATAGGTGATACCGGGAGGAGGAGGGATGAAGTAAAGAACTGGGAGGTTGATTGGTGTAAGAGATACAGGGCTGGAGAAGGGGGAATCTAATAGGAGAGAACAGAAGGCCAGGGAAGAAAGAAAACAGAATCTCCAAATCTAAATTCCACTGTTGAACTAAAATGGGTTGCAATGGGAGGTACTGCTTCTTCTGGCAGAAGGAGCGAAGGTGCTCAATGAAGCGGTCTCCACATCTATGTCAGGTGTCACTAATAAACAGGAAGCCAGACAGGAAGAACCAGACACAGTATATGACCCCACAGACTTGAAGTGAAGTGTCTGGAGTGAGGTCAGTGGGGAGGGACTAATGGACAAGGAAGTCACATAGTGGGCTCCCCCCACTACTTTCAAATCTCTTACTATCTTTCTTTTCGGTTAGTCCTGACGAAGGGTCTGGGCCCGAAACATCGACAGCGCTTCTCCCTATAGATGCTGTCTGGCCTGCTGTGTTCTACCAGCATTTTGTGTGTGTTGTTGTTTGAATTTCCAGCATCTGCAGATTTCTTCGTGTTAGCCATATTATCCTATCAGGTCTTCCTCTTATCCTCTCTATCCCCCTCCCAGCCTCTCTGCAACTTAAAACACACTTATTTTCTCTCCCTTCCTAATTGTTGACCTGAAGCATTGACTCCCTAGTTCACTGCTGAGTGATTCCAGTACTTACTTTCTTTTTCCTTCCAATTCCCAGGATTTTGACCTTCATTTTATGCCTCCCTTTTCATTATGAGCTGAATGGTCCCTTGCTCAGTTAGAAGACACTGAACTGTTGCACATATTAGAAAGAATGCAAGGAAGAACTAGACTGAGCACATGCGGAGATTATTAATGAGAATCTTTCACTGAACTCCCACAGGTATCCACAGATAAAGTTCAGCGAACTCTCTATAAATTATTAATTGTTCTCAATAATATCCCTCCCATTGTGTTACTAATAAATACATTTTAAAAAAAGGATGAAATTAATGAAAAATGTTAGTAAGTAAAACAGATACTTTGCCATCCAGAGCACTTTGGTGATGCCGGAATGGGAAATATTCTGGATTATTGGATGTTATTCAAATGTTTAATGTTTCTTCTATTTCACCGTACTATAATAACATTTCCATTTCCATTCTATCCAGTGAGTTTAAAAAGATCATGAGAAACAGGGTGACATTGTGTTTAAAGGGAGCATTGAGTACATTTACACGGAGCACTGGCACAAGAAAGCATCGAAGTCACCCATCATCCAGGCTGTGCCCTCTCCTCACTACTGCCATTAGGCAGGAGGTACAGAAGTCTTAGGGCTCACCCAACAGGTTCAGGAACAGTTATTACCCCACAACCATGAGGCTCCTTAACCAGTGTGGACAACTTCATTCACCACCACTTTGATCTGATTCTATGGTTCATAGACTCACTTTCAAAGACTCTTTACAGCTCATGTAGTCAGTATTATTTTTATTTACACATTCTGTCTTCTTTTGTACTTCTATGTTTGTCAATCTGTATTTTTGCATAGTTTTTCATAATACTTTATTGTATTTTATAAATACTTGCAAGAAAATCAATTTCAAGGTAGTCTATGGTAAAAGATATATACTTTGACAATCAATTTACTTTGAAATTTGAGCAAGGGCACACTGTGCCGACACTCTAGTGGTGGAATAGCCTTTTGGATGAAGCAATAAACCAAAGCCCTGCTTACGGCTTCAAATAGAAACTGTAGTTCCCATTGCTGCAACATGGTGCTGGTGACCCTGGTGCAACTCTGACCTCTGGTGTCATCTTTGTGGAGTCTGCACATTCTTCTGTCACTTTGTGGGTTTCTTCCAAGTGCTCCAGTTTTCTCCCATCAAAAATGAACAAGCTGGTAGGTTAATTGGCCTCTGTGAATTGCCAGTGGTGTGTGCGTGAGTGGGACAGTTGAGTGGAACGTGAGGAAGATAACAATGGACTGCGTCTAGGATGATTGTAAATAAATAGTTGATGAATGTCTTGGATCTGGGGGGCAGGAGTCTGCTTCCATGCTATACGTTCCAAGGATAATTCAAGGAAACCAAATCAGCTCATTTAAAAGGATTGCCCCTAAATATTCAGGTGTTCAAAGTGACAAGAGGCAAAGAGAGAGTAATAAGCACAATATTCTGCAGATGCTGGAAATCCAGAGCAACACACAGAAAACGCTGGAGGTCAGGCAACATCTCTGGAAATGAATAAACAGCTGCCATTTTGGGCCGAGACCCTTCAACAGAGTGCACTTGAAATCCTCTTTCTGACAATGAGGTGGAGATTGTCTAAGTCATATTGGAGTTGGGATGTTATGTTGTTGTTGCATAAGACTTTGGTGAAGACAAATTGGAGTACTGTGTACAGTTCTACAGCAAATATATCAATACAATTGAAAGAGTATTGAGAAAATTCACAAGGATAGAACAATAGAACATAGAAAATTAGAGCACAGTACAGGCCCTTTGGCCCATGAATTTGTGCCAACCTTTTAACCTACTCTGAGATCAGTCTAATCCTTTTCTCCTACATACTCCTCCATCTATCAACCATGTGCCTAATGAAGAGTTTCTTAAGTGCCCCTAATGTATTTGTCTATGCCACCAGCCGCGGCAGAGCATTCCATGCATCCACATTTTCTGTGTTGAGACCTACCTCTGAGTCCCCCCTATACTTTCATCCAATCACATTTAAATTATGTCACCTTATATTAGCCATTTCTGCCCTGGGAAAAAGTCTCTGGCTATCCACTCTATAATAAAATATATTCCAGAAATTTTCATTTAGCATAAGGGTTTAAGAAAAGCCCTAGCTTGGTCAACCTACCTTTTCAAGACATGCTCTCTAGTCCATGCAGCATTCTGGTATATCTCCTCTGCACCCGCTCTAAAGCTTCTACAATGTAGCACCCAGAATTGAAGACAATACTCCATTGTGATCTAACCAGACTCTTACAGAGCTGCAACGTTAACTCGTGGCCCTTGATGTTGTCAAGACTCAAGAATCTGATTTATAGGGAAAGGCTAAATAGTTTAGGACTTTTCCCTGGAGCAAAGAAGATAAGGAGAGATCTGAGAGAGATATACAAAAGTACAAGGGGTATAGATAGAGAAAATGCAGCAAGCTTTTTCAACTGAGGTCAGGTGAGATTAGAACTGTAAGTCATGGGTTAATGGTGAAAGGTGAATATTTAAGGGAAGCCTGAGGGGCAACTTCTTCACCCAGTGGGGTGGAGTGTGAATGTGGAGCAAGCTGCCACCACAAGAGTTGAATGTGGGTTCAACTGCAACAATTAAGAGAAGATGGTATAGGTAATATACATGGATGGGAGGGGTATGGAGGGATATGGTCCAGCTGTGGGTCTATACAGCTCTGAGATTCTTCTTCTCCAGTTAGACACGAAACAAAGAAAAACCATGTAAGTCAGTTCAGAGAGAAACACCAGACCCCCAAACCCCTCCCACACAAAAAAGACCAGTAACACAATCATCAACCAATTTGTCACATGTATATCGAAACATACAGTAAAATGCATTGTTTGTGAAATATCAAATCAACAAGCTTTTTGTGTGAGGCGGCCCGCAGGAGTCAACACGCTTCTGGCACCAGCCTAGCATGCCCAATTCAGTAACCCTAACTGTATGTCTTTGGAATTTGGCAATAAACTGGAGGAAGTTTACATAATCACAAGGACAATGTACAAACTTCTGTAGGAAAGCAGCGAGAATTGAACCCCGATCTTACAGTGGATTTATGCTAACCACTACGCTCCCGTGCCAGACAGTGCTGGTAGGACCTGAGGCATGGGCATAGCCAGATACACTTATTTCTCAATTGCTAGGCAATTTTGGACTATTCTAGTGGTGTTTAGTATTGTGGCTTCCTGGAGATTTATATAAATATTGCTGCCTAGGTCTAATTGTTTAATACTATTATGCAGTGACTTTGGGATGATGCCAATTGTAGATACTGTATAACTATCGGGACAATGTATGCCCCATTCTTGTCCGTAGACTTTCAATTTCCTCTTTTAATTCAGCATATTTCTGGTGTTTTTTACTTATTGATTTCTGTGTATTCCGTGTGCTTGGAATGGCTATATCTATTAAGTAAGTTGTTCTTGCTTGTTTGTCCAATAGTATTATATCCGAACAGTTATTATGGATTGTCCAATCTGTAATAACGGATCGTTCATAATATAATTTGTAGAATTCTGACTCTCAAATTGGATCGGGCTTCTATTTATAGTAAGATGGTGTCTTTTATGAGTTTATATTAGTAGGATTTTGGTGAATGATATTTGTCACTTGATTGTGCCTGTGTAAGTCATCAGATTGAGTTAAACTGCTGCAGGATCCTGTAATATGTTGGATTGTTTCTGGTTTCTCTTGGCATTTTTTTGTATTTGTTATCTTGAATTTGTTGGTTTTTTTGTTATGTATTTTTGACAGTTTTTGTGTTAACCACCTGGTCTTGTATTGCCACAAGGAATCCCTCTGCTTCTTGGAAGAGGACTCCAATTCTAAGCCAGGTGTTTACACTTCCTTACAGTTTAGTCATTGTAGATTCCCATGTCCACACAGCAGTTCAAGCAGTATGCATAGAAAGAGAAACAGTCAACATTTTGTCTCTGACAAAGGATCACCAGAAACTGCTTTTCTTTCCACAGATGCTGCCCAACCAGCTGTTCTTCCAGTATTTTCTATTTTTATCTCATATTTCTAGCATCTGCAGACTCCTTTTTGATTTTCTGTTTACTTTTTTTTCCATCTGTTGCTCCAGTCAGTTTAAAAAAATTATTGTTATCCTCAAAGTTTCTCCCAAACTGCATTCCACCATGAACAATATAAATAGGACACTAAGTCCAAAACCAACATGGAACAGAACAAAAGTTGCTGAAAGATGCTGAAAATCTTGAGCAACACACAGAAAACGATAGAGAACTCAGTAGGCCAAGGGGAATTAACAGTCAACTTTTCAGGTTGAGACTCTTAATCAGGATCTGATGCTGCCTGATTCACCGAGTTCCTCCAGTATTTTGTGTGTAATGGAACAGAATTCAATCCATACAAACACATCTATCTCCAGAGCTTCCTATCACTCAAATCCAACAGAGCTTGTCAAACTGTTGGGCTTGGAATATTTATTTCTTGATTTAGGTACAGGATGGAGTAGGCTCTTCCAGCCGCACCACCCCGCAAATCCAATCTAACCCTTGCCTTATCACAGGACAATTTACAATGACCAATTAACCTATCAACTGGTATGCCTTTTGACTGCAGGAAGAAACCAGAGGGAGCACCCAGAGGAAACCCACGCGATCACGGGGAGAACGTATAAGCTCCCTACAGACAGCGGCGGGAAATTAACCTGTGTCGCTGTGCACATTGCGCTACTGTGCTGCCATGTGAAATGGTAGCCTGTGGAAAGACCGCTAGACAAATGATTGAGCTTTCTGAAAGAATAATCTATCTAACAAACACAAACTTAATGCCTTGTGAATTTTCACCATTTTGCCATAGCTATTGGATTAAAAAAATCTGTTTTAATTCCAGAGTAAAACTGAAAATGCTGGTAGAGAGAAGAAGGTATTACCTTTCTGAGAACTGACAACCAAAGTGAGTTGGTGCTACTTGCTTCAAACTGCAAAGGTGCTGACAATTTTATAATTATATCATAATTTGAAAGTAAGCTACCGTAAGTGTTATCTTACAACTCTCTCCCAAGGCAATGTCTTAATATGGGTGCCTCAGCTTAGTTTGTTAGATTAATAATTGAAATTATTGAAGCTATTTGTAAAATTACATGACTTGCTGAGGAAATCCCCAAAACTCTACTTGAAGGCATGATTTTCACATTTCATAATTATGCCATTGTCTCAAGCTTTTAATCCATTTAAAGATGATAAAAGTCAAAGAGCCAAAGGGAACATTCCGAGTTTTTGTTTTCCATCTTACCTAAACACTCTCCCCTATGCCCAAGTAGAAATAGGTCAACTCAAAAAGTTGCCAACTGCTAAGATCTCTGCTCATGGCAGGCAGTCCTAATCGGAAGACAGGGAAACTTTAGAGAGGGTGCAGAGGAGATTCCCGCCATGGACTGTCCCAAGACTGTTTGTGAAAGGAGGAGGGTTGGTTATGGGGCTAACAACCCACCCCATAAAGACTGAGAGCTGCAGAATGACAACAGAAGCTCCAAACACCTCATTCTCAGGTATCTTCGCCTAGAAAGTGTATGAGGTGGTGTGGCAAAAGCAGAAGCTACAGGGCTGATCAACTTTCGGCCTAGGACAGAGGACTCTGGCGAGCTGCTCTTGGTGGCTTATGCCCCAGTAGAGAAGATGGGATTAAGAAGAAGAGAAGATTTACCAGAATGCTACCTGGACTAGAGAGCATGTCTTATAATGATAGGTTGAATAAACTGAGGCTTTTCTCTTTAGAACGAAGGGGGATGAGAGATGACTTGATAGATGTGTACAAGATGATATGAGGCAAAAATTGAGTGCCTGAGACTATTTCCCAGATGGGAAATGGCTAATACGAGGAGGCATTATTTTTAGATGAGTGGAGAAAAGCATAGGAGGAATGTCAGAGGTAAGTTTTTAACACAAAGAGAGTAATGGGTGTGTGGAACATGCTACCTGGGGCAATGTGGAGGCAGATACATTAGGGACATTTAATCAAGTCTTAGATAAACACAAGGATGACAGATAAATGGAGGGATACATAGGGGAGAAGATTTAGACTGATCTTAGAGTAGGTTAAAAGGTTGGCACAACATCATGGGTCGAAATGCCTGCAGTGTGCTGTAATGTTCTATGTGTTCGGTTATAAGCAGCCTTGTAGTGATATTACATAACTTTTATTCCAATGTTATTATAATTTTAAGAATACAATGTTGGTGGAGAACTAGAAGTAGGGTGTGCAAAAGGCCAGAGTGGTAGGAACACCTTCAAATCCCAAGGCAGGGGAAAATGGAAGGGAATGCGTAAAAATGGCATGGTGGAAAGGGAAGAAAGAGAGAAAGCAACAAAGGGAGATGAAGATGCATAATTTTTAGCACGTGCACCATTAAATAGAAAACTAATACTTAGCTGATATATAGTTAAAACATTTAAAAATATATCTTTGCTTGACTTAACTCAGTTTACATCAATCTCCAGAAGAAATGTTGCTCAGTGATTACTATGGGCTTTTGGGGAAATAAGCAAACATCAGGACCAACAATGGTTTGATGAATTACCACTCATTTCCCAGTGGCCTGTTCAAAATGCTGTTGAGATAGGCAGTTCTTAGGAATTTGACATAATGCATCAAAGGACTCGTGACAGCTGTTCATCAAGACAAAGACTGGCTTAGTGAAACCCAGAAATAGAGCTGCCATGCACATCATCCTTTTTTTTAACAGGGTAGATTGTGGGTTTGGGGAGTGTGACCAAAGAAGCTTTGGTGACTTGCTTCAATGCAGTTTGTATGTGGTAGACCCTGCCATCAAAGTAATCTACTGGGGGAGGGAACAGATTGTTAAAGCTGATTAAAGAGGTATTAACCCAGTGGACTTGCTTCACATAGATGTTACTCAATTTTTAAGATTAAATATTTAAAAGATAAAGATTAGCTTTATTTATCGTGTGTAAATTGAAACATACAGTGAAATATTAATCAGTGATCATTAATGGAGAATGTGTGGAGCAGGTTAAGACCTACAAGTATCTGGGAGTACAGTTAGACGAGAAGCTAGACTGGACTGCCAACACAGATGCCTTGTGCAGGAAGGCACAGAGTCGACTGTACTTCCTTAGAAGGTTGGCGTCATTCAACGTCTGTAGTGAGATGCTGAAGATGTTCTATAGGTCAGTTGTGGAGAGCGCCCTCTTCTTCATGGTGGCGTGTTGGGGAGGAAGCATTAAGAAGAGGGACGCCTCACGTCTTAATAAGCTGGTAAGGAAGGCGGGCTCTGTCGTGGGCAAAGTACTGGAGAGTTTAACATCGGTAGCTGAGCGAAGGGCGCTGAGTAGGCTACGGTCAATTATGGAAAACCCTGAACATCCTCTACATAGCACCATCCAGAAACAGAGAAGCAGTTTCAGTGACAGGTTACTATCGATGCAATGCTTCTCAGACAGGATGAAGAGGTCAATACTCCCCAATGCCATTAGGCTTTACAATTCAACCGCCAGGACTTAAGAACTTTTTAAAAGCTATTATTAATGCTTTTTGAGATAGTGATTTAGATGCATATCATATTTTTTACTGAGTTAAGTATTGTATGTAATTAGTTTTGCTACAACAAGTGTATGGGACATTGGAAAAAAAAGTTGAATTTCCCCTTGGGGATGAATAAAGTATCTATCTATCTAAATATGTCATTTGCATCAAGTCAATTCAGTGAGCATGGAGCTGGGTACGCTTCAAGCACTGAAAGAGTACAGAGGAGATTTACCAGGATGCTGCCTGGTTTAGAGAGTATGGATTATGATCAGAGATTAAGGGTGCCTAGGGCTTTACTCTTTGGAGAGAAGGAGGATGAGAGGAGTCATGATAGAGGTATACAAGATATTAAGAGGAATAGATAAGAGTGGATAGCCAGCGCCTCTTCCCCACGGCACCACTGCTCAATATAAGAGGACATGGCTTTAAGGTAAGGGGTGGGAAGTTCTAGGCGGATATTAGAGGAAGGTTTTTTACTCAGAGAGTGGTTGGTGCATGGAATGCACTGCCTAAGTCAGTGGTGGAGGCAGATACACTATTGAAATTTACGAGACTATTAGACAGGTATATGGAGGAATTTAAGGTGGGGAGTTATATGGGAGGCAGGGTTTAAGGATCGGCACAACATTGTGGGCCGAAGTATACTGTACTGTACTATTCTATGTTCTATCAATATAGCATACCTCCAACTCACTAAATTTAACTGTACACCTTTAGAATGTGGGAGGAAACCAGAGCATCGGGAGGAAACCTATGTGGTCATGGGGAGAATGTGCTAACTCCTTACTGGCGTGAGTTGAACCCTAGTCTTACAGCTAACATTGTAATAGAGTTATGCTAACTGCTATGCTACTGTGCCATTAATTGTTCGTGCCTCTTCATCCATCAAGACAGTTCTGATTCACTATGGAACACAGAGCATAAAACTGTACCACAGTGGAACAGGGCCTTCAGTGACAATGCTGTATCTCTAAACAGACATAGTAACAGGCCCTTCTGGCCCAATCAGCCCATTACATCCATGTGACCAATTATCCCACTACCCCATACGTCTTTGGATCTAGAGCACCTGGAGGAAACCCACATGATTACGGGAACAACGTACAAGCCTCTTACACACAGCAGCAGAACCTGGGCCACGAGCGCTATATTAGCGATATGCTAACTGCTACACCATCATGCCGCCCCAGACTTTTTCTGGGGCAGATGTACGTCTGATTCCTGCTGTGACTGTGGTGTGCGTGCTGCAAGCATGAATCTAACCTGCATAGGGAATCCCCATCGGATTTGCCTAACACAAACTCCGTGCAAGTTTAGAAACACAAAGTACCTCAGTTGTTATGATTGATAACTGCCAATTAATTTGTTATTGATACATGTATTGGGATACAGTGAAAAGCTTTTGTTTGCATGCTGTTCAGATAGAACATTCCACATCGAAGTAATACAAAAGGGAAAATAGAAGCATGACACAGAATATAGTCTTACAGTTACAGGGAAAATGCAGTGCAGATAGACAAATAAAGTGCAGAGAATTCATCGTTATCATAAAATGAGGTCCATTCAAGAATCTTATAACAATAAGCTGTCCTTGAGACTGGTGGTACATGTTCTTAAGCTTTTGTATCATCTACTTGACTGAAGTGGTGAGAAGAGAGAGAGCTTAATGTTGTTGGCCACTTTCTTGAGGCAGCAGGAAGTAGAGATAGATTCTTATATTTGGTTTAAAAGGAAACAATGACTTTGGCCAAAAAATAAAAATGACTTTTTTTGCTGGTTGACCGCTGTTGCAACACCAACCTTGCACACAGCGTCAGCAAAGTCAAAGAAATAATTGTTGACTTAAGGAAGGATGGGTGGGTAGGTAGCTAAGTCACTCTGCCTATCTACTTTTATTGCAACTTATAGTAATTTTTTGTCTTGCACTGTACTGCTGCCTCAAAGCAACAAATTTCATGACTTATGTCAAGCATAATAAATTCTGATTCTCATTGTACCCTTCTGTTTGCTGGTTTCAATATAAAATTCAGTGACACCAACGGGTTAACAAGTGCTTCAAAGCAGTGCTGTGGAAGAAACATGATCGAACTGAGATTGCATATGTGACAGAAAAGGAGATGAAGTAGCACTGAGAAAAGTGTATCCTGAGCAAGGCGGGAAGTATCTCCTTCCAATTTGTGTAGCTGACAGAATCTCACTGCAGACACAAAGCTGGACGAAGAAAACTGTTTGAGTGCAGAGGAACTTCAGCTGGCAAGAGCTCCCCTTTTCTCATTCCAGCTTGCTCAGGAATCAATTCAAATGATGCAGACATAACCAACGGTTGAAAACATGGTACTCTGCTGGTCAAGGCACACTGTGGGCTGTATTTAACTGCTGACCCCTGCGAGCGGCTGATGGCGCATAGAGGCCGCAGGGCGCTGAACTTTCCACCAGTTGGGGTCCTGGCAGAGGCAGGTGAATCGCTTCCATTTGGCAAGAGGAGGCTACAAACCAGAAGCTTTCCTGGACACCCGCAACGTAGTAATGACTGAGTGCTGGAACTCTTCCCGTTTAAACCTGGCCCTCACCCAGTCTAGAAGCAGGATTAACTAAATGTGTCAGGAGCAATTAGAATTCTTCCAGCTCAATCAGAGTCCCAATCACATTAGTGTTTTACTTCTGCTCCTGGCGCACTGAGCAGAGCGGAAATCCAGAAATGTGAGGCTGATTTCCTGGTTGCTCTGAGCAGCCAATGAAACAAGGCATAGAGTCAGTCATACAGCACAGTAAAAGGTCTTTTGGCCCTTCTGGTCCATGCCTACCTAACGTAGGCCCATTGAAGCTAATTCCCTTTGGCCCATCACCTTCCAAGCCAAGGGTTCCCAAACTGGGGTCCATGGGCTCTTGTTTAATGGTCCATGGCATAAAAAAGGTTGGGAACCTCTGCTTTAAACACTTCCAATTCACGTACCTGCCTAAATCTCTTTTAAAAGTTGTTATTGTACTCAGCTCCACCACCTACTCTGGCAGATGATACAATCATTTAAGTAAAAATCAGTATGGGTCATTTGAGTCAGTATGGGTGGAAGTCAGGACCAGGAAGGGAGCAGTTACTCTCCTGGGGGTATTCTATAGGCCCCCTGGTGGCAGCAGAGATACAGAGGAGCAGATTGGGAGGCAGAATTTGGAAAGGTGCAAAAATAACAGGGTTGTTATCATGGGTGACTTTAACTTCCCTAATATTGATTGGCACTTGATCAGTTCCAAGGGTTTAGATGGGGCAGAGTTTGTTAAGTGTGTCCAGGACAGATTCCTGTCACAGTATGTTGACAGGCTGACTAGGGGGAATGCCATACTAGATCTAGTATTAAGTAATGAACCGGGTCAGGTCACAGATCTCTCAGTGGGTGAGCATCTGGGGGACAGTGATCACCGCTCCCTGACCTTTAGCATTATCATGGAAAAAGATAGAATCAGAGAGGACAGGAAAATTTTTAATTGGGGAAAGGCAAATTATGAGACTATAAGGCTAGAACTTGCGGGTGTGAATTGGGATGATGTTTTTGCAGGGAAATGTACTATGGACATGTGGATGATGTTTAAGGATCTCTTGCAGGATGTTAGGGATAAATTTGTCCCGGTGAGGAAGATAAAGAATGGTAGGGTGAAGGAACCATGGATGGCAAGTGAAGTGGAAAATCTAGTCAGGTGGAAGAAGGCAGCATACATGAGGTTTAGGAAGCAAGGATCAGATGGGTCTATTGAGGAATATAGGGTAGCAAGAAAGGAGCTTAAGAAGGGGCTGAGAAGAGCAAGAAGGGGGCATGTGAAGGCCTTGGTGAGTAGGGTAAAGGAAAACCCCAAGGCATTCTACAATTATGTGAAGGACAAAAGGATGACAGGAGTGAAGGTAGGACCGATTAGAGATAAAGGTGGGAAGATGTGCCTGGAGGCTGTGGAAGTGAGCAAGGTCCTCAATGAATACTTCTCTTTGGTATTCACCAATGAGAGGGAACTTGATGACGGTGAGCACAATATGAGTGAGGTTCATGTTCTGGAGCATGTTGATATTAAGGGAGAGGAGGTGTTGGAGTTGTTAAAACACATTAGGATGGACAAGTCCCCGGGGCCTGACGGAACATTCCCCAGGCTGCTCCACGAGGTGAGGGAAGAGATTGCTGAACCTCTGGCTAGGATCTTTATGTCCTCGTTGTCCATGGGAATGGTACCGGAGGATTGGAGGGAGGCGAATGTTGTCCCCTTGTTCAAAAAAGGTAGTAGGGATAGTCCAGGTAATTATAGACCAGTGAGCCTTACGTCTGTGGTGGGAAAGCTGTTGGAAAAGATTCTGAGAGATAGGATCTATGGGCATTTAGAGAATCATGGTTTGATCAGGGACAGTCAGCATGGCTTTGTGAAGGGCAGATCGTGCCTAACAAGCCTGATAGAGTTCTTTGAGGAGGTGACCAGGCATATAGATGAGGGTAGTGCAGTGGATGTGATCCACATGGATTTTAGTAAGGCATTTGACAAGGTTCCACATGGTAGGCTTATTCAGAAAGTCAGAAGGCATGGGATCCAGGGAAGTTTGGCCAGGTGGATTCAGAATTGGCTTGCCTGCAGAAGGCAGAGGGTTGTGGTGGAGGGAGTACATTCAGATTAGAGGGTTGTGACTAGTGGTGTCCCACAAGGATCTGTTTTGGGACCTCTACTTTTCGTGAATTTTATTAACGACCTGGATGTGGGGGTAGAAGGGTGGGTTGGCAAGTTTGCAGACGACACAAAGGCTGGTGGTGTTGTAGATAGTAGAGGATTGTCGAAGATTGCAGAGAGACATTGATAGGATGCAGAAGTGGGCTGAGAAGTGGCAGATGGAGTTCAACCCGGAGAAGTGTGAGGTGGTACTTTGGAAGGACAAACTCCAAGGCAGAGTACAAAGTAAATGGCAGGATACTTGGTAGTGTGGAGGAGCAGAGGGATCTGGGGGTATATGTCCACAGATCTCTGAAAGTTGCCTCACAGGCAGATAGGGTAGTTAAGAAAGCTTATGGAGTGTTAGCTTTCATAAGTAAAGGGATAGAATTTAAGAGACACGATGTAATGGTGCAGCTCTATAAAACTCTAGTTAGGCCACACTTGGAGTACTGTGTCCAGTTCTGGTTGCCTCACTATAGGAAGGATGTGGAAGCATTGGAAAGGGTACAGAGGAGATTTACCAGGATGCTGCCTGGTTTAGAGAGTATGGATTATGATCAGAGATTAAGGGAACTAGGGCTTTACTCTTTGGAGAGGAGGAGGATGAGAGGAGACATGATAGAGGTGTACAAGATATTAAGAGGAATAGACAGAGTGGACAGCCAGTGTCTCTTCCCCAGGGCACCACTGCTCAGTACAAGAGGACATGGCTTTAAAGTAAGGGGAGGAAAGTTCAAGGGGGATATTAGAGGAAGGTTTTTCACTCAGAGAGTGGTTGGTGCATGGAATGCACTGCCTGAGTCAGTGGTGGAGGCAGATAAACTAGTGAAGTTTAAGAGACCATTAGACAGGTATATGGAGGAACTTAAGGTGGGGGGTTATATGAGAGGGAGGGTTTGAGGGTTGGCACAACATTGTGGGCTGAAGGCCCTGTAATGTGCTGTACTATTCAGTGTTCTATGTTCTAAAAATGTTGTACCTTGGGTTTCTATTAAAGATCGCCCTCTTACCTCAAACCTCTGCCCTCTTGTTCTTGGGAATAACTCCTCATTAAAATGTAGACGATGAATCTTTTGCATCTACTTGAAAAGGCAGAAGTTACCTTTATCCAAGACACCTTCAACCCTGGGAAAATGACTAAGTGTATTCATGCTGTCTGTGCCAGTCATGGTTTTACACATGTCTATGAGATCATCTCTTGGTCTCCCGTGCTCTAAGGAATAGAGACCTAGCCTGTCCAACCTCGACCTATAACTCAATCTCTCAAGTCCTGGCAACATCCTGTAAATCTTTTCTGCACTCTCTCCAGTTTAATAACATCTTTCCTCTAGTAGGGCATCCATGCATTTATGTAGCATCTTGCACACCCTTGGAGAATGTCCATCGCTTCTCTGTTGATGACTTAAAGTATTGATATCATTGGTGTAATTGGGTGGCATAGTTCTTTGGGCCAGAAGGGCTTGCTACTGTTTTGCATCTCTAAATATTGGAATGTTAATGCCAACTTACATCCAGCAAGGGCTTACAAAAGTCAATATGCTGATGACCTGATGATTTCTTTTTGGCGATGAGGCTTCAAATATTTGCAGGTAACTGGGAATAACTTTTCATTAAAATGTAGACAATGAGATCTATCTGAAAAGGCAGAAGTTACCTTCATCCAATACACCATCCCCCAGATTCCACACTGAGCTCAGCCTAGGTTTGGTACCTGAGGGGATTTGAATGCAGGAATAATGTTTTATGTAGAAATTTGGGAAATATACATCTGGAGTATTATGTATAGTTTTCGGCTCTTTAAGAGACCAAATTATAGAGGATGACTGTAATTTTTTTAAAATTATTTTAAAAATTTATTTAGAGATACAGCATGATAACAAACCCTTTTGGGCCAACGAGCTGTGCCACCCATTTACGCCAACATGATCAAAAAATTATTTTAATTAAAAAAAGTTATTCAGTGATTTCTGCGCTGTATCTCTCGATGACCATTTCAGTACTTGCCCTATAGGGAGGGTAATGAATATTGACCAGACTAATTCCCGCCATGGTAAGTTTGCCATCTGACAGTCTGAGTCAGTGAGGCCTATCTTCACAAGAGTTTAGAAGAATGAGGGGTGACCTCACTGAAACTATAAGAAAAGTACCAGTGCTGGAGCAAATGCAGACAAGATGATTCCCCTCATGGAGGAATGAAGCCTCAGATGAAGGGGATAGGCTATTTTGAACTGAGATGAGCAAAAATTGTCTTCACACAGAAGGGCGTGAACCTTTAGAATTGTTTACTTTATAGGGCTGTTGAGGTTCAGTTAGGGAGTACATTCAGAGCAGAGATTGATAAATTTCCCATTATTAAGGAAAAATGATACTGAAGTAGACAAGCAGCCAAGAACACGATGAACGGAGGAGTGTGCATGGAAGGCTGGATGGTTACTCCTGCTCCTAGTTCAAAGCACAGAGGTCAGTGAGTCCAAAGGTCAAAGCCCCACGGTCAGTGAATCTGAAGGTCAAAGTCCAAGGTTGGCAAGTATGGACGTCAAAGCCCAAAGGACAAAGACCTAAATTGGTGAGTCCGGAGGTTGCAGGCCTAATGCCTGAGAGTTTGGGGTCACGGTCCAGAGATCAGAGGCCTGGAGGGGACCTGTTCTTGGGTTGGAAGCCCATCTGTGTGCGTGCTAGGGGGTGGGCAGTGGGAAAGGTTTTGCTGTTGTTGCTTGTTCTATGTTGTCTGTTAAACATTGTGGGCATGCTTTGTTGCTACTAGTTGTGCAGACCGTCCCCAGCAGATCCTCAGATTGTGCTGGCTGTTAACATAAATTACCTATTTCACTGTATGCTTCAAAGTAAATGTGATTAATAAATCTAATCTAATTGTATCTATATTCCAATTAAAAAAATAAACACAAGAGTTTCTGCAGGTGCTGGAATTTCAGAGCAACACAAACTACTGGAGGAACTCAATAGGTCGGATGGCATCTCTGGAAAAGAATAAACAGTATTCACCCGATGAAGGCTCTTTAACCAAAACGTCGACTGTTTATTCCCCTCCATAGATGTTGCTGACTTGCTGAGTCCCTCCAGAATTTTGTGTATGTTACTCTGAAAAACTGACCTGCTGGAAATTGAAATAAAACAGAAATGTTAAGGATACATAACGTGTCAGTTAGTAGCGCTGAGGGGAGAAACAGAGAAAGCATGACAGATTAACAACCCTTCATCACACTGTTATGATTTCAGCTTCAGCAGGCAAAAGTGGACGAACTCTGCAAGTGTAGCAGCAACTGAAACTCTTTCCTAATCTTCTGGTTTAGCGATATGGACAGGACCATATGACACAGGAGCAGAATAAGACCATTTGGCCTATCAAGTCTGCTCCACCAATCCATGCTCAACCCCATTCTTCTGGTGTCTCCCCGTAACCATTGACACCCTTACGTATCAACCTCTGCTTTAAATGTACCCAATGATTTTGCCTCCACAGCTGTCTGTGGCAATGAATTCCACAGATTCACCTGCCTCCTCATCTCTGTTTCAGAGGGATGCCCTTCCATTTTGAGGCTGTGTCCTCTGGTCCTAGTCTCGCCATAATAGGAAACATCCTCTCCATATTCAATTGGTTTCAATGAGATCTCGCTCCTCCTTCTATATTCCAGTGAGTTAATTTCTAGAGACATCAAATACTCCTCATATGTTCACATACAAGAGAAAATCTGCAATGCCGGAAATCCAAGCATTCACATTTTCATTCTCAGGATCACTTCTTGTGAACTTCCTCTGCACCCTCTCCAATGCCAGCACATCCATTCTCAGATAAAGGGACCAAAACTGTTCACAAAGATGCAAGTGCAATCTGACCAATGTGTAAAACGCTTCAGCATTACATCTTTATTTTATATTCTAGTCCTCTCAAAATGAATAATAACATTGCATTTGCCTTCCAACCAGTGAGCCAGAATGGCATGGTGAAGAAATCAAGAACCAGTAACTAAAGCCTTCTGCATATTCTT
The DNA here is from genome assembly GCF_048418815.1 of Hemitrygon akajei. Lineage (NCBI taxonomy): Eukaryota > Metazoa > Chordata > Chondrichthyes > Myliobatiformes > Dasyatidae > Hemitrygon > Hemitrygon akajei. The sequence goes on from NC_133129.1 coordinate 175,389,351, forward strand.
CAGTTCAAGAGCGCAAGTCTTAGTTCTTCTGAGTGGGCCAGATCATAAGAGGTAAGATGATTAGATGTATAAGATGATAAGAGGCATAGATCAAGTGCATAGTCAGAGAATTTATTGCAGGGCATATAGCACTAATATGAGGGGCATAATTTTAAAATGATTGGAGGAAACTACGGTGAGGATGTTGGACGTAAGTTTGATACACAGAGAATGGTGGATGTGAGGAATGCACTGCTGAGGATGGAGGTAGAGGCAGATATATTACGGGCATTTAAGAGATAGGCACATGGATGATATAAAAATGGGGGCCATGTAGGAGGGAAGGGTTAGATTGAGCTTAGAGTACGTTAAATGTCAGCACAACATAGTGGGCTGAAGGGAACATTCTAGGGAATGTTGTATGTTCTAAGTTCTATGTTCTACTGTATGTTCTATGCTTTATGATCTATGTTGTTAGGCACTGTGCAGAAGTCTTAGGGTGTCGAGTGAGTTTGTAAATCTGGCTGGAACAAAGGATGTTGGGAATGGCAAGAGTGGAGTACAACGAGAGAGGTGTGGGACACGTGGCAGAGAAGGAGTGCCAGGAATGGGGAATAGGGGTGGGGTTTAGAGTTGTCACAGGTTCAGACACACCCACCCCTGAGACATCAGGCAAGGTCATTTGATTTCAAACAATTGGTTTATTGATCATTACAGAATGTCTCTCTGGTGCTTCCCACTCCCTCCCCCTCCCTTCCATGATTCCGCTCTCCCTGCTCCCTCCTTACTGTCAGTCCACAAAAGAGACCCACACCAGAATCAGGTTTATCATCACTCACATGTGTCTTGAAATTTGTTTTCTTTTTGCAGCATTAGTACAGTGCAATACATAAAATTACTACAGTACTGTGCAAGAGTCTGAGGCACCCTAGCTGTATGTACGTCCCTAAGACTTGCACAGTACTGTATGATCCTTGTGTTCTTGCCTTCAGATGATTATAATACATCAGATCAATTTAAAGGGTTATACACCGGGTTGATTGCTGGTAATGTGCAGTTCAGTGACTGAGTCCAAATATATTGGTTGGTTTTGGGCATCATCAATTTGAACTCCGAGATTTCTAGATTTAATTATGCTTTTGAGTGTTTCAATTATTGCTGTTGAAGTCTGAGAATTCTGCCTTTCTTTATCTGCTAATGGAAAAATATGAAAGGACAAAAAGAGTTATGGGAGTCAGGGTTTGTTTACAGTATGATTGTCTGCCCATACTGTGATTGATTAAGGAGCTGTGTCTAGGTATCCACTCATGGGTATCTGCGCGTGCCTGAGGAGATCCGTTATCACTGTTGTGCTTCATCAGAGTCAGAGATTGATACTGTAAACTCATTTACACTGAGCTTGTGGCAGGAATATTGCTACAGGAGTTAAGGGGCTGAATTTTTATATACCTTCATCTTTTCAAGGAAAACTTCTTCAACTGTCATGAAATGTGAGCAACGTATTGCATTTATTACCCATTCTGAGAGCTTATTCCATAAATGTACTGCCCTGTGTTTCTCACATTTTTCTATTGTTATATACCCAGTGGTCACTTTATTAGGAATACCTGCTCGTTGATGCAAATATCTAATCAGCCAATCATGCAGCAGCAACTCAATGCATAAAAGCATGCATACATGGTCAAGAGGTTCAACTGTTGTTCAGACCAAACATCAGAATGGGGAAGAAATGAGACTTTGACAGTGAAATGACTGCTGGTACCAGACAGGGTGGTTTGTGTATCTCAGAAACTGCTGATCTCCTGGGATTTTCCTGCACAGCAGTCTCCAGTGTTTACAGACAATGGTGCGAGGATCAATGGTGAGTGGTATTTCTGTTGGCTTTGTCAATGTGAGAGGTCAGAGGAGTCATTGGTTCAAGCTGGGAAGAAGGCAAGAGTAACTCAAATCACTATGCATTACAATGGTGGTGTGTAGAAGAGCATCTCTGAATGCACAACACATTAAAGCTCAAAGTGGATGACTACAGCAATAGAAAACCATGAACATTCAGATTCAGTTTATTGTCGTTTAGAAACCACAAATGCAATGCAGTTAAAAAATGAGACAACGTTCCTCCAGAATGATATCACAAAAGCATATGACAAAACAGACTACACTAGAAAATCCACATAACGTTTGGCAATCCCCAATCCAGAGTCCGGAGAGGCTGCTGCGTATTAATATCGCGCTACCGTCTTAGCGCGTTCCCCGGAAAGGAGCTCCAAATCCACCAGACAAACAAGACCAAAAACTAAAGCTACAAGACCTGCACAAAACCACATAGTTACAACATATAGTTACAACAGTGCAAACAATAGCATAATTGATTAAAAAAAAAACAGATCATGGGCACAGTAAAAATAGTCCAAAGATGTTAAAGGACTCTAAGTTCAAAAGAAATCACCACAGTTTCCACAAGTCCCCAGGGTCCCAACAGACTCGCCATCCCACGCCAGCGGCAGAAGGGAATACCCCCGCTATGGACTTCCACGGCGCCGCCCGACTCAGCCTCGCAGATGCAGCCCACAATGAAAGCTCCGTCGAAACCAGCCTCGCAGATGCAGCACACACCGAAAGTGACCTGACCGCAGCAGACTCCGAGTCCGTTGTACCTCCGAGCCGACGACCATCCCCTCCGGCACAGCTTCTCCGAGAACCATCCTCTGCCGAGCATATTAAGACGCCCCCACCAACGGCCATCGGTAACGCGACCCCGAGGACTGGGGGCCTGTTCTTCCCAGCTGAGTCCCGGACCTCACAGCAGCAGCAGCAACGAAGAAGGTCTTCCTGGAGATTTCCCGATGTTCCTCCGTGCTCCCACGTCTGTTTTCAATCGATTATGATTGCGCACGGCACCCCACTTCACAAATAACAGATAATCAGCTCCGGAGTGGCCGCTGCAGGCTGCGTCGCGCACCCACTGGACACTTTATTAGGTACAAGGGGTTCCTAGTAAAGTGGCTATTGAGTGTACATGGAAACCATTTGGCCTGTTTTCCCTCACCTAACATCATTAACTCCCAAAAGCATCATCTTCCAATGATATTATTGTCTATGTGGTATCATGCTCTATATAGATAGTCAGTTGTATTGGGTTGAGAACGCTGACTGTGAGGTACTTGATGGCATCATGGAATTTGTGTGAGAAAAGTGCTGTCTCTCAGGGCAGCCCCAATAGTCTAAACCCCCATTTATTTCTCTGTAGCCTAATCACTCCTAAACACCTATTTATTTACACTAGGCATAACATACAGCGGTTAATTGACTTAACAATGTATCTTTAAGATGAGCGCGGAATCTGGAGCACCCGGGGGTAACGCTTGGGGTCACACAAATAATAAACAGAAAAAATTATGCAGATGGTGGAAATCCAGAGCAACACACAAACAAAATGTTGGAGGAACTCAGCAGGCTAGGCAGCATCTATGGAAATGAATAAACAGTTGAGGCTTTAGGCTGAGACCCTTCTTCAGGACTGGTGAGAAGAGGTAAGGGGCCAGAGAGGAGAAAAAAATTAGAACAAGGTTCGAAGTAAAACTTATCAGAGCACATACATGAACCCACATATAACTGAGATTCTTTTTCTGTGAGCATACTTAGCAAATCTATAGGACAGTAACAATAAATGGGATCTGTGAATATCAGGAACTGTAAACTGTAAACAAACGGTGCAAATGCAAATAATAAATACATAACAATAAATAATGAACATGAAATAACACAATGAAAGAGTCCTTAAATGTATGTGGTTATCCCCTTTTATTCAAGAACCTGATGGTTGAGTAGTAGTAACTGTTCTTAAAACTGGTGGTGTGAGTCCTGAGACACCTGTACCTTCTACTTGATGGCAGCAGTGAGAAAAGAGCACGGCCTGGGTGGTGAGGATCTTTGATGATGGATGCAGCTTTTCTATGGCTCATGTAGATGTGCTCTATGGGTGGGACGGTTTTACCCGTGATGTACTGGGCCGAAACCATTACCTTCTGTAGGATTTTCCACTCAAAGGCATTAGTGTTCCCATACCAGGCTGTAATGCAACCAGTCAGCACACCTTCCTCCATGCATCTATAGAAGTTTGCCAAGGTTACTGATGACATGCTGAATTTCCGCAGACTCCTGAGGCGCTATCGTGCTTTCTTCACAATAATATTTATATGATGGGTCCAGGATAGGTCCATTGAGCTAGTGACACCAGGAACTTAAAGTTACTGAACCTCTTCACCTCTGACCGTTCAATGATTACTGGCTCATGGACCTCCGGTTTCCCTCTCATGAAGTCTACTGTCAGTTCCTCGGTATTAACATTGAATGAGAGGTTGTTTTATTGCACAACTCAGTCAAGTTTTCAATCTCCCTCCTGTATGCTGATTCATCACCCCCTTCGATACAGCCCACAACAGTGGTGTCATCAGCAAACTTGAATTTGGTGTAGGGGCTGTACTTGGCCACACAGCCAAAGGTGTAAAGCAAGTAGAGCAAGGGGCCAAGTACACATCCCTACAGTGTTTCTGTGTTGATGGAGAGTGTGCTGGAGATGTTTTTGCAAATCCGAACTGACTGGGGTCTGCAAGTGGTTAATGTGCAGATAACCAACAACCTTGAAACAACAGACATAAAATAGTGTAAGGCTGCTTCATACTTATATTTATGATTTCCACAAGATGGAATTATATCCCACAATATCATATTGTACAAGGACATAGAACCATAGAACACTACAGCACAGTACAGGCCCTTCAGCCCTCCATGTTGTACTGACTCATATAATCCTTTAAAAAAAGTACTAAATCCACACTACCCCATAACCCTCCATTTTCCTTTCATCCATGTGCCTGTCCAAGAGGTTCTTAAATACCCCTAATGTTTTAGCCTCCACCACCATCCCTGGCAAGTCATTCCAGGCACTCACAACGCTCTGTGTGAAAAAACTTACCCCTGATGTCTTCCCTAAACTTCCCTCCCTTAATTTTGTACCTATGCCCTCTGGTGTTTGCTATTGATGCCCTGGGAAACAGGTACTGACTATCCACCCTATCTATGCCTCTCATAATCTTGTAGACCTCTATCAAGTCCCCTCTCATTCTTCTATGCGCCAAAGAGAAAAGTCCTGGCTCTGCTAACCTTGCTTCATATGTCTTGTTCTCCAATCCAGGCAACATCCTGGTAAATCTCCTCTGCACCCTCTCCATAGCTTTCACATCCTTCCTATAATGAGGTGACCAGAATTGAACATCTCAATAACAATTTACATTCAAAAAGAAAAAAAGTTAAGATTGAAAGGTAACAAGTTACTTTCATACAGAAGATGAAAGATGAGATAATAATGAAAGGTGAAATTAAGCAAATTAACTTTAATGGATTCCATGGAGAGAATAGTACAATTAATTCCTGTGTTTGCTAAGGTTTGGAGCTCTGCTATTTGAAGTTCAAGACTTCAGACATGATCTTTGTAATAGTTCCTGAAGTTGTCTTCAGTTTCACAGTCCCAAGAAATATCTTTGTGTACAGAAATATTAAGGACAGCCACACAGCAGTTTGACTCTTGATCTGACATCCTATATAACAGGACAGTTAAGCACCAGTCACTGCTGTATCAAGCTCAATATGGAACCAGACTGTACCACAGGGCTCATTTTGTCCCAACTTGGATACAATTTAGATGATAAACTACTCTATTGAGGCCAAGTAGATTTGCCAAAAATGAAAAGGTTTGATAGTTTTGGCTTTTGTTGTGCACTTCAAGTGTGCAGAGGCCCAGTGCGGAAAAATAAATCCTAAATCACGTCCAATTAGGGTTAAACTTGCTGGATGTCAATACCTCTGAGGATCCAACCTGGACCCAACATATCAGTGCAGCTATAAAGAAGGCACGGTAGAGGTTATACTTCATTAGAAGTTTGAGAAGATTTGGTATGTCTCCAAAATCACTCAAATTTCTACAGATGTACCATGGAGACCACTCTAGCTGGCTGCATCTCCATCTGGTATGGGGGGGAGGGGGTAGCTACTGCACAGAGCTGAAAAGAGTTGTAAACTCACTCAGCTCCATCATGAGCACTAGCCTCCATAGTATCCAGGACATTGTCAAGAAACAATGCCTCAAGAAGACAGCGTCCATCATTAAGGAGCCCCGTCACCCAGGTCATGCCTTATTCTCATTGCTACCATCAGGAAGGGGGTATAGAAGTGTGAGGCACCTGAGGCAATGAATTCCACAGATCCACCACACTCTGTCTAAAGAAATTCCTCCTCTTCTCCATTCTAAAAGGATACCCCTCTATTCTGAGACCGTGTCAGAAGATATTCCTACCATAATAAACATACTCTCCACATCCACTCTATCAAGGCCTTTCACCATTTGATAGGTTTCAATGAGGTCACCCCTCATTCTCCCGAATTCCAGTGAATTTGTGGCCCAGAGCCATCAAACGCTCCTCATATAGAAACATAGAAATATAGAAAACCTACAGCACAATACAGGCCCTTTGGCCCACAAAGTTGTGCCAAACATGTCCCTACCTTAGAAATTACTAGGGTTACCCATAGCCCTCTATTTTTCTAAGCTCCATGTACCTATCCAAAAGTCTCTTAAAAGACCCTGTCGTATCCACCGTTGCCGGCAGCCCATTCCACACACTCACCGCTCTTTGAGAAAAAAACTTACCCCTGACATTTCCTCTGTTCTAGTCCCCAGCACCTTAAACCTGTGTCCTCTTGTGGCAACCATTTCAGCCCTGGGAATAAGCCTCTGACTATGCACACAATCAATGCCTCTTATCATCGTATACACCTCTATCAGGTCACTTCTCATTCTCCGTCACTCCAAGGAGAAAAGGCCAAGTTCACTCAACCTATTCTCATAAGGCATGCTTTCCAAACCAGGCAACATCCTTGTAAATCTCCTCTGCACCCTTTCTATGGCTTCCACACCCTTCCTGTAGTGAGGCGACCAGAACTGAGCACAGTACTCCAAGTGGGGTCTGACCAGGGTCCTATATAGCTGCAACATTACCTCTCAGCTCCTAAATTCAATTCCACGATTGATGAAGGTCAATACACCATATGCCTTCTTAACCACAGAGTCAACCTGCGCAGCTGCTTTGAGCGTCCTATGGACTCGGACCCCCAAGATCCTTCTGATCCTCCACACTGCCAGGAGTCTTACCATTAATGCTATATTCTGCCATCATACTTGACCTACATATGACAAGCCATTCAATCCTGGAATTATTTTCGTGAACCTCCTTTGAACTCTCTCCAGCTTCAGCACATCCTTTCTAAGGGGCCGTGCCCAAAACTGCTCACAATACTCCAAGTGAGGCCTCACCAATGCTTTATAAATTCCCTACATTGCATCCTTACTTTTATATTCTAGATCTCTTGAAATGAATGCTAACATTGCATTTGCCTTCTTCACCACAGACTCAACCTGCAAATTACCCTTCAGGGAATCCTTTTCCATTCAGAAAATCATCAACCCGTTCATTTCTCGAGTCTTTGCCTTCCTGACGGCATGTGAGAGTGTGGCTCTTGCTCACTTTAGAGTCATCCTGTCCCCAAATCTGAAGGCAATGTCCCTATCCCTAAGGAGTACATGAACCTCTGCAGTCAGACATGGGTTCTAGTTTGACCTGGCAGTGTAGTGTTTAATCATTGTTAACATCTTCAGTACATTTGCTTTTGTAGCTAGTCATTGATCCTGCATATTCATCAAAGGTGTTGTGATGACCGTAGATAACCTCCTCCCTGAATATGTTCCAGTACATGCTTTCAAAGTAATCCTGTAGTGCTGAGGTGGCATCTTCTGGCCAAGTTCTGATCTCCTTGTAAACAAGTTTGTCTCATTTAATCAATGGTCTATATCTTAATTTAACATCCCAGTGTAGCACTGACAGAGTGCAGGCAAGGGCACATCAGTCATCTTATGAAGCACTCATTATCCAGTGTACATATTTTAAGAATTAAGAATCATTACTCCAATGTCCTGACTTTCATTTCTCTGTCACTCAAAGTAGATTATTGGGCCATTACTATTTGCTACCTGTCGGACATTATGCAAATTAGTGGCTGATATGCTACTGATGTTCCCTCTAATTTTTTCTACAGCTGTGAGCAAAAAATTTTTTGCAGGCTGAAAAATTGCGCAGCTCTTTATATTAACATTATATAAAAGAACTTTCCAGCTGGGTGGCAAGAAAGGCTACGTGCATGGGAGCATTTCGGTTACTGCGTGGCTGCACACTTTTGCAGCTAAGAGGGAACGGGGAAAATGTTAGTTATTGGCTGCAAAATACCTTGAGGTGACCAGAACGTGAAACGTGAAAAGTGCTCTATAAATACAAGCCTCTCATTCTTTTACTGTGTTGTTGGGTTGTGATCATGTTACTGCACAATGCTGTGATCTCCACTGTATTTTCACTTAGATTTTATAATGTATTTAAAAATATATACTATTAAATGCCAATGACCAGGCACTCATTTTATACTAATCCTATCTTTTTAAAATGATTTTTTATATATTGCTCTGTAACTTTCTCTGTATTTTTCCATATTTTTTATGTCTTGCACTGTACTGTTGCTGCAAAACAACTAATTTCATGACAATACACACAAAATGCTGGAGGAACTCAGCAGGTCAGGCAGCATTTATGGAAGGAATAGATAGTCACCATTTATTATCACGACATATGCCAGAGATAATAAACCTGATTCTGATTTGCTATTTGATTCTTCTCACATTCCCATCATTTCCCACCAGATTCCATTACTCGCCTGCACTTAAGATACAAGATCACTTACCTAGGGGCATGTTACTGCTGCCAATAAAGATACAAACTTCTACACTTTCAAGATGAAGGAGAAAAATCGGAGCTCCCAGGGGAAACACGTGCAGGCACAAGCAGCACCAGAGATCAGAAATGAAAATGGGCTGCTGGAGCTTTCTGGTAACATCTCAGCCAGCAGCACCACTGTGTTATCCTGGTGAGGAATTCTCTTTCACCGAATTTCTAGACACATTACCTTTTTATTTATTGCTGGGTGTGGGAGTTTGCTGCCTGGCAATTAATCCAGAGGATTTCCCAGCTGATTATCACAGCAAACGCATGTCATTTCTTCATGTGCTTCTCTTACTCCTTGTGATGGAGAGGAGATCATTCCCAGCTAACTATCACAGTGAATGCATGGGCTTTCATATTTCCTTGTGATGGAGAAGGCCCAATCAATCTCTATTGTTCTCTGAGCAACTTCATTCTTCCAGTTATTTCACTGAAAGCTGTTCCCTCAAGCCTGTGCACCAACACACCCCAAATTCCCTATGCAGCCATCTACACGAGGTATAATTAACCCTACCACCCAGCACATCTTTGGGATCTGAGAGGGAACCTTATGTTACATACCCCGTGGGTATCTTGTGGCTGTCTTATGACCATGATGTAATTGAGTATCTTGTGAGCATAATGAAATGGTCTTGTGATGGTGGGGTGATGTAATTTTCCCACCAGTGTGAGGTCATGTGATGACATGTTCCAACATGTATAAAACGGGAAAGCCTGCTGTGACACAGGAGTTTTTGAGTTGAGTCATCGTTTAATTCGTCAGTTACTCCGTTATGCTGCATTTCTGTCTCATGACGCAGTTTCGTTTTAAAGTGGAGTTTTACTTTCTTCTGTAAGGTACGGAATAGTTGTGTCGGCATTTTCACCAATTGCTGCCAGTTTTGTTTGATGTATCTTTGATTTAATTTTAAAGTCTAAATATTGGAGAGTGAAGACCTTACAGAAGTACAGGATCCCAAAGGATCGAGTAAAGTTCGGCAGTTTAATACAGGATCGACCTTATTTAATCTTTGTTCAGAAAATAGTGACCTGCATCTGAGATAACCCCTGCCTGTAAGAGTAGGAAGGCTTGTGCAGTGTTCATTTGCCAAGAAAAAGGTCAGTTTCTTTAAACCGTTTTTATTTCCTTTTTCGTGAATCCTTCGGACAAGGCATATTTCGGCTGGGATCAGCAGTAACATCACATCCTCGAGGAATTCGTTACTTCAGGAAAGTCTCTCCTAATTGTCTGTATAAATCACTTGGATTTTTGTATTTAACACTTTTGAGACTGCGTTCGCATTTACCACTTTAAGTACTGTTCCAGAGTTGCCGTATAGCAGTTAACTTCCGATTAAGTTAGTCGTTTGTTTACTCTTCAATTTTTGTTGAGCAGAGTTTAATAAATGTTTATTTGTTTATAAAACCTAACTCTACTCTATATTCATTGTTGCCGGACACATAGCATAACACTTAGCAGAGTCAAATGCTATCAACAAGTGAAAGTGTGTGCAACAACAGTGGTCAGAATCGAATTCTGAGATAACTGTACCATGGCCAACACCATTGTGCTTTGAAGCACTCTGTGATATTCTGAAGACAATTTTGTTCTTTTGATTGAATATTCTTTCCTTTTTGTTAGGTAGTCACTCTAAATTGAGAAGGACTTCTAAACCAGTCCATAAAGTTATTTATGTGAGGCTTCTTTGACATGGGATAGCTGTTGTACCGTAGCTCTCACATGATCTTCACTGAGCAAGGTCCTGATCCAAGGGCAAGGGGGAGGAGGACAACATGAGGAAAAGAGATTCTGCAGATGCTGCAAATCCCAAACAACACACACAAAATGCTGAAGGAGCTCAGCAGGTCAGGCAGCATCTACAGAGGGAAATAAATATATTGGGCAGAGACCCTTCATCAGGACATCAGATCAGGTTCTGCTGAATGAGATCAAAGATTAAAGATTAGCTTTATTTGTCACATGTACATTGAAACATGCAGTGAAATGTATAATTTGCAGGAATGACCAACACAGGCTGAGGAACTGCTGGGGGCAGCCCGCAAGTGTCGCCATGCTTCCGGTGTGAAAATAGCATCCCACAATCTCATCAATCTGTAAGTCTTTGGAATGTGTGGGGAAACCAGAGCACCTAGAAGAAACCTATGCGGGCACAAGGAGAACGTACAAACTCCTTACAGAATGTGGTGGGAATAGATCCCTAGCTGGTGATTGCTGGCACTATAAAGCTTTGCACTAATGCTATGCTCCTGTGCCACCATAATACTCATGAGAAGACAGATTTGTATTCTAATGTATTTCTGGCAGTCCTCCATAAGTTTGCTCCCATTATTTACAATTCTTCTCCACCATCAGATTTCTGAACAGACAACAAACTCATCAACTCCCTTTCTGCACTACAAATTTAATGTTTTAATATATATTTCTTAGTGTAATTATAGTATATTTTATATATTTGCCATACTGTTGCCACAAAACAACAAATTTCATGACATATAACAGTGTTAATAAAACTGATTTCAATTCTGATTCTTATTGCAGTACAGTGGGATGGAAATCCATTCTATGTGAACTTTGAATCTAGGCAGTCCTCGATTCCCATTCATGCTGGAGTCACGGTTTTGAGTAGCAGTTTTATCCAGCATGGGTGTTTTGTCTGAGCATCTAATCTGAGCGAGTATAGCTTTCTTTTGAATGAGAGCTCTCTGGCCAGTAGCTTTTGGCAGCGAGTCAAATTTACGACTAACTCATTAATCATTCTGGAGACAGTAGAGTGGCTGTGCCAAGGCAAAGCTCTATGATTTTAAGTAATTGATTCCACCTTGACAGTTAGCCAACAGTGTATTGACAATCCTGAATGTGGGAGGTTCAGAATGGCAGTAAATAGATGACCAACAATTCAGGGCTTGGCACTGAACCCATTTACATGGAGTTAACAGTACAAACACAGAGCATTTAGTCTAACCACTCTACAATAGTGGTTAAGTTTCACACAGATTCTTCCACCCCCCACCCCACCATCAGACTTCTGAACGGACAATGAACCACTGAATTACATCACTATTTCTGCTCTCTTTATGCACTTCTTATGAAATTATATATATATATTTCTTATACTTTGAAGTATATCTTAATATATTGTACTGTTCTGCTGCTGCAACACAACAAATTTCTCAATATATGTCAGTGATAATGAACTTGATTCTGATTCAATCATCTCCCTGGGTGACTATCAGCACATTATTTATTATTCTCCTTCATGACTTAATCCAGGTTCTCACTAAAAACATTTACATTATTCACATTAACCTCACCTTGGGATGGCTAGTTATCCAGTATAGGCTATATATAGCCTAGTTTTTATTACTTCAAAAGATATATAGCCTCTGTGTGGTAGTGTTAATTACACCTAGTGTAGATGGCTGCTTTGGAAACTGGGGTGGTATATATATATATATATATATATATATATATATATATATATATGCCTCTTCTCTATCAATTTCCTTATAATTTTATATTACTCGTTCAGTTTTCTGGCGAAAAGTCCTCATAATGGTGGTAGTTCTCAGGAAGCATTTGCCCAATGTCAAAATGAAATTAGCACATTCACTACCACAATCTTAAAACACACTGGAAAACAAGGATGGAGTGATGCATTTATTAATTAATACAACTCACACTGTCTCTTCAGAATCACAATCAGAATCAGGCTTATTATCTCTGACATATGTCATGGAATTTGTTGTTTGGTGGCAGCAATACAGTGCAAGATATAAAAACAATTACTATAACTTACGACAAGAAATACTTCATAAATAAATAAATAGTGAAAAAAGAGCAAAATAATTAGGTAATGTTCATGGACTGCTCATAAATCTGATAGCAGAGGGGAAGAAGTTGTTCCTAAAACATTGAGTGTATGTCTTCAAGTTCCTGTACCTCCTTCCTGATGGTAGTACTGTGAAGAGGCATGTCCTGGGTGGGGGGTGAGGGTCTTTAATGATGGATGTCACTTTCTCAAGTCACTGCCTTTTAAGATGTCCATGATATTGGGATGGCCTGTGATGAAGCAGGTTGAGTTTACAACCCTCTGTGGCTTTTTCTGATCCTGTGCATCGGTGCCTCCATTCCAGACTGGTCAGAATGCAACCAATCAGAATACTCTCCATGGTTTATGTGTAGAAACTTGCAAGTTACTTTGAAGACACAAATTCTCCTCAAACTCCTAATGAAATATAACTGCTGACTTACTTTCTTCGTAATTGCCTCAATGTGTTGAGCTCAGGTTAGATTTTCAGAGACGATCTCAACAAGAGGTCTCTCATGTTGTAAAGGTTTATTGTCTGGCATTTGTGGCATGATTCCTACCTACCACTTCTCACACTGGGCCAGATTATTGTTTAGGCTTTAATTACATGAAGGTATGAGTGCTTCATTTCCTGAGGAATTCCACATGGTATTCATTTTTGTGCAATCATCGGTAAACTTCTTAGCATCTGAATTAATGATGGAAAGCAGGTAAAGATAAAGATTAGTTTTACTTGTCACATGTACATCGAAACATACAGTGAAATGCATCTTTGCTTCAAGTCAAATCAACAAGGAATGTGCTACACAGACCCCAAGCATTGCCATGCTTCTGTTGCCAATGTTGCATGCCCACAACTCACTGAACCTAACCATATGCATTTTGGAACTTGGAAGAAAACTGGAGCACCCAGTGGAAACCCACATGGTTACATGGAGAGCACACAAATTCCTTATAGACCGTGGCAGAAAATGAACCCCGATCTTACAGCTGGTGGTGTGAAGTGTTCTGCTAACCGCTATGCTGCTGTGTCACCTGATTAAATAAAGGTCATTGATCAATTAACTGATGAGGATTAGACCTGATTTGTCGAGTGAATAGAATTGGCTGAAGGCTGACTTGGGTACTGGTGAAGATCTTAGATGAAGACCAAAAAGGATAATCCGCTCGGCAATTCTAGCTGTACGTAGTTGTAAGTCAAGATGTCTCTGATCACTAAATTCTCAACCCTTTACCCAGAATAGAAATAAAGCACAGAGAAATAGAATTCTCTACAAACGGGTGCCGCCTTTCAGATCTGAAAACAAAAGCTCTTAGATAATGTTGGCTGGAACACTCCAACCGAGATAATCTGTACTTAATGTACCATCAGCAACAGAGCAAAACTATGCTTCAAAAGCACCATTTCTTAAAGTCACAGAATGATGCTCGGACATAAAGAGGTTGATTGTGAAGAGACTGTTGAAAGGAAAAGGAGATGGAGAGGCAGACAGCTTTAGCTGATGATAAAGGCAATAAAAATTAGGCACGAGAAGCCAAAATGCACTATCTCAGAAGGCTTAAGGATCGAAAGAGTTTACACCGGTAAGGGGAGGGTGTGAAATATGGAGGGACCTAAAACTAGATGTGCAATATTTTAACAATATATTGATCTTAGATCAATAATGTGTACATTTCAAAAATACTTCACTGCTGAGAACCATTTGGGACATCCAGAAAGAGATGGGAAAGGTGCAACAGAAATTCTTGCTTGGTAAATCACAATAATAGGAGCATAAGAGATTGGAACAGAATTAGGCCATTCAGCCTATCATGACTGTTTTGCCATTTGATCATGGATGATTTATTTTCCCTTTCAACTCGATTCTCCTGCATTCTCCCCGTAACCTTTGATGCCCTTACTAACAAAGAACTGATCAACATCCACCTTACCCAATCACTTGGCCTCCGGATCTGTCTGCGGCAATGAACTCCACAGATTCACCATCCTCTGGTTAAATAAATTCATCCTCATCTCTACTCCAAAGGGACATCCTTCTGCCCTCTGGTAATAGACTCTCCTACTGTTGGAAATATTCCCTCCATGACCAATCTTTCTAAGTCATTCAACGTTTGTTAGGTTTCAATAAGGTACACTCCACACACAATTCTATAACTTCCAGTGAGTACAGTCCCAGAGCCATCAAACACTCCTTATACTTTAACCCTTTCAATCCTGAGATCATCTTGTAAAACTCCTCTGAAACCTCTTCAATGCCATCACATGCCTTCTCAGATAATAAGGGCAATATATTTTTGACATATTATTTTCTATGAATAAAAGTGAAAATACATCACCTTTACAGGGATAAACTACAGACAAAAAAAGGGAATTTAAAATTTTGGCCCACCAGTGAGAATGCTTTGAAGGAGAATATATCAATCAGTTACACAAAAAAAATTAAACCTGTAACCTTCCTAAGGCCTAAGATATAAGGTAACTCTAGGTCTAAGATATGCCTTCAACATCTCTCAAATACTTTGGTATGGATTCATGGTTTTAGAAAGACTGACTCATTAAAAATTACAACAGTATTTTTGTACTGTAATCATAAAACCATTATTTTCTTTATACAGCTTTACATAAATCTCTCATTTATACTGAATGCTCAATTTGAATAAGGGCCAGAAACTTGGTTGAACTTAAGTAAAGGATTTTACCATATTCACAGCTGACAAGCCATCTTGATTTCCTCATTAATTGAGTTGAGATATCATTAATCCATGGAATTAGGCCAAAACTTAAATTATGTTGTACAAGGAAGAACAGTAGAAATGGTTCAGAAGTATTTTATTAGCTATAAGGCACTTTTACTCATTCTAACCAGGGAGAAGAATAACGCTCGTTACACTCAGTGGCCACTTTATTAGGTACACCTGTACACCTGCTCGTTAATGCAAATATCTAATCAGTAATTCATGTGGCAGCAACTAAATCCATAAAAGCATGCAGACTTGGTCAAGAGGTTCAGTTGTTGTTCAGACAAAACATCGGAATGGAGAAGAAATGTGATCTGAGTGACTTTGACCATGGAATGATTGTTGTACCACATGGGGTAGTTTAGGTATTT
Source organism: Hemitrygon akajei (assembly GCF_048418815.1). NCBI lineage: Eukaryota > Metazoa > Chordata > Chondrichthyes > Myliobatiformes > Dasyatidae > Hemitrygon > Hemitrygon akajei. Next base: position 175,405,128 of record NC_133129.1, read on the forward strand.
CAGAAACTGACACACAACAGTCTCTAGAATTCACAGAGAATTGAGTGAGAAACTAAAAACATCCAGTGAGCCACAGTTCTGTGGAGGAAAATGCCTTGTTAATGAGAGGGGTTAGGGGAGAATGGCCAGAAAGGTTCAAGCTGACAGTAAGGCAGAGGAACTCAAATAAACATGCATAACATCACTGGTGTGCAGAAGGGTATCTCTGAGTGCACAACATGTTGAACCTTAGTGTGGAAGGGCTACAGCAGGAGAAGACTACAAACATACACTCAGTGGCCACCTTATTGTATATAGGATGTATCTAATAAAGTAGCCACTGAACATGTAAAAGAAATTCTTTCTTCATACACTTGGATAGTCAGACAATATCTGCCAGGATATATTGGCATCTTTTGTGTTGATGTCAAGAAACTAATGGAGTTACTTGAAAGATCTGCTTGTATTCAGTGAATGCTTTCTACCCCTCCGAGAGCATCATGTAACCAGATGACCTCATCACGATCGCTGACCTTTGTGTAATCTTGCTGTTTCCCACTTTGTTTCGATAAATGCTGACATCAATAGTGTTGAGATATGAACGTGAATCTTCAGTTTTTGCAGCTAAACATAACCCAAACTGTTGGGCAGAGGCTGAAATCTCTATCTGGGAAATATCCAATTTCTGCCAGAGAGTAAGAAAGGGAGAGAGCCATGTACCTTCTGGAAAGCTGATAGCAGTGGAGATTTAAAGGACATTTAAGTGTGTATGTACCTTGATCATTAAATGGTCATGGAACCGTTCAGTAAATAAGCTTTAAGTATGGTGGCCGTCATATCTCAAGAGCCACACACAAAATGCTGGAGGAACACAGCAGGTCAGGCAGCATCTATGAAGAGGAACAGTCAATGTTTCGGGCTGAGACCCTTCATCAGGACTGGAAAGGAAGGCAGAAGGCGGCAAAATAAGAAGGTGGGAGGGGAGTTGAAGGAGTACAGACTGGCAGGTGATAGGTTAAGCCAGATGAGGAGGTTAGGGAGTGGTGAATGAAGCGAGAAGTTGGAAATTGATTGGTGGAAGATGTAAAAGCTGGTGAAGAGAGTAGACCATGAGAGAAAGGGTAGGAGGAGCGGTACCAGAGGGAGGTGAAGGAAGGGAAGGGGGAAGAGGTGAATCAGAATAGGGAAATGAAAATGAGAGAAAGGGACAGAGGAGGAACTGCTAGAAGTTAGAGATATCAATGTTCAACCTGTTGATGAAGAGAAAGAGCATCATGTGGATTACAAACACAGATACTTTGGGAAAAATAATCTGTTTCAATATTTGGAGTCTAATTCAATGTATAGAACAGAGACTGTGACTTTCTAAAGGGACCTGAGTTCAGAGGCATTGGTGAGTTCAAGCTATGATTGCTAGCAAACTCTTCAGAGAAACTTCACTTGAAGCACCCAGGTGTTTGACTGGAGGGTACATGATTGGGGAGAGTGGTGAGTGAAGTGAGTGCCAGAATTTAGGAGAGGAGAATGCACCAAAGGACAAGGAGAATGATGTTAAAATGTCATGACTGTTGCAGGAATGTAATTAAATTGATTCCAAGTTTTGAAATCTTAGTGCCTCCAAAAGATTTAATTTTAGCATTCACTGTGAACACAGTGAACCCAAGATACTGTTCAAGTAATGAACATATTCTACCCAATCTTCTTCAGAACATAACCATGGCAATGTGGAGAGTGTGTGATTATACCAAAGGCAGAGAAATACTAAACATAGTTCAAAAGGATTAAGGCATAAGATTTTCTCAGTGGTACAGAAACTACTAACGAGGTTGATGCCGCAACATCAAGGTTATTTTTTTTGTGGTTAGACCACAAATATTGTGCAGTATTCTTGGCAAATAACAGTCCTGCTTTATACTATTGTACCTGTGGGGATCTGTTGTGTGGGGCTTCGGCCACATAAGATGGACAAATACCATTAGCTAAAATGGTACAATACTCAGCAGGTCCAGCTCTTATCCTGTCACGGTAGGAGATGATATTTCTTGTCTTTTTCTTGCCTGAAACTTAGGATGAGCCTCAGACAGTTTTGTTAGAAAACATATACTCCAGTCCAATTTGGACATTATAATTTCAAGGTAAAGATGAGCTTTATTTGTCATATCTACATCAAAGCATACAGTGAAGTGCATCCTTTGCGTCAAATGGAATCGCAAGGTTTGCACTGGGGGCAGCTTGCAAGTGTCACCACACTTCTGGCGCCATCATAGCACGCCCATAACTCACTAACTCAAACCTGTATATCCTTGGAATGTAGGAGCATTCAGAAGAAATCCATGTGGTTACGGGGACAATGCACAAACTCCTTACAAGCAGCAGTGAGAATTGAAACTGGATCAGTGATTACCGGCATTGTAAAGCGATTGATTGCCTCCAATGCAACAGAAAGTTCAAAACTTCAAAGTTCAAAATAAATCTATTATCAAAGTACATAAATGTCACCACATACTATACAACCCTGAGATTCCTTTTCTTGCAGGCATACTCAGTAAATCCAGGAATCATAATAGAATCAATGGAGTACCATAACCAGCAAGGTGGACAAACTACTTATGTGCAAAGAACAACTAACTGTGTAAATACAAAAGAGAAATAATAATAAAGGTAATAAATAAATAAGCAATGAATATCGAGAACATGAGATGAAGAATCCTTGAAATTGAGTCCATAGGTTGTTGTTGGGATGGTGGAAGTGGAGTGAAGTTATCCCATTTGGTCAAGATCCTGAACATTGAAGAGTAATAGCTCCTGAACTTAGTAGTGTGAGTCCTGAGGCTTTTGTGCCTTCTTCCTGATGGCAGCAGTGAGAAGGGAGCATGCTGTGGGTGGTGGGGGTCTCTAATGATGGATGCTACTTTCCTGCGACAAAGCTCCATGTAGATGTGCTCAATAGAGGGGAGGGCTTTACCCGAGATAGACTGGGCTGTATCCACTATTTTTTGTAGGATTTTCTGTACAACAGCATTGGTGCTTCTATACCAGGCTGTGATGCAACCAGTCCATATACTCTCCACCACACATCTATAGAAGTTTGTTAAGTATTAGATATCATGTTGAATCTTTACAAACTTTTAAGAAAGTAAAGTTGGTGCTGTGCTTTCTTTATAATTGCACTTAAGTGCTGGGCTCAGGACAGGCCCCCTGAAATGATAACACCAATAAATTTAAAGTTGCTGACCCTCTCCAATCCCCCAATGAGAATTGGCTCATGGACCCCTGGTCTCCTCCTCTTCTAGTCAATAATCATTTCCTTCATCCTGTTGGCATTGAGTGTTGTTGGGGCGCCACCCAGCCAGATTTTCAATCTCCCTCCTATCTGCTGATTCATCACCAGTTTTGATTTGGCCACATAGTTATAAATCTCTAGAAGCTTATTGATTAGCCTTTGAGGGGATGTTAGTACTGAATACTGAGTTGTAGTCAATAAAGAGCTTCCTGATGAATGCATCTTCACTGTCCAGATGTTCCCGGGTTGAGTGAAGAGCCAATAAATTGGCATCTGTTGTGCCAGTAGGCAAATTGGAGTAGATCCAAGTTGCTTCTCAGCCAGGAGATGATATGTTTCATCACCAGCCTCTCAAAACACTTCATTATTACTGTGGATGTAAGTGCTACTGGACGATAGCACTTACTGAAAGCTGAAGGTGTGATATGTCCATGTTCCATTTCAGGGTGATTGAAAGTTCCAGAATATTCAGCAAGAGTCCTTCCATCACTTCATCAAGGAGCAAAGATCAACTTTATTCACCATATACTCACCTATTAGGAATTTGCTGTGGTGTGTTGGTGCAACACGCAATTACAGCATTCAACATTTATAAAGAATAAAGTAGGATATAAAAATAACGTTAGAGGCTAAAATACAGGTATGGAATAAAATGTACATAAATACCAGCATGTATTTACAATGTAAACAGCATTATAAAAAGTGGTTTAAAGTGTTTGCAGGGGAGTGCTGTGACTGAAGTAATAGATAGAAAGGAGTGGTGGGGGTGAGGCTAACTAAAATGGTTGATCAGATTAACTGCCTGAGGGACAAAACTTCTAAGATTGCATTAAGTTTTTGTTTTAATTGCCCTTCAAGCACTTCGTCTGAGGTGACAGAAAGTTCTAGAATGGGCAGTGGTTGACCATCGATTGCTTCCTCTCTACTGATGGAATGTGTTGGAATGCGTGGTGGTGTTACCCTCAATCATTTTCTCACAATGACAAAAGCTTCTAAAATATACGGATAAGAGGAAATCTGCAAATGCTGGAAATTCAAGCAACACACATAAAATGCTGGTGGAACGCAGCAGGCCAGGCAGCATCTATAGGAAAAAGTACAGTCGATGTTTCGGGCCGAGACCCTTCATCAGGACTCACTACAGATCGAGGACATCTTCAAAAGATGTTACCTCAAGAAGTTGGTGTCCATCATAAATGGCCCTCATCATCCAGAATATGGCCTCTTCTCATTGCTACCATCAGGGAGAAGGTACTCGAGCCTGAAAACCCACACTCATTGTCTTCGGAACAACTTCTTCCCTTCCACTATATTTTTGAATGGTCCATGAACCCACAAAAATTACCTTACTCTATCTTTTTAAGCACTATTTATTTACTTTTCTGTCTTGTACTGTTCTGCTGCCACAAAAGAACACATTTCATGATATAGATAATAAACCTGATTCTCATTCTGACCACTGGTTTGCAAAGGTAAATCACTCATTTATACTACATATTTCTATAATGTGTAATCTTTAAACAGTCTTACAGTCATCTCAGCCACACCTGAAACTAACTTCAATGGGAACTACTTCAAATGTCACACAACTGAATATTTCACCAATCACCAATATTGTTAACACTTTGTAATAATCTCTTCCATTACCACAACTAAAACAATGTAGATTTACATGGCAGGTTTAATGTAGCAAAACGCTTGAACAAAAGTAATCAACAAGATAAAAACCAGTAACAAGCCATGAAATAATAGGACAAACCACCACAAACCTTAACTGACCTCCACTCTAGAGACTTTGCCTACATTTCACACTGCCTCAGTAAAATAGTCAACATAATCAAAGACCTTACCCACTCCGGTCATCTTCTCTTCTCCTCTCTCCAATCAGCAAAAGATACAAAAGCTGAAAGCATTTTAAAGCAAGCTCAAAAAGACAGCTTCAATAACACCATTGAACGGTCCCCTACTATAATAAGATGCACTCTTGACTTCACAATCTAGATTGTCATTGCCTTGAACTTTAATGTCTGCCTGCACCACACTTTCTCTGTAACTGTAATACTTTATTTTCCATTCGGTTATTGCTTTCCCTTGTAGTACCTCAATGTACTGACATGACTCTTGCAAATTTGTATGGGTATATTGCAGAGAGCATTATAGCAAGTTGCATCTCTGTTTGATATGGAGGGGCCACTGACCAGGATCGGAAAAAGCTGCAGAAAATTGCAAACTCAGCTAGTCCATCCTGGGCACCAGCCTCTCCAGCATCAAGGACACCTTCAAAAGGAGGTGTCTCAAAAAGGCAGCATCATCATTAAGGATTCCTATCATCCAAGACACACCCTCTTCTCATTGCTACCATCAAGGAAGAAGTACAGAACCCTGAAAACACATACTGAATGTTTCAGGAACAGTTTCTTCCCCTCCACCATCAGATTTCTGAACAGACAATGAATCTCACACACATATTTACTACGTATTATGTAGTTTTGAGGTTTTTCATAGTAGGTTTTCTCTGGTGCAATCAAAATATTTTTCAATGAGTTCCTGGTCAATGAACTTAATTTACAAGCATTAAGCGGATTGTGCCAGCTGGTGGTGTAGTGGCAACCACACTGAACTTTGAAGCGAGTGGTCCCCGGTTTGAGTCTGGCTGGCTGCTTGCACGCTTTCCATCTATGCTGGGTGAGCATTGAGCTGGCAACTCAGCCTCGGAAAAAAAAGACAAAAATGCTAAGGAAATGGCAAAGTTGCCACCCGATGTGCCACAAGCTACACAAAGGAACAACAACAACAAATAGATTGTAATAATTTTGCTTATTAATATGTTTTAAAAGTGCATAGAGGGAATCAATAAGGAGCTCAGCTGGAAATGGAGTAAGTTCATGAATTATAAGTTTTCATTCCAATCCCCTGCATATAGTGTGCCGCAGGTTTATAAATAGGTTTCTGACTTTTTCCCCTGGTGATTTGAATAGGATTAGGAGGAGATCTATTGCAGAGTTAACTAACTAATACTGTTCAGCTATATTCATTTAAAACATTACTGTTCTAATTACCAAGATGAAGCCAAAAGTCTGAAATATAAATCATATATCATCAACAATGCATTTAAAATAAATGCTATGGTTAATTAGCAAGTTTATTTCTGTGAATTAAAGGTTAATATATATTTGCATACTAGTTTAAATTTGAATGCAACTTTATATTTGTATATTCAAAATTTACTTGAAACAAATTACGGCATCGAATTTAAAATTAATTTATTAAAAAGGTGTGTGCCACACAAGTAACAGGTAATAATTATCTCCTGCAAGGGAATGTTTAACCACATCTCCATGGCTTTCATAAAGCCCAGCAGTTAACATGCAAGGAGTCACTACTATCTAGAAGCCTAACTGTACCACCTCCATTAATATGGAGCTACAACAGCAACTTAGAGCTTGACACGATGCAACAAGATTAAAGATTCAAAGTTATTTATCATGTGTACATTGAAGCATATAGAGAAATGTGTTGTTTACATTAACAGCCAACATACCCGACAGTGTGCTGGGGCAGCCTACAAGTGTTGCCACACATTCTGGCGCCAACATAGCATGCTCACAACGCTCAGCAGAACAACATAGAACCCATCAAGTAACAAAGCAACAACAGAAAAATAAGTCAAATTCCTGCCCCCAACCCACCCATTCACCCACACACACAAACAGTCATCCAACCCCAGGACAGGCCATCTTCAGCCTCCAATTGACACAGACTCGCAGATATTTGGTGTTTAAAACTTTCCCAGAGAACTCATATGAATTGTCTCCAAAAGTGCAATAATCTCATCTCTTGAAACCTCAAATCTTATCTGCCATGTTTGAGTTACAAATTCAAACATAACAAAAAAGATTCGTGGCTTCTAACAGCATGTACTCATTGTTTAGATAAGTGTGCCTTCAACCACACATAAGAAGTTCCACATTATCTAACTGAAATCCTGAAAACTACTTTAAGTATTCAGTCCATGCATCACAGTGCACTGTAGCTGGCATCTGTACTGTCAATGGGAAGTACTGCATCAATTTTTCAAGGCTCTTCTCACAGCAGGTCCAAATAAGCAAGCTTTGCCATGGAGAGAGAAGACACATTGGGTCACCATCACCTACCGATCCCTCTTCAAGTTACATTATGAAAATTGATTGCTGTTCCTTCACGGGGCTAAATAGTCTTTGAGTTTGCAACTCAACTAATACCTTCACCATAGGATTATGCCAGTACAAAGAGTCTCAATGCCATCTTTTCAAGGATTCTCTTACTCAATGTCAGCAAGAACAGGGAGCTGACTATTGACCAGGAAGAGGAAACTGGAGCTCCATGAGCCAGTCCTCACCTGGGGATCAAAGGTGGAGAGTGTCAACAAATTTAAATTCCTCAGTGTTATCACTTCAGAGGATCTCGCTGAGCGCATAAGTGCAATTATGAAGAAAGCACAACAATGCCTCTACTTCCTTAGAAGTTTGTGCAGATTCGGCATGATACCAAAAACTTTGAGCGACTTCTGTAGATGTATGGTGGAAAGTATATTGACTGGCTGTATATTATAGTCAATCTCCCTATCCCTTGCCTTTCAGAACCTCAGTGTACCTTTTCTGTTCTTTACTTTCGACATCAACAGCCTTGGTATCCACCATTTTCAGCAGCCTCAACATGATTCTCTCTCTCCCTTCAGTATTTTGAAGGTATCATTACCCTGGTTTAGTTCTTAATCATTGCCTTCCTTCAGCATACTCCTGTACAACTTGAGGAGTCACAGTACTTGAGTACAATACCTCCTCTTCCCTTACCATTCCCTTACCACACACACAGCATGCCAAAGGAACTCAACAGGTCAGGTAGCATCTATGGAGAGGTATAAGCCATCGATGTTTTAGGCTGAGACCCTTCATCAGGACTGTTTATTGCTCTTCATAGTTGCTGCCTGACCTGCTGAGATCCCCAGACATTTTGTGTGTGTTACTTTGGATTTCCAGCATCTGCAGGATCTCTTGTGTTTATGACTAACTTCTCCTGATGCAGTGTTTTGAATCAAAATGCTGACAATTCCATCCCTCCCTCAGATGATGCTCAACCAACTGAGTTCCCCCAGATCTCTTTTGCAATAAGCTGAACAATTTTAGTTATCATCCTTCCCCTTCCCCTCACCCCCCATATTTAAATTCTGGCATCTTCCTCCTTGGAGATAACTCAAAAATGCATAGTTCGATGGGATGATGGTTGGGTTGTGCTTTCTCCAATCTTGGCAACCCATTTGCAAACATTTCATCACTATACAAGGAGACATCATCAGTGTGCTGTTCATTTGTGCTGAGTCCCCGGGATGCTTGGCCTTAATATACTTACCAATCAGCTGATTGGTCATCAATACAGAAACAATTGTGATGCGGGAAGGGGGTCACAACACTGATTGGTTGTGTGGTGAACTCCGTGCATTGTGGTCTGGAATTTTGCCCTCACTGGCTCATAAATAGGATCAAGGTCTATATATCTGTTTACAGAATTGTTTGCAGAAAACCATGCTTCTAGGAATTCTCTTACATGCTGTGTATCTTCCCCCTTGCTTCCCAGCTCTGAAGAAAGGTCTCAGCACTAAATATTGACTGTTTACTCTTTTCCATAGGTGCTACCTGACCTGCTGAGTTCCTCCAGCATCTTGTGTGTGTTGCTATTTCCAACTTCTGCATTTCCTTGTGTTAGCGATTCTCTTTTTCCTATTTACTCTTTTCAGTCCATCTTTTGCTTATTTACTTTTTCACTTTTTCCCTTTTTTGGCCTACCTCCATTCTGGGAACCCAAATCTCCAAAAGTCCCCTGATCCCTCCCCCCCCCCCCCCCCACCCTGATCTTCACTCATTTTCCTCAGTCGCACCCTGCTCAATGCTCTTCATCAAAATTCTGCAGATGCTGGAGAATTTCGATTTGGATTTAGTTATTGCATGTACAAACTGTACATCGAAAATACAGTGAAATGGATTGTGTTAACGACCAACTCACTCATGGATGTGCTGGGTGGGGGTGTGGGGGAGGCCCACAAGTGTCACCAGACATTCTGGTGCCAACGTAGCATGCCCACCATGCTGGGCAGAAAACACAGAACAGAACACAATAGAAGATACCAAGCGACAGAGCAGCAGGAGCAAATCAAGCCCCATTCCACCTTTCCACCCAGCCATCCATCCAGGACACATACACGGTCCATCAAGCGTAGAACAGAGGCTTAGACGCCAGCCTGTTCTCTAATTCCCCCGACCCTAAACCCTAACCTGAGGGTAAATAAAAAGAAAAGAAAATGCCAGAAAAACTGAGGAGCCGCAACATTTTGTGCTTTTACTCCAGTTTCTATTCCTGCTTCGTGGCCCTGCATCCTGCCGAATAGGTATTCCTGAATTGATCCTCTGATTCACACTAAAACTCCATTGGATCTGATAATAATGGAATTGTCCCGTGACTTGGTAGGGAGTCAGCTTCCTCACACTATTGTGGTTATGAAGCCCTTTCTCATTAATAGCTACACTCTGGCCAGTTCTGGGCACCTTCTATTTATCCAAGCTTGTGAATCAATGAGAATCATTTACTGCCTTGTTGAAACATTAAGACCTAATAGATTTATTCCATGATTACAACGTCCTGTTTAAACAATGACGTCTTCATCATTTTGACTGGAAACCTGCTTCATTCAAAATAAAACTTGGCTTCGCTCTGAAACACCAGCCATTCATTTGACAGAATGAATCTGCATAAAAGTGAAAGGACTTCACTTTTTGTCAAGCAGTCATTAGTGCTGTTCTCTCATGGGCCAACTGGCATATCATATCTTTTCACCACCTGGCAAGTGATTTATCATTCTGCCTTTCCCAGTAGAGGACTTTGTTTAGCCCACCATCCATCCTTGGAACATTTCCCAACACCGGCACTTGTAATAAGGAAGTGTGACATTCTCAGACCAAGAATAGGGGAGTTGAGGGGAAGAGTAAGGTAATCTTCCACTTGATTTAAGTACTAATAGTGCAATAGGCACAGATCAGAGAAGCACACACAAGACTATAAGACTATAAGTCAAGAATAGAATGAGGCCATTTGGCCTATTGAGTTTGCTCTGCCATTCTATCATGGCTGATTTATTATCCTCCTCAACGAGTTCTCTTGCCTTCTCTCTGTAATCTTTGATACTCTTAATAACCAAGAACCTATCAAACTCCACTTTAATTTTATCCTATGACTTGACTTCCACAGCTGTCTGAGGCAATGAATTCCACAGATACACTACCCTTTGGAAAATGAAGTTCTTTCTCATCTCTGCCTGCCTTTAGCCAAAGAACTTCCTTCTCTTCTCTATCCCAAAGGGACATCCCTCTATTCTGAGGCTGTACCCTCTGGTCTTAGACTCCCCAGTGCAGGTAACATCCTCGACAGGTCAGTCAGCAGCTAAGGAAGGGAATAAACAACAAACATTTCAGACCAAAACCCTTCCTCAGTTCGGTGAATAGCTTCCAGACTGATTCAGGGGTTTCAGAAGCTGTCTGCTGAGGGAAGATTGATCAGTTCAGGTATATACAGAGCTTCCTCCAGGTGCCCTGGTTTCCTCCCACATTCCAAAGGCATATGGTTAGGGTTAGTGAGTTGTAGGCATGCTATGTTAGTGTTGGAGACACGGCAAGATGTGCAGGCTGCCCCTAACACATCCTGGGCTCGTGTTGGTTATATTGAATCTCAATGTAAATGAAGCTAATCTTTAAATCTTTGGGATTCAATGGGCAGGTCAGAAGTGGGAATACCTGCTGATGATTGCATGATGTACAATTCCATCCACATTTCCCTAGCCCAAACCTGAATGCAGACAGACCTAGAGAATACACAGTCAAGTAAGATTCATGACACAGAAATACTTGGAAATGATCACCTTCAACAACAGAGATAATCCATTCACCGAGATTTAACATGATATTGAGCACCATCCAGCCCTCAACATCAATATCCTGAGGGTTATCACTTATGAAGTAGCTCAGTTGGACCCCACAAACACATATGACTACAAAACGAAGTCAAAGACCATAAGACATGGGTGCAGAATTAGGCCATTTGCTGGATCCATCCAGTCTGCACTGCCATTCCGTCATGGCTAATTTATTATCACTCTCAACCCCATTCTCCTGATTTCTTCTTCTTACCTTTGATGCCATTACTAATCAAGAGCTATCTACATCCACTTTAAATATACTCAGTGACTTGGACTCCACAGTTGTCTGTGTCAATGAATTCTACAGATTCACCATGATCTGGCTAAGGAAATTCCTCCTCATCTCTGTTCTAAAGGAATATGTTTGTATTCTGAGGGGGTGCTGTCTGGTCTTATACACACCTACTATAGGAAAAATCTTCTCAATGTCCACATAATCTAGGCCTTTCAATATTCAATAGGTTTCAATGAAATTCCCTTTCCAACCCATTCTTCTAAACTCCAGCCAGTACAGGCTCCGGATCATCAAACACTCTTCATGCATTGTGGTTTATAAGATTATGAGGGGCATAGACAGAGTAGACAGATGGTATCTTTTTTTCCGGGATGGAAATTTCTCATACAATGGTGCATCCATTTAAGGTGACAGGGAATAATTTCAAAGAGATGAGAGGGATACGTTTTTTACTTGGAGAGTGGTAGATGCCTGGAATGTGCTGCTTGGGGTGATGATAGAAGCAAAATCATCAGGAACTTCTAAGAAACATCTGGATAGGCAGTAGAATGTGAGGAAAATGGAAGGGTATGGACATTATACTGGCAGAAAGGATTAGATTAAGCAGCCACTTGATTACTAATTTAATTGGTTCAGCACAACATCGTGGGCGGAAAGGCCTGTTCTTGTGCTGTACTGTTCCATGTTTATAAAGCCCCAGCTTTGTAAGGTAAGAAGCGACTCACTTCCTGACATCTACACAGGACAATTCAGGAGTGTAACAGAATACACTTCACTTGCCTGTATAAGTGGAATTCCAACAACACTTAAGAAACTGAATTATCATCCATGTCAAAGTAACCTAGTTGACTGGTACTTCATTCATCATCCTGAACTTTCATTTAGCACAGTGTGACTGAACAGGGAGCAAGTTCAGAAATCAGAGGTACAAAATGACTTGGGAGCTCTAGTGCAGGATTCTATAAAGGTTAACTTGTAGGTTGAGTTGGTGGTAAGGAAGGCAAAAGGAATGTTAGAATTCATTTCAAAAGCACTAGAATATAAAAGCAAGGAGGTAATACTAAAGCTTTATGAGGCATCAGTCAAATCGCACTTAGAGTAATGAGCAATTCTGAGCCCCGTATCTAAGAAAGAACATACTGCCATTGAAGAGGATTCAGAGGAGGTTCACAAGAATGATTCCAGGAATGAAAGGTTGAACATATGTGGAGCATTTGATGGTTATGGGCCTGTCCTCACTGGTGTGTAGAAGAATGAGGGGGGATCTCACTGAAACCTATCCAATGTGGATACCTGGAATGCGCTGCCTGATAGAGGCAAACATATTAGAGGCTTTTAAGAGACGTTTAGATAGACACATGAATAGGAGGGATTGGTTTTTGGGTGTGTTTGATTCACTTTTTAGCTGGTTTAGCACAAAACTGTGGGCCCATGGGCCTGTTCCTGTGCTGTACTGTTCTATGTTCTATGAATCTGTTCAGCAAGAGGGTTGTGAAACTGTGAAACGCATTGCCACAGAAATTATGGAGGCCATGTTATTGGGTACGTTTAAAGCAGAGGTTCATAGGTATTTGATTAGTATGGGGTATGGGGGTAAGGCAGGATAATGAGGTTGAGAGGGATAATAAATCAGCTATTTAATTGCAAACTCAATGGGCTGAATGCAAAATTCTGCTCCTATGCCTTATTGTCGTGTCTGTTATAGTTACTTAGCTAAGTGACAGTTCCTCATAAGCTCTGACCTTCAACGATAAGAAGAACAAGGGCAAAACTATCTACCTGCATGTTCCCCTCCAAACCACGCACCATCCTGACTGGGGACTCTATTACCAGCCTTTCATTGAACACTTGGTTTAAATCTGGACTCTCCATCCACTGATTTAAGTGCTTGACTTTCTATTTCTTGTTTCTACCATTATAGTGGTCACATGAAACATGACTATTGGAATTATTATTTTACTATAGCATTTGCTCAATTAATTAATATAGTGTTAGTATGCTTTGAGATTAAAAATGTTCAAATGTTACAGGGAGAATGGTGTAGAGCAGAATAATAAAACAACCATTGTGGAATGATGGAGCAGGTTTGATGGGCCAAATTGCTCAAAACTGCTTCTAAATCTCATGGTCTTTAAAATGCCACATTCACCTCTTCCAAATGCAGAATACCTCATAATTCAATGTATTATTTTCATAAGTATCTCCATCACCTTTTATTCAAGTAGCATATTGAATGTGGCAATATATCTAAAAAACTGCTTTGAAAAATTATCACATAAAAATGGATTTTGAGTCATGTGAAGGATCTTAAGGTTGATATGAAACAGCTCTGTCAAAGAGGTCACAGTAACATCGTCTTAATGGAGAAGAAAAAATGGAAAAGTTAGGGTCAACATTCGAGGATTAAAGATCAACTTCATTCACCATATATATTTGCAATGCGTGTATTAGGAATATGCTGTAATGTGCAGGTGTGAAATGCAACAGAAGAACAACAACATTTAACAATTATAAGGAATAATATAAAAATACAGTTATAAGTATAGCTGTAGAATTAAATGTACATAAACACACAAATATCAGCATGTATTTACAATGTAAGCAGCATTATCAAAGTGGTTTAAAGTGTCTACAGTGCAATGCAGTGACTGAGGTAATAGATAGAGGGGGTGGAGGTGAGGTACTAACTCAAATGGTTGGCAAAATTAACTGGGGGAAAGTAGTTTAAAGGTGGTGTGAAGGCTTTGTTTTAATAGCCCTATAGCATTTTCCAAAGGGAGTTTTTGGAAAAGGCAGTTTGCTGGCTGGGTGGTGTCTGCAGTAGGTCCTGGCAGCTGATGGCAATAGTAGAGCAACACAACCACTTCAAAGAGTAGAAAAGTCCAAAGACAAAGCTGTGAGGCTAAGCACACCTGCAATGCCATATTTAAGTTTGTCGACCACGCCGCCGTTGTTGGCCGAATCAAAGGTGGTGATGAATCAGCATAGAGGAGGGAGATTGGAAATCTGGTTGAATGGTGCCACAACAACAACAACCTCTCACTCAATGTCAGCAAAACCAAGGAGAGATTATTGACTTTAGGAGGAGGAAACCAAAGCTCCATGAGCCAATCCCTGATGGACGGAATCAGAGGCGGAGAGGATCAGCAGCTTTAAATTCCTCAGTGTTATCACTTCAGGGGACCTGTCCTGGGCCCAGCACTCAGATGCCATGATGTTGAGAGCATGGCAGCACCTCTCCTTTCTTAGAGGTTTTCCAATATCTGGGATGTCATCGACAACTTTGACAAACTTCTATGGATGTGAGGTGGTGTGTAAATGTGCATTATGGTCTAGTATGGAAGCACCAGTGCCCTTGTATGGAAAATCCTACAGAAAGTAGTGGATACAGCCCAGTCCCAGATGGGTAAAACCCTCCCCACCATCGAGCAGATCTACTTGGAGTGCTATTGCAGTTTTCATCATCAAGAACCTCCGCATTCAGGAAAAATGTACAGGAGCCTTAGGACTCACACAACCTCATTCAGGAACAGTTATTACCCCTCAAACTTCAGGCTCTTAAACCAGAAAGGATAACTTCATTCAACTTCACTCATCCCATTATTCCCACAACCTATGGATTCACTTTCAATTATCCTTCATCCCATGTTCTCTATATTTATTGTTAATTTATTTTTTTTATTATTATCCTTTCTGTTTCTTTCTACATTTGCACAGATTTGTTGATTTTTTTTGCTTATTGGCTGTTGTCCATCCTGTTGGGTGCAATCTTTCAATGATTATATCGTGTTTCTTGTCCTTACTGTGATTACCCACAAGAAAATGCATCTCAGGGTTGTATATGGTGATATATAAGTACTTTGATAACAAATTTACTTTGAACTTTCGAGAAATTCGAGAACACATACCAATCATCATAGAAGGATCAGAAGTGGAGAGAGTGAGCAGATTCAAGTTCATGGGTGTCAATGTCTCTGAGGATCTAACCTGGACCCAACATATCGATGTAGTTATAAAAAAGGTCAGACAGCAGCTATACTTTATTAGGATTTTGAAGAGATTTGGCATGTCAACAAATACACTCAAAAATTTCTATAGTTGTACAGTGGAGAGCATTCTGACAGGCTACATCACTGTCTGGTATGGAGGGGCTACTGCACAGGACTGAAAGAAGCTGCAGAAGGTTGTAAATCTAGTCAGCTCCATTTTGGGTGCTAGCCTACAAATTACCCAGGACATCTTTAGGGAGCGGTGTCTCAGAAAGGCAGCATCCATTATTAAGGACCTCCAGCACCCAGGGAATGCCCTTTTCTCATTGTTACCATCAGGTAGGAGGTACAGAAGCCTAAAGGCACACACTCAGCGATTCAGGAACAGCTTCTTCCCCTCCACCATCCAATTCCTAAATGGACATTGAATCTTTGAACACTACCTCACTTTTTTTTATACTGTATTTCCGTTTTTGCACATTTTTTAATCTATTCAATATATGTAATTGATTTACTTGTTTATTATTATTATTATTTTATTTTTTTCTCTGCTAGGTTATGTATTGCATTGAACTGCTGCTCGTAAGTTAACAAATTTCACGTCACATGCCGGTGATAATAAACCTGATTCTGATTCTGAATTTGAAACAACAGGAACCATGCTAAATTTTTTCTCAAAGTGGGAGCCAACATAATTCAGGAAACAGTTGAGTGAACAGTAAACACAAAGTACACTGCAGATGCTGTGGTCAAATCAAGACGTACAAAAAAGCTGGATGAACTCAGCAGGTCGGGCAGCATCCATTGAAAGAAGCAGTCAACGTTTCGGGTCGAGACCCTTCGTCAGGACGAAAGAAGGAGGGGGCAGGGGCCCTATTAAGAAGGTGGGGGGAGGGTGGAAAACCAATCAGAGGAAAGATCAAGGGGTGGGGTAGGGGAAGTAGGGAGGGGATAGGCAGGAAAGGTGAAGAAGGAATCTTCACTTTTTGAAGCAAGTGGAAACTTCCGCCTACAGCAGTGAGAGATTGAAAATGTCCTTGAATACTCCCAACAATTGGTTGGAACAGGTTTTCAGAGCCTTACCAGATACTCCAACGGGACCTTCCACCTTGCGAGGGTTCACTCAATGATTATATTGTGTTTGCTTTCTTTGCTACCAACTCCCCCCGCAAATGACAATATCTTTACGGAATCCTGCAATAGGACTCCCAAGTCCCTTTGCAAGGGATTTCTGAATTTCCTTCCCATCTGGAAAAAATAATCTATACCTTTGTTCCTTCTACCAAAGTGAATGACCATACACTTCCCTACACACTATTCCATCTGTCAATTCTTTGTTCATTCTCCTAATCTGTCCAAGTCCTTCTGCAGACCACCTGCTTCCTCAACATAACCCGCCATTCCATCTATCTTTGTAACGTCCACAAACATGACCTCATAGCCATCATTTCTGTCATTTAGATTATTAATATGTAACATAAAAAGTATTGGATCCAACCCCAACCCATGTGGAACACTACTAGTCACTGGCATCCAACCAAAAACGGGCTCCTTTATTCCCACTCTTTGCCTCCTGGCAGTCAGCCAACTTTCTGTCCATGCTAGTTTCTTTCCTGGAATGCAAAGGGCTCTGTTCTTGTTTAGTAGCCCCATGTATGGCACCTCGTCAAAAGTCTTCTGAAAACCTAAGTAAACAATTTCCACTGAATCTCCTCAAATAACATGTCAGTTCTCCAAACATCAGTACTCTCCCCTTCACATTGAAAGTGGAGGCGCTCATTAGGTAAGTTTCATCATATACAGGAAAACTTGTCATCCTTCTCTCACCTTGTTGAACTTTGAGAAACTGAAATACTAAAAGTACATTTCTCAATTGGAATATTACACTTACTCTGTGAACTCCTAACAAGTCCTAGCACATTCATTCTAATTATAGGTTATTTAAGACATCAGACATGTGAATGAAGCATGGTAAAACAACTTTAAGTGAACTTCATAAGAAGTAGAAGCAGGAATAGGCCCATGTCCATTCTAAGCCTGCTCAAGTAGTTTTAAAGATCATGGTGGATCCAATGCTTCAAACCCAAATTTCTGATTCTCACATCTTTTGATTCCCTTCCCACCACGAAATCTTTCAGATTTCACTTTGAATATATTCAATGATAGGAAGCTCTCTGGGGTACAGTATTCAAATGATTTACATATCTTTCAGTTGAGAAAGCTCCCCCCATCTCAGTTTGAAATGACTATATCATCATGTTAAAAGATTAATTTTAAAGGTTAACTTTATTTGTCACATGCACATTGAAACATACGTACAGTAAATACATAAAACACTATAGAATGATTGATTGTACTAGTGTTGCCGTGCTTCTGGCATCGTCATAGCTTGCCCACAACTCACTACCTTTAACAGTAGGTGTTTGGAACGTAGGAGGAAAACTGAGCGCCCAGAGGAAACCTACACAGTACAGGGAGATTGTACAAAGTCCTTACAGACTCGATAGGATTTGAACCCTGATCTTACAGCTGGCACTGTAAAGTGATGTGATAAACACTACACTACCATAATGCCTCAGTTGCCATGCTGAGACCATGCCCCCAATTTCTACAATCCCCCAGCCAGAGGAAGAAGCTTTTTGCTGTCTAGCCTAAAAAATTTTCATGGATTCGTCCATGAATCAATGAAAACTGGTCTCATTCTTCTAAACTCCACAGTTTGTTGGCCTTCCCTCCTTACTAGTTTGCCTTGCAGGTGGTGGGGTGAAGATACATCTCTACCAAAGGAGGTGTGAGGTGCTCCTTCCCTCCGCTTGCCTGCATGTCACCCTTGGGCAAGGTGTAGTGCCTGCTTAGACCCCCCAACCCCCACCCCGCCTCCCCAATCAAGGTCACGTGAAGCCTTGGGAGCAGCTGGTGGATGATCATATGAGCAGCGGGTGTATACCACAAGTCCTGGCTATGCGACCACTGATGCCAGGCAGACAATCTCTGAAAAGTATTGATAACGGGTCATTGTCTTATAAAGACACTGCCCAGAAGAAGGCAATGGCAAACCACTTCTGTAGAAAAATTTGCCAAGAACAATCATGGTCATAGATAGAGAAAAGAAAAAACAGCAATTAAGGATAGATGGAAGGCCATGGTTGCCCACATCATATGAGACAGCACATAATGATGATGACCTTGCTAAATCTCTCTTCATAAATCAGCACTCAGTTCGTGATTAGAATATCTTCAGTTGAGGAGAAATGCAATATTGGACATGCACAATCTATATTCATATAGAACCCCACCAGAGTGTTTTCCAGGCACTCCATCAATCCATCCTTTCTATTTAGCTTCTGTTCTGATGCTTTTATAAAGATAATATTTTACATTTTTCTGCTGTGACCTTAACCTTTGCAAAGGGCTCACTCTATTCTCTTTTAGAGTGCTGTTGGAGCTCAACACTTTGGCCTTGCAAAACTCCATCTTTAGGTTGTGTTATGGTTTTCCAGCAAAAGTGGGCAAAATCCTCTTGAAGCACACTTTTTATAATTCCTTTTGACCAATTGAATTATTCATTATACTACCTCTTCTTCATGCCAATGACTTCTGTAAACTGGTAAATTGGTTTAATATTGTCACAAGCACTGAGTTTCAGCAAAAAAAATTTATCTTGCCTACAGTTCATACAGATCAATTCACTACGCAGTGCACTGAGGTAGTTCAAGGTAAAGCAATAGCATAATGCAGAGTGAAGTGTTACAGCTGCCGAGGAAGTTCACTCATGGTGGACGCTAAGTCCATAGTGAGCTAGATAAGGGTTCAAAGGTCCACCTTATCATAGTTGGATAACAGCAGGATAGAACCTGTCCTTGAGCCTGGTGGTAGGTGCTTTCAGGCTTAATTCTCAACCTACAACACTATACATAGGGCAGCAAGGCAGCACAGTGGTACAGCGCCAGCAATCCGCATTCAGGATTCAATTCCCACCATTGTCTGTAAGAAGTTTGTACGTTCTCCCTATGACTGCGTGGGGTTCCTGCAGGTGCTCTAGTTTCCTCCCACGTTTCAAAGGCATGTGGGTTAGGTTTAGTGTGTGGTGGCCATGCACTGGAAGCATGGTGCCATTTGCAGCTGCCCCAACACGTATTCAGATTGTGTTGGTGGTTGATGTAAAAACAACACATTTCACTGTATGTTTTAATGTTTTGTTGTAACCTGTGACAATTGAAACCTTATCTTTCTTTATGTTTAATCAAAGAAACAGAGTAATTCCTGACATAACTTTTGATCAGTACATTGCAGGAAAACACAGATACTGGCATTTCCTTGCAATGAAAGAAAGCCTGACTGGTGCCACCGACTGTGATCCATTTCACGAAGGTCCTACTCTGGTAGCCATGGCTCAGTGGGTGGATTCTTGCCTCTGAGTCAAAAGGTGGCGAGTTCAAGGCTCGTTCAAGATGCTTGAGCATTAAAATTTAAGGTGACATCTCAAGGATGACCTACAGCATTGCTATATAATATTTTGAAATGAGTTATTCCACCAAGGCCTGTCTGTTCCGAAAGAGATCCCATGGCAATATTCTGAAGAACTGCACAAGAATTTTGTCACAAACAACAGACAATTTGCAGATGGTGGAAATCAAAGTAATACACACAAAATGTTGGAGGAATTCAGCAGGCCAGTCCTGATGAAGGGTTTCAGCCTGAAACGTTGACTGATTACTCTTTTACAAAGATGTTGCTTGGCCTGCAGAGTTCCTCCAGCAATTTGTATGTATTACAGGAAATCTATCCTTGAATTCATGGTCAATATTTATTTCTTGCTGAATGTCATGGTATATTAATCCGTAAGTGTTAATATATCAACATGTTTGTTATATACCTCTCTGTTCTAATTTTTCTATTCTTCTTTTCAGGGTGGCTGGGGTCCTATCGGATCTTTGACTTACAGCAACACTCAAATACTGCAGTTCTGTATGGCAATATGTTCCTGTTCTTTGAGCTTGCCGATTGGCCATGTTTCATTATGACCAGGTGCAGCCTGAAGCCGGGCACCTTTGGGGCCTTGCACGGTCCCTGTGGACATGAATTCTTCTGCTATTGCAGACTGAAGTATAGTGGGAGCCAGAATATTGAAGAAAGTGAGAGTGGGCCGAATCCATTACCTTCTGTAGGAATATCCGTTCAAAGGCTTTGGTGTTCCCATACCAGGCCGTAATGCAACCAGTCAGCACACTTTCCTCCACACATCTATAGAGGTTTGTCAAGGTTGTTGATGACATGCTGAATCTCTGCAGACTCCTGAGGAAGTACAGGCACGATCGTGCTTTCTTCACAATAATATTTATATGATGGGGCCAGAATAGGTCATCTGAGATACTGACACCTAGGAATGTAAAGTTACTGACCCTCTCCACCTCTGATCCTCTGATGATTACTGGCTCATGGATCTCTGGTTTCCCTCTCCTGAAGTCTACTGTCAGTTCCTTAGTCTTATTGACCTTGAGTGAGAGGCTTTTGTTATTACACCACTCAGCCAAATTTTCATTCTTCCTCCTGTATGCTGATTCATCACCCTCCTCAATACAGACCACAACAGTGGTGTCATCAGCAAACTTGTATATGGTGTTGGATCTGTACTTAGCCACACACTCATAGGTGTAAAGTGAGTAGAGCAGGGGGCTAGGTACACATCCTTGCTGTAATCCTGTGCTGATGGAGATTGTGGAGGAGATGTTTTAGCCAATCTGAACCGACTGGGGTCTACAAGTGAGGAAATCTAGGATCCAATTGCATAAGGGGTTATTGAGGCCCAGTCTTAGAGTTTACTGATTAGTTTTGAGGGGATGATGGTGTTAAATGCCGAGCTGTAATTGATAAAGAGCATCCTGATGTATGCATCTTTGCTGTCCAGATGTTCCAGAGTTGTGAGAAGAGCCAAAGAGATAGCATCTACTGCAGACATAGAAACATAGAAAACCTACAGCACAATACAGGCTCTTCGGCCCACAATGCTGTGCCGAACATGTACTTACTTTAGAAATGACCTAGGGTTACCCATAGCCCTCTATTTTTCTAAGCTCCATGTACCTATCCAGGAGTCTCTTAAAAGACTGTGGCAGCCCATTCCATGCACTTACCCCTCTCTGTGTAAAAAACTTACCCTGACATCTCCTCGGTACCTGCTTCCAAGCACCTTAAACCTGTGCCTTGCTGTGGCAGCCATTTCAGCCTTGGGAAAAAGCCTCTGACTATCCACACGATCAATGCCTCTCATCATCGTATACACCTCTATCAGGTCACCTTTCATCCTCTGCCACTTACCCTAGACCAACTGCTTCAGTAGGTGAATTGGAGCAGAGCCAAGTTGCCATTCAGACAGGAGCTGATATGCTTCAACACCAACCTCTCAAATCAATTCATCATATAGACAGGTTACCTCACTCTTCTTGAGCACCGGTATGATTAAAGCCTTCTTGAGTACACCAGCCAGCTGGTCAGCACAACTCTTCAGTTCTCAGCCAGGTACATCCTCCAGACCGAATGGTTTCCTTGAATTCACTATCTTGAAGGCAGCCACGCGTCATCTTCAGATACTGAGACCAAAGGATCATCAGGAGACACGGAGGTGCATGATGGTTCCTTGCTATTCTGGTGGTCAAAGCGAACATAGAAGTCATTGAGGTCCTCTGGGAATGAAGCTCTGCTGTCCCCTATGTTGCAAGATGTAACTTTGTAGGAGGTTATAGTATTCAAATCCTGCACAGCTGTCAAACTTTCCTCATTGATTCAAGATTAGTTCACATCTCCATTTCCCCTGAGAAATGGCTTTCTGGAGATCATACCTACACTGATGTAGCATTCTTGATCTTCAGACTTGAATGCCTCTGATCTGGCTCTCAGCAGCATCCAGATTTCATTGTTCATCCAGGGCTTCTGATTGGGGAAAACCCAGAATGATTTCGTAGGGACACACTCATCCACAGCTGTTTTAATAAAGTCTGTAACAACCCCGGTGTAGTCATTCAAGTCCTCAGATCAGTTCTAGAACATGACTCAGTCCACTGACTCAAGGCAATCCTGTAATCATTCCTCAGCCTCATATTCAACTATAACTCATTTACAACTCATATTCTCAATATTATCTATCAATGTATTTATTTATTTATGCATGCACAAATTGCATTCTTCTGCACATTAGTTGTTTGTCAGTCTTTATTTATGTGTAACTTTCATATATTATGTTGTATTTCTTTATTTTCCTGTAAATGCTGCAATGGATATACATCTCAAGATGGTGTATGCTGACATATACTCAGTGCCACTTTATTAGGTACACCTGTACACCTGCTCATTAATACAAATATCTAATCAGTCAATCATGTGGCAGCAACTCAATGCATAAAAGCATGCAGACATGGTTAAGAGGTTCAGTTGTTGTTCAGACCAAACATCAGATTGGGGAAGGAATATGTTTAAAATGACTTTGACCAGATGGTGTGGTTTGAGTATCTCAGAAACTGTAGATCCCATGGGGTTTTCACGCACAACAGTACAACAGTTTCTATATACAGAGAATGGTATGAAAAACAAAAAAAAAACATCCAGTGAGCGGGAGTTCTGAAGCAGAAAATGGTTTGTTAATAAGAGATGTCAGGTGAGAATGGCTGGATTGGTTTGAGCCCACAAGAAGGTGACGGTTATTCAAATAACCACACACTACAATAGTAGTGTGCAGTAGAATGCACAACATTAAACCTTGAAGTGGATGGGCTACAGCAGCAGAAGACCGAACATACACTCAGTGACTATGTTATTAAGTCTTGTAGGTATATACAACCCTTGTTCTCAATATTATTTATTTATTTGTCTTCTTTTGCACATGAGTTTTTTTGCCAGTCTGTTTATGTACAGTTTTCATAAATTCTATTGTATTTCTTTATTTTTCTGTAATGGATAAAAATAAAATAACAGGTAAAGCATTTAGCATTATCAAAGACTCCATCAACCCTGGATATTCTCTCTTCCCTCCTCTCTCACTGGACAGAACATACAAAAGTCTTAAAGCATGTGCCACTAGACTCAAGGACAGCTTCAAAAAATAAATCTCTGGGTAGTATATGGTGACACATCTATACTTTGAAAATAAATTTACTTAGACTATTGTGTACCTACTATACTTAATAAAATGGCCACTGACTGACTTTGACTTTGGTTGAAAGGACAGTGGCAATAGATCCAACAACACTCTTGCGAGGGAATTGGACAGACAATCAATAAAGAGAAACATCCAGAGAGCAACAGTTCAGTGGATGAAATTACCTTGTAGTAGGACAGGATCTGAAACTAATTGGATCATCCCTGCAAAGAAATGGCACAAGCACACTGGATAAAAGGGCTTCCTTCCCTGTGTCTGATATCACAATTCTCGGCTTATAATTCTATACACAGAATTTTTACACAAAGTGCTTTTAGCCACACTGTCCTGATATCCTATTACACAGTTGTCAGTTTCAGGTGAACTTAGCAAGTACAAACCAGGCGAAGTCAGAGCTGCTGAGAGGAGAGTCATTTCAGGCACTGACTTCAATAAAGGGAAGAAACTACAAGTTAAGGAACTTTAACCCTTGGAGTATGAAATGTAAATTGGAGAATTTTACTCCATTAAAGTTTCTCTGTGCACATGGATTTTACAAAATAAATTTACTGTCAAGCTATGTATATAACATCATATACTACCAGGAAATTCATTTTTGTGGGGGCATTCACAGTAGATACGAAGAAATTCAGTAGAATCAGTGACAAACTACATACAAATAAGCACATGGTACCAGGCTCAAGAACAGCTTATATCCCGCTGTTATAAGACTATTTAACAGTGCCCGAGTACAATAAGATGATGGAGTAGGTTCAAAGAACTGAACTGCCATTTTGCATGTTTGTAAATAGTATGGGTCATGGCAGATAGGTATTGGTTCACATGTACCAAATATTAGTCACATGTAGCAAGATACAGTGAAAAGCTTGTCTAGTCTACAATTTATACAGATCAAATCATTGCACAGTGTGTAAAACAGTAATAATACAGAATGAAGTGTAAAAGCTACTGAAAAATTGCAGAGAAGGTAACCGATAAAGTGCAAGATCATAACAAGGTAGTTTGTGAAGCCAGGAGAACATCATATCAAGACAAGAGGTCTGTTCAAGAGTTAACAGTGGGGTGGAAGCTGTCCTTGAGTTTAGTGGAACATGCTTTAAGGCTTTTTGTATGTTCTGCCCAGTGAGAGAGGAGGGAAGAGATAATATCTAGGATTGATGGATTCTTTGATAATGCTAGATGCTTTAGCAGTTATTTTATTTTTCTATATTCTTGGAGTGTTGTGGCCTGGTAGACCTGTCCAGCATTTGTTCTACCCTTGAGCTAGCCAGTACAAAGGGCACTTAGGAGCCACATAAAGACAAGGCTCAGCGAGGATTTTACGTTGCCAGCCTTACTAGGACACCACATTGTTGATATTTCCAGGACTCTGTTCATGTGCACCCTATCTTATGGTTGTGATCACCCTACCTCAGAGACTCTCAGGTCTCCTCACAGAAGAACTGTCCTGTTCTATCGGAATGGAAAAAGTAAATCACATTAAGTTACTTTAGTTAATATTGAGCCCCAAATGGATGCAAATGGAGAGCAGGAGCCAATTAATGGCGTGTTCAGGAAAGGGATAGAACAATCAAAAATACAGGATATTTAAACATAAAAACCCGAGGAAAGGTTTCCACTTACAGATCCATGGGTATCTGTGCATGAAAAGAATTTCATGTTTGTTCCTCTGACAGAGAAGAACAGTTATATGTGTAAGCCTGAGGTAGGATGATCATACTCCTAGGGTAGGATATGGGTAGGATTCACTTACACTGGCCCAAGATAGGTTAATAACACACATGGGGCAGAAATAGCCTATACATGCCCAATGCAGAATTATCACATACTTTGTCCTGGGGTAGAACTTGCATGTGTGAGTGAGAGGAACGTTTGTACAAACACAGATCTAGAGTCTGATGTTCTGGTGACCTTGCAAATT
This sequence comes from Hemitrygon akajei, assembly GCF_048418815.1. Classification (NCBI taxonomy): domain Eukaryota; kingdom Metazoa; phylum Chordata; class Chondrichthyes; order Myliobatiformes; family Dasyatidae; genus Hemitrygon; species Hemitrygon akajei. Next base: position 175,430,689 of record NC_133129.1, read on the forward strand.
TTCATCAGTCAAGTGTCAATGAAACAACACACACAAAACGCTGGAAGAACTCAACAGGGCAGGCAATATCTATGGAGGTGAATAAACTCCTGATGTTTTTGGTCAAGATCCTTCATCAGGACTGAAAATGAAGGGAGAAGAAGCCAGAATAAGATGGGGGTATGGGGGAGAGAAGTCAGGAGAGGGGGTAGATGGGTGGGTGGAGGAAGGATGATGTGAGAAGCTGGGAGATGATAGGTGGAAGGGTTTGAAGAAGGAATCTGATTGGAGTGGACAGTGGACCATGGAATAAAGGGAAGGAGGTGGAAACCTATTTGGCAGGGTTGTTCCTCCAGTAATTTGTATGTGTTGATGAAGATTGCCTGCATCTGCAAATTCTCTTGCATCTCAGAAGCGTCAATGAAAAAGGCCTTTCCAAATCTCCTGATTGAACAAACTTCTTTGGCTCACTGAAGAAGAAGAATTTTTTCCTTTAGTGTCATAGCGATTAATTGGGATTTCATGCACTCTATTTCCTACACACTCAGACTCTGCAGAAATAACCTTGAAAATGCCAGTTAAATTCAAGCAGTTGTGAAGATGAGTCAGCGCTACCCAAACACCAGCGTTCATGGGAGACTGCAAGAATACTGGCTCAAGTTCGGCTGCTCACTGTTGAAGATGAGAATACCCCTGCAGAGTTAGTCCAGAAAAAGACTTTGACCAGGGACTCATGCTCAGTTGAATTTTTGCTGCACACCGAGAATGTTCCAAGTGAAGTTCCTGAGAAATTTGCGCAGATTAGGTTTGTACGTAGCTGGTGTGGTGTTGGCCCTTGGGCCTCAATCTTCACTGTGATGAGATTTCCACGTAGTGGGGAGGACGTCCAGCTGTGGAGTTCTGGCTCCAGAGCATTCATTTCTATTCATTCCCAGGATGCTGAAATCTCTGGCAAGCACCTCCGCACCATCCGTCACATTTTAATTCCTACTTCCATACCCATTCCGATGCATCGATCCATGGCCTCCCCAGAGTGGAGGAGCAATAACTTATATTCCATCTGGGTAGCCTCCAACCTGATGGCGTGAATATCGATTTCTCCTTCTGATGATCTGAGCTCCCCACCTCACTTTACACTATTCCCCACTCTGACCTTTCACTTCTTCTCACCTACCCATTACTTCCACCTGGTTCCCCTTCTCCTTCCCTTTCTTCTATTGTCCACTTTCTGCTTCTTTCTTCTTCGGCTCTTGACCTTTCCCACCCACTTGGTTTCGCTTATCACCTTCCAGCTAGCTTCTTTCACCACCTCTAACCTTCTTATTCTGGCATCTTCCCCTTTCCTTCTCAATCCTGAAGAAGGGTCTCAGTCCAGAATGTCGACTATTTACTCTTTTCCATAGCTGCTGCCTGACCTGCTGAGTTCCTTCGGCATTTTGTTTTTGTTGCTCTGGCAAGCCCAACATTTATTACACTTCCTTAATTATCCTTCAGATTATGTTTTATTGACCAGTTCAGTCTTTCTGATGAACAGTACTCTCACAGTGTTGTTGGAATTGCTTAGATCTGACAGCAGTGAAGGATTCATGACACATCTCCAGCCCAGGGTGGACTGTCATGTGGAGGGAGACTTACTAAGAGTGTTGTTATTACAGGCAGTAAATTTGGAGATGCTGTTAGAAAGCCTCGGCTTTTGGCTGCAGTGCACCTTGTAGATGGTACACATAGCTCGCATGATGCATTGGTGGTGGAGGGAAACCAATGCACAGGGCGGTGGATTGGTAGATGGGCTGCCAATTAAGTGGGCTGCTTTGTCCCGGAAGATTGTTAATGCAGCTGAATTCATCAGGTCAAACAGAAAGGATTACAGAATGCTCCATCACATCTCTAACCATAAGACATCAGAACAGAATTAGGCCATTTGGCCTACCGAGTCTGCCATTCGGTCACGGCTGATTTATTATCCCTCTCAACCCCATTTTCCTGTCTTCTCCCCGGGACCTCTGACACCCTTGCTAATCAATTACCTTTCAAACTCCGTTTTGAATAAGTTGCAACCTGAAGCTGGTAGAAAGGCTTTTCAGACTCAGAAAACAAGTAATTGCTGCACTGCTCCAGCCATGGAACTTATGTTGCTAGTCTGGTTAGGTCTCTGGCCAGTAGAACCAAATCTGTCCCTTGCACTCTCTTTGCTGTTAACAAATCTGTAACAGCCCTTAGGATTCTCCTTCACCTTGTCTGCAGGAGCAACCTCATACCTTCTTTTAGTCCTCCTGATTTCTTTCATTAAGTGGTCTCTTGCACTTCTTCTATTCCTCAAGTACCTCATTTGTTCCTACCTGCCCACACCTGCTACACACTTCCTATTTTCTCGTAACCAATCCCTTAATATCTTTTGAAAACCAAGCTTTCCTAACCCTTATATCCTTGTCTTTTAATTTGTCATGTGTACATCAATACATACAGTGAAATATGTCATTTGCATTAACAGCCAACATACCTAAGCATGCACTGGGGGCAGCCTACAAGTGTCACCACACATTTCAGTGCCAACAAAGCAAGGCTGTATATTTTTCAGAATGGTTTAAAAGGCATTCAACCGGATACATGAACAAGCAACGAATGGAGGGACATGAACCATGAGTAATTAAATTGGCATCACAGACATTTCGGACATTGAGTGCCAATAGGCCTGCTCTTGTGCTGTACTATTCTATGTTCTGGGTTCCATGTTAACCTTAGGACTGTCTTGCCAGAAGTTATCACTGACTGAAACAGAACTGATTGACACAAACATGATTCAGTTGTTCACTGCTGAGTCAATACATTGGGAGCTTTACTGGTCCAGAACACCATCCCAGACACTTTTTGCACAGAAGCCTCCAGCCTGTCCTACTTGGCGGTCTTCCCTTGTTACTGGGCTAGTTTCTCACACAACTTAACAATAACGTATAGCACTTCAATGTGGCCTTCAGTGAAGCTCTGCCACTGAGGCAATGAGGGAGACAACTGGCACCAATGGCTACACAGTGTACGCAGGCATTCAGCTCGAATACACAGAATGCACTGGAGGTGGGTGGTGATGCATCAGACTACAGTCCCTAGAGTCAGCCTTGAATCCAAACATGCTAACCTGGAGAGGATGAAATTATTTCCCAAAAGAAACATAAGCAGAAAATGTTACAAATATTCAGTAGGACTATAGAGGGGTTAACTGATTTTTTGATGGAAAAGTCCGTGAAAGATTGAAGAATTTCCATGAAAACATTGCCTGAAGCATTAGTTCTGTTTCTCTCTCTACAGATGCCATCTGACCTGTCGAGTATTTCCAGCATTTCCTGCTTTATTTGAAATTCCCAACATTCATAACACTTTGTATCCGTTATGTTTCATAATGACTTGCTTCAAAACCTTTATCCTTTGCTTTATACCTTGCAGCAACACCAGCAGCAATGGAAAGCCTCAGCAGAAACTACAAAGATTATGAAGTACATACAGTGTAGAAAGAGAACATTCTGCACATTGGTCCACAGGCCATTCAAGATTAAATCCAAGACACCACCTTATTCCATTATCCATTTTCCTCTCAGGTGCCAATCATTTGCTCTTGAACAAATATACAGTCTTTGGTGCTGAGTTTCGATTTCTAGACACTGAGTAGATGATTAAATGTTACTAAAATGCTCTTGTGAATGTAATAGATTCAGCTTCAAATTTATTTATCACATGTACTTTGAACATGGAGTGAAAGGTCCCATTTGTGGTAACAACCAATACACCCAAAAGTGTGCTGGGGGCAGTCTGCAAGTGTCACACATTCCAATGCCAACATAGCATGCCTACAATGTTCAGCAGAACAAGGAAAAATAACAACAACAGCAACAAAACAAAACAACACAAAACAAATCCCCATCCACCCACCCACTCACTCACTCACATACACAGACTAGCCTCAAACTTAGATAAATGTCCTCATGTTTTTGATAAAATCTTCCCTAACAAACCCTTTTAAAGAGGTGATTGAGGGATACAAAGTAGACCATGGTGATTGTCTACCATAGTAATAGAGATGTGGCTTAATCCATCATCTAATACATAGCTTCTGCAGGAAGGGATCAATGTACAACACCTTAGCACATCTGCTTCTTCTCAAAGGGAGCCTATGCAATCCCTCAACTGCACCATCAAGATGTCTGAATACCTGACCATAATCATTTTGGATTGCCCTTTTTATTTGTTCATCCATGAGATGTGAAGCTTACAGACAATACCATAGTTGCCAATGAAAGTGAGGAGGCAATTAAGAATTGACTACATCATATCAAAGTCAAAGCCCTCCCCATTACTAAGTGCATTTAGAATGAGCACTGCCACAAGAAAGCAACATTCATCAAAAAGGTCTCCCAAACTCCAGGTCATGCTCTCTTCTTGCTGCGGCCACTGGGGAGGGGATAAAGAAGCCTTAGGTTCAGCGACAGTTGTTAGCCGACAGCCATCAGGCTCCTACAATGGCTTGGATAACTTCATTCAACACAATGCTAAACTGAATCCACAACTTACAGACTTACTTTCAATGACTGTAGCTCATGTTCTCAATGTTATACTGTATATATAGATAACAATCTATTACATATATATTATTTGCATGGCTTTTCTTCTTTTGTACATTAGTTGTTGGACAGGCTTTATTTATATCTGTTTAGTTTTTCATAATTTTATGAAGGCACATGGGATTGAGTTTAAGAGCTGAGACGTAATGTTGCAGCTATATAGGACCCTGGTCAGATCCCACTTGGAGCACTGTGCTCAATTCCTCACTACGGGAACAACGTGGAAACCATAGAAAAGGTGCAGAGGAGATTACAAGGATGTTGCTTGGATTAGGGAGCATGCCTTATGAGAATAGGTGAGTGAACACAGCCTTTTCTCATTGGAGCGATGGAGGATGAGAGGTGACCTGATAGAGGTGTACAAGATAATAAGAGGCATTGATCGTGTGGATAGTCAGAGGCTTTTTCCCAGGGCTGAAATGGCTAACACAAGGGCGCACAGTTTTAAGGTGCTTGGAAGCAGGTACAGAGGAGATGTTAGGGGTTAGTTTTTTAACGCAGAGAGTGATGAGTGCATGGAATGAGCTGCCGGCTGTGGTGGTGGAGCTGGAAACGATAGGTTCTCTTAAGAGGCTCCTGGATTGATACATGGAGTTTAGAAAAATAGACGGCTATGGGTAAGCCTTGTTAGTTCTAAGGTAAGGATGGCTTTGTGGGCTGAAGGGCCTGTATTGTGCTGTAGGTTTTCTATGTTTCTAAGTTTTAAATACCTGCAAGAAAATGGATCTCAAGGTAGTATATGGTGACATACTGTATGTAGTATGTACTTTGATAATAAATTTACTTTGACTTTGACACTGGTGTATTTACAGTCGCGTGTACACAGACTGGGAAGTACAAAGGATTTCCATCATTGAAGAATTTCAGTGCCTTTTTGTTCTCTCACCATCAATGCAACACACAGTTTGCACTAATCACACCTAGAGAGACACTGCACACCATTGTGTAGGAGATACCAGAGGAGGTGGTAGTGGTGGGTACAACTGCAGCACTTAAAATGCATTTATACAGGAATCTGGATAGGAAAGATTGAGAGGGATATGGACCAAATTTTGTAACTTGTTTCCAGTAAGATGGTGAAAAGCTCATTCTATGAGGCCAACTAAAGGTGTTATTGTCTTTTTTAAAATGTGTTTTTTTATGATCACCAGACCCTGGTGGGCATTAACAACTTAAGGTACTGCAGGTCTATCCAATCAGTGAGTCCCTCGCTGGCAGAGATACTCAAGGATCTGGGCTTGGTATGGATTGTGTTGCTGTTTCTATCAGAGAGACGTCAGAGTGGGTTTGCAAAATTGCTGTGCAGTCTGACAGTAAGTGATCATCTCAGTCTCTTTTCTTGTGATCTCACAAGGCATTGTTAATGTCCTATTGGACATTGTTAATGCAGAGTGCTGTAATCTGATTTACTGATTTTTTTTTTTGCCAAACAGTGGGGGCAGTTGGCAGGTGAGCTGTGTAACCTCAAGCCATTTTGTCTTCTGCTTGCAGCCACCCATGAGCGAGGTTTCAGTGTCAGTGTGGGAGGTGGCGTGGCACGGCATACAAACTGGAGTCAGTTCTGTCTTCGTGTGTTCACTCGTCAGAAGACAAGCTGTACTGTTTCGACTGTAGACTGCTGCAACATTCATGGGCTCAGGGATCTGGTCTATATGTTTTTGTGTGACTATATTTTACAGCTGTCTTATATGTGTTACGTGTGCCTTGTGCTGTGAATGGCTGTTGGAACTGTGTTTTACATTTTGGCCCAGGAATAATGCTGTTTTACTTGGCTGTATGCATGGGCATGTATGGTTGAATGACAATTAAACTTCACCTTGAAATGCAGGTACAAGAAACTCACTCAGGTGAACACCCACAAAATGCTGGACAAACTCAGCAGGCCAGGCAAATGAGCAGTCCATGTTTCGGGCCAAGGCCCTTCACCAGGATTTTGTGTTCCTTGGATTTCCAGCTTCTGCAGATTTTCTCTTGTTCGCAAGTGAACATCTTGGTCAGCATATAACATTGGAACAGAATTAGGCCACTAAGCCTATTGAGTCCACTACACCATTCCACCAAGGCTGATTTATTATCCCTCTCAACCCCATTCTGTTGCCTTATCCCCGTAGCCTTTGACACCCTTATGAATCAAGAATCCATCAACCTCTACATTAAATGTGCCAAATGATTTGTCTTCCACAGCTGTCTGTGGCAATGAATTACACAGATTTACCACCATCTGGCTAAAAGAAAAATCTCCCCTCAAATCAATGCTAAAGGGACATCATTCTATTCTGAGGCTGTGCGCTCTGGTCCTAGACTTACCCAGTTTTGAAATATGTCCATGTCTCCTGTCTCAACATGAACAATTTGGACTGAAGGGCCTCGTTCTGTGCTGTATAACTCCATGTCTCTGTGACTTGTCACCTGTGTAAGTAGGTAGCTTTGTGGGGTCCTCAAGATGGAGGTCAAGAACAACATTTGGTTATGGAGTGAAAGTACCTCAGGACATTTCACAGAGCATTACACTGGACAGCATTTTTTTTCAAAAGTGCTGCTTCCTTAGAATTTTTTTTTGTGGTAATGATAGACCACTTGAAGCTGGACACAAGTGTAATTTCAGTCTACTTGTATCAAATGGGAATTTGGAGAAACCAGAGATTAACGTTAATTACAAACTGAAACAAAATGATGCTGAGATAAAAATGTGGCAGTAAGCTGGATAAATGAAATGTTTTATTGAAGGTCAGAGAGAGAGGTGAAAATGATCAACAATGAAATTTAGAGCAGCTGTTTGCGTTTCATCTGGAGCAGCTATAAATGGACATGGGTCACAGGCCAAGGCTGGAGTGATGGTGGCAAATCCCCCACAGGATTACAGGGCTGGAGGAGATTTTACTGGGGATTTTATAACCAATACATTGGTTATTGGTGGCTGGTGGAGATGCATCTGTACTAAAGGAGGTGTAAGGCACTCCTTCCCTCTGCTAGCCTGCAGGTCGCCCTTGGGTGAAGTGTACCAGCTGCTTAGCCCCTTGATCAGGGTCACGTGAAGCCATGGGAGCAGGTGGTGGATGGTTGTATGAGCAGCTGGTGCATATCACGTCCTGGTTATCTGGCCACTGTCGTGAGGCAGACAATTTCTGAAGGGTATTGATAACGACTGGGGTCACCCACCTTGTAAAGGCACTGCTCAGAAGAAGGCAATGGCAAACGACTTCTGTAGAAAAATTTGCCAAGAACAATCATACCCTACATCATAAAACATGGCACATAACAAATGAATGAAAATTGGATATTGGAGCAGGTATGGGTCTGTGAAACCTGGTGAAGATTGGACAGTTGGATGTGATTTTGGACATGACCAGAAGAGCTCGCACAACACAGGTCGGCACAATATTGTGGGCCGAAGAGCCTGTACTATGTGGTACAGATCTATGTTCTATCACTCCTCTGTCCCCAATGAGAATAAATACAATGTATCCAATCTCTCCTTGTGTCTACAGTCTGCTGTTCCATGTACAATCTCACATTTCAGGACAACAGAAAGAGGGAAGGAGTGCATTGAATGGACAAGTCCAGGCAGGGTGACAGAGATTTGTGCATGTTGCCACAATAATATCTGCGGCTCAGAGTGAAAAATCTAGTAACATGCAGTCAACAATTTGACTGCATTTCTTTGCAGACACACACACACACACGCACTCACTGCAGTGATAACTTATGGGTTAAGCAGGCAAGCAGAAATACATTAAAGTTTTAAAGAACCAGTGTCTGCAATGGGAAAAGAGCTGTTGTCAGCAGTAAGGAAATGAATGACAGCCATAAAGATTCAGCTGGAAGTCACAAAGTATGAGTTTAGACTGACGATGTGAATGGGGCAAGTGTGGTCAATTCATTCAACAAGCTGCTACACTTAGGTGCATGCACATCTGTTCTGCAGAACAGTCAGAGATGCTTGTGCTGAACTCAATACCATGTTAAGCTGAATCTCTTCTGCCTGCAGACGATCTATGTCCTTCTACTCAATGCAGGTCTATCGAAAAGCCTCTCAAACATCAATATTGCATTTGCGTGCACCACCACCACCTTTGGCAGTCCGATCCAGGCACTCACCATGCTTTTAACCTGCACAACTCCTTTAAACCTTTCCCCCACTCAGATTCTGGCTGTTTATTTCTTTGTACTTTGAAATTGAGGAGTGAGGTTCTGGGAAAGGAACATGAAGAAAGTAAACCAGCTGCACTTCCCTCATATCATGATCTCTGAAAGTTGGCTGTTTTGCACTCAGATGCAGCTAATTACCAAAACTCGATTATATATTGGAATTTAAGAGAAATATACACAAGAAAATAGACTGAAAACAGCAGAAACAGAATCAGAATCAGGTTTATTATCTCTGACATGTGTTGTGAAATTTGTTGTTTTGGGACAGCAGTACAGTACAAGACATTAAAAAATACAAAAAAATAATTAATAGTGTGAAAGATGAATTGTTCAAGTTTAATTCAAGTTTATTGTCATCTGACTGTACGTTTCAAACAAATGAAAGAACATTCCTCTGTACAATGGTTCATGCACAAAATATATATTACACACAGCACATAAACTGAAATATTACCATAAATAAGAAAACAAAAAAAATTCAGAATTCATGTAGTGTGTAGTAAACAGTTCGCTGTCCTAGTGATGAGACCATGGTGGTGACAGGATATTCATTAGTCTCACAGCCTGAGGGAAGAAGCTGTTACCTATTCTAGCAGTCCTAGTCCTGAAGCTTCCTTACCTCCTTCTGGATGGTGGGGGATCAAAGAGATTCTGGGATGGGTGTTAAGGATCCTCAACAATGCTTTGGAATAGTGAGATTGGATTTATGCATTGTTCAAAAATCTGAAGGCAGAGGGAAAGTGCTATTCCTAAAATGTTCAGTGAAGGGCTTCAGGCTCCTGTACCTCCTCCCTGGTGGTAATATTGAGAAGAGGGCATGCCCCTGATGGCGAGAGTCCATATTGATGATGGATGCCACCTTCTTGAGGGACTTCCTTTTGAAGGTTCTCAATGGTGGGGAGGCTTGTACCTGTGAAGCTAGTTGAGCAAATTCCCAAGCAAAACAAACGTTGACCTGTAAATATACCTCTCCTAATTTGAGGGCTGTATAATTCCTTACTCTTTGAATATTGCCACAGAATCTTTGACATTGTCCTGAATAAAAAACAGAGCAATGGTTCAGCGTCTCATGGAAACTCTTGTTATGAATGTACCACAGCTCTGAGGACCAGCCCCCTCCTTCCGGAGAATCGCAAGATCGCTATTAATTCGGGTCTTGGACCCAGGAAATGAGAGACAATGCAACGGATTTGACCATTGTTCTTAGAGGTACCTGTGTGAATTGCAACTCTATAGTACGTGCCAGCTATCAGGGACATGGACACCCTCGGGCAATGTGGGGTGGGGATTGTATCACCCTACCTTGATTGACATTTACAAATCTGCCAGTCATGATAAAAAGGAGACTGCAGGAGGCAGTATCCCAGCGACGCACCAGACGGAGACACCATCGCTCATCGCTCCCGTAAGGACGGGAAGCTGTTCGGGAGCCATGTGTGATTCGGTTCCCCTAGCTTGGGGAACGAGTGGCTGATAACCCCGAAAAAGACTTCGAAATGACAACGGGGAACCCACGTTCCCGATTCAACGAGTTGAGTCCAAAAGGCTGGCAAGTTTATTTTCTCTCTCCAACCCGTGAGACCCCAGCGGTCCCTGAAAAGGCTAAAAGCCTGTATGAACTTCCGAGACTTTGATATTTCCATTGGACAATAGTTTTACCCCTAGACAAACGATAGAGCAATAAGAATACTTCTTATTGTTGATTATTACTATACCCGCGCTTTAGATTGAGTATTGACGACGTATATTATCTGAATGTTTGTATTAACCTTACTTTTGTGCCCCTTTATAAATAAAAACGTTTAAAAATAATACCATCAGATTTCAGCGGACCTCTCTCTCTTTGCTGGTAAGTGACCCAGTTACGGGGTTCGTAACACTCTACTAATGCAAATTGCAATGTTTTAATGCAGATCCTTCCTTAAGGCAGATCCTGTGGAATGTGTGTTGAAAAGAAACCACTGGAAGAACTCAACAGGCCAGGCTGCATCTTTGGCGGCATTTCAGGTCAAGGCCCTGCATCGGGAAGGTAGATTCCATGCTGCTTTCCAGGACATTAGTTGAGGATAAAAAGTGTGCATTTGCTCACAGTTAATGACTTTAAAGAAAGCTGATGGTTCTTGAAATCCATCAGAATTTATCTGATGGATCTTGAAATCCCTTAAGCACATGTCTCTGGAAATTCTGTGATTCCAGTGGAACTCACTATCACTTCTGTAAAGGTAATTTGTCAGGATGATAAATGCCAATGATGGCTCATTCATAACATGATTTGGAATGGGGAAAAATCACTCTGGTCTCTTTAGATTTTAAGCTCTGAAATTGTTCCGCTGAATTACCCAGTCATGCCTACATCGTGAAAAATGAATAAAGAATATCTCAACCCCTCAGTCTAATTCTGTTGCTATAAGACACTTCTTAAAGCCAATTCTCACCCAGCCTTGCATCAACTTTAAGTTTATTTTTGTGGGCATACACACCCAGGGTATAAATACCACAGTACACTACAAACAAGGAAAATGTAAATTAATTACATGAACAAATTAACATAAATTACACAAAACTTACATGAGTTAAAAAAAATACCATAACAACCAGTGTTAGTGCAAATTGAGGGAAATATATTCCAAGGTAGAATCGGGATTTTACATGTCAGTTCAAGAAGCCAATGACCCCATTGCGTGTTAGTGTATCTTTTTTTATGATAAAGTATCTTCATGAAAGTATCATTAAGTATCTTCATCTTTACTCGTTGGAGAGAAGAGGGATGAGAGGAGACATGATAGAGGTATACAAGATAATAAGAGGAATAGATAGAGTGGACAGCCAGCGCCTCTTCCCCAGGGCACCTCTGCTCAATACAAGAGGACATGGCTTTAAGGTAAGGGGTGGGAAGTTCAAGGGGGATATCTGAGGAAGGTTTTTTACTCAGAGAGTGGTTGGTGCGTGAAATGCACTGCCTGAGTCAGTAGTGGAGGCAGATACACTAGTGAAATTTAAGAGACTACTAGACTGGTATATGGAGGAATTTAAGGTGGGGGGTTATATGGGAGACAGGGTTTAAGGGTCGGCACAACATTGTGGGCCGAAGGGTCTGTACTGCGCTGTATTGTTCTATGCTCTATGAAAGTGATTTTACCTTTGGACTTTGTAAAACCAGTCTTAAATTCAAAGACTCCTGCTCTGAACTTGATCTTAACTGGTAACCAGCAAACCAATCACACATTGTTTGGAAGCTTGTCAATGTGTATTAACTCTGTTTTAACACATGGTTTGATAAAAATCATGTTCCTTGGAGAGCCTGGATAATTTCAGTGGGTCAACCATATAGTGGCATGGTAACATAGCAGTTAGTATCACTTTACAGCACCAGTGTAAGATCAGGGTTCAATTCCAGAAGCTGTCTGTGAGGAGTTTGTATGTTCTCCCCATGACCATGTGGGTTTCCATATCCCAAAGATGCAAAGTGAGTTGTGCGCACGTTATGTTGCTGCTGGAAGTGTGGTGACACTGTCAAAGTCCTCTCTGATTTAATTTGACACAAATGGCCCATTTCACTGTATGTTTTGATGTGCATGTGACAAATAAAGCTCATCTTCAATCTTTATCTTCATTCTCTTACTCTGAATGTGTGCCTTGTTATCCCCAGCGTGACTGACTGTGATATCTATGCCTCATGAGAAACAGTGCAAGTTGGGAAAGACAATGGTGAGAAACGTTTTTTCCACTGGACAACAGCCTGAAGTGAAATGAGTGTCCCTCACTATCCTCCCTTTGTTGAGGGAGAGGAGGCTGAGTGCCATCCACGAGCTTGACAAAAGTGAGGCTTCACTGAGCTTAACACCTGAGTGAGGCATCGAAATTACATTATATAAAATTCCTTCATGCTTCAGAATATATTGCCTAATCCAAATTGCTCCTGAATTAAGCAGTGTATTAGACTATATTAAAGGCTTATCATAAACATGAGAAATTCTGCAGATGCTGGAAATCCAAAGCAACTTATTCAAACTGCTGGAGAAACAGCAGGTCAGGCAACATCTATGTAGGGAGGTAGTGCTAAGGAAGCAATGCGATTGCAGCAGGACTCAGAGAAATTGGAAGAATGGGCAAATGGCAGATGGAATACTGTATTGGAAATGTATGATAATGCATTGGTAAAAGGAACAAGAGTGCAGACTATTATCTAAATGGGGAGAAAATTCAAATATCAGAGATGCAAGGGGACTTAGGAGTCCTTTGCAAGACTACCAGAAGGTTAATTTACAGGTTGAGTCTGTGGTAAAGAAGGCAACTGCAATATTGGCATTCATTTCACGGGGAATAGAATATAAAAACAAGGAGATAATGCTGAGGCTTTATGAGACACCAGTCAAGCTTCACTTAGAGTATTGTCAACAGTTTAGGGCTCCGTATCTCAGAAAGGACGTGTTGTCATTGCAGAGGGTCCAGAGCAGGTTCAGGAGGATGATTCCATGAATGATGGGGTTGACACATGAGGAGCGTTTGGCAGCCTTGGGCCTATACTCACTGGAATTTAGAAGAATGCCGGGGTGGGGGGATCTCATTGAAATGTTGAAAGGACTAGATGGGTAGATGTGCAGAGGATGTTTCCTCTGGCGGGGGTGTCCAGAACCTGAGGGCACAGCCTCAAAATTGAGGAATGACCCTTCCGAACAGAGGTAAGAAGGAATTTTTTTAGCTGGATTGGCTGAATGGCCTAATTTTACTCCTATGCCTTATGGTTTTATGGAAGTGAATAAACAGTTGACATTTTGGGACAAGAAGAAGGGTTTTGGTCTGAATTGAAGAATTGTTTGTGTTTGTTGCTTTATATTAGAAGCTTTTAAGGTTTGAGTGCAAAATTGTGTATTTTGAATCGTATGTAAGGTAAGAAAGGCAGATTTCCTTCCTCAAAGAACAGCTGATGACCAAATGCATTTTTACAATACTGGTCAACATTACTGGCATTGGCATTTTATTCCACTTTTTTTTTCTGGTGTTCAGTCACCTTATTATAGGAAGGATGCGGAAGCATTAGAGTGGATGCAGTAGAGATTTACAAAGGTGCTACCTTGATTAGACAGCATGTCTTATGAGAAAAGGATGAGTGAGCTATGGCTTTTCTCTTTCGAGTGAAGGAAAATGAGAGGCGATTTGATACTGTTGTACAAGGTGATAAGAATCATAGATAGAGTGGACAGCCGGCTCCTTTCCCAGGGTGGCAACAACTAATGCCAAATTAATTACTTCTTAGATGTTTGAAGGAAAGTTTAGAGCAGATGTTAGAAGGAGATTTTTTTTTACCACAGAAAGTGTAGGTGTGTGGAACATGCTGCCAAAGTTGGTGGTGAAGGCAAATACAGCAGAGACGTATAAAATACTCTTAGATAGACAAATAGATGATACAAAAATGAAAGGCTGTGTAGGAAGCAAGGATTGTTGAGTAGGTTCATGAATCAGCACAAAATTGTGGGCCAAATGGCCCGTACTGCTCTACATTCTTTAGCTGATTTTTACTTTATCCTTTGCCAGCTGTTCTGCGATTAGAAGTCATGCCTCGGGGTCATTTGTCCGATCTCTGTGTTACTGCTAGAGGAGGATAATGCCACACATCTGCAGGTCTCCTTCCTGTTGAACCTAAAGTTAAGGTTCCAAAAAGGAATGGCTGAGACAGCGCTGTCAATGGAGATTTATGAGAATAGTTCCAGGGCTGGAGAATTCTAATTAGGTGGAGAGGCTGACCTAGCAAGAGTTGTTTTACTCAGAACAACGTAGAATGAGAGGAAATTTAAATGTTGGATTTAAAGTACTGAGAGGCTTAGACACAGTGATGAAAACAAGCCCATTTCCTTTGGCAGGGAAGGCAATAACTAGCAAGTTAAGGAAAATCTTGCGCACTCATTACATGTTCAGCTCTGGAACTCACTATTTCAACGAGTAGTGGATGGTATGTAAAAGCCATGATTACGTGTGAAGAATACACACATTCAGTGCTGATGAAGGGTCTTGACCCAAAGCATTGACAGTTTATTCATTTCCACAGATGCTGCCTGACTTGCTGAGTTTCTCTAACATTTTATGTGCATTGTTCTGGATTTCCAACATTTGCAGAATCTCTTGTATATATCTATGAAAAAATATCTGGATGAGCACTTGAAGAGTCACAGCACGGGAAGCTGGATTAATCAAACTGTCCATAAGACATTAGGCCATTTAGCCCATCCAGAGTTCTCCACTATTTGATCATAGCTGATTTATTATGCTGCCCAAAGCCAATCTCCTGCCTAATCAGGAACCTATCAACCTCCGCTTTAAGTACACCAATCATTTTGCCTCCATAACCATCTGTGGCAATGAATTCCACAGATTCATCACTCTGTAGCTAAAGAAATTCTTCCTCATCTCTGTTCTAAAGGGATGTCCCTCTATTCCAATGCTGTGCCTATGCTTTTTCAGCACGGATAGAAAGAACTGAATGGTCTCATGTATAATTCTGTCATTCCATAACTTTCCCCAAGATGCCTCTTATTTCAACAGTACAGACTGGACAAAAAAAAGGAATAAAAAGCAGAAAAACAGAGTGTAGTAGCATGGTGGAGTTCAAATCACACTATAGCAACCAAGGAATTTAGATTCATAATTAAATAAACTGCAAATGAAATCTAACTTGAGTGATAGAATCATAGAAAATTACAGCACAGGAACAGGCCATTTGGCCCATCTAGTCTGTGCTGAACCATTTAAACTGCTTACTCCCATCGATCTGCACCAGGACCATAGCCCTCCACTGTTACTTGCAGAAACAGTGTCCATAAAACAACTGAGCTGTTGCAAAATACCATTATGAGAGGCTTTGAGTACAAGAGTAAAGATTGCCGACTGCAATTACTAATTTTTATTTTGAGATACAGCATAAAATAGGCTCTCCAGCCCTTTGGGCCATGCTGCTTATCACCATCTCCCCCCACACACACAACAACCCCTGATTTAACCCTAATCTAATCACGGGACAATTTACAATGACCAATTAACCAGTACATCTTTGGAATTATGTATGGCCATGGTGAGCATGCCCCTACATACATGTTACTGTTACCTATAGTCTGGTCCCCTTACATAAAGGAAGTGCAGCAAAGGTTCACCACACTGAACCCTGGGATGGTAAGTGTGATAAGAGGAGAGGCTGAGTAGACCATGATCGTGTTCTGTATCTGTGATCTGCTGGTGGAGATCAGTGGATCTGTGGAAGGAAAGAAATTGTTGAGGTTTCAGGTTGAAACCCTGCACAATGACTGACAATGGCGAGGGGTGATGGCCAGCGTAAAGAAGAGAAGGGTTTCTATCTTCAAGGATCAACTTTATTCGCCATGCATTATACATTTACATGTATTAGGAATTTGCTGTAGTGTGTTGGTCAGGACGTGACATGCAACACAAAACAACAACATTCAACAATTATAAAGAATTTTAAAGTATTATATAAAAAAATAGAGTTAGAGGTTAAAATACACCTGTGGAATGAAGTGCACATAAATACCAGCATGTATTTATAATGTAAATAACATTATAAATGACCTCTTTGGCAAGGATTTCCCACCCTATACCCAGGACCCCTTCTCCCATCTCCAAGCCTCCTCCTCTTCCTGGACATCCTGCTCTGGTTTCCTGTCTGCTCTGGATCTTTTTATTTCTAATTGACGACAGACATCAACCTGCTCAACTTCAGCACTCCACTCTCCTCCTCAAACTTTACCCCTTCTGAACGCACTGCCCTCCACTCTCTCCACACCACTCCCAACCTTACCATCAAACCCACAGACAAAGGGGATGCTGTTGAAGAGTGGCAGACTGACCTCCAAATAGCTGAGGTCAAGCAGGAACTCCCAGACACCTCTTACTACCACAAAGCAGAGGTGTCTTGAACTAGATGGCACAGAGTGATAGTGATAAGGGATAGGAGGTTTGCCTCCACAACCCAGGCTATGCTCTCTTCTCATTGCTGCCATCAGGAAGAAGGTACAGAAGCCTCAAGACCCACAGCACCAGGTGCAGGAACAGTTATTACCCCTCAACCATCAGGCTCTTGAACCAGAGGGGTTAACTTCACTCACCCCATCACTGAGCTGCTCCCACAACTTAAGGGTTCACTTTCAAGGATTTTCATCTCATGTTCTCGATATTTATTGCTTATTTATTTATTATTATTACCTTTTCTCTTTTTGTATTTGCACAGTTTGTTGTCTTTTGCACATACAGTAGGCGTTTGTCTTGTTGGGTGTGGTCTTTGATACAGAATCATTAACAGAATCAATAATTCTAATGTGTTTCTTTGAATGTGCACAGGAAAATGAATCTCAGAGTTGTACGTGGTGACATATACGTACTTTGATAATAAATTTACTTTGAATTTTGGGATCTGACGAAGATCTTTTTGTCATATAGACTGAAGTTGGAATGTGGAACACACAACCCAATGGAGGGAGGGATTTTCGCTGTATTTGCGAAATACCTTCATAAACGCTTGAAAAGTCACAAACATTTGGATTAGTATAGGTAAGTATCTACTTGTCAGCATGGACCTATTAGGCTGGAAGCCCTGTTTCTGTACTGTATGAGTCTACAACTCAAAGGAAAGCCTCTGAAGTAGATGGTAGAGAAGGCTTTTGGCATGGTGGCCTTCATTAGTTATGCATGAGGATGGGAGTTGGGTTGTTACGTGATACAACCAAGGGTCGTTTTTAAAAAGAGTTTTTTGTCAGTTTTTTCTTGGTGTAACCTCTTGCTTTTGCTTCGTCCTTGGATTGTTTACCTTTTATGTCTAATTGCTTGTTTTTGCACGAGCTCAGATTTTTTCCACTTCGATTTGCAGGTGTCTCATTTGGGATCATGGGATTGTTAAGCTTTTTGTATTTATCACTTTCTTTAATTTTGGTTAATGTAATTAGCACATTATTTTCAATGTCTGGAATTTCTACATGCTCCTGGGTGTATTTCTGTTGGGCCGTTGTGGTTCCTTGTTGAGTGAAACTCAGACCGAGTTCTTCCGTGTATCAAAAGTGATTTCTGATCATCGAGAGCTTACCAGAGCTCTTGCTAGTTTTTCTGGTTAATTTTCTGGAATAAATCTGTAGTTTTGTCTGAATTGCCAATACCTCTGTGATTCCTGCACTTGAGTTTTCCAGTGTTGGTAGACCGCACTTGGAGTATTGTGTACAGCACTGTTATAGGAAAGGCAAAAGTAAATTGGAAAGTGCGTGGAGAAGAATTGAAGATGCTGCCTGACTCAAGGGCTTGAATTCCAAGGAGAGGTGAGGATGGATAGACCTCATTCTTTAGGGGTCACCATTATGGAGGTATATAAAATCATGAGGGGTATAAATAAATTGAATACATATTGATTTTTTCTCAGAGAAGAGAAACAAACAAAACTAGAGGGCATAAGTTTAAGGTGAGAGGATTTAAAAGGGAACCAAGAGGCAATTTCTTCATGCAGAGTTTGGAATAAACTGCCAGAGAAAGTGGTTGAGGCAGGCACAATAACAACATTTTACAGACATTTAAGTAAATATGTGGAGACACAAGATAACCTGCAGATGCTGAAAATCTAGAGCAGGGATTCCCAATCTGAGATCCACTGACTCTTCAATTAATGGCATGGGTCCATATCATAACAAAATGGTTGGGAACCCCCTGATCTAATAATAGGCATCCGTTAATCTTGTGAGACCATGGATTTGCGCCTTTGGAAGGTTTCCAGGGCGCAGACCTGGGCAGGGTTGTATGGGAGACCGGCAGTTGCCCAAACTGCAAGCCTTCCCCTCTCCACGCCACTGATGTTGTCCAAGGGAAGGGCACTAGGACCCAAGCAGCTTGGTACCAGTGTTGTTGCAGAGCAATGTGTCCTCAAGGACACAACACGCTGCCTCAGCTGAGGCTCGAACCAGTGACCTTCAGATCACTAGACCGGTGCCTTATCCACTAGGCCACGCCCCTGATCTAGAGCAATACACTTAAAATGCTGGAGGAACTTAGCAAGTTAGGCAGCATCCATGGAGGGAAATGAATAGTTGATATTTTGGCCCAAGATCCTTCACCACAGAAGGGTTTGAGAGGAATACGGGCCAAACGCAGGCAAATAGAACTTTCTTAGTGGGTGTCATGGTAAGCATGAATGAGCTCTGCCAAAGGGCCTGATTCTGTGCTTTATTTCTCTATGGTTCTAAAAGGAACCCTCTAGCCAAAAGTTAAATTTGTGAAGTGACCATTAAGATACTGACAACACAGATCCCATCCTAGGGCTTGATGAGAAGGAACAATATATATTAAGCTTCAAGGTAGCTTTAACCATGACTAATATAGAATGATTCTGCAGCACACAGCTGAGAACAGATGAACAACTCTCCAGAGAATTATTCTGAGCTACAATAGCAGCACATTGCAACCAATACCGATGACAGAATGACAAGTAATCTTAAGCAAATATTATGGATTGGTAACGGAAGGGAGGTCTCTTACAAATTGAAAGGATTGTACTTGTGGGTTAATTATGTTCAATGTCATTCCTAATCAGATAACGCCACGTTTTTTAAAAAAATGGAGACAGGGTTAGAACAAGGAATGATAGGCCAATCAGCCTGACATTGGTAGAGGTAAAGCTTTTCAGAAAAAGCCTAAGGAGGGCATAAAAAGGATCAGCACTTAGCGAAGCACAGGTTAAACAAGAAAAAAAAGCACAGATTTTTGAAGAAGTGTCATATACGATGGTCAAGTGCAAGTGTAACGAGGAAGGTTGTTGAGGGTAAAACCTGTGATTTGCTTTACAAGGATTTCAGCAACAGTACATGTTCCCTACCCAACAACCATCCCTCAGAACTGTATCGGATCCTCAGCCCTTAGCTGCGATTGTTATGTTCAACTCTCATAAGGGGCACTTGCACACCATTCTGTCTCAAGAGTGAGTGAAAGAGTTAGAGAGTCAGGCAGTACAGAAATAAGTTCTTTGGCCAAACTAGTCCAAGCCACTAAGATACCCATCTAAGGCCATCCCATGCAGCTGGCTTAGACAGTACTGTCTCTGGCTGCAAATTCCCTTCCAAAGCATCTCTGCTGCTTTTCTTTCCCTTATTTTGCTTTTTACAAACTATTCCTTTGACCGAACCATAAACTGGACCAGAAGTTATTCATTGGCCCCTAGTAATTACTCTGTTTCTCAGTAAGATCAAGGCTGATCTGACCTTTGCCCCTCTTGACTATTCTCCAGAAACTATGACTCCCCAAAGCCAAAACGTTGTTGCACCTCAGCAACGAGGCTAACTCATGCTGGTGGTCAGCCGAGGGATCACAGGTAAATGCTGACCAGCTGCAGCGTACTTGTTAGCACGAACCCATGTATCTGATTCCTGAAGCACCTAGGAGGGAGGCTGCCTCGTAGCACTGTCACCCTGGGTTCCATCCTGAGCTCAGTCTGCACGTTTCGCTGTGACCATGTGGTTTTCCTCTGGGTTCTTGGGTTTCTTTCCGCACCACAAAGATCTGCATCCCGATCAGTTAACTGACTAACTGACCACTGTAAATTGCTCCTGGTGTAGGCGAGTGGTAGAATCTGGCTGGTTGTAGAAATGCAGGGGTAATAAAATGGAATTAGTGAAAATGGGTGTTAGGGAGTTGGCACAGATTTCATGGACTGAAGTAAAATAGTTCAAAGTTTATTATCAAAGTACATATACGTCACCATATACTACCCTGAGACTCATTTTCTTATGGATATTCACAGTAAGTCAGAGAAATTCAATAGAATCACTGAAAAACGATACACAAATAGACTGACGAAAACCCCAGTGTGTAAAAGAAGACAGACTACAAATTAAAATTAAGTAGATAGCTGCTGAGAACATGAGTTGTAAAGTCCTTGAAAGTGAGTCCATAGGTTCTGGAATCCTTTTAGAAACATAGAAAACATACAGCACTATACAGGCCCTTAGGCACACAAAGCTTTGTCAAACATGTCCCTACCTTAGAACTACCTGGACTTTACCCATAGCCCTCTATTTTTCTAAACTCCATGTACCCATCCAGGAGCCTCTTAAAATACCCAATCACATCTGCCTCCACCACTGCCACCGGCAGCCCATTTCACACACTCACCACTCTCTGCGTAAAAAACTTACCCCTGACAGCTCCTCTGTACCTACTTCTAAGCACCTTAAAACTGTGCCCCCTTGTGTTAGCCACTTCAGCCCTGTGGAAAAGCCTCTGACTATCCACACGATCAATGCCTCTCATTATCTTGTACACCTCTATCAGGTCACCTCTCATCCTCTGTTGAAGTGACTGATATTATCCACACTGGACCAGGAGCATGATTGCTGAACCTGGCGTTGTGGGACTAAGGGTCCCGTACCTCCTTCACAATGGCAGCAGTGAGAAGAGAGGGCCTGTTTCTTTGCTGTATAATGGTATCATGCACCTTCAGAGCCTTCTATTAATCTTCAATGGTGACTCTATATGTACTGACCCTGGATGCGATACTCAGAGGAATGCAAGGTCCCCCAGGAGGGAACTGCTGTTTTATGTTCATTTGCCCCATCATTTGAATGTTTCCACAACCAATGGACTCACTTTCAAGGACTCTTCATCTCATGTTCTTGATATTTAGTGCTTATTTATTTATTATTATTATTTCTTTCTTTTGTGTTTGCACTATTTGTTGTCTTCTGCACTCCAGTTGTACGGGTAAGTTGGGCAGTCTTTCATTGATTTGGTTATAATTATTAGTCTACAGATTTATTGAGTATGCCCACAAGAAATTGAACCTCAGAGTTGTATACGGTGACATATATGTACTTGGATAATAAATTTACTTTGAACTTTGAACTCCCCTTATAGGAGGCCATTGAGACTGGAGTAGAGGGCACATTGCACTGAAGTCAAGTTTGAGTACTTTTCATCTTAATTGGATATCAGAATTTTACCCACACTTGCTGGTATGTGATGACAAAACATTCCCAATATTACTTAAACAAAATTTAGTCTCAACAACATAGTCAGTGGTCACTTTATTAGTTACACCTGTACACCAGCCTGTGAATGCAAATATCTAATCCGCCAATGATGTGGCAGCAATTCAAAGCATGCTGACATGGTCAAGAGGTTCAGTTGTTGTTCAGACCAAACAACAGAATGGGGAGGAAATGTGATCTAAATGACTTTGACTGTGGAATGATTGTTGGTGCCAGACAGGGTGCTTTGAGTATCTCAGAAATTGCTGATCTCCTGGGATTTTCATTCACAATTTCTAGAGTTTACAGCGAATGGAGCAAAAAGCATCAAAATCCCGTGGATGAAAATGCTTTGTTAATGAGAGTGGTCAGAGAAGAATGGCTGGACTGGTTCCACCTGACAGGAAGGCGACAGTAACTCAAATAACCACGCAGTACAACAGTGGTGTGCAGAACATCTCCAAGGGTACAACACATCAAAACTTGACATGAATGGGCTACAGCAGCAGAAGACCATGACCATAAAATCAGTGGTCACTGAGTGTATTTCTGACTATCCCTGCCACAGTATATAAAATTTAAACATAAAGGAAACAGATCAGAATTGATAAGGAAAAGTTTTAGGAGGTTGTAAGCTCCTGACCCTCCGTGAAATGGCTATTGTGATAAAACAATAGACTTAAAATACAAAGCTTGAGCATCAGTGTGAATTCAACTTCACATGAGCCTTCATCACACAACAGGGATAGTGGAGTGGAGTTTCAATTAGAGATCAATTAATTCTATTCTTTTGTACAACCTGAATTGCTACTTTCATTGAAATATTGCTCCAATTTCACATTGATTTAATTTAAATCTGCATACACTACAATAATGACCTATTTGCAACTGAGACTCATTTTAAACAGCTTAGAATATCTGAATTAATTAATCTAAATTGGTTTGTGCATATCTGCTATCTTGTTCAATTTAGATCACTCTAGACAGAATCCATCCTTTCGGTTCTTTTCCAATGCTTATTGGGTTTTATGGTAGTATTTCTTTTTTGTAGAGAAGTGAAGCACCTCAAAGAGAGCAGGTTCTCAGAGACTCAGTACCTGCTGTTTTATGAAGAAACTTATCCTTCCAAAGCAATGGCCTTTGTGGTTTTGTAGTGGGAATGCCAATGATCCCAACTTGCAGGTGACCTTCAACACACCCAATGGAAAGTGAGCTGCAACCATCCCAATATACGCACAGTGGCCACTTTATTAGGTACACCTATACACCTGCTCATTAATGTGAATATCTAATCAGCCAATCATGCGGTAGCAGCTCAATGCATAAAAGCATGCTGACATGGTCAAGAGGTTCAGTTGTTGTTCAGACTAAACAACAGAATGGGGAGGAAATGTGATCTAAGTGACTTTGACTGTGGAATGATTGTTGGTGCCAGGCAGGGGGGTTTGAGTATCTCAGAAACTGCTGATTTCCTGGGATTTGCATGCACAATAATTTCTGGAGTTTATAGAGAATGGTGCAAAAAACAAACAAAGAAAATTCAGTTAGCAGCAGTTCTATGAGGTGAAAATGTCCTGTTAATGAGAGAGGTCGGAGGAGAATGGCCAGACTGGTTGAAGCTGACAGGAAGGTGACAGTAACTCAAATAACCACGAGTTACAACAGTGGTGTGCAGAAGAGCATCTCTGAACACACAACATGTTGAACCTTGAGGTGGATGTGCTACAGCAGCAGAAGACCACAGAATGCAGAAATACAAGAAATAGCTAATAAAGTGGTCACTGTGTCTATTAACAGCACACCACAAGAGGAAGGAAATCCTCAAGCCATCAGTCTGTGCTGAGTGCAAACTTATGTCCCAGAGAACAGTTTGATATTCTGCCAATTCTGCCTTGTCTTCTGTGTCCTTTCTAAATAAAGACAGGAGAAATCCATTTTCTGAACACTTCATCATTAAGTGGTTCTGTTGATGCAATGCTGAAAACCACTTAACTGTTAATAATGTTATAAAAGTATTAATGCAACTGTTGCCTATCGGTTAAGTGATGATTAGGAGTGCACTTTATTTATATAAGTATCAGAACAAACTACAGTTACAGCTTGTAATGAACAAATGTTCACAAGCTTCTGAGCTTGTTAATCACTTTAATATTTAATATCAACAGAAGGTCTTTTAATTCTTTCCATCATCATCTACATTTAGTGGAACAGTCAATTGATTATAACAGGTTCTGAAAAAAAGTATAGCCACTTTAGTTCACAGTAGCCTGGCAGTAAGTGTAATGCTTTAAAATGCCAGTGATCGGAGGTCAGTTCGTCTGTAAGGAGTTTGTACATTCTCCCTGTGACCATGTGGGTCTCCTCCAGGTGCTCCAGCTTCCTCCCACATTCCAAAGACGGACAGGTTAAGATTAATGAGTTGTGGGTCTGCTACATTGGCACCAGAAGTGTGGCAACAACTGCAGGCTGTGCCCAGCACATCCTCAGAGTGTGTTGGTCGCTGACACAAAGAACACATTTCACTGTATGTTTCGATGTACGTGTGACAAATAAAGCTAATCTTTAACCGTTGAAGATCTTTAATCTTTAATTGCTTGGAGAATAATATTATCTGGTATCAATCAGAGTAGCGGTTCCCAAAGTGGGAGGTATTGTCCTCTCTTGCCCCCAACCCACGGGGCAGTGGGAGTTTCAAAGGGGGCAATAAAGGTGGTGGCGCTCTGTAGCAAGTGGAGCTGCTGAAGCATTACAGATTTAACTTAAGAAATAAACTTATTATTATGTATGTGATCCTCTGTACCTTATAATTGATTATAATGATCATATAATCACCTCATCTTTTGCTCACTCCCTGTTCTCTTAGACTTTGCTTAAAGTATGCTATAGTTGTTGAAAAGCAATGTGACACTTCTGCATTTGGCATATTATATGAAATATGGACTGAAGGAATTATGTTATTTCCAGCCCGGCCCACACATTATTGCCATTCACTACTGTAGTACAGTGTTAGTTAGTACAATTCTCATACTCTTATCACGAGTGACACAGTTCCTTAGAATTAGAGTATGGCATTCAATTGAGTAAAATTCTGAATCTGGCCTTTCAAATGGTCTTGACCTCTTTTCTCTAGCTCAAGGTGCAACCAAGATATCATTGCCCCACTTTATGTACCTTCGGGCAAAGAGTCAGGTTTTGCCTGATCTATGAATATGTAAAAGCTTTCCCTTTTATTGATTGCAGTATTTGAGGTTAGATTGAAACAATAGGTGATTGACTATGGTTTCTAATCCATAATGAAAATGGTAGAAGCAAATCAAATGAAAAAGACGTATAGACAGTATAGTCTGGAGTATCTGAAATATGGGCTTATACCAGCAGCAAACAACCAATAGCAGCCAATGTGTGAAAAAAGTTCTTTTTCAAATGAGGTTGCAAGAACATTTGAAGAGAATACACTCTGATAAAGCAAATAAGACTTTGGCTTATTTTCAGTCACTTTCAGAAATGGAAAACACTTCAAAACGTGCTTGCCAGCACTTTGCAGCAAAACAGTGATGGTTTGCATGCTTCATATAACGTTTCATTGCTCATTACTAAACCTGGAAAGTCTCATGCTAATTCAGAACTAATTCTGCCAGCAGTAAAGAAAGTTCTGAATACAGTTTTGTATAAGTCACCAGACCAAATAATAAAAGCAATTCCACTCAGCAACAACTCAATTCAAAGACGAATATTTGTAATGTCTGAGAATGTGGAAGGCACATTGTGCAATATACTTAGGACAACAGAATCTGCTCTGCAGTTGGATTAGTCAATTTTGCCAGGTAACAAATCTTTGCTTCTTGGCTGTGTTCGCTTCATAAAAGATGAAAGTATGGTTCATGATTTGTTATTTGTAAGGGGAAGAGAAACAGATATGAAGGAGGAGTCAATATTTCAGGTAGTTGAGCAATTTTTCAAAGAGAAGGACATTTTGCTCACCAACATTCTTGTTTGTACAACAGATGGGGCACCATAAATGACAGGATGCCACCACAGCGTTAATATTTTCATGAAAAAACCTTTACCATTCACTGTTTAATTCACACACAACATTTAGTCACCAAAAAATCTAAATGATCGGCTGCAGAAATCATTAAATACTGCTATCACAGCAGTAAATAAAATCATGTGCCAATAACTTAATTCTCAACTATTTTGAAAGCTTTGTATTGAGAACGATGAACTCTCAAAGCTCTCAAAGGGGAGCTGCCTGAGATGCTTTTATGCACTTTTTGAAACTGTGATAAAATTCTTTGAAGACTCGAATGCTTCATTCAGTAATAAACTCAAGAATATTTGGCATGACATTAGTTATTAGTCAGAATTATTCACCAAGTTTAATGAAAAAATCAATTGCAAGGAAATGATGTAAATCTTATCAAAATCTTATCAATCGTCTCCACACTTCTGCCTTGTTTAATCCAATTAAGTTCAACACTGGTTGTCACAACCTTTTCCCATTTCTGACCCTCTCTGAGTTGGAAGAGAAAGAAAGAATACCAGGTGATGATTTTCAGGTATAACGTGCCCACCTGGGTGATTCACATAAAGACACATCAGAAGAGATTTCGGGACCTTCTCTTGATCCAAATTCCAAACTGGGTAATAAGTCCATTTCTGAACACTTGTAATGAGGCATTAACAGGAAGGATGGAGGAAGAACTGATCTCACTACTAAATGACTTTGAGCTGAAGCCGAGGTTCAAAAAATCTTAGCAAGAACTCTGATTTCAGAAAGAAATCTCTGAACACTCTTCTGCACCATGGAAAAAAGATCTAGATGTTCCTTATTACCCTTCCAGCATAATATTTAGTGCAGCACATTTTCAGTGCAGTCATCCAACTTCTTTCAAAACAAAACAGATTGCAAATTACTGAACTTCGGGTTCTGAGACTCCTTCTGAGTGACATTCAGCCTGATGTTGAGAAGCTGACATCACTGCACCAAGTCCGTCCATCTCATTGAATGGTGAGAAAGCAATGAAATAGTGAATGCTTGAACTAATGTACGCTATAAAATTGTCGATGAAAATTGTTTTTACAGTAATTAAATAAAGAAATAATTTTATTTGTAGCTTTAAATAGATTTTAATAATTTTTGCTGTTATTTGTCACCACTTTGAATTTGCAGTTCCGTTTTTCTTTCACTGTGCATTGGAAATCAAAATTATTTATAGTTTTTATGTAATAGCCAGAAAGGGAGAGGAGTTGCTGGGGATGTGGTCTGGGAACCAAGCAGGTGGTAGCCACTGGGTTGGAGCAATACAACACAGATACAGGCTCTTCGGCCTAACCAGTTATCTCAGGGTCAAAAGGTAATGGGTTGAAATCCTACACTGAAGGTTTAAACCTTTCCAGTGGACATCATGTATGATTGAATGACAATAAAACTGAAACTTAAACAGATGGGAGGAATGGAGTGCTGACATTCAACTAAGATATTAAACTGAACAATATCTGCACCCTCCAGCCGGCCAAAGTTCCCATGAGGGCTGCTGGGAAGAAGAGCGAGGATGTCCTGCACTGTGGCGTAACTTCATAAACCCGGTTCAAGGCCAACCTTCGATGCTGGCTGTGTGGAGTTTGTATAATTTTCCTGTGGTGGCATGGGTGACCTTCATGTCCTCTAGTTTCCTCCCACATTCAAAAGACGTGGAGGATGTAAGGACGTTAGGTTAATTGGCTCCTGTAAAATGTCTGTAGGTGAACGATAAAATCTGGGTCGGAGGGGGAGGTGGTGTGGAGGGCATTGATGGGAACCTGAATGGAATAAAGTGATTTAGGACAGGGTTAGTGCAAACATGGGTGTGTGATTGTCAGTCCACTCCTCATAAACTGACAGTGGCCTGTTTTGTTACTAGATCTTACAATGACTCAAAATCTAACTTCATGAAAGGAGGTCCATGGAATGCCTTGCCAGGGCTGGTGGTAGAGGCAGACACATCAGGGCCACTTAATAAAAACTTAAGATACATGGATGAAAGAAAAATGGAGGACTATGTGGGAGGGAAGGGTTAGATTGAATTTAGAGTAGGATAAAAAGTTGGTGCAGCATTCTGGGCCGAAGGACCTGTAATGTTCCATGTTCTACGAAAGCAAATTATCACGATGCTACTTGCGGGATCTTGCTGTGTGCAACTTGCACGGTGCGTGTCCCTGTGCTAATATTAAAGTGATTAACAAGTTCAGCAGCTTCTGAGTACTTGTTCATCACAGGCTGTAACTGAAGTTTGTCCTGATACTTATATAAATAAAGTACACTTCTAATTGTCACTTAACTAACAAGAGCTTTGGATGTCCTGAAAGCTTCTGGAGCAAGATGCAGAGATGGTGACTCGTGCTTGGACTTGAGAAGAGCCTATAACCTACAAGATTTCAGAGAATTTTCAGCAGCAGTAACTGCACTGACCCGTAAGCCACTGAGACTGGAGCAGAGGACGAATTGACTGCTGTATTTCCAAAATGATAACACTGATTATACAAAAAACAGCTCTGGTTGTAAAGCACTCCGACTCAATCTGATGATGTCAGAATCGGAGCCATGGCAATGTAGCAGTTAGCGCAATGCCATAACAGCCTGAGGCGTCATGGAGTTCAAAGTTCAATTCCAGTGCTGCTCTCTAAGGAGTCTCTGTACATCCTCACAGTGGAATGCGTGGGTTTTCTCTGGGTCCTCCAATTTCCTCCCACGGTCCAAAGATGTACCGGGTAGATTAATTGGTCATTGTAAATCAGAATCAGAATCAGATTTAATATCACCAGCATATTTTGTGAAATTTGTTAACTTTGCAGCAGTAGTACATTGCAATACATGATAATATAGAAAAAAAACTGTGAATTACAGTAAATATATAAAAATATTAAATAGTTAAATTACACACACAAAATGCTGGTGGAACACAGCAGGCCAGGCAGCATCTATAGGGAGAAGCACTGTCGACGTTTCGGGCCGAGACCCTTCATCAGGACTAACCGAAAGGAGAGATTTGAAAGTAGTGGGGGGAGGGGGAAATGCGAAATGCTAGGAGAAGACCGGAGGGGGTGGGATGAAGCTAAGAGCTGGAAAGGTGATTGGCGAAAGTGATACAGAGCTGGAGAAGGGAAAGGATCATGGGACAGGAGGCCTCGGGAGAAAGAAAGGTGGCGGGGGGACACCAGAGGGAGATGGAGAACAGGCAAACAACTAAATATGTCAGGGATGGGGTAAGAAGGGGAGGAGGGGCATTAACGGAAGTTAGAGAAGTCAATGTTCATGCCATCAGGTTGGAGGCTACCCAGCCGGTATATAAGGTGTTGTTCCTCCAACCTGAGTTTGGATTCATTTTGACAATAGAGGAGGCCATGGATAGACATATCAGAATGGGAATGTGACGTGGAATTAAAATATGTGGCCACTGGGAGATCCTGCTTTTTCTGGCAGACCGAGCGTAGGTGTTCAGCGAAACGGTCTCCCAGTCTGCGTTGGGTCTCACCAATATATAAAAGGCCACACCGGGAGCACCGGACGCAGTATACCACACCAGCCGACTCACAGGTGAAGTGTCACCTCACCTGGAAGGACTGTCTGGGGCCCTGAATGGTGGTGAGGGAGGAAGTGTAAGGGCAGGTGTAGCACTTGTTCCGTTTACAAGGATAAGTGTCAGGAGGGAGATCAGTGGGAAAGGATGGGGGGGACGAGTGGACAAGGGAGTCGTGTAGGGAGCGATCCCTGCGAAAAGCAGAAAGAGGGGGGGAGGGAAAAGTGTGCTTGGTAGTGGGATCCCGTTGGAAGTGGCGGAAGTTACGGAGAATTATACGTTGAACCTGGAGGCTGGTGGGGTGGTAGGTAAGGACAAAGGGAACCCTATCCCGAGTGGGGTGGCGGGTGGCTGGGGTGAGGGCAGATGTGTGGGAAATGGGAGAGATGCGTTTGAGAGCAGAGTTGATGGTGAACGAAGGGAAGCCCCTTTGTTTAAAAAAGGAAGACATCTCCTTCATCCTGGAATGAAAAGCCTCATCCTGAGAGCAGATGTGGCGGAAACGGAGGAATTGTGAGAAGGGGATAGCATTTTTGCAAGAGACAGGGTGGGAAGAGGAATAGTCCAGGTAGCTGTGAGAGTCTGTAGGCTTATAGTAGATATCAATAGATAGGCCGTCTCCAGAGACGGAGACAGAAAGATCAAGAAAGGGGAGGGAGGTGTCGGAATTGGACCAGGTAAATTTGAGGGCAGGGTGAAAATTGGAGGCAAAGTAAATGAAGTCGACGAGCTCAGCATGCATGCAAGAGGCAGCGCCAATGCAGTCGTCGATGTAGCAAAGGAAAAGAGGGGGATGGATACCCGTATAGACTTGGAACATGGACTGTTCCACAAAGCCAACAAAAAGGCAGGCATAACTGGGACCCATACGGGTGCCCATGGCTACATCCTTGGTTTGGAGAAAGTGGGAGGAGCCAAAGGAGAAATTATTGAGAGTAAGAACTAATTCCGCTAGACGGAGGAGAGTGGTGGTAGAGGGGAATTGGTTAGGTCTGGAATCCAAAAAGAAGCGAAGAGCTTCGAGACCATCTTGGTGGGGGATGGAGGTATATAGGGACTGGACGTCCATGGTGCGAATAAGGCGGTGGGGGCCAGGGAACTTAAAATCATTGAAAAAATTCAAAGCATGAGAAGTGTCACGAACATAGGTGGGAAGAGATTGAACAAGGGGGGATAAGACAGTGTCAAGGTATGCAAAAATGAGTTCGGTGGAGCAGGAGCAAGCTGAGACAATTGGTCTACCTGGACAGGCAGGTTTGTGGATCTTGGGTAGGAGGTAGAAACGGGAAGTGCGGGGTGTGGGAACTATGAGGTTGGTGGCAGTGGATGGGAGATCCCCAGAGCTGATAAGGTTGGTGATGGTATAGGAGACAATGGCCTGGTGCTCCTTAGTGGGGTCATGATCAAGGGGTAAATAAGAGGAGGTTAAATTAAATTGTTCTGTCATTAGGTTAGGACTACTCGGGTTTGTCAGGGGTTGCTGTGGTGGTGTAGCTCGAAGGGTTGGAAGGCCTACTCTGTGGTGTGTCGCTAAATTGACTAATTAATTAATTCCAAATCAGAATCTGGTTTAATATCAATGTCATAGGGGGGTAGTGTTCATGGGTGGGTTCATTATCTGTTCAGAAATCTGTTGATGGAAGGAAGAGGCTGTTACTAAAATGTGCCTTCAGGTTCCTGTATTTGCTCTCTGAAGGTAATAGTGAGGAGAGAGCAAGTCCTGGCTGATGTAATCGATGGATGCTGCCTTTGTGAGGAACGGCATTTTAAAGGTGTCCTCAATGGTTGGGAGACTAGTGCGCATGATGGAGCTGGCTAAGTTTACAACCCCCTGCAGCTTTTCCCAATCCGACATGAAATGTACTCTATAAAAACAGGTTTTACTTTTGATTCCAGGCTTTAAAATATACAAGCAGGCAGATCAATGGCTCAATTCCTGCTCTCTTTTAAATACCATAAGATATAGAAGAAGAATTAGGCCATTTGGCCCATCAAGTCAGCTCTATCATTTCATCATGGCTGATCCATTTTCCTTCTCAGCCCTAATCTCCTGGCTTCTTCCCATATTTCTTCAGACCATGACTAATCAAGAATCTATCAACCTCTGCCTGGTTGAATTCCACAGGTTCACTACTCCCTGGTGAAAGAAATTCATTCTCATCTCTATCTGTGACATCCCTCCATTCTGAAGCTGTGTCCTGTGGTGTTAGACTTCCCCACCATAGGAAACATCCTCTCCACATCCACTCTGTTGAGACCTTTCAACATTCAAAAGCTTTCAAAGAGATCCCACCTCATCCTTCTGAATTCCAGTGAGCACAGGCCCAGAGCTGCTCACAATACTCCAGTGAGACCTCACCATTGTCTTATAAAGCCTCACTATTAGATTCTTGCTTTTATATTCTAGCCCTCTTGAAATGAATACTAACATTGAATTTGCCTTCCTGACCACTGACCCACCTGGCTAATTAATCTTTAGAGAATCCTGACGAGGAATTCCTCTGCACCTCAGCACTATTTGCCCCTCCTTTTTTGCAGAGTTCTCAACAGCAAATGAGCTTTATACAAATGGAAAATTTGAACACACTTATTGATGACCACTTGACAATGACCTTTCTCTCAATGTTAGCAATATCAAACAGATGGAAAGGAGGTGATGCACACACTGCTGTTTTCATCAATGACAGTGAGGACAAGAGCGTTGAAAGGTACAAATTCCTAGGAGTTGAATATCGCCAATAACTGATCTTCGCACGGTGGAGTGTTTCCTGACTGGTTGTAGCACAGCATGGTATAGGAACCCCAATGCTCAAGAATGAAAAGTCTACAGAAAGTGTGTACACAGTCCAGCCCATCACAGACAAAGCCCTCCCCACCATTGAGAGTATTTACAAGGACAGCTGCCACTGGAAGGCAGTACTCATACCGAGGACTCCCACTTTCCAGGCCATGCTCTCTGCTTGCATGGTGCACGAGCCTTAGATTCCACACCACAAAATTCAAGAAACATTATTACCTGACAGCCATCAGGTTTCTGAACCAGTGAGGATATTTTCACTCACCACAACTCTGAACTGATTCCAAAATTTACAGACTTACTTTCAAGGACTCTACAATTAATTATATCCTGTAACTCAATGCAGATAAGAATGCAGGCATGGTCAAGAGGTTCATATGTGGTTCAGACTAAAACATCAGAATAAGGAAGAAATGTGATCCAAGTGATTTTGACCATGGAAAGATGGTTGGTGTCAGATGGGGTGGTTTGAGTATCTCAAAGCAGCTGATGTCCTGGGATTTTCATGCACCACAGTCTCTAGAATTTACAGAAAATGGTGCAAAAAACATCTAGTAAGTGGCAGTTCTGTGGGCAAAGATGTCTTGTAAATGAGGGAGGAGTGAGGAAAATGGCCAGATTGGTTCATGCTGACTGGAAGGCGAATGAAACTCAAATAAACACACGTTAAAGAAGTGTGTGCAGAGCAGCATCTCTGAACGCACAACATGTCAAACCTTGAAGTGGATGGACCACAGCAGCAGAAGACCATGAACATACACTCAATGGACACATTATTAAATACAGGATGCACCTAATAAAGTGGCTACTGAGTGCATACTACAATCTTGGGCAAGTTTTCCAGGTTCTGCCATGTGACAAGTTTCATCCCTCATTGTAATACTCACTTTTATTTCCAAAATTAGCTTTCAACAGAAAATAATACATTCCTCAAGTTTTCTAGTAGAGGGTACATTGCTGCCATATGTTGAATACATTAAAGGCTAGAAATTAAGAGTTAGTGCAACAAGCTATTAGTCCCAATTAAACCCAATAGATTAACATTTGCCTTAAAGTAATTGAACAAAAGAATGCTATAAAAATAAATATGTTAAACTTGCCACAGTGATTCTGTAATAATTTGTTGACTGCTGCACCAACAACACTGTTAGTAGTCCAGATTATTTGCAGTGGAAATTTGTCTTGGATGAAGTTTACTGAACCAGCAACATCTGAAGGCAGCTTTTGTACTGAGGTCAATGCAACTGACAAACTAATAGGTGGACAATATGTTGCAATATCATACTGACTGTTCGCAATGAAGGATTGGCCTCGCATTACCCCTTTACTATTGTCTGCTAAAGAGTGACTCATTGTTGTTCATACAAATGTGTCACGTTGTCACCAAAGGTTCATCTGATCAAACACCAGAGCTTTATTGTCAAAATGGTATCCTGAATCATTTGACAATTTCAAACCCACTTCGTGGGCAGTACTTTGAGCCTCCTCTGACCAGTCTCTGAACCACGTGAAGAAAGGATTCACATAATCATGGTGGGAAATTGGCCTTTGTCATTCAGAACATTCTCAACGAGACCAAGGTCAAGAAATAATACATCAGTCCTACCTGGCAGCATCAAAACTGTCATAAGATCCAACTGTATAATGCCTGAATAGTTTCTTTGCTTTGTCCGTACGTGTTTCTGTAGGGAGACAAGGAAAGAAAGCGTTAACCATATGAACACCTCATTTGAAAAGCAAAGGAAGTGAAGCACTCAGTTCAGAAGATATCTGATGGATACAACCCATTCTGTCACAGGCAAAGCACATTTACAAGGGCAGCCACAAGAAAGCAGCATCCATCATCAAGTACCCCCGCCATTGAGGCCATGCTCTCTTCTCATTGCTGCCATCGGGAAGGAGTTACTGGAGCCTTAACTCTTGTACCACCAAGTTCAAGAATACTTATTACAGTACAACCATCAAGCTCCTGAACCAGGGTCAGTAACTTCACTCATCACAACTCAGCACTAATTCCACAAGCTACTGATTTATTTTCAAGGGCTTTACAATTCATGTTCTCAGGATTATTTTTATATTTGTACAATTTGTCTTCTTTTGCACATTGGTTGATTGTCAATCTTTATATATAGTTTTCCATAAATTCTATTGTATTTCTTTACTATCTAAATGCCTGCAAGAAAATGAATCTCAAAGTAGCATATGGTGAAATATATTTACCTAGATATAAAATTGTTTTGACTTTGACTAATATTTCTTCATATCACCCAAGTTCTATCACATTTCAGAGAGTGTCCAAGAGACTCTCATCAGATTCAATGT
The DNA here is from genome assembly GCF_048418815.1 of Hemitrygon akajei. Taxonomy (NCBI): domain Eukaryota; kingdom Metazoa; phylum Chordata; class Chondrichthyes; order Myliobatiformes; family Dasyatidae; genus Hemitrygon; species Hemitrygon akajei. The sequence continues at coordinate 175,465,106 of NC_133129.1, forward strand.
TCCTTTAAATTATTCAAAGTACCAAGAAAATCATGCAGAGTGTGAAAATGTAAAACCGAAGCATAAAATGCAGCAGAGCCGAGTATACGGTGCTTATATCATCAGAGAAAATGGATTTTGTCCAGTGATCTAAATATCATATACTCAGCGGCCACTTTATTATGTACACCTGTTTATTTTGTCAAAAAGTTTCTTCAGACACATGAAATGTAAAAGAGAGGTGAGAGTGGATATTGGACCGTTGGAAAACAATGTCGGAAAGATAGTATTAAGGAGCAAGAAAATGGAGGATGAACTGAATAAGTATTTTGCTTCAGTTTTCACTGTAGTAGACACTAGAACTTTGGTGAATATTCCATGTGGCAGGGGTCATGAAGTATGTGAAGTTACATGACTAGAGAGAAGGATTTTGGTAAACTGAAAGGTCTGAAGGTAGATAAGTCACCTGGACCAGATGGTGTATACCTCAGGGTTGTGAAAGAGGTGGCTGAAGAGATTGTGGAGGCATTAGAAATAATCTTTCAAGAATCACAAGATTCTGGAATGGTTCCAGAAGACTGGAAAATTGCAAACATCATTCCACTTTTCAAGAAGGGAGAGAAGCAGAAGAAAGGAAATTATAGGCCAGTTAATCTGACCTCAATGGTTGGGAAGATGTTGAAATCATTTATTAACCTTGAGAGCTCAGAGTTCTTGGAGGCTCATGATAAAATAGGCCATAGTCAGCCTATACAGTTTCCTCAAGGGAAAATCTTGTCTGACAAATATGTTGGAATTCTTTGAAGAAATAATAATCAGAATTGACAAAGTGGAACCAGTTGATGTTGTGCACTGGGATTTTCAGAAGGCCTTTGACAAGGTGCCTCACATGAGGCTGCTTAACAAGCCACAAGCCCATGGTATTAAAGGAAATTTCTAACATGGATAAAGTAGTGGATGATTGACAGGAGACAAAGAGAGGGAATAAAGGGAACCATTTCTAGTTGGATGCCAGTGACAGGGGTCTGTGTTGGGACCAGTTCTTTTTACTTTATAGGTTAAATGATTTGGATGATGGAATTGATAGTTTTGTTACAAAGTTTGCAGATGATATGAAGATAGGTGAAGAGCAGATAGTTCTAAGAAAGTATAGAGGCTACAGAAGGACTTAGACAGATTGGGAGAATGGGCAAAGAAATGGCAGATGGAATATCATGTTGGGAATTGTATGGTCATGCACTTTGGTGGAAGAAATTAAAGGGCTGACTATTTTCTAAATGGAGTGAAAATACAAAAGAGTGAGGTGCAAAGGGACTTGGGAGTCCTTGTGCAGGTTTTCCTAATGGTTAATTTGTACGTTAAGTCTGTGGTGAGAAAGATAAAAGCAATGTTCGCATTCATTTCAAGACAAGTACAATATAAAAGCCAGGATGTAATGTTGAGGCTTTATAAAGCACTGTGAGGCCTCACTTGGAGTGTTCTGAGCAGTTTTGGGCCCCTTACCTTAGAAAGGATGTGTTGAAATTGGAGAGGGTTCAAAGGAGGTTCTCAAAAATTATTCCAGGGTTGATTGGATTGTCATATGAAGAATGTTTGATGGCTCTGGGCCTGTATTCACTGGAATTCAGAAGAATGAGGGGTGACATAATTGAAACCCCTCAAATGGTGAAAGGCCTCAATAGAGTGGATGTGGAAAGGGTGTTTCCTAGGGTTGGAGAGTCTAAGACCAGAGGACACAGCTTCAGAATAGAGGAGCATCCTTTTAGAATGGAGATAAAGAGGGATTTCTTTAGTCAGAGAGTGCTGAATCTATGGAATTCTTTGTCACAGGCAGCTGCGGAGGTCAAATCTTATATATATTTAAGGCAGTGGTTAATAGATTCTTGATTGGTCAGGGCATGAAGGGATATGGGGAGAAGGCTGGAGATTGGGGCTGAGAGGAAAATTGGATCAGCTATGAAATGGTGGAGCAGACTTGATAGGCCAAATGGCCAATTCTGCTCTTACATCTTATGCAAATATCTAAATCATCATGTAGGCACAACAATGCATAAAAGCATGCAGACATGGTAAGGAGGTTCAGCTATTTTTCAGACTAAACATCAGAAATGGGAAAAAATGTTATCTAAGTGACTTTGACTGTGGAATGATTGTTGGTTTGACTATTTCAGAAACTCCTGACTTCCTAGGATTTTTACATATAACTGTCTCTAGAATTTATAGGGAAAAACAAAATAAAATTCAATGAGTGGCAGTTCTGTGTCCAAAAATGCCTGGTTAATGAGAGAGTTCAGAGAAGAATAGCTAGACTGGTTCAAGCTGACAGGACAACAAGAAGTACCTAATAAAGTGTCCAATGCCTGTACTCTCAGAACTCAGTCGTTTATACAAAGAATTAAAAATCAGTTTATCATCTTGAGGGTCTAAAGGATTGTGTTCTGTGAGGATTATGACTGATTTTGGCATCCATTCACAGGATTGGCTGAATAAAATTCACCAGAAACATGGAAATAGCTCATCCCTCAGGAGAATGTATGAGTGAGCACAGGAAGAAATAGCAGTAAGAAACAGATTAACAGGATGTTGCCTTGAACCACTGACTAACTAACTACAGGGCCTCCTTGAGGAATGGTTTAATCATCCCGATTGAATCTACCAATGCAAAGAAAATATAACCTGAATAGTGTGTGACTAAATGGAGTCAGTTTCTATGAAAGGAAGTAATGAAAGAAAGGAACTGTGTGTGAAGATCTTTAAAAGGTGTCTGCTGCACTTGTGCAAATTCATTCACAATTCTGTTCAGAATGAAAGGCACTGATTCTCTATAGCCATTATTGTTGAGAGTGCCCATAAATCCTTGTATCATGCTTTAGGCCTTTAAATGATTGAAAGGCATGACTGCTTCATGGGCTTATGACTTACCTGTTCCTTAAAAATTGGTAACGTTCTTAGCTTTTAACTATCATGTAGGATCAATGTTTTCTAGTTTTCTTTCCCTAAATTTGGCGCACCCAGCATTGGAAGGAACTTTGGCTGAAGTTTAATTGCAGACAAAAATGTGGATGGAGAGGGGTGAATTGCTGGGACTGGATGGATACTTTTATCTCTCTTCATCTCATTAATTTCTATCTGTTTATACGTTCACCTGAAAGATCAGTTGTCATTAACCAGCCTTCACCATCCCCTCACAGCCCAGGCCAACCTGTGTCACCCTGTCTAACTTTAGCACTAGCCCATGTTAGATGTGACTTATGTTCTTGCTACACATACCCTTCCCACTTACAACATTTACGACTGATGCAAGGGTATTGACCAGAAGCATTAATTCCATTCCTCTGTTCAGATGCTGCTTGATCGGCTGAAAACTGCCTCCTGTTACTGAGGAAGGGTCTCAGCTCAAAACGTTGATTCTTTAATCCTCTCCTTAGATGCTGCTTGACCTGCTGAGTTCCTTCAGCCTTTTGTGTGTGTTACCTGTTACTGCTTTTATTCCACTGTGGTTTTTAAATCAATAGAAATTTGTAAATCAAAATGAATTGCATTTTATATTCATTCAAACATGCATTACATCAGGGTTTAATTTAATTTCTGCAAGCTTGAAATTTATTGTTTTGGATCGACTCCTCCGAGAGATTTTGAAAGGTGGATCTATAAACTTGATTCAGAGGAATTTTAAATCAATGTAACAGACTAAAATTGAACAAGATGAGAAAATAATTCTCTTCCTTTCCAAATTACGTCAAACAACATTTTGAGGAAAATATCTTTAAAATATATTTAAACGCTTTCAAAGGAGTCCACAACGTTAAAAGGTGGCATGGTAATGGAGCTGCTAGTGTAACACTTGTGTCAAGACACAAATTACACATCTCTCTGTATATTTTGATGTTTCAATGTATGTGTGAAAAATAAAGCTAGTCTTAGTGCAACTCCACTCTTTTTAAAATCATCTTGAAATAAGAATTGTAAAGGATTTTGCTATTTAACACTCAATTTCCTTCATTTTTATTTCATTTTATTTTAGTTTCCTGAAGAAAAAAGCCAAGCAGCTCGAAGAAAGATTGACAACATGATGTAAGTCACTTGGTTAGCTCACATGTGCTGTTTTACATCTTCTTGTATTCACCTTTCTTACTTGCCTTGTGTTTTCAGATACAGACACAAACTGAAATGTACACTGAATAAGGAAAAATGAATAAGGAACTTAATTCCACAATAGTCACGTGGAATTCTGATCCAGTATTGTGTGTTATACTGAAGTCTCAAATTGTAGATGTGACTTTCCCAGTTACTAAAAATTGACAATTATGATTTTGAAATCTGTTACGTACTCGTGACACGTGACAGTGGTACCCTTGTCACGTGAATGGGGTTGAAGTTATACTGGACTTGAGGTAATGGTCTTGTGATGGTGGAGTGATGTCATTTTCCCGCCAGTAGAGATCATGTGACAGGTTTTTTTTTTACAGGTTATAAAAGGAAGACCCCACCCTGTGGGGAGGGGCAGTTCGTGGCTGGATTTGCCATGTTGACTTCATGCCACTGCGTGATTTAATGTGATGACGCAGTTTAGTTGAAAGATGAAGTTTTATCTAATGCCTAAAGTTTAAAAGGTCATTGCCAGCAGTTTCTTTACAATACTGCTAGTAGAGAGTGAAGATCGGAGTTCGGGAGTTAAAGATCGAGGAGAATCGAATTTCGACGGTGAAACAGGTTCGACCTTGTTTGATCCTTATTCGGAAGGATTTCGTTGACTGTTCTCGTGTTAATCTCTGCGGGATAGCAGAAGATTGAGGATAGTGTGATAAAGGAAAGGTCAGTGCCTTTAAGCCGTTACGTTTCATAAAATTCTTCGTGGGAAGAGTTCGACTTTGGAAACTGAAGGAAAACGACGTGGAAGAGAATTTAAATCGCCTTAAAAAGTCTCTCCTTTTAAATGGACTGAGCATTTTGAACTTTTGGCATACCACTTTTAAAGAACTGTTTTTGCAACATCGCTTTAAGAACTGTTTGAGCTGCATCGCTTTAAGAGCTGTTAAGCTGCCGCACAGCAGCTGTTTTCCGGTTACGTTAGTGTTTGTTTACTTTTGGGGGGTTTGTTTTCAGTGTTTAATAAATGTGTTATTTGTTATTAAAACCCTTGCCTAACTCACATATATTTATTGTTGCCTGAATACGTAACAAATCTTTTGAGAATTAGCTTAAGAACAACTCCAAATATAATTCCACCAATTATCTTCATTCATAGCATTATATTCTTTCCTTAGGTTAATAATGATATTAGTTACCATTGATTTGATTTTGACAGGGAGAGGCAGGAGAATGGGGTTGTGAGGGAAAATAAGTCAGCCATGATCAAATGGCATTAACCCACTGACCCACTAACTCACCACTACTTTATCATTTCCTGTCAGTCACCTTATGTACCTAGCATCACTCCTGTGCCTAGCATCATTTTATGGACATATGACCAATCTTTGTAGTATATAAACTTTTGCACTGTACTGTGCATTGGTTAAAATAGGAAGGTGGCATATGCCAAGTGGACTAATTCCACATCTTATGGTCTTATAGATTTTGAAAGCTGTGTCTGTGCTACTTGAGTGTAAATGCGTGTGCAAATACAGACGAGTTTGCGTTATTTGAGTGTTAAAAGTCATTAAGTGGTGCAAGGAACAAGATAGGAAAGAAATATAAATGCAAAGAGGCAAGAAATACAGGTTAAAAGGTCTGACTAAATTACAAGTTGCTAGTTATTTGTCCAGTGCCTTTAGATTTCATCAAGTGAAATGTAGGTGATCAGCACCTTGATGAATGAATTTATTGTAATCACTCTCACAATCGATCGGATGAAGTGAACCCTTTTCACTGAAGCTGGTTTGTTCAGGTAGTTAATTTTTCAGACAATAAATGAACCCATGGGTTTCAGGAGAGCTATGATTTTGTTCTCTTCTTTCAAACATGTCAGAATCATAATCAGAATCAGTTTAATATCACTGGCATATGTTGCGAAATTTGTTCACTTTGCGATAGCTTGTCAATGCAATGCATAATGAATATAGAAATAAAAACTAAATTACACTAAGTATATATGTGTTATTAAATTACTGTTTATTAAATAATTAAATTAAAATAAATAGTGCAAAAACATAAATAACAAGAAGTAGTGAGATTCATGGGTTCAATGTCTATTTTAAAATTGGATGGTGAAGAAGCTGTCCTAGAATCATTGAGTGTTTGCCTTCAGGCTTCCGAACCTCCTTCCTGATGGTTACAATGAGAACAAGGCATACCCTGGGTGGTGGGGGTCCTTAATGATGGAACGTAATGAATTTCTAAGGCACCGCTCCTTGAAGATGTCCTGAAAACAATGGAGGCTAGTACCCAAGATGGAGCTGAATAATCATTCCCTTACATATACAGAAAGGTATCTGAACCACAGGATGTGTGGCAGAGGGTCCTGTGATTTGAAGGATCTGGAACTTGTCTACAAGCTTCACAGTGACTATTTGGATTTTGCCTGTCAGAAGACTTGGAATTCAGGCTTGGTTATTATCTTCCAGCATCACCTACACATAGAGAAATTTAACTGAAGTATTAAATCTTGATTTCCACTGAAAACAAAGATAAGAGGAAGTTTGGCTGTGGTTCCATATCAAAGAATAAAGTTTTAATTGGGCAAATAAAATTGAAATTTGATAAAACCTGTCACTGATATAACAAAATTATGTTTAGCTATGAAGAAAATGGACCAAGGCACAATATAGCAGGATATTTTTGGACCTTCCTTGGATTTAAATAAATAAAGAAGACTATCCCAGTATATTAATATCGTAAAGGCATTATAAAAGCATTGTATTGGATAGTAAAGATTATTGAGTGCTTTGGAAAAAGAAAAAAATGGCAATTCCAATCATATATTCTCAGCCACGAACAGAGGAATTACACAGTTAAATGGGAGTTTTTGAATTGCTTTTGAATTATGTAAATTACTAAGAAATGTCAGTCTGATATTAGGTTTAAACCAGAGACTCTGTACTTTCTCTTGGAGAAGCTAATAGTCTTCTCCAAGACTGTGAACATTTCAAGAGAACTGTATTTTAAAACTCAGAAGTACCAGGGAGAGACAAGCCAAATGATAGCTTGCAAGGATGGTTATAGTCACATCATAACAAACATTGCTGTGATTGGCTGTAAGTCAATAGACAGAAAAGCACGGAGAAGTTGATCTGAAGAACAAGTCGCTGGTGATGCTGATGGGGCTGGATGGAGGGGAGGGAGGAGAGTCATGTGGACCATGACTCAAGTGTATCATGAAATGGTTATTATCATTCAGGTGAGAGAGATAAAGAACTGAATAATCACCGTTGCTAAATAGTCCACAGAGAAGCTGATTTTGAAACAATCAGTTTAGAGTTAAAGCGCCTGAGAATCGCTGAAACAAATCATAATTGGAGTAAGTAAGTACATTGGTTTCAGACGGTGACAGTTGAAGAGCAAGAAGAGCAAATACTTCACACTAATTGACCACCAGAAAGATTCAAGCTTAATGAGAAGCACCGAAAATATTTTGTGTCTACCATCATAATTAGACGTTATAGGTTTGTTGCCCATTTGCATTTAATATATACCTTATTTATATAATAAATTAAAGATGTGTTAAGAAGAAAACAAGGAGTTGATATAATCAGGACTCAGGGACTGTATATGTAAGGGAATGATTTTTATAAACGGTGCTGAGGGTAACTGTCAGACTAACCATGAAATTATTGAATGGCAAAGCAAGTTCAGGAGACTGCCTGGACTTCCATGCTTCAACTTCTGAGGTTCATTTTCTCTTACATTATCCCTTTCCTTTCCCATTTCCCTCTTAGATTAACACATGCAAAATGCTTGAGGAACTCAACAAGCCAGGAAGCATCTATGGAAAGCAATAAACAGTCGACGTTTTTGGACCGAGAAACTTCATCATCCCTCTTAGACTTCTATTCCAGCCTGGTTCTCACACAATAGCTACAGACCACTGTTATATGCCACATGCTCCGAATACTGCTTCGTTTTATTTTCTATTATCTGAGGAAAGATGTGCTGGTGTTGGAGGAGTTTCACCAAAATGATTCCATGAATGAAAGGGTTAACATATGAGGAGCTTTTCAGGTTTTGGGCCTGTACTCGCTGGAGTTTAGAACAATGAATAAGGATCTCATTGAAACCTATTAAATACTGAAAGGTCTGGATAGAGTGGCTGTGAGGAGGATTTCTTCTCTGGTGGGGGAGTCTAGGATCAGAGAGCACAGCCTTAAATTAGAGGGATGCCCATCTAGAACAGAGAAGAGGAATTACTTCAGCCAAAGGGTGGTGAATCTATGGAATTCATTGCCACAGGTGTGGTAACTTCTACTTTACAAAAAGACCACTCGACAACTTAATGGCCAAAAGAGCATCTTTATCTGGGACGGCAAATGATATTTACAATACAGAGGCTTCCAGGTACCTCGTGCAGCATGGGTGGAGGAACTATATACAATGCATACTGGGAGTAAAAAGAGCAGAAGTAAAGACCCCGCCAACCCCGGATCCCGCCTCTTGCTACCACCAGCTTCCCGATTAGTATTAACTTACTTTTAATAATACTCACATTATAACAACAGGTGACTGTGGAGGCCAAGTTACTTAGTATATTTAAAACAGAGGTTGATAGGTTTTTGATTAGTCCGGGCATCAAAGATTACAGGGAGAAGGCAGGAAATTGGGTCTGAGAGGGATAAAAATCAGCCATGATCTTATGGCGGAGCAGACTCAGTGGGTTGAATGGCCTAATTCTGCTGCTATGTTTTATGGTCTTTTTAATTCACGTTACAAGCTCTGACTTTTCCTTCTTTTGTTACCTGAACCACCACCACCACAATGAACTGGCACATTTATTGAAATGCAATCTGTTGTCAAGAGTAGCCTTTCTCATCATATCTCTGGAAACCAGCTCATCAGGTTCAGATTTATTTATTTATTTATCACATGTACATCAAAACATGCAGTGAAATGCATTGTTTGAGTTAGTAACCAACATAACCATAGGATATTCTGGGGCAGCTAATAAGTGTCACCACACATTTTGGCACTCTTTTGTCCATGGTTGCACAACCTAATTTGGACTGTGATGCAGATTGAATTATTTTCTTTCACTGTATTAAAAACATAGAAACATAAAAATCCTACAGCACAATACAAGCCCTTCGGCCCACCAAGTTGTGCCTAACATGTCGCTACCTTAGAACTTACTAGGGTGAGCTATAGCCCTCTATTTTTCTAAGCGCCATGTACCTATCCAAAAGTCTCTTAAAAGACCCTGTATCGTATCCACCTCCACCACCGTTGCCAGCAGCCCATTCCATGCACTCACCACTCTCTGCGTAAAAGACTTACCCCTGATATCTCCTCTGTACCTACTTCCAAGCACCTTAAACCTGTGACCTGTTGTGGCAGCCACTTCAGCCCTGGGAAAAAGCCTCTGACTATCCACATGATCAATGCCTCTCATCATCTTATACACCTCTATCAGGTCACCTCTCATCCTCTGTTGCTCCAAGGAGAAAAGGCCGAGTACACTCAACCTATTCTCATAAGGCATGCTCCCCAAACCAGGCAACATCCTTGTAAATCTCCTCTGCACCCTTTCTATGGTTTCCACATCTTTCCTGTAGTGAAGCGACCAGAACTGAGCACAGTACTCCAAGTGGGGTCTGACCAGGGTCCTATAAAGTTGCGACATTAACTCTCGGCTCCTAAATTCAATTCCACGATTGGTGAAGGCCAATACACCATATGCCTTCTTAACCACAGAGTCAACCTGCACAGCCGCTTTGAGTGTCCTATGGACTTGGACACCAAGGTCTCTCTGATCCTCCACACTGCCAAGAGTCTTACCATTAATAATATATTCTGTCATCGTAATTGAATATAGTAAAAACACATACTGAAATGTCACATCATACACTCAGAATCAGGTTTAATATCACTGATGTATGTTGTTAGTTGGGGCAGTCACTTATTTTGGACAACTCTTAAAGAACAAAAACAATGAAAGAAAATAGCCAGGATTCCCTTTGTTATTTGGGACACTGCTGCTTAACTGGGACAAGAGACTTTTGCTGAACAGTTTCTAACTAGCGTCAGTTGTGTGTGTTTGTGTTCAAAAAGCAGTGATTTATGTCTCTGATAGATTGTGACAGATAAGCAGTATATAAGATAAATAATTTTTAAAAAAATATGTGTGTGTGTGTGTGTGTGTGTATATACACACAGTGGGTAGGATTCATGGATTGGTTCATTGTCTGTTCAGAAATCTGATGGCAAAGGGGAAGAAGCTGTTCCCAGAAGTTGAAATGAAAGCTAAGTTATCCCAAAATGCACAGGGGGGCTGAAAGACTTCTATGCAATCTATTGTTCCAAAAGGGCTTTCACTGTCAAAAGGAGTGGAGCATACCCTCTGCTAAAGAGCCCTCCTGAAAAAGAGGAAAAGCCTGCTGATTTCACGCTTCATTGTGGAGACACCCACAAGCCCCATTGGTTTGTATATTATTCAATAGCTGAATTAACTAAGAAATGTAATTCTACCTTATATGTGTAAAGGCTGAAGTGGAAACAGAACATGTTGGTAACGCACAGCAGGCCTGAGTGTGCCGGAAAGGCCTGCTGTGACAATGCCTCTACTCCTAGAAGATTAACTCATCTCTGCCATTTTCCAAAGGCTTGTCAACCTGCAGTGTATTTCCGTCACTTTCTATATTTAGTCACACTTGTTTTCCCCTCAGTCAGCAGCGAGCGGCAGGAGACTCCAGTGGAGAGTCTCTGTGGACAATTGTTCTAAGTGAAATAAACTGATTAAAAACTATCAGTAAGCAATTAAATAATAGTCATGTAACTGGAAGCACTGTGCTGAATATAAGCCAAGGGTAATAAACAACCATAAGACACAAGAGCACAATTAAGCTATTTGGCCCATCGAGTCTGCTCTGCTATTTCATCATGACTGTTTTATTATCCCTCTCAACCCCATTCTCCTGCCTTCTTTCCATAACCTTTGACACCCTGACTAATCAAGAACTTATCAACCTCCGCTTTAAATATACCTAATGAATTGGTGTCTACAGCCATCTGTGGCAATAAATTCCACAGATTCACTGAAGGGACATCATACAACAGTGGTTCCCAACCTGGGTCCATGGGCCCCTTGGTTAATGGTAGGAGTCCATTGCATAAAAAAGGAAGGGAACCCTGTTATAGAAGGATTGGAATTATCCTGAGGGGGTTACATTATGGTCTGGTTGGCAACTTGAATGTGCGGCAACATAAGAAAATGCAGAGAGCGGGGCCCAATAGATCACAGACATATGTCTCCCTACCATCAGTAGTATCCACAGGAGGCGCTGTCTCAAAAAAAACATGCATCAATGAAGATCCTCACCATCCAGGCCATGTCATCTTCTCACAGTGATCATCAGTCAGGAGCTACAGAAGCATAAAGTACTGCCCCACCAAGTTCAAGAACAGTAAAACCTTAGTCATTGTCTCAGTATAGCAGTGCTTTGACAACTTTGATCACTTTGCAATCAGTTCAACTTTTTGTTCTACATGTGTTTTTTCTTGTAAAAATTGTGTATAATTTTTGTTTTATGGATTTTTAAAATTTATTCAGTTACACAATGTTGGCATCGCCTGCTAAGCCAGCATTTATTGCCCATCCCTATTTGCCCTTGAGAAGGGGGGTGATGAGCTGCCTTCTTGAACCACTGCAGTCCCTGAGGTGTAGTACACCCACAGGGCTGTTAGGGAAGGAATTCCCTGATTTTGACCCAGCAACAAGGAAGATATGTTTCCAAGTCAGGTTGGTGAGTGACTTGGAGGGTGTTTTCCAAGTGGTGGCATTCCCAGGTATCTGCTGTTCTTGTCTTTCTAGATGGTAGTGGTTGTGGGTCTGGAAGGTGCTGCCTTAGGAACTTTGGTATGTTGTTGCAGTGCATCTTGTAGATTGTACACCCTGCTGCAACTGTTCATTGATGGTGGAGGGATTGGATGCTAGTGGAAGTGGTACCAATCATGTTGGCTTCCTTGTACTGGATGGTGTCAAGCTTCTTGAGTGTTGACAGAGCATCACTCATCCAGGCGAGTATTCCATTACACTCCTAACCTGAGCCTTGTAGATGGTGGACAGGCATTGGGAATCAGGAAGTGAGTTACATGCCACAGGATCCCGAGCCTTTGACAATGCTCTGGTAGCCTCAGACAATAGTTAGAGCCTCTCTTGTTGGAGAAGGTCATTGCCTGGCACTTGTGTGGCTTGAATGCTACTTGTGAATGCTGCTTCAATTATGATATTTACCAGTGATGCAGCGGTAATAAGTTTTTATTGCACCTGTGCATATGCGTTCTTCTGCATATGACAATAAACTTAGGTTTTAACTTTGAGGGTTGATGTTGGGGTGATCTCTCAGGAAGCTGAGCTCCATACTCGGGGGGCATAGTCTCAGGCTAAAAGGTCATCAAATTTCCATGGGAGCAGGAGAAATTCTAAGGCAGTAAAACTGTGAGTTGAAGATAAAGATTAGCTTTATTTTTCACATGTAGATTGAAGCCATCAGTGAAATGCATCGTTTGCTCATCGACCAGTACAGTCCGAATATGTACAGGGGTCAGCCAGCAAGTGTCGGCATGCTTCCGGTGCCAACATAGCATGCCCACATCTCACTAACTCTGACACGTATGTTTTTGGAAGGTGGGAGGAATCCAGAGCATGCAAAGGGGACCTACACAGTCACGGGAAGAACGTACAAACACCTTACAGTAAGGTGGGAATTGAACCTGGGTCAGCTCTCACCTTTGGATCCAAGTAGCTGTTCGTGTGCAGCAGTGGCCACACCCCAATACACCACTTTGACGGGCAGGCTAAACTAGGTAAGGGTATCCGGCAGTTCTCCTACCCCAGTGAGAAGGGATATCCCTGTCCTAGCATGCAAAGTCAGCTCTGGCAGACTGGATGGATGAGATCTACAGTGAGATCCAGTGCTTAGGTAGGTGGCACTGCAAGGCTCCATGGAGAGCAAAGGACATGACAAGGCATAGAAGAAGTCATGGCCATCCACTGCAACCAAGGTGATGCTTGTTCATACCACTGGCCGCAGACTTCGGAGGTCGAGATAATGGAACTGCCCCAGTGGAACAACTTTTGCACTTTAAAGACTCTCCTGCATGGGTTTCCTTTCATTGTTGGACATGATGGACAAGCACCACATATTTGTACAAGATCAAGGAAAGGAAATGCAACTTTTACTCTCAGTTTCACTTTTGTCATTATACTAATGATGACAAATATTTTATACCCAGGAAATACTGGGTTGATTTGAGAGCGACGTAGAGTATGTAAAACTAGTCTCATCAGTAAGTCTGCTCCTATGATTAGACTTGACCAGGTTCATCACTGAAAACACTAACTCACATGAATATTCATGAAGGGGCTAAACTACATACAGTATTTACCAATATTATCACTGAATATCCAGTGTTCGCTCACAACTGACAGAAGCAAAAATATCTGCAGAGTGAAGCCAAAGCCAACAGGCCCAACTCCTTACTATCCAAATACTGATGTGAGTACTTCAAAACGTACGATCCAATGTCATGTGTTCTTGCAACCATCTAGCTGGTCCCAAACAGGAGCGAGATGTTTCCTGTGAAAACATTTTACTCCTCCTGGGTTGTAAAAAGTCACTTCCAGCTTCATTTGACAGTAAAGGTATTATGGGTGCAGTTTAAAGAATCGAGGGACGGCACTGCATTCTGCATGCTAATGAAAATCCTGTGCATACCATCTTGGGCACACGTGCCATAGGTTTGCCACCACTGTCCCAGACAGACTCTCCCAATTACTGGAACTTTCTAGCTTGGTAACATCTTTGTGAATCTTAAGCACAGGAGTTTCTGGCAATACAAGAAATCTAGAATAACACACACATGCTGGAGGAACTCAGCAGCTTAAGCAGCAACTACAGAGATGAATAAACAGTTGTGTTTTGGGTCAAGACCCTTCATCAAGACTGGAAAGAAAGAGGGAAGAAGCCAGAATGAGGTGGGGGAGAGGACGGGAGGGAATACAGGAAGGTAGGTGATAGGTGAAACCAGGTGAAGGGGATGAAATATGAAGCTGGGAGGTGATAGGAGGTGATGAGCAGGTGAAGAGAAGAGAAAAGATAAGAGTGGAGCCGAAATGGTGAATGGAGAAAAGAGAAGGGGAGAGCAGAGAGATTGCCAGAAGTTAGAGAAATCGATGTTCATGCCAACAGATTGGTGGCTACTCAGACAATTTATGAGCTGTTGCTCCTTTTACTTGAGCATGGCCTCATTGTGGCAACAAAGGCTGCCATGGACTGACATATCGGAAAGGGAATGGAAAGTCAAAATGAAATGGGTGGCCATCAGGAAATCTGCTTCCAGGCAATAAGTCCAGGTAAACCCAGGAATGTTTTCCACATTTGCTTTTTAAGTGAAATTTTTAAAAAAAAACATGAGACAAAGAGATTTGTTATCCCAGATATTTAGCAGATAGAGGTCTCTCTCACATCCAGTAGTGCTACTCCGTCATCACCTTCGCTTGCAGGAGTTGTTGTGAAAATGATCACTCCCATGTTTCTTACATTACAATCAGTACATTTTAGAAACACTTTGTTGGCTGAAGGGATGTGTGAGGCTCCATGTAAATGCAAGCCCTCCATTTTATATGTGAAAAGTATTTCATAAATGTAAATATTTTATTACTTCTGACTTTGCCGAGTAGCTGAAGCAATCAGTGTGAGTGTTCAGTTCTGGTGCAGCAAAGGGCAGATGTTCACAGAAACACACACAAAATGCTGGAGGAACTCAGCAGTTCAGACAGCATCTATGAGACCCTCTTCTGTCTCAAATGTCAACTGTTTATTCATTTCCATAAATACTGCCTAACTTGCTGAATTTTCCTCCAGCATTTTGTATCTGTTGCTTTGGATTTCCGGTATCCACAGAATTTCTCATGTTTAAGTTATTCATAGACCTGCTATCTGATTTTACTATGGGATATAATTATTTATATAATTATATTTATAGCTTTTCATTGATTTTATTGTATTTCTCTGGTCCATCATGAATGACTGCAAGAAAAATGAATCTCGAGGTAGTTAATGGTGATGTATATGAAATTTGATAATGAATTTAATTTGAACTTTGAATACCTGTGGATGAGACATATCTCCATTCACAATCATCATTACATTTACAATTATATTCCACGGTCTACAAAAACCGAATGGAGTCCCAAACTTCATCTGCCACTTCTTAGCCCAGTTTTTCATCCTATCAATGTCCCACTGTAACCTATGACAGCCCTCCACACTATCCACAACACCCCTAACCTTTGTGTCATTAGCAAATTTACTAACCCATCCCTCCACTTCCTCATCTAGGTCATTTATAAAAATTACGAGGAGTAAGGGTCCCAGAACAGATCCCTGAGGCACACCACTGGTCACCGACCTCCAGAGTATGACCCATCCATAACCACTCTTTGCCTTCTGTGAGAAAGCCAATTCTGGATCCACAAAGCAAGGACCCCCTTGGATCCCATGCCTCCTTACTTTCTCAATAAGCCTTGCATGGGGTACCTTATCAAATGCCTTGCTGAAATACATATACACTACATCTACTACTCTAGATTCATCAATGTGTTTAGTCACATCCTCAAAAAATCCAATCAGACTTGTAAGGTACGACTTGCCTTTGACAAAGCCATGCTGACTAGTCCAAATCATATTATGCCTCTCCAAATGTTCATAAATCCTGCCTCTCAGGATTTTTCCATCAACTTACCAACCACTGAAGTAAGACTCACTGGTCTGTAACTTCCTGGGCTATCTCTACTTCCCTTCATGAATAAGGGAAAAACATTTGCAATCCTCCAATCCTCCAGAACCTCGCCTGTTCCCATTGATAATGCAAAGGTCATCGCCAGAGGCTCAGCAATCTCCTCCCTCGCTTCCCACAGAAGCCTGGGGTACATCTCATCCGGTCCCGGAGGTCATGCTTTCCTAAAGCTCTAGCACATCCTCTTTCTTAATGTTTTTATGCTCAATCTTTTCAATCTGCTGTAAGCCATCCCTACAGTCGCCAAGATCCTTTTCCGCAGTGAAAGCTAAGTAAAGTATTCATTAAGCATCTCTGCTACCTCCTCCTGTTCCATACACATTTCACCTGTCACACTTGATTGGTCCTATTCTTTCATGTCTTA
This sequence comes from Hemitrygon akajei, assembly GCF_048418815.1. Lineage (NCBI taxonomy): Eukaryota > Metazoa > Chordata > Chondrichthyes > Myliobatiformes > Dasyatidae > Hemitrygon > Hemitrygon akajei. The sequence goes on from NC_133129.1 coordinate 175,481,394, forward strand.
TCCTCTGGCTCTTCACACAAATGCTGCTTGACCTGCATTTTCTCATTTTTGTCTCAGTTTTCCAGCATCTGCAGTTTTTTAAAATTTTTCCTCATGTGAAGGCTGGTATCCTATGCACCCAATGGTATATTATGGTTATATCTTGGCCTAGTATGAAAACATCAATGTCCAGGGCCAGAAAAATCCACAAAAAGTGGTGGATGCAACCCAGTCCATCGCAGGCTCATTTGGAAGGAATGGTGCCACAAGAAAGCAGCATTCATTATCAAGGACCCCCACCAACTAAACCATGCTCTCTTTTGCTTTTAACATGCACCAGGTTCAGCAACAGTTCTTACCCTGAATGCTGTGGATAACTTTGCACACTTCAACCTTGAACTGACTCCACAACCTATAAACACACTTTCTAAGAGTCTGCAAATCATGGTCGTAGTATTATTTATTTACATTTTATTTTTTCATGAATCGTCTTCTTTTGCACATCAATTCTTTGTCAGCCTTTGTCATTTATATTTCTTCATACATTCTATTGTATTTCTTTATTTTCCTGTAAATGCTGGCAAAAAGATCTCTGTGTAATATATATGTACCTTGATAATAAATTTACATTGACATTGACTTTGATGTTTATATCATACTTAGTGCTTTTGTATATCACTGTCAAGGAAGTATGAGTGATTAGAAAAGGTGTACCAAAATTAGGCTCACTATTAAGTTTAAGCTATTTTTCCCCTAAGAAAAGTGGCATCTGTGGGGAGAGAAGGAGTTAATATTTCAAGAAAATTATCTTCCATTAAAAGGAGGAGTATAAATATCCAGATATTTTAATGATGCTAATATGCCCACAAGAAAATGAATCTCTGGGTTGTGTATGATGAAATACATGTACTTTAATAATAAATTTACTTTGAACTTTCGGACATTAATTAAGAGATGCAAGTTGATCTTATAGTATAAAAACTCTCCTGCCTTCTTCAAAATTGTAGCATAAAGTCATTTTTAGTTGCTTGAGGACAAACAAGGCTTTTGTTGAACATCTTAATTGTGAGACGGTATCACAGAGAGTGCTGCTGTCTCTCATAGTATCAGTTTGACTTTAATGCTCAGGTCATTGAATAGGGACTTGAGTACAGCCTGGTAAAGAGATGCATTTGCTAAGTTAAATGTTTGCATAGAATTTCTCACAATTGAGCATTCTGACACATTCTGATTGAGTAAGTGTGCCATATTAGATTGATTGTGAGAATGCAGCAAGTATGCATGAAGCCAATTGATGGTGAGGTGAATCATCTAGGCCTCCTAAACATGGAAAGCCCCTCTCTTTTTGCATGGGCTTTCAACTGAGCATGTTTTTCATCTTGTGAGCCCAGCTCATTGCTCCCACTGTGAGTTGCTCTATATGTATCGTTACTAACATGACGTTTAATCATATCTCTCCATGGCCATTCTTGCTGTACATATACCTAACATTCCACCGCTGTTTGTACATTCTTCCCACGACTATATGGGTTTCCTCTGGATGCACTGGTCTTCTTCCACAGTCCAAAAATATACCTGTTGGTAGGTTAATTGGTCATTGTAAATTGACCCGGGATTAGGCTGGGTTTAAACTAGGGGTTGCTGCCCAGCCCGGCTGTTCTGTGCTGTATCTCAATAAATAGGTAAACAAATAAAGAAATATGATACTTTTCTCATGGCCTTCTGTGGTCAGGGTCAACCATGGATGTTGCATCCTAGCTCTCTACGTTGTTGGTGCTGTGTCATCTGTGGCTGATGAGACCAATGCGACAGTGGTAGTCTCCGTTGCAAAGTTTGCATCTATAAGTGGTCCCAGCTCCGTTGGAGCTGTAGCATTCCTTGCTATGGGACTTTTGGTCTCTTGCCGCTTTCAGGAGTTTTTCCTTGCTTGACTCAAGGTGTTGTTTTAAGGTGCTTCTCCACCTGGTGCAGTCGGCTACTTGTTCCCCCCAGGACTCCATGTTGATGTCCAGCGCCTTCGTGTCCCGCCTACAGACATCCTTTTAGTACAGTTGCAGGTGGCCAACAGTTCCATTGCCTGAAGACAGCTCACTATAGAGGGTGTCTTTTGGGATGTGGCTGTCCTACATGTGGCAGCCATGGCCCAGCCTATACTGCCTGAGCAGGTTTTACATTCAAGGGAGACCAATACAAAAATGGAAGGTGTCCATTTAGTGCATGTTGTCCATGTCTCACTGCCATAAGGTAGTGTGCTGGTAACACAAGCATTGTACACTGCCATCTTTGTTATAGCTGAGAGTCTGTAATTCTCCCAGACTCGAGTGGTGAGGCAGGAAAGAAATGGTGCAGCCTTCCCAATGCGCTTGTTGGTTTCTGCATCCAAGGAGAGGTTGCCACTGATGATGTGTGTGAACTGATGAACAACATCTATTTTGTAGTTATCAATGGTAATGACTGATGGTGTATCCACATCTTGTCCCAAGACATTTTCAGGCTGACAGTCAGACCAAATTCCTTGTAGGCCTGGGAGAAGCACCCATCATCCTCTGGAGGAGCTGCAGAGTGTGGGTTCTGACTGCCGCATCATCAGCAAACAGCAGGTCTCTGATCATAACCACATCCACTTTGGTTTTGGCTCTTAGGCAGGCACGGTTAAAAAGACTGCCTTCTGATCTAGTGTGAAGGTAGATCCCCTCTGTTGCAGTGCCAAATGAGTGCCTCAGAAAAAGGGTAAAGAAGATCCCGAAGAGCACTGGGGTGAGAACACAGCCTTGCTTGACGCCGCTGCTTATGTCAAAGGCCTCCAAAGAGCTGCTGTTGTACTGCACAGTCCCTTAATATGACCCTAAACCAGCAAGATCAAGGAATCTGTGAGTTGGACAAAGACCATAAGACATAGGAGCATAATTAGGACATTCAGCTTATGTTGTCTGCTTCTCCATTCCATCATGGCTGATTTATTAGCACTCTCAACCTTATTCTCCTGCTTGCAGTGGGAGCAAGAAGGGATATGAGAAAAGGAGCAACAGTCTGCTTCTTTAATCAAAGCAATTTATCGTCAAATTAGAAATGGAAAGGAAAATAAAAAGTATGAAGAAAGACTGAATTAAAAAAAAGAAATATAAGAGCAATAAAATGGCCCTGTAAAAATTCCAATATTGATTTACGAGCTGTAGGAATGGGGTTTCCACTTGTTTAATTGTTCTGTTTCTGTGCCAGAGAGTTTCTGTGCATTGTGGTACATAAATTGCATTATTTAATGTCAGCCGTTACTTTCAGCGAGGAGATCAATTGGTAATTAATGCACAAATACAGCAAGTGGTTGAAATTTACTCGTTGGCTACCAGCCTTGGCTTTTGCAAGGATGTGGAGCAATTTGCATTTCACAGCCTAATGACATACACCAAATTGCTGGGTTATGTACACACTTGTGACAATGTGTAATATTAAACTCACTGGTACAGAAGAGCATAAGCACGTAAGAAGATAGTAGACCAAATGGTTCTTTAATCCTGCCCTGCCATTTAATGTTCCTGGGTGTCAACATCTTTGAAAACCTATCCCGGGGCCAACATATTGATGCAATTACAAAGAAGGCATGCCAGCAGTTATATTTCATTAGGAGTTTAAGGAGAATTGGTATGTCACCAAAGCCACTCTAAAATTTCTACAGATATATCATGGAGAGCATTCTAACTGGCTGCATCACTGTCTTGGTACGGAGGAGCCACTGCACAAGATCGGAAAAAGCTGCAGAAAGTTGTTAGCTCAACCAGCCTCATCGTGGGCACAAGCCTCCCCAGCATCGAGGACATGTTCAAAAGGTGATACCTCAAAAAGGCAGCATCCACACACAATGAAGGACCCTCATCATCCAGGACATGCCCTCTTCTCATTGTTACTATCTAGGAGGAGGTACAAGAACCTGAATACACATACTCAACATTTCCAGAACAGCTTCTTCCCTCTACCATCAGGTTTTTGAATAGACAATGAACCCATGAATACTACCTCAGTATTTTTCCCTATGTTTTTGCACTACTTATTTAATTAAATTTTCTTTTTTATATTGTAATTTATAGTTTTTATTAGATATGGCAAAGTTATTTCCCATGGTAGGGGAGCCTAGGACAAGAGGGCATGACTTCAGGATTGAAGGACATTGATTTAGAACAGAGAAGCGGAGAAATTACTTTAGTCAGAGCCTGGTAAATCTGTGGAATTTGTTGCCAGGAGCGGCTGTGGAGGCCAAATCATTGGGTGCATTTAAGGCAGAGATAGATTGGTGCTTGATTAGCCAGGGCATCAAAGGGTATGGGGAGAAGGCAGCGGAGTGGGGATGACAGGAAGAATTGGATCACCCCATGATTGAATGGCGGAGCAGACTTAACGGGCCAAATGGCCTACTTCTGCTCCTATATCTTATGGTCTTATGGGTCTTATATTGTAATGTACCTATAGTCAAATAACAACAAATTTCATGACATATGCCAGTGACATTAAACCTGATTCTGATAATAAGATATTGCGCATTTGTGCAGACCTCATCTCCTCTTGTGTATCATTTCCCCATTGTCCTTAATTCCCAGATCATTAAAAAAGTATCTACTTCCTCTTTAAATAGTCCAATAACCCAAATTCCACAGCTTTCTGGGATAGATATCCAGAGTTTCACCACTCCTGTGAGAATTTGTTCCTTCACATTTCAGTTTTAAATGCCTGCCCTCTAATCTTGTAACTATGCCTCATTGTGACTGTACTTTACTGATACCTTATATGTGCTTGCAATCTTATATGTGTCAGACTGTCAGGAAGTGCAGACCAGAAGGGTGAGTATCAGTGCATTAGGGTAGCAAATACAGTACTGAAAGTGTTATATAGAACATAGAACATAGACCATTGAAATCTTTGTGACCCTTTGGCCCACAATGTTGTGCCGACCATGTAACCTACTCTAGAAACGGCCTAGAATTTCCCTAGCATAGAGCCCTCTATTTTTCTAAGCTCCATGTACCTATCTAAGAATCTCTTAAAAGACCCTATCGTATCCACTTCTGCCACTGCTGCCGGCAGTGCATTCCACACACCCACCACTCTTTGAGTGAAAGACTTAACCCTGACATCCCTCCTTGTACCTACTTCCAAACACATTAAAACTATGCCCCCTTGTATTAGCCATTTCAGCCCTGGGAAAAAGCCTCTGGTTATCCTCACGACCAATGCTTCTCATCATCTTATACACCTATATCAGGTCACCCCTCATCCTCTATCGCTCCAAGGAGAAAAGGCCAAGTTCACTCAACCTATTCTCATTAGGCATGCTCTCCAATCCAGGCAACATCCTTGTAAATCTCCTCTGCACTCTCTCTATATTATCCACATCCTTCCTGTAGTGAGGTGACCAGAACGGAACACAGTACTCCAAGTGGGGTCTGACCAAAGTCTTATATAGCTCTAATATTACCTCATGGCCCTTGAACTCAATTCCATGGTTAATGAATGCCAACACACATATGCCTTCTTAACAATACTATCAACCAGTGTAGCAGCTTTGAGTGTCCTATGGACACGGACCCCAAGATCTTTCAGCTTCTCCACACTGCCAAGAGTCTTACCGTTAATATTATATCCTGTCTTCAAATTGGATCTACCAAAATGAACCACTTCACACTTATCTGGGTTGAAGTCCATCTGCCACCTCTCAGCTCAGTTCTGCATCCTATCGATGTCCGGCTGTAACCTCTGACAAATCTCCAGATGATCCACAATACCCCCAACCTTTATGTCATCAGCAAACTCATGAACCCACCCTTCTACCTCTTCAACCTCTTCATCCAGGTCATTTATAAAAAATCACAAAGAGGAGGGCTCCCAGAGCAGCTCTTTGTAGAACACCACTGGTCACTGACCTCCATGCAGAATATGAACCATCTACAACCAATTCTGGATCCACAAAGCAAGGTCTCCTTGGATCCCATGCCTCTTTACTTTCTGAAGGAGCTTTACATGGGGAACCTTAACAAATGCCTTAATGAAATCCATATACACTACATCCACTGCTCAACCCTCATCAATGTGTTTTGTTTCTTCCTCAAATAATTCAATCAGGCTTGTAAGGCATGACCTGCCCTTGACAAAGTCATACTGACTATCTCTAAACAGATTATGTCTCTCTAAATACTAATAAATCCTGCCTTTCAGGATCTTCTCCAACAACATGTTCACCACTGAAGTCAGACTCACTGGTCTATAATTTCCTGGGTTATCTCTACTCTTTCTTGAACAAGGGAACAACATTTGCAACTCTCCAAACCTCCAGTACTTCTCCCAGTCCCTATTGATGATGCAAAGATTATCGCAAGAGGTTCAGCAATCTCCTTATTTGCTTCCCACAGTAGCCTGTGATATATCTCATCCAGTCCCAATGACTTAACTAACTTAATGCTTTTCAAAAGCTCTAGCATATCCTCTTTCTTAATGTCTATATGCTCAAGCATTTTAGTCCACTGTAAATCATCTCCATAATTGCCATGGTCTTTTATCCTGGTGAATACTGAAGCAAATTATTCATTAAGTACCCCCACTACCTTCACGGCTCCATGCAAACGTTTTCACTATCGCTCCTGATCAGTCCTATTCTCACATGGCTCAATCTCCTGCTCTTCACATACTTGTAGAATGCCTTGGGGTTTTCCTTAATCCTGCCCACCAAGGCCTTCTATGGGCCTCTTCTGGCTGTCCTAATTCCATTCTTAAACTCCTTCCTAGCAACCTTGTAATTTTCTGGAGCTCTAACAGTACCTAGTTTCTTGAAACGTTCGTAAGCTTTTATTTTCTTTTTAACTAGATTTTCTACATCCTTTGTACACCACGGTTCTTCAACCCTACCATTGTTTTCCTGCCTCAGTGGAAAATAGAAATGCAATACTCCATGCAAACGTTCCCTGAACATTTGCCACATTTCTGCCATGCATTTCCCTGAGAGCATCTGCTCCCAATTTATGCTCCCAAGTTCCTGCACAATAGCATCATATTTCTCCCTACCCCAATTAAATGTTTTCACAAGTTCTCTGCTCCTATCCCTCTCCAGCACTATGGTGAAGGAGATAGAGTTGTGATCTCAATATATCTCAATGCACAGAGTATACGAAATAAGATGAATGATTTTGTTGCACTAATACAGATGGTCAGGTATGATGTAGTGGCCATTACTGAATCGTGGCTGAAGGATGGTTGTAGTTCAGGGCTGAGCGTCCACGGTTACACATTGCATTGGAGGGATATGAAGATAGGCAGAGAGGGTGGTGTAGGTCTGCTGTTAAAGAATAGCATCGAATCATTAGAAAGATATGACATAGGATCGGAAGATGCTGAATCCTTGTGGGTTGAGTTAAGAAGCTACAAGGGTAAAAGGATCCTGATGGCAGTTATATACAGCCCCCAAACAGTAGCTGGGAGATGGACTATAGATTACAATGGGAAAGAGAAAAGGTGTGTCAAAATGGCAATGCTATGATAGTCATGGGAGATTTTAACATGCATTTAGATTGGGAAAATCAGGTTGGTAATGGATCTCAAGAGAGTGAGTTTGTTGAATGCCTACAAGATGGCTTTTTAGAACAGTTTGTTGTTGAGCCTACTAGGGGATCAGCTGTACTGGATTGGGTGTTATGTAATGAACTAGAAGTGTTTTGGGAGCTTAAGGTAAAGGAATACTTAGGAGGCAGTGATCGCAATATGATTGAGTTCAATTTGAAATTTGATAGGGAGAAAATAAGGTCTGACAAAGCAGTATTTTAGTGGAGAAAAGAAAATTGCAGTGGTATGGGAGAAGAGCTGCCCAAACTAAATTGGAAGGAGTTGCTGGCAGGGATGACAGCAGAGCAGCAATGGCTTGAGTTTCTGGGATAAACGAGGGTGGTGCAGGATAGATGTATTCCAAAAACAAACAAATACTCAAATGACAAAGTAGTACAACCATGTTTGACAAGGGGAGCCAAAACTGATGTAAAAGCAAAAGAGAGGGCATAAAATAAAGCAACAATAGCAGGAAGATAGAGGATTGGGAAGCTTTTAAAAACCTTCAGAGAGCAACTAAAAGAATAATTAGAAAGAAAAAGATGAAATATGAAAGCAAGCTCGCAAATGTGAATCGTAAAAGCTTTTTCAAGTATGTAAAAAAAAAGAGAGATGAGAGTTGATATAGGACTGCAAGTAAATGAGGCCGGAGAAATAATAATGGGAGACAATGAGATGACAGATAAACTAAATGAGTATTTTGAATAAGTCTTCACTGTGGAAGACTCTAGAAGTGTGTCAGATGTTGAAGGATGTGAGGAAAGAAAAGTGCGTGCAGTTACTATTACAAGGGAGGAAGTGCTCAAAACCTGAAGAACCTAAGGGTACATAAGTCACCCAGACCAGATGTACTGTGTCCTGCGGTTCTGAAAAAGGCAGTGGTAGAGATTGTGGAGGCATTAGTAATGATCTTTCAAGAAACATTGGACTCTGGCATGGTGCCAGAGGACTGGAAAATTGCAAATGCCACTCCACTCTTTAAGAAAGGAGGAAGGCAGCAGAAAGGAAATTATAGACCAGTTAGCCTGACCTCAGTGGTTGGGAAGATGAGGTAAATTATTACTTGGTGACACAGGACAAGATAGGGCAAAATCAGCATGGTTTCCTTAAGGGAGAATTTTGCCTGACGGACCTGTTGGAATTCTTTGAGGAGATTGCAAGTAGGATAAATAGAGTGGATGTAATGGATGTTGTATATTTGGACTTTCAGAAGGCCTTTGACAAGGTGCCACACATGAGGCTGCTTACCAAGTTAAGTGCCCATGGTATTATAGGAGAGTTACTGGCATGATTAGAGACAGCAAGTGGGAATAAAAAAGATCCTTTTCTGGTTGGCTGCCAGTGACTAGTGGTGTTCCGCAGGGGTTGGTTTTGGGACCACTTCTTTTTATGCTGTATATCAATGATTTAGATGATGGAGCTTTGTTGCCAAGTTTGTAGGTGATTCGAAGACTGGTGGAGGGGCAGGTAGTGTTGAGGAAACAGGTAGGCTGCAGAAGGACAGAGACAGATTAAAGAATGGGTAAGAAAATGGCAAATGAAATACAACGTTGGAAAGTGCATGGTCATGCACTTTGGTAGTAGAAATAAATGTGCAAACTATTTTCTAAACTGTGAGAAAATCCAAGAAACTGAGATGCGAAGGGACTTGAAAATCATTGTGCATTGTGCAGAACACCCAAAAGGTTAACTTGCAGGTTGAGTTGGTGGTAAGGAAGGCATATGCAATGTTAGTATTCATTTCAAGGTGACTAGAATATAGGGGCAGGGGTGTGATGCTGATGCTTTATAAGGCACTGATGAGGCCTCACCTTGAGTATTGTGAACAGTTTTGGGCTCCTTACCTTAGAAGAGATGTGCTGACATTGGAGAGAAGGTTCAGAGGGGGCTCACGAGGATGATTCCGGGAATGAAAAGGTATCATATAAGGAACGTTTGATGGCTCTGGGCCTGTACTCACTAGAATTTAGAAGGTTGGGGGGGGGGGGGGGGGATCTCATTGAAACCTTTCGAATGCTGAAAGGCCTAGAGAGAGTAGATGTGGAAAGGATGTTTCCTGTAGTGGGGTAGTCTAGGACAAGGGGGAACAGCCTCAGGATAAAACAGAGATGCAGAGAAATTTCTTTAGCCAGAGGTTGGTGAATTTGTGGAATTTATTACCAATTCTATTCCTATGTTCTATGGTCTTATGTGCCTTATGCTGTGTATGACTGTTGTATGGTGTTCTGCAACTTGGCCCCAGAGTAACACTGTTTTGTTTGGCTGTCTTTATGTGTATTAATGTATGGTTGAATGACAAATAAACTTGAACTTGAAATTGTAGTGGTTAGCCGAATAACACCATTACAGTGCCAACAATCCAGGTTCAATTCCCGCTGCTGTCTGTAAGGAGTTTGTGCATTCTCCTGCTTGACCCCACACACCCCTCATACAATCTCTTCTCCCTCCTGCCGTCTGGTAAAAGGCTCCGAAGCATTCGGGCTCTCACGACCAGACTATGTAACAGTTTCTTTCCTCAAGCTATCAGACTCCTCAAAACCCAGAGACTGGACTGACACCTTGCCTTTTTATCCTGTTTATTATTTATTGTAACGCCTGCACTGTTTTTGTGCACTTTAGGCAGTCCTGTGTAGGTCTGTAGTCCAGTGTAGCTTTCTCTGTGTTGTTTTTTTTTACGTAGTTCAGTCTAGCTTTTGTACTGTGTCATGTAACACCACGGTCCTGAAACACGTTGTCTCATTTTTACTATGTATGTACCAGCAGTTATGGTCAAAATGACAATAAAAGTGACTTGATTTGACTTGACTTGACTGTGTGTGTTTCCTCTGTGTGCTTTGATTTCTTCCCACATTCCAACCAGGAATTAGTTGGTTAAATTGTCACATGGGTTTAAATGGATGGTGTGGGCTTGTTGGACCAGAAGGGCCTGTTATCGTATTTATTAAATAAATTAAAGCAGATCAAACAGCATTAGCGGTATGAAAAACAGAGTTTTGCGTTTCAGACGAAAGACCCTTTAAGTTCTGATTAAACATCTTCAACTTTAATTAATTGAAACTAAATCCTTAGTTCCTTAGTAATTGGACTCAACTTTCCATCTCATTACTGGCATTTGTGCTGTAGTTATAATAAGGTTATAGTAGTTAAGATAAGCCAATCTCTAACTGATTTCCCTTAACCTTAAACAGAGCACCAGTTCCTGTGCAATAGGAGAGTGACGAGTGAGCTGTCTTTGTACAATATCATCACCAACAATTATTTTCCACCCACCACCTCCTAAACTACCAAAATAATTGTTACAACTGGTTATTCTTAGTAAATGATGAGTTTCCTGTAATTTATCAATCATAACGTCCCTATGCTGAATCTTTTTCAGTATTGAATAGTTTTTTTTAAAGTTCAAGTCATTTGGCATTTTATTTGAAATTTGTTAATGTCGTTTCTACTATTGCATTTTGGGTGGCAGGGTGTAGCAGCTTCCTAGCCACAACACCCCCCCCCCCCCCCTTAGGGTTACTAAGTTATGGACATGCTACATTGACCCCGTAGTGTAGTGACACTTGCGGGCTGTCCCCAGTTGATATCATTTGATGCAAGTATCGCATTTCACTCTATATTTCAATGTGACAAATAAAACTAATCTCTTTAAAAAGACATTACTATAGCCAGACCAAACACATTTTATTATAAGTAACATTGCTATATATAGAATAAATTAGTTTTGTCACTTATTCAAATTCATCAAAAACTCCTACATTTTTAAAGTTCAAAAGTTCAAAGTTCAAAGTAAAGTTATCATCAAGGGACATATACGTCACCATATACAATCCTGAAATTTATCTTCTTGCTGGCATACTCAGTAAATCCAATAATGTATATTACACTTTGTATATATAGGCATCCATTAGTCTCGAGAGACCATGGATATGTGCCTTGGAAAGTTTCCAGGGCGCAGGCCTGGCAGAGTTTGTATGGGAGACCAGCAGTTGCCCATGCTACAAGTCTCTCCTCTCCTGTTGTCCAAGGGCCGATACAGCTTGGTACCGCTGTCATCACAGAGCAATGTGTGGTTAAGTGCCTTGCTCAAGGATACAACATGCTTCCATAGCTGAGGCTCGAACTAGTGATCTTCAAGATCACTAGACAAACGTCTTAACCACTTTGGCCATCCAATAACCATATTAGAATAAATGAAAGACTACGTCCAACAAGGCAGGCAACCAGTATGCAATAGACAATAAACTGAAAATACAAACAAAAGCACAAATAATAATAATAATAATAATAAATAAATACATAACAAATATATGAAGAGTCCTTGAAAGTAAGTTCATAGGTTGTGAAAACAGTTCAGTGATGGTGCAAGTGAAGGTGAGTGAAGTTACCCCTCTAATTCAAGAGCCTGATGGTTGATGTTACCACATGCTGTGGAGATCTGTGCAAAGTCATGGTGGCTCTGTGCTGCTTATGGAACTGTACCTTGGCAGAAACACCTCCTTCAGCTAGACCTGGGACCTTCCCCTAAACATTGTCCACCAATCCAACCTTGCAGATAACACTCCACTAAAAACCTCAGGTAGAAATGTTAGCTAAGGGAAGGATTCCAACCCTGCCTGTTCACCCTTTTCGACAAGGTTTTATTACATTTAGTTTATAAAGAGTTATCGAAGTCGAAGTCAAGTTTATATTCCTGTGCAAAAATACATGATTGCACAGTGCAATGAGAAGCTTGTTTGCCGCACCATCACAGAGACGTTTTCAAGAAAGCTGAGCCATAAATTATAATAGAGTTTAAAGAAGAAAGAGTGCAATAAAAAAAGAAACTAGGTCCTTTGTAACACATAAAAAATGCTGGAGGAACTCAGCAAGTTCAGGCAGCATCCATTGAAATGAACAAAGAGTTGATGTTTCGGACCAAGACCCTTCTTCAGGGCTGGAAAGGAAGGGGGAAAATGCCTGAATAAAAAGATTGTGGGGGGGGGGGGAGAAGGAGGATATCTAGAAGGTGATAGGTGAAGCCAGGTGAGTAGGAAAGGTATAGGGGTAGAGAGGACGGAATCTGATAGGAGAGGAATGTGGACCATAGGAGAAAGGGAAGGAGACAGGGCTCAAGGGGAAAGTGATAGGCAAATGAGAAGAGATAAGAGGACAGAGTAGGGAATAGAAGAGGGGGAAAGGGTGGATTTTTTTTTAACGGAAGGAGAAATCAATATTCACACCATCAGGTTCAAGGCCACCCAGACAGAATAGGTAGTGTTGCTCCTCCACCCTGAGGTTGGCCTCATCATGGTACATTGTGGCCACTTGTAGTGCAAAGAGGTCAATATATAGCTATTTTGTGACAGTGATTGGGATTGTGAAGATTGGCTTAGGAACCAAATGGTTGAGATGAACTATCTATTCTCTATACAAATATGTGGTAAAGTTGTTCTTCAAACCCTTGGAACCTCTTTAATTCATTATAATCCATGGACAATATTCAGTCTTTGTTAATGGTCATAATCCTGTTGGGGCTGAGGGCAATTTGATTATTGGCGTTATTGAAGACAATCTTAATTGATCAGTATCTTCAAATTCCTTGATGTTATCATTTTAAAAGATCTATTCTGGGTCCAGTGTGCATGTAAGGTCCATTTCAAAGAAAGCACCTGTACTTTCTGAGAATTTGCAAAGATTTGGCATATCATCTAAAACTTTGACAAACATCAGTGGATGTGGAGTGGACAGTGTATTGACTGGTTACATCACAGCCTGGTATGGAAATACTAATTCGCTTGAATGGAAAATCCTAAAAAATGGCGCAGTCCATCACAGGTAAACCCCTCACCATCACTGAGCACATCTACATAAAATGCTGTTGTGGGAAAGTGTCGTGGTTTCTCGTGCCCCACAAACGACTAGAGACGCAGAAGATTCTTCAAGAAGTATTAAACTTTAATTTGCAAATCAAAGCTGAGACAGTCATTGAGCTAGTCGCTGATTGCCCACCGATCCTTGTACATAGCATTTTTTATAGCAAGCTCCTGGTTTAGTTGCATTAGCATATCCAATCAGTCTACAGTTGCGTACCACAAGTACATCCACCACTATTGTTTCTACCCATTGACTTAATCATGTTCTAATCTACATCTCTTAGCTACCTCTCATTAACACACCATTGTCTTCTACATTCTTCAGATTTCATTCTCCTACTGAATTGGATACATGCATAGCAAATAGCAAACTCAGACTACATAGTTTTGGTTACACAGCAAACAATGCAACTTTTATACTCCAATAAAAGCAGCATCCATCATCAAGGACCCCCACTACCCAGGATTTGATCTCTTCGCTGCCATCAGGAAAGAGGTACAGGAGCCTCAGGATTCACACCACCAGATTCAGGAACAGCTATTACCCCTCAACCATCAGGCTCTTGAACCCAAGTAGATAACTTCACTCACTCCAATACTGAACTGATTCTACATCCTATGAACTCACTTTCAAGGACTCTACAACTTAACGTTTCCAATATTACTTATGATTATTATTTTGTTTTTCTTTTTGGATTTGCCCATTGGTTGTTTGTCCATCTTTGTGTTTTATTTATTAATGTTGTGTGGAGTAGGCCCTTCTGGCCCCTTGAGCTGTGCACCCAGCATGATGGCACTTCATTACCAGTTTGGACTTTATATGTCTGAAGACAGTGATAATAAACCTGATTCTGATTCTGTATTAGTATAATGGTGAGAGTTCTGGTGGTAAGAACAGGCAAAGACAATCAATTAAAGTTTAGCAAGGCTTCTGCAAGTTTGATTTAAATACCCCCAATGTCTTCTCACAGTGATGTTTGTAAAGTTAGCTGTGTCTGTGAATTTTGCCTTGAGTCAGGATGTAGCAGATTTCAGTGAGCACCCCAGAGCTGACTGCATCCCTGTTGTCCTAATCCCAGCTTCCTGTCCTTGTCAGCTGTACAGTCACATAGACTGCCATTTGACCCAGTGGGGGGAGGAGATGGTGGGTGGAGGAGGGGGTGGTGAGAAGCAGAGCTAAGAGGAAGGGAGGGAGGATGGGGGCGAGAGGAAGGAGGGAATAAGAAATTGGGTACAAAAGAAAAACACAATACAAGGTGCAAAATCACTATTCCTGTTTTAACATTTTAGTGAAAAGGAATTAACCATTTAGTGTTGAGAGCTGGCTTATATTTGGATCAAAACATTTGGATTAGCAGTAAAATATTTAATTTTATTTAGAGATAAATTTAGAGGCCCTTCTGGCCTAGCAAGCCTTGCCACCCAATTACACCCACATGACCAGCTCGTGTGTCTTTGGAATATGGGAGGAAACTGGAACATTTGGAGGAAATCCTTGTGGTCACGGGGAGAACGCACAAACTTCTAATACAAAATTATGCAGGAAGACAAAGCTTTTGGGAAAGGGATCACTATCTGCACCATATCTAAATTTAATGATAAATAAGAAAATTATTGAAACAGAATTGGATTTTGCAGTTGACTATTGTGTGTGAATACCGAGCAGCAGGATGCGTGGGTGAAGAGCTGCCATCCTGTGCAGGTGCCTGGCACCATCTAGAGCCTTAACAAATAATCTGCTCTGTGAAATAAGTCTGAGGTCAAAGTCAGGAAAAAATTAAAGTGAAAGGTTCTGTTTGCAATGTTCAAAAGCTGGTGAGGGACATTCCTGCCAAATAAAGGTGGAAATCTAAATCACAGGAAGACCTTCTATATTTAGTCAGAAGAAACATTTATATATTGATGAGTTTATTAATTTATTGAGATATAGGTCAGAATAGGTCCCTTCTGGCTCTTTGAGCCATACTGCCCAACAATCCTCCGGCTTAACTCTAGCTTAATCACGGAACAATTTACAATGACTAATTAACCTACCAACCAGTACGTCTTTGGACTGTGGATGAAATCGAAGCACCCAGTGGAAACCCATGTGGTCACGAGGAGAACGTACTAACTCCTTACATAGAGTGGTGGGAATTTTGACTGTTTGTTCCCCTCCATAGAGGCAGCCTAACCTGCTGAGTTCCGCCAGCATTTTGTGTGTGTTACACTGGATTTCTGGCATCTGCAGAATCTCGTGTTTATGACATTGCCTGCACTTGGGTTGAAGTAAACTCTACTTCACCCTGCTAGGCCTCAAATATGGGAACACGTGACAAATGAATTTCTCGCCTTAGAGACCAGCACACAAAACACAGGTGGAACTCAGAAGATCAGACCTATGGAGGGAAATGGACAGTTGACATTTCGGGTGCAGACTGTTCATCTGAATCATAGATACTGCCTGACCTAATGACTTCCTCCAGTGCTGTCATTTGAACCAGATTCCAGCAACTACAGTGCCTTGTGTCACCTTAGAGATGAGGTCACCTCCACTGCTGTCAGATCAATTCCCTGATGCAGAATAACAAGCTGCATTTCCAGAAATGACTCACCCCAACTCGAGGGCAGTGAAGTAGGCACTGGAAGCCTGCTTTGCCAATATTGTTCACTGTATGTGATAAAATTAAGAAAAATCTCCCTCCAACATATTAAACAAGTGGAACTGGAATTGGAATTGAAATTGGTTTATCTTCGTAATTTTTAATCTGTATTTTTATTTTGAAATACAGCACAGTAACAGACCACTCTGGTCCAATGAGTCTGCACTGCCCAGTTACATCTATGTTACCAATGAACCTCCTAATCCGTGCGTGCGTGTGTGTGTGTGTGTGTGTGTGTGTGTGTGTGTGTGTGTGTGTGTGTGTGTGTGTGTGTGTGTGTGTGTGTGTGTGTGTGTGTGTGTCTCTCTCTCTCTCCTCCCCCCCTCCCTCCCCCCCTCTCCCCCTCTCTCCCTCCCTCCCCTCCCTCCCATCATGCAACTGGAGTTTAAGGCAACAATAAATGGTGGTTTTCAGGGCTTCCTTCATTGTGTCAGTAGCTTCCTCTTGGTTTTCTCTACTGTCAGTCATGCAAGTCCTGGTGGAGACTTAGGAATACCATTGCACTCATGTAAAATTATTCCTGACGAAGGATCTTGGCCTGAAACATTGACTGCTCATTTCAATGGATGTGGCCCGACCTGCTGAGTTCATCCAGCTTGTTTGTACGTGTTGATTTGACCACAGCATCTGCAGCGTACTTTGTGTTTAAAATTATTCATTGCTGTTTATGTAAGAATGTTGTTTTACCAGTCAGGGGTGTAAGCTCTGAGTTGGACTCCTGAACCTGAAGAAACAGTGGAAACTGGACCATCTGGATAAAACCCAAATGGTCAAGGGGAGAATGTACAAACTCCTTACAGAGAGCAGTGGGAACTCAACCTGGGTTGTTTGCTCTGTAATAGTATTATGCTTATCGTGATGCTACCATGCTGCCATGCTACTCAGATGCAGTGAAAAACTTGTCATGCATGCTGTCCATATGGATCAGATCATTACACAGTGTACTGTGTTAGAACAAAGTAAAGCAATAACAGATTGCAGAATAAAATGTAACAGCTGCAGATAAAGTGCAGTGCAGGTAAGCAGTTAGGTGCAAGATCACATTGATGTAGGTTGTGAGGTTAAGCGTCCATCTGACTGCCCCATGGAATCATTCAGTAGTTTTATAACAACAGGGTAGAAGCTGTACTTGAGTCTGGTGATATGTGTGTTCAGGCTTTTGTATCTTCTACCAGAGAGAAGAGTGGAGAAGAGAAAATGCCCAGAGTTTATGCCATCTGCTTTACAGAGGCAGTG
This sequence comes from Hemitrygon akajei, assembly GCF_048418815.1. Taxonomy (NCBI): domain Eukaryota; kingdom Metazoa; phylum Chordata; class Chondrichthyes; order Myliobatiformes; family Dasyatidae; genus Hemitrygon; species Hemitrygon akajei. The sequence goes on from NC_133129.1 coordinate 175,498,681, forward strand.
AGAAGTACATAGTCCATTGAGGGGAAGCAGATCCTAAATGTTTTATGAACATTGTGGCCTTAGATCCCACACCACCAGGTTCAGGACAGTTATTATGCTTCAACTTCAGGGTCCTGAACCAACATGCACTTTTTCACTCACCATAATACTGAACTGATCACTGAACAAAACCTGTGGACTCACTTTCAAGGACTCATAATTGTTATAAGTCCTGATTGATTGATTGATTGGTTGATTATTTATTTATCTATCTATTTATTTATTATTACTCTATTATTTTTGCATTTACACAATTTGCCAGCCTTTCTGTTTACTTTTTATTGATTCTATTGTTTCTTTGTATCTACTGTGAATGCCTGTAAGAAAATGAATCTCAGGGTCAGATATGGTAACATCTATATACACTGATTAGTCAGGGGTCAGTATTGGGTCCGCTACTTTTCACATTGTTTGTCAATGATTTGGATAATAGAATTGATGGCTTTGTGGCAAAGTTTGCAGATGATATGAAGATAGGTGGAGGGGTGGGTAGTGCTGAGGAAGCAATGCGATTGCAGCAGGACTTAGATAAGTTGGAAGAATGGGCAAAAAAGTGACAGACAGAATACAGTGTTGGGAAATGTACGATAATACATTTTGGTAAAAGGAACAATAGTGCACACTATTATATAAATGGGGAGAAGGTTCAAACATCTGAGGTACAGAGGGACTTAAGAGTCCTCGTGCAAGACTCCAAGAAGGTTAATTTACAGGATGAGTCTGTGGTAAAGAAGGTAAATGCAATATTTGCATATATTTCAAGGGGAATAGAGTATAAAAGCAAGGAGATAATGCTGAGGCTTTATGAGACAATAGTCAGGACACACTTGGAGTATTGTTAACTGTTTTGGGTGCTATATCTCAGAAAGGATGTGTTGTCATTGGAGAGAGTCCAGAGGAGGTTCACGGGGATGATTTCAGGAATGCAGGAGTTAACATATGAAGAGTGTTTGGGAGCTTTGGGCCTGTATTCACTGGAACTTCAAAATCAGAATCAGAATCAGAATCAGGTTTATTATCACCGGCATGTGATGTGAAATTTGTTAACTTAGCAGCAGCAGTTCATTGCAATACATAATCTAGCAGAGAGAGAGAAAACAATAATAAAAAATAAAATAAAGTAAATCAATTACGTATATTGAATAGATTTTAAAAAGTGCAAGAACAGAAATGCTGTATATTTTAAAAAGTGAGGTAGTGTCCAAAGATTCAATGTCCATTTAGGAATTGGGTGGCAGAGGGGAAGAAGCTGTTCCTGAACCGCTGATTGTGTGCCTTTAGGCTTCTGTACCTCCTGCCTGATATTAACAGCGAGAAAAGGGCATGCCCTGGGTGCTGGAGGTCCTTAATAATGGACACTGCCTTTCTGAGACACCATTCCCTAAAGATGTCCTGGTAGAATGTGTGGGGATCTTACTGAAACCTACCGAATCTTGAAAGGACAAGATAGGGTGGATGTGAAGAGGATGCTTCCTATGGTGGAGGTAAATCTAGAGGGCACAGCCTCAAAATTGAGGTGTGACCTTTTAGAGCAGAGGTAAGGAGGAATTGTTTTAGCCAGAGAATAGTGAATCTGTGGAATGCTCTGCTACACATTGTGGCAGAGACTAAGTCCATGGGTATAATCAAGGTGGAAGTTGATAGTTTCCTGATTGGTCAGGCCATAAAAGGATATGGAGAGAAGGCAGATGTATGGGGTTAACTGGGATCTGGGATCAGCCATGATGGAATGCCAGAGCAGACTCGATGGGCTGAATGGCCTATTTCGGCTCCTATGTCTTATGGTCCAATGATAATAAAATTAACTTTGAATTTTGGCCCACTTGATCATGAAATAGATCATCAGGCTACAGCATCCAGCATTACCAACCCTCCAGCAGGCACCAGAAATTAAATGTTGGTTCCCTTTGACTCAAGAGAAAATTAACATCTAAGGGCAATAGCGCTGTGCAACTTTAAAATTTCTTTGATCAGGTTCAAGGGAATCCAGGGATGTGGGGATTGAAATTGAAAATGGCAATTAGTGGAAAATCTTAATGAATGGTGAAGCAGACCTAAAGGGGCAATAGTACTTTTGGTCCTATTTGTAGTTGTTGCATAAAATAATAGTCATGAAGCAAAGACTGGAGTTTGGAGGCCCGATTGCTGAGAATCTGGAATAAGCAATGCAGGGCTGGAGGTGGCCTTTCCGACAGTTGGCAGGTGGGGGGTGGGGGGGGGGGAGAGAGGGTGTGTGTGTGTGTGTGTGTGTGTGTGTGTGTGTGTGTGTGTGTGTGTGTGTGTGTGTGTGTGTGTGTGTGTGTGTGTGTGTGTGTGTGTGTGTGTGTGTGTGTGTGTGTGTGTCAGAGACAGAGAGAGAGAACTAGAGGGTGGGACAGTGGTAGAGGAGCTTGTTTTGCTGTTGTTGTGGTTTTCTCTGGCATCTCCCCTCTTCCTTTTCAGTCCTGGAGAAGGGTCTCAGCCCAAAATGTCGACTGTTTATTCATTTCCACAGATGCTGCCTGACCTGCTGAATTCCTCCAGCATGTTGTGGGTGTTGCTTTGGATTTCCAGCTTCGGCAGACCATTCTGTGTTCTTGTTTTGCTGTTATTGTCTTCTTTTGTGTTATTGTGGTTGCTGCTTGTGCTGTTCTGCTGAACGTTGTGGGGATGCTATGTTGCCGCCAGTATAATGCAGGTCGGTGCGATTAGTATAGATGGTTAGGAGGGACTTGGTGGGCTGAAGGGCCTGTTTCTATGCTGTACAGCTCTATGACTTGCGAAGTGCCGCCCCAGCACATCCTTGGGTATGTTGGTTGTTAAAACAAATGATGCATTTCATTGTTTGTTTCAATGTACATGTGATAAATAAATCTGACTGCTTCCTAAAAATTGCCACTTAATTATAAACTATTAAATTGGATGAAGAAAGGCCTCTCAGTTTTCTAGTTGGCCATGAGATGGAAATTTATGGTGGCAATAGACAGCAAGGCAAGCCATGGAAGTAAACAGTCTTCATAGGTGCAAATGGGATTAATGTCAGTGGTCAAAAGAGCTGGCTTGGACATGGTGGACGGAAGAAATGATTTCTGTACTGTACATCTCGCTGACTCAAAGGTGGATGAGAAGGGAAAGCCAGAACTGAATTGTCACATTGCGGGGGAATGGTAAAAGGTATTTTACTGTTATTATCATTGAGAATGTTGACTTTTTTGCTTACTTGTCACAATGAATATAAAATGAGAGTCAGGCACTTCCCCAGAGTGCCAAAGGCGGTGTGGTGTGGCATCCATACTGGAGTTGGTGCTGTCCCCCAGTGCTCGCTCAGCAGAAGGCAAACTGTATTGTGTTCAACTGCTGACTGCTGTAACAGTCAGGAACTCAGGGATTTAGACTATATATTTTTTGGTGTGACTGTATTTTGCTGCTATCTCATATGTGCTATGTATGCCTTGTGCTGTGTATGACTGTTGGTGCTGTGTTTTACACCTTGGTCCCAGAGTAACGCTGTTTCGTTTGGCTGTATTCATGGGTATTCATGTATGGTTGAATGACAATTAAACTTGATCTTGAATTTGAACTTGAAAATATCTTTTGAAAACATAGAAGAAACAATTGCAGTGCTCTCATAACCAATATTCCTTCATATCATTTACCAAAACAAAACTAGAAAAGAGGCATATTGAAATTAACAGTGCTACTTAGAGCTGGCAATAGCAATTGGAGATAATTACAGACCTTTTCCTATATTGATTACACACTTGAATAAGTGTTAACTATCATATGGGCAATTTCCCTCCCCACCTTGCTCTTTGTACAATGTAAATGGTGTATTTTTAGGAATTACAGTTGGAGAAAATAGCAAATGAATCTAGAATAGCCCTGCTGCCAAGAATTGATGCAAAATCAATCTGAACAGTATGTTTTCAATGTTAAAGAGAATGAATCAATGTTATATCATATTAACTCAATCTGTAAAGAACTTGAGATTCTTTTTTTACTACTATAAATTTCAAAAATATTCACTGAACTGGCTTATATTAGAGATTGCAGATTGAATTGATTTCTATTGTTTTGCCTTGGGCAGGCGTAGCAAATTGCTGGGCCTCTATTAAGTATGCTTCTAACTGACTGACCAGGCAGTTTACACCTTTCTGGTTTCAACACTGAGTTCAATAATTTCAAAAAGTGATTCAGCAAGTTTCCCACTTATACCTCCTCCTCCATCCTTTGTTTCTTGTCCCATCACCGCCTCTTTTCATCGTGAACTCTCACCTCATCTATCATGAAATCATCCTGCCTTTCCACTTTCTCCAATGCTCCACTTTGTTCTTCCAGGACTGCTACCATTCAAAGGTAATTGTGTATACAGCTAAATGAAACAACCTTCTTCAAGGACCAGTGCAAAACACAGTACATATATCACATACAGCACATAACATCATATTAACATGATAATATTAGCAGATAAAAGTATTCTGTAGATGTACAAGGTGCCATGAAGTTTAAATATACAACGGTATACTGACTGTGTTCTGGGTGGTAGCAGGGTGTTCAGAAGTCTCACAGTCTGGGGAAGAAGCTGATACCTAACACGTCTTGTTCTTATACTATGGTACATTCTGTCAAAAAGACATCCTACCTCCTTCCTTCTCTCTCTTCTTTCTCTGCAGACTGCAGCCTATTTATCCCTGACTTTTCCCATGATTTTGACGTAACATTATCAACTTGAAACATTAACACTGTTCACTCCCTTCTGATGTTCTCTGAGCTGCTGGGCTTTCTGAGTGAAATTTCACACAATTTGTGATATTCTGAAAATGCCTTTTTACATGGTATCTTAACATTTAAAGTTCAAAACATTCAAAGTAAGTTTATGTATATCATGTACAACCTTGAAATTGATTTTCTTGCAGACACCCACAAGAAAGTAAAGAAAAAAATACAATAGAATCCATAAAAATTAGTCATAACAAAGACAGAGTGAGTCTACAGGCTGTGCAGACCGTTTAGCACCAGGTGAGTGAAGCATCCACGCCAGTTCAGAACCCCAGTGGTTATAGGGCAACAGCTGTGCCTAAATCTGGTGGCACGGGATCCCAGACACTTCCACCTTCCAACCAAAGGTAATAGCGAGAAGAGAGGAGACAGATCAAATGCAGGCAGGTGGGATGGGCTCAGGTGGGGGAAGTTGGTTGGCATGGAGTGGTGGGGCAGAACACTGGTTTGATTCCTGCTCTTGGGCCTTGATGGTTTCAGTGGTGCTCTTTCATTTAATGAAAAAGAGTCATTGCTCTACTTAAATTCAGAAATCCTTCAAAAATGCCATGGGTTGTACACCAACATGTGACTGAACATGTCAATTTTCCAAGGCAGCCTGAAAATGACTGTAATTTCAATGTTCTTTCACTGGATTCCCCTGAACATTACTGCATAGCTTCTGTCTTGTGCACTTGTTCTTACAATTACACTTTTGAGGACCTGAAATGTTATTTCAGCCTTCAGTTAAGTAAAAGGTAAGTGGATTATAATTTTATATATTCACTTCATAGGAACAGCATCAAATTATTTTTTAAAATGCTTTCACTGGTAAGAACACACACTTTACAAATTAATTTGGCAATTTGCCCATAAATACAATTTTTCATCCGAATAGCAACAGCCAGGAAAATGAAATCCATGCAGCAGTAGTTGTACCTGATATGAGATTTTAGACTTTTTCTCTTGACAGCATTCCTGTCTAATGATGGTTAAAACTACTGTGACCAAACCAAGATAGGGATTCTCTCATCAATCGTCAGAAAATCCTTTCCATTCTAAGGCTCTGCAGTTACACGGCCTCTGCTGACGGCTAGACAAAATTTTATTTTGCATTTCACTGCCTCACGGTTGGGACTTAACCTCTGTCCAAATTGCAAGACCAACCATTGACAGTTTAGAATACTCTTAATACTCTTAAACAAGAGGGAAAGACAATTTTTAAAGTCATTCCAATCATAGTTTTATACTTTGAAACTGGAACCATTTGCCTTCCAGTAAGTTTGGCATTCTTATTATCTATTAAAAAACTTGCTCTTATTGAACTACATATGTTTGAGCCGCACTTGGAAATAACCAGCTCACTGCATGATATTACCATGACAGTATTCTAAACAGTAGATTAGATGCCATAGCTTTTACTTCATTAAGGACCCCCATCACCAAAGACATGCTCTTTTTTCACTACTACCATCAGCAAAAAGGCACAGGAACCTGAAGACACACAGTCAATATCCTAGGAACAGTTTCTTCTCCTCTGTCATCAGATTTATGCACAGATAATGAGCACTACCTCACTATTTTTGCACTACTAATTTGATTTAATTGATACTGTATATCTAATTGGAATTCACATTTTTTATGTATTGCACTGTACTGCTGCCACAAAACAAGTAATTTCATGATATAATTCAGTGATATTAAATATAATTCTGAATTCAATATTTTACTAAAAACAATATTTGTTTAGCAACAGGAAGATGGTAGGATTCACTGCACACACTCAGACTGGCAACCATACGCGCTGTGAACTCCCCCTTATCCTGCGTTCGTTAGTTTCTTATCCAACATATTAATAAAAACAACTCAACCGTTTTAGGTTAAAGTACCTCCAAAGTGAACCTTCTTCCTGGACTTGGAGTTATCTGTCCCACCATCTCCAATGTTTGTGAACATCTCACTTTCTTGTTTGATTGATCTGATGCCTTTCACCTTCCTCCCGAAGAACGCTCACAGCTTTTTGAAATGGTAAGCTCCCGTCTCTTAGAGTAATGTACCATTGTCAGCAGCACACCCGCTAATATAGCAAATTAGAAACTTTTCGGAATTGGGGGAATTCGGTTAAGCCATCCAGAACACAACTCGCCTCAGGGGAGATAACAGGCATCTTATGTGAGAGAACAGTATACAGCAACTCAGAGACTCTCATTGTGTATTAATCTCAGCCATGGACTACATACTGTCAATGCTTACTCTATAGCAACAGAGTTTCTTCCTACTTAGTATAGAATGTTCCCATGGAAACAGATCAGTCATGAATCAGAATGAGGACTGCGAAAGAAGGCTTGAGTACTCAGAGCAATTATATATGCCATCACAGAGAGAGTGAAAATAAAAAAGGCACTTAGCCTTTACTAAACAGGCATAAAAATCTATGACCTTGTACCTCAAAGATTTAATGTATAGTGTTTCTGTAGCTATTGTAGTGTCACACACTTCTGGCCAGAAGTTTTCATAAAAAAATTGAGTCCAACATTTCACATTCAAAATCAATTTTCCTTCTTGTCTCTCCCGTGGTTTAATTTCCAAACTGCACACTATTGATTTGAATGAAAAAATTTCTGTGCAAAGGATTGTATAAAGTTGCAGAGGGTTGCAAACTCAGCCAGCACTATCATGGGCACTAGCCTCCTCATCAATGAGGACATCTTCAAAAGGTGATGCACCAAAAAGGCAGCATCCATCATTAAAGACTCCCATCACTCGGGACATGGCCCCTTCTCATTGCTACCATCAGGGAGGAGGTACAGGAGCCGGAAGACACACACTCAACGATTCAGGAACAGTTAATTCCCCTCTACCATCAAATTTCTGAACAGACAGTGAGCCAACCCATGAACACTACCTCATTGTTTTTGCTCTCTTTTTGCACTACTTAGTTTATTTATATATATATATGTACAAACGTTTGTGTGTGTGCATATATATAATTGTAACTTCTAGTTTTTTAAAAAGTATTGCACTGTACATTTGCCACAAATCAACACATTTTATAGTGTATGTCAGTGATCATAAACCTGATTCTGACTCTAATTTATAAACTAGTGCATAGCCCCTGATATGGATATAACGAGGAAAAGGATAGGGGTGTACAATATCTATAAAGCAGGGTAAAGGAAGTATAAATGTCCCAGCGTAGGATTTATTACACTTGGAACACCCACACTGGTGCCAAATCTTGGTCACAGAGATTTTGAGGAAGGGGCAGGTGATGAGGAGAATCATAATGGGAGCTTAGAGCTCGCTGAGGCTTTATATGGCATTGGTCAGACCACTCTTTGTTTTTATGAAGTTTTGTGCTCTTTATCTGAGAATAGATGTGCTGCCATTGGAGAGGGCCCAGAGGAGGTTCATGAAAATGAACCCAGAAATGAAAGGGTTAAATTATTAGGAGTGTTTGACGGCTCCGTGCCTATATTTGCTGGAGTTTAGAAGACTGAGTGGGGATCTCATTGGAACTTACTGAATTTGAAAGGCCTAGAGAGTGAATGTGGAGAGGATGTTTCCTTTGGTGGGGGAGTCCAGTACCAGACGACACAGCCTCAGAATAGAAGGATATCCCTTAAGAACCAAGATGGGGAGCAATTGGGTATATTTAAAGCAGAGGTTGAACGGTCCTTAATTAGTAAGGGTATCAAAAATTATGGGGAGAAGGCAGGAGAATGGGGCAGAGAGGGATAATAAAATCAGGCATGAAATAGATATGTTTGTAGATACTTTATTGAGCCCAAAGGAAATTGCAGTGTTATTGTTGCATTACAAGTGCATAGATATATAAATATACAAGTAGCAGAAGAGGTAAGAAAAAATGAAAAATAAGTTACCTCAAACAGTTTAAAAGGAGGGTGTCATCACTTCCCTGGCTATAGGTTAATTTATTATAGACCCTAATGGCCGAGGGTAAGAATGACCTCATATAGTGCCCTTTGGAGCAGTGCAGTTGTCTTTGTCTATCACTAAAAGTGCTCCTCTGTTCAGCCAAGGTGGCACGTAGAGGGTGAGAAACATTGTCCAGAATTGCCAGGATTTTCTGAAGGGTCCTTTGTTCTACCACAGCCTTCAGTGTGTCCACTCTGACTCCTATAACAGAGTCAGCCTTTCTAATCAGTTTATTGAGCCTGTTGGCATCACCCATCTTGATGCCATTGCCCCATCACACAACTTTATAAAAGATTGTACTGGTGACATCAGACTGGTAGAACATGAGAAGGAGAGGCCTGCATAATCCAAAGGAGCTCAGACTCTTCAGGAAGTAGAGGCAACACTGCCCTTCTTGTACACAGTTTCTGTGTTGGTATTCCACTCAAGTCTGTCATCCATGTGCAGTCCCAGGTACTTATAAATCCTCACCACATTCACATCCTCACCATCAATAGTTACAGGGATCAATGCAGGCTTAGTCTTCCTAAAGTCCATCACCATCTCTTTTGTCTTACTGATGGAATGGCAGAGCAGACTCGAATGGCCAAATGGCCTAATCCAACTCCTATGTCTTATGGTCTAACTGATGTCCTCAGCTACAGGCAAAGCTTTGAAAGTTGGGGTTTCCTTGTGTCCAGAACTGAGGAATTGAAAGGATATTGGAACTAGTGAGTTGGAGGATGTTCTAAGAACATAGAAGAGGAGTAACGGGAGCTGCTGTTTGTTATTTCAGATATTTTGCCATTGTTGGATAGGATATCAATACAGTTCAGCAAGATACATTGATGATGAATATTGAGTAAAAACAGTAGTTTTAAGTGATCTGAAATTGACAGAGGGTTCAACACTGGACATGTGGAACAGTTAAATCTGAGTTCAAAGTAAATTTATTATCAAAATATGTATATGTCACCATATACTACACTGAGATTCACTTCCTTGCAGGCATTCACAGAACAAATAAATACAACAGTATCAATGAAAACGACACCCAAAGACAGATAAACAACCAAAGTGCAAAGGAAGACAAACCATAAGAGAAAAAAACACACAGTAATAATAAATACATAAATAAATACTACTGAGAACTTGCAAACAAAGACTGACAAACAACCAACGTGCATAAGTCTAGAAGTAGAATATGAGCAAGTTTGGAGGATTTTAACAGATAAATGGAATTACAGGTGGAAAAGGCTGATTTAAGGAGCATTGACGTTAGACAGGTCTGTTGATCAGGAACTGGCATTATTCTGTGTCCTAACCAAATTTAGCTCATATATCTTAATACCATATAGTAAATCAAAGTTTGTGACATCAAATTAAAAATTAACCAGTGATTTTATACAAATGATTGAAGTGACGGTAAGAAATCCTGGTGAGATCGTTATTGGACCATGCTCTATCACCAGACTGACCATATTTCCTACTGTACCTTAGTTTTAATCATGTGATAGTAACTGGGACCAAACATTTTTTGTTTCGTTGTCACAGACACAAGAACTGGAAATCCAGAGTAACACATGCAAAATGCTAGTGGAACTCAGCAGGTCAAGCAGCATCTATGGAAAAATCCACTTAGAATGGAGAAGAGGAGGAATTTCCTTAGCCAGCGGGTGGTGAATCTGTGGAATTCATTGCCAGAGGTGGCTGTGGAGGCCAGGACATTTGGTATATTTAAGGGGGATTCTTGATAAGTTAGGGCATGATAGGCTACAGGGAGAAGGCTGAAGAATGGGGATGAGAGGGAAATGCATCAGCCATGATGAAGAGCCAACCCAATGGGCTGAATGACTTAATTCTACTCCTATGTCTTGTGGAAAGGAATACACAGTTGACATTTGGGACTGAGATCTTTCATCATGTCTGGGAAGGGTCAGCCCAGTACATCAACCATTTATTCCCTCCATAGATGCTGCCCGACCTGCTGAGTTCCCTCAGTACTTTGCATGTGTTACTTTGGCTTCAATGTGTTTGTGTTTGTTTTGTTGAAGAAATAGAATGAATTAATACTGATTTGGATTGTAAAGTCTGGACTAAAGACAAAGATATCCACCTATACCTATAAATGGACTCAAAGAGATAGGAAATGGGGTTATTATTGGGAAGAATTTCATGGTTAGCAAAGGCATAATGGGCTGAAGGGCCTGTTTCTTTACTGCTTGACTCTATGATTCTGTGCATCTAATAACCAGAAATAATAAAATTACAATGACTTAATCTCGAAGCGGCTGGATGGAATGCCTCATACAGTATGCTACACTGACCCAGAAACTGCAGGGATGGAATTAATGAACGGACGCGTTACTGCCAGCAGAAGTGGTGGCTGTGAGTTCCATTTCAACATTTAAGAAACATTTAAGGGGTCTGGAGGGTACGTGCACAGGTTGATGGGACTGGGCAGATTAATAGTTCGGCATGGATTGGATAGGCCAAAGGGCCTGTTTCTGCGCTGTAGTGCTCTATGATTATTTAACATTGGGATTACTTCATCACTGTCACTTTAACCCATTGATTTTAAATGGTTAATGCTGTAAGGATTTTCTATGTGGATGTCCCTTAGTGGAAGACCACTGTGGCTCCTGTGCTGATTGCAATTTAACCACAATTTATTAAAAGATCATTTGGAGAAATTCATATATTTTTTTAACTTTTTTGTTGCTGTGGAGGTAAAATTGTACTAACTGTCCTCAATACTGTTACATCACAAGCGACCTTTCACTATGCTTACTAAAATAGTAAAAATGATAATTGCGTTGCAATCTCAAATCATTACTGCAGCTCCATTGGTACTGATGCTGTCATCCATAATTACACCCTAAAATTACACAGGCAAACTGGCTGGGACTGCCTTAACTGATTCTTTGCTGAATCCCGTTTGATTCATGGAGGCTTGGTAGGGTAGGGGTTTAATTCATGCCGCTGTCTGTAAGGAGTTTGTACGTTCTTCCCATGACCGTATGGATTTATGTGTATCGGTTTCCTCCCACATTCCACAGACGTACAGGGTAGACTAAGGAAGTTGTGGGCATGCTATATTGGCGCCAAAACCTAACGACACTTGTAGGCTGCTCAGCACAATCCTCGGACTGTGCTGACACTCAACAATGCATTTCCCTACATATTTCATTTTACATGTGACAAATAAACCTCATTCCACACACGCACCACTCTCTGTGTAAAAAAAGTTGTCCCTCAAGTTCTTATTAAATCTTTCCCCTAGCACCTTAAATCTATGTTGTCTAGTTCTTGATTCCCCAAACCTGTAAAAAAGACTGACTATATTCACCCTATATGTGCCCTCATGATTTGATACACTTCCATAAGATCACCACTCAGTCTCCTATGGTCTAGGATAACAAAGTTCTAGCTTGTCCAACCTCTCCCAATAACTCACTCATTAGAGACCTCACAAGATCCTTATAAATCTAACTTGCACTATTTAGCACAATAGTCAGCACACAATGGCTACTCAATTTCTAACTCAATGCTCAAGGCCATGTCGTTTGGCCCCAGTCTGTTTCTAGGTACAGAACTCGGTTGGGGGGGGGGGGGGGGTGGTTCTCAGCATTTTGATGCTGTGTAGCATAGGGGTTGCCTCAAGTTACGGACTTAGATCTTACATCTGATCATCTGACCCACTGTTATGGTAAAAGCCACTCCATTTGGAATTGGAATTGGTTTCTTCTCAGAATCAGGTTTATTTTCACCGGCACGTAATATGAAATTTGTTAACTTAACAGCAGCAGTTCAATGCAATACATAATCTAGCAGAGAAAAAAAAATGAGTAAAATAAAAATAATAATAAATAAAAAAGTAAATTAATTATGTATATTGAATAGATTAAAAAACATGCAAAAACAGAAGTACGGAATATTTAAAAAAGTGAGGTAGTGTCCAAAGATTCAATGTCCATTTAGGAATTGGATGGTGGAGGGGAAGAAGCTGTTCCTGAATCGCTGAGTGTGTGCCTTGAGGCTTCTGTATCTCCTACCTGATGGTAGCAGTGAGACAAGGGCATGCCCTGGGTGCTGGGGATCCTTAATAATGGACTCTGCCTTTCTGAGACACCACTCCCTGAAGATGTCCTGGGTACTTTGTAGGCTAGTACCCGAGATGGAGCCGACTAAATTTACAACCCTCTGCAGCTTCTTTCAGCCGTGTGCAGTAGCCCCCTGCCCCCATACCAGACAGTGATGCAACCTGTCAGAATGCTCTCCATGGTACAACTACAGAAGTTTTTGAGTGTATTTGTTGACACGCCAAATCTCTTCAAACTCCTAATGAAGTATAGTCGCTGTCTTGTCTTCTGTATAGGTGCATCAATATGTTGGGACTAGGTTAGGTCCTCAGAGATCTTGACACCAAGGAACTTGAACCTGCTATTCTCTCCACTTCTGATCCCTCAGTGAGGACTGGTATGTGTTCCTTTGTCTTACCCTTCCTGAAGTCCACAATCAGCTCTTTCATCTTGCTGACGTTGAGTGCCAGGTTGTTGCTGTGGCACCACTCCACTAGTTGGCATATCTCACTCCTGTATGCCCTCTCATCACCACCTGAGATTCTACCAACAACGGTTGTTTTGTCAGCAAATTTATAGATGGTATTTGAGCTATGCCTAGCCACGCAGTCATGTGTGTATAGAGAGTAGAGCCATGGGCTAAGCACATACCCCCCAAAATGTACCAGTGTTGATCCCATATACCGAAATACAGTGAAATACTTGTCTTGCAGACTGTTCATTACAGAGTGCGTTGATACAGAACGAGGCAAAACAGTAGCAGAATGCAGAGTAAAGTGTAACAGCTACAGAGAAAGTGCAGTGAACGTCAGCAATAAGCACAGGACTTTCTCTGTGGGCAGATCTGCACTTACACAGTTGAAAAGCTAAAAACTGTAGAAGATAAAAATCTGAAATAAAAGCAGAAACATCCAGAAATATTCAGCAGTGCAGGCAGCATCTGTGGGGAAAATGAGATCTGGTAAAAGGTGGAGACATTATCTGTTTCATTTTCACAGATGTTTCTCTGACTTGTTGATTATCTCCAGGATCTTCTATTCTTATAGGTTGTGTTAGAATCTGTCACAAAGTACTTACTGTCTTAAAAAATACTGGTGAAATGCAGACATTGTAGTCACAGTAATACAGCAAACATCAGGTTCTGTTCTGAAAGACCACATGAGCAGCAACATGACAGTTGTGCAGCTGGTAGAGCGACTGTCTCAGAACTCCACGGACCCGTGTTCAATCCTGATCTCGGGTGCTGTCTCTGTGGGTTTGCATGTTTTTTTTCTGGGACCAAGTGCATCTCCTGCAGGTGTTTTGGTCTGAAGTTTCATTAGCCTAGTCGGGTTAGAAGTCTAATAGACAGCGGCACGGTAGTGTAGCGGTTAGTGCAATATTTTATGTTGCCAGTGATCAGTGATCCGGGTACAATTCCTGCTGCTGTCTGGAAGGAGTTTGTACTTTCTTCCCATTATCAAGTGGGTTTCCTCTGGGTGATCCAGTTTCCTCCCATATTCCGAAGACGTAAAGCACAGGTTAGGATTAGTAAGTTGTGGACTTGCTATGTGTTGGTGCAGGAAGCATGTCAACACTTGTGGGCTGCTCCCAGCACATCCTCAGACTGTGTTGGTTGTTGATGAATGTAACACACTTCACTGTCTGTTTCGATGTGATAAATAAAGCTCATCTACGTAGGACAGAATGGTAGCATAGCACGTACTGCAACTGTTCCACCCTTTTTCTCTGGAACAGTGAAGGCTGAGTAGAGATCTGAGAGAGGTTTATAAAATTATGAGAAGCACAGATAGAGAAGACAGACAGTATATTTTTCCCAGGGCTAAAAGTTGGACGAGAAGCTAGACTGGACTGCCAACACAGATGCCTTGTGCAGGAAGGCACAGAGTCGACTGTACTTCCTTAGAAGGTTGGCGTCATTCAATGTCTGCAGTGAGATGCTGAAGATGTTCTATAGGTCAGTTGTTGAGAGCGCCCTCTTCTTTGTGGTGGCGTGTTGGGGAGGAAGCATTAAGAAGAAGGACGCCTCACGTCTTAATAAGCTGATAAGGAAGGCGGGCTCTGTCGTGGGCAAAGTACTGGAGAGTTTAACATCGGTAGCTGAGCGAAGGGCGCTGAGTAGGCTACGGTCAATTATGGAAAACCCTGAACATCCTCTACATAGCACCATCCAGAGACAGAGAAGCAGTTTCAGCGACAGGTTACTGTCGATGCAATGCTCCTCAGACAGGATGAAGAGGTCAATACTCCCCAATGCCATTAGGCTTTACAATTCAACTACCAGGACTTAAGAACTTTTTTTTAAAGCTATTATTAATGCTTTTTGAGTTAGTGATTTAGATGCATATCATATTATTACTGAGTTAAGTATTGTATGTAATGAGTTTTTGCTACAACAAGTGTATGGGACATTGGAAAAAATGTTGAATTTCCCCATGGGGATGAATAAAGTATCTATCTATCTATCTATCTATCTATCTATCTAATAACAGAGGGCATCCATTTCAGGTGAGAGGGTGGAATATCAAAGGAGATGTGAGGACAACTTTTTACACCAAGAGTCGTGTCTGCCTGGAATGCGCTGTCTGGGTGGTGGTAGAGGGTAATGTATTTGGGGCTTATAAGAGATGTTAGAATGTGAGGGAAATGGAAGAATATGGACATTGTGTAGGTAGAAGAGATTATTTAGTTGGCCATTTTACTACTAATTTAACTGGTTCAGCACAACGTTGTTGGCCAAAGGCCCTGTTCCTGTCCTGTACCATTCGATGTTCTATTTATCTAGCCATTGCAAATTTTCCCTTGTGTGTAGTGGGGAAGAACTGATAGAAACATGGGGAAAATGAGATTAGTGTAGGATTGGTGTAAATGTATGCTTAATTACTGACCCGATGCGTTGGTATAAATGGGTGCTTGATAGCTGGCACAGACTTAAATGGTCTAAAGATTTGTTACCATGCAGTATGATGCTGTAAACCTGAAGGTGCCTATCATCAGGCTTCTGTCCCAACATTGGTAAGGCAGACTCTTACTCTGACAATCCACCTCATCGTGGCCTTCCAGCTTATCGTCTGCCTGAACTCCACCTTCTGCGTAACTGCGACACTTTACTCTGCATTCTGTTAGTGAGTTTCCCCTGTTCAAGAAGGAAGTATGATATGATGGAAGGGTAGTATACAAAACAAAGATTTTCACTGGTGCATGTGACAATAATGAACCCATTTACCAGCTTACAATAAATAATGCTAATACTATAATTACCAGCAAAGGCAAGTGAGATCCACCTGCTGACGGACAGGCACCAAGTGGAAATCTCATCTAAAATGCAACATCTCCAACACTGCAGCACTGCCCAGAACCTTGTAGCTGACTTGGTGGAGTGTGACTTGAACCTGCAAATTTTTGATTCAGAGGAAAGAACACCACTCAGTGAGCCACAGCAAACAGCCTCCCTCCACATAAGCCATTATGTATTACACTCAGTGGCCACTTTAATATGTACACCTGCTCGATAAGCCAATCATGTGGCAGCAGCTCAATGCATAAAAGCATGCAGACATGGTCATGAGGTTCAGTTGTTGTTCAGACCAAACATCAGAATGGGGGAGGAAATGTGATCTAAGTGACTTTGACTGTGGAATGATTGTTGGTGCCAGACGGGATGGTTTGTGTATCTCAGAAACTGCTGACTTCCTGGTATTTTCATACACAACAGTCTTTAGAGTTGACAGAAAATGGTGTGAACAACAAAAAAAAAATCCAGGAGGCAGCAGTTCTGTGGGTGAAAATGCTTTGTTAATGAGAGAGGTCAGAGGAGAATGGCCAGACTGGTTCAAGCTGACAGGAAGGTAACAATAACTCAAATAACCATGTATTACAACAATTGTGTGTAGAAGAGCATTTCTGAACGTATCAAACCATGAAGTGAATGGCTGCAGGAATGGAAGACCACAAAAATGTTAGGAACCTCCTGTACCTAATAAAATGGTAACTAAGTGTATATTCGAGAAGTCCACCCTAATGCCGACTTCTGAAAACTGTGGGGAAAAGTACTGGTGAGAAGTCAATTCCAGGCTGAAGAAAGAAAAGAATCAATGGTTAATTTTGAGAAATCGCCACACAGCTGATTCCTTCAATTCGTTTTGCAGTGTTGGCAGTAAAGCCATTGTCCAATGAACTGGACATTCACAATGTCACACATCTGTGCTTTCTGAGCCAAACATTCTACAGAGGATCCTGCGGGATCCCTGAACATGTATCAAACCAAGCTAAGGTATGGGTATTTCAAAGATCATAGAAATATAGAACAATACAACACAATACAGGCCCTTCGGCCCACAAAGCTGTGCTGAACATGTCCTTACCTTAGAATTCTTTTGGACTCGGACCCTAAGATCCCTCTGATCCTCCACACTGCCAAGAGTCTTGACATCAATGCTATATTCTGCCATCATATTTGACCTAACAAAATGAACCACCTCACACTTATCTGGGTTGAACTCCATCTGCCACTTCTTAGCCCAGTTTTGCATTCTATCAATGTCCTGCTGTAACCTCTGACAGCCCTCCACACTATCCACAATACCCCCAACCTTTGTGTCATCAGCAAATTTACTAACCTATCCCTCCACTTCCTCATCCAGGTCATTTAGATAGATAGATAGATAGATAGACACTTTATTCATCCCCATGGGGAAATTCAACATTTTTTTCCAATGTCCCATACATTTGTTTTAGTAAAACTAATTACATACAATACTTAACTCAGTAAAAATATGATATGCATCTAAATCACTCTCTCAAAAAGCATTAATAATAGCTTTTAAAAAGTTCTTAAGTAGATTCCCGAGGCACACCACTGGTCACCGACCTCCATGCAGTATATGACCCATATTCAAAGTATATTTATTATCACAGTATGTATACATCACCATATACTACCCCGAGATTCATTTTTTCTTGCAGACATTCATAGTAGAACAAAGAAATACAATAAAATAAATGTAAAACTACATGCAAACAAATAATGACAACCAACATGCAAAAGAAGACAAACGGCAGAAATTCAAAAAATAATAAATAAAAAAAACTGACAACATGAGTTGTAGAGTCTTGAAAGTGAGACCACAGGTTGTGGAATCAGTAGGGTGAGGGACATGGTGGGCTATAACCATCCATAGTGACCTTTGCCTCTGGGGCCGTGAAAGAAGCTACAGATAGTCATTAAAGTGATCAGCTCCATCTTACACACTGACCTTCATAGTATCCAAGACATTTTCCAGGAGTGGTGTCTCAGAAAGGCAGCTTCCATCATTAAGGACCCCTATCACCTAGGTCATGCCTTCTTCTCAATGCTGCCATCAGGTAGGAGGTACAGAAGCCTGAAGGCACACACTCAGCGGTTCAGGAACAGCTTCTTCCCCTCTGCCACCCGATTCCTAAATGGACATTGAACCCTTGGACACCACCTCACTTTTAGAATTTCTGTTTTTGCACTATTTTTAATTTAACTATTTAATATACATCCATATACTTACTGTAATTGATTTACTTATTTCTTTCTATATTATCATGTATTGCCTTGTACTGCTGCTGCCAACTTAACAAATTTCACGACATAGGCCAATGACATTAAACCTGATTCTGATTCTGATACACCACCCAATGGAAATTCTGGAGCTTTGACCAGCCACAGGCTAAACTTTGCCTGTGGTGCCCTCTAGTGATTAGATGCCTTGCTGCAACTCAATCTCAAAACTCAGCATAAATGAACAGGATTAAAGTACAGAAGGCAGGAAATTTTTCTCCGCATCATCCTTCATTGATATGCCGAAACAAAGTTGTGTTTAGCACTATCGTCCAATCACTTGTGAAAGAAATTATTGAACTATTAAAAATCCAGTTGGAAAGAAGATTTGGATGGTTAAGTGATAAAGTGGGATCTGCATGGTGCTGCCCCATGCTTACGCAAGGACAACACACAAAATGCTGGAGGAACTCAACAGAATAGGCAGCATGTATGGAGAGAAATAAAGCGCTGAGGTTTCAGACTGAGACTCTTAATTGAAGTTCAAAGGTTTTATTATCAAAGAATGTATGCAGAAAGCAACTCTGAAATTTGTCTTCTCTAGACAGCCATAGAATACAGAAAACCATATAAGTAGTTGAAAGAAAGACATCAATTTCCCCTGCACAAAAAGAAAAAGAAATAAAAACTCACATATCCAAAACACCCCCAACCACTCCCTCATACAAAAACGAACAGATCACCCAAACCCCTGGACTGGAAAAGAAGAGGTAAGAAGCCATAATAATAAGGTGGGGTCTGCTTGTCAAACATTTCAGTAATATAGTAAATATATTATTTGATTCAGCATTCATTGTTGTTTACATCAGGCACTGTAGGTTATATGTAAAAGTACGTGAATGGCATACATCATGATGCTATCACATCATTTGCGCATGCCTCGTTTAAAGTTAAAACAAAACAATGACCTGTCCTCCCGGGCTTCCATCTTTTTTCTTTCAATTAGTTTCATGTTTTGGAGTTAGAAAACGTAACAATGGTGATGAGTAAGTATTAAATGAACCTGAGGTGACTATCTACCTGCTGAAGTATTGTGAGAGTTTTGAGTAAAAAGAAGCACAGTGAGAAATTCGAGTTTTTAAAAAGCAGCACAGCACACGTCTCTTCTGGGGGTGGGGGTAGAAAGGGTTGAATTTACAAAAAATGCAGAAAATAAACAAATTCATGGGTTCATAAATAGTGAGTACAAGGTGATAATAATCATGAATAAACGAAAGCTGAGATGGCTGTCTACAATGGAAACATGGATGTATTTGATTGCACAAGAGATAACTGGATATTGTATACTGAGTGAATTGAGTAGCACTTTGAAGCAAATAAAATAGCAATGAGAAGTGACTACCAGTTTTCCTGAGTGTATTGGATTTAAAGGCATACAATTTATTTAGAAATTTAACTGCTCCAATCAAACCAGTCAAAATGAGATTTGCTGATATTGTGAGAGTTTAGAACCAAAATTATTGTTGATTGCAGAATGCTTTTGGTTACATAAGCAGAATCAAAAGGAATCGGAGCCCACTTCAGCACACGTGGTTGAATTGAAGAGATTGCCTGATCATTGTTTGATCAGTAATGGGCTTAATGATGGATTGAGAGGTCATTTAGATTGTGGAATCTTACAGAAAAAACATTTAACATAGAAACATAGAAAACATGGAAATCTACAGCATATTGCAGGCCCTTCAGCCCACAAAGCTGTGCCAACCATATAACCGACTCTAGAAATTGCCTAGAATTTCCCCACCACATAACCCTCTATTTTTCTAAGGTTCATGTACCTATCTAAGAGTCTCACAAAAGACTCTATTGTATATGCCTCTACCACCTTCACCATCAGTGCATTCCGTGCACCCACCACTCTCTGTGCGAAAAACTTACCTCTGACATCCCCTTTGTACTTACCTTCAAGCATCTTAAAACTATGCCCCCTCATGTTAGCCATTTTGGCCCTGGGAAAAAGCCTCTGGCTTTAAAACGGTTCCTAACTGAAGCTCAACTTATATTTAAAAGAGCAGTTGAAACAGTTGTATCAATGGAAACAGCAGATCAAGATACAATTGAGTTGCAGTCAGGAATGAAAGTGAGCAGGAACAAAATTGCAATGTCTAAACAGAAGCCTGTCTGGCTGAACAAATTGTGTTACTGTTGTGGCAGGGGCTCACATACACCAGACCAATGCAGGATTAAAGGTGACACTCGTAGAAAATGCAACAGATCAGGACACATACGAAGAGCATGTCAGGAGACAAAAATAAATGGACTGTACAGAGAGAGAGAAAAAGATAATAAGTCAAGTTGCAGTTTGAAAAGAAGCATTAGTCTGCATGCTGTTGAAAAATCTGATGAGAATGACATAGGACTGAGTAGCCTTGAGATTTACATGACTAACAATAGACAAGCAATATGACTTACATAGAAATGAACGGCAAATTGATTAAATGGAATTGGACACTCTCAGCTGTTTCAGTCATTCCACAAAATGAGTTTGAATGGCATTTCAAAGATAGTGATCTCAAGCCTGCAGATATCCAACTAAGATCTTAGCCTGTGGGATTGACATTTGTAACAGTAAAAATACAGCAGCTGACAAGCCATAGTGGGCTTTTATGTGGTAAAAACAGGATGGCCAACATTGTGGGGCATGATTGGCTGAAGCAAATACAGTGGTGCTAGAAAATTTGCAAACCCTGTAGAATTTTCTCAGTTTCTGCATAAATATGACCTAAAATGTGATTGGATCTTCATGCAAGTCCTAAAACTATATAAAGAGAACCCAATTAAATAATTTTACATTAAATATTCTGATTTCTACAACTGTCACGGAGGAGGCTGCAGAACCTGCCATTGTTTCACAGCCACAAGATTTACCTGTGAAGCAGAGTGACTTCACCCACCCCACCTCCACACCTTGTCGGGAAAGACAGTGTCCCACAGGAATAAGACATCCTCCATGGAAGTAAACCTCCACCATCGTCCTCTGCTTCCTACAAGTTATGAATCCAATTAGTTAGGTCTCACTGGATCCCTTGTGACCTCACCTTCCACACAGTGGGACCTTGTCAAAGGCCTTGCAAAGTCCACAGAGACCATGGCCACTGACCTGCTCTCATCTCGCATCTTTGTCACCTCTTCAAAAACCGATTTCCCATGCACAAAGAACATAGAACATTACAGCACAGTACAGTTCAGTGTTCTGAAACATCACCTGTGACTAAAGATGAAGAAAGTACCTCTGCAAGGGTCTATGCAATTTCTTCTGTAACACTCTACAAGATCCAAAAATTTACTGTGTCAGGCCCTGGGGATTTATCCTCCTTAAGGCTGCCAATAGCTTCTCCCTGGCAATTCTTTTGTGGTCCAGTACATCACTGTTCATATGCCTCAGTTTCTTAGCTCCCATGATCTTCTCCACAATAAAAACTGATTGGAAATATTCATTAAAAATCTCTACACATATACAGCCATTCTAATATTTAAAGAAAAATATCTGCTTTATTTGTCACATGGTTATCAAATCATCAAAGTATCTGGTGAAATCCATTGTTTGCATCAACAACCTACACAGTCCAGGAATGTGGTAGAGATCAGCCCACATGCTTCCAGTTCCAACATACACAGTTTCCCCAGAAATATTTTCTCCCTAGCCACTCTTTTGCTCTTAATATACCAGTAAAATCTCTGGGTATTTTCCTAAATGTTGCCTACTTTACTAGATCCATCTCATGCCCACTTTTTGCCCTTCTGATATCCCTCTTCCTAAGCTTCTTATGCACATCAAGGGATTAGCTTGTTCTAATTACCTAAATCAGAATTATGCCTCATTTTTCCCATTCTCCTCACCCTCTCACTACATTAATTTCCACAAATATTTGCTTTTCAAATACTCATACAATTCCCTATAGAAACCCACCCCAGTTGTGGACTCCTGATTATAACAACCCCGTGTACAGAGAATTTCTCCTCATCCACCTTCTGGCCAGGAGCCAGATATTTTAAACCTGTGCTCTGTGGTTATGCTTTTTCAGTGGAAGCAGTTTCACTTTATTTACTCCAACTAAACCTCTCAGTATTTTGTATCCTGCTATTAAATCTCTGCTCAACCTCCTCCGCTCTAAGGAGATCGATTTTTCTTCACTCAGTCTTTCCCTCACTTGGTAAATCACCTCTGCACCGTCTGCAAGGCCTTGATGTTCTTAGATTTCTTAGAGGATGTTGGCAGAGAGAAATGCAGACTCAGGAAACAAGTGGCTTAACTTACAACCCCAGCCTTCCCTGACTAGTTAGCCATAGCCGATGGAAAACACTGTAAGGGTTCATAAAAATAAGCTGGATTATGATGTTTCACTGTTCGCCAAGCTTGGCAATTAGCTTGCGGGCGTTTCATCACCAATCGAGGTGACATCCTCGATGCACAGTTGATGTCAGCACAACTGGTGATGAAATGTCTGCAAGCTAATTGCCAGGCTTGGCAAACATCACAACATCAACGCCTCAACCCAAGCTTCCTATATTCACCACCATCCTAAAATGGATTATCAACATCTGTGGCCGACCCAACACGAGATGAAGAACTGTTGTGTACTTTTTCTTGCAGAAACACGGGTACAAGTCAACATCCAATGTACCACCAATTTACAGACCGTGCCACTCGGGGACTTGTGCTAATATCTTTTTGTGGCTATATGTGCTTCCCTAACTATAGCATGTACTGTGCACAGTGTGTAACTGAATATACTGTGTTTTGGACTTTAGTCCACGGATGCATGACGTTTCATTCATGACTAGTTGTATGGTTGAATGACAAGTAAACTTGATCTTGAACTTGAAGTTGGTTCTGTGAAAAGTAAGGGGAATGAGATATTCTTAGTCCTGATGCAGGTTTCAACATCCTGTCGACAATTCCTTTCCCCTTAGAGATGCCATGTGATCTGCTGGATTCCTCCAGCAGATTCTTAGTTGCTCTAAATTTATTATATGTCCTGTGTGTGTCTTTAGTCACTCCAACATGTTGAAGAATTACATTCTTCATTTTCAACATGAGTTATGGAGATCCATGCAAGAATGCAAGAAGGTCCACTATGTGAGAGGTTCAGTGTCTGATATGGGCAATTCACTGCATTTTGCAATTCTAATTTCCAAACATGCAGCAGGAAGTAATCTCTTTTAATCTGTACCAAATTGACATTGTCCCTTGGGAACTAAGAAAGCAGAAGTAAAGCTATTTTGAATCGTATGGCGCTACAGCACAGAAACAGGCCCATCGGTCCATCTGGTCTGTGCCAACCCATTTTTCTATGTGGTCCCATCTACCCGCAACTGGACCACAGCCCTTCATACCCCTCCCATCCATATACTTATCCAAAGTTCTCTGAATGTTGCAATTGAACCTATATTACAGCTTCCACTGCCAGCACCACCCTCTGAGTAAAGAAATACCCTGCAAATATCTCACCCTTACCCTTAACCTATGATCTCTAGTTTTAGTCTCACCCAGCCTCGGTGGAAAAAGCCTACTTGCATTTGTCCTGACTATACCTCTCATAATTTTATATACCTCTATCAAATCTCCCCTTATTCTTATATTTCTAAAACATTCAGAGCATTTGATTTTAAATACAAATAATTGTACAAATACTAAGTAATTCATTGGGCTGCAAGCCATTGTGAAGAATGTAATGAAAGGCATGTCTAATGCCCTGCTTCACATCTCTACTGTTATGCTGTAGGTATTTCATTTAGCAGCTCTGTACAAGCAGCTGTTCTGCTTTCAGCCTGTTTTGGGTTATTGTTGAAGATAAGGGATGATGTGGAATGTGTGACATTCAATTAATGTGAAGTTTTCTTGTTGAGGGACAATAAGGTTGGGCTTGAGGTTTTCTTTTGTTCGAGAGGAGATGAAGAGAGAGGATGCTGGGAAGAACCAGTCATAGCATACGATCCGGTGGGAGACCTGTCTGTTCGAGATGGATTGTGAGTGACGTTCGGAAGAAGTGTGTGGGTTCACGTTGACCGAGGGCCCAGCGCGTGAGTGACAGAGAAGTTCAAGATGAGCTGAACTTGTGCACATTTGACTGTTTAATTAGAATGGGCCCTTTTCTTTTTGTTCTTCTTTACTAACCCTTCAGTTAAGATTCATAAATATAATTCCTTTAATCGTATGCAGTGTACTGTCTGCTATTTTGTGGCATTAATTTGTAGAAGGGTAGCAAATGACACAGCATCCACACAAACCGGGGTTTGGGGTTGGACCAAACGTGCCTCAATCTCACGAGTTCGGCAGGGCCAGAGGTTGTCTTCCCTAGACTTACGCAGCCAAGGAAACCAGGTCCTTGCGCCTCAACCATTGGGTCACATGTCTTACTTTAACATGTAACATGTAATTTAACATGTAATTACAACAATATAATATAATAAGCCATAATGCACTTGTTTCAAGATTTATTTGCTACATATTACTGACTAGCACTTTCTCGAGCCAGATAGAGTGGACACAAAGAGGATGTTTCCTATCGAGGGAGAGTTTAGGACGAGAAGGCACAACCTCAGAATTGAAGGATGTTCCTCTAAAACAGAGATAATGATGAATTTCCTTTGCCAGACGGTGGGGAATCTGTGGAGTTTATTGCTACAGATGGCTGTTGAGGCAAAATCGTTGTCTATATTTAGGGTGGAGGTTGACAGGTTCTTGATTAGTAAGGGCATTGAAGATTATGGGAAGAAGGCAGGAGGCAGGAGAATGGGGTCAAGAGGAAAAATAAATTAGTGTTGATTAAATGGTGGAGCAGAGTCAATGGGCCAAATGCCTCAAATCTTATGGTCACTTGTAATGTTTGAGGCAAAAAAAAACAGATATTGCATTTGTACAAAGTGGGCCAAACACAGGCAAATGTGGCTAGTTTAGATGAGCATCTTAGTTGACATGAATGAGTTGGAGCAAAGGACATACTCCTGTGCTGTATTACTCTGTGACTCTAAGGACTACCGAAAGCATTCACAAGAATGGTCCATAAGCACACAAGTAAACAAGGAAAAGATAGTTCTCATCCATTTTAGAATTTAAGAAACAGAAGCAGGAGCAGGCCTTAAGGCACTCTAACGCTGCATCACCATTCAATAATATCATTGTCCTTATCTCCATAATCCCCAATTCTCCTGAAATCCAAAGATCTATCTTGTCCTTGAATATACATAATTACTCAAAATACACAGCTCTATTCGGCACTGTGTTCCAAAGACCCACAGAGTTCTAAGAAAATGAATTCCTCTGCATTTCATTGTTAAATGATTCTTTGTCCTGAGACTATATAACTCACCTCCCCC
The DNA here is from genome assembly GCF_048418815.1 of Hemitrygon akajei. NCBI lineage: Eukaryota > Metazoa > Chordata > Chondrichthyes > Myliobatiformes > Dasyatidae > Hemitrygon > Hemitrygon akajei. Next base: position 175,524,364 of record NC_133129.1, read on the forward strand.
CATGTAGAGATTTGAGAGGTAACTTACGGCAGTTCACAAAATCATGAGGCTTTTACTCATGGAAAGTGAGTCTAAAATTAGAGGCTGTATGCTTATGATGAGAATGGAAAGATTTAAAAGGGATCTGAGGGGATACTTCTGGTGGTGGGTTTATGGAACAAGCTGAGGACAAAGTAGAGGAAAATACAAGTATAAAGTTTAAAAGATATTAGAAAGCTTTGGAAAGAATTGGGCCAACAAGACAATGTGATAAGCTCAAGTAGGTCAGCAGGGTTGAGTTGGAACGAAAAGAAATGTATAGGGTGGATAGCAGAGGTAAGTTTATTTTTTACACAGAGAGTGGTGGATGTGCGGAACTCACTACTGGAGCTGGTGGAAGTTCTTAGATAGGCACATGGATGATAGAAAAATGAAAGGCTATGTAAGAGAAAAGTTAACAATCAAGGAAAATATTAACATTCTCTGCTGAGGAATTCTTTTTTCTGTTTGTTCTTCAGGAAGAGTCAGTACTTAGGTCTTTAGTCCCACCTGTGCTCCAGTGAGCAAAGCCTTTACGATGCACTTCAATGAAGTTCCATTCATTAATTGTCGTACAAGGGAAATTTATGGAAAGCATCGTCAGCTCACTGGGGATTTCATGTGCAGACAATAATAAAGTTCCTGAAATAGCAAGTCCACTGCATTTTGCTCATCTTCTCCTCCAGGGAAATTTCACATAGCAGACAATCCCAGCTGGGAATTATAAGTTGAAAATTGGTTTTCAACTTATAATACTGACCTCTCATGCTCCATCATGCAGATTTTAAATTGTTCTGGGCTCAGTGCGCTCATCCTGCCCATCCCAAGTTTTCACTGTTCATTCACTCTCTGCTCCTGGTTTCCAGTTTTCCCAATGATTGAACTTTCAAATCTACATCAACACCCTCACACTCTTGAAGGCCGAGTTTCCAGAAATGAGATATGTGTAGCTGTGAGATTAGCAAGCTACCTCTGGGAAGTATGCAGAGATCACATAATGGGTAGAGAGCATTACAGCACAGAAACTGGCCCTTCAGTCTATCTAGTCCATGCTGAACTATTATTCTCCCTAGACCCATCAACTTGCACCTGGACCATAGCCCTCCCATCCATTCCCTATCAAAATTTCTTTTAAATGCTGAAATCAAACCCTTATCCACCAGTTCTGATGGCAGCTCATTCTACATTCTCACTACCCTGTGAGTGAAGAAGTTCTCCCTCATGTTCTCCTTAAATATTTCACCTTTCATCCTTAACCCATGACGGCCAACCTCCGTGAAAAAAACCTGCTTGCATTTACACTATCTCTATCACTCATAATTTTATATTGCTCTATCAAATCTCCCCTCATTTTCCTACACTCCAGGGAATAAAATCCTGACCTACTCAACCTTCCCCTATAGCTCAGGTCATCGAGCCCTGGCAACATCCTTGTAAGAGGAAAGAGTGAAATTGATCTTACAGGGGTATACTTAAAGTGGAGTTTTATAGGTTCTTGATTAGTTAGCGAGTCAAAGGTTATGGAAAGAAGGCAGGAGAATGAAGTTGAAAGGGAAAATAAATCAGCCATGATAGAATAGACTCAATAGGCTGAAAGGCCTAATTCTACTCCTATGTATTATAGTATTACTCTTTTATTCCTGTCCTTATTTCCACAAACCACAGACACCTGCATAAGCACCAGCCTGATGAGCCACAAAAGCTCGGGGCAGGACTTTGACTGTGATGGACTGAATGAGCCGAAGGACCTGTCTGTGCTGAGTTCCTTTAGCATTTTATGTGTGTTCATCAGCTACCTTGTATTTATGACTCCTAGTTGTTAGATTCTGTAAGGTCTGAACCCACCTTGCCAAGCCTTTTACAATTATTTGCACCTCAACCTCATGTGCCATCTCTCTGCAGCCTCACCCTTTTCGAGAGCGATGAACTCCAGCCTCTTCGTCCTTTCCCAGCAGTTGTAATGTTCCAGTTCTGGCGCTACCCTGTTGCACTTCCTCCATTAAACTGGAGCACTACAGAGAACATTAATGAGGTCCCATCAAGGGTCGATGGAAAGTTAACAGATCCTAACTGCATTTCAGTCTTGCATCTTAATGGTCCTGTTAACCTCCAAATAATCTGTTTATTACGACTACTAAAATTCCTTTGATTTTTCTATTCCAACATCTTGTTTAGGAGACTCGAAGATATAATTTCAGAATGAAAGAGAAGAAATCCCTTTACTTAGAAGGTTGACAATATTTAGGACAATAAATCCAAGGATAAGTGGAAATGTAAGGAACTCAATGTTCATGTCTCTCCCCATGGCCACCCCAATCTCAATTTCACTTTACCTGCCCAGAAGTGACCTAGTAATCTCATATCCCAACTTCTACCAAGACCACTTACTTTTTTCACTGGGTTGGGAAGGTAGCCTCCAAGCTGATGGCATGAACATAGACTTCTCTAACTTAATGTCCTTCTCTCTTTTACCATTCCCCACTCTAGTTATCCCCCACAGCTTCTCTTCTTCTCACATGCCTACTACCTCCCTGTTGTGCCCCTCCTCCTTCATCTTTTTCCATGGTCCACTGCCCTCATCAGTCAGATTCCTTCTTCTTCAGCCCTTTAACTCTTCCACTATCATCTCTCAGCTTCTTACTTCATTACTCCCCTCCACCCGTCCCACCTCAACACCTTCAGAATCAGGATCAGAGCTAATATCACCTGTCATCTTGTACACCTCCTCCTCCCGCATCTTCTTATTCTCGTTTCTGTCCCCTTCCTTTCCAGTCCTGTTGAAGGGTCTTGGCCTTGAAAAGTTGACTATTTATTCTCCTCCACAGAGGCTGCTTAACCTGCTGAGTCCCTTCAGCATTTAGGATTGTGTAGGACTGACATGTACTGGTTTTAACTGTGGCAACACAAACACACAATGCTCCAGGAATTGGTGGAAATCATTTTAGTGTGGCGATGCTTATCTGAGTTGTGTGGCTGTTTGTTGAAGCATGTTCCTCTGCCACCCACCATTCCCCCACCTATAATATACATGGACCATGGAACAGTTATTGGTGTGTCTTTCAGTTAGGGCAAGAACTCAGTGAAGCTGTAAAATCGGTTAAATTGGGGTAGCTGGGTGGTCTGACATGAAGGGCCAGAAGGGCCTACTCTGCACTGTATCTCAATCAATCAACAAATTAATTAATTACTTTCTGCTCCTTGCTATGAGGTACAGATTTCTGCTCCGGGTTCATGCTTAAAGTAATAGAGTCAGAGAGACATACAGCACAGATGTGGGACCTCAAGTCCACTAGGTCCATGCCACACAACAATCCAGTAACCTTCAAACGCGAGGAAATCTGCAGATGCTGGAAATCCAAGCAACACACACAAAATGCTGGTGGAACGCAGCAGGCCAGGCAGCATCTATAGGGAGAAGCACTGTCGACATTTCGGCCGAGACCCTTCGTCTAGTCCTGACGAAGGGTCTCAGCCCGAAACGTCGACATTGCTTCTTCCTATAGATGCTCCCTGGCCTGCTTTTGTGTGTGTTGCTTGAATCCAGTAATCTTTTTTATTTAGAGATACAGTACAGATAACAGCCCCTTCTAGCCCAACAAGCCCACCCCGCCCAATTAATCCCGTGCCCAATTAACCTACTAACCTGTAGTTAGGAATATGGGAGGAAAACTCATGGGGAAAATATACAAACTCCTTACAGACAGTGGTGGGAATTGAACGCAGGTCGCTGACACTGCAATAAGGTTGCACTAACTGCTACACCACCGTAGTGATGTCCTTACTTCCCCTGCATTCGCAGACACACTCATCTTTACAGCAGCAATTAACCTTCCGACCTGCGTGTCTACAGGACATGGGAATCACAGAGAGAACGTGCTGACTCCACTTAGACAGCTCCACAGATCAGAACTGAGCCCAGGTCTCTGGCTTTACTAGCTACAGCGGTAGCGTAGCGTACAGCACCAGTGACCTGGGTTCAATTCCCATCACTTTCTACAAGGAGTCTGTACGTTCTCCCTGCCACCACATGGGTTTCCACCGGATGCTCGGGTTTCCACCCACATTCCAAAGACATAGCGGTTAGTAGGTTGTGTGCACGCCATGTTGGTGCTGGAGCACGGCGATTCTCGTGAGTGGTGTGCCACACACATCGGACTGTGTTGGTCATTGATGCAAACAGCACATCTCACAGTATGTTTCAATGTACATACGACAAACGAAGCTAGCCTTTAAATCACCGTGCTGCCTTAAAGCAAGCAACCAGGTAGAGACTCACCTGGAGGGAAGCACTCGCTCAGCGAGTGTCGGTCTAGATTTTTGACCTTCCAAGTCCTTGGAAGGAGCCTTGAACCAGATGAAAGAAGCAAAAGGAGAACTGCAGCAGCATAGTAACTGATAGTTTACTACTAAATTCAGGTCGGACACAGAAAACCTTGTAGTATATGGCATTGCTTCCTTAATATTAAAGGCATGCAGTAATGCCACCTAGTGGCAAAGCTCTGTACTGTAATTAAATGCAACTTGAAAATAGAGGCTGGATTTCTCTTATTTATTTCAGTATTGTAAAATTAGTTGAGAGATTTTCAGACATGATATGGTGGTAGACATTGTGTCCTTGGACTTCAGCACGGCTTTTGATAAGGTTCTGTTTGGTAGGCTGGTCCAGAAGGTGAGAGGATGTGGGTCAAATGAGGACAAATAGGACTGGTTTAGATGGGCATCGTTAGGACTCCCACCATTCAGGGCATGCTCTCTGCTCACTACTGCCATCAGGAAGCAACAGGAGCCTCATGTCACCCAGCATCAGGTTCAGGAACAGTTACTATCCCTCAACCATCAGGGCCTTGAATTTCACTCAACTTCATTTGCCCCACCACTGAACTGTGCCCATAATCTAAGGACTCTTCACCTCATGTTCTCAATAATTACTGCTCATTTATTTGCTATTGTTATTATTATTTTTTTAAATTTACTGTGAATGTCCACAAGAAAATGAATCTCGGGTTTGCATGATGGTGACAGGTAAGTTTGTAAATGACATCAAGATTAGTGGTGTAGTGGAGAATGTAACAAAACCAAATAAGCACATGAACATAAATTTCAGATTTGCTTAAAGTAAGTCATTTGAACATAAAACATTACAGCACAGTAAAGTCCCTCAGTCCACAAATGTTGTGCTGACCTTTTAACCTACTCTAAGATCGATCTAACCCTTCCCTCACATATAGTCCGCCATTTTTCTGTCGCCTATCTAGGATAAACATCCCTAATCTATCCGCCTCTTCCACCAGCCCTGGCAGGGCATTCCACGCACTTAGAACCCTCTGGGTAAAAATCTCACCTCTGACATTCTCCCCCATACTTTGCTCCAATCACTTAAGATGATAGCTGTTATACTAGCCATAGCTATCCTGGGAAAAAGTCTCTGGCTGTCCACTCGATCTATGCCTCTTAGTCATCTCCTACATCTCTATCAAGTTACCTCTCATCCTCCTCTGCTCTAAAGAGAAAAAAGCATCAATCATCAAGAACCCCTACCATCCAGGCCATACTCATTTCTCACTACTACCATCAGAAAAGTGGTATGGAAGCCTTAGGCCCCACACCACCAGATTCAGGAACTGTTATTACCCTACAACTATCAAGCTCCAGAAATGACTTTGATAACTTTATTAACTCAATTCTGAACTGATTCCACAATCTACAGACTCAATTTTGTCAGTATTATATATTACGTTTGTTTCTTTTCTTGAATGTGATTCTGGAACTATGTTTTGCTGTTTGGAGGTTGCTTGGGTGCTTCATCACTCTGTGGTCTCTGAGAGGGTTCCGGGAGGCAGAGGCAGCGTGAGCAAACCTCGTGGCGAGAAGGCTGCGGGATGGAAAACAAGTCGATGTTTGGCTCCATTTCACCGATTAAAGCTCCTATTGTTCACCAATTAATGCGACGAGGGAGATTGAAGCATCGAAGCAAAGGTTTGATGGCCTGATTGATTTTGCTTGTTTTTTGTGTGGGAGGAGGGATTTTTTGGGGGAGGGAGCCAGTGTACCTGTTCCATTTTTGTTCGTTTTTTGTGGAGAGGTGAGATTTGGGGGTTAATGATGGTGTTGTCTTTATTTTCTTTCTTGGTTTCATGGCTACCCAGAGAATTGAAAAATTTCTTAGATACTTAGTTAATAAATTAACCTTAGAACCTTTGAACCTTTACAGCTGTTGCTGCAAAAAAACAAATTTCACTACATACTTGAGTGTTTTTGATATGGGTCAATATTGTGGACTAAGAGTGAGAAGGGAAATCATGGTTAGGAAAAAGAAAGGAGCAGGAAGCACTAACGAGGCATTCTGTAATGATCAATAAACCAATTCCTTAGAATCAAATTACTTTGCCTGGTGTCTCGGGGCTGGGTGTATCTGCACCCGTGCCATTCCATCCCCTGCCCCTGGCACTCCTTCTCTGTCACCTGTCCCACACCCTCCCATGGCGCTCCACCCTTGCCATTCCCAGCATTCTTTGCTCCCACCAGATCTTACATTGTCAAATACAGTGCTGTGCAACAATCTTAGACACGAATGTGGCTAAGACTTTTGCACAGTACTGTATACAGCACAATATATCTTCTTTTTCACATTCAGAGTTTGTCAGACTTGATTTATGGATAGTTTTCCTCATTAATTCTATTGTATTTATTTTCTTGTAAATGTCCGCAAGAAAATGAATTTCAAGGTAGTATATAGTGACAGCTACCGACTTGGATAATAAATCTACTTGGACTTTGATTTTGCCTAGATGGTTAAGAAGGTACAGAAGACCAATTAACACGTTGAAGAGGCTTGGGATATCACCACACTAACAAACTTCTGTAGGTGTGCTATTGAGAGTATCCCGACTGCATTGTAGTCTGGTACAGCAATTCAATTGCACAGGAATATCAGAATCAGAACTAAATTCAGATTTATTATCATTGACGTACATAATGGGAAATTTTTGCTTTGCAGAGGCGGTGCAGTGCAAAGAGATAAAATTACTATAAATTTCAAAAATAAACAGTGCAGAAAAAGGGATTAGTAAATAGTGCCAAAAAATGGAATAAAGAGGTGGTGTTCACGGGCTCATGGATCTGTCAGAAATCTGATGTTGGAGAAGAGGAAGCCACAGAGAGTAATGCACTCTTCCCAATACATCACAACACATCATTCCCCACCATTGAGAGTATCTACACGAGGTGCTGCCTCAAGAAGGCAGTATTGATTATTAAAGATCTCCACCATTCAAGTCCTAGCATCTTCTCAGAACTACCATTGGGAAGTAGCAACAGAAGCCTGAAGTCCCACATCACAAGGCTCTGGACTATCAACTTCCCTTCAACCGTCGTTCTGGATCCAACCTGTACAACCATAATCACTACTTCTGTACAGCAGCACTATGACCATTTTGATCACTATGCTTGACAATGGATTATATTATTGTTCTGTGATCTTTCTCATATAATTTATGTTTTCCCTTTTCTTGTAAAGGTTGTGTCTTCATGCTATTGCCCGTGATGCTGCTGCGAGTAAGTTTTTCATTGGTACTGGTGCCTATGAAAATAAACTTGACTCAACTTGACTAATTAGAATGGATGCAAGGTTTGCATCCTTTTCTCCACAGATGCTGCCTGACTTATTGAGTATCCCCAGCATTTCCTCTTTGGTTTTACTCTTGCATGGTATCGCAGCAAAGGGGGATGGCACGATAGTGTAGCTGTTAGTGTAAAGCCTTATAATGCCACTGTCTGTAAGGGAGTTTGTACATTCTCCCTGTGACCACTTGGGTTTCCTGCCACATCCTAAAGAAGTGTGAGTTAGGGTTATTAAGGTGCAGGCATGCTATATTGGTGTCAGAATCATTGCGACACTTGTGGGTTGCCCCCATCACATCCTCGGACTGTGTTGGCCTTTGACACAAACAATGTATTTCACTGCATGCTTTGATGTTTCAATGTACATGTGACAAATAAACAGACTCTTTATCTCTACTTCAGATTTATGCTGTTTGCAGTCTTTTACATTTTCAGTTACTGTTCACGTCTCCTCCAGGAATGGATGCTTTGAAGAAGCTCTTCTCTTTTTGATTTCCTGTCCTTCAACTCGTTTTCTCACTTAACAAAGGGACATTATCCTGAAATATTACCTCTGTTGTCATCTCCATGGATGCTGCGAGAATGGCTGAGCTTTTACACTTTGCAGCTATTATTTCAGTTGTTATTCCTTGTAGTGTTGTGGGAGCTTATGTATTAGCACAGTTTGTCTTCTTTTGCACATTCAGTGTCCTTGTTCATTGTTGTGCTAGATGAAAAAAACAACCTCCGATGTGGTCAGTAAGACCAAAGAATTGATTGTAGACTTCAGGAAGAGGAAGGTGAGGGAGCACACTCCAGTCCTCATCAAGGGATCAGAAGTGGAAAGGGTGAACAGTTTCAAATTCCTGGGTGTCATCATCTCTGACGATCTATCCTGGGTCCAACTTATTGACGCAATTACAAAGAAGGCATGTCAGCAGCTATGTTTCATTAGCAGTTTGAAGAGAATTATTATGTCATCAAGAACACAATAGCGTAATGGTTAGCACAACACTTCATAGTAGCAGCGATCTGGGTTCAATTCACAACCTGTAAGGAGTTTGTATGTTTCTCCCGTGACGGCGTGAGTTTCCTTCAGGTGCTCCAGTTTCCTCCCACATTCCAAAGACCTACTGGTTGGTAGTTTAATTGGTCATTGTAAATTGTCTGTGATTAGGCTAGGGTTAAATTGGGGATTGCTGAGTGGTGTGGCTCGAAGGGCCAGACTGGCCTACTTTGCACTGTATCCCAATAAGTAAATAAAATAAATAAAAAGACACTTGCAAATTTCTGCAAATGTACCGTGGAGAGCATTCCAACTGGTTACATCACTGCACAGGATTGGAAAAATGCTGCAGAGATTTGTAAACTCAACCAGTTCCATAATGGGCACTAGCCCCTCAGCATCCAGGGAGTCTACCTTCAAAAGGCAATAACTCAAAAAGCTGGCCTCCATCACTAAGGACCTCTACCAGCTAGGACATGCCCTCTTCTCAGTGCTACCATCAAGGAGGAGGTACAGGAGCCTGAAGTCACACACTCAATATTTCAGGAAGAGCTTCTTCCCCTCCTCCATCAGATTTCTGAATAGACAATGAACCCATGAACACTTCCTCAGTATTTCCCCCTCTCTTTTTGCACTACTTATTTAATTTATTTCTTATATATACTTCTAATTGTAATTTATAAATTTTATTATCATGTATTGCACTGCACTGCTGCTGCAAAACAACATATTTCATGACATATGCCGGTGATATTAAATCTGGTTTTGATTCTGATCCTGTGCCGTAGAAAACAAGCAGGAGCTGTGAAAAGAAAGACTGAACCATCAAAAGATACAACCACTAACACAGACACCACTCACTCTTACCCACACCGCACAGAATATGTGGATCCTGGATCGACATCTACAGCCAGCTGAGGACCCATCAATAGGCAGGAGAACATTATACTCAGCTTGAGTGATCTCACTACTACTAGTAGATTTTCATTGTTTATATTGTATTTCTTTGTTCTACTCTGAATGCCTGCAAGAAAATGAATCTCAGGGTAGTATATGGTGACATGTACAAACTTCAATAATAAACTTTGCTTTGAAGTTTGCAACTGTGATTGCACTTCACTGGATGAGGGGCTGCTTTGGATCCCTTGATGTGGTGAAGGGTGCTATATTGATTTAAGATTTAATTTGCACATTAACTGATTGATTTTCATAGGATATCTGTGGAATGGGGTAGCCTAAAACTATCGTGGTTACCCAAACAAGATTCTAGACCTTTACAATTCAGATCAGTTGAATATTTGGCTGAGAATATAAAATCAGCTCTATAAAGGGAACAAAAGTACAAAAGCACCAACTGCTTTTAGTTAGAGAACTATCAATCTTTATACATAAATAAAATATCCCAACTTCCAGCTGTCAGAGCAGCACTGGGATTTTTAAATGCTTATTATACCTCCAGGGTAATGTGTTTATTTTACAACTCCAAGTAAGTTATGTCAGAACAAGAGGTTGATTGAAGTAATAAGTATTTCTGAAACAAGATGTAATGAAATCAGTTAAAGCCCGTGAGCCATCAATGAACAACTTCTGAAGAATATTGAAGGTTTTTGACAAATAGAAAACGAGCTTCAACAAGGAACTTCATCTTATTGTTACATTACATGCTAGATATGCTGGAGTCATGGAGTTGTTCAGTAATGAAACAGGCCATTCAGCCCACTATTCCTTGCAGCCCATTGTACCAACTAACACTAATCCCAAATAACCTCTCGCCATCTTTCAAGATTTCTTGCCAACTTGGAAAATTGAGCATTCAGTTGAATATTTTTTCCTTAACAAGCCTTTTGTTGAACTATTTGGGCTGGTTAGAGTGGCCCTGGTTTTAAGTTCAAGTACCATTCAACCATACATGAATACACATGTATACAGTCAAATGAAACAGCGTTACTCTAGGGGCAAGGTACAAAACACCATACCCACAATTATATACTGCACTAGATAGCAAGCACATACAAGAAGTCAGTAAAATACAGTCACATAAAAAAATGTCCAAATCCCTGAGTCCATGGATATTGCAGCAATCTGCAGTTGAACACACTGCAACTTACCTTCTGCTGAGCAAACACTGAGAGCAGCACAGAATCCAGCTTGTATGCTGCATCTCACATTCTGGTGGAGTGCACTGACTCTGATGCCCTGCTCTTAGCCAGCTGCAAGCAGGCAACACCGCAGCTTGAGGACTCGTCCTTGCTAAGGCAATTCACTCCCTGTTGTCTGTCCCTGATGTTCATCAATTAACCAATGAATCGGACTTGCATCATTCCACACCACCAATGCACAACAGGGATTTGCAATGACTAAGATGATCACTTGCTGTTAGACTGCACATGTCCTTCACACACCAAAGCCTCTCTGCCGTGGCATTATCACGGTCAACACTAAGTCCAGTTCCTTCAGTCTCTCTGCCAACAAGCAACTCACTGGCAGGGTAGACCTGCAGTACTTTAAGTTCTTAGTTTCCAGCTGGATCTTGAGATCATTAAAAATCCATTTAAAAAAGACAATAACACCTTTGGTTGATTCCATTGCGTCCGATCGTACTGCCATGTTACCAAAGCCTTAGTCTGGTTTAGTACTTTACATGGTTCAGGATTAATATTACCAACAATTGTTTTGAGATTATATTTACAGTGAAGGTTGACATTAAGTATAATGGATAGGAAGGGTTTAGAAGGATCAGTGCCAAGAGTCTCCAACAAGTATTGTGCAGCCCGAAGAATCACTGCTCTGAGACTTCCTTTGAGAGCCAGTAAAGCCTTCCCTGTCCTTACTGTGCTCGCCATCCTTAAAACTGTCCAGGAGATTGAACAGCTGTGAGTGAGAATGTGCCAGACACCCAAGGATATTCAAAAGTTTTTAAAATGAAAGGAAACAAGATTAAAAATTAGTTTTATTTGTCACATGCACATTGAAACATACAGTGAAATGCGTAGCTTTGCATCAACGACCAACACAGTCTGAAGATGATGCTGGAAGCATGCCCACAATTTATTAACCCTAACCACGTGTCTGGATTGTGGGAGGAAACCGGAGCACCTGGAGGAAACCCATGTGATCACAGGGGAAATATGCAAATTCTTTACAGACCGCAGTGGGAATTGAAGCCTAATTTTCTGAACAGTGGTGCATTAAAGCATCATGTTAACCACTGCACTACTGTGCCACCCTTACACTACCATGCTACTCTTAAACTGTATCATCAACAGAATAAAATATTAAGTAAATTATCTCAAATTTCCTCCATTGATTAGCTGAGTCCAATGTTCTTTCTGGAGGAAGGCTTGACAGGCAGGTTTCCCCGTGGAAACTTGCTCACAAGAAATGTCTATCCTGATATCTTGCCCCCTCAAGACATACTCGGATTAACTGAGAAAAGCTGTTGCAACAAGATGCAAGCTTCACGATGCAGGACAGTGACTCTGTCAGAGATAAAACTGGGCAATGGGATTCCTCTAATCACTCTGAACAGAAATGGTCTTCAGGTGTGGACAGAGAGGGGGCATGGTGTGTGCCATCTCTGCCAAGTAGGCATAGGCACAGTGGTAATTAGCAGTAAGGCAATAGTTAATTCAAACTGTATCAGGATAATCAGACAACCACTGTTATATCATTGTCCATCTTCCCCTCCATCATTTGATTTCTGAACTATCCATGTACACATTAAATACTACATTATTCCATTTTTTCTGCACTACTTATTTATTATGTAATAGAGGAGATTTACCCAGATTGGAGATCAGGTCTTATGAGGATAAGCTTTGAAGCAAAGGAGGATGAGAGGTTATGTGATAACAGTGTACAAGATGATAAGAGGCATTGATCGAGCAGATAGTCAGGCACCGAATGGAAATGGGCAATATGAGGGGGTATAATCTTAAGGTGATTGCGGGAAAGGTCAGAGGCAACCTTTTAGAAGAACAGTGTTGGGTGTGTCAAACAAGCTGCCAGGGGTGGTGATAGAGGCAGATACATTAGGGACATTTAAGAGACTCTTAGATAAGCACATGGATAATTGAAAAATGGGGGCTATATGGGAGGGAAGGCTTAGATCGATTGATTGAAAAGCATGTACTGTGCTCTAATGCTCTATGTTCTTGTTCTAATTGGTTCCTTAACGTTGTCGTAGCTGCGGGGGGGGGGGGGGGGGGGTAGTGGGGATAAACTCACACTACACTCAAGAGCATAATTATGATTAAAACTTGCGGTGTTCAAATTGAGGATTTCCAGAACCATCCAATATATTTGGACCCAGTCAGTGAAGTGCACATTCCTACCAATCAACCCAGTGTATAAGTCTTTAAATTGATCTAATATACTATAATCATCTGAAGACAAGAACACAAGAATCGTAGAGCATATAGTGCTGTGAAAAAGTCCGAGGGACATACATATAGCTAGGGTGCCTAAGACTCTTGTACAGTACTGTGGTAATTTGATGTATTGCCCTGTACTGGTGCCGCTAAATAAAAAACACCAATTTCAAGACATATGTGAATGATGATAAACTTGATTCTGGTGTGTGTCTCTGTTGTGGTCTGAGAGTGGAAAGGGGAGGGAGAGGTGGATCATGGTTGGGAAAAGGGGAAGGGAATTTTAGGGAGTGAGAAGCACCAGAGAGGCATTCTGTAATGATCAAATAAACCAATTGTTTAGAATCAAATGACCTTGCCTGGTGTCTCAGGCAGGGTGTATCTACGGAAAATAGCGCCTATGGGAAGCACTGAAATTGTGCCCCGTCCAAACATCTGACACCCATCTTTTAGATAACTTTATCATTATATCAGCTCAAAAATACAAGTCAAGCTTGTTAATCTTTCAATTAACAAATTATGGCACCACATGAAAATTACAACTGCACCTTCCTTGCTTTCACTGATGCAAATTGGTCTATGATGTGATCAAAGTCAGTTTTTTCAGTTTCTTCTCTTTCTACACTCAGCAGAGCAAGATCACAGAGTCTGCCTTGACCCATGGAGGCTCTCAAATATGAAAGTATTAGTTTTAACTTGCTGAATGATCTCTCACAGCTGGCTATGGAAACTGCGATGGTTAGCATTATCTGAATAGCAATGCGAAGATTGGGGAAGACGCTCTCATCTCCATGCTGAACAATAAATTCAAGAAACTCTTCAGGTCTTGATATTTTCATGTTGACCCGCCTTGACAGCAACATTCTGCAATGCAAAGTTTCTTCATATAGCTGCTGTCCATCAACATCAGTGCTGTACAATTCACCCAAATTTTCGCACTTCTTCTTTAGGTCGTTACTGTCGGCACTGTAACACAGTCCCTCGACATCGAGAAAGAACCCAAATTTGGCATCAGTGAAGTGTCATGCAAATGAGCGAACCTTTTGTCCATTTCTCTGTAAAGACGGTCGAGTGTTCTTTTCATGACTCTTTCCATTTCTTCCGTAACTGTTAACCCAGCATCTCTCGTGTTCTCATCAGCCATTTGTTTCTTTCATCTCTGACGTCTTTCAACTTCAATATTCCATTCTTGACAGAGACCGACTCCTTCTTCAAGTGACTCACTGGCCAATGCTTCTCTTTCTTCATAAAAATGATCTCGGCGGGCTTTCAAATCCAGGGCAATGTTGTGGAAGTTCATGCTAGGATCCTGCAGCCTCTTTTGAATACAGTCAATGCGAATGAGTACTTTGTTCCAAAATCCTAGCAAAATCAGAAAATCGTAACTCAACATGCGGTTGTACAGCTGCCTTGCATCACTTCTTGTTTCACTGGTCTCGTTTTCATTGTCTATCATGTCCTGGAGAACTTGAAGTATCTCCTCAAGCTACTTGTTGACGGGCTTCAGTGCTTCTGTCCTCGCACTCCACCTGGTTTCGGATTCAGACTTAATGACAGGCACGGCGTTTTTGAGTTTTTCCCAGCGCTGTGGTGAATGAGAGAAAAACACGTAGAGAGCTTCGATGGTTCCAAAAAACGTGACAACATTGTATCCTGCTTGGCTGCATGTACACCCACCAAGTTGAGTGAGTGATTGTCACAATTCACAAACACTACCAGGTTGTTTTTCTGACTTATTCTTTGATGAACACCACTTCTGTGTCCAGCCATTACAGCAGTGTTGTCATAGCACTGTGACCGACAATCTTTTAGCTCCATTTCATCCTTCTCTAGCTGTTTCAAGATGTCTTCAACTAAGCTCTCAACATCCTTCTGGCTCATCTGGATAAAACCAAGGAAAAACTCTCTACAGACTGTTTTCCTCTCAAAATCAACTTCCACATACCTCACTACTTCTGACATCTGCTCATGGTGTGCCTGATCAGGAGTCAAGTCGAACATGAGACCATAGTACTTGGCTTTATGAATGTTTCTCAGTAAACTCTGGTGAACAGTGGATGCCATTATGTGGATGAATTTGTCTGGACACCCGGTGAAAGATAAGACGTGGATCCAGGATGACTTCACAAATGAGTGAGCTGTTCTTTTATGACAGGGTGAAAGATGGCCAGTAGTTTCAGTAAGCCAAGGAAATTTCCCACATTGAGGTCATCGTCTAGCTGAAGTGACTCCCTGTGTCCTCGCAAAGCCAGGTTCTGAGTTGCAAGGAATTTTATGCAGTGAAAGATTCTCGTCAAGATATCACGCTACTTCTACTTTTCCTTCTCAATCTGTGACTGAAATACCACGTCAATAATTCCTCTGTTTCCAGCTATTTCTTTCCACTGTGATTCTTGCATTCCTGATGATTCTTGGCATTTTCATGAACACTAATCCTTTCCGGTGCTTTCCACTGGTTGAATCCACTTTCCTACTCCAATGAGGATTGATGGTATGACCAGGAAAAGAGAAGACAACAGATACAATATGCAGAATTTTTAGAAGGGGAATAGACCAGCCATGTCACTTCATCACAACGACCATTTCCAATTTCCTCTTGAATCAAGTTTTGTTCATTGAGCAGTTATTTGTTGGTAGGAAAGGCCCCTCGCTGTTCTGGAAATACTTTGAACCCAGCTTTATTATTTCTGTTCTCAACACATCAGGCAGAATTGCTCTTCCAGTATCCTTGTCGAACTTCAGAAGTCCAATGTCATGCTGTTCAATCACTTCTGGTATAACAGTTCGAGGCTCTTTGACACCATCCAGTTCACTAGGTTCAGTGTCATCAGGTTCAATCTCGTCAGGTAAAATCTCGTCAATAAACTAAACATCACCGCCACCACCATTGTCTTCCCCTCCTGTCATGTCTAGATTCTCTGTGGCAGATTCTAGATTCTCACTCTTAATCTCGTCATACTCAGATTTATCTGACTTGACTTCCTCCTCGGCTTGTGACACATCTGTACTTGATCCACCTGTGGATTCTAACAAACTTGTAGCAGGTGCAGGCGACTCCATGGAACGTGTTGAACTACTTGTTCCGGGCTTTTCAAAGAAGGGCATGAAGAACTTGCTCGACATCTTAGCTTCCTCCGCCTCCAACTTTCGTCTCTTCCGTCCTTCAGCTCCACTTTCCTTCTTCTTTGTAAAGAAACGTTTCATGGTCTTCTTACACAATGCTCTGAAATAAGCCATCCTAGTGCTTCTCACCCATGATAATCAAAGACAGATCATACATCTGAAGAAAATTCTTTTTTCACTATCTGAGGATTGCTTGTCTGACTTTAATAGACACTGCTCAGTGGTGCCCCCCACTTCAAGTGGCGCTCAGAGCACATGCAATACTTTAGATACGCCACTGGTCTCTGGGCTGGGTGTGTCTGTACCCGCACCATCCGCTGACCCTGGCACTCCTTCTCCACCACCTGTCCCACACCCCACCTGCAGTGCTCTACCCTCACCTTCCTCACCATCTTTTGTTCCTGCCAGATTTATAAACTGTCTCTCTGCTCCAGATTGACAAATACAGTACTGTGCAAAAGTCTAAAGCACCCTGTATATGTATCCAGTGCTCCTGGTGTGGCCTTCTGTGTATCAGTGAGACCCTATGTAGATTGGGAGACCGCTTCGCCGAGCACCGACACTCAGTCTGCCTGAAAAAGTGGGATCTCCGTGTAGCCACCCATTTCACCTCTACTTCCCATTCCCACTCTGACATGTCAGTCCATGATCTCCTCCACTGCCGTGATGAGGCCACATTCAGGTTGGAGGGGCAATAATTTTTATTCTGTCTTGGTCCCCTCCAACCTGATGGCATGAACAATGATTTCTTGAACTTCCAGTAATTGTACCTCCTCCCCCCACCTCACTATTCCACATTCCAGTTTTCCTCTCTCTTATCCCCAGCACCACCCTCTGGTGCTCCTCCCCCTTTCCTTTCTTCCATGATCTTCTATCCTCTCTGATCAGATTCTCTCCTTCAGCCCTTTATCTCTTTCACCAATCAACTTCCCAGCTCTTTACTTCACCCCTCCCTCTCCCACTTTCATCTATCACCTTTTAACTCTTCTTCCTCTTTCCTCATCTTCTACTCTGACTTCTCCCATTCCTTTCCAGTCCTGAAGAAGTGTCTTGGCCCGAAACATTGACTCTTTACTCTTTTCCATGGATGCTGCCTGGCCTACTGAATTCCTCCAGCATTTTGGGCGTTTACCCTGGCTACACATATGTGCCTAAGACTTTTGCACAGTACTGTACAAGACCGTGATAATAAACCTGATTCTAATTCTGAGTGAAAGTCTCATGATCTCTATCTGAAATGCACAATCTTTAGGTTATGAAAGCTGGAAAGGGTACAAACTTTCCTCCTCAGTTTCCTCTTTTTTCCACAGGAATGCAAACTTCTATTATCACTTCTGTTGTGCCGTGTTATAAAAGCATCAGGTGCTAATACAGATACTCAGAATGTGTGAACATAAGGTGTAGACAGGGCTGTGTAAGAAAGGTTCTGAAACTCCTCTTGTAGAGCTCCCCGTGCTTGGAAATGCTATGCGTAGTTAGCAGTATAAAATTGAATGGAAAAAGTGGATATAGTAATATACAGCCAGCAACAGTGATGAATTACTATAGAGTAATAACAGGAAGCAAAGGTTGTAGGCTGGAAGAATACTGAGTCTTAAAAACCTATGTTTGGTAAATCTGGTTTAATTCACAAGATGATTCGAAAGGCATTATATTGTTCTTAGAGGCAAATGAACCATGTTACTGGACAAATAATCCAGAGGGGGTAGTTTAGACTGTAAGATACAGGAGCAGATTTGGGTTATTTGCCCCTTGGAGTCTGCTTTGCCATTTTGTTATGGCTGATCCATTTTCTTCTCAGCTCCAACCTCCTGTCCCTTCATGCCCTGACTAATCAAGAATCTACCAACCTCTGCCTTAAATATACCCAAGGACCTGGCCTCCACAGCCACCTGTGGTAACGAATTCCACAGATTCACCACTCTCTGGCTAAAGAAATTCTTCTTCATCTCCATTAGAAATGCCCATCTCTCTATTCTTAAGCTGTGCCCTCTGGTTTTAGATTCCCACACTGTAGGAATCATTCTCTCCACATCCACTCTCTCGAAGCCTTTCAACATTTGATAGGTTTCAATGAGATCTCCCCTCAGTTTAAGTCCCATTTAAAAGCTGAGGAGTTTTATGTTCAAAGTTTGAAGTAAACTTATCAAAGTACATTAGGTACTTGTCACCATATACTACTCTCAGATTCATTTTCTTGCGGGTATTCACAGTAGAACAAAGAAATACAACAGAATCAATGAAAAACCACACACAAAGACTGGCAAACAATCAATGTGTATAAGAATACAAACTGTGCAAATACAAAACAAACAAATATAGTAAATAAATAAATAATATTGAAAATGAGCTGTAACCTTGAAAGAGAGTGCATACTTTGTAGAATCAGTTCGTGTTGAGGTGAGTGAAGTTATCCACACTGGTTCAGGAACCTAATGATTGAGAGGCAATAACTGTTGCTGAACCTGGTGGTGTGGGTCCTAAGACTCTTGTATCTCCTTCCCAATGGCAGCATGGCCTGGATGGTGGGAGTCTTTGATGATGCTTGCTGACTTCTTGTGGCAGTGCTCCCTGTAGATGTGCTCTTAATAAATTTAATTAGGCCTATCATTCTGAAAGCAATCTTGCAGGCTGCACTGTGTGGCTTCAGGTCCACAGCTTCCTTTCATTATCCTCTGAAATGGACCAGAAAGCCACACAGCTCAGAGCAATCAGAGATTATCGCCCACAAAGAACCAGACAAAAGAACTTCTCCACTCAGAGGCTGGAGTGAGCTGCTAGTGGGAGTGGTAGATGCATATTCCACTGCAATATTTGAGAAGTTTGGATAAGTACAGTACATGGATGGGAGGGGTATTGAGGACTATGATCCAGGTCAGTAGGACTAAGCAGAGAAAGCATTTGGCGTGGTCTAGATGGGCTGAAGGACCTGTTTCTGTGCAACAGTGCTCTATGAATGTCTTCTAGCTCTATCTCTCAGCTGTTATCAGTCACCACTTCATCTATGAAACAGGCTTCATTCTAGCCACAGAAAAGCATGTTGCAGAGAATCTGAGCCAAAGTTACTGTTAGTTTCCAGATACCAGTGTTGACAGTGTAGAGCACGTAAGTGTAGCTTTAAGAATGGGTATTGAACATGGTATGACTTTGAGACCTTCTTGTACCAGACAATGCACTTTAGTTGAGAGACATTGCCTGAATCCACCATCCCATTTGCACCTTAACATTTCTGTCAGAGGCCTACTGTACTGTTACAAGGCCCAGCACAAACTCAAGGAAAAACACCTCATTTTGCTGCAGAAAATATTACAGCCTTCAGGATTCTGACTGCATGAGAAGTGACCATTTCTGTCTATCAATTCTCCTATAGGAGCAGAATTAGGCCATTTGGCCCATCAAGTCTACTATGCCATTTCATCATGGCTGATCCAATTTTCCTCTCAGCCCCAATCTCCTGCCTTCACGTCCTGACCAATCAAGACTCCATTGACCTCTGCCTTAAATATACAGAAGGACTTGGCGTCCACAGCTGCCTGTGGCAAAGAATTCCACAGATTCACCACTCTTTGGCTAAAGAAATTCCTCCTCATCTCCAGTCTGTGCATAACTACATATCAATTAAATAAAAGCATGCATGCGGGAGATGGCTTTAACTGGCGTAATTACATTGCAGTGAGAGAGAGATAGAGAACAATGTGCATGCATAGAGAACAGCACATGAGCAGACAACATTAATAAGTAGTGCTAAGAGATTATTGTTTTAAAAGAAATAGGTCCATATGTTACACTTCCTCCCCCTTTAGATTAATGCAAATTAAAACTATATGTACAAAACTTTCCATTTCCCTTTCATAAATTCATTTTCTAAATAAACATGCTTTTACAATAACAGTACGTAACTGCCTTCAATTCTAAAGGTTCAGTCTTTTGAATGGCACTCTGTTTCTTTTAGGATAACGCTTCTGGGCCTGTGGAATGGCATCAGATTTGATAGGTGTCTTGTCTAAGACAATGTTCTCTGTTTCTGGTGTCACATTGCTGTCAGTGACATGATCATCACTGAGAGGCAAGTCTGGTGACTGTAACGTGTCTGACTTGTTGGATGCAATCGACTCAGCTATGTTCTTCAGTTGAGCATCAAGTGTCTGGTCCACATGACATCTCCATGTCTGATCTCCAACATCCACTGTGTACATCAGTGGTCTGGTGCTTGTAGCTATCCTACCAGGTGTTAACCTGTCTTTTCCATAATCCTGCACTAGGACTTCCTGTCCAATCTCAAAGCTCCTCGCTGCTTCACTTGGCAACTGGCTGAACTGTTTGTTCTGCACTCCCTCCATAGATCTGGTTTCATGCGAGATCTCAGATTCCTGCCCACGAACAGCAGTGCAGATGTTTGATTTGTCGTCACATGAACAGATCTCTGAAACACAAAATGGAAGTTGTCCACCTTCTGCTGGAGAGAAATGCTGCCCTTGTCCATCACTTTACCGGATTTCTTGGAGTTTGAGTAAACCTTTCAGCTAACCCATTCATTGCTGGGTGGTGAGGAGCTGACTTGAAATGTCTGACACCATTTTTCTTTATGAACAGTCGGAATTCTTCTGATGTGTATTGTGGTCTGTTGTCACTTACAATTTGTTCTGGTAAGGCGTTTCTGGTGAAGATGGTCCTCGGAAGAGACAGCCTTTGCAGAGGTGGTTGATTTCATTGGTAGAACCTCCGGTCACTTCGAATGAGCATCCACAGAAATCAGAAACATGGAGTCCAGCAATGGCCCAGCAAAGTCAATATGGACTCTTTGCTATGGTGATGACAGCTACTCCCGTGGTGGTAACAGTGCCTGTGGGGGTACATTTTGAACTTTTTGGCATCCTAAACAACATTTGGCAAAGTCTTCAATCTGTTTATCAATTCCCAGCCACCACACGTAACTCCGGGCGAGACTCTTCATCTTGACTATATTCAGGTATCCTTCATGCAGATTTTCTAACACTCTGGTGCACAGTTTAGAGGGAACCACAGCACGAGATCCACACATCGGTGCTCTTCGACATACCGACATTTGGTCCCGTCTCACTGAGAACTCTGGAAACATAGGCTTACCATGGGCTGGCCATCCTTGCATGGTGCTTTCATAGACTTTTGACAATGTCAGGCCATTCCTTGTTTCCCTTTGCATATCGGAATTTGTTACCGGCAACTGGTCCACCAATGCGGTGTGGAACATTTCTGCTGGGTTACGGTATGAAGAATTTTCTTCTTCAGTTGCCAGTAGTGGAAGACATAACAAGAAATCAGCGTTGCTGTGTATTTTGGTACTCCTGAGCTCTACCTCATAAGGGTGGGCTCATAGGAACAGTGTCCAATTTTGTAACTGGGTAGCAGTCATCATTAGAATTCCCTTCCTGGGATTGAAAATAGACACAAAGGGCTGGTGATCTGTCATGAGCATAAACGTTTGTCCTTAGAGATAGTGGTGGAACTTCTTTATTCCCCATACTAGACTGAGGGCCTCTCAGCCGATCTGTGCATAGTTGTGTTCCGTGCTCATCAATGATCTTGAAGCAAATACGATAATAAGAAGCTGGGAGGTGATAGGTGGAAAAAGTAAAGGGATAGTGAAGAAGCAATCTGATAGGAGAAAAGAATGGATCATGGGAGAAAGCGAAGGAGGAGGGACACCGGGGGAAGTGATTGGCATGAGAGGAGAAGAAAAGAGGTAAGAGGGGAGCTAAAATGATGACTAGAATAAGAAGGAAAGGGCAGGGGGAAAATTTACCAGAAGTTAGAGAAATTGATGTTCATTCTTGATGATAGATGCTGTTTTCCAGACACACACACAGAACCTCACAAAGGCACGCATAAGAGCACGAATGAACGGCAGGTAGAGAGAAGAGCAATAACTTTTCTTTAAAGCAAGTGCTCTCACTCTCCAAAGGTTTTCCATCAGTGAAAATGTGTGGCTTTAATATTGTACTGATTGATGCTTGGCAATGAAATAAACTTGTTACTCTATTGTCAGCTCCTTGATGACATTGTCCACCATGAGCAAAGAGTCTGAAAGTTTCATCAAGCGATCATGCCCTCTGATATCAAATTACAGCCATACATCCCTCCCAGATATTGGCTCATTTAGGTGAAGCAATTTACTTCCAAAGTTGTACATCTGTAGTCTTGACAAAAATTGAATGATAATTGCCCCATATAACTCGCAGTATGTCCTTCAACTGGGTCCATGGAGTTGGAGGCTTGGTGCTTAGGGTAAAGGGTAATTGCCTAAACAAGTAGGAGTTCAGATTCAATAACAAAAAATATTACCTGCAGGAACTGAACAGCAGGAAAAATTGAATAAAGAGATGTTAGTTTTCCAATGGCGATGTCGAGAAGATAAATAGTGTGGGGGAAATGGAAGCAATTCTATGCCATTTGATGTAAACTGTAATGATGATGAGATGACAGACACTGTGGTGTTATCCCTCAGATTGTCATCATACTGCAGTCTTGCTCTTGTATACATGTTGTGTTGTAAGGTTAGTAGCGTTGCAGGTTCAACTAGGACGCAGTGACATGCTTACGGCGGGGCTTTGGGGAGTAGGAAGTGTCATTGAGGATGGGATTTACTTATTTATAAAGCAAATGTGCACGTTAATTCACAAAACACCAAAGTTACAGTAGACAAAGCACCTGAACTATTTCCAAATATTGCTTCACATCAGGGTCAAATATCAATTTTATTCACCCAAGTATTACAAATTTGCTGTGATGTGTTGGTGTTATATGCAAGAAAAACAACAACATACAATAATTATAAAGAATAAAGAATTGTATGACAATAAACTAGAAATTGAAGTACAGATATGGAATAAAATGTGCATAAGTACATACACTCTGTGGCCACTTCATTTTATTTATTTATTTATTGGGTTACAGAGCGGAATACGCCCTTCTCACCCCTAGATCAGCATCGCCCAGCAATTGCCCAATTTAATACTAGCCTAATTATGGGACAATTTATAATGATCAATTAACCTACCAACCTGTACGTCTTTGAACCGTGGGAGGAAACCGGAGCACCTGGAGGAAACCCATGTGGTCATGGGGAGAACATACAAACTCCTTACAGGCAGCAGTGGGAATGAGATATCTCCTGCACCCAATAAAGTGGCCACTAAGTATATGTTCATGGTCTTTTGCTGCTGTAAAACCCCATCCACTTCAAGGTCCAACGAGCTGTGTGGCAGAATTGCTCTTCTGCACATCATTGTTGTAACATGTAGTTATTTGAATTACTGTTACCTTCCTTCAGCTTGAACCAGTCTGGTCACTCTCATTAACAAGGTGTTTTTGCCCACGGAATGTTCATTGGAGGGTTTTTTTTTTTCATTTCTCGTCTATTTCTCTGTAAACTGTTGAGGTAGTTGTGCATGAAAATCCCAGGAGATCAGCAGTTTCTGAAATACTCAACCATCCCATCTGGCACCAACAATAATTCCACGGTACAGTCAGTCACTTAGATCACATTTTTTCTCCATTCTAATGTTTGACATGATTAACAACTGAACCTCTTGACCATGTCTGCATACTTCAATACATTGAGTTGCTGCCACGTGATGGCTGATTAGATATTTGCACTAACGAGGTGTACAGGTGTATCTAATAAACTGGCCATTGAGTGTAAATACCAGTATGTACAATGTAAACAGCATTATAAATGTAGTTACACTACTTTCAGATGCAAAGTCTCACTCGTCCCTGGGGAACCATCCTCACTAGATAGTTGTAATGAACTTCCTTGTAATGAACATCAGTCTCAGTGGACTCAGTGTACTCTTAAACAGTAAAGTCCATCACAGGTGAAATGTTTGCTACATCTGCCCTTTCATCTCCTCCTTCACCACCATTCTGGGCCCCAAACAATATCTCTAGGTTAATCAACACTTCACCTGTTGGGGTTATCTACTGTATCCATGCTCCCAGTGCAGAATCCTCTATATCCTTGAGATCGAAGGTGGACTGGGAAGTTGCTTTGTTGAGCATCTTCACTTTGTCTGCAACAAGCAAGATTTCTCAGTGCCCAACCATTGTCATTCCAATACCCATTCTCAGTCTGACATATCGGTTTATGGTCTCCTCTACTGCTACAATGAGGATACTCTCAGGCTGGAGGAGCATCGCCTCATATTCTTTCTGGGTAGCTTCCAACCTGATGACAGGAACATTCATTTCTCCAACTTGTGGTAATTTCTCACCTTCCTCCTTCTCTCTTTTTCTATTCTCCATTCTGGCTCCCCCTTACCCCTTTCTCTTCTCCTCACCTACCTACCACTACTCCTTCTTCGCATTCTCCCGTGATTCACTGTCCTCTCCCATCAGATTCTTTCTTCTTCAGCCCTTTCCATTTCCCACCTATCACGTCCCAGCATCTCATTTTGACATACCTGCCATTCCTTTCACCCAGCTTGCTATCACCTGCCAGCTTGTACTCCTTTTCTTACCCCCACTTGAACCCCCAGGCTCTTGAACCAGTGTGGATAACTTCACTCACCCCAACACAGAACTAATTCCACACCCTATGGGATTCTACAACTTGTGTTCTCAAACTTTTTAACTTATTTATTATTTAGTTTTTAATATTTTTTGTATTTGCATAATTTGTTGTCCTTAGCACATTGGTTGTTTGTTTGGCTCTCTTGTCTGCAGTTTTTTTTTTCAAATTTTCTGCTATGTCTCTATGTAACTACTATGAATGCCCACAAGAAAATGAATCTCTGGGTAGTACATGATGACATATACATACAGTGGATTCAAGTTAATTGGCCATTGGTTAACTGAGGCAACCACTTATTTGGAGCAACACTGAGAGAACAAAAACAAATCAAGAAAATAGCCAGGATCCCCTTCGTTTACTTGTGACACTATGCCACTTAATTGGGACAGGAGACTGTTACCAAACAATTTTTAGCTAGTGTCAGTCATGTGGATGTTGTATGGCCATTAGACACTAAACTGGGCTTAGAGTGTACAACTTCTAAACAGCATCAGTTGCATGTGCTTGTGTTCAAAAAGTAGTGATTTTTGTCAATGATAGCTGGCAAGAAGTAAGACAATTCAGAACTGTTTTGTTCACTGTGATTTCAAACATTCAGACATGAAAATGGCAGAAATGGCCAGGAGAGAAAACAAAACAATTTCACTGCTTCAACAAGTTAGGAACTATGAAGAACTCAAAAGTATCAACAATCATCTTGAATGTTACCTTTGGTCCCCACCAGACACAGCTTTCACCTGTGGCTCCAGTAGCCTTTTGCTTATGACAGTGGTCACACCCTGGTACACCAGTTTGAGGGCCAGGCTAAACCTGGTGAGGTTATCCAGCAGCTTCTATACTCTGGTAAGATAGGGACATGCATGTTCTAGCAGGCAAAGACAGCTCCAGTGAATTGGTGGATGGGATCTACGGTGAGATAACGGCCAGGCCAGAAAGGTGTTTCAGCAAAACTACATGAAGAGTGAAGAGCATGTCGAAGCACAGAACTAGTTATGGTCATCCACCAGGAAAGACCCCAGTTGTGATGTCTGCTCATTGCACTGGACCTGACTTCTGAGGTCAAGTGATTGGAATTGTCCCAGTGCAATGGCTTTTTCATTTTAAGAACTCCCCACACGGTCATTGTCAGATACAACGGACAATCAGGAGTAGTATTGTCAGTGTTCTAAATTGTTCTGAATTTCATTTAAATTCATAGTTTGCTACTCAGTTTGTCTTCTTTATACCTCTTTAACTACTTCCAAGAAACTTTGGATAATTGGGGCAGCCACTGAATTGGGCCAAAATGTCCCACTGTATCACAATTGACCTGAATCCACTGTACTTTGACAATAAATTTACTTTGAAATTCGACCTTCTTATTGATTAAAACATTTGGTCAAAAACCTTTTCAGCATCAATGAAATGAAAGGACTTCTTAGAAATAAAAATGTAGCATCATGAAACTGAATCAATAATCAGGAAACTGTTGCTAAAACATAACTGGTTCATTTTTAACTTTACTGCAAACCTCAAAAACCCCAGTGGATCAAGAAAAGAAACTCTGAGCACTTCATAATAAAGCCTACAAGGCACTGTCTC
Organism: Hemitrygon akajei; assembly: GCF_048418815.1. Lineage (NCBI taxonomy): Eukaryota > Metazoa > Chordata > Chondrichthyes > Myliobatiformes > Dasyatidae > Hemitrygon > Hemitrygon akajei. The sequence goes on from NC_133129.1 coordinate 175,550,612, forward strand.
TTGTGTCTATCCAATTGACTCTGAAGGCTCTTACTGATTCCATCTCCATTGCTCCTGCAGATGGTGAGGACAAAATAACACCAAGCCGCTACAATTTTAACTTTTTTTGCCCTAGCCCCCCATCACAAATTCAGACCTCAGGAGGATTCACATCAAATGGGGTGGGGAGACATTCAGTTGTACTCTCCAGAGATTGAGAATGTTCGCCTTGGTATAGGGAGAAGGCGAGGTTATTGAAATTTCAAAGAATGTGGTAAAGAGTACGCTGCATCGCAGTTCAAAATTCAAAGTAAATTTACTATCAAAGTATGTATATGTCACCAAATACTACCTTGAGATCCATTCTCTGACAAGCATTCACAGTAGAACAAAGAAATACAACAGAATCAATGGAAATTTACATACAAAGAATGGCAAACAACCAATGAGTAAAAGAGGATAAACAATACAAATAAATAAATAAATAATATGCAGAACACAAGTTAGAGAGTCCTTGAAAGTGGGTCCATATGCTATGGCAACACATACAAAATGCTGGAGGAATTCAGCAGGCCAGGCAGCATCTACGGAAAAAAGTACAATCAAAACCCCTCAGCAGGACTGGAGAAAAAATGATGAAGAGTAGATTTGAAAGATGAGGGGTGGGAAAAGAGAAACGCCAGGCAATAGGTGAAACTTAGAGAGGGAGGGATGAAGCAAAGAGCTAGGAAGTTGACTGGTGAAAGAGACAGAAGGCCACGGAAGAATGAAGAAGGGGTGGGGGGAGGAGCACCAGAGGGAGGCGATGGGCGGGCAAGAAGATAACATGAGAGAGGGACAAGAGGATGGGAAATGCTGAAGAGGTGGGGGGGGGGGGGTTGTTGAGGCATTACTGGAAGTTTGAGAAATCGATGTTCATGCCATCAGGTTGGAGGCTACCCAATAAAATACAGGAGCAGAGTTAGGCCATTCAGCCCATCAAGTCTGCTGTTGAGTTTTTCAGATTCGCAAGGCAATTTGTTCACAAAAATTTAACCTGTGATGTCTGAGGTTTATTCAGTATGTTGGAAATGATTAAACTCAGCCTTTCCTCAACAGTGTAAGACTTCCCAATTGCAAAGTTTACTTCCTGTCATTTCTGAATTGCTCATAACTATGCATTCACCTCACTGCCTCCTGAAAATCTGAGAATAATTTCCAACTGCACTCTTCATAGGAGTGAAAATATGCTATGTTCTTTAATATATATCAGGATAAAATAATTCTTAGCGTGCCCCTCTGAGTAAATGAAGCCTTTGTAACTACCCTCCGGGAATATGGTTGCAATTCTTTAAAGATTGCTTTGATGTAGGACTGAGCTGCAAACATTCATCTAACACAAATATTTCCCTTTGGTTTTGCCACAATCAAAGTGAAATAAACATAATCAGGACTGGATTCAGGCTCTGGAATAATGGCTGAGAACCAAAAATGTCTCATTTTCTTTAACTGCTTCTTATCATTGCATGAAGATATCATTTTCCTTGCTGGATAATGGTGCAGTTTCCTCAGTTTGAGGTACTGGCAGCTCTCTTGTTTCTGAGTCAGGTTGCAAGTTCAAGTCCTGCACAAGACCAAGTCCAGACAGATTCTCTAGTGTCGGAGTGCGGGATGGTTGCCCTGATGGACATACTGTTGTTTTCTGAGATGCTGAACTCAAGCCACATCTCAGATAAAGGTCCCATGGCAATACTTTAAAGAACTGGGGAACAATTAATATTCATACCTCAACCAACTTCACTGAAAAAGGTTATCCACTTAATTATCACAAAACTTTAGGATGCGAGGACGAAAGTTTCAAGGCAAATTTTAGGAAATAGTTGAATAGGTTAGGATTTTTTTTTTCTGGAGCGTAGGAGAATGAGGTGAGATCTTTTAGACGTGTCCAAAATTGTGAAGGGTATTATATGCAGGCTTTTTTCTCCCCCTGAGATGCTGTGAGACTTGAAATAGAGGTCAATAAAAACACAAAATGCTGGCAGAACTCAGCAGGCCAGATAGCATCTATGGGAGGAGGTAGTGACGACATTTGATGAAGGGTTTCAGCCCGAAATGTCGTCACTACCTCCTCCCATAGATGCTGTCTGGCCTGCTGAGTTCTGCCAGCATTTTGTGTTTTTATTTATTTCCAGCATCTGCAGATTCTCTCGTGTTGCCTTTGAAATAGAGGTCATAGGTTTAAGGTGAAAGGAGACATATTCACATGGACTAGATGGGCCAAAGGGCTTGTTTCTGTGCTATAGTGCTCTTCTATGACTCTATTTTGGCTAAGTTAATGACTAAGTATCCTGAAAACTAGTCTGTTGATTGTCAGTAGAGAAATATGATGAGTTGAATTTAGATCCCCCTGTATTGGCTGGGGAATTTGAACCCAGTTGATTGAAAAACTTGAAACAAGATATAGATCTGTTAGTAACGATAACCAGGAAACTACTGAAGTGCCTCAGAAGTATTGGGATTCACAGTAAAGAGGATCAACCAACTCTACCTGGTCTGGGAAGGATGACCTGGTGAAGACTGTGAAGTCACAGAGATTATGTGATGTTACAATCAATATCCATACATCAGTTGGAAGAACACACTCCAGTCCTTTATGAGGGGTCAGGAGTGGAAAGGCTGAACAGCTTCAAGTTTCTGGCCATCAACATCTCAGAGGATCTATCCTGGGCCATATTGTTGTTATCTTGAAGAAGGCATGACAGCAGTTGTACTAGCAAATTTCTACAGAGATATGGTGGAGAGCATTCTTATTGGGTACATCACCACCTGGCTGGGAGGCTCCAATGTGCAGGATCAAAAGAGGCTGAAGACCGTTATAATCTCAGCTAGTTTTATCACAGTCACAAAAGTCTCCTCTATTGAGGCCATTTTCAAAAGGTGGTGCCTCAACAAAGTGTCTAAATCAAGAACCCTGACCAATCTGGGCATGCCCTCTTCTCATTACTACCATCAAGGAGCAGGTACACACACTCAATGGCTTCTTCCTGTCTGCCTTTAGACTTCTGAATGGTCCATGAACCCATGAAAATGTCCTCACTAAATCCTCTTTTGCACTACTTATTTATTTTTATTTTAACATAGTATATTTTATGTCTTGCACCGTACTACTGCTACAAAACAATGAATTTCATAACATATATCAATGATAATAAACTTGATTCTAATTCTGATTCTGATTATGCTAACTGAATTACTGTAATACCCACATTGCAGCATCTCAGGTTCAAACTCTGTATCGAGACAATGGCCCAGAGAGTCTCCAAGTTCCATCTGTATTTCTTCTGCTCACAGCAATCCTGCCATCCAAGTTGGAATCTCACCCCTGTATCCAGAGGACAATTTGCCTACCTTGGTAGTGATTGGTAAGATAGCACACCCTTATCAATGAGGCTCATGTGAAAAACGGGTGGGAAAGCAGTAAGACTTGCACTAAGTTCCTACAAAAAGCAATGGACACAGCCCAGTCCTTCACAGGGAAGTCCATCACATTCCCCACCATTGAGCACATCTGCATGAGTGTGGTTTCAGGAAAGCAGCATCCATTATTGGAGACAACCCACCCCTCCTCCACCACCACCACCCATCAGGAAAGAGGTACAAGAGCCTCAGCACTCACACCGTCAGGTTCAGAAACAGATACTACCCCACAAGCAATAGGCTCTTGAAACAAAGGGGATAACTTCACTCAACCTCACTTACCCCATCACTGAAATGTTCCTGCAACCTATGGGCTCACTTTCAAGGACCCTTCATCTCACGTTCTTGATATTTGTTGCTTATTTATTTATTATTTTTCTTCTTTTTTGTGTATGCAGTTTGTTGTCTTTCGTACATTGTTTTTACACCCAGTTGGTGTGGTCTTTCATTGATTCTATTATGGTTATTGGATATACTGAGTATTCCTGCAAGTTAATGAATCTCAGGGTTGCATATGGTGACATATATGTACTTAGATAATAAATATACTTTGAAGTTTGAAGATTACAAAGCAGTTGCCAATTAGTAACACTGAGTATATGAAGTATAGTTGTTCTCACGGTTAATTTGTCCACTACCACCTTCCACAAATTGTTATAATATGGATCATAATACAGCACAGGATCAACACATATAAAATGCTGGAGAGACTCAGCAGGTCAGGCAGCATCTAAAGAAATGAATAAACAGTCGACATTTCAGGCTGAGACCCTTCAGATTCTTTGGCCCAAAATGCCAATATTTATTCATTTCCATATATGCTGTCTGACCTTCAGAGATCCTCCAGCATTTTGTGTGTATTATCTGCAAAATCTCTTGTTTTTATGATTTACAGCACAGGAATAGCCCTTTTGTGAAAAGGCAAATTAAACTAAATTTCTTTTGTCGGTGCCAGCTCTCCATGTTCAATTCCCACTATTGTCTGTAAGGACTTTGTCCGTTCTTCCTGTAACAATATGTATGTCCTCTATGTGCTCCAGTTTGCTCCCACTTTCCAAAGACATAAGGGTTAGTAATTTGTGGGCCTGCTGTTTTGGAAGCATGGCAACACTTGTGGGCAGTCCCCAGCACATTCTTAGACAGTGTTGGTCATTGAAGCAAATGACGCATTTCACTATGCTGTGACGTGTATGGAAAAATAAAGCTAATCTTTTTTTAAAAACTTGATTTTGCAGATGAAGAAAATCTAGAGCAACATACACAAAATGCTGAGTGAGGGGGAATGTGGGTGGTTCAGGGTCAGGGGAATGAAGAAAGAATCTGGGAGGTGACTGCTGGAAGGTCTAAAGACAAAGGAGAGGACAGTGGACCATGGAAGAAAGGGAAAGAGGAGGGAGGTGAATGGCAGGTGAAGAGAAGAGTAGGGGAGAGAAGGTAACCAGAATGATGAATGGAAAAACAGAGGAGGGATAGGGAAGAAATTACCAGAAGTTAGAGAAATTGATGTTCCAGCCATCAGGTCGGAAGCTTCCCATGCGGAATATAAGGGGTTGCTGCTCCTTCTTGAAGTTGGCCTCGATGTGACAGGAGAGGAGGCCATGGACAGACATGTTAGATTGGGAATATGAAGTCGAATTGAAATTCATAGCAAACAGAACATCCTGCCTTTTGCCACAAACAGAGCGAATATACTCAACAAAGAGATCCCCCAGTCTTCTTCTGCTATCACTAATGTAGAGGAGATCACATTGGGATTACTGAATACCATGGACAACCCCAACAGACTCGCAGGTGAAGTGTCATCCTACCTGTTTGGGTCCTGAATGGGTGTGAGGGAGGAGGTATTGGGGCTGGTGTCATCGTACTTATCACAATTGCAGGGATAAATGCCATAAGGGAGCTCAGTGAAGAGGGGCAATGGACGAGGGAGTCGTGTAAAGAGCGATCCCTATGGAAAGCAGAGTTGGTGGGGAAGACATGCTTAGTGGGAGGATTCCGTTGGACCCTAATATTGACTGTTTATTCCCAGCCATAGAAGCTGCCTGACCTGCTGAATTCCACCAGCACTCTGTGTCTGGCACCTGAATGATGCCGTGTACCTCCTTTTTAAGATATTCCAAAGCACTTTAGTTAATTAAATCCTCCTGAAGAGCAGTCACCATTTAAACAACTAACTTGCACACAGCATGTTGCCATAATGTGATAATGGCAGATTAATCTATTTTGTCATGTTGATTGAGGGATAAATATTGTCCAGGGCAACAGGGAGAACACCCCTCCTCTTGTTCTGATGTTTTAATCACCCATTAGAATAAATAAACTTTGATTTACTGTTTCATCTCCAAGAGGTCAGTGCCTCCTCACTGCTGCACAGCAATTGCCGATCCTTTTGAACCTCTGTCTGTAGTGGAAATTGAAGTTGGACTCAGAGGTGGGAGTGCTGCCCTTTGATGCTCTGCTTACGTAAACAAGCCCTCCTTCACACTAAGGGCAGGGCACATACGCAACACCGAAGTTAAAAAACCAACAAAACTCTGACATGGTGAGGCAGCACAGTGGTTAGCATAACACTGTGCAATGACAACAATCTGGGTTCCGTTCCTGCCGCTGTCTGTAAAGTGTCTGTACGTTCACTCTAAGACGGCATGCGTTTCTGTCGGTGCTCCATTTTCCTCCCAAATTCCGAAAATTGTCAGCATACTATGCTGGCACCGGAAGCGTGATGATTCTTGTAGGCTGCCACCAGCATATCCTTGGACTGTGCTGGTCGCTGACACAGGTCAGGCATTTCTCTGTATGTTTCAATGTTACAAATGACAAATAAAGCTAATCTAATATAATTTAATCTATCTAATCTAATCAAATAAACCAGGAGACATAGAAGCGGAAATAGACCTCTCGGCCCCTCGAGTCTGCTCCACCATTCCATCATGGCTAATTTATCATCCCTCTCAACCTCTCCTTCTCCTTCCTTCTTTGACACTCTGATTAATCAAGAACCTATCAAGCCCCACCTTAAGTATATCTAATGACTTGGACTGTACAAACATCTGTGCCAATGAATTCCACAGGTTCACCACCCTCTGGCTAAAGACATTTTTCCTCATCTCTGTTCTAAATGGATATCTCCGAATTCTGAGGCCATGCCCTTTGGTCCTGGACTACCCCACAATTGGAAACTCCTCATATGTTAACGCTCTCATTCCTGGGATCATTCTTGTGAAGCTCCTCTGGACTCTCTCCATTGTCAGCACATCTTTTCTTAGATAAGGCTTCCAAAACTGCTCATAATATTTCTAGTCCTGTATGAACAATGCCTTATAAAGCATCAGAATTCTTGCTTTTGAATTTTTTCCCTATTTAAAATATAGTCCATAGCTTTATTTATTTTGCCAAAGTGCATGACTGTACAAATCCCTAAATTATATCCCATCTACCACCTCTTTGTCCATTGCCCCAATCTCTCTAAGTCCTTCTACAGACACCCTGCTTCCTCAACACTACCTGCCCCTCCACCTATCTTCATTTTGTCCACAAACTTTCCCATAAATCCATCAATTCTTTAATGTAAATCATTGACATACAACATGAAAAGAAGTGGACCCAAGACTAACACCTACAGCACACCACTTGTCACTGCCAGCCAATAAGAAAAGCCTCTCTTTATACTCACTTAGCCTCTTGCCAATCAGCCAGTCTTCTTTCCATGCTAATACCTTTCCCTTAATACCATGGGCTCTTATTTTGTTTAGCAGACTCATGTGCGGTACCTTGTCAAAGACCTCTGAAAATCCAAATAAACAAGATCCACTGACTCTCCTTTGTCTCTCCTGCCTGTTATTTCCTGAAAGAATTCCAACAGAATAGTCAAGCTGGATTTCCTCGTGCTAACTTTGGCCTGCCTATTTTATCATGTGTCTCTAGGTTTCCCAAAAGCTCATCCTTAATAATAGCCTCGAACATCTTTCAACCTCTGAAGTCAAGCTACCAGGCATAAAATCTCCTTTCTTTTGCCTCCCCTGCAGTATTGCACCCATTTCTCAGACCATTACACAAGTACATTGATTATAAATTATGTAAATTGTCTTCAGTTCTAGTTGCCTCATTATAGGAAGGATGTGGAAGCTTTAGAGAGGGTACAGAGGAAATTTATTAGGATGTTGCCTGGATTAGAGAGCATGTCTAATGAGAAAAGTTTGAGCAAGCTAGAGTGTTTCCCTTTGGAGCGAAGAAGGATGAAAGGTGACTTGATAGAGTTGTAAAGATGATAAGAGACATAGAGAGTGTGAACAGCCAGAGAATTTTTCCCAGGGTGGAAATAGCGGACATAAGTTAAATGTGTTTGGAGAAAAGGATAGGGGGACAAACACTCCTTCACACTAGAAGCAGGGCAATTGTGCAACATTCTCTCCACAGAAGTTAAAAAATCAATGGCAAACAACAAAACTCTGACATGGTATGGTAGTGAGAGGTTAGTGTAATGCTTTTCAATGACTGCGAACTGGGTTCAATTCCTGCTGCTGTCTGTAAAATATTTGTAAAATAGTATAGTATACCTCAGAGGCAGGTTTTACACAGTGGTGGTTGTTGTGTGGAATGCACTGCTCGGGGTGATACTAGAGGCAGAGACATTAAGGCAACCTCTTTTGTGCCACAGAGGCTTACCATTAATTGAGGGGTCCATGGACCCCAGGTTGGGAAGGCCTGTGTTAGGAACATTTAAAAAAAATCTTAGGTAAGTTCATGGATGAAAGAATAAATGGAGGACTATTTGGCGGGGAAGCATTAGAATGACCTTGGAGTAAGTTAAAAGGTTGACACTACACCATGAGCCAAAGGGCCCGTACTGAGCTGTAATGTTCTATGTTCTAAAGTTTCTGACAAAGACCAATCATACAGCACAGCAAGATCACTTTCCTTGCAATCAACCCCTTCTTGTGACCAGCTCTTCATAAATGGTCTTGATCAGATCACAGTGAAGAAATTTCTTCCTATTGTGCCATGCACACTGTTGGACAACTGCCCTGTGGCTTCTACAAAAAGGACACTCCACTTCCTTGTCACCTTTTCTTGACATTCTTGAGAAGTGGACTGTGTTGGAAAAGGGGGGATTATTTTTGTCCATTTAATAAAGGCCAATTCAGAATAATGACAGAAATGCAAGGAAGTACATAATTACCTGAGGGACAGGAAATAAGAGAGGAGCAATGATCATTTTACTGTATAGTGGGATATCCATCTTGCAATTTTACTGCTTCTCTTGTTCTGCATAAATGATGTGGACAAATGCATGGAGGGTACAATTTTAAATATTTTATCGAATACTAAACTTGGCATTCTAGTGAATGGTAAACAGTATTACATGCAGATCAGTGACATGGACAAATACCGGGCAGATGCATTTCATTGTGGTGAAGCTATGGGCACTTTGTTTCCCATTTATCTTGCGTGAAGTGATGCACACATCCAGCCAGAAAGGTGTCTCAGTTCTGTGTTGGCAGAACAGGACCAGTGCTGAGTCTTCACAAGTTAGTATGCTCAGTAGAAAGTCTATGAACAATATGTGTAATCTTAAACGTCCCTGCAGGCACAGGGTGAGGGCTTCCGCGTGTTGAAATATTTGGAGAGATGGAGATTGTTTTCCTCAGAGTCGAGTAGATTAAATGAAGTCTAAGGGGTATAATTTTTTGTTTTAATTTTTTATTTCGTTCTGATCACGCTGTCATCATCTATTGTTTTTGATAAGACTATTAGACCCAGGAGCAGAATTAGACCATTCAAACCATAGAATCTGCTCCACCTTTCCATCCTAGATTTATTTTCCCTCTCAACCCTGTTCTCCCCATAACCTTTGATGCCCTTACTAATTAAGAATCTATATTAAGTTCAATGTTCAGAGTACATACATGTCACCACATATAACCCTGGGATTCACTTTTCTGTGGGCATACTCAGCAAATCTACAGAATAGTAACGATAGCAGGATCAATGAAAGATCAACCAGAGTGCAGAAAACAATAAACTGTGAAAATGCAAATATAAATAAATAGCAATAAATAACGAGAACACGAAATGACAAGAGAAAGCATCTTTAAAGCGAAATCATTGGTAGTGAGATCATTGCAATGGATGGGCAAATGAGTGTAGTTATCCCCTTTTGTTCATGAGCCTGATGATTGAGGGGTAGTAACTGTTCTTGAACGTAAAGGTGTGAGTGCTGAGGCTCTTGTACCTTCTACTTGATAGCAGCAGTGAGAAAAGAGCACGGCCTGGGTGGTGAGAATCTTTGATGATAGATGCTGCTTTCCTACAACAGAGTTTCATGTAGATGTGCTCAAATACCCAATGAGTTGGCCTCCATCGCCATCTGTGGCAACAAATTCTAAAGATTCACCAGCTCTGGCTGAAGAAATTCCTCCTCAACTCTGAACTAAAGGTAGGAGAGAACCATCTATTGTATTTGAACTGCTTTAATCCTTGCAGAGAATGTACTTTCACAATGAGGTTGGTCACAGAATCCCAGGGTTTAGATCCAGCAATGATGAAGGGCCAGTGACACATTTCCAAGTTCACATGCAAGAAACCTTCAGTCCTCCAAATCATGTTATGAGCAGTTTTGGATTATATAAACTTTATTTGTCACATGTACATCGAAACATATTGGGAAATTCCTTCATTTGCATCAAAGAAACAAGACAGTCCATGGATTGTGCTCTGGGCAGCCTGCAAGTGTTGCTACAATTCCGACATCAATATAGCATGCCCACAATTCACTAACCCTAACCTTAACTGCATCCTAACCATCTTTGGAATGTGAGTGGAATCTGGAGCAGCTGGAGGAAACTCACATGGTCAGAGGGAGAGCGTATAAACTCCTTGCAGATAGTAGTGTGAATTGAACCTGATCAGTGTAAAGCATTGTGCTATCTGTTATGCCAGCGTGCTGCCCTGGTCATGGGAAAATGGAGGTTAGGTACTGGACATCACAGAGCTTAAATGCCTGACAAAAGAAACACAGGGAAAATCCAGAGACATTTTTTTGTATCACTCGCAGAGAGTTGTTGCGGACAAGAAAGCATGATGGTGCAATCAGATCCCATCAAAAAATCATTTGGCAACATGACAGAATAAGCACTGGAGACTCTGCAGATTCCAGGAATCTGGAGTAGCACACACAAAATGTTGGAGAAACTTAGCAGGCCAGGCAGCATCTATGGAGAGGAATAAAAGGTCGACATTTTGGGCAAGACCCTTCATCAGGAGTGAACGAGGATATTTTCCAACAGCATTTGAATCCTCCATTTACACTGAACAGCCTTTTCATGCATCTAGTACTTGCATTCTCTGATACTATGAAACCTCGTTGGCCTGAAGCTATCAGCAATCAACCATATTCCTCTGTAATTTAAAAAAAGCCTTTATTAAACCAGGCTAAAACCTCCACTGAATAGATAAAAGGAGGCAGACAATTGAATTAGCAAAGGGCCACTTATAAGTTCAAAGGCAGACTTTGTGTCACTTGGAGTGAATCCCTTCAGAAACTTGAATATTTTCATTATTTGAGCTAATGAACAGAACGTGATAATTACAAGGAGACACAGTACTACAAAATGAATAATTACCTGCACAATAATTATAAACCTTCTTAAAATGAGAAATAAAGAACACTGCAGACTAAGTGAACTAATGGCGTTCAGAATTTCAAGGCAGTGTAAGCATTCCTGATGGCATTCTGCAGGAACGCAACAGCACATTGTGCAGATGGGAGTGCTACAGGATTGGAATGTTCTGAGAGTCAGCATAGACTAGATGGGCTGAATGGCTGCCTTCCATATCAAAATAAATATGAGACTACAATATGAAATCAGAATATGACGGTTTTATTTCACAGGTAGTGCAAAGGTTTAGAATGTATTTGGTTCTACGCACCAAGGTAAATTCAAGTTTGACAGGGTTGTCAGATCACACCACAGAATTTGGTTAATTAAATATTTAGATTTAATTTTTGAAAAGCTGATATCACTTATGGACACCAGTGTGTCAATAAGACTCACCAGGTTTAAAGGCAATGGTGGGGCAAGTTTTTTTTTATTATTTGACAGAGAATGGTAGGTGCCTGGAACAGGTTGCCAGGGTGGAAGCAGATACATATATGGTGATGCTTCAGAAGTTGTTGGATAGACACATGAATATGCAGAGGTAGGAAAGATATGGATTATGTACTGGCATAAAAGATGTAGTGTAATTCAGCTGAAATGTCTATTCCTGTGCTGTAATGTTCCAAGTTCTACATCTATGTTTTTATTCTGTTTAATTTAGTGATACAGCACAATAACTGGCCATTTTGGCCCAGGAGCCTGTGCTGTCCAATTACATCCATAAACCAACTAACCCGTAGACCTTTGGAATGTGGGATGAAACTTTAGTACCTGGAGGAAACTCAGGTGGTCACAGGGACAATGTACTAATTCCGTATAGACAGCGACGGATTTGAACCCTTGTCATTGGTGTGTTTTAGCATTATGTTAATCTCTATGCTACTGTTCTGTCCACGTTCTATCTTCATTAGTGACCCTTAAAGAGGGAAAGCCACAGCTTTTTCCAGGGCTGCACCTTGTGTGACTGCAAACACTTGTTTGCTCACTGAAATGGCCTTGAAAGCCACACTGTTCAAGAGCAATCTGGGATAGACGTTAAATGCTGGCAGGGCCTATTATGTCTACATCCGATGAATGAACTGACAAAGAGGAGATGAGATGATTGTCAAACAAGGGACAGAGAGTCAATGAGGATATCACAGGATAGCAGGATTAAAATCAACTGTTTTATTTTGTTCCAACAGCTATCATAGCTGTTCCAATCTGTTCTGATAAAACTGAAATGTCACGTCAGATGGTGATCTTGCCAAGTGTCAGCAACAGAGTCTGCAAGATGGGAAGCGCCTTTCACATTTACCAGCTTCGCCGTTTGATCAGTAGTTAGCACATATGGAACGGAAGAAAGAGAAGGTCACATGGTCTCTGGAGCCCACCCCCAGTACCATCAAATCTTCTACCTTAGTTTTACTCTCTCCTGGGTCTTTGGTGCCCAAAAGGTCCATCAAAGTTCAAAGTAAATTTACTATCAAAGAACATATATCTCATCATATACTACCCTGAAAATCATTTTCTTACTCGTGCAGTATTCACAGTAAATACAAAGAAACACAATAGTATCAATGAAAAACCACACTCAACAAGTCAGGCAAACAGACAATGTGCAAAAGACAACGAACTGTGCAAATGCAAAAAGAAAAGGAATCATAATATTAATAATAAATAAATAAGGAATAAATATTGAGAACATGAGATGAGGAATCCTTAAACGTGAGTCTATAGGTTGTGGGACCAGTTCAGTGTTGGGGTGAGTGAAGTTGAGTAAAATTACCCCCTTGGGTCAAGAGCCTGATGGTTGAGGGGATAATTACTATTTCTGAACCTGGTGGTGTGGATCCTGAGGCTCCTGTTCTTCCTTCTTTCTGGCAGCAGTGAGATGAGAGCATGGTCCAGATGATATCCTCAATGACTGAGCTTCCCAGGTCTCTGCGATGGTGATGTCCAAAGACTTACATCATTCTGACTGAAGGCATCTCTCCTCCAATCACACTCCCTGGAATGGTGTCCCCACTTTTGTTACCAGCCTGTTCAGCTAACGTGGACTGATTTTGTTTCTATGAAGGTAATGTTCTCTCATGCTGATGGACATTTGAACCTGCCACTCTAGCATGATCTATTATTACATCCTCTTATGACGCAATTATTAATTATACCATTGATAAAACGGTTTCCTTCTCCTCTCTGAGGAATTTCTCAGGTAGCCATGACAACAGTAGCTATCTACACACAAAAAAAACCATGCAGATTAATTTCAGCTTATTGCTTTATTTAAGATTTCCTCACTCCAACTGATCTCTCTGTACCCTTGGTACATACTGGACAACAGTTATAAATACTTTTTGTCTGACCTTACAAGTGGTTAGTATATGGAATGAACTGTCAGAGGAAGTGGTCGAGGCAGGTATATTTACAACATTTAAAAGGTACTTGGACAGGTATGTGGCTACGGAAGGGTTAAAAGGATATGAGCCAAAGGCAGGCAAGAGGGACTAGTTTAAATGGAAATCATGTTTGGCATGGATGAATTGAGTTGAAGAAACTATTTCCCTGCTGTTTGACCCAATGACTCTCCATACAGTCAGCCATTGAGACTTAAGGACCAAAGATGATAGACCTTTGCACCCTATGGGGATCAGAGGACTTGGAGAGAGTGCAAGGAGGTAGAGCAATGGCAAAAGATCCTACTGGCAAAGAGATGGGAGACCTTCCCCTCTTTTGATTTCTATAATCCAACTGCACTTCCATGACCATAGGAAGGTTTCAGATCACTTGAATGGAGAAGGACAAGGTTGTATGAACGGGTCAAGACAAGAATGAAATTTCTAAAGCAGCACACACAAAATGCTGGAGGAACTCAAAGGGTCAGGCAGTATCTATGGAAATGAATAAACAGTTGATGTTTCAGGACAAGAACCATGTCTGGACTGAGAAGGAAGGGGGAAGATGTCAGAATAAAAAGGTGGAGAGAGGGGAAGGAGTCTTGCTGGAAGGTAGCAGGTGAAGCCAGCTGGCTGGGAGAGGTCAAGGGCTAGAGAAGAAGGAATCTGATAGGAGCAGAGAGTGGACTATAGGAGAAAGGGGAGGAGGACAGCCGGGGGAAGTATTAGGCAGGTATTTTAAGCTCTAGGTTAGTGCAGAAAACAACCACAGAGTGATGGGGGAATAGCCCCTCAGGGGCTGTGAATGGTTTCTTCAGCTGATTAACAGAGGATGGTATTTTTGCAGATCTACCATGAAAATCTTCCTATCCGTATACATCATGGTTGGTATGGAACTGCTCTGCATGAGACTGCAAGAAACAGCAGATAGCTGTAGACACAGTTCAGTACATCACAGAAACCAGCCTCCCCTCTATTGACTCTGTTCTTCCCACTGCCTCAGTAAAGCAGTCAACAGAATACAAGACACTTCCCACTCTGGACATTCTCTCTTCTCCTCCCTCCCATCAGGCAGAAGGTACAAGTGCCAGAAAGGATGTACCACCAAGTTCAATACAAAATACTTTGCAGATGCTGGGGTCAAAGCAATACGCACAACACACTGGAGGAACTCAGCAGGTCGGGCAGCATCCGTGGAAACGAACAGTCAACGTTTTGGGCCAATATCCTTTGTTAGGGCTAACCCTAAGGAGTACTTATATCCCACTGATACAAAACTACTGAATAGACTCTTGACCTCACTAATTTACTAATTTACCCAGGAAAGGAGCTGACCCTAGAGGTAAAACAATGCATAGATATGGTATTATGGGCTAACAGATGGGGCATTGAACACCTGTGATAGGCAGCTCAGTTTGGGTCCAGTTCCTACATGAGGTAGCAAGCAGGCTAACCCATCTTGCCAGAGTTGCATGCCGAGGGCAGGACTTGAAGACGAGGGCGTTGATCAGCCCAGCGCTTAACTGGAAGGAAGTTCTGATTGGCTAAAGGCATGTTATGTAACCAATCAGATAAGAGCTCAGGACAGGTGATGGTAATATCTCAGTCATGCTCTGAAAAAAACAATTAATCACTGAAAGAATTAAATCACAGGTCACCCATTTTCAGATCTTCTCAGAATCAGAGTCAAGTTTATTATCACTGACATATGTGGTGAAGTTTGTTTTTTTTTGAGGCAGGAGTATAGTGCAATACGTAAAAAAATCTATAAATAAGCAATGCAAAAAGACAGCAAAATAATGAGAAACAAGACAAAATCTGCAGGTGAGCAACACACACAAAATGCTGGAGGAACTCAGCAGGCCAGGCAGCATCTATGGAAAAAAATACATTTGATATTTTGGGCCAAAACACTTTGGCAGGACTGGAGAAAAAAAGCTGAGTAGATTTGAAAGGGGGGGAGGGGAGAGAGAAACGTCAGGCGATAGGTGAAATTTGCGACACTTCACCTGTGAGTCTGTTGGGGTCATATACTGAGTTCTGTGCTCGCTGTGTGGCCTCTTGCTTATCGGTGAGACCCAACGTAGATTGAGTGGCAGCTTCACCGAGCACCTGCGCTCCATCTGCCAGAACAAGTGGGATCTCCCAGTGGCCACCCATTTTAATTCTACTTCCCATTCCCATTCCAATATGTCCGTCCATGGCCTCCTCCACTGTTGGGATAAGGCCACACTTAGGTTGGAGGAACAACACCTTATATTCTGTTTGGGCAGCCTTCAACCTGATGGCACGAACATTGATTTCTCAAGCTTCCAGTAATGCCTCCACAACCTCCCCCCCCCACCCCCTTCACCATTTCCTTGGCCAAGCCACCTGCTGCCATTAGTTCATCAATACCTTGTGAACATTTTTTTAAACCTATTTATAAAAGATAGCAACACACACAAAATGCTGGTGGACTGCAGCAGGCCAGGCAGCATCTATAGGAAGAAGTACAGTCGATGTTTCGGGCCGAGACCCTTCGTCAGGACTAATGGAAAGAAGAGATAGTAAGAGATTTGAAAGTGGATGGGGGAGGGGGAGATCCAAAATGATAGGAGAAGACCGGAGAGGGAGGGATGAAGCTAAGAGCTTGAAAGTTGATTGGCAAAAGTGATACAGAGCTGGAGAAGGGAAAGGATCATGGGTTGGGAGGCCTAGGGAGAAAGAAAGGGGGAAGGGAGCACCAGAGGGAGATGGAGAGCAGGCAAGGAGTGATTGAGAGAGGGACAGAGAGAGAAAAGAAAAAAAAAAGGGAAATAAATAAATAAATACATACATAAATAAGGGATGGGTTAAGAAGGGGAGGGGGGCATTAACGGAAGTTAAAGAAATCAATGTATATGGAGGAATTTATATGGTATATGTATATAGCATATGGAGGAATTTAAGGTGGGGGGTTATATGGGAGGCAGGGTTTGAGGGTTGGCACAACATTGTGGGCCGAAGGGCCTGTAATGTGCTGTACTATTCCATGTTCTATGTTCAATGTTCATGCCATCAGGTTGGAGGCTACCTAGACGGAATAGAAGGCGTTGTTCATCCAACCTGAGTGTGGCTTCATCTTGACAGTAGAGGAGGCCATGGATAGACATATCAGAATGGGAATGGGACGTGGAATTAAAATGTGTGGCAACCGGGAGATCCTGCTTTCTCTGGCAGACAGAGCGTAGGTGTTCAGAGAAACAGTCCTCCAGTCTGCGTCGGGTCTCGCCAATATATAGAAGGCCACACCGGGAGCACCGGACACAGTATACCACACCAGCCGACTCACAGGTGAAGTGTCGCCTCACCTGGAAGGACTGTCTGGGGCCCTGAATGGTGATGAGGGAGGAAGTGTAAGGGCAGGTGTAGCACTTGTTCCGCTTAAAAGGGTAAGTGCCAGGATGGAGATCGGTGGGAAGGGATGGGGGGGGGACGGACGAGTGGACAAGGGAGTCGCATAGGGAGCGATCAGAAGGTGGGGGAGGGAAAGATGTGCATGGTGGTAGGATCTCGTTAGATAGCCCCCAATTAGTGGCTCAACTGACAGATCACCCCTCAGGAAGTGTAGTACTACTCCAGTACTGGGACATCCATTCAGCTGTTCCTGCTTAACTGTCCAGAGACGGACCTGAAAACAACCTTCTTCTTCTGACATGACAATACTTCCCCTCACCTTTAGGGAGATACCACAAGTCCATCACCACCAGAACCACACATCACCTCCAAAAGATCTTTCCTTTAGCTATCCACCTTCTCAACAAAACTCACTCAGGTGTAATATCCAACTGTCCCTGCATAATATCGGTTTAAAGGCCCTTTCTGCTCTTGTTATTCCATTGATAATTATTGCGCCTGTTCATATGTTAACAATTATTTAAGTTTGATTATTGACATTTGCGCATGTGACTGCTCTGCCAGTTGTTGATTGCTCATGGCTGTTTGCACTATTGTCCTGTAAATTGTTCATTGCTATTGTGTTGTCTGTTATGTATAGTCCTGGCACCAAACCACAATCAATTCTGGTATGTTTCACAAAGTGATTCTAATTCTGAAGTGCAGGAGACCAAACCGTTTCCTGGGAATGGCAGAACTGATATATGAAAAGACATTTGGTCAGTTAGGCTGTGAGCTTATAAGAATGTGAAAGGAATTCGTAGAATCCTGACAGGATTGGACAGATCAGATAAAGGAAGGGTGTCTTTGATGGCTGGGAAGTCCAGACAAGGATAAGGGATGGGTCATGTAGGTCAATACTAAGCTCCGTATATTCAGCTCCAATGTGAAAGCCTTCCTGCTATATGGATCCGAAACATGGAGAATCACGAACACCAGCCGCAACAAGATCCAGCCCTTTCTCAACAAGTGCCTCCGGCAGATCCTCCGCCTCAAGTGGTACCACAGAGTGTCAAACCTAGACCTATGGAAGAGAACAAACCAAGAGCCCATTGTATTCCAGATAAGGAGGAGGAAGTGGAGATGGGTCGGCCACACCTTGAGGAAGAGCCAGTCGAATGTCACTCGACAATCACTCGAATGGAATCCACAAGGGAAGAGAAGAAGAGGTCACCCAAAGCAAACCTGGAGGCGTAGGCTTTTGGATGAACTAAAAGCCACCGGCCATATTTGGGAGACTGCAAAAACATCTGCTAGAGATCGCAGGAAGTGGAGGACTTTTGTTGAGGCCCTGTGCTCCATAAGGAGCGAAAAGGATTAAAGAAGAAGATGTAGTGCTGAGATGAGGTAATTGTTTTCCCCCACAGAGTGTGGCAAACCTATGAAATTCCCTGCCAAACAAAGCAGTTGAAATCAAATCAGTGGCACTATTCACAGCTGAGCAAGCTAGGGCTCTTTGGAGTGGAGGAGAATGAGGGCTGACTTGATAGAGGCGTACAAGATGGTAGGAGCATTTACTGAGAGGGACATCCAGAAACTTTTTCCCAGGACAGAAATGGCTAATATGAGGGTTACAGTTTTAAGGTGATCGGAGTAAAGTTTAGGGACGATGTCAGAGAATTTTTTTTTAAACACAGAGAATAGTGGGTGAATGTGACACCCTGCCAGGGATAGTGGTAAAGGCAGCTATAATAGAGGCATTTGAGAGATTCTTGGATAGACA
Source organism: Hemitrygon akajei (assembly GCF_048418815.1). Taxonomy (NCBI): domain Eukaryota; kingdom Metazoa; phylum Chordata; class Chondrichthyes; order Myliobatiformes; family Dasyatidae; genus Hemitrygon; species Hemitrygon akajei. Next base: position 175,569,220 of record NC_133129.1, read on the forward strand.
CATAGATGATAGAAAAATGGAGGGCTATCTGACAGGGAACAGTTTGATTGACTTATAGTAGGCTGAAAATCCGGCATAATGTCATGGGCCAAATAGACTGTATTGTGCTGTACTCTTCAATGTCCTATGTTCAAAACATTAAATATGTTAGAGTTAGACACTGTTCCTTTGGCAGGAGAGATCAAAGGATACCACAATCATATTGAATGGTGTAGCAGATTCAAAGAGAAAAAAATCATTCTTTCTATGTTTTTCTATTCCTGTGCCTTGCACAACTGAATCTACAATTGCCCTTGCAAGCCTATTCAACCAGAAATGAAATCAATGATGTCCTTGGATAGAGACATACTATATTCTCTCAAGAGCTCAGTTCATTCATTGTGTTTCTCCCACGGACTCCTTTTGGCTATTGAATCAGCAGCATTTTTCTTGATTCACAAATCAGTCACATTTAACTTTAAAGGATTCAATATTAAATGTTTTGTCATCAGTACTAAGCAAAGCCAATGTCCAGAGTCCCTAGTAAACATCACAAATTGACAGGGAGCACCACTAGTTCTCCACCAACTTGCAGTTATCACATTATACACCTTTTCCATTTGGATTCTTACCTGGCTTGGCTTCATTTGCCGGTATTTCCTCCACACATTCAGCAGGAAACCATCCAACCCTTCCTCGACAGCTGCCTTCCCAGAATCCACCTTCCCCGATACTCAGAACTAGATGGGCAGGAAAAGGAAAAGAACATAGTTAATTAATCCATTTAGATAAATACACACCTTAAATGAGAATTGTGTATGAACAGGAGAGCATGAATAAGAAGCAGGGGTCTATCTCTACTCCCCACTCAATAAGGTTATGGAATCATTCTGAATATGACAGGCCCTTTCAGGACACATTATCCATGCCAGATCTCATGCCAATCTACAGTAATCTCAAATGCCTGCCATAGTCCCGTATCCTGCTAAACTTTTTCTATCCAAATACCTGCCCAAATATCCTATAAACACTGTACGTGCGTCTGCCTCGACCATCTCCCCTATCTACAGTTTTCAGATTATCACCACCTTCTATGTGAAAACTCCTCCCTCAGAACTCTTTTAAATTACTCCCCTCTCACCTTAAACCAGTGCCCTCTAGTCCTGGACTCCACTTCCCCTGGGAACAAGACTCTATCTACCTACCTATGCCCCTCATAGTTTTAATAAACCTCTCTAAGGTCATCATTTGGCCTACATTCCAGTGAAAATAAACTCAGCCTATCCAATCTCTCCTGGTAACTATAACACTTCATCCTGGGAAACATCCTGGTGAACTCTTTCATTCAAACTCATTTGCTACCACATTTTTCCTGGAGTGTGTTAAGCAGAAATGTACTCAGTACACCAAGCATGGTCTAACCAACTCTTATAAGGTTCTAAGACATAGGAGCAGAATTAAACTATTCAGCCCATCGAGTCTGCTCTGCCATTCCATCATGGCTGATTTATTATCCTTCTCAAACTCATTTCCCCCATAACCTATGACGGCCTTACTAATCAAGAACCTATCAACTTCCACATTAAATATACCCAGTGACTTGGCCTCCAGGGCTATCTATGACAATGAATTCCATGGATTTCCAGCCACCCGGCTAAATAAATTCCTCATCTCTGTTCTAAAGAGACATCCTTCTATTCTCCACATCCACTCTGTCTAGACCTATCAATATTTGATGAGTTTCTATAGGATACCCCCATCATTCTTCAAGACTTCAGCAAGTACAGGTCCAATGCCTACTCATACTTTAACCCTTTCATTCCCGGGATCGTTCTCATGAACCCTGTTTGGACAATTTCCAATACCAGTACATCTTTTCTTAAATAAGGGGTCCAAAACTACTAACAATACTCCAGCTGTAACATGATGGTCCAACTCCTAAACTCAATGCTTTGACCTATGAGGTAAATATACCAAATGCGTTCAATCAAATGCCTTTGGAACTTTAATTTCATCCCAGTCTTCTCAGCACTATGCACATTTTCCCCAGGGCTGTAACTAAGTAAAATGTAGGTATGAGTAGCACACTGATGCAAGTATGGTGAGTGGTGCACATCAGCATACCAGGGGAATCCTAACATGTCCTCAACAAAGCAGCTGTAATGTGTTAACCCAGAACTTTGGGCTGGATCATGCTAACGATAAGCCATAGGTTGTTTGGAAGAAAACAGGCTGCCGGCAGTATGCCACACAACTCACATTATTAACATTGTTTATTCTTATAACAATACAACACCACTGAAATAAGACTATTGGATGCATCCCTAAGTATAATAAGATGGATATACGATCTCACAATCTACCTCATTATAGCCAAAGGCCTAGATAGAGTGAATATGGAAAGGATGCTTCCTATAGTGACCATAACCATATCGATGAGGACCAGAGGGCGCAGCCTGAAAATAGAAAAATGTCTCTTTAGAACAGAAATGAGAAGGGATTTTTTGAGTCAGAGAGTGGTGAATCTGTGGAATTCATTGCCACAGACAGCTGTGGAGGTCAAGCCATTGGGTATATTTAAAGCGGAAATTGATACGTTCTTGGTTAGTAAGGACATCAAAGGTTATGTGGAAAAGGATGGAGAATGGGTTGAAAGGGTAATAAATCAGCTATGACAGATTGGAAGAGCAGACCTAGTGTGCTGAATTGCCTAATTTTGCTCCTACGTCTTTTGGTCTTATGGTTATGAATTTGCAGTTTATTGTCTACCTGCACTGCACTTTCTCTGTAGCTGTTACACTTTATTCTGCATTCTGTTGTTGTTTAGCCTTGTTCTACCTCAATACACTGTGTAACATTTGAGGGTCTGAAAGAAGATGGCGCCAGCAAACAACACTATTACGGGTGACATTCTCTAGATGGTCCACAAAACAGTTTCTTTCACTTCTTTTACTTCATCTTTTTCAAATGTGGTTCTGGTTCTGTAGGAGACTGTGATCTACAGTTTACTGGTGTGCTATTGGACTGATTGAGCAATCTGGAGCTTTGGTGTTTCCGAGAAAGTTCCGGAAGGCAAGCAGCCTCGAAGCCAGGAAGCTTAGAGACCATAATCTCACTGATCTCAACGATTAAAACTTTGAGTAAGATTGAAACATTTAGTCGAGTGTAGAAGGCGAGCCAGTGTTCAGCAAAATCTATCAGCGTCTCACTCACTGCTGCTCGAGGAAAGTGTCTGTGTGTTACGGTCTCACTCTCCCTCTCATTTACCGCCTCCCAAAGGAAGGCTCTGCATTTGAATTCATATTCATATTAATTCTCCCTCTCTCTCCCCCTCCCCCTGTTGGAGGATGGTACTGAAGTTTTGGTTCTGCGGTTTGTGCACTGGATTGAGCTGAACCGAATATGGACTCTTTTGATTTTGTTGTTTTATTTTCTGTGTTTTCGCTCATTCTTTCGTGTTGCTGTTTGCATGAGTTGCACTGCACATGTTGGCGTTCTTGTTGCCATTTGTGTGAATTGTTTTTTTTTGCGCGGGTGTTGATGCTGTTCTTTGAATGGGTTCCATGGCTTTCATTGTTTTGTGGCTGTCTGTGGAGAGGATGAATCTCAGGGCTGTCTACTGTGTTTATTATACTTTGATGATAAATTTACTTTGAATAATAATCTGATCTGTAGGAACAGTACACAAGACACTATATCTCAGTACACGTGACAATAATAAATCAATTCCAATTCCAGTTGGTGTTGGCATGAGAGACATTGGTAAGACTACAGTTCGAAGCCTATTGTTTAGCATCCTGTCATCGACAACTCTGGAGTTTAAGGTTCGGTGTTTGGTAATCAGCAGAATCTGTCGAGGATCGATATGTGAGTATTGAATTGCAAGTCTGGAATTTGAGGACCATTAGCCAGAGCCCTAGGTCTGCGAATCTTTGTGACTCTGCTGTGGTAGCTGAAGGCCCAATGTACATTTTTCCAAGTCTGTTTGAACCATAAACAATGGTCTGCTTTGGGGTTAGAGAACTCTGTATCTGGGAGGAGACCTGGGCTTGTGTGGCTGCTGTTTTTGTTGCTTGTGTTCTGTTTTGATGTGCTCTGAGTTGTTCTGCTAAGCATGAGGGCATGCAATTTTGGCTCCAGAATACGTGGCAACACTTGTAGGCTATCCCCAGAACATCTTCGAGTGTTTTGTTTGTTAACACAGATGACAAATTTCATTGCATGTTTCGATGTACATGTGAAAAATAAACCTGAATCTTGAATCCAGCCTAGTGCAGTGGGTCATGCTGCTTACTAACAGTGATATAATCAGCCTTGGGATGCTTTGTGAAGTTTATTTATTTATTTTATTTTATTTAGAGATGCAGATCAAATCAGACCCATCCAAGCTTCACCGTGTAGCAACCCACCTATTCAACCCAAGCCTAATCACAGGACAATTTACAATGTCCAATTAACCCTTTGGAGCATGCGAGGAAGTCGGAGCATCTGGAAGAAACTTCCTGACAGAGGACACCTGAATTGAATTCCAAACTCCGGGGCCTGAGCTGTAATAGTGTCGCACTAACTATTACGCTACTGTGACGCCCCACGTTCAAGCTGCAATGTAAATCTGTAGTTCCGACAAGAGGCAGATGTTACAGCAACTAGCTCAGAGTGACACCATGGTTAGCTGTGAGTAAGCAGAATTTGCAATTTTATTCCATAATCTATTGAAAGTGAATTTTTAAATGTCACTGAAAATTGAAGAACGCAATTACTGAATAATTTATCCGGACATTTTAGACTCGGTGTTTGCTTTTTATTACATTTCTTAAGCTAACCTTTCAGTTCATTATGGATACTCAGAAAAGAAATCAGAACACAGTGAGATCTGCAGTCAAAATACAGATGTCATAAATACCACCAGAATTGCTGTGATTGGGGTGCCATGCTCTGATAATTAACCCACCATCACTGTAGACTGCATGAGGTTGACCTTGACTTTGTAGACTTGAGTAAAACAACTGATGTGGAAAACTACTTAATCAGCATCCGGTTTAATATCACTGGTATACGTCGTGAAATTTGTTAACTTAGCAGCAGTGGTACAATGCAATACATGATAATATAGAAAATAGTAAATCAATTACAGTTTGTGTGTGTGTGTATGTATATATATATATATATATTAAATAGTAAAACTAAAAATAGTGCAAAAACAGAAATAATATAAAGAAAGTCGGGTAGTGTTCATGGGATCAATGTCCATTCAGAAATCAGATGGCAGAGGGGAAGAAGCTGTCCCTGAATTGCTGAATGGGTCCCTTCAAGCTCCTGTACCTCATGTCCTGGGTGATGGGGGTCCTTAATAATGGATGCCACCTTTCTGAGGCATCTCTTGAATCCACAGAAACCAAGTAACAAGATATATATACCAAGGGATGATGGTTTGGAATGACTTGTGTCACTAAATCGTAGAACGACAAGATTGATTTATCTTACCTGCAAGTTTGCAAACCATAATTCCTTTCCTTTGCCTTTTCTATCCCTAAAGTAGGCTTGCTTCATTTATCTACTTTAGAATTTCTGGACTTCAATTCCTGTGGTGCATTCATACTTATAGTTTATGGCCTAATTCCACCACAGGAAAAGTCCACTCACCATTAAGCACATCTGCAAGGGGTGCCATAGAAAACAGCATCCATCATCAAGGACCCCCACAATCCAGCCCATGCTCTCTTCTCACTGCTACCATTTGGGAGGAAGTATTGGAGCCTCAGGCCCCACACCACCTGGTTCAGGAACGGTTAATACCCTTCAACGACCAGGCTCCTGAAACAGCATGGATAACTTCACTCACCACAACACTGAACTGATAGTTGAACATAACCTATGAACTCACTTTCAAGGACTCTACAACTCATATTCCCAATATTATTTATTGTTTTTTAAAAAATTATTTGTTTTTTATTTGCACAGTTTGTCTTCTTTTGAACATTGGTTATTTGTCATTCCATTTCTTTGTAAGACCTTAAGATATAGGAACAGAATTAGGCCATTTGGCCCATTGAGTCAGCTTAGCCATTCAATCATGGCTGATCCTTTTCCCCCCTCAACAGCATTCCCCAGCCTTTTCCCTGTAATCTTTGATGTCATGGCCAATCAAGAATCTATCAAATTCTGCCTTAAACACATGCAATGACCTGGCCTTCACAGCTGCCCTTGGTAACGAATCCACAGGTTCACCACCCTCTGGCAAAAGAAATTTCTCTGCATCTCTGTTTTAAATGGATGCCCCTCTATCCTGAGTCTTTGTCCTCTTGTCCTCTTGACTTCCCCACCATGAGAAATATCCTTTCCACATCTACTCTGTCTAGGCCTTTCTACGTTCAAAAGGTTTCAAGGAGAACCCCCCCCCAATTGTTCTACTGTGAATGCCTACAAAAATGAATCTCAGGGTAGGATATGGTGACATATACAGTACATGCTTTGATAATAAATCTACTTTGAACTTACAACTTCAAATTATTTCCATGTTTATGTATTTTTCTCTCTTGAAATATTTCCATTTTTTTGCAGTTACTGATGAGATTAATAAATACACATGTTTCTTCCACACATGCCACAGCAGATTTGTAGTTCTTGCCAGAGGTATAATTAATGTTAGTATCGTACAACATGGAATCTCTTTTCCTCATTATCAAATCTCCAGTGCTGAGCTCTATGAATAGTTGACACATTATACTGAGTTTGACAATATTAGATATAAGAATGGGAATTCCCTAACAACCAATGACCAGGTGAACAAACAGCTCTCAGTAAATGCAGAATACACGGCCAATCAGATTGGTAATTTCCATAGCAATTTTAGCAGACATTTCCAGCAATTTTATCAAAAATGTAGCAATTTCATTCAAGATTGCTTTAATTGTGTGCTGCTGTGTGAAAAAGTATTGCTTAGAATGTATGGCACAGAAACAGAGATGTGGTCTGACCTGCTCAGTGTTTCTAGTGCTTAGTGTTTCTGTTAAAGGATACGAGAAAGAAAGGGACAAAGGTTCATGCTGATGGATTTAAATGTGGAAAGGCCAGGGGAGGCTCAGGTAGAGTATAACCATTCCCATAGATTGGATGGAGCAGATATCCTCATTCTAACCAATATATCCTATATAATTCTAAGTTTTACCCTCATGAAATTTCCCTAAAGGTTTTCTTTTGTCCTATCACACACCTTTCTTGCTTTTCTCGTTTTCCACCCATCTACTCCCATGCCCCAATTCTTGCTCCCTTGACCCTACTCGTACTAAAGCACCTCCTGCTAGGGGTGCATTTCTACTCCTCCAAAAGGAGAATAAGAATGAGGGGTGACCTTGCTGAATGTTGAAAGGCCACAATAGAGTGGTTGTAGAGAAGATGTTTCCTATGGTGGGAGAGTCTAAGACCAGAGGACACAGCCTCAGAATAGAGGGGCATCATCTTAGAGCAGAGATGAGGAGGAATTTCTTTAGCTAGAGAGTGGTGAATCTGTGGAATTCATTGCCACTGGTGACTGTGGCAGCTGTCTTTGGGGTATATTTAAGGCAGAGGTTGATAGGTTCTTGATTAGTCAGGGCATGAAGGGATATAGGGAAAAGGCAAGTAATTGGAGCTGAGAGGTAAAATAGATCAGCCAAGTGGAGCAGATACAATGGGCCAAATGGCCTAATTCTGCTCCTATGCCTTATCGTTATATAGAGTTATACAGAATAGAAACAGGCACTTCAGTCTAACTTGTTCATATCAATGCAAGATGCATTATTACACTCATAAACACAAGAGATTCTGCAGATGCTGGAAATCCAGATCAACACACATAAAATGCTGGAGGAACTCAGCAGGTCAGGCAGCATCTATGGAATTGGATGAAGAGTCAAAACATCAGCTTCCATAGATACTGCCTGACCTGCTGTTTCTCCGGTATTTTGAGTACACTAATCCCATTTGCATGTGTTCAGCCCATATTCTTCTCCTCTTTTCAAAAGTCTTCTAAACTTTGTAATTGTACCTGCTTCATTCAAATCCTCAGGCAGTGCATTCCATGTTATGTGTAGAAAAAGTTGCTCCCCAGATCCTGCCTCACCTTAAACTCAAGTTTTAAACCTCCCCTACCTTGGAAAAAAGTCTATGATTATGTCTCCAATCTAAGCCCCTCATAATTTAATAAAGCTTTCACACTTTTTGTACACTTCTATATTAAGAACTTGCATAGTATCATGAGGAACATAAATGGGGTGAATTGCCCAGTCTTTTTCCCAGGGTTGGGAAACTAGAGGACATAAGTTTATGGTGAGAGGGGAAAGATTTAATAAGAACTTGAAAGGTAATTTTCATTTTTACACAGTGGTTGGTTTGGGTGCGTGGTGGAGATAGGTCTCTACCAACGTAGGTGTAAGACGCTCCTTCCCTCCGCTAGCCTGCAGGACACCCTTGGGCGAGAAGAAGCACCTGCTTAGCCCCGTGATCAGAGTCACGTGAACCCATGGGAGTAAGTGGTGAACGGTTGTAAGAACAGCTGGTGCCTATCACAAGCCATGATTATGTGACTACTGACATTAGGCAGACAATCTTTGAAGAGTTATGATAATGGCCGAGGTCACCCATCTTGTAAAGACACTCCCCAGAAGAACGCAATGTCAGACAACTTCTGCAGAAAAATTTGCCAAGAACTATCATGGTCATGAGACCATGATCACCTACGCCTTACAACACAGCATATCATGATGATATTACATATATATGGAATGAACTGCCAAATGAAATAGTTGAAGCAGGTAAAATAACAACTTTGAGAAGACATTTAGACAGATGCATCAATAGGAAATATTCAAAAGACAAAGTCAGCATAAATTCATTAGCAAAGTTCATACATATCATCATATACGACCTTGAGATTCATTTTCTTGCAGGCATTTACAGGAAAGTAAAGAAATGCAATAGAATTTATGAGAAACTATACATGCAGACTGACAAACAACCAAAATACAAGAAGTAAAAATGTGCAAGCAATAATAAAATGAATAAAAATAAATAAGTAAATAAATAATACTCAGAATGTGAGCTGTAGATTCCTTGACAGTGAATCTGTAGGTGTGGAGTCTGTTCAGCATTGGCCGAACTTGGGAAGAAGGACCCAGCTTGGATGGACATGTTACTTTTCATGGATAAACTGGGCTGAAAGGCCTGTTTCAGTGCTCCGTGATTCCAAGGTTACTCCTCAGCTCCTTCCCTCCAAGGATAACAATCACGGCCTTTTATACCTCTCATTATTTATATACCCATTTGTACTCCAAAATCCATTTACATTGTTTATGCAAGTTCGTACCCAAAAACACTTTGATGTATTTTGTGCCTCTTTTACAATATTGAAATGATATCTTTGATAAAGTCATATATATGATTCCATTAGTGATAGTGACTTATATAAAGTTAGATGTTTACTGCACAAAAAGTACTGTCCCCTCGTGCCTATCATTATCTTTATCCAATTGTAGCTGGAGAAACATCTCTGATGACTTCTCTCAGCAACAACTTGTGCTGTTATAACTGTAAAGGAAGTCAGATACTCTCACAGAGCAGCACACATAAAATACTGGAGGAGCTCAGCAGATAGGCGGCATCTACGGAAAGGAATAAAGAACCAACCTTTTGGGCCAAGGTACTCATCAGGTCCTGATTAAGGGTCTCCATCTGAAACATCATCGCTTCACTCCTTTTTTTATTCATTTCTATGGATGCTGACTGACCTGCTGAGTTTTTACAAGATTTAGTGTCTGTTGCTCTGGATTTCCAGCATCTGCAGAACCTCGTGTGATTGAGATGCTCTCACAGTTCTTTTGGAAAGTAGTTTCACTACCTGTCTAGCCTTTAAAGTTTTTGATGAGATCTCTTCTCATTCTTCTAAACTCTGAGGATTGCAGTCCAACTCTACTCAAACGTACAGTGATTACATCATTCATGGAGTCATACAACACAGAAACAGGGCTATCAGTCCAGCAAGTCCATATTGACTATCAGGCACCCAATGTACTGAATATTTCCTTTAATGGTCACTACAGTTTCACAGCAGTTAACGCAATGCTAGTACAGCTCGGGCATTCCGGAGTTTGGAGTGCAATTCTGGCGCCATCTGGTAGGTGTTTATGCATTTTCCCCAAGAATGCGTGGGTTTCCTCCAGGTATTCTTGTTTGCTCCAGAATCCAAAGACCTACTGGCTAGTAGGTTAATTGGCCATTGTAAATTCTCCTGTGATTAGGATAGTGTTAAATAGGTGGGTTACTGGGTGGGACAGCTTATTGGGTTGAAAGGGCCTGTTCTGTGCTATAAATCTACATAAATAAATGAATAAATTCCCTCAATGGCAAACATCTCTCAGATAAGGAGACCAAAAACCATATGCAATGCTGCTGGTGTTGTCTCAACAAGACCCTGTACAATTACAATAAGATTCCCTTCTCCCTGTAACCATACTCCTATTATAGAGCCTACCATACCATTTGCTTTCCTAATCACTCAATGCATCAACTCATTGGCCTTCAGTGACTTGTATACAAGCACAACCAAGTTCCTTTGAACATCAGAGGTCTGCACAACATTATGGGCTAAAGGGCCTGTACTGGGTTATATTGCTCTATTTTATGATATGTTACAACTAACATTAAAATAACAAAAGGCCTCAAGGCGTCACCACAGGAAGAGTTTGACTCTGAGTCGTATAAGGAAATATAAAGGCATAAGGGTAATAACTGGGACAAAAATGGTTTAACAAGTCTCTTCTCAAGGAGCGACTGATATACATTCAGTGGTCACTTAATTAGGTGCATTCTGAACCACGGTCAAAATCACTTAGATCACATTTCTACCCCATTCTGATATTTGGTCTGAACACCAACTGAACCTCTTCACCATGTCTGGTGACTTTTACCCTTTGTGTTGCTGCCACATGGTTGGCTGATTATATATTTTAATGAAAAAGCAGGTTTACAGGTGGTACCTAATAAAGTGGCCACTGAGTGTACTGTAAGTTTCCAACGAGATACCCTCCTCATTTTTTTTTTAACTCCCATAACTACAGGACCAGAGCTATTAAACACTCCTCATAAGTTAACCCTTTCATTCCCATGATCATTCTCATAAACTTCCTCTGAACCCTCTCCAATGCCAGAAATCCTCTCTTAGGTAAGGGGTCAAAACTGCTCATTATAGTCATAATGTGATCTGGCCAATGCCTTATAAAATCTCAGCATTACAACCTTGGATTTATATTCTCATCCTCTTGAAATGATTGATAGTATTGTACTTGCCTTCCTTTCAGCGGACAAGGTCAGGACCCTTTGTCTGTTCTGAAAGATAGATTGGAGGTAGCCAGGAAAGGGGAAGGGGTGGAACAAGAGGTAGCAAGTGATTGGTGGATTTGAGTAAGGAAGGTAGCAAATATTGGTGGATGTAGGTGAGGAAGGTAGCAAATGATTGTTAGATTCAGATAAGGAAGGATGATAGGTCAAAGGAGGAGGGGAGTGTGGAATTTGTAACAGATGCTGGGAGGAGATTGGTGGAGATGACAAAGGAATCTGTTAGCGCAAGATGCTCCAGCATGGAACCAAATAAGGGAGATGGGCAAACACGAGAAAATATGCAGATACTGGAAATCCAAAGCATCACACACAAATTGCTGGTGGAACTTAGCAGACCAGCAGCATCTATGGAGAAGAGTGAACAGTCAATATTTCAGGCCAAAATCCTTCATCAGGACTCTCAAAAATTTTGGATGTGTTGTCAGGAAGATGGGGACAGTGGCTGGAGGGCAAAGAGGACAGGGTGCGAGGACTATGTACATGCATGGGTAGGTGAAGGGCTGCGTATGAGTGAGGGTGGGTGAGAGGACTGTATGTCTGTGGATGGGTGAGAGGACTGTGTATGAGTGGGGGTGGGTGGGAAGGAGGAATGGGGCTGGTTTTGCTGTTGTTGTTCTGTTTTGTTGCGCTCTGTGCTGTTCTGCCAAACATGGCGTGCATGCTATGTTGGCGCCAGAATGTGTGGCAGCACTGGTTGGCTGCCCCAGCACATCCTTGATGGTGCTGGTTGTAAACACAAATGACGCTGGATCTTTCGACGCACATGTGATAAACAAATCTGAATCGGATCTGAAGTGGAGGGGAGGGGATCCAGTGGAAGGAATGTGGGGGTGATGGACAGATGGAGTTGGTGGAGAATGGGAAAGGGGAAAGAATCAAGGTGATTGGCGGCTAGAGGGGTGTAGGAGGAACCAGATAGATAAGGAGGAGAGAGAAAAGGGACAGAGAGGGAGCAGTATACCTGTAAAAGGAGAAATCAATGTTCATCTAATTGGATTGAAGACTATGTAGGTGGAATATGAGGACTTGTTGCTCTACTTTGAATTTAGCTTCACCCTGGCAGTGACTGACCCAAGGCTAGAGAGGCCAGTGGGGACCAGACAGTCATAGGGGACAGAGCACAGGGCTCAACAAAGTGGTTGCCTGGACTCGCTGATGTAGAGGGGGCCACACGGAGAGCACCAGATGCAGTCAACAAGGCTGGAGGAGAAGCCACATGTGGAATGGACACTTAGGGACCTGGATGGTTGAGAGGGAGAAGGTGAAGGGACAGGTGTTACATCCCCTAGAGCTGCAGAGGAAAGTGCCTGGCAATGGGAAGGAATAGATGAAGGGGGATGAAAGACCCAGAGAGTCATGGAGGGAGTGGGCCTTACAGTAAGTGGAAAAAAATGTTGGGGAGAAGAAGATGTAGCTGGTGGTGAGATCCTGTTGTAGCTGATGGATATTTTAAAGAATGGAATGCTGGGCTAATAAAGTGAAAGGTAAGGATGAGGGGAAGCTGTTCTCTTTGGACAGAAGTGGGGTTCGAGCTGAAATGAAGTAAATAGGGGAGATATGTTTGAGGGCCCCATTATCCATAGTGGGATTGGCATTGTAGTCAGTACTGACCTGGTAGGCCTTTCCTACACTATATTGTTTTAGAAACATAGAAACATAGAAAACATACAGCACAATACAGGCCCTTCAGCCCACAAAGCTGTGCCGAACATGTCCCTACCTTAGAACTGCCTAGGCTTTACCATAGCCCTCTATTTTTCTAAGCTCCATGTACCTATCCAAAAGTCTCTTAAAAGACCCTATCATTTCCACCTCCACCACCGCTGCCGGAAGCCCATTCCACACACTCACTACTCTCTGCATAAAAAACTTACCCCTAACATCTCCTCTGTACCTATTTCCAAGCACCTTAAAACTATGCCCTTTCGTGCTAGCCATTTCAGCCCTGGGGAAAAGCCTCTAACTATCAACATGATCAATGCCTCTCATTATCTTGTACACCTCTATCAGGTCACCTCTCATCCTCCATCGCTCCAAGGAGAAAAGGCCGAGTTCACTCAACCTATTCTCATAAGGCATGCTCCCCAAACCAGGCAACATCCTTGTAAATCTCCTCTGCACCCTTTCTATGGTTTCCACGTTTTCCTATAGTAAGGCAACCAGAAACGAGCACAGTACTCCAAGTGGGGTCTGACCAGGGTCCTATATAGCTATAACATTATCTCTCGGCTCTTAAACACAATCCCACGATTGATGAAGGCCAATGCACCATATGAGTCAACCTGCGTAGCAGCTTTGAGTGTCCTATGGATTCAGACCCTAAGATCCCTCTGATCCTCCACACTGCCAGGAGTCTTATCATTAATGCTACTTTCTGCCATCATATTTGACCTATCAAAATGAACCACTTCACACTTATCTGGGTTGAACTCCATCTGCCTTTTGTACAAACGTATGTTGCGTTCAAATACATCAATATAGCAACCTACTTTAAGAGATGAAAGGTTTAAAATTTTAATGGCAATGAGGTGGAGGTAGAAATGGAGGACTGCAAGTAATATTAAAAGGAATTGGTGTTCAGTGGAGCTGTGAGGCAAAATTTTAAACACAGAGTTGACTAGAAAAACAGATGAGAAAAATCTAAATAAGTACCAATCAGAATGTGCAAGGTTTAACAAATTATGTTACCAGAGATATCACATCAACTGTAAGTTCCTGCGAGTGTGCAAGGGAAACTAATAAAAATCAAAGTTTTATTAATTCCGGTGCAAAGATACAGGATTGGAAAGTATCTGCATCATTTTCTCAGCATGGTGTGTCTTAATAAAGCTGTTTTAAAAGGCTCCAAAAACATCGCAAAACCGATATTTGAAAGATGATGCGATTGGGCTCCCTCACTTAATGCTGTTCTCCTTCCAGCAGGTCCTGGAAGGCATTGGCCAAATTTCGTGCCGATCCCAGCACTAGCATACAGCTGGGGTGGTTAAGAAGGCATATGGTGTGTTGGCCTTCATTAGCTTGTGCTTAAGATCCACAGAGTAGGTTTCAGCTCTATATGACACTGGTTAGACCACACTTGGAATATTCAGTTCTGGTCCATTCATTGTAAGAAGGATGTGAAAGCTTTAGAGAGGGCTCAGAGGAAATTGATGAGTATACTACCCAGATTATAAAGCATTGCTTATGAAGTTTGGTTGAGCCAGCTAGAACTTTTCTCTTTGGAGTGAAGGAAGATGAGAGGTGATTTGATAGAGGTATAAGATGCTAAGAGGCATAGATAGAGTGATAGCCAGAGACTTTTTCCTCAGGGCAAAAATGGCTAAACAGGGGAACATGAATTTTAGGGGACTGGAAGAAAGCACAGGGGAGATGTCAGAGAGAAGTTTTTTTTTACACAGAAAGTAGTGGGTGCATACCACTGGACCTGGACTTCTGAGGTCGAGAGATTGCAACGGATTTTCCACTTTAAAAATGCTCCTGCACAGGTTTCCTGTCATCCTCAGACTTGATGGACTACCACCATCAGTGGGAGCATGGAACGCACTGCCATGGTGAAGGCAGATGCATCAGAGACATTGAAGAAAATCATAGATAGGCACATTGATGAAAGAAAAAGGAGAAGCTACGTGAGAGGGAAGAGTTAGATTGATCTTATAGTATGTTACAAGGTTGGCACATCATCATAGGGCGAAGAGCCTCTGCTATGTTGTACTGTTCTACGTTCTATGTAGCTCATCAGGCTGGCCCTCAAAGTCACGATCTTCAAAACAGCTGCTGGAGAGAGATGTTTGCTTTACCATGGTTACTCCAATGATCCCGAGAGCAGGGACCTGCTCTCACAGAAGTTGTTCTTTGTTCAAGAGGATCACTGAAATGCTCCAGAGACACTGCACAGCCTACCTGGCAGGAAGTTGTTGGGGAGGGTTTAGAATGGCAGGTGGATAGGGATCATAGGAGCAGAATTTGCCCCATAGGGTCTGCTCCACCTTTCGCAAATGGCTGATTTATTTAGAATGAGCCTTAAATCCCACACTACCAGGTTCAGGAACACTTACTACCCTTCAACCATCAGGCTCCGGAACCAGTATGGATAACTTCATTCATGTCAATCTGAATTGATTCTACAAAGTATGGACTTACTTTCAAGGACTTTACAACGCCCATCTAGTCCATGTCAAACCATTAATCCACCTAGCCCAGTCAACCTGCACTCAGTCCATAGCCCTTCATACCTTCCCATCCATGCACCCATCCAAATTTCTCTTAAATGTATAAATCAGCTCCACATCCACCACTTGTTCTCAATATTATTTATTTTTAATTATTAACATTATTGTATTCATGCAGTTTGTCTTCTTTTGCAAATTGGTCACCTGTCAGTCTTTGTGTGTTATGAATATTTAGTGGACACATCAATGTTCATCATCTAGAAATTAATTAATAAGCCATATTCTGGTACACCTTACATTTTTAAAATTCATTTTTGAGGTTAATGGCCACCCACCAGACAGGAAAACAGGTATATATCCACAACCAAGTTGGCTGCCATCAACATGCATTCTGACATTTTTCTCCCCTTTCTACATGTTGGCTGAAGAATGGAGGGAAACAATAAGGTGGGCAAACCCTTGAGAAGGTGGGCACAGTATTCCATTGCCTATGGGCAAGATTGCATTTCAGACTGTTTCTCACCATCGTCAGTAACCTCGAGGAATTTGACTCAATCATTGGTGTAAATGAGTGGTTGGTGTCTAGTACAGACATCTCGGCTAAAGGGCCTGTTAAGATCAGAATAAAATTTGGCCATTTAGCTCATCGAGTATGCTTTGCCATTCTATCATGGCTGATTTATTATCCCTCTTAACCACATTCTCCGGCCTTTGCCACCCTTACTAATCAAGAATCAATGAAACTCCACCGAACTCCATAGAACCGATGACTTGGTATTCCCACAGCCATCTGTTGCAATGAATTTCACCATTTTGCTATAGTCTGGCTAAAGAAATTTCACCTCATCTCTGTTCTAAAAGGACGTCCTCCTGTTCTGAGATTGTGCCCTCTGGTCCTAGGCTCCCCCTTCATAGGAAACATCTATAATTTCCACACTGTATGTTTCTATAACTCCATCATAAATTTCTGTAACACGAGAAAATCTGCAGATGCTGGAAATCCAAAGCAACACACACAAAGTGCAGCAACAACCTAGCACTCTACGTCAGTAAGACGAAAGAGCTGATTGTGGACTTCAGGAAGGGTAAGACAAAGGAACACATACCAATCCTCACAGAGGGATCAGAAGTGGAGCAAGTGAGCAGTTTCAAGTTCATGGGTGTCAAGATCTCTGAGGACCTAACCTGGTCCCAACATATCAGTGTAGTTATAAAGAAGGCAAGACAGCGGCTATACTTCATTCGGAGTTTGAAGAGATCTGGCATGTCAACAAATACACTCAAAAACTTCTATAGATGTACCATGGACAGCATTCTGACAGGCTGCATCACTGTCTGGTATTGAGGGGCTACTGCACAGGACCGAAAGAAGCTGCAGAGGGTTGTAAATTTAGTCGGCTCCATCTTGGGTACTAGCCTACAAAGTACTCAGGACATCTTCAGGGAGCAGTGTCTCAGAAAGGCAGTGTCTATTATCAAGGACCTCCAGCACCCAGAGCATGCCCTTTTCTCACTGTTACCATCAGGTAGGAGGTACAGAAGCCTGAAGGCACACACTCAGCGATTCAGGAACAGCTTCTTCCCCTCTGCCATCCAATTCCTAAATGGACATTGAACCCTTGCACACAATCTCACTTTTTTAATATACAGTATTTTTGTTTTTTTGCACGTTTTTTAATCTATTCAATATACTTATACTGTAATTGATTTGTTTATTTATTATTATTATTCTTATTTTATTTTTTTCTTCTATATTATGTATTGCATTGAACTGCTGCTGCTAAGTTAACAAATTTCACATCACACGCCGGTGATAATAAACCTGATCCTGATTCTGATTCTGAAATCAGCAGGCCAGGTAGCATCTATGGAAAAGTGTAAACAGTCGATGTTTTGGGCCAAGACCCTTCATCCAGCATTTTGTGTGTGTTGCTACTGATTTCTGTGTTGTGAGATCAATCCCTGTCACAGATCCTTACAGAATTCTTGGAAGAAATATATCCATTAATGGGCACCTATAACTACATTCTCTTCGGTTAATACGCTTTTTAGTTAATCCAGGCTCATGAACGATTGCACAGGATGAAGTACAAAGGGAACTGATTGTGCTGTGATGAGAAATCGGCAGATGATGAAGATTGTGACTTGGGGCATACTCAAATTTTTAAAAAAATACAACTTTGAACACTTAATGAGAGGCACATTCCTGATCTGATCAAAGTGAATTGTGAAGCAGATTCATTCACACTCCCAGTAGTGCAATTCTGATATGTCAGATGTTCTGTTACTAACATATTAAAGATTAGGGGCATTGAGCACATGTACCTTGAAATGATTCCATTAAAATGGAGACATGCTGACCACATCTGAACACTCTCTATTTTAGAAGATCCGTTAACCTATTTAAATCAAAGATCCCTGGAAGAGTGGAGTTTGACTGGACTTTGTGATGCAGCCAACATTTACACAGTCAGCAGTGATCACAGCTTGACAGGACAATATCTCCAAGGGCAATGGAGTTCACGTTGGATCATGGAACCATCAGAAAATAAGACATCATAATTATGTCATAAGAATGAAGGCCAAGTTCTTCAAGATATACCTGAGGATTTTATATCCTGAATTGTGATGTACACAAAGAGGTCAGCCCATCATGCTGGACTAGCTCATTGATTTTTTTCTCTTCTTTTATATATTTATCCAAAATATGAATTGTTTTTCAGTCATCACACTCAAAAGGAAAAATGCTGATTCATTCTTTGCCAGTCATAGACCACAGAACATTGCAGCACAGTACAGAATCTTCAGCCCTTGGTGTTGTGCCGAATTTTTAACCTACTCTAAGATCAATCTAACCCTTCGCTTCTACATGGCCCTCCATTCCTTTTTCACCCATGTTGCTCTAGAGCAGGGGTTCCCAACCTGTGATCCAAGGACCACTTGCTTAATGGTATTGTCTACGGCATAAAAACGGTTGGGAACCCCTGCTTTAGAGTTTATTAAGTGTCTCTAATGGATCTGTCCCGACCACCACCACTGACAAGACATTCCACTCACTCACCACTTTCTGTACAAAGAACCTGTCTCTGACATCCTCCTTATACTGTCCACCAATCATTTTTCTATTAGCCATATCTTAGCTAACAATCAGGTTATTTATTTATACAATTTCTTTTTATTTAGAAATACAGCGTGGTAATAGCCCTTCTGGCCCAATGAGCCCGCGTCACCCAATTACACCCATGAGACCAAGAACCTTACAAACCCAAATGTATTTGGAATGTGGGAGGAAACTGGAGCACCCGGAGGAAACCCACGTAGTCATGGGGAGAACGTACAGACTCCTTACGGACAGCAGCAGAATTGAGCTCCAAACTCTGATCTCCGGAACTGTAATTGCATTGCATGAGCCATTATGCTATCATGGTGCAACACAAAATATTGTATGTGTTGCAGCTAATGTCAGCAGTCCCTCTATACTGCACAATAGCTGGTACTGCAGAGCGTTACGCTAACCACCTCACTTCCGTGCTGCCTCTGGGGATCTTTTCTAAAGTTGTGATTAATCTCTGACACTTCTAGGTCCCATCATTTTACAAAGAATGTCAAGGAGACAGGAAGATTAGTGGAGGAAACAGGGAAACATTATGTGCAGGAACAGGAGATTCTACTATGTTTGTACTCATTCATCGTGCAGCCCCTGGACAACACTGCCAGGGCCAGCTTGAATCACACGAACTCTCTGCAATTTTCATTCTTCTGTGTGAGCTGAGCACTGATGGCAATGCCAGCATTTATTGACCATCCCTTTGTGCCTTTGTGAGTTGTAGTGTGCGGGAGGAGTGGTAGTTTTTGACTAACAGCACTAAGTGTTGTGAAGATACTGTAAGAAAGGGAAACTGTTGGGAGTGGGTTAGTCATAACAAAGCTATACCCTAAGTACTAGATTTATGCCATTCAATCTGGCCTTGTCAGTGATTTCCAATATAAAACCACTTCTCACATCTTTTTAAATATTTTTAGAACCTCTTTTTCAATAGCAGGTTGACTAAAATATACCCAGGCTTAAATACACCCAGGAACTTGGCCTCCACCGCAGATGGTGGCAGAGCATTCCACAGATTTACTGCTCTCTGGGTAAAAAAAATCCTCCTTACCTCTGCTGCAAAAGGTTGCCCCTAAATTTTGAGGCTGTGCCCTCTAGTTCTGGATACCCTTACTATACGAAATATCCTCTCCACATCTACCCCATCTAGTTCTTTCAACATTCGGTAGGTTTCAATGAGATCCCCCCTACTTCCTTCTAAATTCCAGTGAGTACAGGCCCAAAGCTGCCAAATACTCCTTAAATGTTAATCACTTCATTCCTGGAATCATTCTCGCCATCTCTGCTCTGCTGTCATGCCTGCCGGTATCCTTCTTCAATCCATCTGGGAAGGCTCCTCTCTTATGCCTCTGTAATTCCCTTTACCTGCTCCCAGTACAAAGGAGCTGCCAAATCTCTGACTGACCTCCAACCCAGGCAGAACTTGCACTGGAATCTCTTCTGGAATTAGTTACTGAGGGCAACTTGGCAAATTGGTAACTAGCGACAGAGGGTGAGGGTGGAATCTAGTTTTTACAACCCTGTATTACTTTGAATAAATCTACTGAGCAAAAGTCTTGAACATATATCTAGCTAGGATGCCTAAGACTTGCACAGTACCATAGCAATTTTATGTGTTGCACTGTACTGCTGCCACATAAAGAAACAAATTTCATGACATATGTAAGTGATGATAAACCCGATTCTGATATGTGAGCTGGAAGGGGGCAGGGAGAGGGGAATAATGTTTTGGAAAAAGGAAAGGGAGAGGGGAGGGAGTGGAAAGCACTACAGAGGCATTCTCTAATGATCAGTAAACCAATTACTTGGAATCAAACGACCTTGCCTGGTGTCTCAAGGCCGGATGTGTCTGTACCTGCGCCACCTTCAACCCCGCCACTGGCACCCCTTCTCCACCGCCTGTCCCATGCCACACTTGTGGAGCTCCACTCTCACCATTCCCAACATCATTTACTCACGCCTATTTACAAACTTGCTTTCCACTCCATGATGACAAAAACAGTACTGTGCAAAAGGTTTATGCATCCTAGTTTTATTAATGTCCTCAAGACTTCTGCACAGTGTGACAAATAAAGCTAGTCATTATTAATCTTTTAATTCTTTAATCTTTTACCTGTCCTAGCATCCCTGAAGACAGCACCACAGGTGGATAAAGTTTGGTCGGTACAGTTAGCATAACGCTATTAGAGCACTCGAGAAGCCAGTTCAATTCCCTCCACTGTCTGTAAGGAATTTGTGTATTCTCTCTGTGACTGCATAGGTTTCCTCTAGATGCCCCAGTTTCCTCCAACATTTCAAAATGTACGGTTCGGGTTAGTGAGTTGTGGGCATGCTACACTGGCACCGGAAGCATGGTGATGCTGGCCAGTATATTCCTCACTGATTCAATTTGATGCAACTATTGCGATCTAGGCCTCAAGCTGCAGACCAGGGAGAGACACACAGAAATGCTACAGTGCGGTTGAGCTCGGCTGGGGCCTGGCATTCCCCCATCAGTGCTGCCCTCTTGTGTTTGAGTGGTGCAATGACAGGCTGGATTGCCTGCGCCTGCACACTGCCAGGGCACCGTACCATCAATTACTGGACATCGTCGCTCAGGGTCTTGGACTATATATATGTTTTTTTTCCAAGTGAATATGCTTCTTTGCTGGCTATTTTTGAATTTTACTCACTATTTTGTAGTTTTCTTGCTACTTTGAATGTCTTTGCACCTTGCCCCAGAAGAATGCTGTATAGCTTGAATGATAATTAAACTTGATTTCATTTGATTTGAAATTATGCATTTCACTGTATATCCTGATTTACATGTGACAAATAAAGCTAATCTTTCTTTTTCCCTTTATCTTTGATTAGACATTTAGCACATCTCACTGATAATTGTCATTAAGCTCCAGTAATCTGGTATTTGTGGGACTTTGGTGGTGCCGGACGAGCAGGTTGTCCAGAATATTGGATGTTACTGCCTATGAATACCCCAGCACACTTTAAATCCACATTTTTTGAATGATATGCAGTAAGATAATAAATTTTCCCGAAGCTGTGATACGTGTAAAAGAAGCAGACAAATTGGAGTCCCAGTGGGTTAAAGAAATCAGAACCCAGTGAGGCAGAGACAAAATCCTCATGAGGCCCCTAAAACAATGAAAGGATGTATCTCATCAGTGATGTCTCCTCAGAGATAAAGGGCGTATCTCCTCATAAATGGCAATGGTGCTATGGTTTAAAACACTAAATTAACACTGGTGAAGGTAATGCATCACACACAAAGCACTGGAGGAACTCAGCAGGTCAGGGTATAAACAGTCAACGTTTTGGGTAAGACCCTTCATCTGGGCTGGAAAGGAAAGGGGAAGAAGCCAGGATAAGAAGGTCGGAAGAGGGGGTGGAAGATCAGCTGGCAGGTTATAGCTGAAGCCAGGTGAGGGGGAAGGCGGGTGGGTGGGGGACGGAGGTGAAGTGAGAAACTGGGAGGGGATAGATGGAGGCAATAAAGGGCTGAAGAAGAAGGAATCTAATAGGAGGAAAGGGAAGGAGGAGGGGAATCAAAGGAAGGCAATAGTCAGGTATAAAGGGGTGAATGAAGATGTCTTGGTCCAAAGCTGTCTACCTGTCACCTCCCAGCTTTTCACTTCATCCCCTCTCCCCCATCCACCTTTCCTCTCACATAGTATCACATCACCTGCCAGCTTGCATTCTTTCCCCTCCCCCCTTCTTATTCTGGTATCTTCCCCCTTCCATTCAGTGCGGATGAAGGGTCTTGGCCTGAAATGGCAACTGTTTATTCCCCTCCATAGATGCTGCTAGTCTTGCTGAGTTCCTTTAGCATTTACAATACTGCGCAAAAATCTCAGGCACATATATATAGCGAGCGTGCCTAAGAGCTTTGCACTGTATTGTATATTGGTTAAAATAGGAAGGTGGTTGGGAAACATAGGTAAGAGTACTTAGCTTTGTTTTAGCTCATTGGATTAAATGTTATTTGGTAACTGGAAAGACATTATATACAGTACTGTGCAAAGTCTAGCATCTGCTGAATCTCTTGATTGAGGCTTGATAGAGGTGTATAAAATGATGATGGGTATAGACTGAGTGAATGCAAACAGGCTTTTTCCACTGAGGCTAGGGGAGAAAAATACCAGAGGACATGGGTTAAGGGTGAAGGGGGAAAAGCTTAAAGGGAACATTGGGGTGGGGGCTTCTTCACACAGAGAGTGGTGGGAGTGTGGAATGAGCTGCCAGATGAAGTGGTAAATGCAGGCTCACTTTTAACATTTAAGAAAAACTTGGACAGGTACATGGATGAAGGTGTATGGAGGGATATGGGCCAGGTGCAGGTCAGTGGGACAAGGCAGAAAAATGGTTCAGCACAGCCAAGAAGGGCCAAAAGGCCTGTTTCTGTGCTGTAATGTTCTATGGTTCTTGTTTTACTGAATGTGATGACTGTGAATGTGAAATATTCACACTATTTCTTCATTGGTATATATTTTTGAATATTTATAAATTTTAATAACTGAAATATATTTTAAAAATCCAAACAATTGGATACCATCTTATTGCTGTAATAATGGGCAGCATAACTGTTTTAACAATGTTAGGTGAGAGTTAACTATTGGCCACCAAGAGAACCTCCTGGTATTTCCAAACACCATGGCTCATTTCCATCTACCTGAGAGAAAGCTGCAGCTTCAGATTAAAATTACAATTAACAGTCTGCAGCTGCAGCAATGCTGCACCGTTCTGCACTGCATTGGAGCAACAGCCTAGAACCACAGGGGTGGTTTATTTCTGGTACATCCTGTGTTCTGGAAATGAAGTGTTACTTCGGGAGCAGTGGCTCAGAAGAATCATGCTGCAATATTATGACATCATGCCCGAAATAACATCGAACATATGACTCACACAATGAGACTGGGGCCCTTTAAATTGGCAGTGGGATATTAATAAAGACCATATTATAAAGCACAGCAATATAAACAGTGACATTTTTGAGGTTAGTTACATATAGGAAGCTGCAATTATCTGAGGGTGCTGCTCAGAGTTTATACTAGTTCATTATAGAGTCCCTCCAGAGGATTGTTCTGTCACTCTCTACTAAATTAACAGCTGAGGTGACTGAATCACATAGAGAAGCAAAGAAGGAACTTTGCAAAGGAAAGGAACAGAAAATCAGAGATGTCATAAAAGGCAGTTTACTCCTTTTTAAAACTATTGATATATACAGGTTGTATTCCCTTAAAAAAGAGCAGACTTCTGTAGTTGGATTTTTCAAGGTCAACACAGCATTTAAACATGCCTTTCGGGAGCACATTCAAAGTGATTGTTTGATGGAGGGCAAGTTCATGATGTAGCCGGTACTCCAAGTGACTTTCTCTTAGTTTGAGATCACAGAGCTTGTGATCACGTGAGCCGTTGCTTCTGGTGAGTAAGCGCAAGATTTTAAAAGTGAAGGGGGCTTGTTGGGACTTTAGGCCGAGTTTAATGGTAAATACAAGCAGGCTCTTTCCACTGAGCAAACACGAGGAAATCTGCAGATGCTGGAAATTCAAACAACCACACACACAAAATGCTGGTGGAACACAGCAGGCCAAGATGCTGCTTGGCCTGCTGTGTTCCACCAGCATTTTGTGTGTGTTATTGTTTGTCTTTCCACTGAGGTTGGGTGAGACTGGAACTTAAGGTCGTGGGTTAAGGGTGAAAGGTGAAATATTTAAAAGGAACCTGAGAGTGAACTTCTTCACTTAAATGGTGGTGTAAGTATGGAACTCACACAATGAGAAGAGTGGATGCAGGTTCAATTTCAACATATGAATAGGTACATGGTTGAGAGGAGTGTGGAGGGCTATGGTCCAAGTCCAGGTCAATGGAACTAGGCAGAATAATGTTTTGGTATTGATTAGATGGCCGAAGGGTCTTTTTCTGTTCTGTAGTGCACAATGACTCTTTGACTAGAGTTAGGAACCTATTCGAGGATCAAGTTCATCCTATGGTTCAGTGCAGAAAAGATGTGTCATATAGGTTCAATCAGAAGGTATTATCTCCTTTAGCAGTTTCAGTTACTCTTTTCTGAAGTCATGCTAAGACAAATCAAGCACCACCTGTGATTCAACCAACCACAGTTATAAATAGTATTGAAGTTGTGCTTAGCCATATAGTTGTGGAGCATGGGGAGCAAGCACAGTTGCTACAAGCTGAAAGGGATGTGGGGAAAGGTCGGCCTTCAACCCTTCAAGTCTGAGAGTTAACAGGAGGAAATCTGCAGATGCTGGAAATTCAAACAACAACACACACAAAACGTTGGGGGAACGCAACAGGCCAGGCTGCATGCATGGAGCAGAATAAACAGTCAATGTTTTGGGCCAAGACCTTTCACTAGTCTCGGTATTGGGACTGGTTGTTACTTCCATTGGGGAGGAGGCACAAGAGCCTGAAGATGCACACCGTCTGGTATACTGGGGGGGTTGGGGGGGGCTATTGCTCAGGATCAAGGTAAGCTACAGAGAGTTGTAAACTTAGTCAGCTCTATCATGGGCACTACCCTCTGTAGCATCTGGGACATCTTCAAGGGGCAATGCCTCAAACAGGTGGTGTCCATCATTAAGGACACCCATCACACAGGACATGCCCTCGTCTCATTATTACAATCAAGAAGTATATAAGGAGTCTGGAGAAAAACACTCACCAATTCAGGAACAACTTCTTCCTGTTTGCTGTCCAATTTCTGAATTGAAATTGAACCCATGAACACTACCTCGCAACTTTTTAAAATTTTTTAATTTTGCACTACTTATATGATTTAACTATTAGATATAAATATATATATATTTACTTACTGTAATCCACAGATTTTTTTTCTATTATTATGTATTGCATTGTACTGCTGCCGTAAAGATGACATATTTCATGATGTATGCCGGTGTTATTAAATCTGATTCTGAATGATGTAGGAACAGCTTCTACCCTCCACCATCATATTTCAGAATGGTCCACAAACCCATAATTGCTATCTCACTATTCTCTTTTCGTATTATTTACTTATTTATTATTATTATTATTATTATTATTACAGTGGTTATATATCTTTTCACTGTACTGCTGTCATAAAACAACACATTTCATGTAACAATAAACCTTATTCTGATTTGAATTCCTTAAAGTTGGTTTGGTTTGGTTCTTTAAGGTTGATACAGCCAGGGATGGTAATGGGGATAAGCTCCCAATACCTATTAAATGCACCCAATGGCATGCACCTCAAATAGCCTCTGACAACCAAGGCTCCTAGCCTTCACATATGGCTTAGGTACTAGGCCCGGCGGAGCCATTTCTACTGACAGGAGTAAGGGCAAAGGCGGGTTACTGGTGCCTTAAAACCACTCACTTTCGGCAGATGGAACTCGTCAGCCATGGTTGGCAGCTCATCAAAAAGGAGGAAAACTCTGATCTCAAACCTCCTTTGCCTTGCAGCTAAACCCACTCATGGGGAAGGCTTTGGGAGTAAGCCCAGAGGGAAAAATCTGGAGCTGGATTCCCTAAGGCAGTCCTATGCTGTGTTCAATGCTGACTGGCAACTCCGGTGACACTGCTGGTGCCAAACAGTTGCAGCAGTGTGTGATATCTACAAGATGCTCTGCAGCAACATACCAAAGTTCCAGACCCACAACCACTACCATCTAGAAGGACGAGAACAGCAGATACCTGGGAACACCACCACTTGGAAAACCCCCTCCAAGTCACTCACCATCCTGACTTGGAAACTTATCGCTGTTCCTTCATTGTCACTGGGTCAAAATCATGGAATTCCCTCCTGAACAGCGCTGTGAGTGTACCTACACCTCAGGGACTGCAGCGGTTCAAGAAGGCAGCTCATCACCACCTTCTCTAGAGCAGATAGGGATGGGCAATAAATGCTGGTTTAGCTGGTGATGCCCACATCCTGTAAATAAATATCATCTCACTTGCTTGTGTCCCTGAATGAGGGATATTTATAGACTGTTACGAATGTGCCACAGCTCTGAGGGGCCGAAGGGTGAGGGGTAGCCCCCTCCTTTGTGAGAATCGCAAGATCACTATTAAGTCAGTTCAGGGGACACAGGAAATGAGAGAAAGACATGCAGAATCCACAAAAGGGTTGGAATGTGTCCTGGCCTCCGAAAGGCAGACCCTTTGATACCGGCTATTGTCTCTTGGAGACAGACTTGTGTATTGCATCCCGCACGATGCATCGAAGCCCCCCCCAGGCAATGAACCGAGGGGGAGGTTGGTGGAGGGATTGCATCATCCCAACCTGATCGACATCTGCGACCCTGTGAGTCAGGATAAAAAGAGGGTCTGGGGGAACAGCCCCTCAGGCGCACCAGAAGAAACGCTAGCGATCCCGTAATAGCGAAAGCCGGTGGAAGGCCACGTGCGTCCGCTTCCATTTGCCCCAGAATCGGTGGTCTTTGCCACAGAAAAACGGTTTTTTAGCTAACAACGGGGAACTCAACTCCCAACGACTCTCGAAAGATTGACATCATAAAAGGAATCGGCAAGTTTTTCTCTAAATCTCTCTCTCTCCAACAATTGCCACACAGGGTCCCCAACGGCTGCAGCCTGTATGAACTGAACGAACTATATATTTCCATCGGACAATTCATTATCCCCTAGACAATGATACAGCTTATTTCTTATTGATTATTATTATACCCGCGCTTTTAGATTTAGTATTGACGACGTATATTATCTGTGTGTTTGCATTGATATTATTTTTGCGTATTTCTATCAATAAATACTGTTAAAAATAGTACCATCAGACTTCAACGGACCTCTCTATCTTTGCTGGTAAGTGACCCAGTTACGGGGTACGTAACAGGACTAACTTAAATCATTGGCTTTAAACTTACAAATAATCGTGTTATGCATTTCTGCCAGTCTGATATGTTCTGAGCTCATTCTTTAAGAAGAAAACGAGTACCAACCTTTCACCCTGTCTCCTTTGCTGAGAGGAATCTCCCCATCGCCTTGAGGCTGATAGGACCTCAACACGATAAACTGCCTTCCAGGCACTGCGCTATAAAGCTTACGCTTGGATCCCTGGCTCTCCAATCCTGAGGCAGCTTCTTTAATAATGGCAGGACTATAAAAAAACACAAACAATGGCAACAGCATTAATAATTCTGCAGGCCACAAATATCCTTCAGGCTCTAAAGACACTTAATGGTTTAAAAAAAAAACATATTATGATGAAACTTCAATGGTCAAGAAAACACTCAACAGGTCAGGCAGCATCTGAGGAAAGAGAAAGAGAGGCAACATTTTAAGTTGGAAACCTTCATCAGAGTAGGTCTTTAAAATGAGGATGAAATGAAACATTAAGCCTAATCATCTACACAAACATAAGAGGTGCAGGAAATCCACAGTAACACACACAAGATGTTGGAGGAAATCAGCAGGATGGGCAGCGTCTACGGAGGTAAATCGCCTCCCATCTTCTTTAGAGTCAGAATCAGGTTTATTATCACTGGCATATGTCGTGAAATTTGTTAACTTCACAGCAGCAGTTTAATGCAATACATAATGAAGAAGAGAGAAAAAAAATCAATTTACAGTATATGTATATTGAATAGATTAAAATTGTGCAAAAACCAGAAATAATTGTATATTAAAAAGTGAGGTAGTATTCACGGGTTCAATGCCCATTCAGGAATCGGATGGCAGTGGGGAAGAAGCCATTCCTGAATCACTGTGTGCCTTCAGGCTTCTGTATCTCCTGCCTGATGGTAACAATGAGAAAAGGGCATGCCCTGGGTGCTAGAGGTCCTTAATAATGGACGCTACCTATCTGAGACACTGCTCCCTGAAGATGTCCTGGGTACTTTGTAGGTTAGTACCCAAGATGGAACCGACTAAATTTACAACCCTCTGCAGCTTCTTTTGGTCCTGAGCAGTAGCACCCCCCCCCCATACCAGACGGTGATGCAGCCTGTTAGAATGCTCTCCACACACACCCACCTTCTCCCTTACCTCGTTTCACCTATCACTTGCCCAGCTTGTACTCCTTCTCCTCTCCCCACCTTCTTATTCTGTCTTTTTCCTCTTAATTTTCAGTCCCAGCCTGAAATGTCAACTGTTTATTTCTCTCCATAGATGCTGCCTGACCTGCTGCATTCCTTCAACATTCTGTGTGTTTTGCTCTCAGATCACCCTCATTTTACCAACTTGTTTCGATGACGTTCTGCAACTTAAAATGTTAACTCTGTTTCTCTCTTTACAGCCGATCAGGGTTTCTCGGTTTTTCTGATTTTAGTTCAGATACTTGGATGTGCCATTTTACTTTCTTCATCTTGCATTTTCTTCTTTAAACTCACACATTTTTCTGAGGTAAAAGCAACTGTAACAGAGTCTGTGTTCAAAACCAGCACACCATCCCAAGATTCAGCAGTGCCAGAGATGTTGAAAGCTGCACCAACCTAGATTTCAGAGGAAAATAGGCCAATATCAGTGTGCCTTCTCCTTGTGAGGCAATAAGACATTGGAGTAGAGGGAGTCCTCTATTAAGCACCGTCTCTTTGCCTTTCCTCGTGCTAATTTTAGCTCACCAATTTATGTGCTAGCATGAACTATTTTAATACAAGCAATAACCTTTTTAAGATGAGCATACCTCATCCATCACTGCAGAGGTCCTTGCCATCATCTCAACTCTCAGGAAATGTGAAAAGTACAGCAGGAATTTGGGTTCTAGTTAATTACTTGACTGGAGAGAAACAACCACTTGGAAATAGGACTTTTAATTCCCCCCATTTGTTGTACTAAAGTGCTCTGCCTCAAATTCAGTGGCACAAAGAAAATGGCAAAATTGGGGCCTCCTCACTTTATGGACCTTTTATTGTGGTGCCTATTTCAGATTCATTCATCACATGCACATCAAAACATACAACAAAGTGCGTCATTTGCATTAACAACCAACACAACCCAAGGATCTTCTGGGGGCTGCCTGCAAGTGTTGCTGCACATTCCAATGCCAACACTGCATGCCCACAATGCCCAGGTATTTAGGTAAATAAATGTTAACTATAATACTACAATACTGTCTATCAGATATTTAGATAGGTAGATAGATATATTTAAGTGTATTTGCTGAGCAACACACATGTAATGCTGGAGGAAGTGTATATCTTATGGACAGAGGCTGCCTATGGATGACACGTCACTCATGCACTGCACACTGTGAATGGTGTCAGGACGGTTAAGTTAAACCTCCCAGTTGCACTTCAGGAACAGGAAGACTGCATCAGAGATGAGGGAAGATGGTGGGGGAGATTGAGGTGGAGTGGAATCTCCTCATGGTGTCACACAGGCAGTGGAGCAGTCTGCACCCCATGTTCCTGCTGGCCCCAAGACATGAATGGAAAGATTGGGGCCATACCTTGCATTATCTTACACTGCAGTGCAGAGAGTGGTGACACTACTTTTGTTAATGCTGATGTAGAATAAAGAGCTGCACATGAACCTGAATGTGAAGGGGCTCACTTTCAAGGAAAGTAACGTTCCTCCAGGGACCCTCCCATCCCATTTTCAAAACAACTGTAAGGCCCATCTCCCTGAGACATTTGTAGCATAAAAATGAGATTATTGGTTGAAATACATGCACTGGCCACTTTATTAGACATATCCTGTACCTAATAATGTGGCCACTGAGTATATGTTTGTGGCCTCCTGCTACTGCAGCCAATCCACTTCAATGTTCTATGTGTTGTGCATTTAGAGATGCTCTTCTGTCATAATGTGTGGTTATTTGAGTTACTAACCAGTCTGTCCATTCTCCTCAGAACTCTCCCATTAACAAGGAGTTTACGGCCACAGAACAGCAACTCACTGGATGTCTTTGTTTGCACCATTCTCTGTAAACTCTAGAGATGGTTGGGCATGAAAATCCCAGGAGCCCACCACCCCATCCAGCACCAACAATCATTCCATGTTCAAAGTCATTTAGATCACATTTCTTCCACACTCTTGCTGTTTAGTCTGAAGAACAAATGAACTTCTTCACCATGTCTGAAAGCTTTTATGCACTGAGTTGCTGCCACATGATTGGCCGAATAGGTATTTGCATTAATCAGCAGATGTAAAGGTGTGCCTAGCCACTGATATATTCTTAGACGGGTGATAAATACTTTACAAGTACATAAACCATGCTCCTAAGAGTGCCCTATTAATCTGAATATTCTGTGACCAGAGGCATTGCCTTGCCATTTTTATTATTCTAGTAACGGAGAATGCAGTACATGGTACTAGTCAATTAGCTAGAGTTCCACGGAGAACAAACTGCTTGGGTTTTAAAATAAGTAGTTAATGTAATATTGATTATTTCAGGCCATACCATGGGGCACCATGAACCCGTTAATTGCCTCTTGAGATGATGTGGTTGAAGTTACAGTACTGCAAATACAGCTCTTGCCAACACAATCAAAGGTGGATCAGGACACAAGAGATTCTGCTGGTGCTGGAAATGCAGAGCGACACACACAAAATGCAGGAGGAACTCAGCAGGTCAGGCAGCATCTATGTAGAGGAATAAACCGTTGATGTTTTGGGCTGAGATTCCTCCTAATTCAGCCTTTACTTCTTCCACCTATCCCCTCCCAGCTTCACACTTCATCCGCCCTTCCCACCCACCCACTTATCCTCTCACCTTGTCTTTCAGCTTTTGTTCGGGCTTCTGGCCCCTTCCTATCCGGTCCAGATGAAGAGGCTCAGCCCAAAACATTGAGTATTTATTCCCCTCCATAGATGCTGCCTGACCTGCTGTGTTTCTCCAGCATTGTGTGTGTGTGTGTATTACTAGAGATGAATCAGAGCTTGTGTGGGAGAGGCTGTTCTGAACCATTTCGTTTCAGTCATTACCAAGTTGCAGTACAATTTCAAAAAGTGTGTGAAGTGCACAATTGAGAATTATCAGTGTGGACTAACAATCTTCAGACTCAGGCAAGAAAGTGGGCCAGTGACATACTTTAATTAAAGTATGGCATTGGCCCATTTTCTTGCCTGACTCTGAAGAATGTTAGTCCTCACTGATTCCCTGTGATTGCTATAAAGCAGAATCCCAACAATTTCCCTTTCTGTTCAGCCCCTTTAATGTAGTAGGGTTGACTGAAAATAGACCACTGAATACTTATTAACCCATGAACACTACCTCAGTCTTCCTCTTTTGCACTATCTAGTTTTTTTTAAACTTATAGTTATTTTTTAAGTTTTGCAATATACCTGCTTCTAGAAAACCACAAAGACAGACAGACAGACATACTTTATTGATCCCGAGGGAAAATGGGTTTCGTTACAGTCGCACCAACCAAGAATAGTGTAGAAATATAGCAATATAAAACCACAAATAATTAAATAATAATAAGTAAATTATTCCAAGTGGAAATAAGTCCAGGACCAGCCCATTGGCTCAGGGTGTCTGACACTCTGAGGGAGGAGTTGTAAAGTTTGATGGCCACAGGCAGGAATGACTTCCTATGATGCTCAGTGTTGCATCTCGGTGGAATGAGTCTCTGGCTGAATGTACTCCTGTGCCTAACCAGTACATTATGGAGTGGATGGGAGACATTGTCCAAGATGGCATGCAACTTGGACAGCGTCCTCTTTTCAGACACCACCGTCAGAGAGTCCTGTTCCACCCCCACAACATCACTGGCCTTATGAATGAGTTTGTTGATTCTGTTGGTGTCTGCTACCCTCAGCCTGCTGCCCCAGGCAGAACATGACATATGTCATTGATGACAAACCTGATTCTGATTCTGCTGAATGGTATTAGTAAATGTTCGTATAAACCTTGGGCTAACTGTCTCAGAGATAATTACTTTCATTAGGTTATATTTCATTAGGAGTTTGAGTCACCAAATACACTCACAAATTTTGTACAGCTGTACTGTGGAGGGCATTCAGACTGGCTGCATCACCCTCTGGCCTGCAACAGATTGAAATCAGCTGCAGAGAGTTGTAACCTCAGTCAGTTCCATCATGGGCACTAACCTCCGTAGTATTCAGAACGTCTTTGAGGAGCAGTGCCTCAAAAAGATGGCATTCATTATAAAAGACTCACATCACCCAGGTCATGCCTTGGTCTCATTGCTACCAACAGGAAGGTTGTTCAAAAGCATGAAGACACAAACTCAATGACTCACAAACAGCTTCATCCCCTCCATCATCCAATATCTGAATGGACACTGAAACCATGAACACTACCTAACTACCTTTTCAATTTCTATTTTTGGACTACTTATTTATTTTAACTATTTAATATATATATTTACTGTAATTCACATTTTTTCAATATTATATTGCATTGTACTGCTGTCTCAAAGACAACAAATTTCACGACCTATGTCAGTGATATAAAATGTGATTCTGATTACAATGTGAGCTAAAAGGCCTATTTAAAGATCAAAGTAAATTTATTATCAAAGTACGTAAATGTTACCTTCAGGTTAATTTTCTTGCAGGCATTTATAGGAAAAATTAAATACAACAGAATTTCACATAAGGTGACAGTGACCAACAACCAAAGACAACCAAAGACAAATTGTGAAAATGAAAGTAATATTGAGAGCATGAGGTGTAAAAAGTGCTTGAAAGTGAGTTTGTATTTCTTAAGTTGTTTACATGATATATGACTCTAGGATTACAAATGAACATGTTGGAGGAATTGTGATTAAATTGCTGTTCCAGGAATCAAGGGGACTGGAATAACAATCTAGAGACTTGAGTTCAAATCCCACCATTTGGAAACCTGAGCACCCACACTCAGAGATTCAGGAACAGCTTCTTTCTCCTCTGCTTTTAGATTTCTGAGAAGTCCATGAACCCATGGACACTACTGTGTTATTAATTTTCTTTGCACTATTTATTTAATTTGTAATTTATTGCAAATTTTATGTCTTTACATGGTACTGCTGCTGCAAAACAAATTTCACAACGTGTTAAGTCAGTAATAGTAAACGTGTTCTAATTCTAATGACAGCATTTAATAATCTGGCATTAAAACCCCCCAGTCATGAGAAATGGGGAGAAGGCAGAAGAATGGGTTTGAGAGGGATAGTATATCAGTCATGATAGAATAGTGGAGCCGACTCAATGGGCTGAATAGCCTAATTCTGCTCCAATGACTTATGAACTAATGATGACCAATAAATGCCTGGATTGTCATCAAATCCCATCTGGTTCATTGTCATGGGAGATGATACTCCCTCCCTATTCAGCGGGGTCTATATGTGACTCCAGATCCCCAATGTGGTGAGCCTCTCAGATAATGGGCTACTAGACAAAAAATGATGGCTCTGATCTTGAAAAATGAGCAAATAATTTTAAAAACAACTTCGTATTTAAGTAACTGCAGATAGACACTTAATACAGTCAGTTTCAGCAGCGGAAGCAAAGGATAAATGAATCTTCACAAAGGAGAATGAAACTGTTTGGAAGCAAGATATAGCGGCTGCAGTATAAATAAATAATAATGTTTGTTTCCACAGAACCCTGCAGTGCAACAAAATACAAACAGTATTTGAATGGGAAACTGAGCAACACCACTGGCACTCTGGTAAAAGTACAGGTAAATCCCAGCAACCAGCCACCACCTCATGGGGTGCCAGTGAGTGGCCTCTCACCTCTGTCAATTGCTCTTTTTACATCTTACTAATGAGCTTCTCTTTCCTGTGCTGGGTATGGCAGGGAGTCTGATGTGCTTCCCAGCAGGTTCAAGATGTGTCAGAATTGTATCATGGTTAACATAGAGCAATGTCACAAAAGTCAAATTCAAAGCTAGAAGAATGGGCTGAAAAATGGCAGATGGAATTTAATGCAGATAATTGGGAAGTGTTGCACTTTGAGAGGACAAGCCAGGGTAGGACTTATACAGTGAAGAGTAGGGCACTGAAGAATGTGGTAGACCAGAGGGATCTTGGAATACAGATCCACAATTCCTTGAAAATAGCATCACAGGGTGGATAAGGTGGTAAAGAATGCATATGGCCCACTGGATTTCATAAATCAAAGTACTGAGTACAGGTGTTGAGATGTTTATATCGCAGTTGTTTAAGACATTGATGAGGCCTCCTTTGGAATATTGTGTGCAGTTCTGGTCACCTACCTACAAGAAAGACATTAATAAGATTGAAGGAGTGCAGAGAAAATTTACAAGGATGTTTCTGGGACTTGGGGGACCTGAGTTATAGGGACTAGGTTGCGATTTTATTCATGACAGTGTAGGAAAACAAGGGGAGATTTGATAGAAGTATATAAAATTATGAGTGGTATTGTTCAAATTTCTTATTGTTAATTCCCCAGCTGCTATGATGAGATTTTTTTGAGAGATAGAGTGCAGTAACAGGCCCTTCCAGCCCAATGAGCCTGCACTACCCAATTACACCCATGTGACCAATTAACCTACTTTGAACTCAAGCTTCTGGCTTCTCCTCTATGGATACTAATTCAGTACTTTAATCATCATGATATCGATATCATAGAAACATAGAAAACCTACAGCACAATACAGGCGCTTCAGCCCACAATGTTGAGCTGAATACATACTTACTTTAGAAATTACCTCCGGTTATCCATAGCCTTCTATTTTTCTAAGCTCCATATACTTATCCAAGAGTCTCTTAAAAGACCCTATTATATCCGCCTCTACCACCGTCACCAGCAGCCCATTCCATGCACTCACCACTCTCTGTGTAAAAACTTACCCCTGACATCTCCTCTGTACCTACTTCCAAGCACCTTAAACCTGTACCCTCTTATGTTAGCCACTTCAGCCTTGGGAAAAATCCTCTGACTATACCATCAGGTCACTTCTCATCCTCCGTCGCTCCAAGGAGAAAAGGCCAAGTTCACTCAAACTATTCTTATAAAGCATGCTCCCCAATCCAGGCAACATCCTTGTAAATCTCCTCTGCACCCTTTCTATAGTTTCCACATCCCACTTGATGAAGGCCAATACACCGTATGCCTTCTTAACCATACAGTCAACCTGTGCAGCAACTTTGAGTGTCCTATGGACTCGAACCCCAAGATCCCTCTGATCTTCTGCACTGCCAAGAGTCTTATTATTAATACTATATTCTGCCATCATATTTAACCTACCAAAATGAACCACCTCACACTTATAACCATATAACCATATAACAATTACAGGATGGAAACAGGCCATCTTGTCCCTTCTAGTCCGTGCCAAATGCTTACTCTCGCCTAGTCCCACCTACCTGCACTCAGCCCCTAGCCCTCCATTCCTTTCCTGTCCATATACCTATCCAATATTTTTTTAAATGACAATATCGAACCTACCTCTACCACTTCTACTGGAAGCTCGTTCCACACAGCTACCACTCTCTGAGTAAAGAAGTTCCCCCTCGTGTTACCCCTAAACTTTTGCCCCCTAAATCTCAACTCATGTCCTCTTGTTTGAATCTCCCCTACTCTCAATGGAAAAAGCCTATCCACGTCAACTCTATCTATCCCCCTCATAATTTTAAATACCTCTATCAAGTCCCCCCCAACCTTCTATACTCCAAAGAATAAAGACCTAACTTGTTCAACCTTTCTCTGTAACTTAGGTGCTGAAACCCAGGTAACATTCTAGTAAATCTCCTCTGTACTCTATTTTGTTGACATCTTTCCTATAATTCGGTGACCAGAACGGTACACAATACTCCAAATTTGGCCTCACCAATGCCTTGTACAATTTTATTATTACATTCCAACTCCTATACTCAATGCTCTGATTTATAAAGGCCAGCATACCAAAAGCTTTCTTCACCACCCTATCCACATGAGATTCCACCTTCAGGGAACTATGTGCCATTATTCCTAGATCACTCTGTTCGACTGCATTCCTCAATGCCCTACCATTTACCATGTATGTCCTATTTTGATTAGTCCTACCAAAACGTAGCACCTCACACTTATCTGGGTTGAACTCCATCTGCCACTTCTCAGCCCAGTTTTGCATCCTATCGATGTCCTGTTGTAACTTCTGACAGTGCTCCACATTATCCACAACACCCCCAACCTTTGTGTCATCAGCATATTTACTAACTCATCCCTCCACTTCCTCATCCAGGTCATTTATAAAAATCATGAAGAGAAAGGGTCCCAGAACAAATCCCTGAGGCACACCAATGGTCACCGACCTCCATGCAGATTATGACCTGTCTACAAACATTCTTTGCCTTATATGTGCAAGCCAGTTCTGAATCCACAAAGCAAGGTCCCCCTGGATCCCATGCCTCCTTACTTTCTCACCAAGCCTTGCATGGGGTACCTTATCAAATGTCTTGCTGAAATCCATATACACTATATCTACTGCTCTTCCTTCATCAATGTGTTTAGTCACATCCTCAAAAAATTCAATCAGACTCATAAGGCACGACCTGCCTTTGACAAAGCCATGCTGACTATTCCTAACCATATTATGCCTCTCCAAATGTTCATGAATCCTGCCTCTTAGGATCTTCTCCATCAACTTACCAACTACTGAAGTATTCACTGTTCTATAATTTCCTGGGCTATCACTACTCCCTTTCATGAATAAGGGAACAACAGCTGCAACCCTCCATTCCTCCGAACCTCTCCTGTCCCCACTGATGATGCAAAGATCAATCAATCAAGTCAATTCACTTTTATTGTCATTTTGACCATAACTGCTGGTACATACATAGTAAAAATGAGACAACGAGTTTCAGGACCGTGGTGTTACACGACACAGAACAAAAACTAGACTGAACTACGTAAAAAAAAACAACACAGAGAAAGCTACACTAGACTACAGACCTACACTGGACTACATAAAGGGCACAAAAACAGTGCAGGCATTACAATAAATAATAAATAGGTCAATAGGGCAAGGTGTCAGTCCAGGCTTTGGGTATTGAGGAGTCTGATAGCTTGGGGGAAGAAACATAGTCTGGTCGTGAGAGCCCGAATGCGTCGGAGCCTTTTCCCAGACGGCAGGAGGGAGAAGAGATTGTATGAGGGATTACTATCATTAATCACAATATCATTGCCAGAGGCTCAGCAATCTCCTCCCTCGTCCCTCGCTTCCCACAGTAGCCTGGGGTAAATCTCTTCTGGTCCTAGTGACTTACCCAACCTGATGCTTTCCAAAAGCTCCAGCGCATCCTCTTTCTTAATGTCCATATGCTCAAGCTTTTCAATCTGCTATAAGTCATCCCTACAATCACCAAGGTCCTTATCTGTAGTGAATACTGAAGCAAAGTATTCATTCAGTACCTCTGTTACCTCCTCTTTTTTCCACTGTCACACTTAATTATTCCTATTCTCTCATGTCTTATCCTCTTGCTGTTCACATACTTGTAGAATGCCTTGGGGTTTTCCTTAATCCTGCTCGCCATAGAGAGACAGCCTTCTGGCTCTCCTAATTTCATTTTTAAGTTCCTTCCTGCTAGCCTTATAATTTTCTAGATCTCTATCATTACCTAGTTTTTTTAACCTTTCGTAAGCTTTTCTTTTCTTCTTGACTAGATTTTCAACTGCCTTTGTACACCATGGTTCCTGTACCCTACCATCCTTTCCATCTCATTGGAACATACCTGTGCAGAACTGATATCCCCTGAACATTTGCCAATATCATCTGACAAGCTTTACCAATGTTATTACTGTTTACACCAGCCATTGGACATGACAAGCATCATATTTTACAAAGAAAAATTCTCTTGCTTCATGTATTTATTGCTGAGCTTCTGATGTCATTGGCTGCTAGCAATCACCAGAAGATAGGAATTGGCCTCTCACTCTGTTGTGTCTGCACTCATCTGTTCTGTCTACTTGAATAATTCATAAAATGTACTTGTCTTTGTATGGTGGTAATTCATGAGAACAGACAAAGTTTAAAAGATGTATTCAGGCACAAGAGACTGCAGACACTGGAATCTGCAGCAACAAGCATTCTGCTGGAGGAACTCAGCAGGTTGAGCAGTATCTGTCGGGGGAGAGGAACTGCTAACTTCTCAGGACACAGTGCTGGCTCAGGACTAATGTATTTTTTCTAATACACCAATCCCGAGGCAGCCATGGTAGTGTAGTGGTTAGTGTGACCATGGCTGTATTAGAACAGATGTATTGTGAGTGCCGCGATAGTGTAGTGGTTAGCACGACGTTAGTACAGCTCAGGGCATCGAAGTTTGGTGTACAATTCCAACGACCTCTGTAGGGAGTATTTACTTCCGCCCCGTGGAATGCGTGGGTTTTCTCCGGGTGATCCAGGTTCTTCCCACAATCCAAAGACCAAATGGTTTGAAGGTTAGTCATTATAAATTGTATAATGATTAGGTTAGGGTAAAATTGGGGATTACTGGACGGTATAGTTCAGAGGGCTGGAAGGGTCTATTCAACGCTGAATCTCAATAAGTAAATAAATGCATGTTTTTCATGTCCAGTTTGATTGGAATCATACACACTTAGTTGTTTTAATTTTACCTCTGACCCTTCACTTGTCTCCAATTCCCCAATCTGCCCCCTTTTTACCTCTTCTCATCTCCTCACTTGTCTATCATCTCCTCCTGGTGCCCCTCCTCCTTCTCTTTCTCCCACCATCCACTCTTATCATATCACTCATATCAAATTCCTTCTTCTCCAGTCCTTTACCTTTTCCACCTATCACTTCCCAGCTTCTTACTTCATCCCCCATTGACCATCCTCCTGTCTACACCTATCTCCTTCTAGCTTACACTCCTTCCCTCTCACCTCCAACTTCCTATTTTGGCTTCTTCCTTTCCATTCCTGATGAAGGGTCATGGCCCAAAACTTCAGCTCTTTGCCCAAAACATTGGCTGTTTATTCCTTTCCATAGATGCTGCCTGGCTTGTGGACTCCTTCCAGCATTTCATGTGTTACCCTGGGTTTCCAGAATTGATTGTGGACTTCAGGAAGAGGGAGTCAGGAAAATGCATGAATCCTCATTGAGGGGCCAGCAATGGAAATGGTGTGTAGCTTCCTGGGTGTCAACATCTCAGAGAGTCTATTTTTGGCCCAACATATTGAAGCAATCCCAAAGAAGGCACGCCAGCAGTTAATACTTCATTCAGAGTTTGAAGAAATTTGGTATGTCACCAAGATTCTAGATAATTTCTACAGATGTACAGCATTTTAGGAATGATTTCTTCCCCTCCACCATCAGATTTTTGAATAGTCCATGACTATTCAATAGTTCCCTATTTTGTTCTCTTTTTGAACTACCGGGTATTTATTTAGTTTTTTTATATACTTCTTATTGTAACTTACAGGTTTTTAACGTATTACCTATTACTGCAGCCACAAAAGAACAAATTTTACAACATATTTCAGTGATAATAAATCTGATTCTGATTCTAATAATTAAGCTATAATACAATAATTTTGGCTGCTTCTAATGACTATTGTGATTTTCTTTAAACTCATACATATATAGCTATCTACCTCTTCGATACTTGGATAAGAATACCTTTGGTCCGATGAGCAAGTTTGTTGACAACACGAAGATTGCTGGAGTTGTAGATTGTAAGGATGATTGCTTAAGGACCCAGAGGGAAATAGATCAGCTGGAAAGTTGTGCTGAACAGTGGTGGGTGTAATTTAAACTAGACAGTTTTGAGGTAATGCATTTTGTATTGTCTAATCCAAGATGGACATATACAGTGAAAGACAGTGAGGTTAGATGTACAAAGGGACCTTGGAATCAAGTTCATTGCTTACTGAAAATGGCAACACAGGTGGACAGGGCAGTGAAGAAGGTATGTAGCTTGCTTGCACAGGAGATTCACTGGAATGTTGCCTGGAATTCAGGGCTTCAGCTTTTTGGAGAGACTGGATAGGGTGGGATTATTTTCACAGGAGTGCTGGAGGTCAAGGGTTGACCTTACAGAGGTTTACAAAATTAAGAGTGTAAAGGTAGGGTGGATGGTTATTGTCTAATCCCAAGGGTAAGTGAGGCCCTAGGTTTAAGGTGAGAGGAGAAATATAGAGATGAGACCTGTTTTTACACAAAGTGTGGTGGTTACATGGAGCAAGCTGTTAGAGCAGGTGGTAGATGCAGGTACAATCACCGTGTTGACAGCAGGTGGATAGTAACATGGATAGGAAAGGAATGGGCCAGATGCAGGACAGCAGGAAAGCTGAGCATCCTGGTTAGGATTGGTGTATCAGGCTGAATGGTCTGTTTCCGGCTGTAGGGCCCTATGGTTTGATGGGTTCTACATCAGATGGGGGTTTTCATGTTCATTGAGTCAGAAGGAAGCCATTCAGTCGATAGTAGCTGCTTCACCTCTTTAATATACTGACCCCAGTAGTTCTATATTCCTGCTATATATCTGAGGAATATCTATATCTGCCTTGATAGTAGGGAAGGTACAACAGCAACAATACTACCTAAGGTGCTTAAGGAGAGCAAATCTATCCCAAAGATTACTGGCAAACTTTATTGTTGTGTGATACAGAGCATACTGACATATGGAATGACAGTGTGGTACTCCAGCTGTAGCAATACAGGTCACATGGCACTCCAGTGGGTGACCAGGTCAGCTCAGCACATCATTGTGACTCAACTGCCTGACCTGGAGATGATCTATAATTCTCGATACCTACAATGTGCTCGTAATGTTATTAAAGACCCATCCCATCCTGGACATTATCTGTTCAATCTCCTGCCATCTGGTTGGAGTACAGAAACACCTAGCCAAGACAATAAGACTGAAAAACAGCTTCTTCTTGAGGGCTGTTGTGCAACTGAATAATGCTACACCCCGGCTTACCAATGGTCTTTGAGTGTTATGGACTATGCAAGTCGCTTGTTGCATGAAAATATGGGATTTAAAAAAAAATTAAGCCATATCACATGCATTGTAAATAACTGCTTTGCATGGACTGGACAGCACTGCAATCTCCTTGTCTTGAGCAATGACAATAAAATTCTATTTCATTCTGTCTGTCTCTGCCACTACCCCTGGCAAGGGTGTTCCATGTACACACCAATCTCTGTGTAAAAAACCTCTACACTTACCTCCAATCACCGTAAAATTATGTCTCTTGGTATTAGTCATTTCCATGCTAGGAAAACATCTCTGGTTATCCATTCAATCATGTACACCTCTATCAAGTTGCGTTTTATCCACCTTCACTCCAAAGAGAAAAGCCCTAGCTTGCACTTCTATCTGTCTTGCTCAGTTATTGTTTCTGCTTTACAATTATTTGAGCAAATGGAATCAGCTGAGAAAACAAAATACACCCAATTTTTCACTTCACCTCCCCCAGGAGTTAATGGTGATATGTTCTCAAACTCCTGAAGAGATCGCTGGTATTTGAGCAATAGCAGTAACAATAACTTGCAGTGATTCTGCAGCGTTAACACTGTAAAACATCCCAAGAGGCTTCACAGGAATAAGTGGTACTTCTATTCACATACACTGCATGTTAGGAGTTGTCTTTTGCTCGTTCATTCACTTGATTAAAAGCTGAGTGCTAAACAGAGGTTTAAGTGGTGTCCAGAAAGGCATGCTTTTTAGATGCCCCTTTTCCCTCAGCTGAGCTCCCTCCTCCATCATGAATTGCCAGAACTTTAAAAATGTGTGTTCCAATCTGCATTCTTCTGCCGTCACTGTATCCTATCCAGGGATCGTCACCTGGTCATGGTGGAGAGGCTTGTGAGTTCCTGAGATCCTGAGAGTGAAGCTATCTGGAACTTAGCCATCTGGTGCTTAGCTCCTGGTAGGGTCACCCTTAGCAGTAAGGTCAAGGGGAGGCTCCAGACAAAGATTGATTCAACCAAGATCTCAGTGGTGGAGCTGGTGGAGGCTGATGATACATTACAACAGCAGTGAAGGGTCCCCAGTCACCTTTCACACCATGCCACTAGACCCTGACCCTGATCTGTCAAGGACCTTGTGGTGGCTGCCCGTGCAACAGCCTCTCCACATTAAACAAAGTCATGCACAGGTGTTCTCTATGCAAGGAATGCACCCTAACACCCCAGACAGGCCAGTCTGAGGGCCCCTTTGGAGAACATCATACTTGATTCGAGTACTACTACTAGTCACTGCATACCCTGTTAGCTTGAATGAGGTGTGTATTCCTCACCTTCCACCATCAGTCGCTCATCCTCTGAACATGCACCATTGTCAGAAGGATGCACCTTCCCCTCCCTTTCCTTTCATCATTATGAAATGACTGTCCCCTCTTGATGTTCTGGTTCACTTTTCCACCCCCACCAAACGATAGTCTTCTTACAGCATCTTGCTGTGAAACCACAGGAGATGTAATACCTGTCATTTTACCTCTTCCCTTCCAGCCATACACAGACTCAAAGTGGAAAAGAAGCAAGTGAATTACTGCTTGTACTTTGCAGATGAACTACTGACTCACCTGCACCCATTCCAGTTTACTGAAAAGCATTTGAAGATACAATATGATCTTCTCACCACCACCATCAGGCATGAGGTATATGAGCATTAGGTCCCATGCCACCAGATTCAGGAACATTTACAGTACTATGCAACCCTTCAACCATCAGGCTCCTGAACCAACATAGATAACTTCACTGACCTCAAAACTGAACTGATTCCACATCCTATGGACTCACTTTCAAGGACTCTACAACTCAGTATTATTTATTTATTTGTTATTGTTTTTAATTTGCAGTTTGTCTTCTTTTGCATAGTGGCTGTTTTGTAACTATTTGCTTGTAGCTAGTTTTTCACTGACTCTATTGTATTTCTTTGTTCTACTGCCTGCAAGAAAATGAATTTCAGGGTTGTATATGGTTACATATACGTATTTTGATAATAAATTTACTTTGACCCTTACTCTACATTGAAGGAACAAAACTCAGACTGGGAAAATGCTCTGCAGAATACCTCTACTCATTCCACAAGGGTAACCCTGAGCTTCTAGTTGCCTGTCACTTTAATTCTTCCACTTTCAAACCCTTTCTGGCTTTGGCCTCTTGAATTGTTCCAATAAAGGCAATATCAGGTCAGTGGATGGTAGTTCATGTTACAACTTGCCAGAATACAGCCTTTGAGGCTTAACAGGGAATTCGAGAACTTCAGTTAACAAACCTTTCTAGTTGGCATTAGAACTGTTCAGTGCTGATAAAAAATATTAGTATTCTTAGAAATACAGGACAGTAACAGGCCCTTCCTGCCCAACAAGCAATTACATCCATGTGACTAGTTAACCTACTATCATGTACATCTTTGGAACGTGGGAGGAAACCAGAGCACCTGGACAAATTCACATGGTGACAGGGAGAACATACAAACCTCTTACAGGGAGTGGTGGAATTGAACCCAGGTCACTGGCATTGTAATAGCATTATTTATTTTTTAAAGTTTATTGAGATACAGTGCAGAATAGACTCTTCAGGCCCTTCACATCAAACTGGCTAGCAATCCCCCGATTTAATCTGAGTTTAATCATGGGACAATTTACAATGACCAATGAACCTACCAACCGGTACATCTTTGAACTGTGGGAGGAAACTGGAGCACCTGGAGGAAACCCGTCATGGGGAGAACTCCTTACAGGCAGCAGCAGGATTGAACCAGGGTGGCCTGTACTGTAAAGTATTGTGCTAACCACTATGCTACCGTGCTGCCCCAGGTTCATCAATATGAAATATTACTTCTGATTTTTTTTTTCTCCCCCATAGATGATGTCTGACTTGCAGAACATTTCCGACAATATATGCTTTTAGGTTAGATTTCCAGCCTCCTTGTTTGCTTCAAAGTTTATTCATTATCAAAGTATGTGTATCATATACAACCTTGCGATTCATCTTCTTGCA
Source organism: Hemitrygon akajei (assembly GCF_048418815.1). Classification (NCBI taxonomy): domain Eukaryota; kingdom Metazoa; phylum Chordata; class Chondrichthyes; order Myliobatiformes; family Dasyatidae; genus Hemitrygon; species Hemitrygon akajei. The sequence goes on from NC_133129.1 coordinate 175,613,654, forward strand.
GGCACCAGAAAACCAAGAAACACATAAGAACATAAGAAATAGGAGCAGGAGTAGGCCATCCGGCCCATCGAGCCTGCCCCACCATTCAATAAGATCATGGCTGATCTGTCAGCTCCATCTACCTGCCTTTTCCCCATAACCCTTAATTCCCCTACTCTGTAAAAATCTATCTAACTGTATCTTAAATATATTTAGTGAAGAAGCCTCAACTGCTTCCCTGGGAAGAGAATTCCACTCTCTGGGAAAAACAGTTTCTTCTCATCTCTGTCCTAAATCTTCTCCCATGAACCTTGAGGCAATGCCCCCTAGTTCTAGTCTCACCTACCAATGAATCCATGAGAAAAAACCTACACAATAAAGATGGTCAAATATCCAATATGTGAAAAAAATCATGTAAACAATTAAAAAAACTAAACCAATAACACACAGAACATAAACTACAGAGTCCTCCGCCATGGAGCCAGATTATGCATCCATATTGTTCCCTATCATACAGTTCCAGACTTACTTTTAAATCCATTTTTCTCTCTCCTCTTTTTCCTTACATCCGAACATTCACATCTGTGATCAAAAATTCTTCTTCAGCCTTTTATAGCCCAGTACTGCCAACACATATCACTTATTCTCATAATCATCAGACATCTTATTTCAGACATTCATTCTGTCCCTCTGCAATGGAAAATCTAGTTAATTTCTAGCAAAAAAGAAGATGAGCTGCTGGATGAACTCAGCAGCTTTGATTTCTGACTTTGGTCGGGTAACACTGGTAGAGGGAAATGAACAATTGATGATTTGGGTTGAGACTCTTCCTCTAGATTGAAAATGTCAAGGAGAGATGGCCAATGTAGAGAGGATAAGAGGGCAAAATCATTTTTTTTAGCCTAAGGGTGATGAATCTGTGGAGCGCTCTGCTACAGACTGCGGTGGAGGCCAAGTCCATGGAAGTTGATAATTTCCTGATAGGTCAGGGCATCGAATGATATGGCAAGAAGGCAGGTGTATGGGGTTGAGTGGGATCCAAGATCTGCCATCATGGAATGGCAAAGCAGATTCGATGGGCTGAATGGCCTAATTCTGCTCCTATGTCTTATGGTCTGCCAAGCAATAGGTGAATCTAGTTGAAGAAGGGCTGTTTGGCAGACTGAATGATATGGGGGAGGGAGGGGTGGAAATAGGAACCCCTGCCTCTGGGAGGTGATACCTAGAGATAACTAAATGCTGCAGATTACAGAAACTGATAAGGAAGGAAGGTGATGAGTAGAACTACATAAGGGAAGGGTGGTGGGCAGCTGGCAGCAGAAAGGGGAGGGGACACAGTTTGACGAGTCTGGGATGATGGGCAGATAAAGCATATGGGGAGGGGAGAAAGAGAAGGTGTGCTTGGGTGCTGGGTGGGGAGGTGAATGGAAAGTGGGCCACTGGAAAATCAGTATAGATCAGGATAGAGAAAAGAACAAAACAGACAAAATGGGAGCAGGTTGAATGAAAACTCCTGTGTGTCTGTGTTTAACTTCTACTTGTTCCCTGGTCCCATTTCTGATGAAAGGTCAGAATCAGAATCAGGTTTAATATCGCTGGTGTATGTCGTGAAACTTGTTGTTTTTGTAGCAGTAGTACAATGCAATACATAATAATTACTAATTGTGAATATATAAAATATAGTTAAATTCAGAAGTGCAAAAATAGTGTGGTGTTCATGGGTTCAATGTCCATTCAGAAATCTGATGGCAGAGGGGAAGAAATTGTTTCTGAATCACTGAGTGCGTGTCTTCAGGCTCCTGTACCTCCCTCCTCTTGGTAGCAATGAGAAGAGGGCATGTCGTAGGTGATGGGGTCCTCAATGATGGACTCTGCCTTTTTGAGGCATCACTCCTTGAAGATGTCCTGGATGGTAGGGAGGTTAGTGCTGCATCAATATGTTTGCTTAGGATAGATCCTCAGAAATGTTCACACCCAGGAACTAGGAAGTGCTCACTCTTTCCACTTCTGATCCCTCTATGAGAACTGGCATGTGTTCCCTCATCTTACCCTTACCCATGAATGGAAGCAATTTAATTCTGCTTTTTTCTCCATAGATGCTGCTTAACTTGCTGAGTATTCCCAGCATTTTTGGTTTTTATTGTTTCCTGGTTCTTCCAAATCCAAATCAGGTTTATTATCACCAACTATGTGTTATGAAATTTGTGGTTTTGTGACAGCAGTATTGTACAATGCAAAAAATTTACCACAGGCCACAATAAGAAATACAGAATAAATAAATAATGCAAAAAAAGAACAAAATAGTGATGTAGTGTTTACGTTCCATTCAGAAATCTGATGGGAAAGGGGGAGAAAGCTGTTGCTAAAATGTTGAGTGTGTGTCTTCAGGTTCCTGTACTTGAAGGTTAAGGATTTCCTGTAATTTCTTCACGTAAGGAAAGTGATGACACATCGTAACATGTTGTACTAGTTCCACAGATAGAGAAATACATCGACCACTTCAAGTACCAAAACAGACTCCTGCAGAAGATTATGTTTGAATACTAGGCTTCCTGCTTTTAGTGGGCTCTTCGATCTGCTCCTGCTCTCTCTCTGATAATCACCAATCCCCTTTCAGGGGTGGGATGTAAGAGAAGGCATGTTAATGTCAGAAATATTCCCTCTATTGCCTCATTAGCCAATTCTGTCACAAGGATTTATAATAATTGAGCATCATTCTGTACCCATTCAATTCAGGCACCTTGTGCACTTCTAACCTTAATCACTTCATCCGTAGTAACACTGCTTTCAGTTGCTTTTTTGTTAAGCTTTGAAATCACTCCTTCTGATGGCTTTTAAATCCTTCTTCTCCGAACAACTCTTTAATGCTGGGGATTTAATCCCTGAGGTTATGGAATTGTTGATTATCTCACTGACAATCAAGTAAACTGTGTTTATTTTGTGTTATGAATTAGTCCAACCACTGTACATTTTGGGAGCCATATCAGCCTTTGAGGTTGACACCACAAATGATTGTTGGGGTTAAGAAGATGATACTACAGGCCCAATTCTGTTCCTATAAGTAAGGCTCGATAATGGGGCTACAGGGTAATGGGTGAAATGGATGCACAAATTATAACTGTCCCCTTCATAATCAGTGACTCCATGGAATTCATTGCCACAGGCAGCTGTGGAGGACAAGTTATTGGGTATATTTAAAGTGGAGTTTGACAGGTTCTTGATTAGTAAGGGCATTAAATGCTACAGGGAGAAGGCAGGAGAATGAGATTGAGAGGGAAAATAAATCAGCCATGCAGAGCAGACTCAGTGGGCTAAATGGACTAATTCTGCTCCATTGTCTTATGGTCTTGCAAAACATAGAACAGTACAGAACAGGCCTTTAAGCCCATGATGTTGTGCCAAACTAATTAAATTAGTAATCAAATGCCAACTAAACTAATCCTTTCAGCCTAAACATTGTCCCTCCATTTCCTACATATTTATGTTCGCTCTTTACAATCATGTAATGCACACATGATCACATCACAGTGAGTTAGATCCAAATTCCCTGTGACAAATCCCTAGCCCTGGTCATCAGTCCTGATAATTCTTTCAGAGACTCAGTGTCAAAAATTTGCTCAAAATGCTGGAGGAACTCAGTGAATCAGGCAGCATATATGGAGGGTAATAAATAATAGACATTTTGCATCAAGACCATCCATTAGGATTTTCAGCATCTGCTAAAATCTTTTGTGTCAAAATCCATCTGTTTTTCATCCACAGCTAATTCACATACTAAGATCTTCAAAGAACAAAAAGTTAAAAAATTAACGTTCGAAGTTCAATGTGTTTGCCATCAGACAATGACAAAAAATGCCCAGAACAGCCAAGTCCTCCCTATAGTTGGTGCTCTTGTAGAGAAGGCCAGGAGACTTTAGTCTTAATGTTTCACACAAAAGGTTATCTCTCAGTGTAGTACCCCCTTGGTACTGAACAGGAGCTTCAGAATAGATTTCTAAGCTGAAGATTCTGGAGTGAGAATTGAACTCATGACCGTGTGATTGAAGAGCAGGAGAGCCACCCACCAAGCCGCAGCTGACATTCAAACTATACTAATTCTGAAGTGAGCCTGATTAATCTGTGCACAGTGTGACAGCATGCTGAGACATCTTTCCTCTCTCGTTGAGTGTGTCTCAGAGACTGATGTTTCAGGCTCTTCAGAGCTCTGCGCTGAACACTTCCACCACTGTGTAGGTAAATATATGACTTACACATATGATGCAAAGGTGTGATGTAGATAGAGTTAAATAAACCCGCTGCACCTGCCCTGTATTCTTACACCAATGCTCAGGTTCAAAGTACAGAACAGGTGCACAGCCACACATACTGCGTCTATAAAAAAGCCTGTTCAAATAAAGTGTAAAGGGGGGCACTGAGTTTAGAAACACAGAACATTACAGCACAGGAAGAGGCCCTTCAGCCCATGATGTTGTGCTAACCTAATTAAACTAGTAATTAAGCGCCTAACTAAACTAATCCCTTCTGCCTACATAATGTCCAAATTTTGCACATTCTTACACCTAAGAGCCTCTGGAACACCTCTATTGTACTTGCCTCCACCAATACCCTTGGCAGTGCATTCCAGGCACCTACCACTCTGTGTAAGAAAACTTGCCTCACACATCTCTTGTGAATTTATCCCCTCTGACCTTTAATGCATGTCCTCTAGTATTACTTTAGACCTGTGATTCCCAACCTGGGGTCTGTGGTTAATGGTAGGGGTCCATGGCATATAAAATATTGGGAACCCCTGCTTTAGACCTATCAACCCTGGGAGAAAGACTCTTGAGAAATTGACTCTTAGAGCATATCAGTTGTGACTGTGGGAGAAGACGCCATTCCAACTGTTGACCAGTTATGTCTGTTTCCCTGCCAGGGTAAGTGTCCCAGGTACTTCTGGTAACCAAAGTGCAAAGTGAGGTGAGAAGCTGGAAGATGATTGGTGGAAAAGGTAAAGGGTTGAAGAAAAAGGAATCTGACAGGAGAGAAGAGTGTACCATGGGAGAAAAGGAAGGAGGAGGGGAACAGGTAAGAGGGGAGCATTAAAGTGGAATAGAAGAAGAGAGAAAGAGGAGGGCAAAAATTACTGGAAGTTAGAGAAATTGATGTTCATGCCATCAGGTTGGAGGCTACCCTGGCAGATTATGTTCCTCCTACCTGAGACTGGCCTCATCATTGCAGCAGAGGCCATGGACCAACATGTCGGAATGGGAATAGGGATTAGAATTAAAACGGTTTGCCACTGGGAAATCCTGCTTGTGGGTAGAGCAAAGGTGCTTGACAAAGCGATCCCCCAACCTATGCTGGGTCTCACCAATGTACAGAAGGCTGCACAGAGAGCACCAGATATAGTAGATGGCTTCTCCTTTCCTGTCCTATTTCTCTCAAAATCTTTATAAAATATCTAGAGCCATTTTATCATGTAAAATCTACCAGATAAACGTAAGCTGTTGCTTAAAGAACAGATTTTCATTACATTGTCACTTCCCACATTATCACAGTGACTCCCTTCAAAAATGTTTCAATGCTTTGGGACATCCTAAGACAGTGAATAGAACAATAGAAATGGAAATATTTTATGCATGAACAGTCATCATTTTTTACCTAAATTATACTTATTAATACCTTTGTGAAGCTTTTATCTGCATGAGATCTGATGGTTTCAGAGTTGACTGCTGTGTATGGAATGGTTGTGTTTGTATGTTTAATGACTATGTAATACAAAGAAATGTGCCAATTAGTTGTAGAGATGGAGTAAAGAATTAGGTTGGATCTCAACAATGTCATCTCGGCTTTTCCCTTGATTCAAGATTCAATATTGTTTAATGTTATTTCTAGTACAGAAGTGTAAAGGAACACAAAATAATTGATACTTTGGATCTGATGCAGCACAAAAAAACACAATAGATAAATTACATAATAATAGGATAGCTTATATGCCCATACAGCGATACTAGGCACAGCAGTTTTCATACATAAGGTGGCTGATAGGAAATGATAAATTAGTGGTGGTGGTGGTATGGAGAGGTGGATTGGTGGGTAAGTTAGATTCAAGACTGTTTAATGTCATTTCCAAGTGTTAAATATGGTTTACTCAGAAGCCTCTGGGTCAGAAGGTTTTAAGATTTTCATATCTTTATTTCTTGGTAACCCAGAAGGCCTTTCAGCTGCACAAATCTATGCTGGATCTCAAAGCATTCCTATTAATCCCAAACCCGTTATTTCTGTGTAAATTCTTCTCCTTCACCCGCGAATCAACTCACAAATATCCTCAAATCAGCTTCCAATAGGAGGAATAATTTACAGTAGCAAATTAACCAAGCAAGCAGCTCATCTTTGGGAAGCTGAGGGAACAGGAGAAACACACACACAAAATGTTGGAGGAACTCAGCAGGTCAGGGAGCATCTGTGGAGGGGATAAATAGTTGATGCTTCAGGCCGAAACTCTTCGCCTACACGGGAAAATTGGGGGCAGAAGTCAGAATAAAAAAGTGGCGGCAGAGAGGAGGTGTGCTGGAGGAGGAGGAGTATTAGATAGCATTTGATTAGTGAGACCAGATGAGGGTGAAAGTGGGAGGGTGGATGGATGAAGTACGAAATTGTGAGGGGATAAATGGAAAGAGCACGGGGCAGAAAAAGGAGAGGAAGTGAACTAAGGGTAACTTTAACAGTTTTTTTTCCTCATTTTGTAATTGTTTTCCCTTGTACTACCTCAATGCACTGTTGAAATGAAATCATCTGTGCTGATGGCATGCAAAACAATGTCTTCTTCATAAGTCAAAATCAATTTATCAATTTAAATCACATCAGATTGTTTGGTCACAGTCCTAATGCCATTTGTGGAAGCTTTCTGTGCACAAATTGGATGTCACTTTCCCCTCATTACAACCGTGACTACACATTAGACATGCTTCATTAATTATACAGTGTTCTGGGACATAGAAATGCCTTTCTTTGTATTGCTCTTTGTGGACAAGCAGTTGGTACCGATGCATTCGTGTGACCACCTGCATTCTTCTGCTACATTCTTCCATTTGTTTCAATCAGGTACAAACCTGATGCAAAAAGGGGGTGATAGGTGTTTCCAACAATGCTAATGATAAATTCCGGACTGGTGCAAAGCTGCCAAGACTGGGGAACGGTAGGGATCGTTGGACAAAACAATAAAGTGAAAACGAATTTCAAGCTACATAGAGTCAAAGAGCAATACAGCTAGAAACAGGTCATTTGGCCCAGTTTGTTCATGCTGACCAAGATGTTTGCCTTGTGTTTGACCCAGATAGTTCCACATATTTACTGTCCAAGTATCTTTTCAAAATAAGAATTAAAATCAAAATCAGAATCAGATTCAAGTTTGATATCATTGGTGTATGTCATGAAATTTGTTAACTTCGCAGCAGCAGTTCAATGCAATACATGATAATATAAAAAAATGTAAATGAATTACAGTTAAGTATATATGTGACAATTAACCATATAATCATATAACAATTAGAGCACTGAAACAGGTCATCTCAGCCCTTCTAGTCCGTGCTGAACACTTACTCTCACCTAGTCCCACCAACCAAACAATTATATTAAAAATGGTGCAAAAAGAGAAATAATAAAAAAGTGAGGTTGTGTTTATGGGTTCAATGTCTATTTAGAAATCGGATGGCAGATCGCTGAGTGTGTGCTTTCAGGCTTTTGTACTGTTTCACAGTACTGTGCAAAAGACTTAGGCACATATACAGTACATAGCTAGGATGCCTAAGATTTTTGCATAGTACCGTGGACATTTTATGTGTTGCACTGTACTGCTGCCACAAAAAAACATATTTCATGACGTATGTGAGTGGCCAAGTAGTTAAGGAGTTGGTCTAGTGATCTAAAGGTCGCTAGTTTGAGTCTCAGCTAAGGCAGCGTGTTGTGTTCTTGAGCAAGGCACTTAACCACACATTGCTCTGCGACAACACCGGTGCCAAGTGGTATCGGCCCTTGCCCTTCCCTTGGACAACATTGGTGGTGTGGAAAGGGGAGACTTGCAGCATGGGCAACTGCCAGTCTCCCATACAACCCTGCCCAGGCCTGTGCCCTGGAAATTTTCCGGCGTAAATCCATGGTCTCTCGAGACTAACAGATGCCTATATGTTAGTGATGATAAACCTGATTCTGATATGGGTTTCTATTGTGGACTCAGAATGGGAAGCGGGCAGGGAGAGGGGAAATCATGGTTGAGGAAAGGGGAAGGGAGAGAGGAGGGAGCGAAAAGCACCAGAGAGACAATCTGTAATGATCAATAAACCAATTGTTTGGAATCAAATGACCTTGTCTGGTGTCTCAGGACTGGGTGTATCTGCATCTGTGCCACCCCCCACCTCTAGCATTCCTTCTCTGCCATCTGACCCACACCCACAGTGCTCTAATCTCACCATTTCCAACATTCTTTGCCCCCACAAGATTTACAAACTCGTTCTCCACCCTCATTGACAAATACAGTACTGTGCAAAGTCTTAGTCACCCCAGCCATATATATGTGCTTAAGACTTTTGCACAGTATTGTATATATTATTATTTTATCTACCTCAGCCACGTCCTTTGGCTATTTGTTCTTGGGTGATGTCAGGGTTACCTTCAGGAAAGGAACTAGAGGCATTTTCATGGGGTGCATTAGACAGACCTGGTAGACAGGGATAACACTCCCCATGTGGAATGAAAGCACATTCATTATCCCTAACACTTGCAGCAGACCAATTCTGCAGAAGCACATGACTAACATGGCTTCTGCTCATAGGCAGCACCAAACCCACTGTGTCCACTGGCTCAGCAGGCGCCCAGTTTTGAGGGGAGCTGAGTAACCACTCAACCATAGCCTGCTCCACTTAAAGCTAGCCCACATTACTTAAAGCTACCCTGCCCTACATATTGTTGGCCTGCCCCACTTCAGATCTGCTTGCCCTACTTAAAGCTAACAAGCCCTACTAAAACAGGTCTGCCCCACTTAATGGTGAGAGCAGGCCCCAGGTTTGTTTTCCAGAGTTGTACTGAAGGCTTTGGTGCAGAGGAGACAGGATGTCCCATTTCTGCAGAAACAAGGCAACCTGGAGCCCGGCACTGCAAATGAAATGGGAGAAGAGAATGATGGTGGTCGAGGTCAGGATCAAGGTCTTCTAGCATTGACCACTGCAAGGGTGGCCAGTAAAGCCAGAAAATGTTTATCCCGTCCATCAGAAAAATTCACCCCATCTGACCCACCTCTCTCACCATGGATGAGACAGTGCTTGGTTTAGCTGAAACAATGGTGATTGAGGCCATCTATGGTCAATGGCAGCACTAAAAACACTCAAAATGAAGGTACCCCCATGGCCTCATCCTACAAATCGGCCTCAGTATCTTGGATGGTTTAAAAATTCCATCTTCTCCAGAACTACTGTACTAGTGCATTTCTACACAGCTATCATAGCGAGTGCACATTCTGGTGTAATTCCTCACATCAGTCTGGTTTGGTGACCCATCTTCTTACAATGTACGAAAACTACAGTGAACTTTCAAGTCAGCAGAAAAGGTCATTGGCTCCAGTCTATTATTACTGCAGGTCTCGTATGTGTCCAGGACAAGGAAGTGGGCAGGAAAAATCATTGTGGACATTACCCAGCCAGCAAATTGCCTTTTGCAAAAGCTCCCCTCTGGAAATCACTGTAGGGCTATTAAAACAAAACTTCACGCCATCTTAGAAGTTTCTTCCCCAAGGCAGTGAATCTGATCAACCATTCTAGTCACCCCACCCTGACCCCATTCTATCTGTTATCGCTCGTCACTGTACTGAAACACTTTAAACCTCTGCTTACATTAGAAATGCATGAAAGGATTTATTTATTTAGGTACAATTTCTTCCATATCTCTCCTTAACCCTCTAATTTTATTAACATATTTTTCTTTTTTATACACCGTGTAATTCTTCATTCTTTATAATCATTGAATGTTGTTTTTTGTTGCATGATGCTCTCTGACTAATACACAATACAGCAAATTTGTAATGCATGTAAATGAATCTGGTGAATAAAATTGATCCATGATTCTTGATACTTGATTCTGCCAACATTTCAGTTCCTCTCCACTCCTTTCATTCTAACCCCTCTCTACCAGAAATCCAAAATCACAAACCAGGTCAGTTGATGATCAGCGATGAAGAAACACGTGACACTGAGAAGAGGTTGTCATTCGAATTGCCACTTGAGGCTGTCAGCTTAGTTACTGAAACAATGCATAATTTGGACCTAACTGAGAGACACGTGCTGAGTCACCAAGTATTAAATACCTGTAGCCAAGACAGAGCTTAAGAGCAAAAGAGAGGTAGCACAGGTGGCAACCTTCTGAAGGCATTGAATTGGGGGCAGTCTAGGGAAGAAGACCCAGATGTACTGTATATGCACAGTTGGGACATAGGCAGACCTACCAAATATTGGAAATCTGTCTTATGCACCAATGTCAAGAGCCTAAAGATCAGTGGATATTCTTTGTCATTCTTTGTAATAGAATGGGAGCATCAGAAGCTTTGCTGGGACCCCCTCCCCACTAACCATACATAGTGTACTTTACGTGACTAAACAGTCACTGTCTGTGGTACCCATATGGTGTCATGTGTGTCATCAGTGGCACCCTGCAGCATGGGAAATCCATCACTCATCACAAAGCCTTATGTCATCTCGCCTACTGGTCTCTGACCGGTAAAAATGTAACATATTCTCTTTCATCTGGATTACATTGCAGAAGGTGCCAACGGCAAGACAGTGTTAATTGTTCTTCTTCAATTCGAGATGTAGGCCAATGCATAAATATTCATGATATGAGACCTTGATAGTCTTTGCTGCTCTAGTTGCAAGACAGTAACTGTGGCTGGACCAGGTGTATACGTTTCAGTACGGTCGTCCTTACTAAGCTACAGACTTGCACATTCGTCTCATAGAGATCCAGTAAGGAAATTATTACCTGAAAGCACTGAATTAACATTTCAGCCCATCTCCCCCCTCCTCACAGCCCATTCCTCATCATTAACTCAAGAACCTCTCAGTTATATGTTCTATATTCGATATTCTATATGTTATGCTCAAACCCAAGCGAACCACGGACTACTGGAGTCTGTAACATCCCTCATCATTTTTCTACATGATTCTCTGTGGACAGCAACAACCTTAAAAAACTTCAGACAACAAGACATTGAAGGATTGCATGAAAATCCCATTGAACTCAACCTACAAGCCTGGAGATAACCACTGACCCCTTGAAATAGCTGAGGTTGAAGAAGAAGGGTGTCCAGGATTCTTGCCCACCAGAATATGTGGATCCCGTATCATCCTCTACAGTCACCTGAGGACCTACCAATAGACAAACCTCTGGAGAACATCATACTCGACTTAAATGATTTTACTACTACTCCCATGTAAGGAAACAGACACACATTAACTTTTGGACCATATAATATTTTGCTATAGAGTAAAATTACAGGGAAATTTGCAAAGATTGAAAACTTCTCCCAAAAACAGATGGTTAAATGTCAGAAATACTGCTTGCCAGAGCAAATTGTGACTGAGGCTAGATTACCTGTTCAGCCCACCATTGAGAGTTTGGCAGGACAGCTTTGAAATTAACCTGCACAACTATGCCCATGCCTCACCAAGGATGGCCTGGGTCCAGAGAAGAACAATGAGAAAGACTCCCAAGCTCAAAGTATTGAGACATGAACATGGACTTCACAGGCTTTCAGCTGATGCAAGGAAATTTGATTCTGATTCTTCTTAAAGGGAATTATTGAGCTCAAGGCGTTGGGGATGGGTAGAAGAGAAAGGTCCTGATTAAGAGTCTCAAGCCTAATTGTTATTTTCTTTGCAGCTTAGCAATATAATTACCTTCTTGTATTTTATATAACTATTTATATATGTGTAACTGTTCAATGTGTTCTTAGTGGTCACAGTTTGTATATGCAATTGTTCTGTGTGTTTCCCTGTGTTTCTTTGTAACATTCTAGAAAGTTCTGGAAACTTCTCTTGGTATTGCATTACTTCAGTAGGGAGTATCCAATTGGTTAACTCTCAAATACAAAATGATCGTGAAACAATAAGCTTTACGTCTTTTTCCAGTTTCCAAAAGAACCTTGCAGCAAAAATATCAGAATCCAACAGCTGGCAGCATCGACTGTTTATTCCTCTCTATTAATGCTGCCTGACTTGTTGAGTTCCTTCAGCATTTTGTGTGTGTTGTGGGTGAACTGTATTGCATCAATTGCAACAATGTGACTGATGCCCTATCAATAACTCTCGGAGACGGGAGGCGAACGATAGGTTTTTATTAGCTGCAAGAGACCACGATTAGCGGCAAGAGACCACCACACAACATCCTGGAGACTGAGGGAGGAGCAGTGCCTCCAATCGCCTTTATACAGGGGTCTGTGGGAGGAGCCACAGGAGCAGTCAGCAGAGGGGCATGTCCAGACAGGTATATGTAGTTCACCACAGTGACGAGTGTGCATGCAGCCGATTGACGCGTGGTAAATTGAATGGGCCTGCCACACAACATGGTTACCCAACATGACTCAGTAAAAACATTTAATCCTACTGGACCGCCGTCGTTTTTGCTCCATACATACATAACAGTGGGTAGGAGAGAGAGCATTTAAACTGAGAAAAGCAGAGGGAGAGGTGGGTTGGCAAATTAAACTGACCTGATAACAAAAGGGATCCACAGAAAATTCTCCCGAGTTAATGTAATGTGCATACAAGGACCAAAGTATAGAGCATTAAAAGGAAGACATTTACATTCAATTCAGAACAGAGTAGATATGGGAAGAAGTAGGGAGTAAAGCAGAAGGAGCAAGTAATTATAAGTAGACTGAGAATTGGGCACAGCAACCTGAATGGTACTCTGGCCACCATGAATAAACATCCAACAGGTTTTTGTGATCTATGTCAGGAGACTGAAACAGTAGAGCATATCCTTATTTCATGCAGAAAATCTGCACAGGAAAGACAACAAACGCTACACCAATTACGCAAAATAGGACTGGTAGAGAACAGTGTTAAAGGTTTATTGGAATGTGGGGAGAGTGATCAGGGGAGGAAATGGTTATTTAGTTTTTTAAGGGCAACGGGACTGGAAAGACGACTTTCGGCAGTCGAGTGAATGGACAATGAGGGACAGTAAATCCTGAAGATGGCAGTAATGCAACAGTGTGGATGCCAACTGCCGTAAAAACTCAAGGAAGAAGAAGAAGACCAAAGTATAACAGCAGGATCGATGCACCATAGAAAGCATTCTGTGTAGATGCCAAATGCCTTGGTATGGCAACTGCTATGCATGTGACCTCAAGAAATTGCAGAGAATTGTGGACACAGCTCAGCACATCGCAGGAAGCAGCCTCCCTTCATGGAATCTTCTCACTGCCTCGGTACAGCAGCCAGCATGATCAAAAACCCCACCCACCCCAGACATTCTCTCTTCTCCTCTCTCCCATCACGCTGAAGATACAAAAGCCTGGTAACTCATACCACCAGGCTCCAGGACAGCTCCTATCCCACTGTTATTAACTTCTTCTATGAGAAGACCTCACAATCAGCCTCATTATATTCTTTCATATAGCTTTTCGATAGCTTTTACACTTCGTTCTGCATTGTTATTGCTTTACTTTATGCTTGCTCAATGCACTGTATAATCATTTGACCTGCATCAGTCATATACAAGAAAAGCTTTTAACAGTATTTTCGTACATGTGACACTAATACCAATACCAAGATTCCTGGTTAAACCTAACTAATTTGAGAACCAGGTCAGCTGCTGAGGAATTACTGAGGAATCTCTGACAGAGGACTCGTGAAAAAATTAATGATTCTAACACATTCCTCCTTTTGCTTTTAACGGGAGCTCAGATGTAGAAGGTTAAGTACATAGCAGAAACCCAATGTATACTAGGCTGAATACATATCATAGATTCTTATGCTTCAGGAGGCTGTTCAGCCCCTTTTTCCCAGGTCATCACTTTAAAGGAGCGATCCAATCAGTCCTTATCCATGATTCTGTTCCAGCCCTAAATTTCTGAAGGGAAGTTTGGATTGGTACATGGATGGGACTAGGCTTGGACTAGATAGGCTGAATGGCCTGTTTCTGTGCTGTGCTACTTTATGATTCTTTGACATTTTGATGAATATGTGAATTTAAAATGCTGGAGGAATTCAGCAGGTCAGGCAGCATCTATGGAATGGAATAAGTTGTTGACTCTTTTCTTCGCTCCATAGATTCTGCCTGACATCCAACAGCATTTTGTATGGGTTTCCCTGGACTTATGGCACCTACAGGATCTTCTTATTCTGGCTTTTTTCCTTTTTCTTTCCAGTCCTGATGAAGCGTCTCAGCCTGAAACGTTGACTGTTTATTCATCTCCATACATGCAACCTGATCTGCTGAGTTCCTCCAGTACTTTATCTGTGTTAATCTGCAGAATTTCTTTTGTTTATGCTATCCTCTAGTGCTTTGCGTGTTACCCTGCCACACTCTCCGTTTCCAGAGTCCCTTCACAAGAGCCACTACAGTGTGATGGGACAATCAAAAGGTGCCCTTTAGTACATAGGAGAACACAAACCTGATCTGCCGGTGCTGCAGCCTCTGAACCTCCTCTCCGATCCTGTTCAGGGACGGCGAGCGACTGCGCGAGCCATGGGTTCCACTGCCGCTTTTCACAGTGCCATTGGGATTGTTCTGCATCTGTTGCAGGAGTTGTGGGGAAAGGCTTCGGTGCGGCGTGGCGGATTGGTTGCCGGTCCACTCTGGGATGTCGTTGACGTTCAGGTTGTTGTCACTGTTGGAGCGCAGCAGGACCCGCGGTGCGGAGAGCGTACTCTGAGGTCCTCGTCGCCGGTTCGAGTACGTTGGTGCCTCTCGAAATGGCACTGTATGGAGAAACAACAGAAATTATTATAGGGTTATAAGTCAAACTAATTGCTTTACCCTGTTGTACACCCTACACCCAGTGTGCAAAAATCACCAGAACGTTGCAGCAAAACGCAGTCTGCTGGGGGGATTCAGCAGGTCAAGCAGTATCTGTAGTGGGAAGGGAACTGTCAATGATTTGGACCAAAATATCGTCATTCCCTTTCCTTTCCAAGATACTGCTTGACCAATGAGTTCCTCCAGCAGACTGTTTGTTGCTCCAGATTCCACAATCTGCAGTCTCCTGAGTCTCCACCTAAATTTTGACTTTGACAGCTTGTCAACCTGGTAAATAATCTCCCAAATTTGAGATAAACTGTATCATAAATGCTGAAAGTCCAAAGCAGAATTAAAAGCTGAAGAATGACATAAACGATGCTGAAAATCCAGAGCACCACTCACAAAATGCTGGAGGAACTCAGCAGGTCAGGTAGCATCAATGAAAAGGAATAAACAGTTGATGTTTTGGGCTGAAATTCCTTCTTCTTCGATCCATTTCCTCCCAACTTCTTACTTCATCCTGTCTCCCCAACCCACTCACTTTACTCTTCAAACACGAGGAAATCTGCAGATGCTGGAAATTCAAGCAACACACACAAGATGCTGGTGGAACGCAGCAGGCCAGGCAGCATCTACAGGGAGAAGCGCTGTCGACATTTCAGGCTGAGACATTGACAGTGCTTCGCACTTTACTCTTCATAACATTTCACCTATCACCAGCCAGCTTGCACTCCTTCCTCCTGCCCCCACCATGTTATTCCAGATTCTTCCTCCTTCCTTCCCAATCCAAATGAAAGGTTTCAGCCTGAAACATCCAACGGTTTATTCCGCTGACCTCCAGCATTTTGTGTGTGTTGCTTTGGAATTCTAGCAACTGCAGAGTCTCTTGTATCAGAGCTATGACCTTCCTGGATCGAGCCCAGGGTGACTCTAGTAATTTATGAAAATTACTGAGGCTTCAGGGACTTCAAAGGGAACTGGAATATATGACCTCAGATCAGGATAATCCAACCCATATCCGATCTGAAGCCTGCAATTCTCAGGTTGGGAGTCTGCAGCTAGATGGTGTGCAGATGAATCATGTTTTAGGTCATCATCATCTTCAAAGAGGCCAAACCCTTGGCTTTCTTGGTCTATTCCTTTAGGAAAATCATGGTATGGATACAGCTGACTGTGCCAATCTATGCAACTGCCCTTTGAATAGTTCTCCTTATGCACTGTTGCACATTGATAAATTGTCCAAAGTATTGTGTACCCAAGCACTATCCAGTCACTGTGGGGTTTCAGGCATTTTCTTTTTCATTCCCCCTCTCTTTCATTTTCCCCTCTTTACACAAGTCATAGACTTCGTCTAAGCCTGAACGCTTACTCAGTGCTATAATATGGGCAGACACTAATGCCTTGGTTAGCTAATATTAATGTCTCCCACCTGCTTCTCCCAGTACATCAGACTTAGTTCCAATGTCCTCTGGCTGGAAATGGGCAACAATTGTGGGAGATTGAAATGTGCATTTGTAATCTACAAACTGGGTGACGTATTGTGCATGAGAAATTAGTCAAGAAAATTGCCTCTTTAACGATCCCATATATTAATTGTTGAGGATGATTCTGTTGTTGTCAGGCTTGTTCCTGCAGGTACCTCCCAATCGCCACCTAGCTAATAGGATTCACCTGCCACACATTCCAGACTATTCACTTACAACCTATTTAACCCCAGTTCTCATTCACAGTCCTTGTTCACTCATCAAACAACCAGGCCTTAACTAGCTGACTGTTGTTTTTAGTTTCTATTCTCTCTTGGTTTGTGGCCCCTTTCGGCTTGTTATTTTGCAGTCTACTGTTAAAGTTATCAGTTACTGCTGAATTGTCTCAGCTGCTCTGCTTTTGGGTCAAGCCTCCTCCACGTTTCCTGACAGTTCTGGGAAAATGGCCATGCCATCTTCTCGCAGATACCATCAGGCAGTTCATGCAGAAGTGTGACTTCTTACCCTACTAGCTTCAAGCACAGTTACTTTCCTTCTTTGGTTCTTAAACCATCCTGCGCAACCCCAATCACTACTTCATTATAGTAACATTATGATTTGCCATGGCAACTAAACTTTGACAATCTTCTATAGGTGTGTAGTGAAAAGTGGCTGCATCACTGCCTGATATGAAGACACAAAATGGAAAATCCTACAAAAAGTAATGGCTATGGTCTAGTCCATCATGGGTAAAGCTCTCCCTACTATTGGGCATATCTACACAAAACATTATTGCAGGAAGGCAGCATCCATTATCATGGACCCCCACCACCCAGAACATGCATTCTTCTTGCTGCTGCCGTTTGGAAGAAGGTACAGGAGCCTCAGGACTCACACCACCAGGTTCAAGAACAGTTACTACCATTCAACCATCAGGCTCTTGAACCAAAGGGGATGACTTCACTCAACTTCACTTGCCCCATCAGTGAAATGTTCCCAAAATCTATGGACGCACTTTCAAGGATCCTTCATCTCAAGATTTCGATATTTATTGTTTAGATAGATAGATAGATATTTTACTGATCCCAAAGGAAATTACAGTGCTACAGTAGCATTACAAGTGTACAGATATACAAATACCAGAAGAGAAGTAAGAAAAAAAAAGTTACCACCAACAGTCTAACAGGAAGTGGGGTGGGGGATCATCATTTCCTCAGCTATAGGTTGACTCATTACAGAGCCTAATGGCCGAGGATAAGAATGACTTCATATAGTGCTTTTTGGAGCAGCACAGTTGTCTTTGTCTATTATTAAAAGAGCTCCTCTGTTCAGCCAAGGTGGCATGCAGAGGGTGAGAAATATTTTCCAGAAAAACCAGGATTTTCCATAGAGTCCTTTGTTCTACCACAGCCTCCAGTGTGTCCAATTTGACTCCTATAACAGAGCCAGCCTTTCTAATCAGTTTACTGAGCCTGTTGGCATCACCCATCTTGATGCCATTGCCCCAGTACACCACCACATAGAGGACCATACTGGTGACAACAGACTGGTAGAACATGTGAAGGAGAGAACTGCATACTCCAAAGAACCTCAGCCTCCTCAGGAAGTAGAGGCAGCTCAGGCCCTTCTTGTACACAGCCTCTGTGTTGGTGCTCCACTCAAGTCTGTCATCCAGGTGCACTGGCAGGTACTTGTAGGTCCTTCACCATCAACAGCAACAGGGAGCAGTGCAGGCTTAGTCTTCCGAAAGTCCATCACAATTTCCTTTGCCTTACTATTGTTGAGCTGCAGGTGATTCAGCTTGCACCATTTGACAAAGTCCTTCACCAGGGCCCTGTATGCATCCTCCCGTCCTCCTTTATACATCCAACTATTGTTGAGTCATCAGAAAATTTCTGGAGAAGACATGAGTCAATGTTGTATTAAAGTCCAAGGTCTACAGGGTATTTATTATTATTATTTCCTTCTTTTTATACTTGCACAGTTTATTGCCTTTCGCACACTAGTTGAACATCCGAGTTGGTGCTGTCTTTCATTGATTCTGTTATGATTATTATTCTCTGGATTTATTAAGTATGTCTGCAAGAAAATGAACATTAAAGTTGTATATAGTGCCATATATGCACTTGGATAATAAATTTACTTTAAACTACAAAGGACCTCTTTTGTTCTAGATTTGTTCTTTCATAGTTCTGTATGTTTAAATTACATTTTGTTTGTGAATGTTGTGTATCTGATGCCTGTGATGCTGCTGGAAGTGAGTTTTTCATTGAACCAGTGCACATATCCTTGTGACAAAAGACTACCGCCATACTTCATCCAACAACTGGGGCTAATGCAAGAACACCAGTAAGGGAAATGCTGTTCTCATTGTGGTGTCAAGTATTGCTATCAAGAGCACCAATGGAGCAATGCTTCAAAACTTCCATCACTGTCCCTATGCCTAAAAAGACCAAGTCTGAACATGCCTGAACGTCTGGCATCTTGTTGCACTCACCTCAATAATAAGCGAATGCTTTAAGAGGCTGGTCAAGGACTACATCTGCAGCATGCCACCACCCACACTTGACCCCCTATGATTCACTATTGACACAACTGATTGACAGATGACGCAATAGCCACAGCTCTACACATCATCCTTACACACCTGAAGAAGAGGGATGCTCATGTGAGAATGCTGTTCTTGGACTACAGTTCAGCGTTCAACACCATAATTCCCTCCAGGCTTGACAAGAAGCTCACAGACCTCGGTCTTCACCCTGCCTTGTGTAGCTGGAACCTGGACTTCCTGTCAGATTGCCCGCAGGTGGAAAGAGTGGGCTCCCTCACCTCTGACCCTTAACACAGGTGCCCCTCAGGGCTGTGTACTAAGCCCCCTCCTTTACTCTCTGTATACCCATGACTGTGTCGCCACCCACAGCTCCAATCTGCTAATTAAATTTGCTAACAACATTACATTGATTGGCCTAATCTCAAATAATAACGAGGTAGCCTGCTGAGAAGAAGTCATCACCCTGACACAGTGGTGTCAAGGAAACAACTTCTCCCTCAATGTCGCAAAAACAAAGCAGCTGGTTGTGGATTACAGGAGGAACTGAGACAGGCTCACTCTCAATGACGTTAATGCATCTGGGGTTGACAGGGTGAACAGCTTCAATTTCCTCAGTATACACATAAATGAAGATCTCACTTAGTCTGTACATACTGGCTGTGTGGTGAAAAAAGCACAACAGCACCTCTTTCACCTCAGACAGTTGAAAAGGTTCGGCATGAGTCCCAAATTTTAAGGACTTTCTACAGAGGCACAATTGAGAGCATCCTGACTGACTGTATCACTGCCTGGTACTGCACTTCCCTCAATCGCAGCAGGGCTCAGCAGAGAGTGGTGCGGACAGCCCAGCGCATCTTTGGATGGGAAGTTCCCAATACTCGGGACATTTACAGTAACAGATGCATAAAAAGAGCCCAAAGGATCTTCAGGGACCCGAGTCACCCCAACCACAAAATGTTCTAGCTGTTACATTCCACAAAACGGTACCTCAGCATAAAAGCCAGGACCAAAAGGCTGTGGGACCACTTCTTCCACAGACCATCAGACTGATTAATTCACACTGAGCAATTGTATTGCTAAGCTATATTGGCTGATCTGTTGTATATCTCACTGTACGTACTATTTATTACAAATTATTATAATTTGTACATTGCACATTCAGATGGAGAGGTAACGTAAAGATTTTTTACTCCTCATGTATGTGAAGGATGTTAGAAATAAAGTCAATTCATTCAATTCATTCATTCATCTGGCCTGTTGGCTGGTTGGTAGCTCCTAAGGAAGCATTAATTCCATCTCCCTCCTAATTTCCCTGTGCCTCGGCAACTTATTCTCTTTCACAAACTCACTAACTCAGTTTAATTATTTTTGATATTAACCACAAACTAAGGGGCAATTTTAAGGGGTCAACAAAAATCTGTTGGATGTTGGAGGAAACTAGAGCACCTGGAAAGACCACACATTTGTGGAGGAAACGTGAAACCTCATTACAGATAGCATAGAAGGTCAGCATCAAACCCGGACTGCAGTACTATGATCTACCAACAATAATGCTCTACGTAGAAAACTCTTCCTTGGAATAACCTCGCCAATGCCATACAATGTTAAGTATCTCTTTACATTAGAAAAAGAAAAGGTGATCAGGAACAGAGAAAAAAATGAGGTTAAGTCAACTACGATAAAAATAATGTATAAAACAAGTACTCGATCTATCAAAGATGATTCCAAGTTCTCAGATGCCACCTGAGTCAAATGTTGATAGGTCTTGATTAGTCAGGGCATCAAAGGTTACAGGAAGAAGGCAGGAGAATGGAATTCAGGGGGAAAATAAATCAGCCAGAATTGAATGGTTAAGCAGATAAATTCTGCTCCTATGCCTCTTGATCTTATGAAATGCAAAGTGTTACCAGCAGTTTCAGATCTATAGCTTCTGCAGGCTTTTGATTTTCTCAATTTTAAGTCCCTTCATTGTATTATATCTTGTAATAGACGTCCAGTTTTGACCTACTGTACAGCATTAAGACATGGCCTACTGTCGATCTAGGCCAAGTAAGAAGGTCAAAATGTGTATCCTGATCTGCTGTGAGATGCTGCTGGATAAACACCAGCAGAGGGTATTGCATTTTGCATCATTACCAACCTACGCAAGAAAGAAAAAACAAAAATAATCTACTGTCAAACTCCAAGAATCAAATGGTCAAGAATGGAATAAGGAACCAAATCATAGAATCCTGACAAGCATTTACGGACTGGGGTGCATGATGCACCATCAATAACTCTTGGAGACGTGAGGCGAGATAGGCTTTTATTAGCTGGAAGAAAGCACTGTCAGCAGCAAGAGACCATCACACTACATCCTGGAGACTGAGGGAGGAGCAGTGCCTCCAATCGCCTTTATACAGGGGTCTGTGGGAGGAGCCACAGGAGCAGTCAGCAGAGGGGCGTGTCCAGACAGGTATATGTAGTTCACCACATTGCACCTTCTGTAACATGCACTTAATTGGCCAAAATCAGATCCAGAAACACTCATTTGCTCCAGTTTGTCACTTCCCTTGTCTTGCAGCGCTTAATCCAAAAGCTACTCTTATGGGGTGAACTTTGTACCATGCACCTGCTGGGTAAGCTAGCACCCTTCTTACTGAACCTGCCTACATCCAGGTGAACACAAGCCAGTTCCCAGTTGATTGAAAGGCTGCTTAGTTATTAAAATTCCTAATTGTGAGTTAATTGCACTTTGAATCGCACTGTTATGCAATACTTCTGAGTGGCCCAATGGAAACTGCCTTGTCTTAATAACTTCAAACGGTATAATTTAAACCTTCTCATTATCTTCAAATCCCTTTGTGGACTTGCCTTATCTCTGTAACCTCTTCCAATTCAATAAACTTCAGATCTTTGAATATCTCCAATTTCAGCCATGGTTCCCTGCTTGCTTTGCCCTGCCCATGGGAACTGATTGTGAGATCATTAGTAACCAGCTCGGTTCCCCTTCCTGCTAAGCTTGGCCAATAAGAATAGCTTTTGGATGAAGTGCTGCAAGAAGAGAGTAGCGAGAAACTGGAGCAAATGGGTTTGCCTGGCTCGGATCCACTTTGGCCCAGTGAGTGTGTGAGTGAGTGAGTAAGTGAGCAGGAGAGAGAAAGAATTGAGTCATTCCCCATGATAAGTTGCAAGAAGAAACAGTGTAACCAGCTGAGAAGCTTCACTACACCCATGAAGAATTGAGGGCCCTCTTTCATCCCTGAAGACATTCCTTAAAACTGTACTCATGACCAAGCATTTGTTCTATTAGTATTTTTGATTTTGATTGATGAATCTCCCATCAATGTATTCAATTTATACTACAATAAAGGTGCGATATAAATGTGCATTCTTATTGTTGCAGGTTCTCGTGTGAACGGTATCCAGCAATCATACAATCAAATCCGAAATTAGAGAGCCACCTCTCTCTTCATAATTAAGGAGAGCATTGTTTTTGAAAGGATTTGTTGGGAAACCAATATATTTTTGTTCCACTATAACCACATAGAATGCCATATGTGGGAACAAATTTCATTTCCTAAAGCTGGCTGTCAACTCACTAAAGGCAGCGTTAAAATCCAGACCGGAAATGGATTAACCTCTGATGAGAAGCACTCATGAATTTTCGATAATTGAGATCAACCAAAATACTAGAATGGGCTTTTCAATTGAACTTGATGCATTCCACAGCATTTAACACATCTGATTCAATGTATTTGGTGCATTTCTGCCTGAACTTGTTGAATGAATCTTTAAAATATGCAAAACATGAAGTTTAGTATTTGAATTTTCTTTCCAATAAAAAAGGTACTTATCAAAATGAAAGAGTGGGCACAACAATGAAATTGCCCAGTGGCCTAAACCTCAGTCATTGTGTGTAGTTTTTCATTGATTCTATTGTACTTCTTTGTCCTACTGTGAATGCCTACAAGTTAATGAATCTCAGGGTAGTATATGGCGACATATACGTACTTTGATCATAAATTTACTTTGAACTTAGAATTTCAACAATAGATTCAGTGAGATGTCATTCTAAATCACAATCTGGTTGTCCACACAAACCTAAGTTCCACTGCCCCTGAAGTCAATCTTACTCCGGGAGCCTTCCAGAAAATGGCCGATTCCTTAAATCTCTTCAGGGAGAACCAGTGAAGGCCTTGCTCATCGCAGATTTGGGTCAGAAGAGACCAGGTCAATTGATTCTCCACTGAACTTACAGGTAAGTACAAACGTTTGTAAATTGGCAGTTGGGATGTAATCCGCATAGAACCTGTTGTGACAGATCTCATTCAAAATCCACATTTGTTCAATTTCCCTGCTTGCCATGGTGATAAGGCTCAATTTTCCGGTTTGCTATCGAAGAGCTCTTTCCACACCTCACGCTGACTTCCGTCTTCCTGTCTCTGTAATGCGTGGGAATCAGGTATGTGGGTGTTGCGCCTTCTTTTACTTCCATTAATCCACATGTTCAGTGACAAGAGGAGTTTTGCCAGTAATAATCTTCCGGGATCAACATTCTGCATTATTGATCAACCCTTGCTTCTCGTTAAATATTGGGATCAGCACACTCAGATCCAGATTTGCACATAACATCCCTCAGCATCCCTCCCTAAATTCTCCAATCCATTATATTCATCAATTATACCCAAAATCAACTTGTAATTATTAATATTTTGTCTAAATTTAGAATGCCACATATTTTAAGGCGAACACTTCAGCATCTTGTTAAACAGTCATATTTTACTACTAACATCAGATACAGATTGAGAAGGCTAAATTTAACCATTCTGATGAATTACAATGAATGAACTGAGTACAGGCTTGCCAAAAACATTACATGGCTGTATTCAAGCATATAACATCCCTGTTTCACTGGTTAGTAACTGTTATTGCCCAGCAGGTGCACAAATAATAAACCATATTGTTCCCAGCTAATTGTCGTAGTTACAGTATCATTTAATCTGCCCGGATAGTCGCAGTTTGCACAGTTGCATGTTATCGATCACAATAAGTGACAGTTCAAGAAGTAGCCTCTCTCCCCACCACAACACCACCCCCCCCCCCCCCACCGCCACTTCATCTGCTTATTATCAATCAGGTACTCAGAAGCAAATTCAGCAATGTAGAGAGTTTTGTGACAGAGTGCAAGTACGCTGTGCTCAATTAACTCAGTGGACATGATCCGACTGAACTGAACATTGATCAAATATTGAGATAGTTATAAAACGGAGCATTAAGAAGTTATGTCAGAATCCAACTTCAGTTAAAATCTGAGCCGCATACCATCACAATTCTAATTCCTTTATTTTCACCAGAATATTCCTTTTGGCATCATTTTCTTACCTTCAATTTTCAAGGCATTCAATAAAGACTTCATATTTCCCCACTTATAGCTCTCCACTAGCCAGTTCCAATGTGTTTCAGTTGCCAGAACCCTAAAAATAGCAGCAGCTTCCTGGGCACTGAGTGATTGCAAATATATCTGGGCATGCAATATCCAAAAGAAGTCTGGTGACAAAGCCCACCCCACATTCTGTCTGTCAGCTGAGAACCGCCTGTGCGTAGACTGGAGCTGCTCGGAGCCTTGCTGGGTTTCAGAGTATTAGTCATGTGAAAGACAGCGCTCTCTTTATACGCTGTATTGCATTAAGCACTGAATTGGTGAACAAGCACAAACAAATAGGTCAAAACAGCAATCTATAGAATAACTCACCCTTTTTGTGCATGTATCCTTATTAATGAAAATTTTTTTTTACATCACAGGAACTAAGGGAAGCTCTAATAAGATTACCAATTAATCCAGTAGTTCACAGAATCTTTTAGATAAAAAAATTAATTTTTAAAGAAATTCATCTGTTGATAAAGAAATTATTTCTATAATTTCCCTGCTGGACTAGTTGACCAATTCACAATATACGATCATTAGTGTTCAAATAATTAACCCAGGCAATTAAACCATTTCTTTCTGAGCATCTGAGGATTTTTTCTCTCCTCCAGCACTCCCTTAAATGGGTATCTCAAACGTTTTAAACTTCTATTGTGTGTGTTTAAATTCACATGATTAATATTCAACAGTATAGAGGGTGAATACAAAGCACCATTGTCGATACCAGCATCACAGAGAAGTTTCACAAATAAAATTATAAAATTCTCCCCGAAGCTCTGAAATTTTGACAGCAAGGTATAATAGGCACATTTTCGAGACTTGCGGGTAGTTTTCCTTAAACTTATGCTACCTAAACAGAGTTGCAAGATATATTTTTACAATGCCTATCTCAAAAACAGCTACAAATTAAATAGAATACTGTTGCACGTATTCCAAGTATTTGCTGAGTTCTGACAGAAACCTTTGCAAAGCATCTGTTGCAATTCAGAGTTGCTCACTATCAATGGAAACAGAATCACATTCCCCTCATCACCAAGATGTCATGGCTTCTGCAGTGGGATGTGCGTCATCTAAATGCAGCCGCATTTTTTGCGTCGGATAACTTATTAAAGAGATACTG
Organism: Hemitrygon akajei; assembly: GCF_048418815.1. NCBI lineage: Eukaryota > Metazoa > Chordata > Chondrichthyes > Myliobatiformes > Dasyatidae > Hemitrygon > Hemitrygon akajei. Next base: position 175,639,168 of record NC_133129.1, read on the forward strand.
TTGTTATCCCAGCAGTCTTAAGCTGCAAAGATAGCAGGAGGTGTCTACACTCAGTGACCATTTTTATTATGTACACCTGCATACCTGCTCACTATTGCAAATATCTAATCAGGCAATCATAAAGCAGCAATTCAATTCATAAAAGCTTGCAGACATGGTCAAAATGTTCAGTTGTTGTTGAGACTAAAGTCAGAATGGGGAAAAAAGTGATCTAAGTGACTTTGACTGCGGAATAATTGTTGGTGCCAGACAGGGTGTTTTGAATATCTCAGAAACTGCTGATCTGGGATTTTCATACACAGCAATCTCTAGAGTTGACATAAAATGGTGCAAGAATCAAAAAAATCTTGTGGGCAGAGACACCTTGTTGATGAGAGAGGTCAGAGGAGAGTGGTCACACTGGTTCAAGCTGACAGGAAGGCGACAGTAACTCAAATAATCACGCGATACAACACTGGTGAGCAGAAGAGCATCTCTGAATGTGCAACCAGTTGATCCTTGGAGTGGAAGTGGTACAACAGCAGAAGACCAGGAAAACACACTCAGTGACCACTTGAGTCACAGGGGGCACCTAATAAAGTGGCCACTGAGTGCACGTTCCTCATTTCACTCATTCAGAATGTGTGAAGGAATCACTGGAAGGAACGAGACAAGACGGCGCCTCAGGTAGGCAAAGTGTAATTCTCGCATATCAGACTGAGTTAGGGTAACAAACAGATACACCACTGAATCAGGAACTTCAGCTCATCAAATCTGTGATGGCAATCAACAGCTTCACTGGAGTTCAGAAGAATAAGGGGGGATTTCACTGGAACTAACTAAATATTGGAAGGCCAAGACAGAGTGGATCTGGAGATGGATGCATCCTCTAATGGGGGAGTCTAAGACTAAAGAGCATAGCCTCAGAATAGAGGGATGTCCTTTTAGGACAGAGATCAGTAGGAATTCCTTTAGCCAGAGGGTGGTGAATTTATGGAATTCAATGCCTCAGAAGATTGTGGAGGCCAAGTCATTGGGTATATTTACAGCAGAGATAGATAGGATCATGATTTGTAAGGGCATCAAAGGTTACAGGGAGAAGGAAGGAAAATGGGCTGAGAGAGATAATGAATCAGCCATGATGGAATGGCAGAGCAGGCTTGATGGGCTGAATGGCCTAAGTCTGCTGCTATGTCTTATGTTCTTAACCTAGTTACATTAATTCTACATTAATCCCATTGTTATTGCCTGTTCATTCTCATTAGATTCTACCCACTCATCTACACAGCAGGGCTGATATACAGTGGCTAATTATTCTACCTACCAGTGCATCTATGGGATATAGGAGGAAACCAGAGCACTAGGAGAAGATCCATGTGGTTACAGGGAGAGTGTGAAAACTCTACACAGACAGTACCCAATGTCAGGATTGAACATGGATCTTTCACACTCTGAGGGCCAGCAATTCTAACAGCTGTGTCACTCTTAAGTTCTGAATCCAACATCCACAGGTTATTATCAGTGCTACCATTCATTTTTGCAAAGGATACTGGTAAAAAGAATGGCAATGCGGTAGCAGAGTTGGGCAGCACAATAGTTTGCTGTGAAATCGGGGTTTGCCGCTGTCAGTAAGGAGCTTGTATATTCCCCACATGACCATGTGGGTTTCATTTGAGTGCTTCAGTTTCCTCCCACATTCCAAACACGTACAGTTGGGGTGAGTGAGTTGTGGGCATGCTTTGTTGGTGTTGGAAGTGTGATGACACTTGCCAGTTGACCCTAGCACCAACATTACTGATTTGATTTGACACAAGATGGCGCATTTTACTGCAAGTTTCCTTGTGACAAATAGAAGTAATTTCTACTCTAATTCAGCTACCACCCTTACACCTCCAACCAAGCTAGAACCAAACTGGACAGGACTTAACCATAAGTGTTTGCATGGTTCTTGCATGTCTCTTGATCAGGCCTCTTGTACAATGAGATGGACTCTTGGCCTCACAATCAACTTTGTTATGATCTTGCATGTTATTGTTTATCTGCACTGAACTTTCTCTGTAACTCTGTAACACTTTATTTTGATTGTTATTGTATGAACAGTATGCAAGACAAGCTTCTCACTGCATCCTGGTACATATCACAACAATAAACCACTTCCAACACTGATACCAATTTTAAGTCCATAGACACACATCACAATTGGCCTGAAATGTCAACTGTTTATTCCCCTCTAAAGATGCAGACTGACTTCCTCCAGCATTTTGTGTGTGCTGCTTGAGATTTCCCAGCATCTGCAAAATTTCTTGCAATTATAATCTCTGCTCAGTGCTTGAATCATGTTCCAGTCCCACATTCACCCTGAATGGTCATTCCTTTCACCATTCCAGCTCTTCTGCTTTCTACCCCATTGCAGACCTTCTCTATGGTTCTTGTCTGTCCTTTCCATCTAAACCCCCAACTTTGTATTTGGTTTTAAAAAGCTAACCTTGCAGTTTCACTGCGAGGTCACTAGACCTTGAACATTCCCCACTTTCCTCCCCACAAATGCTGCACACTTTCTCCATTTTGATTTCAGACTTCTGCCATTTGCAGCTTTCGGGTTGTGTGCCTCTTGTTACCAGATCGGCAACCAGACGCCTGAACTATTGATGCTGAAATCCAAGTCCAAGTCCAATCATGGCAGCCAGGAAACGTGAGCTCTTGTGATTTTAAAATTAAATGCTGATATCAATAATGAGATTCATGAGATCGTTGGGTTTCTAAATCCAGATGGTTCACACGTCCTTCAGGGAAGGGAATCTGCTATCTCCATCCAGTCTATGCCATATGTGATTCCAGACTTAACAATGTAGTTAACACTTAACTGGGAATGGAAAAGGTCTCGCAACCCATTCAGTTCAAGCAGCCAGTTAGGAATAGACAATACAAGAATGTTTTGACAGCGTCCACACCCTTGAGCGGATAACCAAAACCTTGCCGTCAAGGTAATGGGGTCCAATCCCTGAGACACAGTTCTGTACGGATGTACTCAAAATAGTCATTAGGCATCAAGCAAGCCTGAATGTTAATTCAGATTTAGGTAGACTAAAGAAACCATTGTAACGTGGCATACAAAGCAATGTGATAGTTCAGAACAGGCTAAAATATGTCACGTCATGAAGTCATAAAGTGCAGAAACAGACTTGTCTGCCACTAAGTCACAAAAACCCATTTACACCCATCCCAATTTTTCCTCATTTTCCTGCCACCCACCTACAATAGAGCAATTTCTTGCAGCTAGTTAACCTACTAACCAGCATACCTTTGGGATGTGGGAGGAAAGCAAAACACCTGAGCAAACTCCACAAGGACTTCTCGTCATAAATAAGCTGATTTTCCATTGGTGTAGTGTTTCCTTTTAGGAGGTACATTGGGAACATTTAAGAAACAGTCTAAAGACTCACTTTCAAGGACTCTTCATCTCATGTTCTCGATATGTATTGCTTATTTATTATTATTATTATTATTTTGTTATTTTTGGTATTTGCATAAATTGTGATCTTTTGCACATTGGTTGTTTGTCCATCTTCTGTGTGGTTTTACATTGATTATATTATTTTTTTTGTATGTACAGTGAATGCCCACAAAAATAGTATATGGTGACACATATGTACTTCGATAATAAATTTTAAGATGTTTTTAAAGTGAAAAAGCCATTGCACTGTGGCAGTTCCACACTCTTAACCTTGGAATTCCAGGTCCAGTGGTGCAAACAAACATCACAAACTGGGGTCTTCCTTGGTTGCAGAGGATGACCGTGATGTCTTCTGTGCCTTTTCATGCCTTTCAATCTCCATGGAGTATTGCAGTACCACCTTCCTGGCTCTTGGTTCTCAGTGTAGATCTCATCTGCTCAGTCCATTGGAGCTGGCTTCGTATGCTAGGACCGGCGGTCTCACCGGAGTATGAGGCCGCCAGCTACACTCAGCTGCTTTAACCTGCCTGTCAAAGCAGTGTATCATGGTGTGTTTGCTGTTACATCCTCAAGGACAATCAAAGAGTACATGCTCCTTGCCAGTGGCATCCACATTGCATTTCCTTACAACACTGGAGGCCACACAGCCCATCCGCTCTGTTGTATCTACAAATAATCCCACCAGTCACATTCCCCCACTTATTTCCCCTTATTCATCCCCTTATTCCTCTTATTCCTTCATTTATCACATGTACTTGAAACACACAGGGAGATGTGCCTTTGCCGTTATCAAGCAACATAACCTGAGGACGTGCTGGAGCAGGCAGCAAGTGTTGCCACACATTCTGGTGCCAACATAGCAGGCCCACGATTTATCTCACATGTCCGTTAACTGCCCTGAGTATTTATATCACACAAATACAATTTTTCCAAATTATTTTTTAATTTTTTTAAATTTAGAGATACAGCATGATAACATGCCTTTCCAGTCCAATAAGCCTGCACTGTCAATTACAGCCATGTAACCAATAACCAATAAGGAGCAGAATTAGGCCATTTGGCCCCTTGATTCTGCTCCGCCATTTCATCAAGGCTGATTTATTTCCCTCCCAGCCCCAATCTCCTGCCTTCTCACATTATCCCTTCATGTCCTGACTAATTAAAAGTCTATCAACCTCTGCTTATATATAACTGAGAGCTCACGTTCTCAATAATATTTATTCACTATTTTACTTTGTATTTGCAGTTTGTCTTCTTTTGTACATTGGCTTTTTATCATTCTTTATCTGTGAGTAGTTTTTCATTGATTCTATTGTATTTCTTTGTTCTACTGTGAATGCCCACAAGAAAATGAATCTCAAAGTAGTAGATGGTGACATATATGTACTTTGATAATAAATTTACTTTGAACTTTGAACTTCAGCACTCGAGGTCAGGACTGAAGCTGGACAGCTGGTGGTGGGAGGTAGCAGCCCCACCAGTGTGAATATCTACAAAACAACATGTGCAGCTCAGCACCAAAACAGATGCAGGAGGTACCGACAACCTAGCTTAATTTAGATTTGCTGCAGGAAATGAGCTCAAGACGCCAATCACTGAAAGGGATGGTTGCTGTGTCAGGAGCAACGGCACAATATTATTTACATAGCAACACCTCCCCCCACTTCAGGATTGCTGGTGATTTTGCAGGAAATAAGGTTCGAAAGTCCCTAGTCTGAATCAGTACCATTTCTTTTGGTTTTTTTCCTGCTAAATCCAGATAGTTTCTTTAATAGGAAGAAATTTTGGCACCACAAGAGAAGAAATAATGAATTTCAAACAATAGCTATTGAAATTATAGGTTTCAAATACATCATAAACAACAATTGGTGATTTATTTTTTCCACTTTGCACTTTGCTCTTCACCTACCAATTTTCTTCTTCATCTTCAGAGCTGCTAAATCCAACACAAGAAACAGTGTTACAGCTCCCCAGGCATTCAAAAGGTGACTTTTAGGCCATCCATCTTAATTATGAGCCTCCTGAACTAACTAGAAGAAAAATGTGCTGAAAGGATTTCAGAATAATTGAAGCTTAATCATACTTGAGTTGAGCCATGTAATGGGGCTACTCCAAGCACTTTGATGTCAAGGCACAAATAACAAGCACATCATGGAGCGCAAATTTCAACTCCATTTCAGGAAGGTGACACGCAACAATAACCACCGTTTGCATAAACACATTCCTATAACCTTGCATGTGGCTCAGCTTTTCCTCGGGTGAAACCTGCGGATCAATACTTGTATGGAAGTATATATGTAATGAAGGTTACCGTACAGTTCCCCAGGAGCTGTAGGGTTTATGTGTTAAATCGTTCCAAAAAAAACATTGCCCAAAGGTTCAGAAACTGCAATATATAAAGCACAAACAGCAAACTTAATTCCATAAACATACTATACCATACAGCACCCTGTCAACAGTGGACCGCAGATCTCTGCAGCCATCACTTCGCTTTATTATCTGAAACATCGGAAGGGAATTTAAAAAAAAGAATACTTATTATTTGATCATTAATACTGGTTGCTTGAAGACTTTTGTCCTTTTGAGTGTGGCACCTTACAGGGTTATGACTCCAAACACTTCAGCACAGCAACAGTTATACCTGGAACCCAGCAATACCTGAAGCTGTCAATAAATATTCCACCCACCCCGTATGAATCCTTACACTATTTGCATTTCTCCATGGATGGAGTTGCTAGGAGACATCTAGTACTAATTGAATATGCAGAGGGGGAAGTTAAGCACTTGCCAAAATGTGTCTTATTAAATTTATCTTCTTGTTGCAACAAAGAGTCCAGATAAAATGGCACACTTCTCTTAGGTGAAGGTGTTGAAAAGGAATTTTCACTTTCATTTGAACCAATGGAAATTGAATAGATGTGTAGGACATATTTCCTATAGTAGGCGTGGCTCGGACCAGAGGGAATAGCCTCAGAATAGGAGGACATCTCTTTAGAACAGAGATGAGGAGGAATTTCTTTAGCCAGAGAGTGGAATTTTTTCACACAGACAGCTGAGGAGGCTAAGTCATTGGGTATATTTAAATCAAAGGTTGATGGTTCCTGATTAGTCAGGCGTCAAAGGTTATGGGAAGAAAGCAGGAGTATGGGGTTGAGAGGGGTAATAAATTACCATGATGGAATGGTGGAGCAGACCCCAGCCGAATGGTCTAATTCTGCTCCCAGGTCTTATGGTCTAATGGTCTTACAGTCTCTCAGCCTCCTTTTATGAACATGCCATTTAGGCAGAGTTTTCTTTCTGTTATTTCTTTCTACCTGGAGTCTATTCTTTCTCCTTTTGTGTACTCTCTTCCTATTTATATTTCTGGTGATCTCCATGACTTTGATGATTTCCAGTTTCCTGTTTCCTACCTGCCCATCTCCACCATGGATATCCGACCTCATGTCAAATTTTTCCCACATTGGGAAGATGTCAGTCCTTTCCTCCTTAATCAGCTACACTCTCTCCATTGCCACCTTTATTCATCTGGCTGAACTTAATCTCACTCTCCCATTCTGCAATTCTAAGGTGTAGCAATGGGAAGGTTTGCCTACGTCTTTGTAAGGTTCATGGAATATTCCTTCTTTCAGCCTTGATCGGTTCAAGTTCTGTTGTTATTCAACCACAAATGAATACCCATGAATATAGCCAAACAAACGGCATTAGTCCTGGGCTAAGGTGTAAAACACTGTACCAACAGTCATACAGAGCACAAGGCATATAGAAGATAGCAAGCACATAAAAGATAACAGTAAAATACCATCTCACACAAAAAAAATCAGGACTGCTTCCTCAGCCCTTTAGTTGCCCAGTACTATTATAACGGTATAGGTGTTGCTTCATGCTTTTGTGCAGAACTTTCTGCCGGTTTTCTACTTAGCTCTGATTTCCACAAACTACATTCTGCACTCTTCCTCTCCCTCTCTTGGCTCCTCTATCAATATCAATAGGGTTGCACCGTAGTGTAGTGATTAGCACAGTCACCTTACAGCACCAGTGACCACTGATTGGGGTTTGATTCCCCCACACTGTCTGTAAGAAGTTTGTATGCTCTCCACTTGACCTTTGGGTTTCCCCTGGGCACTCTGGTTTCCTCCCACATTCCAAAGATATACAGTTAGGGCCAGTGAGCTGTGGTATGTTGGTGCCAGGAGTGTGGTGATGCTTGCAGACTGCTCCTCAGACTGTATAGGGAGTTGACGCAAAATGAAGCATTTCACTGTATGTTTTGATGGTTCGATAAACAAGCGACAAACAATGCTAATGCCGTAAAAGATACTTCATGTTAATAACCAATGTCCATTACAAGCCCAAGGACCATACAGTTATCTTGGCTGTACCTATCGCTCATCCTGCTTCCTGTCAGAATTCTATTCCATCTGGTCAGTGTCTTTAACTATAACAGCTCTAATGATGAGTCTTCATTATGCTTTCTCCAAGGATAATTTTTCCACTGTCATTATTGACAGGGCTTTCATCCATATCTCCCACACTTAAGGACATAAGATACGTACAGGAGCACAATAATTCCATTTGGTTTATCAAGTCTTCTCCACCCTTCAAAAAATACTTACATTTTTTTCAACTCCATTCTCCTACCTTCTCCACATAATTCTAAACCAGTCAAGAATTACATAGTGAATGGTAAGGCATTGAGGTGTGTGGTAGAACAAAGGGACCTGGGAATACAGATACATAATTCCTTGTAAGTGGCATCACATGTAGATAGGGTCATAAATTTAGGGTCTAGAATTTAGAAGATTGAGGGGGGGATCTTATTGAAACGTATACAATTCTAAAGGGATTGGACAGGCTAGATGCAGGAAGATTGTTCCCGATGTTGGGGAAGTCCAGAACGAGGGGTCACAGTTTAAGGATAAAGGGGAAGCCTTTTAGGACCGAGATGAGGAAAAACTTCTTCACACAGAGAGTGGTGAATCTGTGGAATTCTCTGCCACAGGAAACAGTTGAGGCCAGTTCATTGGCTATATTTAAGAGGGAGTTAGATATGGCCCTTGTGGCTAAAGGGATCAGGGGGTATGGAGAGAAGGCAGGTACAGGGTTCTGAGTTGGATGATCAGCCATGATCATACTGAATGGCAGTGCAGGCTCAAAGGGCTGAATGGCCTACTCCTGCACCTATTTTCAATGTTTCTAAACAGAATCTTTTGCCTCATTGGCCTTCATATATCCGGGCATTGAGGACAGGAGTTGGGATGTTATTTTGAAGTTGTACAGGACATAGGTGAGTCTAAATTTGAAATATTGTGTGCAGCCCTGGTCAGCAACCTACAGGAAATACATCAAAAGCTTAGAAGCTTACAGCCACCCAGGAGAGCCAGAGGCGGTAGAGTTGGTGAGCTCCACCAGAGTGCCCGGGGTGGTATAGTGCAGCATCAACGTTGGAGTTACTGCTGCCCCCATAGGATGGTGTTAGATGGCAGACTGTTGCAACATTCATGGACTCAGGGACTTGGACTTTTTTTTTGTGAATTAGGACTTCTGTGCTGGGACTTGAGGATCTAACAGCAAGTAATCATCTTAGTCACTTTTCTTGTGATCGCAAGACCCTGTTGGGTCTTCCCTGCAGGGGAAGCCTCATGGCCTCAGTTGTGGTGAGGAATAGGCTTCAAGCCATAGTATTGACTGCTTACAGCCACCCAGGAGAGCTGGAGGCCTTGAAGTCGGTGCACTCCATCAGAGTGCCAGAGGTGGTATGCTGAATCCACACTGAAGTTAGTGCTGCTCCCCAGAGTTCGCTCAGCAGAAGTTAAGCCATATTGTGCTCAGCTGCAGACTACTACAACATGCATGCACTCAAGCATTTGGACTTGGACTATAATTTTTTTGTGTGACTCTATTTTACTGCACGTTGTATCTGTTTGCTGCCTTATATGTACTGTATGTATCTTGTGCTGTGCACGACAGTCGGTGCTGTGTTTTCAACCTTGCCCCAAAATAACACTGTTTAGTTTGGCTTTATTCATGGGTATTCATGTATGATTGAATGAGAATTAAACTTGAATAAACCTGGACTTGAGTTACAGTGAAAGGATGGACAGGTTAAGACATTATTCTCTGGAGCACAGGACAATAGCAGGAAATATACATAACATTATAAGGGGTATAGATAGGATGAATGCTTGCAGGCTTTTTTCCCTCAAGTTGGGAGAGAAACAGAAGTCATAGATTTAGGGTAAAAGGTAAAATATTTAAGAGGAATCTGAGGGGAAATTTCTTCATTCAGAGGCTGGTGCAAATTTGGAACAAGCTGCCAGCAGAAGGGATGGATGCAAAGCCGTGTAGCCCTGAGCTAATGCTGAAGTTCTCTAAAATTCTGGTCACCTCATTACGGAAAGGATGTGGAAGCTTCAGAGAGGATGCAAGGAGATTTACTAGAATGCTGCTTGGATTGGAGAGCATGTCTCATGAGCATAGGATGACTGAGCTAGGGTTTTTCCTCTTCAGACCCAAGGAGGATGAGAAGTGTATAAGATGATTAGAAGTATAGATCAAGGATAGGAGTATAGAGCGGGCAGCCAGTGGCAATGAGAGGTCATACTTTGAAGATGATTGGAGGGGGGAGTGTCAGGGTTAGGTTTTTACACAGAGAGTGGTAGTGTACTTGCCGGAGTGGTGGTAGAAGAAAATACACTAGACTCTTACAGAGGCAAATGCATGAAGGAAAAATGGAGAGTTATATGGGAGGAAGGGTTAGATTGATCTTGGAGTAGGCTAAAAGGTTAGCACAACTTCATGAGCCAATTGTCCTGTTCTACCTTCTATAAAATGTTTAAGAGAAGTTTGAATAGGCACATAGATGAAAGGGATATGGAGGGTTTTGGTCTATGTGTAGTTGGATGGGACTAGGCAGAATAACAAGAAGCATCACCTCGATGGGCCAAAGGGCCTGTTTCAGTGCTGTAGTGCAATTTGTTTGCCATATGTGTTTACATAGATTAGGAATTTGCTGTGGTGTGTTGGTGCTACATGCAACAAAAAATGATAACATTCAACAATAATAAGGAATAAAGAATTATATGAAGTTAGAAACATAGATATGGTATAAAATGTACATAAATACATAAATAATAGTACGCATTTACAAAATAAACAACATTTTAAAAAGTGGGTTAAAGTGCTTACAATGATGTACAGTGACTGAGTTAATAGATGGAGAGCGATGGGGGGGCATAATTAAAATGGCTGATCAGATTAACTGCTTGGGAGAAGAAACTTTTAAAATGGCATAAGACCATAAAACCATAAGATATGGAAAGGGAATTAGGCCATTTGGCCCATTGAGTCTGCTCTGTCATTTCATCATGGCTGATCTAATTTTCCTCTTAGTCCCAATCTCCTGTCTTCTCACCAGATCCTTCATGCCCTGACCAATTAAGAGTCTATCAACCACTGTCTTAAATATACATAAAGATGTGGCCTCTATAGCTGCCTGTGGCAAATTACACAGATTTGCCACTCCCTGGTTAACAAAGTTCCTCCTCACCTCTATTCTAAAAGGACGTCATTGTATTCTGAGGCTGTGCCCTCTAGTTTTAAACACCATCCTCTCCACAACCATTCTATCAAGACCTTTCACCATGCAATAAGTTCCAATAAAGTCACCCCTCAATCTTCTGAATTCCAGCAAATACAGGCCCAGAGCCATCAAGTGCTCTTTGTATGATAGACATTCAATCCTAGAATCATTTTTGTGAACCTCCTTTGAACCCTTTCCAGTTTCAACACATCCTTCCCAAGATAAGGGGCATGAAGTTTTTGTTTTACTATCTCAATAGCACTTTCCAGAAGGGAGATTTTGGAAAAGGTGGTTTGATGAGAGAGTGGTGCCTACAATGATTCTCCTGTCCCTCCTCTTCATCCTGGTCAAGTACAAGGGTCCTGTCTGCCACTTTAATTTTGCATTCCTTAGCCCTTTGATCTCTCTATCTTTGAACTCCAGTGAACACCGACATAAACTCAAGAACAGCATCTCATTTTGCAACACAGAACATTATTGCCTTCAGATAATCAGACTTTGCGGTTTGGGACTGATGAGTGTTAACATCACAGTTCAAAGTTCAAAATAAATTTATCATCCAAGTACATAACTGTCACCATATACAAGCCTGAGATTCATTTTTTGCAGGTATACTCAATGAATCTAATAACCATAATAGAATCAATGCAAGACTGAACTACAAGGGTGAACAACCAGAGTGCATAAGACAACAAACTGTGCAAATACAAAAATAATAAGAAGAAATGATAAGCAATAAATGTCAAGAACATGAGATGAAGAATCCTTGAAAATGGATCCATAGGTTGTGGGAACAGTTTAGTGAGGTTGAGCGAAGTTACCCCTCTGGTTCAGGAGCCTGATGGTTGAGGGGTAATAACTGTTTCTGAAACCGGTGGTGTGAGTCCTGAGGCTACTGTACCTCCTGTCTGATGGAAGCAGCTTGAAAATGTTTTGTTTTTATTTCAGATTTACAGCAGATGCTTTTTCTGTACCCCAATGTTCCAATAATTCTTGTTTCCTTTTCTGCCTATTCTATTACATATTCATCTCCTTCTATTTTCATCACCTGATGGAAAGTGGTGGACACAGCCCAGCCCATCACAGGCAAAGCTTTCCCCATCATTCATCACACTTACAAGGGGAGCTGTCACACGAAAGCAGCATCCAACATCAAGGATCCTCATCATCCAGGCCATGCTCTCTTCTTACAGCTACCATCGAGCAGGAGGTACAGGAGCCACAGGTCCCAAACCACCAGGTTCAGGAACAGTTATCACCCTTCACACAGCGAGCTCCTGAACCAGCACGGATAACTTCACTCACTTCAACACTGAGCTTCCGAGGAAAGCCACCGCTACAACCTGCAACCTGGTCATCTCAGAGGCTGAGGTACGCAGATGTTTCCAACAAGTGGACAGTCGCAAGGCTGCTGGACTGGACAGCATCCCAGGGTGAGTACTTAAGATGTGCACAGCACAACTGGCAAGTGTGTTTACAGGCATTTTTAATCTCCCCCTCTCCCAGTGTAGAGTGCCCTCCTCCTTCAAATTATCCTCCATTGTCCCTGCACCAAAAAAGACCAAGATAACATGCCTGAACAACTGGTGTCCTGTCGCACTCACCTCAATAATAAACAAATGCTTTGAGAGGCTGGTCAAGGATTACATCTGCAGCTTGCTACCACTCAAACTGGACTCCCTACAATTCACCTACCGACACAACCGATCGACAGATGACACAATAGCCACTGCTCTACATACCGTCCTTACACATCTGGAAAAGAAGGATGCTTATGTGAGAACATGGTTCTTGGACTACAGTTCAGCATTCAACACCATAGTTCCATCCAGGCTCGACAAGAAGCTCAGAGACCTCAGCTTTGACCCTGCCTTGTGCAGTTGGATCCTGGACTTCCAGTCAGATCGCCAGCAGGTTGTAAGAGTGGGCTCCCTCAAACCCTCTGACTCTCAATACAGGAGCCCCTCAGGGCTGTGTACATCACCCACAATCCAATATGCTAATTAAATTTGCCGATGACACTACATTGACTGGCCTTATCTCAAACAATAACGAGGTAGCCTACAGGGAAGAAGTCATCTCTCTGACACAGTGGTGTCAAGAAAACAGCCTCTCCCTCAATGTTGCAGAAACAAAGGAGCTGGTTCTAGATTACAGGAGGAATAGAGACAGGCTAACCCCTATTGACATCAATGGATCTGGGGCTAAGAGAGCAAACAGCTTCAAGTTCCTTGATATCCACATCACTGAGGACCTCACGTGGTCTGTACACATCAGCCGTGTGGTGAAAAAGGCACAACAGCACCTCTTTCACCTCAGACAGTTGAGGAAGCTTGGTATTCGCTCCCAATCCTTTGAACTTTCTGCAGGGGCACAACTGAGAGCATCCTGACTGGTTGTATCACTGCCTGGTATAGGAACTGTACCTCCCTTAATTACAGGATTCTGCAGAGAGTGGTGCGGACAGCCCAGCACATCTGTAGTTGTGAACTTCCTGTGATTTAGGACATTTACAAGGACAGGCGTGTGAAAAGGGTCCATAGGATCATTGGGGACCCAAACCATCCCAACCCCAATCTATTCCAGCTGCTACCATCCAGGAAGCGGTACCACAGCAAAAAATCCAGGACCAAAAGGCTCTGGGACAACTTCTTCCACCAGGCCATCAGACTGATGAACTCACGCTGACTTGAGTGTACTCTATATTACATTGAATACTCTATTTATTATAAATTATTATAAATACAAGGATGTACAAGGATTTTACAAGGATGTTGCCTGGATTGGGGAGCATGCCTTATGAGAATAGGTTGAGTGAACTCAGCCTTTACTCCTTGGAGCGACGGAGGATGAGAAGTGACCTGATAGAGGTATATAAGATGATGAGAGGCATTGATTGTATGGATAGTCAGAGGCTTTTTCCAAGGACTGAAATGGTTGCCACAAGAGGAAACAGGTTTAAGGTGCTGGGGAGTAGGTACAGAGGAGATGTCAGGGGTAAGTTTCTTACGCAGAGATTGGTGAGTGCGTGGAATTGGGCTGCTGGCAATAGTGGTGGAGGCAGATACAATAGGGTCTTTTAAGAGACTTTTAGATAGGTTCATGGAGCTTAGAAAAATAAAGGGCTGTAGGTAAGCCTAGTAATTTCTAAGGTAGGGACATGTTCAGCACAACTTTGTGGGCCGAGGGCCTGTATTGTGCTGTAGGTTTTCTATGTTTCTATAAATTACTATGATTGCACATTGCACATTTAGATGGCGATGTAATGCAAAGATTTTTACTCCTCATGTATGTGAAGAATGTAAAAAATAAAGTCAATTCTATTCTAATCCTAATTCATCTGATTCTACAATCTATGGGCTCACTTTCAAGGACTTGAAACTCATGTTCTCAGTATATGTTTGTACAATTATCTTCGTTTGTGTATTGGTTGTTTGTCAGTCTTTATGTATTTTTTTCATAAATGCTATTGCATTTCTTTACTTTCCTGTAAATGGCTGCAACAAATGAATCTCAAGGGTATATATGGTCATATATATGTACTGTGAAAATAACTTTATTTGTCTTTGACTTTTCAGACAGATCAGTTCAACCCTTCAGCACCTTCTCTCAGTCAGCACTGCTGCCTTCTGCATCATGTAGTCCCTTAGTCCCCAGTCTATCACAGACAGACTTCTTGGTCAGTTACTCCTGCCCTTCCCCTTTCTTGGCACAATTTGTCTCCTTTTGCACATTGTAGTTTATCTAATTTTTCCTAGCTTTATGTAAAGAATATTGATATACTGAAATATAAACTCTGTTTCTCTGTCTGCAGAGACTGACTGACCTGTCAAGGATTTCCAGAATTTCTCTCTTTCTCAGATTTTTAGCATCTCCAGTTTTTACTTTTCTAACACCTCCTCTGTAATTACAAGGAGAATGATGTGGATAAAACCTTATACCCACCCAGCAACTCTTTCAAATCAATTAGTGGAAGTAACAGAGAATTTAGTATCAAAGCAGTATTTGACTAAATGTGGAATCAAAGAGCCAGGTTTCAGCTGAACTCACTGGTTATCAAAGGGAAGGAACTCCACTCACTGAGGTGATGCCTCACATAAAGGAAGTTGGTTGAACTTGTTGGAGGACAAGCATTTCTGTCCAACCATTATGGTGCAAGAGTTCCTCAAGATAGTGTCTGTGTCCAGTCATCTTATTCATCTTCATCAATAACTGTGCTTCCATCAAAGAGCCAGAAGTGTGAATAATCATCAGCAGAAGGTGATGATTACAGCATGTGAAGTTCTTTTTTTCCCATTTCTTCAGATAATGAAGTAGTCCATATTCACATGAGTGGCAGGAACTAGATAACGCTTATGCCTGGTCCAAGAAGTGGAAGGTCACAGTTGCACCATACAAGTGAATCATGAAGGACAGTGTTCCAAATTGTCATCATTTCATTGAGTTTATACACATCTCCATTTAATCTGTTTGTGCTCTTTCACTTTTTCTATGGTACATGAACACAATGGCCACTTTATTAGGTACCTTCACTTCAAGATTCAATGTGATGTATGTACGGAAATGCTCTTCTGCACACCACTGTTGTAACATGTGTTTATTTGTCTTCCTGTCAGCTTGCACCAGTCTGGCCATTCTCCTCTAATCTCTCTCATTAAAAAGGCGTTTTCACCCACAGAACTGCTGCTCACTGGATGTTTTGTTTTGTTTTCAACATTTTCTGTAAACTCTAGAGATATTTGTGCATGAAAATCCCAGGGGATCAGCAGCTCTGAGATACTCAAACTACCCTGTCTGACATCAGCAATCATTCCACAGTCAAAGTCACTTAGATCGCATTTCTTCCCCATTCTGATGTTTGATCTGAACAACAACTGAACCTCTTGACCATGTCTGCCTGCTTTTATGGATTGCATTCCTACTACATGACTGGTTGATTAGATATTTGCATCAGTGTACAGGTGCACAGATGTACCTAATATTGTGGCCACTTGAACAGTTTCATGGTCCAGTGGTTAGTGAAACAACTAAGTGTTAGATCATTCACTTATATGCAAACCTCAACTGCTATCCTGTTCCACAGTTTTAAGATCCTTGCCTATCATAAATCCACTATTTTATTCCACTTTGTATAAAGGAGTGCAATACAATCTACAATCTTGTACTAGCTACAACTCAGGAGATTCTGCAGATGTTGGAAATCTTGAACAACACACACAAATTGCTGAAGGAACTCAGCAGGCCAGGCAGCATCGATAGAGGAGCATAAACAGTTATTGCGTTGGGCAGAGACCCTTCATCAGTCCCTTCACAGATGCTGCCTGACCTGTTGAGTTCCTCTAGTATTTTCTGTGTGCTACTAATATTGTCTTTGTTTACATCCTGGCTTTCAAACCAAATGAAGCATTTTTCCTTTTATCTGCCATGCTGCTGTATCGGTAGAATTCTTAAATGAGTCATAAGATTGTCGATTCAAGTCCTTTTCCTGAGGAACTACTGAGCTGTTGAAGATATGATCTATTCGATGCGATGTTAAGTATGTCCATTCTCTTAGGTGGGTGCTCAGAACACTCAATAGACAAAGAGTAGGACAATGATCCTTTGTATTCATATGGGGTAATCACAGTGTCTCAGAAGCTGCTGTTCCTGTTGGATTTTCACACACAACAGTCTCTACAGTTTACGGAGAACAGTGCAAAAAAAAACATCCAGTGAGCAGCAGTTCTGTTGGCAAAAATGTCTTGTTAACAAACAAGTTCAGTCCTGACGAAGGGTCTCGGCCCGAAACGTTGACTGCTCATTTCAATGGATGCTGCCCGACCTGCTGAGTTCATCTAGCTTGTTTGTATGTGTTGATTTGACCACAGCATCTACGGTGTACTTTTTAAGTTCAGAGGAGAATGGGCAGACTGGTTCACGCTAACAAGAAGGCAACAGTAACTCAATTAGCCACACATCACAACAGTGGTGTACAGAAGAACATCTCTGAATACACAACACGTCAAACCTTGAAGTGGATGGGCTACTGCAGCAGAAGACTACAGACAAACACTCAGTGGCCACTGAGTGTAAAAGGAATAGAAAATGCTGGAAGAACAGGGAGAGCAGAATGTTTCAGATTGATGACTTTTTTAGCAGAACGGCTAAGATTAGTAATGGGAAAAGTTGCAGAGAAGGGGTGGTGGTTGTGGTAGAAAGAACAAAAAGAACGTTTGTGACGAGGTGGCGACCAAGAAAGATGAGTGGCACCAGTGGTGGCGGTGCTGACTGGTAATCATGGTTTCACTAGGAGGAGGTATAAATAGAGGGAGATAAATAAAGACAGAGGAGAGAAAGAAAATAGCCCCCAAGTGGTCGGATATAAAGACAACACTGGAAAAAAAACAGCAGGTCTGGGAGCATCTGCGAAGAGAATTAATGACTTTTCATCAGAACTGGTCAGACCTACCAAAAACTGGTAGTGTTGCTTATCTTAAATTATTGAATTCTAAGTTGCTGAATGCCCAGTTGGAGGGCATTGTAATAGTCAATAATACAGAATGGGTCTAGTGTCACACACATATCAGATTGGGTAGGAATGGCAGGTTGCCCATCCTGAAGGTCATCAGTGAACCTGATGCATTTTCACCCCAATGTGGTAGATTTTGTGTTGTCTTTCCTTATTTCCAGATCAACTGAAATGTTATTCTACAGCTGCCATGGTGGGATCTGAACTCTTCTTGGACATCTCTACCCTGTTGTTGGAGTCCAGCATGCAAGGTCAAAAAACAAGGCTAAATTATAGAAGAGCAGAATGTGAAATGGAAGATCCAACATGGTCTCCTCTCATCATCCTCAACATCACAGAAAACAGTCTATTAGCAGCGGAAAATGGATGAAACTGCAAAACCTTCAGCTAACTTAACAGGGACTAAAATAAAACTACCAAGAAAGTTTTCTACTAGTTGGAATCAAACTTGGCATGAAGGAGTGAAGGATTAATCATCCACATGTGTAAAATCATTGTGAGGCCAGGAAGCTCTTAGGTAGTTATCTGGAGTTGAGACATATCTCATAGCTCAAAGCATATACAGACAGGCTTCACAAGGAGAGTATGTGAATTCTTGTTTGTTGACTGATATCTGGAGATTACATTGGAGAAGGCTCCAAAACAACATACTCTCTGGAGGAGCAAGAAATCGCTAAGATCAACAGCTGGATTTCCATTTTCCATTTTGGGTGGTATGGCAACCTGGGCTCAATTCCCGCCACAGCTTGTAAGAAGTTTGTACGTTCTCCCTGTGACCGCATGGGGTTCTTCCAGGTGCTCCAGTTTCCTCCCACATTCCGAAGACATACAGGCTGGTAGGTTAGTTGGACATTGTAACTTGTCCCATGATTAGACTAGGATTAAATCTGCGTGGCATGGCTCAAAGGACTAAAAATGCCTATTCCATACTATAACTCAATAAATAAATAAATGCCAACACATGTCCCAGTGTAATGATAATAGACACCACAACAAAGTCCTGGTCCTTTGTCTTTTCTGAGGCACATTGATTAAATTGAGGAGCTATTTGTATTTTTTTGTTTTGAAGACCATGCAAGTGGAAGAGAGGTATACTGGGCTCCATTCTTCAACATATTACATTACACTTTTGAAAACTTGCTTGCTGTTACTTACATACACCTGCTTCAAGGCTGCAAGTTTCTCAATTCTTTCAGACTTGACCCACTTGTTGGTGCCAGCTTTGAAAAGCAACCACCCAACTGCAGTGGATCCTGCATTAAGATTGTATTTCACGGTGAGTTTACATCAACTGGATGGCTAATAGATGTCCTATTATGGCATAGGCAGTGGCTAGTGTAGCAGACAACGTAACCCTTTACAGCAGTGGTCCACAGACACTTTGCTTAGTGGTTTTGGTCCATGGCATTAAAAAAGGTTGGGAACCCTTACTTTACAGTGGCAGTGATCAGAATTCAATTCCCATCGCTGTCTGCAAGGAGTTCGTATTTTCTCCCTTTGACCATGTGGGTTTCCTCCAGATGCTCTGGTTTCCTCCTATATTCCAAAGATGCAAAGGTTAGCAAGTCATGGCTATGCTATGGTATATTGGCGTCAGAAGCACGTGACAGTTGCGGGTTATCCCCAGCACATCCTCGGACTGTGTTGGTCATTGATGTAAATGACACATTTCATTGTATGCTTCCATGCAGATATGAAACATAAAACTAATCTTATCTTATTCTTACATACTGTGAACCAGCAGCATCAGATTACTTCATACTTAGCAATATACCCAGAGCAACAAGGAGTGTAAATTGTTATATCATTGTCACATACATCGAGGTACAGCAAGCCATCCAGACAGAATATTTCAAAACATCAGTGTATCTCTAGAGTACAAGGGAACAGCCATACCAGAATGCAGAAAAAAAGTTTTACAGTGACAGATGAAGTGCAGTGCAGGCAGACAATCAGGTGAATGCTATAATGAGTTGCAGTACTGTACAAAAGTCTTAACTACATATATAGCTAGGGTGCCTAAGGCTTTTGCAGGGTACTGTATTCTGTCAACATCTAGCAGAGAACTAGCTTGTAAATCTGGTGAAAGCAAAGGTTGTAAGGAATGGTGAGGGTGGAGCGCCATGGGAGGAATGTGGGACAGGTGGCAAAGAAGGAGTGCCAGCAGTGGGGGTTGGCACGGGTGCAGATATACCCAGCCCTGAGACATCAGGAGAAGTCATTTGATGCCAAACAATTGGTTTATTGTCCTCTGGTCCTAGACTTACCCACTGTAGGAAACATCCTCTCCACGTCCACTCTATCCAGGCCTTTCAATATTTGGTAGGCTTCAATGAGATCCCCTCCTCATTCTTCTAAACTCAAACAAGTACAGGCCCAACTCCAAACAGTATTGTACCAGTGCATCATTCAATAGCCATTGAAAGAAACTGTCCTTGAGCCTGGTGTAGCTATCATTCTGATCTTCATCAGTCATCAAAAAATTTGTTGTCCGGAGCTGAACTGGACAGGGCAGCCCATTGCAGTAAAGGTCCTGGATTTGCAACTATTTTGATCTCATCTCTGACTGGAATGAGCAAAACTATTTCTTGTTGGTCCATGGCCTCCTCTGTCATGATGAGCCCACCATCAGGGCTGAAAAGCAACACCTTATATTCCATCTGGGCAGCTTCCAACCTCATAGCATGAATATTGATTTCTCCTTCCAGTTAGAAAAAATCCCGCCACTCCTCTTCTTCTGTTCCCTACTCTGCCTTCTTACCTCTGCTCACCTGCCTATCACCTCCTCCCTGGGAGGTTCCTCCAGCATTTTGTGTGTTGTTCTGGATTTCCAGCATCTGCAGAATATCTTGTGTTTTTCATTTCTTTTCTGTATTCATTGCTTTAGAGAGAGAACAGTTTGCAAGAAGATGGGGAATCTGGGTGGAATCGCCAGCAACTTGCTGGAATGAATGGCCTCAAGGATGGAGAATGCAGAGGAGGGAAAAATGCAATTCACATCCAACATTTTAGTAACAGCTTCTTCCCTCCACCATCAGATATCTCAGCACTACCTCAGTATTCCTCTTTTGCACAGTTTAATTATTTTAATTTTTACTGTAACTTATAGGAATTTTTATACAGTAGCAACTGTGCGGCTGCCACAAAACAACAAATTTCATGACATATGTCAGTGATAATAAACTTGATTCTGATTTAGGTTGATGCACCAGTATCTGATTTGCCTGCTAGTTACCCACCTCAGCTGGTGTGGGGGTGGGGGTGGGGGGGGAGCACAGTCACTGAATTCAACAATTTGTAAGAAGTGGCAGAATCTAATTCAACTACATCCAATGATAAAATGACACACAATTTTTTTCCATCTCTGATCTATTGCCATCTTACTGAATTTTCTTGGGGGGGAGGGGTCAAAGAGGGAAAAATATGTCTTTGTAATCCATGCACAGAAAGGAGAAACAGCATTGCCTTAATTCGGGAACTGCTGGTAAAGTCCAGATAAATATGCAGTCACTAAAGGTCACAGAAGAGTAAGCATCAATTTTTGTTCGTGCATTTGTTCTGCTTGAAGGCGTCTCAAAGTCACACCTGTCCTACTGTGATCTATTAATGTAGGAATTAGGTCATTGTCATCATGATTTATCATGGGCACCTCATCATGTAAAAGAAGGGAAACACGTGACTCTTTAATGAGGCCGTACTTAGAAATTATATCTGCTTTGCTTCACTTCCAGCTGAACAATTCTGAAGACCTCTTTAAATAGAACAGGTAGAAGAGAAAAACATTACCCCTTACTTAAATGCCTGTGGCTGCTCCAATTTCAGTAACTGACAGTGATAGTGAAATTTATTATTTTATTTTTACTTTAGAGATACAGCATGGAACAGGCCCTTCCGACCCACCAAGCCACATCGCCCAGCAACCCCCGATTTAACCCTAGTCTAGTCACTGGACAACTTACAATGACCAATTAACCTACTAACCAGTTTTGTGGGAGGAACACTGTGGGACTGTGGGAGGAAACCCATGCGCGCGCGGTAAGAACATACAAACTTTCTTACGGAGGTCACCGGAATTGAACACCAAACTCTGATAGACTGTGATAGCACCGCACTAACCACTACACTACCACGGCACCCTAGCAATAAATCCTTAAGCAAGTTTGTTGCACTCTCTTTTGCCCCATGAGTGGCGAAATGTGGAAGAAGTCACTACCATAGGGAGGAGTTGAGGCAAATGCTGCAGGAGGATTTAAGGAGAAACTGGCAGAACGGAGGAGGAAATAGATGCAAACATGAATTTTGTGGAAATGTTTTCAAGAATGAGAGATTTCAGCCTCAAGGTTAGAATGGAAAACCTGGGGTTGACCTTCTTGGAACAAATGAGGTTGAGAGGAGATTTAATAGATTTCTCTCTATAGGGCGACTACAGCACCAGCAGTAAGATCGGGGTTCAATTACTGTCTGTAAGGAGTTTGCATATTCTCCCTGTGACTGCATGGGTTTCCTCCTGGTGCACTGGTTTCCTCCTACATTCCAAAAGTTTATGGTTAGTGAGTTGAGGGCATGCTACGCTGGCACCAGAAGCATGGCGACACTTGTGGGCTACTCAGCATAATCCTCACAGATTTGATTTGATGCAAACAATGTATTTCGCTGTATGTTTCGATGCACCTATAACAAATGAAGCTAATCTTTAACACTGAAAGTGATCATAGCTGTTTAGATCAGCGAATAAAGGGAAAGTGCTCTCACAAGCAAATGGTTTAAGGAAGTACATTTATGAAAATATATTACCGTAAAAAATAAAGCCTGTTTTTGCTTTCAGTGACTTATTTTCTGTACAGCATTCAAACAATGATAATGCAGATATTGATACAGTCTCAGGGCAGGTTCACAAAATCTGATGGACTCTCTCGCAGGTCTAATGCCCTCTCCATCTCTGTCCTTAGAGGAAACAGTCCCATTCCAGAGCTTGTCTAAATGGATCGCATCCTGGTGAAGGCACTGTCTCCTTCGGGTGTTGCCCCATTGCAGGTAATGGAACACAATCCAATACAACACCTAAGACTGACTGTACAATGACCCTGTCATGTGCATCAGCCCTGGAAAGAAGGTGATGCACAAATTATATCCTCTCTGGTTTAGTGGGTTCTGAGATAACTAATGAGGCCAAAGTTTTCCACAAACACTGTGGGTGTGGCTAGGTAATTTGTGATGTACAAATTAATTCATGATTGGTGTTACAATGGACAAGAAAAGATACTTTCATATTATAAGCATGCTGTTGCTTTTTAACTCAGGCCCAAAGGGCATCTTTCTTTGATAAATGATGAAGACTCATGAGCGCTACTATAAATCTGGTACGAAATATACTTAATACTTGCAGGGTCACACAGTAGCATAATGGTTAGTGCAGTCCCTTTACAGCACCAGCGATCACCATTCAGGGTTCGATTCCTACTGCTGTCTGTAAGGAGTTTGAATGCTCTTCATGTGACCACATGTGTTTCCTATGG
Source organism: Hemitrygon akajei (assembly GCF_048418815.1). Classification (NCBI taxonomy): domain Eukaryota; kingdom Metazoa; phylum Chordata; class Chondrichthyes; order Myliobatiformes; family Dasyatidae; genus Hemitrygon; species Hemitrygon akajei. Next base: position 175,662,204 of record NC_133129.1, read on the forward strand.
GTGCTCCAGATACCAAAGGTATACAGTGCAGTGATGGTTAATGAAGTATGTGATGCACCATCAATAACTCACGCTGAGACTTAGGAAGCGAGATATTGGCTTTTATTGACTGGAAGAATAAACAGCACTACATCGTGGGGAAAATGAGGGAGAGCAGCAGCCCACAGTCGCCTTTATACAGGGGTCTGTGGGAGGAGCCACAGGAGCAGTCAGCAGGGTCTGTGGGAGGAGCCACAGGAGCAGTCAGACAGGTATATCTAGTTCACCACAGTATGGGCATGTTATGTTGGCCCAGGAAGCGAGGGGACACCTGCACAGTCCTCATTCATTTGATTTGATGCAAATAACACATTTCACTCTCATTCCTCCCTATATATTCCTCCAACCACCTTACAATTATATCCTTTCGCATTAGTAATTTCTGCTACGGGAAAATTTATTTAATCTTTATCTTTATTATTTGTGCCATTCCTCAGAATGATCCCAGTCCAAATACATTCTCAGATTTCAGAGTCTTTACAATGATTAATACCATTTATCGGCTTCAAGCTATGTGCATTCTCTTGTAGGCCAAGACCAGGGGGCATAGCCTCAGAATAGAGGGACGTTCATTTCAAACAGAGATAAGGAGGAATTTATTTAGCCAAAGAGTAGTGAATCTGTGGAATTCACTGCCATAGGACACTGTGAAGGTTAAGCTATTAGGTATATTTAAAGTGGAGGTTGAGAGGATCTTGATTCTAAGGGAATCAAAGGTTATGCGGAGAAGGAAAGAGAATGAGGTTGAGAGGAATCATAAATCAGCCATGATGGAAAGGCAGGGTAAACTTGATGGGCTGAATGCTCTAATTCTGCTCGTATGGTTTTATGGTCCAAATCACTTCATACTGCAGGAGAGCAAACTTGTTCAATTTTACAGTACGATTGTGTAATTACTTCAGTACTGATGTTAAAATTCAAAAACTTCGTTCTTCATTTCACGCAGTGATCAGAGCGACATCCTGATTAAACAGCAGCGACATATTCCTTGTAGAGCTTTGTCCTTGGTGTCCCTCGGGCAGACAGTACAACTGATGCCATATAGCTCCAGCAACTGCAATTCAATCCTGACAATCCTGTGAATTTTGCTCATTCTCCCTGTGACTGCTTCAGCCAGGTGTTCCAGTTTCCTGCCAAGTCCCAAAGATATGCAAGCTGATACGTTTATCTGCCCCTAGTGCACAGGTGATTGAGTTGGAATTGGTATGTTATCATTACAAGTACCAAGGTACAGATCACAGTGCATTGAGGTCATCATCATCATCATCATCATCATCATCATCATCATCATGATCATGTGATGTGTCATATGACGTGAATGATCATGGTCTTCAACTATGATTGTTCTTAGCAAATTTTTCTGCAGAAGTGGCTTGCAATTGCCTTCCTCTGGGCAGTGTCTTTACAAGATGGGTGATCCCAGCCATTATCAATACTCTTCAGAGACTGTCCACCTGGCATCGATGGTTGCATAACCAGGAATTGTGATATGCACCAGCTATCTATTTGACCAACCATCACCTGCTGCCATGGCTTCACATGACCCTGATCAGGGGTGGTGGGGGCTACGCAGGTGCTACACCTTGCCCAAGGGTGACCTGCAGGCTAATGGAGAGAAGGAGTGCCCTACCCCTCCTTTGCTAGAGACATAACTCCACCCTGCCACCCAAGCATTGAGGCAGAGTTTGGTAAACAAATAACAGAATGCAGAATAAAGTGTAACAACTATAGAGAAGGAGCAGTGCAAGTAGATAATGTTGAAACGTCTTGACAGAGTGGACGTGGAAAGGATGTGTCCCATAGTGGGGGAGTCTAGAACCAGAGGGCACAGCCTCAGAATGCAAGGATGTTTCTTTAGAATAGAGGTGAATGGGAATTACTTTTGCCAGAGTGCAGTGAATCTGTGGGCATATTTAAAGCAGAGGTTGATAGGTTCTTGATTAGTAAAGATGTCGAAGGTTATGGGGGAGAAGGCAGGAGAATGTGTTGAAAGAGATAAAAAAAATTGGCCATGATATAATGGTGAAGCAGTCTTGACAGGCCAAATGGCCTAAATCTGCTTCTATTTCTTGTGGTCTTATAGTCTAAGGTGCAAGATCAATACAAGGAAGATCACAAAATCAAGAGTCCATCTGATTGTATCAGGGAATCATTTAATAGTCTTAGAACAGTGGGGTAGAAGTTGTCCTTGACACTGGTCATTTGTGCTTTCAGGCTTTTATATCTTCTGCCAATGGGATGGGGAAAAGAGAGAGTGGGGAGAACTTGGTGTTACATGGTGGGAATGTTGGAGAATAAAATGAATTAAGATAGTTTTAGTGTGAAGTAAGTGCTCAGCAGTGGGGAGAGAAACAGTCAGTATTTTTAACATCAAATACCTTACATTAGCATTGTAAAACTATGAGAAAACAAGTGCCTTTTAAGAGCATAAGACATAGGAGCAGAACTACACCACTTGGCCCATCGAGCCTGCTCCACCATTCAATCATGGCTGATCCTTTTTTTGCTCTTCCTCAATCCCATTTCCTGGCCTTCTCCCTGTAACCTTTGATGTAATGTCCAATCAAGAACCTATCAATCTCTGCCTTTAATAAACCCAATGACCTGGCCTCCACAGCTGCATGTGGCAACAAATTCCACAAATTCACCACCCTTTGGCCAAAGAAGTTTCTCTGTATCTCTGTTTTGAAAGGGCACCCCTCTATGCTGAGGCTATGCTCTCTTGTCCTCGACTCCCCACCATGGGAAAACATCCTTTCCAAATCTACTCTGTCCAGTCGTTTCAACTTTCGAAAGGTTTCAATGAGATCCCCCCCCCCCCCATCCTAAATTCCAGTGAGTACAGACCCAGAGCCATCAAACATTCCTCAAGTGATAACCCTATCACTCCTGGATTCATCCTTGTGAACCTCCCCTGGACCCTCTCCAATGCCAGCACGTCTGCCGACGTGGTGAGGATTGAGGGGGTCTTTGTGATCAGGTGCAACACAGAGTTGTAATGAGGCAATGTTTTAAAAGAACTGGCAGAATTGAAAAAAAGGATACAACTTGGGAATAAAAGTGCATTGAGAAATATTTGACAATCGGTATAATGACTACATAGAGCATATCCAAGCTAAATGAAGTTAGTGTAGTCTGACCAGTTTCACACTGAAGGGCCAGGCTTGATGAGAATTGGATAGATCAGTGTCAGTGGGATGAAGGGACTGTTTCTGTGCTGTAGTAACCTTTGAATCAAAGATTTGAAAGATTTAATACTGTATGGTTCAATTGTTTAATGTTCAATTAAATATCAGTGCATGTATACAGTACACAACCTGAAACTCTTACTCTTCACAGACATCCGTGAAACAAGAACCCCAAATAATTACTGACAGAGAGTTAGAACCTCCTACTACCCCCCATGCACAAGCAGCAGCAATGGCATCAACCCTCCCCTTCCCTCCCCCTACTTGCTCCAGCAAAAGCATCAAACTCCACCACCCACCATGCAAACAATAGCAAAGCTCCCAGAGACCATAATCTGGAGACCATCAAAAACTACTTCCATCCCAACACTTCAACAGAGATGGATGTTAGAGTCCATAGTGCATTTTGATGGTTAACCATTGTTGATTCTCCTTTGCAAAATTAAATTGTACAGGTATGCAAGACAAATCCAATTTGGTGAGCACTTTTACTCCAGCCTGCCCTGTGATGTTGAAGGGGGAGACACAAGAGACTGCAGATGTTGGAATCTAGAGCAATAAACAATCTGCTGGAGGGACTCAGGGGGTCATGGTAATGAATATTGTTCCTTATCTGCCAGTCATTTAGGTACAATCACCACAGAACAAGTCTGGTTTATTTGCTTGTTCAACCGTCACAATCAGCACAGTCCAGTCACTGTAATCAATCATCACCAAAGTTTCGTCCTTCTCCAGTTTAGTCACTTCTCGTTTATAGCTGGATTTTCAGTGCATGGAAAGTTCACAAATTTGTGTGTAAGGTCGCAATTTGGACGAAACTAATCACGCTTAACATGGATATGCTCTATATATATTCAAAGTTCAAAATAAATTTATTATCAAAGTACATATATATCACCATATACTACTCTGAGACTCATTTTCATCCATTGCAGAACAAAGAAATACAACAGAATCAAAGAAAAAGTACAAAGTGGATATAGTCATTTACTATATCTATATCTAGGTGTCCTTGTTCATCAGTCACTGAAAGTAAGCATGCAGGTACAGCAGGCAGTAAAGAAAGCTAATGGCATGTTGGCTTTCATAACAAGGGAAGTTGAGTATAGGAGCAAAGAGGTCCTTCTGCAGTTGTACAGGGCCCTGGTGAGACCATACCTGGAGGATTGTGTGCAGTTTTGGTCTCCAAATTTGAGGAAGGACTTTCTTGCTATTGAGAAAGTGCAGCGTAGGTTCACGAGGTTAATTCCCGGGATGGCGGGACTGTGATATGTTGAAAGACTGGAGCGACTGGGCTTGTATACACTGGAATTTGGAAGGATGAGAGGGGATCTGATTGAAACATATAAGATTATTAAGGGATTGGACACGCTAGAGGCGGGAAACATGTTCCCGATGTTGGGGGAGTCCAGAACCAGAGGCCACAGTTGAAGAATAAGGGGTAGGCCATTTAGTATGGAGTTGAGGAAAATCTTTTTCACCCAGAGGGTTGTGGATCTGTGGAATGCTCTGCCTCAGAAGGCGGTGGAGGCCATTTCTCTGGATGCTTTCAAGAAAGAGTTAGATAGAGCTCTTAAAGATAGTGGAGTCAAGGGATATGGGGAGAAGGCAGGAACAGGGTACTGATTGTGGATGATCAGCCATGATCACAGTGAATGGCCTACTGCACCTATTGTCTATTGTCCATTGTCTATATAACCATTGTATGAATTGTTAAATATCTCTCCATGTATTTTTATTCCCAGATTGTTTTGTTTTTTTCTTCCCTGCCAGGTTTTTAAAAACATTACTTCTTGACAACTTTGGGTTGCATCTGATTACAGATTTTCCCTCAATCTTCTCTAAGCCTTTCCCTCTCTGCAGCTTAAAAGACACTTTAAGTTTTTACTTTCCAGTTTTAATGAAGGGTCCTTGACATTAAAAATGCCGACTTGGTTTCTCTCCTCACTAATGGTGTTTCACCTGCTGAGTGTTCCCAGAACTTTTGTGTTGCTGTATCTTTGTATTCACTCAGTAGGGCGTCCAGATACAGCTTTGCTATCTCCAAACAAAGTATTTCCTCAGATGAATTCCAGTTACTAAAAACTGTCCTTCCCCTCTAAGACTTAATCTATTTTGCATCTTTATGAGTACTTATTTAACTTATTTATTCTTAGCTTGTGGACACCTTTGGCAGTTGAACAGCCCTGAACTGAGGACAGTTATATTCTGCTTTTTGTTTTAAATCGCCCATTCCTTTTCCGTTCGTTGTGCGAGGGGAGGGTGCTTGGGGGATGATCCTTTGTTGTGTTCTGTTAGTTATTCATGTGGGGCAGGGATTGCTCTCTAGGGGTCTATGTTCCTGTTCCATTTTGTTTGGGGCGGAGGGGGGTTTGTGGGATTGATGATCGGGATGCTGTCCGTTTTGTACGGGGGGTGGGTTTGACATTTCTCTCTGAATGACTTTCATATTCTTTCTTGTTTTTCGTGACTATCTGGAGAATACAAATTTCAAGTTGAATATAGATATATGCTTTGATAATAAATTAACCTTTGAGTTAAAAGCAACTGCTATTACTGGTCTGGAGTCACATATAGGGCAGACCAGGAAATGGCAGTATATTTTCCTTTTTGAAGGTCTTTAGAACCAGATAATCTGATCAATTTTTGCATCTTCTTTTCTGAAGTTCATTAGGGAACCAGATAGCCTGATAGTTTTTATTGTAGCAATCTACCACTTTCACAGTTATTACTGAGACATGTTTTCTTTAACATGAGTAATTCTGCAGATGCTGGAAATCCAAAGCAACACACACAAAATGCTGGAAGAACTTAGGTCAGGCAGCATCTATGAAAATGAATGAACAGTCAATGTTTCAAACCACCACCTTTCTCCTTTTTTTTATTTTTGAGAGGAATAGAATATATAAACAAGGGTATGCTGAGGCTCTATAAGGCCAGCCCATATATTGGTCAGACCATAGCGGAGTATTGTGGCAGTTTAGAATCCCTCATCTAAGACAGGATGTACTGGTACTGGAGAAGGTCCAATGAGAATGATCCAGGGATGAAAGGGTTAATGTATGAGAAATTTGCTGATGACACTACACTGATTAACCTAATCTCAAATAATAATGAGGCAGCCTACAGTGAGGGAGTCATCACCCTGACACTGTGGTGTCAAGATAATAATCTCTCTCTCAACATCACAAAATCAAAAGAGCTGGTTGTGGACTACAGGAGGAATGGAGACAGGCTAACCCCTATAGACATCAATGGATCTAGAGTTGAGAGGGTGAGCAGCTTTAAGGTCCTCAGTATAAACATCACCGAAGATCTCACGTGGTCTGTACATACCAGCTGTGTGGTGAAACAGCACAACAGCGCCTCTTTCACCTCAGAAGGTTCAAGAAGTTTGGTATGACCCCAAAATTCTAAGAATTTTCTATAGGGGCATAATTCAGAGCATCCTGACTGGCTGCATCACTGCCTGGTATGGGAACTGTACCTCCCTCAATCACAGTACTCTGCAGAGAGTGCTGCAGACAGCCCAGCACATCTGTAGATGTGAACTTCCCACTATTCAGGACATGTACAAAGACAGGTGCATAAAATTTACAAAGAAGGATCATTGGGGACCCGAGTCACCCCAACCACAAACTGTTCTAGCTGCTAACATTCGGGAAACGATACCGCAGCATAAAAGCCAGGACCAACAGGCTCTGGGACAGCTTCTTCCACCAGGCCATCAGACTGATTAATTCATGCTGTCACAACTGTATTCCTATGTTATATTGACTAACCTATGTTGTACATAATATTTATTATAAATTACTATAATTGCACTTTGCACAATTGAACGGAGACATAATGTAAAGATGTTTACTCCTCGTGAATATAAAGGATGTAAGTTTTAAAGTCAAGTAATTCAATTCAATTCAATCCAATGAGGAGTGTTTCAATGGCTCTGGGCCTGTACTCACTGAAGTTTTGAAGAATGAGGTGGGGGGGTGGTGAATCTCATTGAAACCTGTTGAATATTGAAAGGCTTAGGTAGAGTGTATGGTGGAGAGGATGTTTCCTGTGGTGCGGGCATTTAGGATCAGAGCTTCACAATACAAAGACATCCCTTTAGAACAGAGATGAGGAGGAATTTCTTTAGCCAGAGCGTAGCACATCCGTGGAATTCATTGCTACAGCTGGCTGTGGAGGCCAAGTTTTTGGGTATAATTACAGCAGACGTTGATAGGTTCTTGATTAGTAAGGGGGTCAAAGGTTAGGAGAGAGGCGGGATATTAAGGTTGAGAGGGATAATAAATTAGTCACGATGGAATGGTGAAACAGACTCGATGGGCTGAATGGCCTAATTCTGCTTCTATGTCTTATGGCCTTATTTAATTAATTGTATTTAAATTCCCTTGTTGCTTTGGTAGGATTTGAATTCATATCTGTGAATCAACCATCCAGAACTCTCATTCCAATAATTTAACCATTATGCTACTAAACTCCTGTGCCATGTTTCACATATGGGGAATATATCTCACTAAGCATTCCATTTCTCCTGTCATGGAGACCTTTCTTCGCAAAATTTGCTCTGTGCTCTTCCATCGATATGTACTGCTAAAATACTTCAAATAAGTATCCTGAATAACAGATTATAAACAGTCATGTCAATGCTCATCTTAATGTGCTTATTATTAATGAAAACCTGTGCTTTAAAATATTGATTCAATTGGTTTTCATTTTTCCTACTTCTAGTATGTACTATACGAGCCACTTCCTTTATCATTCTATTCAGTGAGGTTTAAGATTACCATCTGACCCTTTTTTCCAATTAGGACTGCAATCTGCAATCTTCTGCAATATCTTATACAGTACATCTAGTAACACTGAAGGTGGCCATTTGGCCTATTGTATCCATGCCAGCTCAATCAGCACAACCAACCAACTGCTGGAGGTGTTCAAAGCCATTTTTAATCTCTCATTGCTACAATCAGAAGTTCCCACCTGCTTAAAAAGGGCAACAGTCATACCAGCGCTCAAGAAGAACAGGGTGAGCTGCCTTAACAACTATCATCCAATTGCACTATTATCTACAGTGATGAAATGCTTTGAGAGGTTGGTTATGGCTAGAATCAACTCCCGTCTCAGCATGGACCTTGACCCACTGCAATTTGGCTATTGCCACAATAGGTCTACTGTGTATGCGATTTCAATGGCTCTTCATGTGGCCTTGGACTGCCTGGACAATACTAATACTTATGTCATGATTCTGTTTATTGACTACAGCTCAGCATGTAATACATTCATTCCAACAGGTCTGATCAAAGTGCTCCAAAACCTGGGCCTCTGTTCCTCCCTCTGAAACTGGACACTTGACTTCCTTACCAGAAGACCACTGTCTGTGCGGATTGGAAATAAAATCTTCGCCTTGGTAATAATCAACACTGGCACACCACTAGGATGTGTGTTTGGCCAACTGCTCTACTCTTTCTACACCCGTGACTATGTGGCTAGGCACAGCTCAAATGCCATCTATAAATTTGCTGATGACACAACTAGTGTCGGCAGGATTTCAGATGGTGACCAGCAAGCATACAGGAGCGAGATATATCAGCTGGTTGAGTGGTGTTGCAACAGAAATCTTACACTCAATGTCAATAAGAACAAAGAATTGATTGTCGACTTCAGAAAGGGTAAGATGAGGGAACACCAGTTTTACTGAGAGATCAGAAGTGGAAAAAATGAACGATTTCAAGTTCCTGGGTGTTAACGACTCCGAGGATCTATTCTGGTCCCAACATATCAATGCACATACAAAGAAGGCTCAACAGCAGAAGATATTTCCTTAGGAGTTTGAGGAGATTTGATGTGGCACCAAAGACACTTGTAAATTTCTACAGATGTACTGCGGAGAGCATTCTAACTGGCTGCACCATCGTCTGGTATGAGTGTGGGGACACTGAACAGGATCAAAATAAGGTGCAGACAGTTATAAACTCAACCAGCAATACTAAGTGCATTAGCCTCCCCAGCATCCAGGACATCTTCAAGATGCAATACCTCAAAAAGGCAGCATCCATCATTAAGTACTCCCATTGAATTTTCTCACTGCTACCAACTAGGAGCAAGCACATGAGCCTGAAGGCACACACTCAAAGATTCAGGAACAACTTCTTCCCACTGCCATCAGATTTGTTTTCTCCCTGTAGCCCTATTTTGAATTTCTTTTTTCCCCCGCTAATGCCTGCAAGAAAATGAATCTCAAGGTAGTATATTGTAAGGCATTGATAATAAATTATACTTTGAACTTTGAAGGGAAAATTACTGGGAGAATAGGGTGACACTATGACCTATCATAGAAGTGATGTCTTAATGGAAATACGAAAAACAGTGTGGGAATATACAGTAGAAAACATTTGCGATGAAGTGAGCTCTTCTGCATTTAACATTGTCATCTCTTCAAAGCCATTATTTGATATATTTTGTCAAAAATAATCACAGGCTCCCTGAGCAACTTAGATTGCATCCTTTCATCAGGTGATCCACAAACTAACCTATCTCTCAGAGCTCTGTTAAGAAGCTCGGCAAGGTTGCAGTGAAATTCAGTGTCACTGTATAATTGGTGATGGACACACCATACTTTTGATTTCAAGCTCTAAACTCATAGGCTTCAATTACATCCAAAAGGTGCAGCTTGCAAAGTTCCTTTGCTTTGTTGTACCTTGGCAAAAGAGACAACATCCACTGGTTTTTAAAGAGGGGAAATTGGTCGAGTTGTTGTTTATCTTTGATCCAACTTCAGTTAAAAGGTTCACTTTCTTCTTTTTTCTTCCAAATTGTCTTCTTGATTATTCCAACATCTTTTTGCTCTTTCATCAACAATGGACCAAGAAAATATTCTCACGTATCTTAGGACCTCGGGATCAATAAAGTATGTCTGTCTGTCTGACATTTTCTGGAGTCAGGGTATATAGCAAATATTAATTTCAACAGCAATCAATCTTCAGATTTGACTATGGATTGTAGATTGAATTTAAAATGCAACTCTGAACAATAGTCTTCCTGGAGCTGCAGATTGGGGTTGATTGCAAACCAGGAAACACTCATTCACTTGATGTCTGCATATGCATGAATATAGTTAGAGAGGGAAAATGCTGATTAACATTCATTTTGGGTGTCTGGAGAGTGGGTGTGAAGAAGGAGGTGTTTCAGAATTATAAAGGAAGCATTGTGGATACATTGTAACTATAGAATTGTCCTGCTGTTACCTTTGATTTGTAGCATATAAAAATGTCATGTAATATTGGGTCAGGGAGGCCTCTTCTTCCAAGAGTGTCTTGAATACTTGCTCGTTTTTGCTGAATAAAAATATTTATATCTACTAATTTCAGTGTCTCTTCAGTGAATTTGTTCACAATCAGAACAACGTGTTCATCAGATCAGGTTCAAGTTTATTGCCATCTAACTGTATACATGTATACCACCAAACAAAACATTCCTCCAGACAAAGGTGCACAAAACACTAAAAAATAACTTGCACTCAACACACAAAGTAATATTACCACTCTTAAATTAACAAAGTATATCCCAGAAGACTGACATTTAGCATAAGGCGCACTTATGACACAAGTTAAAAAATAAACAGTATAACGCTACTGGCGCTTCATAGGGGGTGAGACCTGGATGGTGGCAGGAAGTTCAGTAGTCTCACAGCCTTGGGGAAGTAGCTGTTTCCCATCCTAACAGTCCTTGTCCATTGCTATAGTACCTCCTGCCTGATGGGAATTGTGGGACAGTTGAAGTAAAGGGTGCTCAAACCTTACAAAGCTACCAGCTTTCTAACAGCAAGAAGTAGGGTAGCCATCTTGCCTTCTTCAAAATAGATGGACAGAAAAAGTGACAAGTTTGTCCACAGACATGTGAAGGTTTCCTGCCATTTCAGGAACTGGTAATCTAGTGGATGCGCTGTTTGACCCGGTGAACCTTTCTTCATTTATTGTGATCCTTGTAATGTTAGAATTATTGGAAGCATTTCAGGCCATTTCACTGCTATGTACTGTGGCCACCCCACAAACTCTGAAAGCCAAAAGCTACACCAGTAAAAGAAGTCTATAGCACTGGCTGTTATAGAGTCATACAATAATATAATTGGTGATAGACTAGATAGAGTGGACATAGAGAATATGATTTTTATAGTGGCGGAGTCTAGGACTAGAGGACATCCCTTAAAACAGAGATGAGGAGGGATTTCTTTAGCTGAAAAGTGGTGACTTTGTGGAATACATTGTCACAGATGGAGGTGGAGGCCAAATCGTTGGGAATATTTAAAGCAGATGTTGATGGGTTCCTGATTAGTAAGGGGGTCAAAGGTTATGGTGAGAAGTCAGGAGAAGGGGGTTAAGTGGGATAATAAATCAGCCATGATGGAATAGCGGAGCAGACTCGATGGGCCAAATAACTAATCCTGTGCCTATGTCTTATGGTCTTACAGAATGGAAATCGGCCCTTCAGCTCAACTTGTCTATGTGACCATGGTGTTCACTGAGTTAGTCCCTTTTGCCCATTTCTCTAAACCCCTCCTATCCATGTATTTATCCGAATGTCTCTGTGCAGATTTAGCCTGAGGAGTATCCAGGCCATAATTCCAGCAGTGAACACACCCCTTTAATTATTATGGACAGCTCAAAAGCGTACAGCGAGAAAGAAATGAGCAGCTACCCAGTGTATACCCAACAATATCTATCCCACAGTGCGGTGTTCTCGTTTGTGCGATCAATTATAGGTAATGCTGCAGTATTGTGAGCTTCATCTTGGTACATCTGACAGCACTGGGAGAGTAACAGAGTCTCAGGGATGTTGCCAGTGAAGACAACTCCTTCGCTTCTTGAATGTCAACGTACAATGAATAGCATTGTTCCCAGATTAGTGAAAAATGCTCAATAATACACAGTGGTTTCCAGACCTGAACCTTTCTCAAAGTTTGCTGACCTGATCAGGGTTTTGGGAATTTTTCTTTGTTTTATTTGTAGAAGCTTCCAACTGTTCTTGGATGGTTATCCAAAAATGATGTTTTCTGCACATACTTTGTATAGTAGTCTACTACACACTTTGTGTAGCTCTGACGGTCTTACCTGTACATACTGAGTAATGCAATGTTAAAGCTGTCTGTGTAGCACTGATTGTAACCAGCATACTCTCTGTAATGCTAGATGCTTGTGGTGAACTAGATATACCTGTCTGACTGCTCCTGTGGCTCCTCCCAAGACCCTGCTGACTACCCCTGTGGCTCCTCCCACAGACCCCTGTATAAAGGCGACTGTGGCCTGCTGCTCTCCCTCATTTCCCCAGGATGTAGTGTTCTTCAGTCAATAAAAGCCGATATCTCACTTCCTAAGTCTCGGCGTGAGTTATTGATGGTGCATCAATTTTATTGACTGAAAGTTACAACATGGAAACCGCTTTACGCCCAGAACGCCTAGACTTGGACCCCCGAGACCCTGGAGCAGCTCTTGCCTTTGAACACTGGCTGGTGTGCTTCCAATCGTACTTAGAGGAGGTTCGTGCCACCGACTCGGCTGTTCGGCACAAACTTCTCTTCTCGAGGGTCGCCCCAAAAGTTTATTCGTTCATCAGGGACATATCCACCTACGAGGAGGCGCTTGCTGCCCTCCAAAGACAGTACCTGCGGCCAGTAAATCCAGTTTATGCACGGCACCGCTTGGCAACGCGAAAACAGCGGCCTACGGAGTCGACTGCTGAATTTTTCCGCGAGTTACTGACCCTAGCGCGGGACTGTGACTGCAAAGCGCTCACAGCGGAACAGCATAAGGAACACTTGGTCCGAGACGCTTTTGTGACTGGGGTTCGGTCAGTGTGTATCCGCCAGCGGCTGCTGGAAAAAGCTGATCTTACCTTACGCTCCGCGATAGAGACGGCCGATTCGATAGAGGCTGCGCAACTGTACGCCGAAGAAGTCCAACCGAGCCATTCCCCGGTTCCGAGCGAATTCGCCAACGCCGCTGCCAGTCGCGGTATCTCAAACCCCACGAATTCGCCAGGTACGAAACTCTGTTACTTCTGTGGGCTTCGGAAACATGCCCGGGTAAGCTGTCCGGCGCGCGAAGCGACGTGTTCCAGCTGTGGGAAGAAGGGCCATTTCGCCAAGGTCTGTAAATCTAAACCGCGCCCGGGGTCGAGCAGCGCCGCGTCTGAGACCTGGGGGCCGCCATTTTGCATGACCGGATGTGGACAACCGTCTTTGCCGACGTCACCAGGCCCCGCCCCCGACTCGCCATCTTGCATGACCGGATGTGGACAACCATCTTTGCCGGCGTCACCAGGCCCCGCCCCTACCTACCCGTGTGCGACCTGGGAGCCGCCATCTTGCATGCCCGGATGTGAGCGGCCATCTTTGCTGGCGTCACCAGGCCCCGCCCCCGACACGCCCCGTTCTACGCTGGCTTCCGTGACCCTCGATCAAAGCGCTCCGCACCAGCTCGCAAGGTCGATGATGGACATCCTGGTGGAGGGGCACAGGACTAGCTGCCTGTTTGACACGGGCAGCACTGAGAGTTTTATTGACCCGGCCACAGTGAAACGCTGCGGACTCGTGACACGGCCGGTCCGTCGGAAGATCACCTTGGCTTCAGGGTCGCATTCCACAGACATCCGGGTGGGTTGTGTAGCGACATTGGTGGTGCAGGGCACAGAATATCGGAACTTTGCGTTCCTGGTCATGCCTCGGCTGTGCGCACCTGTGCTATTGGGGCTGGACTTCCAGAGCCATCTCGAAAGTGTGACTATGGCATATGACGGGCCCCACCCGCCACTCACTGTCAGGAATCCTCAGTTTGGTGGGACTTCGCCATATACTCCGTTACCACACGCACATACACCCCGAACCCCACATCCCGCCCAGCACCATGTCGATAGCTGTGCTGCTGACACTATTTGCAACCTCTCCACCCTCAAGATCCCTCCCCCATCGCTGTTCACCAACCTGACCCCCGACTGTAAACCTGTGGCAACTAAAAGTAGGAGGTACAGTGCGGGGGACAGGGCCTTTATTCATTCAGAGGTGCAGCGGCTGCTCAGGGAGGGGATCATTGAGCCAAGCACAAGCCCATGGCGGTCCCAGGTGGTCGTTGTTCGGACTGGGCAGAAAAATAGGATGGTTGTGGACTACAGCCAGACCATCAATAGATTCACGCAGCTTGACGCGTACCCCCTACCCCGCATCGCGGATATGGTCAACCAGATAGCTCAGTACAAGGTGTACTCGACAATTGATCTGAAATCCGCTTATCACCAGCTCCCCATCCGCCCAGAGGACCGCCCCTACACCGCCTTCGAGGCGGGTGGCAGGCTCTATCACTTTCTGCGCGTCCCGTTTGGTGTCACAAATGGGGTCTCGGTCTTCCAGAGGGAGATGGACCGGATGGTGGACCAGTACAAACTGACGGCCACATTTCCCTATCTAGATAACATCACCATCTGTGGTCGCGACTGGTCGGACCATGACGCCAACCTCCAACGTTTTTTCCAGGTGGCCGATGCTTTGAACCTGACTTATAACAAGGACAAGTGTGTGTTCAGAACCACACGACTCGCTATCCTTGGGTATGTCGTGGAGAACGGGGTCATTGGCCCCGACCCCAACAGTATGCGCCCCCTGTTAGAACTCCCTCTTCCCACTACTCTCAAGGCCCTCCGGCGGTGCCTGGGTTTTTTTTCCTATTACGCCCAATGGGTTCCCCATTACGCAGACAAGGCCCGCCCCCTGGTCAAGTCTACCACCTTTCCCCTCTCTGCCGAGGCCCGCGCGGCCTTCAGCTGCATTAAAGGGGACATTGCCAAAGCAACGATGCATGCGGTAGACGAGACCATTCCCTTCCAAGTAGAGAGTGACGCCTCTGACGTCGCGCTGGCTGCTACCCTCAATCAGGAAGGCAGGCCAGTGGCGTTTTTTTCCCGTACCCTTCAAGGCTCTGAACTTCGGCACTCCACGGTGGAGAAAGAAGCCCAAGCCATAGTGGAAGCTATTCGGCACTGGAGGCACTATCTCGCCGGCAGAAGGTTCACCTTGCTGACCGACCAGCGCTCGGTTGCGTTCATGTTCAGCAGCCAACAGCGGGGCAAAATCAAAAATGATAAAATTTTGCGATGGAGAATAGAACTCTCCACCTATACTTACGATATCCTGTACCGGCCTGGCAGGCTCAATGAACCGTCTGATGCCCTATCCCGGGGACCGTGTGCTAGTGCCCAGCTCGACCAGCTGTATGCCCTTCATGCCCAACTTTGCCACCCGGGGGTCACCCGGTTTTATCACTTCATTAAAGCCTGGAACCTGCCGTACTCCCTGGAGGACATCAGGACGATGACCAGGGACTGCCAGATCTGCGCTGAGTGCAAACCGCACTTCTACCGTCCTGACACTGCGCAGCTTGTCAAGGCCACCCGCCCTTTTGAGCGACTGAGTATGGACTTTAAGGGCCCCCTTCCCTCCACCGACCGCAATGTCTACTTTCTCAGTATTATTGACGAGTACTCGCGATTCCCCTTTGCCGTTCCCTGCCCCGACACTACTACCACGTTGGTCATAAAAGTCCTGCGCCAGCTCTTCACACTGTTCGGATATCCCTGCTATGTCCACAGTGATAGAGGGTCCTCCTTTATGAGTGACGAGTTGCGCCGGTTCCTGCTTGCTAGGGGCATAGCTACTAGTCGCACCACGAGTTATAATCCCCGGGGGAATGGCCAGGTGGAGAGGGAGAATGCCACGGTGTGGAAGGCCATACTTTTAGCCCTTAAGTCACAAGGGTTGCCGGTCTCCCGATGGCAGGAGGTCCTCCCTGAGGCACTCCACTCTATCCGCTCCCTGTTGTGTACGTCCACTAATGCCACCCCTCACGAACGCTTATTCTCTTTTCCCAGGAAGTCTGTCACTGGGACCACCCTGCCAGTTTGGCTGACGTCCCCGGGGCCAGTGCTGCTGCGTAAACATGCGAGGAGTAATAAGTACTCACCACTGGTCGAGAAGGTTCACCTCCTGCATGCTAATCCCCAGTATGCCTACGTGGTCTTGCCTGATGGGCGGGAGGACACGGTCTCTGTCCGCGACCTGGCGCCCGCCGGAGCAGCAGACCACTACCCCGAGCACTCCACGGTAACTTTGCACCCTGTACCCGAAGTGACTCCGCGCGCACCGTGCCCCACACAGACTCCGTATGCGTCTGTTCCAGGGCCCTCGCTCACACGCGAGGGATCCCTGACACCTCCTGTTGGGACAGAATTAACCCACTCTCCGCCTTCGGAGCACACACCACCTCCGGCACCTGTGCTGTCATCACCTCCAGCTCCTGTGCAATTGCAGCCGGAGCTCCGTAGATCGCAGCGAACGATTCGACCACCTGATCGACTTAACCTGTAAATATACTTGGGAATTTTTTTTTTAAACAAAGGAGGGGTGAATGTGGTGAACTAGATATACCTGTCTGACTACCCCTGTGGCTCCTCCCACAGACCCCTGTATAAAGGCGACTGTGGCCTGCTGCTCTCCCTCATTTCCCCAGGATGTAGTGTTCTTCAGTCACACCAACTGTGCAGCACAGACCATTACCAATACAATACAAATGCTGTGTAAACATACTAGTACATACTTTGTGTAACATTGACTGTTACCAGAACACACAGTGTAGCACAGATCATTGCCAGTACAAACGCTGTATAAACACACTTGTACGCACTGTCTGTAGTGCTGGCTGCTACTGGTGATGGGCTTCTACTAACAAAGTAATTCTTTGAACAAGACATTTTGCTCTCCCTGTATATTTTCATCCAGCCTCCTCACCAATTTGTAATATCTTCTGTTTGAGTTCCTAACACATGTAAGTGGACACAATAGATATAAATGAAGAAAAGTGGTTGATAAGAAGGCTAATCTCTCAACATCAAAATCATTTCCAAAGCAGTGGGAATAATAGCCACATTATTCCACCAACTCTTGCTCTAGACGATATGTTTCAGTTACTATTTCAGAGCAGGTATGTGTCTCAAATGACCCGCTTGTTTGAAAAAATATATAGTACATCTATTTATAGAAATACACTAGAGTACAAACACAGGAAACAATTCAGTCCATCAAGTCTATATTGTCTTCTTGTAGGGTAGGTGAGTGGCAGGGTGGAAATGCATCTCCACCAAAGGAGGTGTAAGGCGCACCTTCCCTCTGCTAGCCTGTGGGTCACCCTTGGGAAGGTGTAGCACCTGCTTAGCCCCTGATCAGGGTCATGTGAAGCCATGGAAGCAGGTGGTGGATGGTTGTATGAGCAGCTGGTGCATATCACGTCCTGGTTATATGACCACTGAAGCCAAGCAGGCAAACTCTGAAGATTACTAATAACACCTGGGATCATCTGTCCTGTAAAGAAAGTGCCTAGAAGAAAGCAATGGCAAACCACTTCCGAAAAAATGTTTGTCATGAACAATCATGGTCATGGGGCCATGATCGGCACATCGTACATGATGATGAGTGGAGCTGAGAAACCCCTTCCGTACCATTTCACACTCTTTCCCCTTTCATCTGTCTATTACTGTGCCTCTAGAACATGGGTTCCCAACCAACCCTTTTTATGCTATTGACCCCTACCAACAGCCAAGGGGTCCGTGGAAAACCAAGCTGGAAAACCCTGCTCAGGAACATCTTTCATTCTCTTTTGAAGTCTCAAAAGTGATTCTAATTTCACTATCATAACAGGCACTGAAATTTGGGTCTGAACAATTCTCAGAAACTGAATGCTTTTCCTCATATCTCCTCTATACCTTTATTTAATCTGATTCTTACAACAATGGTCTTTGAATTATTTCTGTAAGAAACAGCTCCCCTCAATTTACACATTCTAAGTCAATCATAAAACCATGAGATATAGAAGGATTAGGCCATTAGGTCCATTTTCCATTATACCAGGCTGATATTTTTCAGCCCCATTCTCTCACTTCTCCCTCGAACCATTATGTCACTTACCTACTAAAATCCTAACAATCTCTGCCTTAAATTCACCCAATGCCTTGGAAATGATTCCCACAGATTTACTTCTCTTTGGACAAAGAAATTCCTTTTCATCTCAGTTCAAAAGGCATGTTCCTTTATTCCAAGGATGTGCCCTTGGATCCTAGACTCTTCTACTAATGGAATCATCCTCTCCATGTCCACTCTATACAGTATTCAATTGGCTTTAATGAGTTCAAAAGGTATCAAATACCTTTTGGTATTCGATATGTTTCAATGAGATCTCAACACATCCTTCTAAACTCTAGCGAGTACAGGCCTAGAGACATCAAATGCTCTTTATTAGTTAAGCGATTTATTCTTGGGATCATTCCTGTGAAGCTCCTCTGGACCCTCTCCAATGCCAGCACGTCTTAAATATTGGCCTACAATTGCTCACAATATTACAAATGCAGTCTGATCAACACTTTATAAAGCCTCAGCAGTACGTTCTCGTCTCTATTTTGCAACTACATATATATTTCCATCAAATCTCTTCCTAATCTTCTTTGCTCCAAGGAGATATTCCATTTCAGAAGTGATACTGCTTTCTGAATTGACACAACTTTTCCCAATCTTTGCTGATTCTTTCGTAAGGCTAATGACATGGTGCTGTTGCCTGCGATGGAAGCTGTACGGTACCTCCGGTGATAGACTCTTCTTGCTGAGCAAGATGTTGTGACATCTATGGTTAATGTAGTGGTGTTTTGAGACCACTGGGCACCATGGTGGATAAATGCCATCCTCAGGGAGGATAGAAACATGTTTGTTTAGTCTTTGTTAGTCATGATTAATCTGGTTTTTATTTGTAATGTGATTTATAATAGTACTGTAATAGTTTGCATTTATAATTAATGTATTTTTGCAAAAACAAGATGTTGACAACTTATGAACACGTAACGCTTTACTGATAAGTCTGATCTTCTCAACTGATGTCGTCATATTTACCATTTCCAACTGGAAATATACAGCAAGATTTAGAATGGGAACTCAATGTCCCTTTGCTAATTTGAAGCATCAAGTGTTGGGGTCCATTTACCGTGAACACTCCAGTCTTGCTTGAACTGCAAGCATGGTAGCATACTATTTAGTGCAACAATTTACATTCCCAATGCCTGTAAGGAATTTGTATGTTCTCCTCGTGACCACGTGGGTTTCCTCCAGGTGCTCCGGTTTCCTCCCACACTCCAAAGACAATACAGTTAGGGTTGGTAAATTGTGGGCATGCTACGATGGTGACAGCGATGTGGCGACACTTGTGGGCTGCCCAGAACATTACTCGTTGATTTGATTTGATGCAAATGATGCTCTTCACTGTATATCTCAATGTACATATGACAAAAAAAAGCTAATCTTTAATGTAATCTCTCAAACTCAATGCAAACAAGGAATGAAAAACTAGAGGAGAAAGCACTAGACTCAGGCTGCCTCATCCAGGGATCTGGGCCTGCTCTTGCATTACTCTGTGTACATTAGTTTTACATTCAAGTCACTAAGTGTTCAAGAGGCAAGTATGATCAGTGGACAATATTCACTATATCACTGGCATCTAAAGAAGTATTTGGCCCAATCACCTAACCTGTGTCAATCCATGGGACAGGTTATTGGCAGTCAGTTCAAGATCCCACTTAAAATAGTAAAATAAATCATTCCTCAGCCCAATGTCATGTAATATATAGTGAAAAATGCAATGTAGAGTGGGGTAACACACACGAAATGCTGCAGGAACTCAGCAGGTCAGGCAGCATCTATGAAGATGAATAATGAGCTGAAGAATCGGGCCGTAACCTTTTATCAGGACCTTCATCATTACAGAGTGAGTTATGAGAGTGATAGGGCTGCTCTACTAGAAACTGACATGGACTTAATGACAGTAAATTCTATCCAGCATCTATAATGTATTTCTATAAACAGACACATTGAAAGGCGGTGGGGGGGTGTCCTTTGATAAACCTACATGGAAACAGTAACAGGAAGAGGTAGTCTGGAGTGAATGTTGCCAGAGTAAGTTTGGAGTTATTCATTCTGCTTTGGTAACAGCTTTTGTGTTTAGAGTTAACCTTATTTACCACCAAGATATCCACTGCGCTCACTTGTATACCTTGGCACCACATGAAGAAGATTTCACTAATTGGTGATAACGTTGGATGAAAATATGTGGTGAAAGCAAAACTTCTTCTTCAAAGACCTGCCCTCTTGTCTCAGAATTTAGGTCAGGACTTACTTAGAACTCACAATGAATCAGAGGCATGAAATACAACAAAAGTCAGCACATCTGTCAATGCTCTGCAATGGAGTCCAGCAATGGTAGCCTGTCTTCCTGTGAAGGCCACAGTCAGTCCATGTGGGCAGCAATGTCTCTAGTCCCATTAGGCTGAGCACTGGCACTCCCCAGGGTTGTGTGCTCTGCTCGCCGCTGTTCACACTGCTGACACATGACTGTGTCAAAAGATTCACTGAAACCTTGTCATCAAGCGGTTGGCCTCATCAACAGCAATGATGAAACTGAATACAGAGACAGAGTGGACTGCTAAGAACAACTAAGCCTGTACGTGGAGAAGATCAAGGAAATCATTGTGGAGTTCAGAAAGATGCAGATGAACCATCCCCCTCTGCAACTACATGGCTCCTCTGTAGACGGAGTTGTGCACCAAGTTCCTGGGAGTTCACATCGCAGATGACCTCACCTGGTCCCTTAACATGACCTCCCTGAAGAAGGCACAGCAGCACTTCCACTTCCAAAGGAGATTGAGGCAAGGTGAGGCTTCCCCACCCCACCCATCTGAACTGCATTTTACAGAAGCAGTATTGACAGCATCCTGACAAGTTGCAGTTTCATCTGGTGTGAGAGCAGACAAATGTCAGACTGGAAGTCCCTACAAGGATTATGAGAACAGCTGAGAGGATCATAGGGGTCTCCCTACCATCCATTAGGGACATTTATCAGGAGCGCTGCATATGCAGGGCCCTTAGTATTATTAAGGATCCCACCCATCCATCCAGCATCCTCTTTGACTTTCTCCCATCAGGCAGGAGACTCCGATGCATAAAAACAAGATGGGAAACAGTTTCTTCCTTCAGGCCATTATGCTTTTGAACTCCCTGACACATCACATTCGAAGTGTTTCAGGTTAATCTGCACTGTACTGTACAATATGTAATATATGCACTTTACTTTGTTACCTATGTATGATTCATCTGTAAATTTTATCCTGATACTGTAAGTTAGTGTGTGTTAAGTGCACTACTCTGCTTTACACTCTGGTTCAGAGAAACGTTGTCTCATTTCTATATACATTGTATTTCTGTACTGTATACAGTTAAATGAAAATAAACTTGACTCGACTTGAAAATCACCTTTCTGCTCCTGGGCCAGTTGGAGATAA
Organism: Hemitrygon akajei; assembly: GCF_048418815.1. NCBI lineage: Eukaryota > Metazoa > Chordata > Chondrichthyes > Myliobatiformes > Dasyatidae > Hemitrygon > Hemitrygon akajei. Next base: position 175,683,848 of record NC_133129.1, read on the forward strand.
TGTATAATCTTTCAACTGAATGGTTGAGCCACAGAATAGTCTTGGTAAGTGGGTTGTTAAATTACTTCACTTTTGGTTTATGAATTATAGGTTTCTAACTTGATGGGCCAAATGGCCTAATTCTACTCCTACGTCTTATGGTCTAAATATTGTATGTTGCTTTGGATTTCTAGCATCTGCAAAATTTATTGTGCTTAAATATTTTATAGTATGTTTTAAATCTCTTTAATTTTTTACTGCTAATGATTTTTAAAATGGAAGAGGATTTTACAAATTAGGGCAGTTTTTACAGACGTGCACACCTGTATCTGGTTTGCCAGTATTTAGAGCTGGGGCCACACACTGCTGGGGACTATTTGTAACTGGGTCCCAGGTATCAACATCTCTGAAGATCTATCCTGGGCCCAACATATTGATACAATTACAAAGAAGGCATGTCAGCAGCTATGTTTCATTAGGAGTTTGAAGGGATTTATTACATCACTATAGACTCCAGTAAATTCCTACAGATGCATTCTAACTGGTTGCATCACCATCTAGGATGAAGGGGCTACTGCACAGAATTAGAAAAAAGGTGCAGAGGGTTGCAAACTCAGCCAGCTCCATCATGAGCACTTGTCTTCCCAGCATCCAGGACATCTTTGAAAGGGGAAGCATCAAAAAGCTGGCATCCATCATTAAGGACCCCATCACCCAGGACATGCCCTCTTCTCATTGCTACCATCAGGGAGGTGGTACAGGAGACTCACAATCTATGTCTCAGGAGCATCTATGCCTCCAACACAGATTTCCGAACAGACAACAAACTGACCCATGAACACTACCTCATTATTTTTGCTCTCATTTTCCACTGTTAATTTAATTAAGAAATATTTCTTATAGTAATTTATAATTTTCTTTATGTATTGCACTGTCGTCGTGCTGAAAAACAACAGATTTCACAACATTCAGTAGGTCATGTTAAACCTGATTCTGAATCATTCAGAGTCAGTTGGGTTAGTTCTTCATTGAACAGCAATCATCATCAAAAACCTCACCATCCAGGCCATGCTCTCCTCTCATACCTGCAACTGGAAAGGAGCTACAGGAACAGTTATTACCCTTCAAATATCAGGTCCTGAACTAGTGTGGATACCATCACTCACCTCAACTCTGAACTGATTCCATAAGCTATAGACCCACTTTCAACGAATCTACAACTCACATTCTTAGAATTAATCAATCAATCAATCAATCAATTAATTGATTGTTTTTTTTAAATTGCAAACATTGCCTTCTTTTGCAGATTAGTTGTTTGTCAGTATCTGTGTGTAGTTTTAATCGATACTGTTGGTTTTTTTTGTTCTACAGTGAGTGCCTGCAAGTAAATGAACCTCAGTATAGTATACACTCAGGTACACCTGAACACCTAATCATTAAACAACTATCTAACTAACCAATCATGTGGCAGTAACTCAATGCACAAAAGCATGCAGACATGTTCGAGAGGTTCAGTTGTTGTTCAGACCAAACATCAGAAGTAAAGTGAACTAAGTGACTTTGACTGTGGAAGGATGCCAGATGGGGTAGTTTGAGTATCTCAAAAACTGCTGATCTTCTGGCATTTTTACACACAACAGTCTCTAGAATTTACAGAAAATGGTGCAAAAAACAAAAAAAAAACACATCCAGTGAGAGGCAGTTCTGAGGGTGAAAATGCCTTGTTAATGAGAGAGGTCAGATGAGAATGGCCAGACTGGTTCAAGCCGACAAGAAGGTAACAGCAACTCAAATAAAAAATGCATTACAACAATGGTCAACAGAAGAGCTTCTCTGAAAGCACAACATGTTGAACCTTGAAGTGGATGGGCTACAGCAGCAGCAGATCACAATGGGTTCCACTCCTGTACCTAATAAAATAGCCACTGTGTGTATATACTTCGATAAATTTACTTTGAACCTTTTCATCCGCCTAAGGAAGTAATGGAAGCAAACCAAGTTCAGAATAATGAGGCTTTCAAATCACAGCAGCACCTGCTTCCGCCAGGCCCTTGGTAAACTGAGCAGTTGCCACAGGAAAAATAAAGTCAAAGCTACAGTGACATGAAAGAGGATTAACAAAAGTATCGATGAAAGTGCAGGCAACTGTGGAGCAAGCATGTTGCAGTGGGAGTTGTTCATGATGTAAATTTCAAGACACAAAAAAATGAAAGACAAAAAAACCTTATCTATAAATCTCCTGCTTATCAGGACATGAAGAAGCCAACTAAAATGTGGCCCCAAATGCAATCTATGGAGTCTCCTGTAGTTTGAGATAGGAGACAGAAGTAAAGTCAGCAGCTAACTCTGGGAATCAGAATCAGAATCAGCTTTAATATCAGATTCAGATTCGGTTTATTGTCATTTAGAAACCACAAATGCAATGCAGTTAAAAAATGAGACAATGTCCCTCCAGAATGATATCACAAAAGCATATGACAAAACAGACTACACCAGAAAATCCACGTAACGTTTGGAAATCCTCAATCCACAGTCCAGAGAGGCTGCTGCGTATTAATATCACGCTACCGTCTTAGTGCGTTCCCTGGAAAGGAGCTCCAAATCCACCAAACAGGACCAAAAACTAAAGCTACAAGACCTGCACAAAACCACATAGTTACAACATACAGTCACAACAATGCAAACAATAGCATAATTGATAAAAAAACAGACCATGGGCACAGTAAAAATAGTCCAAAGATGTTAAAGGACTATAAGTTCAAAAGAAATCACCACACAGTTTCCACAAGCCCCTAGGGTCCCAACAGACTCGCCATCCCATGCCGGCGGCAGAAGGGAACACCCCCGCTATGGACTTCCACGGCGCCGCCCGACTCAGCCTCGCAGACGCAGCACACACCGGAAGCGACCTGACCGCAGCGGACTCCGAGTCCGTTGAACCTCCGAGCCAAAGACCATCCCCTCTGGCACAGCTTCTCCGAGCAATATCCTCTGCCAAGCGTATTAAGACGGCCCCGTCAATGGCCATCGGCAACGTGACCCCGAGGACTGGGGGCCTGTTCTTCCCAGAGTCCCGGACCTCACAGCAGCAGCAGCAATGAAGAAGGTCTTCCTGGAGATTTCCAGATGTTCCTCCATGCTCCCACATCCGTTTTCAATCAATTATGATTACGCACGGCACCCCACTTCACAAATAACAGATAATCAGCTCTGGAGTGGCCACTGCAAGCTGTGTCACGCCGCCATCTTGGATCATTATCACTTGCCTATGTCAGGAAATTTGTTGTTATGTGGCAGCAGTACATTGCAGTACTCAAGTATAAAGACTATAAATTACAGTAGGAAATATATAATTTAAATAAGTAGTGCAAAAAGAGAAAAAAAAGTAGTGAGGTAGTGTTGATGGGTTCAATGTCCATTCAGAAATCTGATGGCACAGGGAAAGAAGCTATTCCTGAATCATTGAGTGTGTGACTTAAGGCTCCTGTATCTCCTTCCTGATGTAGCAGAAAGACGAGGTGATGGAGGTCCTTAATGACGGATGCTGCCTTTTTAAGGCATCGCTCCTTGAAGATGTCCTGGCTGTCAGGGAGGCTAGAGCCCATGATGGAACCGACTGCGTTTACAACTTTCTGCAGCTTATTTTGATCCTGTACTGTGCCCCTCCCGCACTACAGACGGTGATACAGCCAGTTAGAATGCTCTCCATGGTACATCTGTAGAAATTTGAGAGTGTCTTTGGTGACTTACCAAATCTCCTCAAGCTCCTAATGAAATATAGCCATTGTAACTGCATCGATATGTTAGGCCCAGGATAGATCCTCAGAGATGTTGACACCCAGGAATTTAAAATGCTCACTCTTACAACTTCTGATCCCGCGATGAAGACTGGTGTGTGTTCCATCATCTTACCTTTCTGAAGTCCACAATCAATTCTTTGCCAATGGATCTACCAATGGGTGATAGAAAAATGGGGGGCTATGAAGGAGGGAAGGATACTTAGTACAACATCATGGACCAAAAGGCTTGTACTGTGCTATAATGTTCTATGTAATTTGTGTGAATTTCATTTGCTCTAAAGCTTTGACATCATTCCTAAAGTATGGTACCCAAACAGGATACAATACTCCAAAGGTCATAATCAGCTTTTCATAACATTCAAAACAGCTTCCTTGTTCTTGTATGCTATGTATCCATTCTGCCCACTTTTGTTGCCCACTTACAACGAACTATGTTCTTTTCTCAAGTCTCAGCTGTTCTGCAAGTATTCTGGCCTTTGGTTTATATTGACAATTCACATTCTTGCTAATACTATTAACACTTCATTTTTTTCCTCAACATTAGGCTTCATCTGCAACCTACCCACCATTTCTACCAGCCTGTCCATAGCTCCTTGACGTCCAGGTCTACCCTCCTCACTCTTCACCACATTGCCACGTTTTGCATCTTCTACCAATTTAAGGGGATACACCTGGAAGGAAATCAAGGAAAGTGACTACAAATTAGGTATATTGCAGGTTGAGTCAAAGGTAAGGAGGTTGGTAAAGTTTATAAAGCTGAGGTTTTATAACGCATTGATCGGACTGCATTTGGGGCATTGTGAACAGTTTTCGGCTCCTTATCTAAGAAAGGATATGCCAACAATAAAGAGTATCCACAGGAGGTTCATGAGAATGATCCCCAGAATGAAAGGGTTAAGATGTGAGAAGTTTTGATGGATTCCGAGCCTATACTCATTAAAGTTTAGAAGAATGGGTGGGGGGATCTCATTGAAAACTATTAAATATTGAAAGGCTTTGACAGAGAGGATGTTTCCTGTAGTGGAGGAGTCTAGGATCAGAGCCTCACAATAGAAGGACATTTGTTTTAGAACAGAGATGAGGAGGAGTTTCTTTAGCCAGAGGGTGGTGAATCTGTGGAACTTACTGCCACAGACAGCTATTGGAGGGCAAGTCATTTAAAGCAGGTGTATTTAAAGCAGAAAGTGATAGATCCTTGGGTAGTAAGGGCAGCAAAGGTTACAGGGAGAAGGCAGGAGAATGATACTCGCAAGAGTGATGCTGCCTTGTCCTGTGACCAACAGTATGATCCACATTTGTCCTGTGACCAACAGAGTGATACTCCTTCATTCTGTGACTAAGACAGCGATACTCCCTTGTCCTGTGATGGCAGTGTGATACTCCCCTGTCCGGGATGGACAGTGTGATACTCCCTTGTCCTGTATCCGACAGTGTGATACCCCAAAGTCCTGTGTCCAACTTTTGATCATGAGACCAAAAGTATGGTGCAGGAAAGTCAATGCAATCTAAGAAGCTGATAAAATATTCAGCATTTTCTTTTCTCTTGTTCATATTCCAGGGAAAGAAACATTTACATTTTTTCTCCAAGATCATCATGAATGTGTAGAAGACTTTTACCCCAAAGGCAAATGAAGCCAAACCATTAAATATGTTCATTATGGAGTTATATATATTGCTGAAGTCTATCAAGTGATATGGGGAGAATCCGGTAACAGGATATTGAATTTGGATTTTCGCCCAATCTTATTGAATGCCATATTAGCCTCAAGGGGCCGAATGGTCGACTTCTGCTCTTATTTTTCACTTCTTCTCCAGGCTATGGTGAAGTGCAAAGGAATGGGACTCATTAGAGAGTTTGTTCAAAAGGATGGCATTGACGTGACAGAATGAATGGCCTCCCCCAGCGACATAGTATCATCTGCAGGGTTGACCAAATGTCTCTTTGCTGGCAGGATCATCTCATTGGTGTCAATCATGTCCTAGCCTTTTAAAGGCCCTAAAAGCCAAAATCCCCCCCTTTTAGCAGCAAAGTGTCTGAGAAGAAGACATAGATTCAAGTTCATTACCAGTAGTTGCATTAGAGGGAAAATTAAGAAATTATTTCACTCAGTTGGTGCTGGAGGGCTGGAATTTGCTCACTGAAAGAATAAGAGAGGCGAAACTCTCCAATAATTACAAGGTACATGAATGAATCTGGGAAGTAATAGGAATTGGCCAATGACATTTACAAAATCAATTTTAGCTCACAATGACATAATAGACCCAATTATCTTCTATGTCCAATTTTATAATTTAACTGCTTATCTGAAGAATATTTTAAGGCAAAAATGGAGAAAATATTCAAGGTTGACAAACAACAGTAAACAAAACATGTATCAGTAATTCAGCAAAACGATTAACATCCGACTGATGCAAGATGTAGAATCTCCTGTACCACTTGAACAGAAAGCTTTTTAGAATTACTTTGAACTCTGACAAACATATGTTGTAACCTTAAAACTGGAGATTAATACTGAGTTAAACCCCAAATTACTGTGTTATTGTATTAATCACTCTCAACTCTGATCAAGAACACAGTAACTTAATATAATGTAATGGATGTTGCTCCATCAAGTAATTACTAGTGTACATTATATTTTGATTTACATCCTTTGTGTCTTTCCAAGTGTTTTCACAATGAATGGTAAATCCATGCAACAGTGCTTGTCCACCAATATTAACAATGGCTTATGTAAATAGTTTGGTTTATGCAGGATTGGCGTATCTAAATGGTAACACACAACAAAGTCTAAACCATGAATCACAATCCAATTTTTCCTTTCAAAGTTTCTAATGAATTTTTTGATAGAACTGCATCACTGTATGTAGACTGTGTTAAAAAGAAGCATCATTCAATACAGCTCATATATGACACCACATTGAATATATAATAGCACACTCTGGAGGTTCAAAGGCATCAGGAGAAATTCTGGGCCAGAATTTCCATTTCCCATTCACAGACCTCCATTTTTCTATCATCCATATGCATTTATAAAAGTTTCTTAAATGTCCTTAACATATCTGTCTCTACCACCCCCCTTGGCAAGACATTTCATGCAACCATCACTCTCTGTGTAAAAAACTTACCTTATACAAGCCCCCCTATACTTTCTTCCAATTACTTCAATATAACGCATCCTCGTATTTGCCATTTCCATCATGGAGAAGCAATTTGGGCCTTCAAGCCTCCCTTGCAATTTAATTTGATCCTGGATGATCTGCCAAGGCCTCACCTCACCTCAACTGGAATTGGAATTAATTTATTATTGTCATATGTGCCAAGGTACAGTGAAAAGCTCGTCCTCCATACTATCTACACAGATCAGATTTGTGCCAGTTCCTCCCAAGCCCCTGGTTTCTGAAGGATCAAAAGTTTAACCACCTCTGCTTCAGATGTTCAAAGATATATTCTGTGTAGTATAGAATTCCAGAGATTCACCACGCTCTATTAGAAGATGTTCCCGTACACCTCAGCTTTAAGTGAATTCCCCCAACCTAATACTTGCGTCCCATCATTGGAAACAAAGGAGTTTTTATGTTCTCCCTGTGACTGCTTTGGTTTCCTTCAAGTACTCCAGTTTCCTCTCACAGTCCAAAGACATACTGGTCGGTAGGTTAATAGATCATTGTAAATTGTCCCATGATTAGTCTAGGATTAAATCTGTAGATTGCTAGGCAGTATGGCTTGAAGGAATGCAAGGGCCTACTGTGCACTGTATGTCAAATAAATAAACAAACAAATAAATCTTCTATGACATGAGCCCTTTGTATCCTATACAGTCATAAAACACTGCAGCACACAAACATGCCCTTCAGCCCATCTAGTCCATGTCAATTTATTATTCTGCTTGGTCCCATTGACCTACATTCAGATCATAGCCCATAATACCTCTCCCATCCATGTACCTATCCAAATTTCTCTTAAATACTGAAATTGAACACCCATCCACCGCTTACCCTGGCAGCTCCTTACCTTCACTATCGTCTGAGTGAAGAAGACCCACCTCATGTTCCCTTTAAACATTTCACTTTTCACCCATAGCCCATGCACAACCTCTAGTTACAGTCACCCAACCTCAGTGGAAAAGATCCTGCTTATATTTATACTATTGACACCCCTCATGACTTTGTATGCTTCTATCAAATCTCACTTCATTCTTCTGAGCTCTAGGGGAAAAAGTCTTAACTTATTCAACTTCTCTCTATAACTCAGGTCCTCAAGTTCTGGTAACGTCCTTGTAAATTTTCTCTGGATTCTTTCAATCTTACTTACACCTTTCTTGTAAGTAGGTGACCAGAACTGCACACAATACTCGAAATTAGGCCTCACCAACATCTTATGCAATTTCAACATGATATCCCTACTCCTGTACTCAGTACATTGATTTATGAAGGCCAATGTGACAACAGCTCTCTTTATGACACTATCTACCTGTGCTGCTACTTTCAAGGAATTATGGATCTGCATTCCTAGATCCCTCAGTTCTAATGCACTCCTCAGTGCCGTAGCATGTACCATATAAGTCCTCTCAAAGTGCAACACCTCACACTCATCTGCATTAAATTCCAGCTGCCATTTTTCAGCCCATTTTTCCAGCTGTTCCGGATTCCTATGCAATCTTTGATAGTCTTCTTTGCTATCCACTATGCCCCGAATCCTGGTGTCATCCACAAATCTACTGATCCAGTTTACGATATCATCAGCCAGATTGTTGATGTAGATGACAAATAACAACAGACTCAGCACCATTCCCTGCGGCACACCACTAGTCACAAGCCTCCAGTCAGAGAGGCAACTATCTACTACCACTCCCTGGCTTCTCCCGCGAAGCCAATGTGTAATCCAATTTACTACCTCATCCTAAATGCAAGCAACTGAACTTTCACAACCAACCCCCCATGCGGGACCTTGTCAAAGGCCTTGCTAAAGCCCATATGGACAATATCCACTGCCTTTCCTTCATTGACTTCCCTGATAATTTCTTTGAAAAGCTCTTAGAGATTGGTTAGACACAGCCCATTATGCACAAAGCCATGCTAACTATCCTTGGCAGTAATATCTCAAGCTCCATCACATTGAGCACTGGTGCTCCCCAAGGCTGTACGATCATCCACTGATCTTCACACTGCCGACTCACGACTGCACTGCCAAATCTAGCTCAAACTGCATCATCAAGTTTGCTGGCGAGACAACAGTAGTTGGCCTCTTTAGCAACAATGACGAGTCGGCATATAGAAGCGAGATAGAAAGGCTTGCCAAATAAAACAGCAATCTGAGTTTCAACATGAACAAGACAAAAGAAATGATTGTGGACTTCAAGAAGGTGCAGGTCAACTATTTTCCACTGCACATCAATGGCTCTGCTGTGGAGACAGTGAACAGCACAAGGTTCCTTGTTGTACATGTAAGATACAACCTAACCTGGGCACATAACACCTCCTCACTACTCAAGAAAAATGAACAGTAAAATGACACAAATAAGGAAAAGTGCAAATAGTGAACTTGCCTTACTTACCTTCAATTGTCTAATCTACAGGGAAAGAATTTCACTTCTAATCAATGGGATTACTGGCCCTACACAAGTCTCACTGGTGTAGGATCAGAATCAGAATCAGGTTTATTATCACTGGTGTGTGAAATTTTTTAACTTAGCAGCAGCAGTTCATTGCAATATGTAATATAGAAGAGAAAAAAATAATAAATAAAATAAAAATAGTAATAATAATAAACGAGTAAATCAATTGCAGTCTATGTATATTGAGGAGATTTTAAAAAGTGCAGAAAACATAAATACTGTATATTAAAAAATGTGAGGTAGCATCCAAGGATTCAAAGTCCCTTTAGGAATCGGATGGCAGAGGGGAAGAAGCTGTTCCTGAATCGCTGAGTGTGTGCCTTCAGGCTTCTGTACCTCCTACCCAATGGTAACAGTGAGAACAGGGCATGCCCTGGGAGCTGGAGGTCCTTGATAATGGAAAGGAGAATTCCTTAAAATAATGCTGAGGATTCAATTCACAAGTCTGGCACAGTTGCATCGTGATTAGCATATGCTATTACAGCAATCAGCGACTGGACTTCAATTACCGCTGTCTATAAGGAGTTTGTGGCTATGTGGGATTCCTCCAGGTGTTCCGGTTTCCTCCCACATTCCAAGACATCCAGGATAGGGTTGTAAGTTTAGGGCATCCTGTGCTGGCTCCAGAAGTGTGACAGCACTTGCAGGCTGCCCCAGCACATATTTGGGCTGTGTTGGCCGTTGACACAAGTGATACATTTCACTGTATATTTTCATGTGGCATATAAAGCTAATCTTTATCTTTATTAAGCATCATGGAGTGGTGAAACATACGTGCTGGACTCCATCACTTTGTATGTCCCAGACATACTCAGCAGTGAGCGAGTAGCAACAGTTCCTTTTGGAATATAGGACTCCAACCATCTCAGTTTGGATCATTACATTTTCCATGCACAGAGAACTGACTGCTCTCAATCTCCCTTGTGAATGAATACCAGGGTAAACACACTGATGTTCCAGAGTCGTACAGCTGAGAAACAGGATGTTTGGCCCACCAAGTACCCACCAACCAACAAGCTCCAATTTACACTAATCCTGCACTAATTTTTCTCATTTTCACCACACTCCCATCAATTCTCTCACAGCCTAGGGGAAATTTACCATGACTTGTTAACTTACCACCCTGAACGTCTTTGGAAGGAAAGTGGAAATCCAGAGTAATGTAGAAAATGCTGGAGGAACTCAACAAGCCAGGCAATGAGGGGAATAAACGGTAGAAATTTCAGCCTCCAAGAAGACCACAACCTTGTCATAGGCTTTGGAGACTGTGAGCCTCAATGACCCAGAGAGGTATGCTGGCTGGAGTCAGGGCTTTGTGCTTTGACTCTTGGTATGGTCACCCATGCCAAACAGGTCAAAGGGTAGAGGCCAGACTAAGAGTGGCCCACCAGTCCTGCAGGTCTGGGGGTTTAGCTCAAGGCGAACAACCCTGACTGAAAAAAAACTGTTGCGGAAACAGCAACAAAGAGTCCTACTATATCTGTGTGTGACCAAGGAGAGACAGAGATAAAGGACCTTCGTTGCTGTCATAAATTCCAGCGCCATTACGGGCAGTAAGTATTGCAGGCTGAGTCGCTTAAACAGGACTGGAAAGGAAAGGGAAGAAGCCAGAATAAGAAGTTGGAGGAAAGTGAAGCTATGACTACTTTGTAATCCTGTACAAGGCACAAGGCCATGTCTACCCTGGCTCTCAATCTGGTAACAGACCTTCTGTGAAATTCTGACCCTTCTTCCCTTCCCCTACTTTCTTACTCTGGCTTCTTTCTCCTTCTGTTCCAGCTCTGAAGAAAGGTCTCGGCCTGAAATTTAACTCTTCCAGAGATGCTGCTTGACCTAAACATAGAAACATTGTAAACATACAGCGCAATACAGGCCCATCGGCCCACAAAGCTGTGCTGAAAATTCCCTAAATTAGAACTAACTAGACTTTACCCATAGCTCTCTGTTTGTCTAAGCTCCATGTAGCCATCTAGGAATCTCTTAAAAGATCCTATCGTTTCTGCCTCCATCCCGCTGCCGGCAGCCCATTCCACAAACTCACCACACTCTGTGTAAAAGAATTACCCAACATCTCCTCTGTACTACTTCCAAGCACCTTAAAACTACTGTCCTCTCATGCTAGCCATTTCAGCCCTGGGGAAAAGCCTCTGACTATCCACACAATCAATGCTTCTCATTATCTTGTATGCCTCTATCAGGCCACCTCTCATCCTCCGTTGCTCCAAGGAGAAAAGGAAAAGTTTACTCAACCTATTCTCATAAGGCATGCTCCCCATTCCAAGTGGGTTCTGACCAGGGTCCTATATAGCTGCAACATTACCTCTCGACTCTTAAACTCAGTCCCATGATTGATGAAGGCCAATACACCATATGCCTTCTTAACCACAGAGTCAACCTGCGTAGCAGCTTTGAGTGTCCTATGGACTCGGACCCCAAGATCCCTCTGATCCTCCACACTGCCAACACTCTTACTATTAATGCTATATTTTGCCATCATATTTGACCTACCAAAATGAACCACCTCACTTATCTGGGTAGAACTCCATCTGCCACTTCTTAGCCCAGTTTTGCATCCTATCAATGTCCTGCTGTAACCTCTGACAGCCCTCCACACTATCCACAACACCCCCAACCTTAGTGTCATCAACAAATTTACTAACCCATCCCTCCACTTCCTCATCCAGGTCATTTATAAAAATCACGAAGAGTAGGGGTCCTGCTGAGATCCTCCAACATGAAGCCCTATGCCTCTCTCTGCAGCCTCTTACAGACTGCCAAGTGTACATGTTCTCTGTGTCCATCCATTCCTGCTCCTCACCGAATTCCATCATCTCACATCAGGAGTACAATTCTGCCAACGTGTGGCATTATTCAGCTGTTGCTCTCAGTGAGATTCTCTGCAAGGAGCACAACATCAAAAGGCTCAGATACAAGCAGCAGTCTCAGAATAATTTTACTTACTTTCAACAATGAGTCAAAGAGTAGTGTGGGTGGTGCTGAGTTGCACAGATCAGGAAGGTCGTAGCTTTGATTTCCAGCCTGCATTATATTTTGTTTATGTGAAAGAGTAGTGCGGTTGCAATTGGTTTAATCCTCATCTAGACCAAATAAGGTTATACTGTTTCCTCCAGCTGCTAGAGTCATGGTTGGAAGGCAAAGATTGCACTGGAAATACACATAGTGGCCACCTTTTTGGGGACCTCCTGTACCTGTTAAAGCGGTCACTATGGGCATGTTCATCTGCCGCTGTAGCCCCTTCCACTCCGGGTTTGACATGTTGTGCATTCAGAGATACTCTTTTGCTCACCACTATTGTAACACGTGAGTTACTGCTGCCTTCCTGTCAGCTTGGACCAGTCTGGCATTGAGTTGCTGCCACATGATTGGCTGATTAGATGCTTGCATTACCGAGCAGGTGTATATGTATACCCAGTAAAGTGGCCATTCAGTGTGTGATAAACTAACGTTATAGAAGACTTTTCAGGTGGCTCTTGGTATGGCTCTTGAGTTTCCTAGACACAAGTTCAAAGTGCTTCCAATCAGAAATTGGATAAACATCTGATTGGGCAAGTCTTGTAAGGCTGAGTAGATATTACGCGCCAAGCAACACACATAAAATGCTGGAGGAACTCGGCAGGCCAAGCTGAGTATGAGAAAAAAGTAGTTATCAATTCGGGCTGAGACCCTTTGAGATATTACACGCCTACAGGATTCAATGTGTCATCTCAAAGGGTTAGCAGAGACTGAAGGACTGAATGGCCTCCTGCTGACCCAATGATTTCAATGAGTTTCTCCTGAGTTGATATCACTATCCATACCTATGGATCACATGGCATACTTATGTGTTTTTCTAATATTGTAAGTTTGTTCTCTCATCCCCTGTTGGCACACAGATGAATAGCAAATGGAGCATTGTGTGTGAGAGAAGGACTAGATTGATCATAGAGTAGGTTAAATAGTTGGCACAACAAAGTGAGCTGAAGGACCTGTACTGTGCTGTACTATTCAATGTTCTATGCTCTATTATGTCATAATGATACATAAATACAATAATACTCTGCACCTGCCCATCACCTCCCCCTCTGGTGCCCTTTCTCCTTCCCTTTCTTCTATGTTCCATTTTCATTTCCTACCAGATTTCTTCTTCTTCAATCCTTCATCTTTTCTACCTATCACCTCCCAGCTTCTCACTTCATTCTCCACTTCCCCACCCTTCCCTTCCCTCCACTTTCTTACTCTGACTTCTTTCTCCTTCTGTTCCAGTTCTGAAGAAAAGTCTCAGCCTGAAATGTTAACTCTTCCAGAGTTGCCACTTGACCTGCTGAGTTCCTCCAGCATTTTGTGTGTGTTGCTCTGGATTTCCAGCATCTTCAGAATTTTTTGTGTTTATAATATTAGATAATCATGTGGCTTTAAATTTAAGCCAGACCCTCAGACCATACTGTAGAATAAACATTCTTTGGGCAAAATGACCTGGAAAGACCTGCATTTATACGGTGCCTACTGTGTCAGTGATTAGAGTTCAGTTTCCGGCACTGTAAGGAGTTTGTACGTTCTCCCCTTGAACACATGGGTTTCTTTCACATGTTCCAGGTTCCCCTTGCATTCTGAAAGTTCGAATTAGAGTTAGTAAATTGTGAGCATGTGATGTTGGCACCAGAAGCAGGGCAACACTTGCCCATTCTCAGACTATGTTGGTTGTTTTCGCAAATGATGCATGTTACTGTATGTTTCAATGTTTCAGTGTTAATGTACGTGTGACAATAATCTTTATCTTTTCTATCCAAATATCCATCTGTCTCAAAAAGTATCTGAGTTGAGTTAGTTTCTTTTAAATTAAATGTCGAGGTCCTGGGACAATGATTTAAAGATGTGGAAGACAAGAGGTCAGGAAATATTTCAGCAGTAGAACAGTGAACCTCTGGGCCAGGCTGATGCAATGAAGGTTTTGACACTCTGAATCCCTTCAGGCGAGAAAATGTACTGCATAACAGATGAAGCTTAGAAGCAAGAAGGCCACACCTGGAGTTCTGAGTACAATGTTGATCCCCTTACCAAGGAAAGGATATAAATTTGAAGACAGTCCAAAGGAAATTTGCCAGTCTAATTTCTGGGAGTAGCAGACTGTCCTATCAAGGAAAGCTAAACTGACTGGGTCTGTAGAATTTCGAAAAATGAAGATCTTACTAAGGCATATGGGATTCTGAAGGAGATTGACAGGTAGACTTTAAAATGTTTTTACTCATGGGAGAATCTTGATTGAGTGGGCACTAGCAGATAAATTTTTGAATGATTGGGAGATTGAATTCTACAGGATTCTGGCAGGAGAATGCACTAATGCCTGAGATAAATCAGCCACGATCATATTGAAATGTGGGGCAGGCTTGAGTGGCCAGATGGCCTAATCCTGCTATTTTCTAAACACAAGAGGTTTTGCAGATGCTGGAAATCCAGAGTAACACACACAAAATGATGGAGGAACTCAGCAGGTCAGGCAGCATCTATGAAGAGGAATAAACATATGATATTCCTAATGAAGTCTGGCATCCAGTCCCGATTGAAGGGCTTTGGCCCAAGACATCAACTGTTTATTCTCCTCCATAGATTCTGCTTGACCTGCTGAGTTCCTCTAGCATTGTGTGTCTGTGTTGTCCAAGTATTTTCTTGTGTTCTTGTTTTCTTGAGAGCTAGATTCATTCCATTTGGAATAGATAAGCTAGTGAGGGGTGGAGATATGTCTCTACCAAAGGAGGTGTATGGTGCTCCTTCCCTCTGCTAGCCTGCACGTCACCCTTCGGCAAGGCGTAGCATAAGCTTAGCCCCCCAATCAGGGTCACGTGAAGCTATGAGAGCAAGCAGTGGATGGTCGTATGAGCAGCAAGTGCATATCACAAGTCCTGGTTAGATGACCACTGTCGCCAGGCAGACAATCTCTGAAGAGCATTGATAACAGCTGGGGTCATCTGTCTTGTCAAAACACTCCCTAGAAGGCGGCAATGGCAAATCACTTCTGTTTAAAAATTTGCCGAGAGCAATAACGGTCACAGAAAGACCACAGTCGCCCACGTCGTATGACATGGAACATAACAAATGAATAAAGTTGGTGCCCATCTTGTGTAAGGCAAATATTAGATATCATTCGTCAGTGATGGAACATAGAACAGTACAGCACAGGAACAGACCCATCTTCCCACAAAGTTACAGCAAACTAATTAAACTAGTAATTTAATGCCTAACAAAACTAATCCCTTCTGCCTACACAATGTCCATATCCCTCTATTCTCTGCACATTTATGTGTCTAAGAGCTCAATGAATATGCTTATCATATTTGCCTCCATTACACCATACATGTGCCTATCTAACAGCCTCTTAAATGTTTCTCTTGCATTTTCTCCCTGTAAACCCTAACCCACCAGAAGAAAACTCGCCCTGCACATCTCCTTTGAACTTTCCCCCTTTCACTTTACCCTTGAGCATTAGACATTTCAAACCTATGTAAATGATACTTGCTATCTATTCTATTTGTGCCTCTCTTAAATCTTATAAACTTCTTTCAAATCACTCCCTCCCACACCAGAGAAAATAACCATAGATTGTGAGAGCTCTCCTTACAAAACATCCCTTCTAAAACAGGTAGTATCCTGGAAACCTCTTCTGAAACTTCTCTGAAGGCTCCAGTCCTTTCTATAATGGGGAAACAGATATGAATACAATACTTCAGATGCAGCCTAACTAAAGTTTTATTAAAGCTTTAACATAATCTTCATGTAGTTTGAAGAATTTACACTTTTTTTAACCCTACATATTACTTTGTGGATTTTAATTCTCCAAGGTTTTGGCCAGGATGATGGGAAGGCAGGGTAAAGGTAGGGCTTGTTTATATTGTGACGGACAATATATTCAAACTGCGTGGGGCACGCCCGATGGAGGAAAGGGATTTCCCACTCTCAGTCTAGAGCTGACAATGGAAACTCATTGATAGGAACTGTGCAGTCTTACCACATTTGTGTTTCAGTTTCTCCTTAAGCTTGGAACAAATTTCATTCTTTCATTGCACTCTGCTAAATGCGTCAATTGAAACATATTCCTGGGATGACACACATTTGGATCTGCACAGTGAGAGGTCTCAGCTTTGTTGACAACAGAATGCCACCAGATCCCAGTTCATGGCAAGTAAATGAATGCCAGTTAACAAGCTCCAGCCAGGGCAATGTAATGTTTGTACAGAAGCTCCATGGTTCGGTAACTAGAAGCCTGAACCACTGATCAAGAGACACACGAGGTCAACACCCACAGCAGTAGCAATATTCAGATTAAATTTGGAATTTGTCGAGCCCTATCATGGTAAGGCAAGCCCTTTGACCAACCATGTCAACACTAGCCATTAAGAATGCATCTATACTGATTTTATTTATGAGTTCTCGGTCCATAACCCTCTATGCCTTGATGATTGAAATAGTCATGTTGTAAGGTCCCCACTTCCACCACCCTGAGATAAAGAATTGCAGATTCCAACTCACATTGGGGGATGAGATGTAGATCAAGTTCCCTCTCATCTTCCTTTTCTCCAAAGAGAAACACCCCTGATCACTCAATCGTTCCTCAAAAGAAATGCTCTCTCATCCAAGCAGTACCTTGACAAATCTCCTCTGCACCTTCTCTAAAGCATCCATATCCTTCCGACAATGAGATGACCAGAACTGAACACAATACTCTAAATGTGGTCTAACCAGAGTTTTATAGAGCTGCAATATTACCTCATGGCTTGTGAACTAAGTTCCCTAACTCATGAAGGCCAACACACTAATATTATGACATGGTCCCCTTCAGACTTCTCTGCACCATTGAAAATGAACCTAACCAGCCGGACACTCCTCATAACTGAAATGCTCCATCCAAGTTAATACCCCAATGCGTCTCTTCTGCATCATCTCCTCGGCCACCACATCCTTCCTACTGCATCGGTGCTGTCATCCACAGAATTTTTAAGTTGGTGTACAATGCATTAAGCCCACTGGTGTCTTCCAAAGGATAAATATAAAAAAAGATAAAGATTAGCTTTATTTGTCACATGTACATCAAAGCTTACAGTGAAATGTGTCATTTGTATCAAATCAAATCAGAGAGGGTTGTGCTGGCAAGTATTGCCACGCTTCTGACACCAACATAGCATGCCCACAATGTACTAACCCAAACACTACGTCTTTGGAATGTGGGAGGAAACCAGAACATCTGAAGGAAACCCAGGCACTCACGGGGAAAACATGTAAACTCCTTACAGACAGCAGCAGGAATCGAACCCCAATCCTACATCTGATGTTGTGGAATGTTGTACTAACCACTACACTACCATGCTGTCCCACCTGAATTATCTCTTAAATCTGTGACTCCAAAGCCACTAAACTTGCTCCACTCTTAGTTCCCTCCTCAGTTCTGGGAGAAAGATGGACTGACAATAAAATGCAGCATTTCTATCAATGTCCTCTTCCTGTGAGTGAATATTTTTAAAATAAAAAAATCAGTGGAAGAAAACCAAGCACTAAAGCAGGTGCAATACTTTCTCCTTCCACCCCCACAATGGATGTAGTAAAACACATCCATTAATCTACAGGCGGAGGTCAAGGCGGAAGAGTATAACAGCCTTTAGTTAATCAGGCCACAGAATGGTAAATACCATCTGTCTCATTATAAATATGAGTAGAATTCATGCACTGTCTATTTGTTAGCAAAGATTAAAACATCCAATGCCTGTCCTTTTATCAAACAAATAAAATTTTGTCTGTCTTTCTCGTTCTGACTTCTGTTTCCATGCTTGAAGATGCCATCACATATGGAACATAGAACATAGCACAGGAACAGGTTCTTTGGCACAGTGTTATGCTAAACCAATTAATTTAGTAATCAAATGACCAACTTTACTAATCCCCTCTGCCCACACAATGTCCATATCCTTCCTTTTTCCTCCATCCATGTGCCTATCTAAACAACACAGGCCGATTACTCAAGGAGCATGCACACCAACTCACTGACGTCTTCACAGACATCTTCAACACTTCACTCATCCAGGCTGCTGTCCCACATGCTTCAATTCAGCCACCATCATCCCTGTACCAAAGAACTCTAAACCTTCTGCATTAAGTGCCTGCCTACCAGTGACACTGATGTCAACATTTCGAAGTGCTTTGAACAGCTGACAATAGCATATATCAAAGACTCCTTTCCTGCCACATTGGACACTCACCAATATGTTAACCAACAACTGCTCTTAGACAGATGCCATAGCATCATTCATACATCCAGCTGTGAAACACCTGGGAAATGGATATTTATATCAGAATGCTGTTTACATCGGTGAACAGAGGTTTGTGCAAAAAGGTTTGAACAAAATCACCAACAATGATGAGGTGGCCTATAGAGATGAGGTGGAAGAGCTCGAGGCCTGGTGCCAGGCAAATAATTCTTCCTTGATGTTAATAAGACAAAGAAGATGGTTATTGACTTTAGGAAATCTCGCACTACTCACATCCCCCTTTATATCAGTGGCACAGCAGTGGAAACTGCAAGCAGTTTCAAACTCCTGGGAGTGCACATCACATACAACCTCACCTGGTCCCAGAACACATGCTAACAGTCAAGAAAGCTCACTAACACTTCTACATACTGAGAAAGCTGAAGAGAGTTGGACTTTGCACATCCATACTCACATCATTCTACAGTAGAGAGCACCCCAATAAGCAGCATCACTGCTTGGTATGGAAACTGAATTGTGGCAGACAGAAAGGATCTACAATGAGTAGTCAAAACTGCCCAATGCATCACGGGTAAAAACATGCATAGAGAAAGGTACTGGAAAAGGGCCAATGACATCACGAAGGATCCCACATGACCTGCTCATGGACTGTTTGTCCCACTCAGGTAAGAGGCTATGTAGCATCCATGTCAAGAACCACCAGACTCAAAAACAGTTATTTTCTCCAAGCAGTAAGACCAATTAACACCTCCCCTACTAACTTCACCACTACTTTATTATTTCCAGTCAGTCACCTTATGTACAGCCTAGCTCCACTTTATAGACATACAATTAATCTATGTACATAAGCTATCTTCTACATTTATATTTTTGTGACTTTTTCATTATTATTGCGTTTGTTAGCTTTTGTGTCTTTTCTGTGCTGCATTGGATCTGGAATAGTAATTATTTTGTTCTCACACTTGTTTACAGGAAATGACATTAAATAATCTTGAACACTCTTGAACACTCTTGAAATATCTCTTAGAAGTTTCTAATGTATCTGCCTCTATCACCATCCCAGGTACCCATGCTTTCTGAGAAAAACTTGCCACTCCCATCTCCTTAGAAAACACACCCTTTCAGCTTAAATGCATGCCCTCTAGTATGAGATATTTCAACCCTGAATAGAGGATATTATCTGTCCACTCTATCTATATCTCTCATAATCCTATAAACCTCTACCAGATCTTCCCTCAGCCTTTGGCACTCCAGAGAAAACAGCTTCAGTTGTTTTGGGACATTTTGGGACACAGTCTCAAAATTCGGGGGAGTAGATTTGGACAGAGATGAGGAAGAACTGCTTTTTCGCAGAGAATGATGGATCTGTGGAATTCTCTGCCCAATGAAGCAGTGGAGGCTACCTCAGTAAATATATTTGGATAAATTTTTGCGTAGTAGGGGAATTAAGGGTTATGGGGAAAAGGCAGCTAGTGAAGATGAGTCCATGGCCAGATCAGCCATGATCATATTGAATGGCAGAACAGACTTGGTGGGCCAGATGGCCTACTCCTGCTCCTACTTCTTATGTTCTTATGTAACCCAAGTTTGTCCAAGTACTCAGTATAGCTCTTACTTACTGCCTGTATCATCGCTGGTGCTTAGAGCAGCAATGAAGGTCCTTCATCTTTGGTGTTCAGGGCTTCCTTTATCGTGTCAGTAGCTTCCTCTCAGTTTTCACCACTGTTAGCCACGTAAGTCCCATGTGGAGACTCAGGAATATCATTGCCCTCAAGTGTAGAAGGATTCTTCATTGCTTTTTCCATAACAATTTTGTTTTGCCAGTCAGGGCTGTTAGCCCTGAGCTGAACCTGGAGGACCGATGGACCACTCTTAGTCGGTCATCTATCCTATGTCCTTTTTAGCATGGGTGACTTTACAAAAGCAGAAAGCCCTGACTCCAGACAACACAGCTCTCCAGGTTATTGTGTCATACAAGCCTGGAAGCCATGACAAGGTCTCATTATAACACACAGCCTTTAATACAGGCAGCGTTCTGGTAAACCTCTTCTGGACCCTCTCCATAGCCTTGACATTCTTCCTATATAATTACAGTGCATGGCAGTTCTTGGAGTGACACCTCCTAGCAGCATGGTATTTGATGAATGCAGTGAAGACTTCAGATTAGGTTAGCATTTCAAACACAATCCTAATGTTTATCCCACTCTTCAGATTGCTTGCCTCTGCTTTATATTCTGGTGTGCTACAATCTATCTGAATATTACAGTTGGATATTATTTTTCCTACTTCGTGTATAATACAAGGAGGCTATTTGGCTGATTAAGTTCATGTTATCAGACCAACCCCTTTGTACCTTGGAGCAGAGATGACTGAGAGGGGTCCTGATAGAGGTAAGCAAAGCTATAAGTAGAAGAGTGGGGACAGACAGTGGGAAACTTTGCTCCATTGTAACCTATTCCTTGTCATTTGCTTCTTCAGCTCCCCCAATTCTGCCACCACCAACTGATGCTGAGTGCAGTTCACTCATCTCCCAGCCAGTACATCTTTGGGCTTTGAGAGGGAACAGGAGCATTCTGGAGGGGAGACTGATGCTGCCAAGAAATACCCAGTACTGGTGAGGAGAGTAGGTCGTGCTGCCATCCCATAGCAGGGGTCATTGAAGAAGGAGATCATCTCCCGGTCTGCTATGCAGGATAGGAATATAAATCTCATAGGTCAACCAAGGAAAAGCTCTACCAAGAAGGAGGTCCCCTGAGGTGTTTCACTACCACAACTAAAGGCTGGATGGGATCTACATGCAGCTTACTCACAACAGCATTCAAATTATAATGAACCATATGCCAAGGTCAAGTGCCTCCTCCAGCCTCATCATGAAACCAGCACTACCAATCTTCACTCTGGAAATTTGGTTGGATAAAACCGCTGAACCTCTCCAAACTAAACCATGTAACCTCCATTGAAGGCTATTCACAATGTACCCCATGTTAAGATGGGAAGCTTCCAGGCATTAGATGTCATTTTGGGCAGCTGGAACAGGACTGGAAGTCTGATTTAACCAGTCCTTGCCTCTCCTTACCTCAGAAATGAGGAGAAACTGCTTTTCCCAGAGGGTAGTAAATCTGCAGAGTTCTCTGCCTGAAGAAGTAGAGGCTGTTTCATTAAATATATTTAAGACACAGTTAAATAGATTTTTACATAGTTATGAAATTTTACATAGTTGTTAGGCAACACATGTAGGTGGAGCTAAGTCCATGGCCAAATCAGCCAAGATCTTATTCAGTGGTTGAGCAGTATTGATGGGCCAAATGGCCTACTCCTACACCTATTTCTTATGTTCTAATGTTCAAACTTTGTCTGTACTGGATTACATTTCTCCTCATGTGATTTAGATAGGCTTCACACAACTGACAGTATTTGTTTCCCACTAACCTATCCAGAATAGTTGCTGGATACTGAAAAGGACAGAACAGGTTTCGGCCTGAGACCTCTCCTATACTTTTTCCCCTAGATACTGCCTAGCCTGCTGAGTTCCTCCAGCATTGTGTGTGAGTTGCTCGGATTTCCGGTATCTGCAGATTTTCTCTTGTTTGTGAAAAGGCAGAGCTCTTGAATTGAATTGAATTGAATTGACTTTATTTCTCACATTTTAAGTTGATAAAGGTGAGGAAACAATAGTCCTGCCTCAGGATTACAATAATTGTGCTTTACCACTAATAGCAACAAGCCACAGCCCTTGAGGAGATCAGTGTTCACAGTACTACAAAAAAAAACTTCTGCTCTTTTGCATTCCTCTGTGCATTGGCGGGCTCTGCCTCTCCACTTGCAGATTGCATCTAAAGGTATCTTCAAATCTTCTACTTCTGGCCAATTTGGCAGAACTGCGAGCTCTATAATTTAATCGCTTCTCACTTCCCAGCAACTCTGTCACGTGGCCTACTCAAAATCTGTTGATATTTAGTAGGCTTTAAATTTTATTTCTACGCATCCTCACTTAACTTGGCTTCAGTTATAAAATATGCCATCCTGGTGCTCAGAGCCGTTTCCAACCGTCGCCAATCAATGGCTTTCTCAATGATGCCCAATTTTGAATCTCTCCTGTTTTCTAACACTTACATCAAAGAAATCTCACAGTCTGTCTACCCCGGGGAAACTCTACAACGTTACTGGCTATAGCTCAGCAATTTTTTTTTTCCTGTCCCTTTTTAAGCACTTATCCAATTCCCTTTTGGAATATTAGTAATGAAACTGCTTTCTGTCGCCCTGTGCAGTCAGTGCATTCCATTACGTAACTCCCACCGTCTGCTCCTGCTAAAAGCAAGTTACCGAGTCAGCAGTTGTCCCAACACAAGGGTACAGATTTCCCGAGTCACCTTACCTTTATCATTAAAGGGCGCGCAGAAGGAATTTAGAAAACACACAGCAACAGATTCATCTGCAGGAAAAGAATACCATCAGCTCACAATCTCTGCAACTCCCACACCAAGTGATGACTCACAGCAGTGGAAGTTATCAAATGTATTAGAAGATGTTATAGTTTCAGCGCTCGATTGGATGAAAATGTCCCCTTTAGAGTAATTTTTTCAACCAATCAGATGTGAGTTTTGCCCTGTTGCTCTCTGCCCCAAAGTGCTTTACTTATTTTCTAAGAATCAAAGCAATGAACAATCATTATTGGCTGAAGCAATGCAGATTTTTAAAATTTATATAATGAGGAGTATTTCATCAAAACCTATCACATATTGAAAGGACTAGATACAGTAGACATGAAGAGAATAGTGGGAGAGTTTAGGACAGGGGTCTACAGCTTCAGAATACAAGGACATTCCTATAGTACAGAGATAAAGATGAAATTCTATAGCAAGAAGCTGGTGAATCTGTGGAACTAATTGCCACAGATGGCTGTGGAGGGTAAGTTATTAGCTGTATTAAAGCGGAGGTTGGTAGGTTCCTGATTACTTACAGTGTAAAGGGTTATGGGGAGAAGGCAGGAAATGGGGCAGAGAGAATAATAAATCAGCCATGATGGAATGGAGGTGCAGACTCGATGGGATGAATGGCCTAATTCTGCTCCTATGTCTTATGATCTTTTGATAAGTCTTGTCCAGTATTTATTATTCTGAAATTGAGTGATTTGCTGGGTTATTTTCACAGGGCAGTAAATAAGCAATTACATTGCTCTGGTCTGGAGTTATATGTAGACACACTGGAGTTCCACCTCCTCAGGAAGAGACCATTATCAGGATTACATAATTCACTGAACTTCCTCTTTTGCTCTGTGAAGATTTAAACTCCTGTCCCTGGATCACTGGATGGAATCTCTACCAACACATCCTACCATTACACCACCATATTTCTTACAAGCCTGGTGTAATAAGTATACCCGTGCAAGTCTGGAATAACTTAGAAGTAAAAATACCTCCAGAAACAACAGACAACTAAGGCTAAAGAGATTTGGCATGTTTCAGCTGACTCCTAATAATTTTTATTAATGCACCGTTGAAAGCATCCTATTTGGATACACAAAGGCTTATAGGAAGAAGACTGAAAATCAGGCTGAATGGTGCCTCTCATTCAATACCAAAGAGCTGATCATTAACTACAGGAGGGAAAATATGGAGGTCCATGAGCCAGTCCTCATCAAGGTACCAGAGTTCGAGAAAGTCAACAACTCCAAATTCCTTGGCATTATTATTTCAGAGGACCTATGCTGGGACCAGCACATAAGTGCCATTAAAAAGCAAGCACAACATTGCCTCGACTTCCTTAGAATTTTGCGAAGATTCAACATGTCAGCTAAAACTTAGACAAATTTGCATAGGTGCATGGTTGAGAGTATATTGACTGGTTGCATCAACACCAATGCCCCTGGACTGAAAAACCGATAAGACACAGTGGATACAGCCCAGTCCATCACAGGTAAAGCCTTCCCTACCATTGAGCACACCTACAGGGAGCACTGCCGCAGAAAAGCAGCATCTACCATTAAGGACCCTCACCATCTAGGTCATGCTCTCTTCTTGCTATTGCCATCAGGATCCACACCACCAGGTTCAGGAACAGTTATTATGGCGGGAAGAGAGACCCCGATGATCCCTTCAGCTGACCTCACTATCTGCTGCAGGGTCTTATGATCCGAGATGGTGCATTTCCGAACCAGGCAGTGATGCAGCTGTTCAGGATACTCTCAATACAAACTCTGTAGAATGTGGTGAGGATGGGAGGTGGGAGATGGACTTTTCTCAGCCTTCGCAGAAAGTAGAGATGCTGTTGGGCTTTCTTGGCTATGGAGCTGGTGTTGAGGGACCAGGTGAGATTCTCCATCAGGTGAACACCAAGAAATTTGGTGCTCTTAACGATCTCAATGGTGAGGCTGTCGATGTTCAGTGGGGAGTGGTCGCTCCATGCTCTCCTGATGTCAACAACCATCTCTTTTGTTTTGTTCACATTCAGAGACAGGTTGTTGGCTCTGCACCAGTCTGTTAGCCGCTGCAGCTCCTCTCTGTAAGCTGACTCGTTGTTCTTGCAGATGAGTCCCACCACGGTCATGTCATCGGCAAACTTGATGATGTAATTCAAGCTGTGTATTACTGCACAGTCGTGGGTCAGCAGAGTGAACAGCAGCGGACTGAGCATACAGCCCTGGGGGACCCCTGTGCTCAGTGTGATGGTGTTGGATATGTGGCCTCCGATCCGGACTGACTGAGGTCTCCCAGTCAGGAAGTCTAGGATCCAGTTGCAGAGGAAGGTGTTCAGGCCCAGTAGGCTCAGCTTTCCAATCAGTTTCTGAGGGATGATTGTGTTGAATGCTGAACTGAAATCTATGAACAGCATTTGAACATACATGTCTTTTTTGTCCAGATGGGTGAGGGCCAGGTGGAGAGTGGTGGCAATGGCGTCGTCTGTTGAGCGGTTGGGATGATATGCGAACTGCAGGGGGTCCAGTGAGTGGGGGCAGCAGGGTCTTGATGTTCCTCATGATGAGACTCTCAAAACACTTCATGATGATGGATGTGAATGCAACAGGATGGTAGTCGTTGAGGCAGGACACTGAGGACATTTACACCACATGCTACATCCGCAAAGCTAACAGCATTGTGAAGGACCCCACGCACCCCTCATACAAACTCTTCTCCCTCCTGCCATCTGGCAAAAGGTACTGAAGCATTCAGGCTCTCGCAACCAGACTGTGTAACAGTTTCTTCCCCCAAGCCATTAGACTCCTCAATTCCCAGAGTCTAGACACACACACACACACACACACACACACACACACACACACACACACACACACACACACACACACACACACACACACACACACACACACACACACACACACACACACACACACCACCCCCACTCTCTTTGCGATTTTTGTTCATTTCTTTCTCAATTCCTGCTAAAACATTGTTTACATTTACATTTACGTTTACATAATTTATTATTATATTGTAATTTGCCCTTTACTGTGCCTATTGTCTTGTTATTATTTATTGTACTGTCTTGCACTGTTTTGTGCACTTTATGTAGTCCCATGTAGGTCTGAAGTCTAGTGTAGTTTTGTGTTGTTTCATGTAGCACCAGGGTCCTGGAGGAATGTTGTTTCAATTTTATTGTGTACTGTACCTGCAGTTATGTTTGAAATGACAATAAAAAGCGACTTGACTTGACTTGACTTATTACCCCTCAATCATCAGGCTCTTAAAACAGAGGGGATAACTTCACTCAACTTCACTCACCCAACACTGAACTGTTTTCATAACCTATTGACTCACTTTCAAGGACACTTCATCGCATCTGAATATTCATTACATATATTTATTACTATTATTACAATTTTCTTCTTGTAAAATATATACACAGTTTGTTACCTCCTGCATATTGGTCGTTTGCCCTTCTTGTGTGCATTTTTTTATTGACTCTATTGTGTTTATTTGTATTTGCTGTAAATTGCCCATAAGAAAAACAATCTCAGTTTAGTACAGTATTGTGACATACATGTACCCTGATAATAAATTTACTTTGAATGGCTTGGGATGGCAATCACTCTGCACGTGACCAGAAGAAACTGCAGTGTTGTGGACACAACTCAGCAAATCATGGAAACCACCCTCCTCTCCATGGACTCTGTGAACATGCCTCAGTAAAACAGCCAGCATAATCAATGACCCGACCCACCTAGAACATCATCTGTTCTCACGTCTCCTATTGGGCAGAAGATACAAAAGCATGAAAGCACATACCATCAGGCTCAAAGACAGCTTCTACCATTCTAACCCCCGGTACTCTTGACCACATATGATCTTCCACCTTATTGTTTACTTGCACCGCATTTTATCTCTGACTGATAAACTTTATTCTGCATTGTTGTTTAAACTTTTCTACCTTTCTGCACTGTATAAATGCATTCTGTATGAACAGTATGCAAGACAAGCTTTTCGCTGTATCGCAGCACGCCTGACAGTAATAAACCATTACCACTCTAAAAATGTTAATACTACAGCCCATTTTGAGCCATTTCCTTCATTCTACTCTTAATGGCCTATTACACTTAAAGAAATATTATAATTAGATTTTACTTCCAAAATATTTTCAACATGAATTGTTTATTTTTGCTAGTCGCCATTGTCTTCATCAGAATCAGAATCAGGTTTATCATCACTGACATACGTCTTGAAATTTGTTGTTTTGTGGCAGCAGTACATATAATACATGAATTATAATATTTAAGGAGAGGAGGTGGAGTATGTTTTCTGAGTAGCACATCATGTTGCACAGACGTGGCAGTTCTGTCTCAGTCCTTCTCATCGATCCTGGAACATCTAGCAATCATGTGTCTTTCATGTTATCTGCTGAGGGAATTTTCCAACATCATCCTAATAGTGGTGTACATTCCACCTCAGGCTAACGTCAGGCAGGTACTGGAGGAGCTGAGCAGGGCAATCAGCAGTCACAAAACGGTGAACCCTGATGGCTTCCCTGTCATTTCAACCTGGCCAGAAGTCTCTGAACAACTACCACACATTATCACTGTGGCTTGATGAAGCAATCCCTATGCTTCAGGATGCTTTTGCATGGACCAACTGGTAGGTAGGTAGGTAGGTAGGTAGGTAGGTAGGTAGGTAGGTAGGTAGGTAGGTAGGTAGATAGATAGATAGATAGATAGATAGATAGATAGATAGATAGATAGATAGATAGATAGATAGATAGATAGATAGATACTTTATTCATCCCCATGGGGAAATTCAACTTTTTTTCCAATGTCCCATACACTTGTTGTAGCAAAACTAATTACATACAATACTTAACTCAGTAAAAAATATGATATGCATCTAAATCCCTATCTCAAAAAGCATTAATAATAGCTTTTAAAAAGTTCTTAAGTCCTGGCAGTTGAATTGTAAAGCCTAATGGCATTGGGGAGTATTGACCTCTTCATCCTGTCTGAGGAGCATTGCATCGATAGTAACCTGTCGCTGAAACTGCTTCTCTGTCTCTGGATGGTGCTATGTAGAGGATGTTCAGAGTTATCCATAATTGACCGTAGCCTACTCAGCGCCCTTCGCTCAGCTACCGATGTTAAACTCTCCAGTACTTTGCCCACGACAGAGCCCGCCTTCCTTACCAGCTTATTAAGACGTGAGGCGTCCCTCTTCTTAATGCTTCCTCCCCAACACGCCACCACAAAGAAGAGGGCGCTCTCCACAACTGACCTATAGATGTTCAAGGAGGCCGCCACAAATGGAGTAGACACAGACCTTGAGGAATTTGCCTCATCTCCCATCGACTACGTCAGTTAGTGCACAGATGACATTGGTACCTCAAGAATGGTCTTTTCTCAGCCCAACCAGAAGCCCTGGCTGAACACAGAGGTATGGTCCCTACTAAAAGCTCGGGATGCTGCCTTTGGTCTGGTGACAGAACTGCTCTCTGAGCAGCCAGGAGAAAAGTCATCTTAGGCATCAAGAGGGTAAAGATGACCTCCGCACAAAAAATTCCTGGAACACTTGTCTGTTAAGGATCCATATGCATGTGGCTGGGCATCAAGGGCATTACTGATGATGCAAGGAAAAACAGCATCGACTGTACCAGTGACACCTTCCTCTCTGATGCTCTAAACAACTTTTATGCATGCAGCACAACACCAGCCATGAAAGGTACCGCCTCCCAGGTGAATAACAACAGCAGCTGAAAGGAGGGCTCTGCAGAGAAAGACAGCTGGGTCAGATGAAATTCCCCGGACGGGTATTCAAGGAGCATGCACACCAGCTCACTGATGCCTTCATGAACATCTTCAGCACTTCAGTCATCCAGGCTGCTGTCTCACTTGATTCAAATCAGGCACCATTAGCCACCATCAGCATCTACAAATTGCTTCAGTTTCCACTGCTATGCTGCCAATGTAAAGGGAGGTGTGAGTGGTGCGAGTTCTGCTGAAGTCAATAACCGTCTCGTTTGTCTTATTGACATCAAGGAAGAGGTTATTTGCCTGGACATTCCGCATTATACTTACCGACAGAACTGCTCTACGACAGATGCCATAGCATGTCATTCACCTAGTCCTGACACACCCAGAAAACACGGACACTTATGTCAGAATGCTGTTTCTGGATTTCAGTTCAACATTCAACACTATTGTCCCACAAACCTTGGTGAACAAACTCCTACCCCTCGGTCTAAATACACCACTGTGCAACTGGGTGTTTGACATCCAAACGACCAGTCCTCAGATTGTTAATTTCACTGATGACACAACAGTGGTGGGATTCATCACCAACAACAATGAGACAGCCCACAGAGAGGAGGTGAAACACCTCAAGGTCTGGTGCCAGGCAAATAGCCTCGTCCTTAATGTCAACAAGACAAACAAGATGGTTATTGACTTAAGCAGAAGTTGTACCACTCACGCCCTTTTTACATTGGTGACACAACAGTGGAAACTGCAAGCAGTTTCAGACTGTGGGAGTGCACATTACACACAACCACACATAGTCACTGAACACATCCTACACAGTTACCAATGCGTCTACTTTCTGAGGAGGTTGAAGAGAGCTGGACTTTGTACATCCATGCTCATGTCATTCTACAGGTGCACAGTAAAGAGCATCCTAACAAACTGCATCACTGCTTGGTGCAGAAACTGAACTGCGGTGGACAGGAAGACTCTACAGTAGGTAGTCAAAACTGCCCATTGCATCACTGGCTATCAGGGACATATATACAGAAAGTTGCTAGAAACCGGCTGAGCCAGTAATATCATGAAGGATCCCACCCACCCTGCTCATGGCCTGTTTGGCCCATTCCCATCAGGGAGGAAGCTACATAGCTTCCATACTAGAGACACCAGACCCAAAATCAGTTACATTCCCCAAGAAGTAAGACTAACCAACACCTCCACCCACTAACTGCTCCTCTACTTTATTATTTCCCATTAGTCACTGTATCTACAGCCTAATGTCACTATATGGGCACAATATTAATCTATGTATATTGTATTAATCTATTTTATTTTATGTATTTATATTTATTGTATTTTCAGTACTATTATTGTGTTCTTTATCTTTTATGGTTTTTTTTCTGTGCTGCGTCACATCTGGAGTAGTAATTATTTTGTTCTCCTTACTGGAAATGACATTAGGCAACCATGAATCTTGAATATTACCTGTGGAACCAAAGGAGCCCACACACTTGATCACTATTACACCACCATCAATAGCACTTACCATGCAATCCCCTGTCCAGCTTTGGAAAGTGCAATCACCTGGCTGAACTTCTTTTCCTGGCATATAAGTAGACTCTAAAGACAGCAGTACCCGCGATGAGGACAAAGAAGGAACGATCGAGAGAGGCAGAGGAGCGTTTACAGGACTGCTTTGAGTCGGTAAACTGGACAATTACCAGGGATTCCAACGTTATCAAGACTTGAGTGGAGGAGTGTGTATCTTTGAGAACATGCCAGTCACACCCAGGCTACTGGCGCTGCAGTAGTGTTACATTGTTACCATGCCACCTCAAATTGATGAAATGGTCATTCCCCAACACCTGAACATTGAGAAACTTGGTTCCATACTTTTACCTGACACTTTACGACCACTGTCTGCACTGTCAGGCTACTTGGTAATTGAGAAATTCCCACACTAAAGTACCGAGAATAGTAAATGTATTTTTAACGATAATAAATTTTATATCATATTGGAGGCTATTTAGTCTATTTCAACTGAATCATAACAGTGGGATTTCTGTTACTTTAGATTTCTTATTCACAAAATACTTGTTTATAAAGCTGATGCTACTTTTTCTTTCCCTTATTGCTTCCCCTAAGGAATTCGATCTCCCAAAGCTACTGGTAGATAAACTAAAGAGTTCAAATTTATGCCAATAGTAGTGGAAATATTTGTCCTACTGTCCCTATCATGAGTAGTGGATAATGGCTCCATATGTCACTTCTACAGGGCGTGATGACCCTGCCTTACACGAGTCCCGGGCTCAGCTGGCTCCGGCAGACAGTATCCGGTATGGGCCCGTATTCATGGTTACGGATCCCACTGCCTTGTGGCTATCTTCGGGAGATGAGAAGGCTAAGGAGTAAACCTTAAACAAATCCAGAGTGGAGCCCCTAAGGCAGTTGGATGACGTATCACATCACCTCCCGGTAGCTCCTGCAGCCAAGCTGATGCCAAATGTACTTCTTCGCATTCCTTTGGACCACATCCGCAAGGTTGAGAGGGGGATCTTGATGTCTGTTTAGCCCAGGATCTCCATATTCATCGCCCAGGTCTACACCCCAGAAAACCAGGCGCATCCATTGTCTACTTAGACAGATGGAGCCATTAATAATAATAATGTCCCTATCAAAATTCATTTGGAACATCTTTATCATACCTTCTCCAGTCTCTGAAAAACAGTCTGCTTTCTGTAGTCACTTCATGCAGATCTAACATCTTACCCTTGATTACATAGCAAATCCCCATGCACCTTCTGCATAGCCTTGATATCCTTCCCAAATCAGAGCATCCAGGACATTCTAATCATGCAATAACCAAACATTATACAATTCTATTCTTGGAACAAAGTTCAAAACATTTTTAAAAATCTTTCTTTCTGTATTTGCGCAGCTTGTTGTCTTTTACACACTGATTGAATGACTAAATTAGTGTGGTCTTTCATTAATTCTGTTATGGATTTATTGAGTATGCCCGCAAGAAAATTAATCTCAGGGTTATAAATGCTGACATATATGTTCTTGGTTAATAAATTTACTTTGAACTTTGAACTTCATTGGAAACAACAATGACTAAGAAAGGAAAAGTCTACAGTATGTAATGGATACGGCTGAATCCATCACGAGCAGAGCTCTTTCCACCACTGTGCACAATTACAATGAACACTGTCTTAAGAAAACTGCATCCAACATCAAAGACCCCCACCTCCAGGTCATGCTCTCTTCCCACTACTTCCATCAGGCAAGAGATACAGGAGCCTTAGGCCCCACACCACCAGGTCCGGGAACAGATATTACCTACATCCATCAAGCTCCTGAACCAGTGTGGGTAAATTTACCTATCACAACCCCGAGCTGTTTCCTTAACCTAGAGACTCACTTTCAATGATTCTACACTCACATTCTCAGTGTTACTTTTTTTCTATTTACACTATTTGGCATTTTTTTGTACATTGGTTGTTGTCAGTCTTTGCTTATGTATAGTTTTTCATAAATTCTATTGTATTTCTTTATTTCCCTGCAAATGCCTGCAAGAAAATGAATCTCAAGGTAATATCGGGTGAAGTTCGTGTACTTTGACAACAAATTTATTTTGACCAGCCGCAAACATGCCCTAAATCACAATGTTCTCTACTCCTTGCTGAATCGGACAAGCCCATGAGTGTTATGTTTATGGCATTGGGAAGCTGGGTGGTCGTGAATAACACAAACGAGAGACAGAGACATAAGGAACAAACATGCAGCTGTTTATTTTACTTTTAAGATATCTACCCAGAATGCTGTTGCACATTTCGTTCAGTATGTAACACATGGGGAAGTTTGACAGCAACCCCCAGGGCCAAAATCTACACGAATACTTAACACCCACCCTCTTATTTTAAAGGTTTCTCCCCCTTCCCATACACAGACCAGCTGCTGAACTATTAGCATTTAATAGAATAATTATCAAATTCAACCAACAACAAAAAACATTTTTTCTAAACTAGGGAATACGCTCTATTCCCAAACATAACCCTGGGGATTATTCTGCTCCACGTGTTGAGGGTTAGTCACTAAACTAGAGTTTCAATCTGTCTAGAGGTTGCCTGTTCCTGTGGGGGTACTGATGACCTGAAGATAACACCAAAGTCAATTTTTCTCTTAGTGGGGTGTGAATAGGTTTTGGCTTGGGTACTGCATTGTCATAGGGGACACCTCAGAAAGCATGGGTGATGGGGAAGCACTGGCTGTGTTATTTGATCTTAATGGAGACTCTACTTTTCCACTAAAGTACTGAGGATTTGTTTTATTGTTTGTATGAATCATTCAGGAAGGCCATTAGTGACTGGATGATATGGTGCTGATTTGATGTTCTGAATACCGTTTGCTTCCATAAATGCCTTGAACTCTTCAGACAGGAGTTGTGGACCATTGTCACTTACAAGCTGTTGAGGAAGCCCAAAATGGTTAAAAATGGAACATAGCTCCTAAATACATTCTTCAGATGTAATGCTCCTCATGATGGCAACCTTGGGCCAATTGCTGTCTGCGTGTCTACTACGACCAAGAACATCTGCCGTCTACAGGCCCTGCAAAAACTATGTGAATTCTCTGCCATGATTTTTCAGGCTATTCCCATGGATGCAAGCTGAGGAAGAGTTCTCACTTGCTGACAACGTGGGCATGCTTTGGCCTTCTCTTCAACAGAGACATCCATCCTATTGGAAGTAGCTGCATGCAATTTGTTTCACATGCATTACGCCACAATGTGTAGCTTATCACACACTTGCCTTCTTAATGTACCTGATGCAAAAGCTTGATGCTCTTCACTGAGAGGCTTGATGTGATAGATAACTGACCCCATATGATGTGCCGCAGGCAAACTGTATGGGCAACGATGGGATGAAGCATGTGAGTGCTTCAGATTGTGACAAAGCTGTTTTGGCCTTTTTAAAAGCCTCTTCACAGTGATCTGTCCACTGCCAGTGTGTTGATTTATTTAAAAGCTCGTGAAGTGGTTTCAGCATGCTGGCTAGGTTTGTAACAGATATTGTGTAGTAAGTTTGTAATCCTAAGAAAAGTGTTAATTGACTTACGTTCTGTGGTGATGGAGCCTCCACGATTACCTCCACCATTGACTGTGCCTTGTGAAGCCGTGAGTTGTCAATCACATGGCTCAAATATTCAATCAAATGCTGAAAGAACTCACACTTGTCGTCCTGAACCCTGAGCTCATATTCCTTGAGTCTTTGTAGTGTAGCAACCAAGTTTTATAGGTGCTCACATTAACTTTTTCCTGTAATGAGTAAGTCATCCAAATAGCATTGCACACTTACAGTCTGGTCCACTACCTGCTGAAAAAGTGTGGGAGCAGAGTGATGCCAAATGGAACCTTTTGCTACCTGAACATTCTTTTGGTGAATTCCTGTAATTGGCTCCACATGCATCTGTAAGTACACTTCATACAAGTCAATCTTGCTAAATATTTGTATTCTGACCAATCCTGCAAAAAGATCATCAATGAAGGGAAGAGTAGATTGTCCAGCCCTAAGAACAGGATTACTGGTTACCTTGAAGTCTCCAAAAAGCCTTAAAGACCTATCCCTTTTTAGGACAGAAACCTCTGGAGCAACTTTCTCTCTAATTCTTTTTTACCACTGCACAGACTAACCTTTGCTCTGGGCAGAATATTTCTACACGGTCTAAAAACTGCGCGGATTTTAAATGCTTTTTTTGCATGATGCATATGATATTTAGAATGAAAACTGAAAAATCACATACATTTGAATTTACTTCAACCACTGAGTACATCTACATGAAACACCGTCATAGGAAAGCAGCATCCATCATCAAAGATCCTCACCGCCCAGGTCATGCTCTTTTCTCACTGCTGCCATCAGGTAGAAGGTACAAGTGCCTCAGGACTCACACCACCAGGTTCAAGAACAGTTACTACCCCTCAACCATCAGGCTCTTAAACTATAACTTCACTTATCTCTTGAGATGTTCCCACAACCAATGATATAACCATATAACAATCACAGCACGGAAACAGGCCATTCCGGCCCTCCTAGTCCGTGCCGAACTCTTAATCTCACCTAGTCCCACCTACCCGCACTCAGCCCATAACCCTCCACTCCTTTCCTATCCATATACCTATCCAATTTTACCTTAAATGACACAACTGAACTGGCCTCTACTACTTCTACAGGAAGCTCATTCCACACAGCTATCACTCTCTGAGTAAAGAAATACCCCCTCGTGTTTCCCTTAAACTTTTGCCCCCTAACTCTCAAATCATGTCCTCTCGTTTGAATCTCCCCTACTCTCAATGGAAACAGCCTATTCACGTCAACTCTATCTATCCCTCTCAACATTTTAAATACCTCGATCAAATCCCCCCTCAACCTTCTACGCTCCAATGAATAGAGACCTAACTTGTTCAACCTTTCTCTGTAACTTAAGTGCTGAAACCCAGGTAACATCCTAGTAAATCGTCTCTGCACTCTCTCTAATTTATTGATATCTTTCCTATAATTCGGTGACCAGAACTGTACACAATATTCCAAATTTGGCCTTACCAATGCCTTGTACAATTTTAACATTACATCCCAACTTCTGTACTCAATGCTCTGATTTATAAAGGCCAGCGTTCCAAAAGCCTTCTTCACCACCCTATCTACATGAGACTCCACCTTCAGGGAACTATGCACTGTTATTCCTAGATCTCTCTGTTCCACTGCATTCCTCAGTGCCCTACCATTTACCCTGTATGTTCTATTTTAAGTGTACTTTAAGTACACTTTATCTTGTTATTATATGCTCTCATTTTTTATTGTTATTTATTTATATTTGCACTTGCACTGTTTCTTGTCCTTTGTCCTATTGCTCTTCCATTGATCCTGTTTACAGTTGCTATTCTATAGTTTTGCCGAGTATGTCCACATGAGAAAGAAACTCCAGGTTATATATGGTGTGGTGACATATATGTACTTTGGTAATAAAATTTACTTTGAACCTTAAACTTTATTTATAAATTGTAGGATATAATGAAATACAGTACAACAAAGAAAATCTTTCACGCTTTGAAATTTTCAGAAAGAAGTATATAGAGTCATAGAGTTAATGGCATAGAAACAGCCTTGGCTCACCCCATCCTTGCTGACCAATGTTCTATTCTCCTGTTTACCTACATTAGGCATGTATTTCTCAATTCCTTTCCCAAAAACCGTCATTTCATTGAATAATCATTCTAACACTATTCATGATTAAACAAATGGAATATATCTGCACCCAGTCACTAACGAACACCATAAATATTTTTATTATTATTAATAACTTGAAAAATGCTTTAAAAACATATGTGAAAATTTGCATATAAAGTCAGATTTCCATAAATCAAGTCATGTAAAACCCAGGGAGACCCTATACCTTTCCAAATGCTTTTTAAACACTGAAATTGTATGTTCCTCTACCACCTTTCCTGGGCAGCATGCTGGTGAACATTTTCTGAACCCTCTCTAAATCCGCTGTATCTTTCCTACAACGAGCTGACCAAAACTGCATGCGTACGGTAAGGAAACACTTGCAAGGATATGGAGAGGGGGACAGAGGATGTCACAAGTTAGTTGCTCTCCTAAAGTGCCTTCATGCTCATACAGGTCAAATAGACTCCTTCTAGGCTGTAACATTGTGTTAGCATTAGAAAGTGCAGAAGAGATTCACCAGGATGCTGAAATGGAGTTGGGAGAGATAATAAATCAGCCATGATAGAATGGCAGAGCAGACTCAATGGGCAAAATAGCCTAATTCCGCTCCTATGTCTTAAGGTCTTAAGGCAACCATTTCTCCTTTTTATATATTGTACTATTGATGAATAATTTTGTTAAGTTCATCCATGTTCTGTGGGAGACATTCAATAAAGCTCAATTTCATTAGAATCTACTACCTCTCATCAGTAAGACCAATGTGTTCAGTTGCCTGGCAACAAGGGTCAGTTCCACATTGGCTTAAAGCCTCAGACACAGTAATGCCAAAAGTATTCATCAGGAATTTGCTGCTTCGAGCCAGCAGATTCTATTTAGGGCATCTTTTAATCTCTGGCCTAGTTTTTAAACTTGCTGTCAATGAGCACAACATCTACAAAAAGTGATGTGTTCAGTTCTAGAATACTAGGTTTCTTTCTGGTCACTGGGGCTCACCAAGGGATTTGAATGGTTGAGTTATGAGATTTGAAGAAGAAAGAATCAAATCTAACTTCCCTGCCTCTCCTTCTCTCCTTTTCCATTCCCTATTCTGTTTACCTTCACACTCCATGTCTTCTCACCTGCCCATCAACTCCCTCTGGTTCCCCTCCTCTTCCTTTTTTTCCATGGTTCACTGTCCTCTCCTATCAGATTCCTTTTTCTTCAGCCCTTTAACTCTTCCACCTATCCCTCCAAGCCTAATGCTTCTTTCCTCTCCTCCAACCACCCTCACTTGGTATCCCCTATCATCTACCAGCTCATACTCATTCCCCTCTCCCCACCTTCTTATTCTAGCTTCTGCTCCCCTCCTTTTCAATCCTGATGAAGGGCCATGGCCCAAAAAATCAACTGTTTATTCCCCTTCATAGATTTTGGCTGATTTATTCAGTTCCTCCAGTATTCTGTAGGTGCTTCTGAAGATTCCCAACATCTGCAGAATCTTGTGTGCTTCTGATTCTATGCCTTGTGTATAGATTGCCATTGCTTAAAATAAACAGCTTATAAGAAAGAAAACCAAGCAAAAGTGACCTGCTGCAGGAGCACGGGTGGTGAGGCAGCAACTGGGGAGGGAAATGGACAGTCAACATTTCATGGGCACTACATCAAGTCCAGAAAAAAGGAACTTAAGACAAAACACTGTATGTCCATTTGCCTCTACAGATGATGCCTGACCCATTGTGTTCCTCTGGCATCTTGCTTTTTTCTCCAGATTCCAGCATCTTAAGTCTCTCATGTCATCAAGAAAGTCAACCCTTGCAGATATTAAGAGTAAAACACAAAAAAAAATTGGAGCAACTCTGCAGGTCAGGCAGCATCAATGGAAAAGAATAAAGAGTTGTCGTTTTGTGTGGAGACTCTTCATCGGGACCTTGGAGAAATTAATCAATTATTTTTCTAAAGTTTGAGGATATAGCTAAGTTTATCCATGTTCCAGGGAATGGGTTTAATAAGACCCAATTTCATTAGACTCAAATATATTTTGAAGTATAGATCAAAAGGTCACTCAACATCACTAAGGAATTGATGGTGGACTTTGGGAAGGGGAAGTCAATGGAATACACCAAGTCCTCATCGTGGGATCAGAAGCAGAAAAGGTTAACAGTTTCAAGTTCAAGTTCAAGTTCAAGGTGTCAGCATCTCTGAGGGTCTATC
Organism: Hemitrygon akajei; assembly: GCF_048418815.1. Classification (NCBI taxonomy): domain Eukaryota; kingdom Metazoa; phylum Chordata; class Chondrichthyes; order Myliobatiformes; family Dasyatidae; genus Hemitrygon; species Hemitrygon akajei. The sequence goes on from NC_133129.1 coordinate 175,722,092, forward strand.
CCGGGCCCAACATATTGATGCAATTATTAAAAAGATATGACAGCAGCTATATTTCATTTGGAATTTGAGGAGAATTGTTATGTCACCTAAGACACTCACAAATTTCTACAAATGTACCATACAGAGCATTGTAGCCACTTAAATCACCATTTGGTATGAAAGGGCCACTGCACAGAATTGGAAAAAGCTGCAGAAAGTTGTAAACTCAACCAGCTATATCATGGGCACTAGCCTCCCCAGCATCCAAGCAATACCTCAAAAAGGAGACATCCATCGTTAAGGCCCCCATCACCCAGCGCATGCCCTTTTCTCAGTGGTAATATTAGAAAGGGGGTACAGGAGCCTAAAGCCACCCACTCAACATTTCAGAAACAGCTTCTTCCCCTCTGCCATCAAATTTCAGAATGGACAATGAACCCATAAACCTTGCTCAGTATTTATTTTCCCACTCTTTTTGCACTACTTATTAAATTACATTTTTAAATATACTTATTGTAATTTATAGTTTTTATTACTATGCATTGCAATGTACTGCTGCCTCAAAACAGCAAATTTCACAACATATGCTGGTGATATCAAAGCTGATCCCAATTCTGATTCTGAAAAGAAACAATTTCCTCCAGACCAGAACAAGAAGGCATGATCTTAAAATTAGGACAAGGTTGATTAAAGATGACATAAGTAGGCAAGAGCACAAAATGGAGAAAAGGAATCTGGAGCTCCCTCCCGAGAAAGCTATTGAGTTGAGGTGCAGGATCAAGTATTATTGATTCATTCACAGTATGTGGTCATCACTGGCAATTCCAGCATTTATTGGCCATTCATAATTAATCCTGAACTGCCTGTCAGGCTGCATCAGAAGGGATTCTGGAGTCATTTGTTGGCCACATTTTGTCTGACCACAGGTTAGTTCAGCAAACCCAGATGGGTTTTATGATAATCCAGAAGTTTCTTGGTCATAATTCCAAACAACAGTGTTTTATTTTAATTTCAAATTTTATATCACAGTCTTAAATTCTCCACCTGGGTGGTGAGATTCAGTAACAGCTCTCCAGGTCAAAGTCAAAGTAAATTTATTATCACAGTACATGTATGTCACCATATACCACCTCAAGATTAATTTTCTTGCAGGCATTTACAAGAAAATAAAGAAATACTACAGAATTTATATTTAACAAAGCTATACATAAACAAAGACTGACAAACAATCCATAAGCAAAAGAAAACGTTTTGTGGAGACAAAATGAATAAATAAGTAACACTGGGAAGATGAGTTATTGAGGGCTTGAAAGTGAGTCCAAAACTTGTGGAATCAGTTCAGTGTTGAGGTAAGTGAAGTTATCCACACTAGTTCAGCAGCCTGATGGGTGAGGGATTCCTGAACATGGTGGTGTGGGACCTGAGGCTCTTTTACCTTCTGACTGATAGCAATAGGGAAAAGATAGCCTGGAGGGTGGGGTCTTTGATGACGGATACTACTTTCCTTGCAAATGCGCTCAATGATGGGAAGCATTTTACCTGTGATGGATTGGGCTGCATCCACCATTTTCTATAAACTTTTCCATCAACGTTCTCATAATTGCCCATATCAAGCGAATAATCCAGAACTTGAGATACATCTTCAGTGATTTAACCAGTGTATGACAACACGGCAATGAAAAAATCCTGAACTGGAGGGACCTTTATTTAGCATGAGTAATAAAATCTGTGGGCCATCTGGTGGTGTAGTGGCATCAGTGCTGGACTTTGAGGCAGATGGTCCCGAGTTCGGGCCCGGCCAGGGTCCCAATCTGAGCAGCAGCTCAGAAGGACTTGCAGAAGAAAGGCCTGGCAATCTACTTCTGTACCTTGCCACAAAAACCATATGGATGACGGCGACTCAACAGCACTCAAAAAGAACAATAATAAAAACTATGACAGCAAAACATGGCTTATTCAAGAATGGCAGAGAAGGTTAAATGGGCTGAATGGTCTACTCACAATCCTAGATACCTGCTCCTGGATTTTAGATGATTGCATTAGCAAAGGTTGTTTAGTCCCTTTACGTCTGTGTTATGATATCCCAAAGTCAAGACACAAATCACAGCAGCTCTCTAGAGGTTATGCAAAGGCAGCTTAACTGTTACAGCCTGACAAAACCTTTTCTCCACATACTACTGCTGTAAACTATAATCTCCATCTCAATGCTCCTTCAGTGGATGTTTGGCTTCATTCAACTGTATCCGAGACAAATTTGCTGCATTGTCCATCTGCTGGTTTCAAAATGAAGGGTATGCTCAGCAGGGGCAGAAGAACTGTAAGGCGTAAAGAGTTATGCTAACCGCTACGTGACTGTGCCAAAGTTACTGAAGAACTGTATGCACTACACTTCCAGCATGGCAGTGTAACAATTACTGTAACACTATTACAACACCAGCAGCAAGATGGGGCTTAATTTCGGCCGATCTTCATAAGGAGTTTGTGCATTCTCTGTGCGATAAGAGGCAGGAATATTATTGTCAGCCCACAATGTTGAACAGCTCTTGCAAGGGTGGCACAGATAGATAGATAGATAGATAGATAGATAGATAGATAGATAGATAGATAGATAGATAGATAGATAGATAGATAGATAGATAGATAGATAGATAGATAGATAGATAGATAGATAGATAGATAGATAGATAGATAGATAGATAGATAGATAGATAGATAGATAGATAGATAGATACTTTATTCATCCCCATGGGGAAATTCAACTTTTTTTCCAATGTCCCATACACTTGTTGTAGCAAAACTAATTACATACAATACTTAACTCAGTAAAAAATATGATATGCATCTAAATCACTATCTCAAAAAGCATTAATAATAGCTTTTAAAAAGTTCTTAAGTCCTGGCGGTTGAATTGTAAAGCCTAATGGCATTGGGGAGTATTGACCTCTTCATCCTGTCTGAGAAGCATTGCATCGATAGTAACCTGTCGCTGAAACTGCTTCTCTGTCTCTGGATGGTGCTATGTAGAGGATGTTCAGAGTTTTCCATAATTGACCGTAGCCTACTCAGCGCCCTTCGCTCAGCTACTACAGCAGTTAGCGTAATGCTTTTTAGCACCAGCAATCATGATCAGGGTTCAATTCGTTCTGCTGTCTGTACGGAGTTACTACATTCTCCCTGTGACAACATGGATTTCCTCTATGTGCTCTGGTTGCATCCCACATTCCAAAAATGTACAGGTTGGTAGGTTAATAGATCACATTGGTGTAATTGGGCAGCACTGGCTTGTTGAGCCTGTACGCTTAAGACTTTTGCATAGTACAATGACTGTGAGGTTCTGGTATAGGTTATATATTTTTTATTTAGAGATACAGTACAGTAACAGACCTTCTTGCTCAACAAGAGCAAGTCTGTAAATCTGGCAGGAGCAAAGGGCGTTGGGAATGGTGATAGTGGAGCATGCGGGAGGGGTGTGGGCCAGGTGGCAGAGGAGTAACAGGGGTGCAGGTGGTGGGGTACAGGTGCAAACACGCCCAGCTGTGAAACACCAGGCAAGGTCATTTGATTCCAAACAATTGGTTTATTGATCATTACAGAATGACTCCCCAGTGCTTCCTGCACCCCCATCCCCTTTTCCAAACAATGATTCCCCACAGCCTGACAGCTTCTCACTCTCTCACTCTCCTCAATCCACAATAGAGACCCATATCAGAACCATGTTTATCATCACTCACATAGGTCATGAAATTTGTTTTTTTCAGCAATTGCAGCATAGTGCAATACATAAAATTACTATAGTACTGGGCAAAAGTCTTAGGTACCTTAGTTATATATGTGCGTGTGTTTGCCTTAGACTTTTGCACAGTACTGTATCCTTCTGAATAGACATAAGAAGAGTTAAATTGTAGGCTTACGTAGGATTTGGTTCTGGTCTAACTTGTACTCCATTAACATGGGAAGGGGACGGGACTTGTTTCTCTTTTACTTTTAACTGGGCCAACAGGCACTTTAATATAGTGCAGACGGGAACTTGATGACACCACAGGGAGCTAAGAATAACACATGAAAACAAATGAACCTCCAGCAGGTTGAGGGCAGTTGTAGAGCAATGGCAAGCAGCGGAGTGCATCAGCATCAGCGCCCGCACTGAGCTAAAATCATCTCACCTTTCCTAAACTGAATACGCACATTAGACACAAATAACCAAAACTGTATGCTGCTGTGTGTAATGATCAATGTACAATGTCCTTCAGTGTTATGTGTTAATGAGTCTGGGCATCACTGGCAAGGCCAGTGTTTATTGCCCCAGAGATGGTGAGGGTATGTCACCCTCTTTAACTGCTGGTGAAGCTGCTGGGGAAGAGGTCTCAGCAGCAATAAACAGAACACAACATAAAACCTTAAAGCACATTACAGGTCCTTCACCCCATGATTTTGTGCCAACCTTTTATTATGCTCTAAGATTTTCCTTCCAACATAGCCATCCATTTTTCTATCATCTTTGTGCATATTGAAGTGTCTTTTAAATGGCCTGGAAGTATCTGCCTCTATCAAACTTCAAAGCAGTATATTTAAGAGAATTATTGGAATAATTTCCTGCAGCCTACAGTATGTCGCTGATGATCACCAGCGTCATCTTGAATCACCACACACAACTCTCTCTGTAAAATATCTTCCTCTGTCATTCCCACAATACTTTCCTCCAATCACCCTAATATTATGCCCCATTATGTTTGCCATTTCTGCCCCAGGAAAACACCTCCGTTTGTCCACTCCATCACTCCATCTATGCCTCTTATCATCTTGTGCACCATGATGAAAGAACAGTGGAGTGAGGGAGTGAGGGTTTGGGAGCATAAGCCATAGCACAGTCCATCCCAGCTTAAAGATTAAATACATTAAGGGAACAGACGCACACACACACACACACGTGTGTTCAAAACATGGTCGTGGATGGAGCTGGTACTGTTGTTAGATTTGGAGAAGAGTTTCAATGCCATCCATGTAGCCTGGGAGCAAGGTTGGATCGTTCCAAGCACCGAGCCAATTCGGTGAGACTGAGAAAGTCCTCAGGCTGTGCAGCCTAAGCGTGTCGTCGTGCTTGGATTTGGGTTTAAAGTGAGGCACTACAAGATGCTTGGACAATTTAAACCGATAGACTGGAAAGCCCAAGTGTCGGGATTGGAAGCGAGGGTCGGGCTGATTTCGCTCATTCTCTGGTGATGTTCATTCTTCTCCCTGTGGCACTGAGGTGTGAACTGCTTTGGCGGATGTCATCTCTGAAAGTTTCACAGTGTTTTTGCTCACTAATATGATGAACTGAGATCAAGACTTGGGACTACTCTGGAAGTGGATCTAAGGACTCAATCTGGTTCAGAATGCTGTTGTTTAATCCTATCATTTGCATAATGTTTGTGCTTTTCCCCCTCTTTCTCAACAGAGTGGTTATGATCTTTATTTTTATTTAATTGGGTTTTTTGGGTCCCTTGCTTTGTGGCTGCCTGTAAGCAAACAAATCTCAAGGCGTATAATTGATACATTCTTTGACAATAAATGTACTTTGATTCTTGAACCTTGAATGACACAAGACTGGCTATCCTTGAGACTTACGTGTGAAAACTAACCATAGACAGGCAATATGGCTTACAGCAGAAGTGAACGGCAAATTAATTAAATTGGAACTGGACACTGACTCGACTGTTTCAGTCATAACAGAAAATGAGTTTGAATGGCATTTCAAAGATACTGAACTGAAACCTGCAGATATCCAACTAAGAACTTACACTGGAGAAAAAAAGATAACTCCTGTGGAAAAAACTTTTGTAACAGTGAAATACTACAACCAACAAGCCAGATTGAGCTTGTATGCAGTAAAAACAGGAGGGCCAGCATTGTGGGGACATGATTGGCTGAGACAACTACAACTTGATTGAAGATCCCTCCACCATTTGCATTCCACATCCTCTGCAAAAGAGTCAACTAAAAGCTTATTAAGAAAGCTACTTGATCAAGGTACAGTGTTCAAGGATAGCATTGGAAAACTCAAACATATCAAGAGTAAAATAGCGTCAAATGAAAACTCCACAGGCAAGTTTTACAAAGCTCATCTGGTTCCTTATACCATCTGTGATAAAGTAGCCAGTGAGTTAGATCACATGGATGTTGAAGGAATTCTTTTCAAGATTGATTGGAGCCCATCGGCAATGCAAGTGGCTCCAGTAACCAAGAAGGATGGATCTGTCAGGTTACGTGGTGATTTTAAGGTCACCATCAACCTAGTACTGAAGGTAGATCAATACCCTCTGCACAGGATAGAGATACCTTTGCAAACCTTTCTGGAGGGAAGCACTTCAGTAAAGTGGACTTAGCTGAGGCCTACCTACAGATAGACTTGGAAGAAGAGTCCAAAGTATTTCTCACCATAAATGCTCACAAAGAGCTTTATCGTTATAATAGGCTTATTTTTGGAGTAACATCTGGATCTTCACTCTGGCTGAAAACTATAGACCAGCTGCTACAAGGCTGCCTAGATGCTCAATGTTACCTGGATGATATCATTGTTACCTGTGAGGATGACAAGGAACATCTCCAAACTCTCAAGACAGTGTTAAAAAAGCAGAATATTATGTGCTCAGAGCACAACGTAACAAGTGTGAATTCTATAAACCAAGCATCACTTACTGTGGTCACTCTTCTGACACACAAGATTACGTAAGTGTGCTGAGAAAATTCAAGAAGTGGTGGATGCTCCAAGACCATCCACGTTGTGGTGCTTTTTAGCGTTTATAAATTATTTTAACAGGTTCCTGCCAAACCTAGCCACTGTGGTTCCACTTAAAAATGATGCTGGTGAAGCATGGCGATACCTTTCTGTTAGCAAACTAAACAAAAGATTAGTGTATTAATCTCACTTTTTCTCGGATACAATCACTATAATCAATAGCCTATAATTCCCCTTTCAGAGCTGAGCTGCTGAACTGCCAGTACGACCTGGCATTTTTACAGTATGAACTGAAGTCTTGAAGGCACAGGACTGTTGTGGTGTGGCGTGTACAGGTCGAGTTGAGGCGACAGGGCCTGGGCCCAAGGGCGGAATGGCCAATGTTTGCCTGTTGCTGGAGCAGACTTGAGGGTGATTCAATGTGGCAGATGCAAAAAGAGGATGACACAGTTGAGGTGGCAGGAACCGGGCCTGAGATTGAGGAAAGACACAAGATTTAATCAATTTAAGCACCAGGCTGAATTGGAAATGTCAGGTATGGGCCGAATCAAGGTGACATGGCCTGGCACAAGGGTGTATCAAAGTGGCAGGGCGCAGGTCTGACAGCAAGGAACAACCCGAGATTTGGACGATATATGTGCCAGGCCAGATTGAAAAGGTCAGAGTGTGGGGACTGGAGGTGAGGGATGGGCTGGTTCAGCCCGCTACTCCATGAGGTTTACTCGTCTCTGTAATGTACTGAGGCTGTGGCCTGCAACTAACAGGCTCCTGAATCAGTACAGTGATGACTGGCTTTGTGGCTGTGGACTCAATTTCATGAACGTCAGTTCTGAATGATATTTGCTTTCTTTTATTGTTTGTATTATCTGATTTTTTTCTGCACCTTGGGTGTTTGATGGTCTTCTTTTTAATGGGCTCTATTGGGTTTCTTTGTTTTGTGCCTGCCTACAAGGAGATAAATCTCAAAGTTGTATATGGTATGCACACTTTGATAATAAATATACTTTGAACTTTGCTCCACCCCTTTGATTCATTACTACAGATTAGGACGAAATGGCAATGCACAAAGCTGTGTAAAGTGACTTTCTAAAGGACAAGAGAAATGGTGACAGCAGACACTGTACTCACACATTGTGCTCCACATTGTCCAGTGAAGCTTGCCTGTGATGCCTCATCTTGTGGTACAGGTGCAGTCATGTGACATGCTATAAGTAATGTAAGTGAACGCCCCATAGACTTTATATCACACTCCCTTACAGTTGCAGAGAAAGGTTATGCACAGATTGACAGAGAGGCCTGGTTTGGGGTGTGAAATATTTCAACCAGTGAGTTTACCCTCAATTCTGATTATCAACCGCTTGTGTCTACTTGCAATCCACAGAAGGGTTCCACTAACAGCAGCAGTATGAATGCAGAAACGGGCTCGGTTTCCTGGAGGCGCAATTACAAGATCAAATTCAAGAGGACAACTCGTCATGGAAATACAAATGGATTGTTCCATTTACCCTTGGAAAAGAAAATGTCTGAAAAATGTGTGAAAGAAGGCACTCCTCTTGACATATTCTTCCAAATGCAAATTGAAAGATTCTCTATTATGGCAAAGATGATCCAAGGGGAACCAGAAAAGGCCCCACACTGTCTCAGGTCTACATGACAACTCAAAATAGCTGGAATGTGCAGCAGAAATTTCAGTTTCCCTATTTTTACCTGTGCCAGGATGAACTTGCTCTTGACGGAGATTGTCTTATGTGAGGATTGAGACCATCCAAGCTGAGATTGAAGCTGTCAGAACAGCTGCATGCTGGTCATCTAGATGTGGTCAAAATGAAAGTTTTGACTCGAAGCTTCATCTGGCGGCCTGAAATACCAGAACAGGGAGGAACCATCGTGCACCCCCATGTTTCCTGATGATCCTTTGGTCTCAGAATCTGAAGATGACATGCAGGCTGCCTTCAAGGGAGTGAATCCAAGGAATGCATCTGGTCCAGATGGAGTAACTGGCTGAGTACTGAAGACGTGTGCTGACCAACTAGTTGATGTGTTCACAGATATCTTCAATCTCTTACTCTGGCAGTGTGTTTTAAGCAGGAGGTGAGGAACCTACTTTAAGCAGGCTTCAATCATACCAGTGCCCAAGAAGAGTGTGGTACCCAAGTGTGGTAACCTATTGCCAGGTGGCACTTACAATCCAGAGTGATGAAGTGTTTTGAAAGGCTGGTGTTGAAGCATATCAGCTCCTATCTGAGTGGCAACTTGGATCCCCTCCAATTTGCCTACAAATGCAACAGGTCTACACAGATGCCATCTTATTGGCTCTTCACACAATTGTCGAAAATCTGGACAGCAAAGTTGTATACATCAGGATGCTTTTTATCAATTACAGCTCAGTATTTTATACCATCATCCCCTCAAAACTAATCAGTAAATCCCCTTGTCCTATTGGATCCTTAATACTCCTTGCACAATTGGATCTTGGATTTCCGCACTTGAAGACCCCAGTCAGTTTGAATTGGCAAAAATATCTCCGCAATCTCCATCAGCACAAGAGCACCACAGGGATGTGTGTTTAGCTCCCTGCTCTATGACTGTGTGGCAAAGTACATCTCCAACACTATGTACAAGCTTGCTGATGACTCCATTGTTGTGGGCCGTATCAAAGGTGGTGATGAATCAGCATACAGGAGGAAGATTGAAAATTTTTGCCGTGGTGTATTAGCAACAACCTTAACCTCTCACTCAATGTCAATAGGACCAAGGAACTGATTCGAGAGACTTCAAGAGAGGTAAACCAGAGGTCCATGAGCAAGTAATCATTGGAGGATCAGAGGTGGAGAGAGTCAATAACTTTTAACTCCTTGGTGTCACTATCCACAGACTCCTGGACTCCTTACATAAATATAATTGCAAAGAAAGCACAAAAGTGCCTCTATTTCCTCAGGAGTATGCGGAGATTCAGCATGTCATCAAAAACCTTGGCAAACTTCTGTAGATCTGCGGTTGAAAGTGTGCAGACTGGCTACATTATGACCAGGTATGGGAACACCAATGCCTTTGATTGGAAAATCCAGTAAAAGGTAGTGGATTCGGCCCAGTACATCACAGGTAAAATCCTCCCTACCATTGAACACATCTGCATGAAACATGGCATAGAAAAGGAGCATCCATCATCAAAGATCCTCACCACCCAGTCCATGTTCTTTTCCTGTTGTTGCCAGCTGGTAGAAAGTACAAGAGCCTCAGGACCCACACCACCAGTTTCAAAGACAGTTACCATCCCTCAAACATCAGGCTCTTGAACAAAAAGAATAAATACACTCATTCTACTTCTGGTGTTCCAACAACCGGTGGTCTCACTTTAAGGACTCTTTATCTTGTATCATGCTCCTGTTATTTATTGCTATTTAGTTTTACTTACATTTGCATGGTTTGTTGTTCATTGATCCTGTTCTATAGATTTACTAAGTATGCTGCAAGAAAAAGAATCTCAGGGTTGTGTGTGATGACATGTGTGTACTCTGATACTAGATTTTAATTTGAACTTTGAACTTCGGTATAAATCAGATCAAGCAACTTGCCATGCATTGTTCAAGATGCCAACAACTACATAAGATGCCAAGAGCAGTGCTTCTCCTTCCCTGAGAATGGCCTGCATTGCCCTGTCAGAGGATTTGTAGACTTTGCTGGTGTCAATTTCTTGGCAGTAGTGGATGCAGCTACAAAGTGCCCAGAAGTGTTCTGCTACAGTCTCACACACTGTTAATGTGTTGAGAAGCCTCTTATCAGGGACTGGTGTTTCAGAACACTTTGTCAGTAACAATGCACCACAGACTGTTGTAAAACAGTTTCAGTCACTCCTGAAAATGAATGGAATAAGACATATTACACCTGCCCTGTACCACCCAGCTACAAATGGCTTGGTGGAAAGGTTTGTCCAGCATCTAAAAAACACCAATGAAATATAAGCTCACCAATTTCCTCCTTGCATATAACAATGCAACACCCTGCACAACTAACAACTCACCAACAATGCTGTTATTGGGTCATCCCTTGCACTCACGTTTGGATATCCTCCAACCCAATCTCAGAATGGAGCATGCAGGACAAACAGCTGAGACAAATTGAAGGCTCCTCAAACAAGGAGGTTCGATGCTTCACTCCTGGTGAGGAACTACAGAGGTAATCAAAAGTGGATACTTGGAAAGATTCAGGACAGAACTGGACCACATTCTTACACAATGGAGATTGTGTCTGATGTCATCTGGATACAACACCTCAATCGGTTATGGGGAATAGAGTTAATTGCTAGAGAAAAAAGCGATCCAAAACTGTCAGAACCACTTACTGCTGTCCCAGAATCAACTCCTGCAACCACCATGAAGGAGGCCACGGAACCTGAGATTATATGTATTGGGTTATATGTAAAAGGTATGTAAATGGCATACATCATTATGCTGCCACATCATATGTGAATATCTCACTAAAGAAAAACTAAGTAGACAAGTTCTCCCAGCTCCTGTGTTTTCCTTTCAATTATTTTCTAGAGTTACACAACATAACAATAATAATAGATGAATCAGTGATAAATAATATTGAGAACATGAACTGCAAAGTCCAAGAAATTGAGTCTATTTTTTGAGGAATCCTTTCGGTGTTGAGTTGAGTAAGTTATGCAATCAGGTTCAGGAGCCTGATGGTTGTAGGGTAATAACTGTTTCTGAACCTAGAGGTGTAGGGCCTAAGGATCTTTGTACTTCCTTCCCAATGGTATTAGTGAGGAGAGATATTCTGGAGAAACCTGCAAGACTGCCATATAAGTTTCACTACAATGTCACACAATTGGAAAAGCAGTTGAACTTAGTCTCACAGCCAAAACCGTCATAGCATAACCAAAGCAAAGCAAGAAAATTGACCAACGACATACTGTCACACATTACCTACAGTTACTGAGAGGGCAACGAGAGGGCAACAAACCTGGTCCATGGGAAGAAGATGCACAACCCATGAGAGTTAAATCCCTTCGTCAGGTTCAGCCCATCCAAAGGAGCGGCATCACATCAAAGCCAGAAGGCCTGGGTTAACCTTGCAATAATTACAAGCCTATTTTCTTTCCATATATTTAACTTTGTCAGCAACATAATTAGGAATGTCAGTAAAGCCCTACTGAATACTACTGCAACTCTCTCCACGTTACAGAAGGCACAAGAGCTGCCCTGCAGCAAATGTTTTATAATCCTCCACTGTCTCTCATTTACTCACAGCCAGCTGTGGGCTGGCTGGAAAACAATCACGGATTAACTTTATCTTCTGCACTGCATCTAATCCTTCACTAACTCATGCTCCATCTAGCAGGCAGACTCAAAGCAATCACCCCAGGATGAATATGCAATGTCCAAAGAGACTGTGTTACTATAACCCTCTGATTAACCTGTTCTGGAAATGTGTTGATGCCAGTTTGGAAATTCTTTCCTGTCCATGATTCCACACTGCACTTACCTGATGAATTAACAACCCTGGTAGATGAGGAAGATCCCAACTATGAATCTCATTCCATGCTCTACCTGCTGGTCACAGATGCGATGGCACTGTATATTGTAGAGTATATATATATATATATATATATATATATATATATATATATATATAAGCAAGGATGTAATACTGAGGCTTTAAAAGGTATTGGTCAGACCACATTTGGAGTATTGTGAACAGTTTTGAGCCCCATATCTGAGAAAGTGTTGGCATTGCAGAAGGTGCAGAGGAGGCTTGTGAAAAATATCCCAGGAATAATAGGGTGCAAGTTGAAGGAGCAATTAATGGCTCTGGGTCTGTACATGCTGGAGTTTAGAAGAATGAGGGGGAATTGCTTTGAAACCTATCGAATATTGAAAAGTCGAAATAGAGTGGATGTGGAGAGGATATTTCTAATAGTGGGAGAGTCTAGGACCAAAGGGCATTGCCTAAATATAGAAGGATATCTAGTTCAAAGTTCAAAGCACGCTGACTATCGGAGTATGTATACTATTTTCAATCTTGAGGATATAACTAGAGATGAGAAGGAATTTATTTAGCCTGTGGGTGGTGAATCTGTTGAAACTATTGCCACAGATGGCTGTGAAGGCCAAGTCAATAGGTATACTTAAAATGGAGATCGATAGTTTCTTGATTAGTAAGGGGGTTAAAGGTTATGGGGAGAAGAAAGGGAAATGAGGTTGAGAGGGATTAGTAATCAGCCATGGCAGTCCATCTACTCCATCGGGTAGATGGTGCTCATCAGCCTGGGAAGACAGACCATCTAAGAGAGGGAAAACTCTGATTTCAAACCTCCGCTGCCTTGCAGTCATACACTCTCATGGGAAAGGCTTCGGGAGTAAACCCTGAGGACAAATCCGGAGCTGGAGTCCCTAAGGCAGTCCGACGTTGTCTTCAACCTCGTTCTGACAACTCCTGCGATGACACTGGTGCCAAGCTGTATCGGCCCTTGCCCTTCCCTTGGACAACATCGGTGGCATGGAGAGGGGAGAGTTGCTGCATGGGCAGCTGCAGGTCTTTCATACAACCTTGCCCAGACCTGTGCCCTGGAGAGGACACTCCAGCGTCGCCTCACTGCGACGGCACGACTGAAGCAAGACTTTCCAGGCACAGATCCATGGTCTCACAAGACTAACGGATGCTACCACTGGCAGAGCAAACTCAATGGGCTGAAGAGTATCAGTATGCTCCTGTGTCTTATGATCTTATTGGCAGACCTGATCACCCTCAAGGGCAGTTCAGTGTGTCTTTGAGCCTGCAATCAAACATTGGTTAAGAAGTTTCCATCCTTAAAGGAGATGGACAATGTGGATATTTTTGAGAATCCAGTACGCCATAATTGCTCATCCTAGATTTTTAAAAAAATATTTGCTGATTTAATTTACATTTCCCAAATGGACTACTGAGACCTGAACCAGAACTTGGGATCAATGGATATAGTAACTTGACTGTAATGCTGTCTGACTGTCTATCATGATGGCAAAGATTCTTAAAGAGCTTCTAGGAAAATAAGGAGGCAATAGTGTGACTTAATCATGCCCAGAAATAAACAGGAGGGGGGGGGGGGGAGAGAGAGGAGAGAGAGAGGAGAGAGAGAGGAGAGAGAGAGGAGAGAGAGAGGAGAGAGAGAGAGAGAGAGAGAGAGAGAGAGAGAGAGAGAGAGAGAGAGAGAGAGAGAGAGAGAGAGAGAGAGAGTAAAATTATATTAATTTATATAATTATATAAATTATAGATAAATCACATATTATAAATTGTTTAAGTGGAACATGAATGTTGCCAGTTCAGTGGATTACCCTGGACTTAGATGATAAACAAGAATGGAGTTTTAGTGTTGCAAGGACAATTTAATTGGTTTTTTTTGGTCCCTCATTTCTTATCAGGAGATGAAAGGATTTACATTTTCATCATAAAAACAACAAATCATTTATTATCTAGTACATGGGCTGACAAAATTGTCATTTCAATTGGACAAAGAAGTGTTGCATAAAGAAGTGCTTTTGCATTTCTTTATGCAACAACATTCAAAGTTCAAAATAAAATATTATGAGCAGTTTTGGACCCCTTGTCTTAGAAAGGATGTGCTGACATTGGAGAGGGCTCAAAGGAGGTTCACAGAAATGGTCCCAGGATTGAAAAGCTTTTGATATGAGGAACGTTTGATGGCTGTGGGCCTGTACCCACTGGAATTCAGAAGAATGCGGGGAGATCTCATTGAAACCTATCGAATGTTGAAAGGCCTCGGTAGAGTGGATGTGCAGAAGATGTTTCCTATGGTGAGGGAACATAAGACCAGAGGACACAGCTTCAGAATAGAGGGACATTTATTTAGAACAGAGATGAGGAGGAATTTCTTTAGCCACAAAATGGTGAATCTGTGGAATTCGTTGCCACAGGCAGTTGTGGAAGCCAAGTCTTTGGGTATATTTAAGGCAGAGGTCAATAGATTCTTGATTAATCATAGCATAAAGGGTTACAGGGAGAAGGCAGGGGATTGGGGCTGAGAGGGTACTGGATCAGCCATGATAAAATGGTGGAGCAGCCTCGATGGGCCAAATGGTCTAATTCTGCTCCTATATCTTATGGTTTTATGGTCTAAATTTATTATCCAAGTACATATATATTACCATATACTATGCTACCTTCAGATTCACTTTCTTCCAGATATTTACAGGAAAAAAAAGAAATACAATATAATTTATGGAAATCTATGCAGAAACAAAGACTGACAAACAAGCAATGTGCAAAAGAAGACAAACTGCAAATTATAAAAAATAGAGAACAGGAGTTGTAAAGCATCCTTGGAAGTGAGTCTGTAGATCATAGAATCAGTTCAGAGGTGAGTGAAGTTATGTACACAGTTTCAGGAGCATGATGGTTGAAGGGTAGTAACTGTTCCTGTATCTGGTGATGTGGGCTCTAAGGCTTGTCTAACTTCTGTCTGATGGTAGTAGTGAGAAGAGAGCATGGCCTGGATGGTGGGGTTGGGGTACCTGATGGTGGATGCTACTTTATCATGGCAGCACTTCTTGTAAGTGTACTGAGTTATGGGGAGAGCTTTGCCTGTGATGGACTGGCCGTATCCACCACTTTCTGTAGTCTTCTTCTTTCCTGAGCATTGGTGTTTCCATACCAGGCCATGATTCAACCAGATACGATGCTCTCTACTGTGCATCTATAGAAGTTTGCCAAAGTTTTTAATGACTCGCCAAATCTATGCAAACTTCTAAAAAGGTAGATCCGCTATTGTGCCTCCTTTGTGATGGCACTTGCGTGCTGGTCCCACTACAGATCCGCTGAGATGTCAGTTCCAAGGAATATAAAGCTACTGACCCTCTGCATCTCATTTTCCCTAATGAGGACTGGTTTATGGACTTAAGTCTTCATCCTGTGGTTAATAATTAGCTCTTTGGCTTTGCTAATGTTGAGAGAGAGATTGTGGCTATGGCACCACTCAACCATATTTTTCACCTCCATCCAATATGCCGATTCATCACCACCTTTAATTCAGCTAAAAATGGTTAAAAACACTTAAATACAGCATTGGAGCTGAACTTAGCCACATATTCATAGGTATAAAGTGGGTTGGGCAGGAGGCTAGGCATACAGACCTGTGCTGATGGTGATTGTGCAGGAGAAGTTGTTGCCAATCTGTACTGACTGGGGTCTGCCAGTGATGAAGGAACTGTCTGTCATCATCAGGAGGCTCATCAGGCAATATTGGTGTTAGCAGGGACATCATGTCCTTAATAACATTTTGCATTGAGTAGGAAGACCTTCTGAAGGCTGAGAGGAGGAGGATTCCACTTGCATCACTCAATCCACCATGTACAGTACTGTGCACAAGTCTTAGTTACATATATATTGCTTGGGTGCCTAAGGCTTTTTCACAGTACTGCAGTAATTTTATGTATTGCACTGTACTGCTGCCACAAAAAAAAAGAATTTTATGACATATGTGAGTGATGATAAACCTTATTCTGATATGGGTCTCTATTGTGGACTGAGAGTGGGAAGGGGGCAGGGAGAGGGGAATCATGGTTGGGATGAGGGGAGGGAGTGGCAAGCTCCAGAGAGACCTTCTGTAATGATCAATAAACTAATTGTTTGGAATCAAATTACCTTGTCTAGTCTCTCAGGGCTGGGTGTGTCTGTACCCTCTCCACCACCCCACCCCGGCACTCCTTCGCTGACACCTGTCCCACACCCATCTCATGGCACACCATCCTCACCATTCCCAACACCCTTTACTCCCGCCAGATTTACAAATTTGCTCCCCACTCCATGTGGACAAATACAGTATTGTGCAAAAGTCTTAGGCACCCTATAAATATGTGCCTAAGATTCATGCACAGTATTGTAGGTGAGACAAACCAGTTTTTGACAAGGATGCATATTATAGCTTGTTGGCTCAGCATTTTCAATCTGACACGTTATCTCTGTTTCTCTGCCCATGGCTGCTACCTGACTTGCTGAACATTTCCAGTATCCTCAGAATTAATTTATTATTTGATTTTGCTTCATGAGATAAAATTGTGTAAATTGAAAAAGCTGGCAGAAATGCACAGTAGTCATTATTTTATTATTTTTAATTAAAGGTACAGCATGGTCACAGGCCCTTCCAGCCCAATGAACCTGCGCCACCCATTTACACACACGTAACCAATTTACCTACTAACCCTGCACTTGAGAGGAAACTGGAGGCACACAGAGGAAGCGCCTGCAGGCACAGGAGGAATACACAAACTCCTTACAGACAGCGGCAGGGGTGGTGCAGGGTATTCCTACAGGCAGAGAGGGTTATGCTCTATGCTGCAGAGAATTAAAGAGAAATGTAAATCAAAGTCAATCAGCACAGAAACTCAGAATTAGAAACTCAATATTCATAATTCAAGAAAAACCTGCAGAGCCTTACAGTTGACACAGATCCCACATGAAGAACAGAAACACTGAGTTCTTGCACTGCTGTGCAAGAGCTGCCTGTCCACAGATGGAAACAGGAGAAGTGCAGCTTTAGTTAGTAGCACCAACCATATTGAGAGTTAAACAGATGACATTCTCACACCTCTTGTTGGCAATTTTGCCCAATATAAAGTAGTTGCCCTTATTTGCCAGTAGAATTTATATTTAAAGTGATAGCTCTTCCAAGAATTTTGAGGGCATTATTAAACACTGGACATGGCAAATTTAAATTAAAACAATCACGCAGTATACAAATCTTGTATCAACATTATTTCAAGCATGTTAGCTATAAGAATTCTCAGAGAGAAGGATGGGACCTCTCATACTTCATTGGAGTCATTGATTCTATTGTATTCCTTTGATCTACTGTGAATGCCCACAAAAGATGAATCTTTGGGTAGTATATGGTGACAAATAAATACTTTGATAATAAATTTACTTTGAACTTTAAGTTTGAATGAGTAGGTGGCTACCCTTCACTCGGATGGGCACACAGTGAAAATCCCATTGTTCCCAGAAAACTGAAACTACAGTAATACAAAGTTCAAAGTAAGTTTATTCTCAAAGTACACATATGTCACCATATACAACCCTGAGATTCATTTTCTTGCGGGCTACTCAAATCTAATAACCATAATAGAATCTATAAAAGACTATACAAACAGTATAGGCAATGAGTGTGCAAATGACAACAATAATTCAAATATAAACATAAATAGAAAAAAATAAATAATAATAATAAATAATTAATATGAAAAATATAAAATGCGAGTTCTTGAAAGTGAGTCCATAGTTGTAGGAAACAGTTCATTGATAGGGTGAGTGAAGTTAATGAAGTCATCTTCGGAGACTGAACACTGCACGGGGCTTTAGCAAGATATTGACTCAACATACTTTGCATTGCCCTGCCAAACATATCTTCCTCCCTTAGACTAAGAAAGAGACCCACTTTCTCCTCTATCTGTGTCACCAGCACAGACATGACCTGAAAACAGCAAAATGAACAGCTTGCTTAACACAGCATTTATTGACCCAAGTCACAGAAAGGTCTGCAAAGAGCAAATAAATTGGACCAGAGGCATGAGGTTGAATTCTTCTCCTCAGATTCTGCATGATATTGGATGGTAGAGATCACGGGTAAGTATTGGTGGTCAGAACCACATTGAACATCAAGACAGCCAATCACATCTGACTGAAACCATTGCTACAATGCCATTCAGCTGCTGGATCTTCCAGAAAGCAATTGATGCCCGATTGCCAAACAAAACAAATAAACCTTCATCTGAATGCATTGCCACCTGCCATAGGAATAAGGAGGTTCTTTTACTGACTCCTGCATCTTGTTACTAACCCAAAGAGTTTAGTAGAGTTACACTAAATTGACTTCAGAAACATCTGAATCAACATAATTGACCAACCAAAACAATGGAGTTGGTAACCAATGCCAATTTAAACAATTGGAAAAGCTCACCAATGCCTCTACTTTCCAAGGAGGCTGTAGACAAAGCACGTCAATAATCATGACATTCTACTGGTACGCAGTACAGAGCATCTTAACATGCTGCATCACTGTATCAAAGTCGAAGTACATTTATTATCAAAGTATGTATACTTCATACAACTTTGAGATTCACCTCCTTACAGGCAGGCACAAAATAAAGAAACACAATCATACCCATTTAAAAAGACCGTCAAACACCCAATGTACAGAAAAATCAAATCATGCAAACAACAAAAGTAAGCAAAGAACTGAAGTTCACTAAATTTAGTCCACAGCCATGAAGGCAGTCATCACTGCAGCCGATTCAGGAGCCCATTAGTTGCAGGCTACAGCTTCAGTTCAACACACAGGTGAGTGAATCTTGCAAAGCAGCATTCCCTCACCTCCTCGACACCCTGACCTTTTTAATCTGGCCTGACCTTGGATTAGACTGTCCAGACCTTGGGTTGTTCCTCGCTCCCAGATCAAGGCCCTGCCACTTCTCTGTGCTCTTGGGCCCAGACCCTGCCACCTCTATTCAACCGGTATTCAAAGTTTCCAATTCACTCTGTGCTTAAATCAATCAAACCTCAGATTCTTCTACATTCTCGGGCCTGGGCATGGTATGAAAACTGCACTATGATGGATAAGAAGGCTCTGCAGCAGGTAGTCAAAGCTGCCCAACACAACACCGGCACCAGTCTACCCAAGAACATATATGCACAAAGATGCCAGAAAAGGGCAGGTAACATCATGAAGGATGCCACCCACCTTGCTCATGGGCTGTTAGTCCCACTCCACCAGGGAGAAGACTACATAGCATCCTTGCCAGGAGCACCAAATTCTAAAACGGTTGCTTTCCACAAGCAGTAAGGCTGATTAACACCTCCACCCACCAACCCATCTCTCCACATACCCAACCACTACTAATTTATCATTTCCTATCAGTTACCTTATGTACAGACACTCTTGTGCCAAGTGTCACTTTATGAACATACAATTAACCTTTGTATACTGTATAAGCTACGTTATGCATTTACATTTGCTGTGTATTTTCAATAATGTTTTCTTTATCTTATTGTGCTTTTTGTGCTGCATCAGTTCTGGAGTAACAATGATTTTGCTCTCATTTACACTTGTGTTCTGGAAATGGCATTTAAACAATCTTGAACATCAAGGCTTCAGTGATCTTTTGCAGCAGTTCATGTATTCTTTTACACAAACACAAATTCTACATTATGTCAGAGCACATTTAAAAGCATATCTATTCCAGTAACATTGAATAGTTTGGCTCCTGGGAGAGAATCAAGAAATTAAACCAACTCTGCACACCTGAAGATTTACCTTCAATTTATAACTGGATACTCACAAGCAGATTGTTTTGAGAGGATCAGGAGTTTCCGCCCAGATAGTTCAACAATTTGTGCTCATTTGACAGAAGCAACACAACAGATAATTAAATTTAACAATCAAATGATTGATACACAAAATGCTAATGGCACTCAGCAGGTCAGGCAGCATTTATGGGTGAGAATAAAATGTTTAGAGGAGTAACACCTCATAGTCTGCTTGGATAGCCTCTAACCTGACTACATTAACTTTGATTTCTCAAACTTCCTCTAATTTTTCCCCCTTTTCCTTCTCTCTGTTCTATTTCCCATTCTGGCTCCCCTCTTCATCTGTCATGTCAGTCCATGGCCTCCACTACTGCCATTATGAGGTGAAGATCAGGTTAGAGAGCCGTACATATTCTGCCTCCGCCTTGATGACATGAACATTGATTTCTCCAACTTCAGGACATTTCTTCTCTCTTCCTCCTTCTCTCGTTTTCCATTCCTCATTCTGGTTCCCTTCTCTTCTCACCTGTCCTTCACCTCCCCCATTGTGCCCTTTCTCCTTCCCTTTCTTCCATGGTCCATTCTCTTCTCTTCTCTAAGATTTCCTCTTCTTCATCCCTTTACCGTTTACCTTTTCTAAGAATTATCTCCCAGCTTCTCTCCTCATCCACCCACCTGGTTTCACCTAAAGCCTCTCAGCTTTACTCTTTCCTCCCCCCTCCACCCCTGTCCTCTTATTCTGACTTATTCCCCTTCTTTTTCAGTGTTGATGAGGGCTCTTGTTCTTGGTAACCCATTGCTGGAGAGATGAAGTTGCAGAGATATATGAGTCTCAAATCAAACCAATTCCCCTGGCAATACTGCATTTAATTTAAATCTGGTTTAAATATTAAAATCTGGTCAACCCAGGTCCTACAATCAGTTTGTACAGCTAATTGCACGCACACACCATTTTATCTTAGATTAAGTTCATTCAGTCACACTGAGACCCCCTCCAGTCAATAATTGATTACACTGCTCCACTGCACTGATTAACAAGAAATTTTACATTCTGGCTTATGCAAACACGAGTGCATTTCACCATAACCAAATCACTGTAAGACTCTGGCACATTCCAGGGATGTCTCATGACTGCAGCCCATGTAAACCTTCATGCCAATAATAAAAGAAGGATTTCTTAACAAAATTCTGAAATTCTATGTTCTGAGATACAGCAAGTGATAACTAGGAAGATGGTGCAAACGTTTCAGTTTTGAAATACATCAGTCATTATAAAGAGAAGGCAACAGGCACAGCTTTAATTGTGGTGGCATCATCTGTGTGCAATTGCCCTCACTGAAAGACTCACCGATATCAGTTTCTTTGTGATTCTTGATAAATTCAGCCAATTCAAAATTGCCTGCTATTATCGCCACCTGAAAAAAAAATGCAAAGTCAGCATGACTGACAGACAAGGCGAAAGCTGAGCAATGAATTGCCTTTTAAAATCACTGACAGTTTCCATTAGAAACTCCGAAACATCTACTCTGTATCATATGTGGCAATATATCATTCTGCAGAATCTAATGCACTCTCAGCAGATCTTCACTACACTTCAAATTTACGCCATACATTGAGATAAAATAACGTGCGAGATATAATCAGAATGTACAGAAAGATAGCAAAGTTTCAATTTAATTCATTACTGTGCTGAATCAACAACAATAAAATCCTGTCACCATTTTTCATAACAAAGCAATTAGAAGTAATTAATTCTGATGTGACATTTTTATTGAGCATTTGCAACCCAGTAATGTTTCAGAAGGATGTACTGCCATGATATATTCTACAATAAATATTGGCGAGCAACTCTCCTACCTAGTTAGAAAATCCATAACCCTTCATATTCGCTGGCTGCCTTTAATTTCCTTTACACATTTGAAATATGCCTTGAAGGAGGCTGACTGTGAATAACCCTCAATCTATTGAGAATAATCACTGTGATTGATATTCACTTTCCAGAGTCCGAGAGAATTATTGTTAAACTCAGCTTTCTAGCGCAGTGTCATGACCAAAGGGTCAGAGTTGTTGGTGATAAAGTTAAATTTTGCTTTGCTCAGATTTTAGTTGTAAGCAAGAACCAGACTCTATTTCTTTATGTAAATTGCAAGCAGCAATCAGTTTAAAAGGTAGATGCATAAATTTGCAAAGTGAAGAAACCAGGAAAACTCTTGTCTGCATTAGCCAAACACAAGACAAACACAAGTTCTATCACTTAGCACATCAGACATGGATACAGGTTAGGATGCTTTTGTGCTCCGAGAGTCATCCCTCACAGCGTTAACTGTGGATGTTTGGGATCTCTGAAACCAGAAGTTTTAAGACCATCTGTGTGAGTTACTTTGTCCCAGCAAAGATATCCAGAAAACATCACATGCAGAAGAGGTCATCCAGTAGAAAAATAGTATTAATATTGGGAGCATTGGGGACTGTTAGGAATGGCAAGGAGACTGGAAGAATGATCCAGTTACAGAAAGAAGAATGAGATTTCATTCCTCAACCTTGTGTTCCTACAATGGATGACTCGTTCATGTGCAACTCCTTATGTTCTTCTAGTTATAAGAATTGTACTTGTGCTTGGAAATCTTTTGTAACTTGTAAATCTTTTATAAATTAGAAATCTTGTGTTAGTGTTAAATGTGTGTTAATAACTATTGTCTAAATTTAAATATGTATCATAAAAAATAAACTCTGTTTAAACTATTGAATTAGCTTGTAAGTATTTCTTACTTGGGAGGGAGGGGTCCCACCACTCAAGCAATGCATCTTCGTAGCTAAAGCCTCACTGCAGTGAAGGCAGGGAAGTAAGTTTCACCCATAATATTCTAAACCTTTCATATCCCATGTACTAGTCCAACTGCCTTTTTCAAATTGTCATGGTAACTGCTTCAACCACTTTGGCTGTTCATTCCATATACCTTCTGTATACAAAAGTTGCCTCTCAAGTTCCTAATAAATCTTTCTCCTCCCACCTTAAAGCTTTGCCCTTTAGGTTTTTGATTCCCCACCCCTGAGAAAAAGACTGAGTACCTTGACCCTGTCTATGACCTTCAAATTTGAATACACCTCATCTTCTCCTTCATTCCCCAAGTCATAAAATAAACATCAACTGCTCATTATTTCAAGGAAGCTTGCTGTGTGTAAATTTGATGCTCTGTTTCTTAGGCAACAATTGAAATGGTATATCATTGGTTAGAAATCAGTCTAGGACTTCTCAAAATCAGAAAAGATCTATCTGAATGTACAGCTGGTCACCCAGGAGCAATGGAGAAACAATACATGCTTAGGTGAGGGGAAATGTCTCAGATCTGAAACATTAAGAGTTTTTCTTTCCACATGTGTTGCCTGTACTCTTGAGTGTTACGAGCATTTTGTAATTACTTCAGCTTTCTAGGACCTCTCAGTTTTCATATTTTTATTCAAATGTGTAGGATTTTTCCTCCTGAAGTGAAAGATGCATCAATTCTGTATCTCTTTCTATTCATGCTTTCTGATGACCATTATTGACTGTCATGTTGCCTTCTGTTAAAAAAGCTGTTGAGCAAACATTAGTTGGATGCGTTGCCAGGAAATGCTGTCAGAAGAGGAATATCCTCCCAATGAAAACAGCACTAAGATAGCATAAAATACCAAAGTTCAAAAAAAAAATTATAGCAGTCTGTATATGTTACCATATACTACCTTCAGATTAATTTGCTTGAAGGCATTGACAGGAAAGAAAAAGAATACAATAGTGTAGCTCTTAGTGCGATACTATTATGGCTCAGAGTGTTGGAGTTCAGAGTTAAACTCCGATACTGTCTTTAAGAAGTTTGTGCATCCTTCCTGTACAATGCTTATTTCCAGGTGATCTGTTTTCCTCCCACAGCCCAAAAATGTACCAGTTAGTAGGTTAATTGATCATTATAAATTATCCTGTGATTAGGCTGGTGCTAAATAGGTGTGTTGCTGGGCAATGTAGCTCATTGGGCTATGAGGGACTGTTCCACACTTGTATTCGAAATAAAATAAATAATTTATTAAAAACTGTACATAAACATATAAAAACAGACAATCAAAAGAAGAGAAACTATACAGATAAAAAAAATGAGAAGGATTTGTAAAAAGTCCTTAAAGTTGAGACTGTAAGTCGTGGAATCATTTCAGTGTTGAGATGTTTCAAGTTATCCACATTGGTTAAGGAGTCTGTTTGGTTTAGGGTAAGAATTGTTTCTGAACCTGGTGGAGTGGGACCTAAGACGATTGTACCTCCTGCCCAATGGTAGTAGTGAGAAAAGGGCATGGCCTGGATGGTGGTGGTCTTTGATAATGGTTGTTGATTTCCTGTGGCAGCACTCCATGAATACAACAGGACCCTTTATCCCATGCTCCTTTAAACTCAATGGAGCCCTTTACCCCATGATATTTTAAAAATTTCTTATACAACTGTGTAAAACATTCAACAACAGTGAAGTAAAAGTGCACACTGGAGGAATATTCATTACATGACCTGCTGACTACCACCAACAGTTTGCATTACTATGAATTTCCAGCATCTGCAGAACCTTAGTGTTTGTAACGGATTGTGGGGAAGAGAGAAATATGGACCAAATGTTCCTCAGTTGAAAGAAGCAAAAGGAATTGGTCAACAGCCATTTCAGTGACTAGAAATCAGTCTATTTGGATCCTATAGAGATCAATAATCAATCTATTGGTTCCCAAGGAGATCAGTATTCAGCCTATTGGGTCCCACAGGGATCAACATTCAGTCTTTTGGGTCCACAGAGATCAATACTCAGTCTATTGGGTCGAACAGAGATCAATGCTCAGTCTATTGGGTCCAACGGAAATCAATATTCAGTCTATTGGGTCCAACGGAGATCAATATTCAGTCTATTGGGTCCAACGGAGATCAATATTCAGTCTATTGGGTCCAAAGGAGATCAATATTCAGTCTATTGGGTTCACAAAGATCAATATTCAGTCTATTGGGTTCACAGAGATCAACATTCAGTCTATTGGGTCCAACGGAGATCAACATTCAGTCTATTGGGTTCACAGAGATCAACATTCAGTCTATTGGGTCCAACGGAGATCAACATTCAGTCTATTGGGTCCAACAGAGATCAACATTCAGTCCATTGGGTCCAACAGAGATCAATATTCAGTCTATTGGGTCCAACGGAGATCAATATTCAGTCTATTGGGTCCAACAGAGATCAATATTCAGTCTATTGGGTCCAACGGAGATCAATATTCAGTCTATTGGGTTCACAGAGATCAACATTCAGTCTATTGGGTCCAACGGAGATCAACATTCAGTCTATTGGGTTCACAGAGATCAACATTCAGTCTATTGGGTCCAACGGAGATCAATATTCAGTCTATTGGGTCCAACGGAGATCAATATTCAGTCTATTGGGTTCACAGAGATCAACATTCAGTCTATTGGGTCCAACGGAGATCAATATTCAGTCTATTGGGTTCACAGAGATCAACATTCAGTCTATTGGGTCCAACGGAGATCAACATTCAGTCTATTGGGTTCACAGAGATCAACATTCAGTCTATTGGGTCCAACGGAGATCAACATTCAGTCTATTGGGTCCAACAGAGATCAACATTCAGTCCATTGGGTCCAACAGAGATCAATATTCAGTCTATTGGGTCCAACGGAGATCAATATTCAGTCTATTGGGTCCAATGGAGATCAACATTCAGTCCATTGGGTCCAACAGAGATCAATATTCAGTCTATTGGGTCCAACGGAGATCAATATTCAGTCTATTGGGTCCAACGGAGATCAATATTCAATCTTTTCAGTCCCACAGAGATGAACATTCAGTCTATTAGGTTCCACGGAGATCAATATTCAGTCTTTTAGGTCTGACAGAGATCAATATTTAGTCTATTGGGTCTGACACTGATCAATGTTCAGTATACTAGGTTCCACGGAGATCAATATTCAGTCTATTGGGTCCCACAGAGATCAATTGCCTTCTGTAATGTATATTAATGATTCAGACCTACTTCTAGGGGATATGATAAGGAAGTCTGCCAGTTATATTTTGATTGGCAGTATTCCTCGGAAGCACCTTGGCGACTTTAGTTTGCCAACAGTGCCGCACAGATTGAAGCCACTGAGCTGGAGATGGTTGCTTTGAGCATTTGTGTGGTAGTATCCCAGGGTGTAATTTTATGCCTCATTATCTCTTGAGTTTTCAATTGCTTTCTGACGACAATATCCCACGTAGGCTCTTTCATTGTACTTCTTGAGCAAAAAGTCTATAATCAGTCAATGCCAGAAAGGCAACAATGAGTTGACACTTGGCACACGAGTTGCTGAAGAAGAAATGCAAAATAATGCCACAATAACTGGAGTTCAATTGTGAATCAACTGTTTATTAGAGATGGTGTTCAATTTAAATGGGTCATTACTTGGGGCTATTCATTTGCCACAGAAACTGCAGAGCTTTGTCTCATTACTTTTGTGGGTCCATGCTGAGTATATTGGTTGCTGCATTTCCTGATAATGCACCAATGGCTACACTTTAAAGGGATTTCCTATAGCCTGAGGATATGAGGGCTGCTATGTGAACGTAAGTGAATGAAAATTTCTTCAGAATTCAAAGGTTTATTCAGGAATCACCAGAGCTACAGTAATAAGACACATTGAACCAACATTCAAATACAGGATCTAAAAGCTACTCTATTATAACAGGAGGCTCCTGGAGTGATAACTCACAGAAAAAGGCCCATCAGTCCACTGAGTTTGCATTTCAAAGTAAACTTATTATCAGAGTACATACTGTATATGTCACCATATACTACCCTGAGATTCATTTCCTTGCAGGTCTTCACGGTAGAACAAAAAAATACAACAGAATCACTGAAAAACTGCACAGAAACCCAAGAAAGTCTGCTGATTCTGGAGGTCCAAAGCAAAACACACAGAATACTGGAGGAATGCAGCAAGTCAGGCAGCATCAGTGGAAAAGGCCGAGACCCTTCTTCAGGACTGAGAATGGAGGGGAAAGATGCCAGAATAAAAAGGTGGGAGGAGGGGAAGAGACTAGCTGGAAGGTGATAGATGAAGCCAGATGTGTGAGAAAGGTCAAGGGCTGGAGTAGAAAGATTCTGATAGGAGAGGAGAGTAGACCATAGGAAAAAGGGAACAAGGAAAGGACCTGGGGGAAGTAACAGGCCGATGTGAAGAAGTAAAAGATCAGAGTGGGAAATGGGGGTGGGGGGGGGGGCGGGTGGAAGGAGAAATCAACATTCATGCCACCAGTTTGGAGGGTAACCAGATAGAAGATAAGGAATCAATATTCATGCTATCAGTTTGGAGAGTACCCAGATGGAAGATAAGGTGTTGCTCCTCCACCCTGAGGGTGGCCTCAACTTGGCACAAGAGGAGGCCATGGATCGACACATCAGAACAAGAATAGGAATCGGAATTAAAATATTTAGCCACAAGGTACTCCTACATTGGCAAACAACCAATATGCAAAAGAAGACAATCTGGGCAAATATAAAATAAATAAATACATACATACATCCAGTATGCACATAACAGAGAACATGAATTGTAGAGTCCTTGAAAGTGAGTCCATAGGTTGTGGAATTCAACTGTCCTTTTACACTGTTCCTACATTAATCCCATTTGATTTACACATAGATTTTGCAAAGCTTTTCAGAGTGACAGAAAGACCTTGCAAACTTTCACACTCATTCAGTAGTCAAGCTAACTCACAGAGTAACACGACACTGCATTTTCATAGATGAAGCAGTAAATTCACCAGCATTGCAACAGTGCTGATGTGCACTCATCTACCGTAAGACCACCAAGATATAGGGGCAGAATTGGGCCATTTGACCATTGAATCTGCTCCACCATTTCATCATGGCTGATCCAATTTTCCTCTCAGCCCCAATATCCCTTCATGCCCTAACCAATCAAGAATCTATCAACCTCTGCCTTAAATATTCATAAAGACTTGGTCTCCACAGCTGCCTGTGGTAAAGAATTCCACAGATTCACCACACTCTGGCTGAAGAAATACATCCTCACTTTCTTCCTAAAAGGATTCACGTCTATTATGAGGCTATGTCCTCTGGTCTTAAGATGTTATACTCTCCCACCATTAGAAGCATCCTCTCTACATCCACTCTATCTAAGTCTTTCACCATTTCAATGAGGTCACCCCTCATTCTTCTGAATTACAGTGAATACAGGCTCAGAACCATCAAACACTCTCCATATGACAAGCCATTCAATCCTAGAATCATTTTCGTAAACCTTCTTTGAATCCTCTCCAGTTTCAGCACATACCTTCTAATTTAAGGGGCCCAAAACTGCTCACAATACTCATAAGGTGAGAGAGAGAGAAAAGGAGATAGGGAATGGTGAAGGGGAGGGAGCTTTACCAGAAGTCTGTGAAATCAATGTTCATGCCATCAAGTTGGAGGCTACCCATATGGAATGTAAGCTGTTGTTCCTCCAACCTGAGTGTGGCCTCATCACGACTGTGGAGGGAGCCATGGATAGATATGGAAGTGGAATTAAAATGGGTGGCCACTGGGAGATCCCGTTTTTTTTGGAGGTGCTCAGTGAAGCGGTCTCCCATTTCTTCTATCTAAGTGCATGACCATACCAATTACCAATATTGTATTCCATCTGCCATTTCTTTCCCCATTCTCCTAATCTTCCTAATCCTTCTGTTCCTCAAAACTACATGCCCCTCCACCTATCTTCATATCGTCTACAAACTTTGCAACAAAGCCATCAATTCCATCATCCAAATTATTTACATGTAACATGAAAAGAATCGGTCCCAACACCGACCCTTGTGGAACATCACTAGTCACTGGCAGGCAACCAGAAAAGGCTCCCTTTATTCCCACTCTTTGCCTCTTACCAATAAGTCACTGCTTTATCCATGCTAGAATCTTTCCTGTAACTCCATGGGCTTGTAGCTTGTTAAGGAGCCTTATGTATGGTCCCTTGTCAAAGGCCTTCTGAAAATCTAAGTAAATGACATCAACAGATTTTCCTTTGTCTATTCTGCTTGTTATTTCTTCAAAGAATTACAACAGGTTTGTCAGGCAGACTTTTCCTTGTGAAAATCATGCTGACTTTCACATTACCGCACCAGTATTAATTCACACTGATTCATAGGTCTGGTTAACTTCCACAGACTGATAGAATAATGTTATACATTCTCAAATATACATAGAACATTACCGCACAGTACTGTCCCTTCGGCCCACAATACTGTGCTGACCTTTTCACCTACTCTTAAATCCAATCTAACCCTTACCTCCCACATAGCCCTCCACTTTTCTATCATCCATGTATCTGTCTAAGAGTTTCTTAAACGTCTCTAATATATGTGCTGCTACCATCACCCCTGGGAAGGCTCTTCATGCACCCACCACTCTTTGTGTAAAAAACCTGCCTCGAACATCCTCCCTACAGTTTTCTACAACTAGCTTAAAATTATGCCATCTCATATTTGCTATTCCCACCCTGAAAAAAATGTCTTGGCTGTCCACTGAATCTATGCTTCTATGATCTTGTACACCTCTATCAAATCACCTCTCATCCTCCTATTGTCCAAAGAGAAAAGACCTAGCTCACTCAATCTCAGTTGTGGGTGGTTAATAATGTTCTACCTCAATACAATGTGTAATGATCTGATGTACATGAACAGAGTTCAAAGTAAATTTATTATCAAGTATGTGTATGTCACCATATACACCCTGAGATTCATTTTCTTGCAGGCATTCTCAGTAGAATAAAGAAATACAACAGTATGCAAGCAAAGCTTTCTCATTGTATTTTGGAATATATGATGATAATAAACCAATTATGTACCTGGATCAGTTTGTATTTCCTCAGATTATTGACTGCAGAAAAATTTTCCCCATATCAGAGAAAGCTAAAACTAGAGGATATCGATTTATGTTAAAAGGCAAAAGATTCAAAAGATTCAAAGGGAAATCAGAAGTGGTGCGCTGAATGTCCTTTTTCCGTGTTGTATGAATCATTAAGTCTTTGAATCAGACTGAAGATTACCATTCAAATTCCTTATTAGGATTCTGACAAACAAACCAACATCCATCATCAAGGACCCGCACCATCCAAGCTGTGCTCTATTCTCCCTACTGACATTGGGAAGGAGGTACAGGATCCTTAATTTCCACACCACCAGGTTTAGGAAGTTATTACCCTTCAGACACCAGGCTCTTGACCAGTGTGGATAACTTCACTCACCACAACTCTGAACTGATTCCACAACGTACGGGCGTATTTTCAAGGAATCTGCAATTCATGTTCTTAGTATTAATTCTTTGCTATTATAATTATTTGTTTTTCTTTATTTGTTCAATTATTTTCTTTTACACATTGATTTTGCCAATCTTTGTGTTTAGTTTTTCATTGATTCGATTGTATTTCTTTGTTCAAATGTGAATATCTGCAAGAAAATAAATCTCAGAGTAGTATATGGTGGCATATGCATACCTTGATAATAAATTTACTTTGAACTTTTGAACAAATTGTATTCAGAATCCTGCATTTCTTGTTTGTACAGATTTCAATATTTGTGTTTCCAACGAAACTATACAAATATATCAATTTCTGCATCTTGCCTTGATCTGGCATACACCCCCCTCCCAACTGGTGAGTATCTGGATGCACCACGATGTGATGCTGATGTTAATACCTGCCAACTGACCAGTTCCCCAATCCCCCAACTACTGCAATTCGACAGACGATATGAATTTTGAACTTCCCCTCCTCCACACTGTATGATGGGGAAGAATCACACTGTTTTTTTTTGTCTAGCACCGAAGTCTCCCTGCTGGAGATGAGAAAGAGTTGTTTACCTGAAATGGAGTCTGGCTGTTGTAATTCTTCACTTCTTTGTTGGTTCCACGAAACAATAGAACTCGTGCACAGCTTTCCTAGAAATTGGAAGAAATAAAAAAGGGTCACCCAAAAAGCTCAACTGTGCAAAGACTCTGGTTTTAGCAGTCTTTTTTATAGTAGTGGTGGTATACACCCTGTATACCATTTCAGACTACTCATTGGGATTGCTAATCTCTACATTAACATCGAACATTACAGTACAGGCCCTTCAGTCCTCAATGTAATGCAGACATTTCATCCTATTCCAAAATCAATCTAATCCTTCACTCCTATATTGCCCTCCATTTTTGTATCTACCATGTGCCTTTTAGGGCCACTTCCCGAGAACAGAAACAGCAGCAGGTCGCAGCAGCGAATAAGAACTTTGACCAGCAACCACTCAGCATTTGGGATTGATTAGCAAGAGCAAATTAAAGAAAGGCAGGGACAAGCACAACAGTCATCTATGCAGCTGCCGTGAGTGGACCTAGAGTGGTGATCCAGAGGCTTTAGCTCTTCAAGGCTTCGATCAGAGAAGGCAAAGGAAATAAAAGCAGTTTTTTTTTTCTTGTCTTCTTTATATCTGCTTAGCTAGGACAGCAGAGATGCCAGTGAGGATGGTGAAATGCTATATTGCAAGGGTACCTCCATGTCCCTGACAACGACAAATACATCCAGCTTCAGCTACTAACAAACCGCATTCAGGATTTGAAGCCGGAATTGGATGAACTCCAGTCATTCAGGAGGCTGAGAGGGTAATAGAAAGGACATATAGAGAGGTAGTTACACCCAAGGTGCAGAACACAGGAAACTGGGTGACAGTCAGGAGGGGGAAAAGGTTAAGGAGCCAGTACAGAGTACCCGTGTGTCCATATCCCCCTCAACAACAGATGATGATGATGATGATAATAACAACTTTATTGGTCCCAAGTGGGAAATTATTTACTATCACTTTGAATGCTGTTGGGGGGATGACATAACAGATGAAAGTCACAGTGGTAGGCTTTTTGACAACGAGCCTGCCTCTATGACGCAGAAGGGAAGGGGGGAGAAGATGTATAATGTGGTGATAGGGGATTCATAAATTAGGGGAGTGGACAGGAGGTTCTGTGGGAGAGAACAAGATTCCTGGATAGTATGTTCCCTTCTGAATGC
The DNA here is from genome assembly GCF_048418815.1 of Hemitrygon akajei. Lineage (NCBI taxonomy): Eukaryota > Metazoa > Chordata > Chondrichthyes > Myliobatiformes > Dasyatidae > Hemitrygon > Hemitrygon akajei. The sequence goes on from NC_133129.1 coordinate 175,754,180, forward strand.
AAGGGTCTAGGATATCCTGGATCAAGTCCTCACCATTTTTAAGGGGGAGGGTGAACAGCCAGAAGTCATGGTCCATGAATGTACCAATGACATGGGTAGGACAAGGACAAGTAAGGTTCTGCAAAGGGAGTTCTGGAAGTTAGCTGCTAAGTTAAAGGGCAGGACCTCCAGGGTTTGATTTCAGAATTGCTACCTGTGTCACGTGTTAGTGAGGTCAGAACTAGGAAGATTATACAGTTTAATACTTGGCTAAAGAGTTGGTGTAGGATGAACGGCATAAGATTTTTGGATCATTGGGCTCTCTTCCAGGGAAGGTGGGACATACAAAAAGGATAGCTTACATCTGAACTGGAGGGGAACTAATATTCTAGTGGGAAGGTTTAAAAATGCTGCATGGTGGGGTTTAAACTAGAGTTGCAGGAGATGGGAACCAGAGTGCCAGAACAGTTAGTGGAAAGGTTGTGGAGGCAGATGTTGGTAAGACCTCAGACAAACTTAGGAATCAAAAGATTGAGCATGGTGTGACTAGTGTCCTGAGCTGTGTATATTTCAATGCAAGAAGTATTGGCGGAAGGGCGGATAATAGTGCTGAAGAGGAGGTAGCTGGTTATAACAAACAGAGGCAATGTGTAGTGAGGAGAGACTATTGATAGGGCAAAACTGCAGTCAACAGAATGAGTTGCAACATAAAAAGTGGACAAAATTGAAAAGGGTGAATACAGGACTGAAGGTGTTGTATTTGAATACGTGCAGTATACCAATTAAGATAGATGAACTTGCAGCACATTTGCAGATTGGCAGGTATGATGTAGTAGGCATCACTGAATCATGGCTGAAAGATTAAAGCTGGGAGCTATATGTCCCAGGATACACATTGTATCAAAAGGACAGGCAGGAAGTCAAAAGGGGCAGTGTTGTTCAGTTGGTAAAAAATGAAATCAAATCATTAGAAGGAGATGACATAGGGCCAGAAGGTGTTGAATCATTATGGGTAGAGCTGAGAAACTGCAAGGGTACAAAGACCCTGATGGGAGTTGTATACAGACCCCCAAACAGCAGTAAGGTTTTGGCTTACAAATTACAACAGGAGATAGAAAATATATGCCAAAAGGGCAATGTTACAATAGTCATGGGGGATTTCAATATGCAGGTAGATTGGGAATATCAGGTTGGTGCTGGAATACAGGAGGGGGAATTTCTAGAGAGTCTACGAGATGGCTTTTTAGAGCAGCTTGTAGTTGGGTCCACTAGAGGATTAGATATTTTGTATTGAGTGTTTTGCAATGAACCAGAATTGACTAGAAATCTTAAGGTAAAAGTACCCTTAGGGGAAGTGATCATAATATGATTGAATTCACCCTGAAATTTAAGGAGAATCTGAATTCAGAGTATTAGAGTGGAGGAAAGGGAATTACAGAGGCATGAGAGAGAAATTGACCATAATTGATTGGAAAAGAATACTGGCAGGGATGACAGAAGAGCAGCAATGGCTGGAATTCCTAGAACCAATTCAGAAGGCACAGGATGTATACATTGCAAAGAGAAACAAATATTCTAAAAGAAAGATGACACAACCATGGCTAACAAGCAGGATAGACAAAGAAGAATCAGTTGATGTTATGTACTTGGATTTTCAGAAGACCTTTGACAAGATGTCACACATAAGGCTGCTTAACAAGCTACGAGCCCATAGTATTACGGGAAAAATTCTAGCAAGTATAAAGCAGTGGTTGATTGACAGTCTGCAAAGAGTGGGAAGAAAGAGCCTTTTCTGACTGACTGCTAGTGACTAGTGGTGTTCCATAGGGTCTCTGTTGGGACCAATTCTTTAATGTTATTTGTCAATAGATTTAAACGATGGAATTGAAGGCTTTGTTGCAAAGTTTGCAGACAATATGAAGGTAGGTGGAGGCGCAGGTAGTTTTGAGGAAGTAGAGAGGCTACAGAAGGACTTCGACAGATTAGGAGAATGGGCAAAGAAATGGCAGATGGAATACGGTGTCAAGAAGTATATGATCATATACTTTGGTAGAAGAAATGAAAGGATTGATTATTTTCTAAATGGAGAGAAAATACAAAAATCTGACATGCAGAGCGAGTTGGGAGTCCTTATGCAGGATTTCCTAAAGGTTAATTTGCAGATTGAGTCTGTGGTGTGGAAGGCAATGCAATGTTAGCACTTATTTCAAGAAGACTAGAATATAAAAGCAAGGATGTAATGTTGAGACTTTATAAAGCATTGGTGAGTCCACACTTGGAGAATTGTGAGCAGTTTTGGGCTCCTTATCTTAGAAAGGATGTGCTGAAATTGGAGAGGGTTCCAAAGACATCTACGAAAATGATTCCAGTATTGAATGGCTTGTTATATGATCAGAATTTGATGGCTCTAGGCCTGTATTCACTGGAATTCAGAAGAATGAGGGATGACCTCACTGAAATCTATCAAATGCTGAAAGGCCTTAATAGAGTGGATGTGGAGAGGATGCTTCCTATGTTGGAAGAGTCGAGGTCAAGAGGCCACAGCCTCAGAAAAGACCATAAGAACAGAAGACCTTAAGACATAGGAGCAGAAGTAGGCCATTTGGCTCATTGACTCTGCTCCACCATTCAATCATGGGCTTATCCAATTCTTCCAGTCATCCCCGCTCCCCTGCCTTCTCCCCATACCCTTTAATGCCCTGGCTAATCAGGAAGCTATCTATTTCAGCCTTAAATGCACCCAATGACTTGACTTCCACAGCTGCTGATGGCAACGAATTCCACAGATTTATCACCCCCTGACTAAAGTAATTTCTCAGCATCTCTGTTCCAAAAGGATGTTCTTCAATCCTGAAGTTGTGCCCTCTTGTCCTAGACTCGCCTACCATAGGAAATAACTTTGCCATATCTAATCTGTTAAGGCCTTTTAACATTTGGAATATTTCTATGAGATCCCCCTCATTCTCCTGAGCTCCAGGGAATATAGCCCAAGAGCTGCCAGATGTTCCTCATATAGTAACCCTTTCATTCTTGGAATCATTCTCATGAATCTTCTTTGAACCCTCTCCAATGTCAGTATATCCTTTCTAAAATAAGGAACCCAAAACTGCACACAATACTCCAAGTGTGGTCTCACGAGTGCCTTACAGAGCCTCAATATCATGGTCCTTCTCTTATATTCTATACCTCTAGATATGAATGCCAACATTGCATTCACCTTCTTCACCACTGACTCAACTTGGAGGTTAACCTTTAGGGTATCCTGCACAAGGACTCCCAAGTCCCTTTCCATCTCTGCATTTTGAATTCTCTCCCCATCTAAATAATCTCCCCATCTGCCCATTTATTTCTTCCACCAAAGTGCATGACCGTACACTTTGCAACATTGTATTTCATTTGCCACTTCTTTGCCCATTCCAATAAACTATCTAAGTCTCTCTGCAGGCTCTCTGTTTCCTCAACACTACCCGCTCCTCCACCTATCTTTGTATCAATGGCAAAGTTAGCCACAAATCCATTAATCCCATAGTCCAAATAATTGACATATATCATAAAAAGTAGTGGTCCCAACACCGAGTCCTATGGAATTTCACTGGTAACCGGCAGCCAGCCAGAGTAGGATCCATTTATTCCCACTCTCTGTTTTCTGTTGACCAGTCAATGCTCCACCCATGCTAGTAACGCCCCTGTTATTCCATGGGCTCTCATCTTGCTAAGCAGCATCATCAGTGGCACCTTGTCAAAGGCCTTCTGAAAATCTACTGCATCTCTTTTGTCTACCCTACTTGTAGCTTCCTCAAAAAATTGCAATAGGTTAGTCAGGCAGGATTTACCTTTCAGGAAACCATGCTGGTTTTGGCCTATGTTGTCATGTGCCTCCAGGTATTGCATAACTCATCCCTAACAATAGATTCCAACAACTTCCCAACCACTGGTGTCAGGCTAACAGGTCTATAGTTTCCTTTCTGCTGCCTCCCACCCTTCTTAAATAGCAGAGCAACATTTGCAATTTTCCAGTCATCTGGTACCATAGAACATTACAGCACAGAAACAGGCATTTTGACCCTTCTTGGCTGTGCCAAACCATTCTTCTACCTGGTCGCACTGACCTGCACCTGGGCCATATCCCTCCAAACCCCTCTCATCCATGTACCTATCCAAGTTTTTCTTAAATATCAAAAGTGAGCCCGCAATCAGCACTTTATCTGGCAGCTCATTCCACATTCCCACCACTTTCTGTGTGAAGAAGCCCCCCCCCCCCATGTTCCTTTTAAACTTTTACCCCTTCACCCTTAACCCATGACCTCTGGTTTTTTTCTCCCCTAGCCTCAGTAGAAAAAGCCTGCTTGCATTCAGTCTATCTATACCCATCATAATTTTATACACCTCTATCAAATCACCCCTCATTCTCCTACGCTCCAGGGAATAAAGTCTTAACCTATTCAACCTTTCTCTGTAACTCAGTTTCTCAAGTCCTGGCAACATCCTTATAAACCTTCTCTGCACTCTTTCAACCTTATTAATATCCTTCCTGTAATTAGGTGACCAAAACTGCACACAATACTCCAAATTCGGTCTCACCAATGTCTTATACAACCTCACCATTACATTCCAACTCTTATACCCAAAACTTTGATTTATAAAGGCCAATATACCAAAAGCTCTCTTTACAACCCTATCCACCTGTGACGCCACTTTTAGGGAATTATGTATCTGTACTCCCAGATCCCTCTGCTCTACTGCACTCCTCAGTGTCCTACCATTTACCTTGTATGTTCTACCTTGGTTTGACCTTCCGAAGTGCAATACCTCACACTTGTCCGCATTAAACTCCATCTGCCATTTTTCAGCCCATTCCTTCAACTGGTCCAAATCCCTCTGCAAACTTTGAAAACCTTCCTCACTGTCCACTACACCCCCAATCTTTGTATCATCAGCAAATTTGCTGATTCAATTTGCCACATTATCATCCAGATCATTGATATAGATGACAAATAACAATGGACCCATCACTGATCCCCATGGCACACCACAAGTCACAGGCCTCCACTCAGAGTAGCAATCCTCCACTACCACTCTCTGGCTTCTTCCATTGAGCCAATGTCCAATCCAATCTGGTACAATGCCAGAATCTATCTATTCTTAAAAGATTATTGTTAATGCTTCCACAATCTCTCCAGCTACTTGCTTCACAACCTTTGGGTGCATTCCATCAAGTCCAGGAGATTTATCCGCCCTCAGACCATTTAGCTTCCTGAGCACCTTCTCAGTCGTAATTTTCACTGCACATACTTCACTTTCTTGACACTCTTGAATGTCCGGTATACTGCAGATGTCTTCCACTGTGATGACTGTTGCAAAATATGCATTCAGTTCCTCTGCTATCTCTGCATCTCTCATTACAATATCTCCAGCGTCATTTTCTATTGGTCCTATATCTACCCTCAATTCTCTTTTACCCTTTATATACTTAAAAAAGCTTTTAGTATCTGCTTTGATATTAGTCACCAGCTTCCCTTCATAATTCATCTTTTCCTTCCTAATGACATTTTTAGTTTCCTTCTGTAAGTTTTTAAAAGCTTCCCAATTCTCTATCTTCCCACTAGCTTTGGCTTCCTTGTATGCCCTATCTTTCACTTCTACGTGGCTCTGACTTTACTTGCTAGCTACGGTAGTGTCCTTCTTCCATTTGAAAATATCTTCTTATTTTGAATATATCTGTGTTGCACTTCCCTCATTTTTTGCAGAAATTCCAGCTATTGCTGCTTTGCTGGCTTTCCTGCTAGAGCCCCTTTCCAGTCATCTTTGGCCAGTTCCTCTCTCATGCCATTATAATTTCCTTTATTCCACTGAAATACCGACACATTGGAATTTAGTTTCTCCTTCTCAAATTTCAAAGAGAACTCAATCATATTGTGATCACTGTACCCTAAGGGTTCCTTAACATTGAGCTCTTTATCACCTCCAGATCATTTCATAACACCCAGTCCAGCAAGCTGATCCTCTAATGGGCTCAACAACAAGCTGTTCTAAACAGCCATTGCTTAGACATGCTACAAATTCTCTCTCTTGAGGTCCATTACTGGCCTGGTTTTCCCAATCCACTTTCATGTTAAAATCCCCAACAATTATCATGATATTGCCCTTCTGACATGCCTTTTCTATCTGTAATTATGCTCTAATTTGTAATCCACATGCTGGCTGCTGTTTGGAGGCCTGTATACAACTGCCATTCAGGTCCTTTTACCCTTGCCATTCCTTAAGTCAACCCATAGCAATTCTAGACCTTGCAGTCCCATGTCATCCCTTTCTAATGATTTAATATTATTTCTCATACACAGGGCCGCACCACCCCATCTGCCTACTGACCTATCTTTTGATACACCGTATGGAGAAGAATTTCTTTTCCCAGAGAGTGCTGAATCTAAAACTATTTCCTGCAGGCAACTGTGGAGGCCAAGTCTTTATGTATATTTAAGGCAGATGTTAATTGATTCTTGATTGGCCAGGGTATGATGGGATATGGTGAGCAGACATGAGAAATGGGCTGAGCGGGAAATTGGATCAGCCATGATGAAATGGCAGCTCAGACTCATGAGAACAAATGGCCTAATTCTGCTCCTATATCTTACGGTCTAAGTCTCTTGAAAGTCCCTAATGTACCTGCCTCTACCACCACCCTTGGCAGCATGTTCCATACACCTTATGTTAAATTAAGGTACCTAACAACAATAATATGGGGCACAATGACCTCTGAACTGATGACATTTAACTGAGAACATTTTAGGTGATTTTTTTTGTCCGATTCACTCATGAAATGTAGTTGCTGCTGCCAAAGCTCAATGTTGTGACCTATCCACAACTATCCATGAGGAGGTTGCAGACAGCTGTCTGTCCACATAATATGGCATGGTAGCATTGTACTTTGCATACCTCTGTGATAGCACCAGAAACAAGGATTGATTCCCACCTCTGTGTTTGAGGAGTTTGTACATTCTCCTTATGACTGCCTGGGTTTTCTACAGGTGGTCTAGTGTCCTCCCATATTCTAAAGACATCCAGGTTTCAAAGTTCAAAGTAAATTTATTATCAAAGTATATATATGTCTCTATTTATTACCCTGAGATTCAATTTCTTGCAGGCATGCTCAGTGAATCCAAGAAACATAATAGAATCAATGGAGGACTGTACCCAATAGGATGGACAAACAAACAACGTGCAAAGGATAAGAAACCATGCAATTACAAAAGGAAAAAAAGGAAATAGTAATAATAATAAATAAGCAATACATATCAAAAACAGGAAATAATAAATCTTTGAAAGGCAGTCCTTAGGTTGTGGGAACATTTCAGTGATGGGGCAAGTGAAGGTATCCCCACTGGTTCAAGAGCTTGATGGTTGAGGGGTAATAACTGTTCCTGAACCTGGTGGCGTGAGAACCTGAGGCTCCTGTAGCGTCTTCCTCCTGGCAGCAGTAAGCAGAGAGCATGACCTGGGTGGTGGGAGTTTAGTGGGTTAATTGGTTACACGGATGTAATTGGGCAGCGTGGGCTTGTTGGGTTGGAAGGGCCCATTACCATTTTGTATCTCCAAATAAAACATTACATTAAATGGTGCTATTTCTTCAGTGTGGTTAGTTACAAGACTTTCTCAACAATAGTGAAGAAGCTGACACTTACAGGGGAACCCATAGGAGGTGGTGTTCCCATGCACCTGCTGCCCATTCTATCAGTATGGTGGAGGTCTGGTATCTGTGGATTGCTGCTAGAAAAATATTGGCAAGTTTCTGGAGTTCATTTTTATTTACTTAAAGATACAGCAGGTTAACAGGCCCTTCCAGCCCAACAAGCTTGAATAAGAAAGTGAGAAGACGGCAAGAAGTACCAGCTGGTAGGTGATAGGTGAAACCAGATGGGAAAGGAAGTGGCCTCCACAGCTGTATTGGGCAACAAATTCCATAAATTCACCACCCTTTGGCGAAAGAAATTTCTCTGCGTCTCTGTTTTGAAAGGGTGCCCCTCTATCCTGAGGCTGTACCCTCTTGCCTTAGACTCTCCCACCATGGGAAACATCCTTTCCACATCTACTCTGTCTAGGCCTTTCAACATTCGAAAGGTTTCAGTGAGATTTCCCCGTATCTTTTTGAATTCCAGCGAGTACAGACCCAGAGCCACCGAACACTCCTCGTATGATAACCCTTTCATTCCTGGACTCATTTTTGTGAACCTCCTTTGGACCCTCTCCAATGCCAGCACATCCTTTCCAAGATGAGGGGCCCAGAACTGTTCACATTACTCAAGGCGAGGCTTCAGCAGTGCCTTATAAAGCCTCAGCGAGACATCCCTCCTCTTGTATTCTAGACCTCTTGAAATGAATGCTAACATTGCATTTGCCTTCCTCAACACCAACTTGGTGATGGCCCAGATGTGTTCCAAACATTATCCCAGGCTCAACTACAACAAACAGGCAGCAGCTAGTGTCACACACAGAAAATACTGAAGGACCCAGCCAGTTGTATGGATATATCCAAAGGAAATTATGTGTGTTGCTCTGGATTTCCAGTGTCTGCAGAATCTCTTGTGTTCACGCAACAAGTTACAATGAGTTGCCAGTGAGTGAAGTGGAGTTGGTGGGTGGGGAATGGGACTTGTTATGGGAACCAATGACAATGGCTTTGTTCTTTTTTGCAAGAGATTCCTGTTCATCCTAATTTGAATGTCAGGGATGTATTTCCAAGATTTGGAGACAATGGAGAGATCAAGAGAGGAAGAGAAAAAAATTTACATAACAGAAGCAGAGAAAGATGAAGGATCATAAGCCACCCGCAATGGGGATTGAGTTTAAATTGCTTCCAGAATAAATCAGTGCAGATAAAATGGCTGGATTTGTTATTTAATACCACTTACAGATGGTTCAAGGTTTTAATCTGCATTGAGCATAACAATGTAGAAATCAATAGAGCAAAATCAAAAGGAATGTAGATGCAGGAAAAATAACATTTAAAAAATTGCTGGAAATTCTTGGCAAGTAAGGCAGCATCCGTAGAAAGAGGAGAAAAGTTACTGTTTCAGGTTGATGTCTGCAGATAGTGCCTGACCTAGTTAGTGTTTCCTGCATGTTCTGGTTCTGTTTCTATCACAGAATAAAATCTGTACATTGACATTACTATCATTCAGCAACACACTTTCAGCAAAAACTGAGACAACTAGCGTGGCTTTTGTTGCTTTCTTATTTTTAAGCACATTATATAAATATGTAAAATTATAAAAATACTCAATGCTTAAAAAAGGATTCAAATGAGAATGAGGCTTATTCATTGACTATGAATAAGTTGCAGATGATGTAATATACGTTTATGCTTTTGTGTACATTGGTTCTGAGGAATGCATGAGTTCACATATTAGTGTGTGTGTGTGTGTGTGAGTTATAATTTATACGTGAGTGTATACATGTGTGTTACTGTTAGTGCACATGAGAGTGCTTGTGATAATGATAACGTGTTAAGGCAATGCTAGTGTGAAAATATGTATTAGTGTTAATGTACATGTGTATTCAAATCACTGCATTTTTAGCATTATTATATGCACGTGTGCTTGTGTGGGTGTTTGAGAAAGAGAGAGTGCGATGGAGAGAGTGTGAATTCAGAATTTTGTACAAAAGATATAGAAGTCACAAAAGTTGTAAGTCGTACTGTTTTAAATTCATTCATAAGCACTAGCTGAACCAAACAATGATCATCGCAGATGTGAGGCACACCGAAATGAACTAGCGTGTGGCTTTAACATGCCGAATTTCTGTTTAGCTTGTTAGTTGCAACACTTGACACTGGATATTTGGCATCGCCTGCCTCGCTCAGTGCCTTGCATTTTCCCACTTGCAACAAAACTAAGAGGAAAATGGAGTGGTAAAATTAGCAGGCTGCTATACTTGTCATGTTCTTCAAAGACTATAAAAACAAACACACACTGTGTATGGAACAAAAGCTACTTTAATTGTGACAAGGCACATTTTTTTTGTTAATTTGGAAGAGTATTTAACTGCTGCAAGAACACTAAACCTTGCAAAAGAATATGCAAGCAGGCAGCTCTGCCTAATTAAATCCCGCCACCCACAGATAGACTGAAATAGTACTTCTGCCCACACAAAGCTGATGAAACATGGTGTGAACAAGCAAACAAAGTACATCCAATGTACGGATTGAATGTTTCACTATTACACATGTACCTGGGCAGATCATTCCTCTGTGCAATCTCTGAATTCAACGTTCACACCACTCAGCCTCATCTTGAATCAGCTCCTCGGAAATGTACGTTGTTAACAATCTGAGGTTTCATTTACAACTCTTAGAGATTCTGGCCCCGATAGCGTACAATAGAGTTTTGAATAACAGCAACCAGTCTCTAAGGCCAACATTTATTTTAACTATTGAATCAATCCTTCCGTGGTAGAGTACTGGGTAAAATGCATCGGTTGTGATATTGGAGCTGCATCTTGGTGTTTTTACAAAGTGATGTTAAGTGATATCCATTCAGTGACCACTTTATTAGACACATCTGTACACCTGCTCATTAAAGCAAATACTTTATCAGCCAATCACGTGCCACCAACTCAATATATAAAAGCATGCAGACATGGATGGTCGAGAGGTTCAGTTATTGTTCAGACCAAACATCAGAATGGTGAAGAATGTGATCTAAGTGGCTTTGACTGTGGAATGTTTGTCGGTGCTAGACAGGGCGGTTTGAGTATCTCAGAAACTGCTGATCTCCTGTCATTTTCAGCGCAGCAGTTTACAGAGAATGGTGTGATAAGCAAACAAAAAAAAAAAATCCAGTGAGCAGCAGTTATGTGGGCGAAAACAACTTGTTAACAAGGGAAGTCAGAGGAGAATGGCCAGACTGGTTCAAACTGACAGGAATGTGATTGTATCTCAAGTAACCTCGTGTTACAACAGTGGTGTGCAGAAGAGCGTCTCTGAACACATAATGCATTGAACCTTGAAATAGATGGGCTACAGCAGCAGAAGACCAGGAGCATACATTCAATACACTCTGTGTATTTGTACTAGCCTAGATAACTACATTCCAATCATTAATAAGTAAGAATAAGATTGGACAGGGTGAGGAAACTAGTGAGCTAGTGGTGCTGATGCCTTACTGCTCCAGTAACCCAGGTAATGTCCTGACCTCCTGTGCCATCTGTGTGGAGCTTGCATGGTCACTCTGTGTTCCTCCCGGTCACAGGTTTCATCCGTATTCTGAAGTCAGGTGATTAGATTGGTTAATTGGTCACTGTAAATTACTCCTGGTGAATAGGTCAATGATAGAGTCTGGGGGTACTTAAAGTCATATACAGCCCAGCTAGTCCACGCCAACCTGATCTTTTCCCTAATTGATCCTGACCTGATCTGCTTCATCCCATTGACCTGCACCTGGAACATATCCCTCCTATTGATGTGCCTATCCAAATGTCTCTTAAATATTTCAATTGAACACAGATCTACCACCTCTGCTGGCAGCTCATTCCATATTTTCACCGTCCTCTGAGTGCAGTTGTTCCCCCTCAGGTCCCCCTTAAATATTTCACCTTTCACCCCTAACCTGTGACCTCTAGTCTCACCTAATATGGGGTGGGGGGGGGTGAGCCTATTTAAGTTAGCAAGAATAAATAGGTTAGATGTAGGTCTAGCACATTGGTGCTTGATGATTAGTGTGAATTCCATGGGCTGGAAGCTTTTTCATGTTCAACAAATAATCTACTGGTGGATCTCATTACACTGATCCCATTTTCTTCTGCCCATATTCTCATCAGCTCCCTCAGATTTTAACACTCAGTAACACACTAAGAACAATTAATAGTGAACAATTTATGGTCCAACTTGCACATCCTTGGAAGACAGGAAGAAATTGAAGCTTCTGGTGGAAACCCATGTGGCCACAGAGAGAAAAAATACGTTATATGGAGCCATAGGATTGATGTACAATAACTGTTCTGAAAGCCATAAGGTATTATAAGAAAATATCACAAGTAAATATAATGGCATCAGATATAGGAGAGGGAGAGAAGGGGGAAGAGAAAAAGGTGAGAGAGAGATGGGGGAGAAAATGAAGGGTGGACAGAGAGAAAAGGCAAGAGAGAGGGGTGAGAGAGGGATAAAGAAAGAGGAGAAGTGATGAGACAGAGTGGGAAAAGGGTAAGAGAGAGATGGGGGAAGAGAAAGGGTGGAGTGAGAAAAAAGGTAAAAGAGATCGGGAAGAGAGGGAGTAATGGGTGAAAGAGAGGGAGGTGAGAAGGGTGAGAGAGAGACAGGGGGTGGGAGAGAGAGATGGGAGAGAAAGAGAAAAGGCAAGAGAGAGGGAGATAGGGAGAGGGTGAGTGATGGCAAGAGAAAGAGAAGGGCTGAGAGAGGGATGCAAGAAAGAGGGGGTAGATAGAGCAAGAAGCAAAAGAGGGGAAGAGAGAGAGTGGGAAGAGGGGAGAGAAGGGAGGGGAGACAGAGAGAAAATAGAGGAGAAAGAGAGAGAAAACGAGCAAGGACAGAGCGGGAACAAAACAAGAGAAACAGAGAGAGAGAGAGAGCAACTATCTGTGAATGGAAAGAGACTGAGAGAATGAATCATCAACCACAACACAGAATCAATGAGGAGAATCTACATCTCCAATGAAGAAAAACAGTAGGTAACCTTGCACTGACAGGCGCCCATTCTTGAAGATGTCCAAGAAAATGATAGATTGTCATTATTGAACAAGAAAGTTCAATCAATAATTACTGGTGAGGTGCAAATCACTCTTAATTGTAATCTGGCCTCTATGGACCAGATATAACATTATAGATGATGCTGCTCTGTGGCATCTCATGTACTAGTTTCACTGTTGACTGTGGCAAGGAAATCAATTTAAAGTCTCATGCGTTGGATCATGTTGGACCCTCCCCCTCCCCTACACAGTTTTCAGCCCCAACCACAGCCACCTTTTCCTGATACTCCAGATGTGCAGGGAAGACCCTTGTACCCCTCAGGGGCACACAGTGAGGTGCAGCTAAACTTTGGATGCCATGGTGCTGAGAACCTTATAAGCAAGCTTGTGCTGACATTGCTTGGAGAGGTTCACAAAAATGATTCCAGGAATGAAAGGCTCATCATATCATGGAACATATGATGCTTCTGGGTCTGTACTCACTGGAATTCGGAAGAATGAAGAGGGATCTCACTGAAACCTATTGAATGTTGAAAGGCCCAGAAACATAGAAAATCGACAGCACAATACAGGCCCTTCGGCCCACAAAGCTGTGCCGAACATATCCTTACCTGAAAAACTACCTAGGGTTACCCATAGCCCTCTATTTTTCTAAGGTCCATATACCTGTCCAATAGGCTCTTAAAAGACCCTATCGTATCCGCCTCCACCACAGTCACCGGCAGCCCATTCCACGCTCTCACCACTCTCTGCGTAAATAAACTTAACCCTGACGTTTCCTCTGTACCTACTTCCGAGCACCTTAAAACTGTGCCCTCCCGTGCTAGCCATTTTTGACCTGGGAAAAAGCCTCTGACAATCCACACAATCAATGCCTCTCATTATCTTATACACCTCTATCAGATTACCTCTCATTCTCCGCTGCTCCAAGGAGAAAAGGCCGAGTTCACTCAACCTATTCTCATAAGGCATGCTCCTCAATCCAAGCAACATCCTTGTAACTCTCCTCTATACTCTTTCTGTGGTTTCAACATCCTTCCTATAGTGACGCAACCAAAACTGAGCACAGTACTCCAAGTGGGGTCTGACTAGGGTCCTATTTAGCTGCAACATTACCTCTCTGCTCCGAAACATAATCCCACGAATGACGAAAACCTCTGCTTTCCTAACCACAGAGTCAACTTGCACAGCAGCCTTGAGTGTCCTATGGACTTGGACCCCAAGATCCCTCTGATCTTCCACACTGCCAAGAGTCTTACCATTAATACTATATTCTGCCATCATATTTGACCTACCAAAATGAACCACATTATACTTATCTGCCACTTCTCAGTTCATTTTTGCATGCTATCAATGTCCTGCTGTAACCTCCAACAGCCGTCCACACTACCCACAACACCTCCAACCTTTGTGTCATCAGCAAATTTACTAACCCATCCATCCACTTCTTCATCCAGGTCATTTATAAAAAATCACGAAGAGTCTGTCCCAGAACAGATCCCTGAGGCATACCACTGGTCACCGACCTCCATGCAGTGTATGACCCATCTACAACCACTCTTTGTCTGTGGGAAAGCCAGTTATGGATCCACAAAACAATTTCCCCTTGGATCCCATGCCTCCTTACTTTCTCAATAAGTCTTGTATGGGGTACCTTATCAAATGCCTTGCCAAAATCCATATTCACTACATCGACTGCTCTACCATCATCAATGAGTATAGTCACATCCTCAAAAAATTCAGTCAGACTCATAAGGCATGACCTGCCTTTCACAAAACCATGCTGACTATTCCTAATCATATCATGGCTCTCCAAATGTTCATAAATCCTGCGTCTCAAGATCTTCTTCAACAACTTACCAACCACTGAAGTAAGACTCACTGGTCTGTTATTTCCTGGGTGATCTCTATCCTTTTTTTGAATAATGGACCAACATCCACAACCCTCCAATCCTCCAGAACCTCTCCTGTCCCCATTGATGATGCAAAGATCATTGCCTGAGGCTCAGCAATCTCCTCCCTCGCCTCCCACAGTAGCCTGGGATACATCTGGTCTGGTCCTAATGACTTATCCAACTTGATGCTTTCCAAAAGCTCCTGCACATCCTCTTTCTTAGTAACCTTTCCTAACTTGTCTGTTCCTATCCCTCTCCAATACTATGGTAAAAGAGATAGATTGTGATTAATATCTCCAAAATGCTTTCCCTCTGAGAGACCTGACATCTGACCAGGTTCATTTCCCAATACCAGATCAAGTACAACCTCTCCTCTTACAGGCTTATCTACACATTCTGTCAAGAAACCTTCTTGAACACTCCTAACAAACTCCACTGCATCTAAACCCCTTGCTCTAAGGACATGCCAATCGATATTTGGGAAATTAAAATTTCCCACCACGACAAACCTGTTATTATTACACCTTTCCAGAATCTGTCTCCCTATGTTATCCTCAATGTCCCTGTTACTCTTGGGTTGTCTATAAGAAACACCCAGTAGAGTTATTGACCCCTTCCTATTCCTAACTTCCACCCACAGAGACTCTGCAGACAATCTCTCCATGTCTTCCTCCTTTTCTACTTCCGTAACAGTATCTCTGATCAACGGTGCCATGCCCCCACCTCTCTTGCCTCCCTCCCTGTCCTTTCTGAAACATCTAAAGCCTGACACTCGAAGTAACCATTCCTGCCCCTGAGCCATCCAAGTCTCTGTAATGGTCACAACATCATAGCTCCAAGTACTGATCGACCCTCTAAGCTCATTCGCTTTGTTCATAATACTTCTTGCATCAAAATAGACACATCTCAAACCATCGGTCTGAGTGCGTCCCTTCTTGATCACCTGCCTATCTTCTCTCTCAGACTGTCTCCATTTGGTTCCCACCCCCCAGCAATCCTAGTTTCAATTCTCCCCAATAGTCCCCCTGGGATTCAAGTGCAACCCGTCCTTTTTGTACAGGTGACTCCTGCCCCAAATGATGTCCCAATGATCCAGAAATCTGAATCCCTGCCCCCCTGCTCCAATCTCCCAGCCATGCATTTATCTTCCACCTCACTCTATTCTTATATTCACTGTCGCATGGCACAGGCAGTAATCCTCAGATGACTACCTTTGTGGTCCTGCTTCTCAACTTCCTTCCTAACTCCCTGTAGTCTGTTTTCAGGACATCCTCCCTTTTCCTACCTATGTTGTCGGTACCAATATGTACCATGACCTCTGGCTGTTCTCCTTCCCACTTCAGGCTATCTTGGACGTAATCTGAAACATCCCAGATCCTGGCACCTGGGAGGCAAACTACCATTCGCGTTTTTTTCTTGCGTCCACAGAATCGCCTGTCTGACCCCCTAGTTATAGAGTCCCCTATCATAGCCTCCATCCTCTTCTTTCCCTACTCTACTGAGCCATAGGGCCAGACTCTGTGCCAGGGGCACAGCCACTGTAACTTCCCCCAGGTAGGCTGTCCCCCCCACCTCATCCCTAATGATACTCAAACAGGAGTACTGATTGTCAAGGGGTATAACCACAGAGGTGCTCTCTAGCCTCTAACTCCTGCCTTTCCCTCTTCTGACTGTTATGCACTTAGCTGTCTCCTGAAGCCCCAGTGTGACTACTTGCTTATAGCTCCTATCTATCACCTCCTCACTCTCCCTGACCAGACAAAGGTCATCGAGCTGCATCTCCAGTTCCCTAACACGGTCTCTAAGGAGCTGCAGCTCGACGCACCTGGCACAGATCTGGCTATCTGGGAGGCTGTGAGTTTCCCGGACTTCCCACATCTGACACCAAGCACAGAACACTGGTCTCACACATATTCTTCCTGTCTGTACTCTACTCAGGCAACCTACCTCGCTTCGACTCGTTAGCGCCTAAGCCCCTTTGAGCCAAAGCATTCCTACTCTGTCTCCCTCTACTCTGTCGCCCACTTTATAAGGCTGTCTCATTTTAAACTCTTCCCGCTGTCTTCACTGGTTGATGTCCACACACTTGTGCACTAATGCCCTGATCAAACCGCTGAAGAAATAACCGGCTCCCTTTAAACTCTTCTCGCCTAGATAGAGTGGATGTGGAGAGGATGTTTCCTATTGCGAGGGAGTCTAGGACCAGAGGACACAGTCTCAGAATAGAGGGACATTTATTTTGAACAGAGATGAGGAGGAATTTTTTAGCCAGAGGGTAGTGAACCTGTGGAATTCATTGCCACAGCTGGCTGTAAAAGTCAGGTCATTGAGTGTATTTAAAGCAGAGGTTGATAGATTCTTGATAAACCAGTGTGTAAAATGTTACAGAAAGAAGGCAGGAGAATAGGGTTGAGAGAGAAATGGATCAGCCATGATCAAATGGCAGAGCAGACTCGATGGGCCAAATGGCCTAATTATACTCCAATGTCTTATGGACCTTCTCTCCAAAATGTTCACCACTATCAAATGCATCTTAACTGTCTTTTAAACAGTTTTTAACCAAAATAAAGTTTATTAAAAAGGTAACAAACTTTTTCAGAAATAGTTAAAACAACACAGAAGTTTATTATCTCAATTTTGTGTAATTGGTTGTATATAACAATAGTACAGTGCAATATATAAAATAAAACTGTAAGTTAAAACAAGAAATATAAAATTATGTAAGTAATGCAAGAAGGGATCAAAATCTGAGGTCGTGCTCATGGTTTCATGGTGTGTTTAGATATGCCATTAACTGAGGCTTCTGTGGACCCCAGAAGAAGGTTGGGAACCTCTGTACTAGTCCTTTCAATATTTGGTAAGTTTCAGTGAGATACCCCTCATTCTTCTCAACTCCAGTGAGCACAGGCCCAAAGACCTCAAACGCTCCTCACATGTGACTCCTTTCATTCCCGGGATCATTCTCGTAAACCTCTCTCCAATGCCAGAATATCCTTTCTTAGATATTGGGCTCAAAAGTGCTCAAAATACTCCACAACACTCCCGATTATTGGAGTTTTGCTGTAAATAGATTTAAAAGCAGTACATAAAGGAAATGCAAGGCAGGTCAGACTGCAGCTGTGGTGAGAGGGAAATTGAGTTACCATTTTTGAGAAGAATGAGGGGTATCTCACTGAAACTTACCAAATATTGAAAGGACTAGATCAGAGGTTCCCAACCTTTTATATGCCATTAACTGAGGCTTCTATGGACCCCAGAAGAAGTTTCCTATAGTGGGTGAGTCTAGGACCAGAGGGCATAGCCTCAATATAGAAAGACCTCCCTTTAGAACAGAGATGAGGAGGAATTTCTTTTACCAGAGGGTGGTGAATCTGTGGAATTCATTGCCACAGATGGCTGTGGAGGATAAGTCATAGGGTATATTTTAAGCGGAGGTTGATAGATGGTTAATTAGTAAGGCCATCAAAGGTAGGAGAATGGGATTGAGAGGAAAAATAAAGCCATGATCGAATGGCAGAGCAGACTAAATGAGTTGAATGGCCTAATTCTGTTCCTATGTCTTATGGTCTTATTCAATCCTTCAGAAATTCCGATAGTTCAGTATCTGGTTCACCATGTTCACCATTCCTTTTTCCACTCACTAGGATCCTGCTCTCCCTTTCCCTTGCTCCCTTCCCTTTGCAAACCCTAGTACACACTCCCTGTCTTTCTCCATGGCCCAGTTCCCTCACTGGGCCTCAGATCCTGGGCTACCTTCCAGGCACCTGGGCTCCAATTCCCACATAGCCACAGTTGCCACTCTCTCTCTCTCTCTCTGCCTTTCTCCAGGGCTCTGTTTCAATCACAGGGCCTCAGTTCCCACACTTTTTGTGATGCGAGGGCCACACTTTCCACACTATCCTCCACTCAACAGGGCCCTGATTCCCAGTCTCTGCCAGGCCACAGTTGTGAATCTCCCTGCCTTTCTGAAAGGCCCTATTTCCTGCGCTATCTTCCATTCCCTGGGTCCTGATTCCCACACTGGCTCTGATGCCAGGCCACAGTTTCCATTCTCCCTGTATTTCTCCAGGGCCCCAATTCCAGCATGACCTTCCACTCACCTGGCCTCAATTTCCATGACCCCTTTTGACTCACTAGGCCCACCAATTCCCTTATTCCTTTTCACCAACCAAGGTCTCATTCTCTGTGCTTGTCATGGTCTGGATCGGTTCCCCTTTAAATTTAGTTAGGTTGCATTATGATCGGGATCATTGACTCCTTGTTCCCTTCTAATTCCGTTTCACACGTCCCTCGAGCTTGGCCATTAAGGTAATCTACTCTCGACCCGAACCGGCAGCTTATAAGCCGCTGGCTTTAGCCATTCGGGGTGAGAGTGGTAAGAAGCATTAGCAAGTCGCCGTCGCTGCCACAAGCCAGAGTTATCTTGCCCGCATCGGAGTGCCGGCAATTCACCTTCCTTCGCCAGAGTGAATCCGGGCAAGGTCAAACTGCCAGGGGTGAGTTGAAGGTGGAGTCCCGGCTCGGTGCCTGAGTTGAGGGTGGAGACCTGGCTCGACGTTCATAGCCAGTGTCCATGTCTGTCCCTTGAAGAAGAGCCCCAACTCAGTGCCTGAGTTGAGGGCGGAGTCCTGGCTCAATGTTCATGCCCAGTGTCCGTGTCTGTCCCTCGAAGAAGAGTCCCGGCTCGGTGCCTGAGTTGAAGGCGGAGTCCGGGCTCGACATTCCTGTCCTGTGTTTGAGTATCCACGTTCTGGCTGCGCCGATCCATGGTGTCCATGTTCTGGCTGCGGCAATTCAAGTTGCCAGTCTCCAAGTCCAAGGTCCGTGGCGGTCCATGTTCCGAGTGTCTAAGTCATGGCCGCGGGGATCCAAGTTCCCAGTTTCCAATCCAAGTTCCGCGGCGATCCAAATCCCTAGTCTCCTAGTCCGAGGTTCTTGTTCCTTTTTGTCCTCCTTGATGTCCCGGTTCTATGTGTAGCGAGTAATAAACGCTATTTTATTGAACCTAAGAAAAACAGTATTTATGTCCTGCTTGTGGGTCCTCTCCCAGCACCCTTGCCCCCACCGTGTAACAGAGCTCTCTTTGAACCTACTCGATCCATTGGAAAATGTATTTATAATACTGTGTAAAACATTAAAAATGAATTAGAGTATAACATCCAAAAGTCTGGAAAATTGTGAGTACGAAGCCACCAACGTTTCTGAGCATTTACTGGAAATATCAGAATCAGATTTAATATCACTGGCATATGTTATGAAATTTGTTAACTGAACAGCAGCAATAAAATGAAATACATGATAACTAAATATAGAGAAAAATTGAGTAACATTAAATATATATATTGTATGTTAAATAATTAAGTTAAAATAAGTAGTGCAAATGACAAATAAAAAAGTAGTGAGGTAGTGTTTATGGGTTCAATGTCCATTTAGGAATTGGATGGCAGAGGGGAAGAAGCTGTTCCTGAATCGCTGAGTGTGTGCCTTCAGGCTTCTGTACCTCCTACCCAATGGTAACAGTGTGAAGAGAGCATACCCTGGGTGGTGGGGGTCCTTAATGATGGACACCGCCATCCTAAGGCACTGCTCCTTGAAGATGTCTTGGACACTACGGAGACTTGTACCCATGACAAAGCTGACTAATTTGACAAATCTCTGCAACTTATTTTGATCTTGTGCAGTAACCCCACCCCCAACATACCAGACGGTGATGCAGTCAGTCAGAATGGTCTCCATGGTACATTTGTCAAAGTTTTCAAGTGTTTTAGTTCAACCCAAATCTCCTCAAATTCCTAAAGAAAAATAGCTGCTGGTTTGCCTTCTTTATAGCTGCATCAATATGTTGCACCTAGGTTAGATCCTCGGAGATATTGACACCCAGGAACTTGAAATTGCTCACTCTCTCCACTTCTGATCCCTCTATGAGGATCCGTTTGTGTTCCCTCGTCTTTCCCTTCCTGAAGTCCACAATCAGCTCTTTGGTCTTGCTAATGCTGAATGCAAGTTTGTTGCTGTAACACCACTCAACTAGCTAGTATATCTCACTCCTGTAAGCCCTTTCGTTACCATCTGAAATTCTTCCAACAATAGTAGTATCATCAGCAAACTTACAGATGAACTTACAGTAAGTAGAGAGAGTAGAGCAGTGGGCTAAGCACACATCCCTGTGGAACACCAGTGTTGACGTCAGCGAGGTGGAGATGTTATTTCCAATCCTTATTCCTGGAGGCAGCTACAGTTCTAACAGATTTTGTTTCTGGTTTAGAGTAGCATCAGTCAGTTCTTTAAACAGTCTAAGCACTTTACCCTAATGGCAACTGACTGAAACTGTCCTATAACTGTTCATACTGTTCAGTGGCAATGCAACCATTTCTACTGTGGAGGAAATAAGATTGCTAGGTCTTCTTGTATCTCCTCAAAGACAGACATGATGAATATGTGGATACAAACAAGAGTTTGTATATCCACAAGATATTCTAGCAATACTGGAAAAAACATTCACTAACACTATCCTTATCCTATAAGAGGAATAGACAGATTGGACAGCCAGTGCCTCTTCCCCAGGGCACCACTGCTCAGTACAAGTGGACATGGCTTTAAGGTAAGGGGAGGGAAGTTCAAGGGGGATATTAGAGGAAGGTTTTTCACTCAAAGAGTGGTTGGTGCGTGGAATGCACTGCCTGAGTCAGTGGTGGAGGCTGATACACCAGTGAGGTTTAAGAGACTACTAGACAGGTATATGGAGGAATTTAAGGTGGGGGGTTATATGGGAGGCAGAGTTTGAGGGTCGGCACAACATTGTGGGCCAAAGGGCCTGTATTGTGCTGTACTATTCTATGTTCTATGTTCTATAAATTCACAAATTTCCCATATGACTGTCATCTGCAATAATGCAATCACTTGAGTTATATATGATGTTTTCCTCAGGGGTTGTCTATTGGTGGGTCATCAGGAGGCTACAGGGGCTGATCTGGGATTCACATAATTTGGGATGTTAGTGTGGATTCCCTTAATGGAGAATGCCCATGTGTGACTTTGTTTGATGTGCAGAGGCTGATGCATTGGCCAGCCACCACATGGTCCTTGACAGATCGGGGTCAGGATCCAATGGTACTGCCATTATGATGTGTCATTATCTTCTGCCAGCTCCACCACACTGAGGACTTGGTTGGGTCGCTCATTGTCTGGAACCTTCCACTTGCCATGAGTGACTCTACCAAGAGCTAAGCGCCAGATGTCTAGACAGCATCTCTCTCAGGATCCTGGTAACCCACAGGCCTCTTCACTACAACAAGGTAATGATCCTCTGTCAGTAGAACTTCATCCACAAAGGAAACATTTCACTTGATTATGCATTTCATTCTTCGCTTCTGTATTTCATGTTGCCAAGCAACATCCTAACGAATTCGGTGCTCCCAATGTGTCCTCCTCTATCTCAGTGAGACCCAACGCAAATTGGGGGACCACTTCAATGAGTCATTTTATTCCAGCTGCAGCAGGTGGGATTTCCCAGCGATCACCCATTTCAATTCAACTGCCCATTCTCATTCCAACATGTCAATCCATAGCCTCCTCTATGGCCACAATAAGGCTATTCTCAGGTTGATGGAGCAACATTTCATAATCCATCTGAGTAGCTTCCAACCTGATATCATGGCATTGATCCCTCGCCCTCTTCTCTTGTTTTCCATTCTCCATTCTGGCTCCCCCCTTTACTGCTTCTCTCCTCCTCCTCCTGCCCATCTCCCTGCTCTGGTGCCTCTCTTCCTTCCCTTCCTCTCATTGTCTACTCTCCTCTCCTATCAGATTCCTTTTTCTTCAGCCCTTTTTCAACCTATCACCTCCCAGCTTCCCACTTCATCCCACCTTCCCCCAACCACTCGGCTCATTTCACATCTTACCTGCCAGTTTATACTCCTTTCCCTCCCCACCCACCTTCTTATTCTGGCTTCTCCCTTTCTTTGCAGTCCCGATGAAGAGTGCCAGCCCAAAATTATCTATTTATTTATTTATTTATTATTAATGTAATTGCACAGATTGTTTCTTTTTTTTTGCACATTGGTTGCTTGTAAATCTTTGTGTATAGATTTTCATCGATTCTATTGTTTTTCTTTGTTCTACTGTGAATGCCCAGGTGTAGGTCAACAGGAGTAGGTGGTTTAAATGGACTAGATGGGCCAAAGGGCCTATTTCTCTGCTGTACTTTTCTATGACTAAGAAAATGAATCTCGGGGTAGTATATGGTGATATATGCATTCTATGAAATTAAATTTACTTTGAACTCTGCAGTTAAACCAAGAACTCCAAGTGTTTAAAATTCTGTTAGATTTTACTGAAACCCCCCCCAATGCTCACCCGCAGCACCAGCAGCTACCATTTAGTGAACCATCACTTTTGTTGCTTGCCTAAGATTGCTCAAAAGATAAACTGACAATGGTCACTATTACTGAACAGCAACCATGCACTGTACACTGCTTCTGAGTTGCACTATTCACCTTCAATGATCCAGTTTCAAAAGGGATGTACAATATGGAGCTGCAATGTGTAGTACTGCTGAGCAAAAATAAGTATCTAATCCCCTCTGGTATTTTATCAGTTAATGGTAAAATACAAAGGCAATGTACTTTGATATCAGCTCTGGTGGACTGGATGGATGGGATCAACAAGAAGATCGGAGAGCCGGGAAGGCAGCTCTGCAACACTTCATGGAGAGCGAAGGGTATGACAAGGTACAAAATAAGCCATGGCCATCCACTGCAACCGAGAAAGACCCCAGTTGGGACGACTACTTGTACCACTGGACCCGGACTTCAGAGGTCAAGAGAGTGGAACTGCCCCAGTGCAATGGCTTTTCCACTTTAAAAACTCTCCCACACAGGTTTCACTGACATCGTCGGAAATTATGGACAATCAATGAATCATACTTTGAGGAAACAAAAATGTTGCTGGAAGGGGAATGACATGGGGATAGATAACCAAAGGGAATCATCTGCAAGTATCAAAGGGTGCTGGATCAAAGCATTCAACATTACAAGAGAGAAGCCAAATTTTCAAATGACTCTGGACAATTAAAATTCTGCATCGTATGTTCCCCAGTGGAATTAGACCAGTGAGCTGATGGTACAGACACTGAGCTTGCAAACAACTGCTAGTCATATCAACATGAACTTAGTACTCCCCTTGGTGTTACTTAAGGGAGAATCTGAGTTGGCGTGTGGCCAAGTGGTTAAGGCGTTGGTCTTGTGATCTGAAGGTTGCTAGTTCGAGCCTCAGCTAAGGCAGTGTGTTGTGTCCTTGAGCAAAGCACTTAACCACACATTGCTCTGTGACGACACCGGTGCCAAGCTGTATCGGCCCTTGCCCTTCCCTTGGACAACATCGATGGTGTGCAACTGCCGGTCTCCCATGCAACCCTGTCCAGGCCTGCTCCCTGGAAACTTTCCAAGTCACAAATCCATGGTCTCTCAAGACTAACAGATGTCTAACCCCCGAAACAAATGTGCAAACACGAAACCCACCAACAGTAAATTTGAAACTATTAACATATATCATTGACTGTAATACATACTTGTCCTTTTTTTTTAACAATTGCTTCTAAATATCACTCGATATTTATTTATAATTTAGAAGTTTAATAGGCTTTCCCCAGCCCAACTAGCACGCATTGCCCAGTTACACCCATCTGACCAATTAAGTTACTAACCCACACACCTTTGAACTGTGGGAGGAAATGGGAGAACCTGGAGGAAATCCACGTGGTCAGGGGAGGACGTACAAACTCCTTACAGACAGCGATATAATTGAACCCAGGTTACTGGTGCTGTAATAACATTACACTACTGTACTGCCCGTGAGATACGTGAACTGCAATGTTCATAACCTTTACGAGTTCTACAGAATTCTAAGTGTCTGATTCCCACCTGATTGTAAAGGGCGCAGACGTGGAGTGCTGTATTGCCTGAGGCATTCTGTGCTTCCATATCAGCCCCGTAGAAAAGCAGATGTTCTACGTGTTGAACATGGCCATAACGACATGCCTAATAAAATAAAGCACCAAAAGTAGATCACTATTCAATATTCAAACAACAGTTGAGCTATTTCATCATTCTCACCAGCTCCTCCCCCCCAGGTTAGCAATGAATATAATTTTCGATCTATTGGTACAGATCGACAGAATACAATTCACAACCTGAACTGCAAAATCAATTAAAAACAGCATGTACAAGAAAAATGAACTAATAAAGCTGGGCAGTGTCTCGGAGCCTAATAAAGTATAACACAAGAGCTGATCAACATCTCAGAAGATCAATCCTGGACATAATATATTGAAGCAATTATGAAGAAGGCACACCAGTGGCTGTATCTCATTTGGAGTTTGAGGAGATTTGATTGATTTACGTCATCAGAGTACCGTGAAGAGCATTTTAACTGGTTGCACCCCACCATCTGGATTGGAGTGGCCACTGCACTGGATCAGAAAAAGCTGCAGAGAGAGTTGGAACCTCAGCCAGCGCCATCATGAGCACTAACCTCCTCCCCATCGAGGACATCTTCAAAAGGTCCCAAAAAGATGCCTCAAAAAGGCAGCATCCATCATCAAGGACACCGAGGACGTGCACTCTTCTCACCATTACCATCAAGGAGGAGGTACTGGAGCCTGAAGACACACACTCAACATTACAGGAACTAATTTTTACACAAACTCAGCATTTTAGCAACAGCTACTTCTCCTCTGTCGGCAGAATTCTGAACGGTCAATGAACCATGAATGTTATCTTACTACTTTTTCTCTGTTTTCATAATATATATATATATATATATACATATATATATACACACACACTATATATTGTATATATCATTCAATATATATTTGATTGATGTACATTACATTTTAAGTATTGCTCTATACTGCCGTTGCAAAACAACAAATTTCTCAACAAAACTTGATTCTGATTCTAAAGCCTGCTCCTTCATTTAATAAAATAGTGGAAATGATCATAACTTCAATTCTGCATTCCTATCTACAGTAACCTTTTTCTTTATCAATAATATCTCTACTCCTCCCTTAACAATATTCAACTATTCCGCTTCCACTGCCCTTTGAGTGAGAGGCCTCCTAAGACTGTCAGTAATCTGAAAGAAAGAATGCCACTTAATCTCTGTAGAAATAAATTTCAACAGTGACCTTCGTTCTAGGTTCTCACACAAGAGGAGATAATCTCTCCACATCCACCATATCAGAATCAGAATCAGGTTTAATATCAGTGGCATATGTTGTGAAATTTGTTAACAGCAGTAGCAGTACAATGCAATACATGATAACATAGAAAATAATATGTAAATCAATTATAGTAAATATATATACATGAATATTAAATACTTAAATTAAAATAGCACTAAAACTAAGTAATAAAAGTGAGGTGGTGTTCATGGGTTCAATGTCCATTTAGGAATCGTACAGTAGAGGGGAAGGAACTGTTCCTGAATCACTGAGTGTCTGCACTTCCTTCCTGATGGTAACAATGAGAAGAGGGCATGTCTTGGGTGATGGGGGTCCTTAATGATGGATGCCACTTTTCTGAGGCATTGCTCCTT
Organism: Hemitrygon akajei; assembly: GCF_048418815.1. Taxonomy (NCBI): domain Eukaryota; kingdom Metazoa; phylum Chordata; class Chondrichthyes; order Myliobatiformes; family Dasyatidae; genus Hemitrygon; species Hemitrygon akajei. Next base: position 175,780,348 of record NC_133129.1, read on the forward strand.
GAAGATGTCTTGGATACTACGGAGGCTACTACCCAAGATGGAGCTGACTACTTTTACAACTATATGTATCTTTTCGATCCTGTGCAGTAACTCCACCACCCCCAACCCCTATATCAGAATGTGATGCAGCCTGTCAGAATGCTCTCCATGGTACATCTGCCAAAGTTTTCAAGAGTCTTAAATGACAAACCAAATCTCCTTAAGCTTCTAATGAAATATAGCCACTGTCTCACCTTCTTTATAGCTACAGCAATATGTTGGGACCAGGTTAGATCCTCAGAGATCTTGAAATTGTTCACTCTCTCCACTTCTAATTCCTCTATGGGATTGGTTTGTGTTCCCTTGTCCTACTCTTTCTGAAGTCCACAATCAGCTCTTTGGTCTTACAGACATTGAGTGCAAGGTTGCTGCTGCAACATCACTCAACAAGCTGGTGTATCTCACTCCTGTACGCCCTTTCATCTCCATCTGAGAATCTGCCAACAATGGTTGTATCATTAGCAAATTTATAGATGCATTTATCATCAAGACTCTAATGGCCTTATAAGTTTTAATCAAGTCCTGTCTTACTCTCCTAAACTTCACCAGGTAGAAGCCTACTGTATCCAATTTGTCCTCATAAGGTAACCCATCCATTCCAAGCAATAATCTCTGACCTTCTTTGATCTGTTTCCAAGTTATTAGCGTCCATCCTAAAAGATCTCTCTAAAAAGATCAATGCTCTGCAATACACAGTACTCCTAAACAAGTCTCACAAACACCTTGTATAACTGAAGCATAAATTTGCTTCTTGTAAGTATAATTCCCCTGCTAATAAACAATCACATTCTATTAGCTTTCCTTATTACTCGCTGTACTGGATTATTAGTCTCTCCTCTATCATGCATTTCAAAGCCCATAATCTCTTGGTATTCAGATACCATGCTTCTTTTATTTTCCTACTGCCAGTCTCACTTATACCTATATTATACTCCATATGATGGACTTTAGCTGTCTGTGGCAGTGAATTCCACAGATTTACCACCCTCTGGTTAATGAAATTCCTCCTCATCTCTGTTCTAAAGGGTCATCCTTATATTTTGAGGTTGTGCCCTCTGGTCCTAAACTCCACCACTATGGGAAACATCCATTTTTCTAGGCCTTTCAATATTCAGTAGATTGCAATAAGATCCTCTTTCATTCTTCTAAACTGCAGTGAGTACAGATCCATAGCTATCAATCATTCCTCATACATTAATGCTTTCATTTCTGGAATCATTCTCATGAACATTCTCAAGACCCTCACCAATGCAGCACATTTTTTTCTTACATAAGGGTCCCAAAACTGTTCACAGTCTTCCAAGTATAGACTGACCAATGCCTTATACAGCTTCAGTATTACATCCTTGCTCCTATATTCTAGTCCTCTTGGAATGAATGTTAACATTGCATTTGCCTTCCTTACCACCTACCACTGACTTTGACTAGCAAATACTCTTTGATAAGTTTATTGTTGGAACGAAGCACTAATTCCTTGTTACATCTCAGTAACTGGAACATGATCCATTCTGGCCTTCCCTCCATTCACTGTTATCTAGTCAATCTTCCATCCATGCCAATATGTTACTTCCTACACTTAGAGCTGCTATTTCCCTCAACAATCTTTAATGAGGAATCACATTGTAAGTGCTCTGAGTATCTGAGTACAAGATCTGAGTCCAGATTTTCCTAATCTTTCTAATGCCATGGTTGTTGTTGTTGTTCTTTGCACGTTGGGTGGCAACTTTGCTGTTCCTTTAGCGTTTGTCTGTTTTTTTATGAGGCCGAGTTGACAGCTCAATGCTGAACCCAGCACAGATGGAAAGCATGCAAAGAGCTGGCCAGGTTTGAACCAAGGACCACTCGACTCGAAGTCCAGTGCTGATGCTATTACACCACTGGCTGGCAATGCCATGGAGCCCTACCATTAACTGAGGGGTCTGTGGACACCAAGTTGGGAACTGAACCTTTTGAAAGAGTTCCAGTAAATTGGTCAAATTTGATCTCCTTTTAACAAAGCCATGAGGATTTTATCTGATTATCCTCAGATATTTTCTCAGTGCCATTAGTAATAGAACCTTTTATTTCCCCATGAAAACTATTAAGCTAATTGGCCAATAATTTCTTCTGTCTCTTTTGATTTTTGCATGTGCTAATCTAATTTTGTTTGCACTAGACACATGGTCTCAATATTTCCCCATTATTAAGGTGAATTGATAAACAAAAGGAATCCTTCAGCATCCCTTCCTTATTAGTTAAAGATCTCTGGATTGTTTGGGAGCACCGTAGCATGAGGTTCTCCAAACCTCATATCCCAGTGTTTGGTTACCAGCAACAAGGATTGGTGTGACAATCCATGGCCAATGTTGTACCAGCTGGACTTGGGGATTTTGGGACTAATTTTTTCTCTGCTTCCTGCATTTGATACTGACCATTGATCAGAGAGTGGTCTTAGTACTGTTGTTCTGCAAGTAATTAAGCATAAAAGGCTAACTGGGAAATAACGTAGAACATCACAGTACAATTCAGGCCCTTTGGCCAATGATATTGTGGTGACCCTTTAATTTATTCTAAGATCAAGCTAACCCTTCCTTCCTACAATGCCCTCCATTTTTCTATCATCTAAGGATTTTTAAATGCTCCTAATGCACCTGCTCCTGCCATCACCACTGGCAGGGCATTCCAAGCACTCGCCATGTGTTAAAAATTACCTCTGACATCTCCTCATATACTTTTCTCCAATTACCTTAAAATTATGCCCCCATTAGATTACGCATCATTTGGGGGTAAAGGAAATGTTGATGTTTTGGGTCAAGATGCCGCACCATGATTACAACGAGAGAAGGACTAGAGCTCGTTAGGGACCAAAGCGGCAATCTGTGTGTGAAGACTTAAATAAATATTTCTGATTAATATTCATAAGGCAGAAGGGCAGTTTAATTAGAGAATTTGGAGAGGGAAATCATCACATTCCAGAACAAATTTGCTTTCTCTCCAAATACTAATTTTTATACCATGTCAATATATTAGCCTTTAATTCCACATGGTCTAACCTTTGATGACCAACATTCTTGCAAGAACTTTTCGAAAGCCTTTTGAAATTCCACAATTTCCTTCTTATCTTTTCCACTGTCACATCCTCCAAGTGCTCCAGTAGATAAGTCAAATGTAATTTTCTTTTTGTAGGTCCATGCTGACTCTGTTTAATCCCGGTATTCTTTTCAAAATGTTCCGTTGCTGCACTTGTCATTGTAAATTTTAACATTTTCACTACTTCTGAAGTTAGGGCAAAGCAGGCTGGTAGTCACCTGTTTTCTCTCTTTGTCCTTACTTACACAGTGGGGTCATATTTGCTCCCTGCTAATCTACAGGTAATGTTCCAAGAATTCTGGAAGGTGATCACCATAGCATCAGCAGACATTTAAAAATCATGAAGGCTTTTATGTCTGCAAGGAGAAATTGTTTCTGAGGACACATTTATAGGATAATTGGCATAGAAGCCATGGGTGAGATAAAGGGAATGTTATTTTTTACATAGCAAGTTATGATCAGAAGCACATTGGATGAAAGGGTGACAGGAGCAGATTCACTTGTAACTGGTAAATAAGAATTCAGTTGCTGCTTCAACAAGGGGAGAACGCTAGAGTGTTGCACTATTGAACAACACTGAAAGATTAATTGGATAGTCTAGTACAGGTACAGTGGACCGAAAGATATCATTCACTGCTGTAGACTTCTATGACTCGGTGATCAGGTTTTTTTTATAATTTGATTGATCATGCAGCAGAGATCTACAAGAGATTTTCCAACATTGTAGGTGAAACATTCCTCATAAGTTTAGTTGCTTAGCTCTGGGCTATGGAAACCATTGATGCTGTATCAAACTATAACTTCTTTAAAAAGAACAACTCATATAGTTTTTTTTTCAGGTGGAACATCTAAACTTCTTCCAATCTGGAGCTCTGTATTCTGTGTTCACAACGTAAACTTTTTTCAGTTTTTGGAAAAAGCTACATAAAGTGGTGGATACATCCCAGTTTATCACAGGCAAAACCCTTGCCACCACTGGGCACTGGCACAAGAAAGCAGCATCCATCATCAAGGATACTCACCATCCAAGCTCTCTTATCACTGCTACCATCAGGCAGGAGGTGCAGAAGTTTTAGGGCCTACGCCACCAGGAACAGGAAAAGTTCTTACTCAACAACCACCAGGCCCCTGAACCAGCATGGACAACTTCACTCACCTCAACTCTGAATTGATTTCACAACCTATAGACCTATTTTCAAAACTCTACAGCTCACATTCTCAATATTTCTTTTTATTTGCTCAATTTAACTTCTTTTGCACATTAGTTTTTTTTGTCAGTCTTGTTTATGTACAGCTTTTCATAAATTCTATTGTATTTCTTTATTTTCCTGTAAGAAAATGAATCTCAAGGTAATGTATGGTTTCATACAGTATACATATTTTGATAACCAGAGCACCAGTTGTGAGTTGGAGAGCTGCGGGAGAGGAAACTGCACACAGGTCTGGGAATGAAGTTCAAAAGGGGAAAGCTTCGCGGGAACTTGGCTATAACCAGAGCACCAATTGTGTGTGGGAGAACAGGGAAGGTCAGGCATAAATGGAAAATCCTGCCTAGCGAAGTGGTCATTGACAGAGTGGGCTGAGTCAGAGTGGTAGGACTTTGGCTCATTTGGGCTTCGGCGAGGTCAGTAGACTTTGTTTTTTCCTTACACTTTTGAGGAATAGGGAGCACGTCTGTAGGTTTAGTGCTTTGCTCTGGGTGTCAGATGCGGGAGTCCTGGGAATCTTCAAGTCTCCCAGATGGGCAAATCTGTGTCAGGTGCACCGAGATACAGCTCCTGAGAGACCGTGTTAGGGATCTGGAGCTGCAGCTTGATGACCTACAGCTTATTAGGGAAAGTGAGCAGGAGATAGATAGGGGCTACAGGGAGTTAGCACCCCAAGGCTGCAGGAGTTAGAAAAGTGGGTGACTGTCAGGGAAGGGAAGGGAAAAGCTCAGAGAGTAGTGAGTACCCCTGTGGACATCCCCCGCAGTAATCACCATTTCGTTGTGGATGCTGTTGAGGGAGCTGACCTGAGGGAGGACGACCACAGCAATCAGGTCTCTGGCACTGAGCCTGGTTCCGTGGTGCAGAAGGGAGAGAAGAAGATGAGGAATGCGGTAGTCATAGGGGATTCCATAGTGAGGGGACAGGGGGTTCTGTCAGCCTGATAGAGATACCCGCATGGTGCATTGCCTCCCAGGTACCATGGTACAGGAAGTCTCGGACCGGGTGCAGAGTATTTTGAAAGGAGAGGGTGAATAGCCAGAAGTCTTGGTACACGTTGGTACCAACGACATGGGTAGAAATAGGGAGGAGGTCTTGAAGAGAGAATTCAGGGAGTTGAGCCGGAAGCTGAAAAGCAGGACCTCCAAGGTACTAACCTCAGGAATGCTGCCTGTGCCAAGAATGCTAACGAGCACAAGACTAGCATGATCAGGCATATTAATACATGGCTGAGAGACTGGTGTAGGGGGCAGGGCTTTGGGTTCCTGGATCATTGGAGCTTCTTCTGGGGGAAGGTATGACCTGTACAAAAAGGACAGGTTACACCTGAACACAAAGGGGTCCAAAATTCTAGCAGGCAGGTTTAATAGAGCTGTTAGGGAAAATTTAAACTAATTTGGCAGGGGAATGGGAGCTGGAGTGATAGGGCTGAGGAAGGGGAAAACAGAAATAAATCAAAGATAGTGTGCAACAGAGATGATAGAAAGGACAGGCAGGATTAGGAAAAGGGGAGGTGCAACGAGACCTGGGTGTCATTGTACACCAGTCATCGAAGGTGGGCATTCAGGTACAGCAGGCGGTGAAAAAGGCAAATGGTATGTTGGCATTCATAGCAAAAGGATTTGAGTACAGGAGCAGGGAGGTTCTACTGCAGTTGTACAAGGCCTTGGTGAGACCGCACCTAGAGTATTGTGTGCAGTTTTGGTCCCCTAATCTGAGGAAAGACATTCTTGCCATAGAGGGAGTACAAAGAAGGTTCACCAGATTGATTCCTGGGATGGCAGGACTTTCATATGAAGAAAGACTGGATCGACTGGGCTTATACTCGCTGGAATTTAGAAGATTGACGGGGGATCTTATTGAAACGTATAAAATTCTAAAGGGATTGGACAGGCTAGATGCAGGAAGATTGTTCCTGATGTTGGGGAAGTCCAGAACGAGGGGTCACAGTTTAAGGATAAAGGGGAAGCCTTTTAGGACCGAGATGAGGAGAAACTTCTTCACACAGAGAGTGGTGAATCTGTGGAATTCTCTGCCACAGGAAACAATTGAGGCCAGTTCATTGGCTATATTTAAGAGGGAGTTAGATATGGCCCTTGTGGCTAAAGGGATCAGGGGGTATGGAGAGAAGGCAGGTACAGGGTTCTGAGTTGGATGATCAGCCATGATCATACTGAATGGCGGTGCAGGCTCAAAGGGCCAAATTGCCTACTCCTGCACCTATCTTCTATGTTTTCTATGTTTCTATAACCACAGCCAGTGGGATGATTTACAGGGTAATAGAGGTGTAGTGCAGTTAAAACAGAAAACTGGACTTAAAGTGCAAACGTGAGGAAATCTGCAGATGCTAGAAATTCAAGCAACACACACAAAATGCTGGTGGAACACAGCAGGCCAAGCAGCATCTATAGGAAGAAGTACAGTCGACGTTTTGAGCCGAGTCCCTTCGTCAGGACTAACTGAAAGAAAAGATAGTAAGAGATATGAAAGTGGGAAGGGGAGGGGGAAATGCTAAATGATAGGAGAAGACAGGAGGGGTGAAGCTAAGAGCTGGAAAGGTGATTGGCAAAAGGGATACAAAGCTGGAGAAGGGAAAGGATCATGGGACGGGAGGCCTAGGGAGAAATAACGGAGGAGGGGAGCACTAGAGGGAGATGGAGAACAGGCAAGGAGTGATTGTGAGAGGGGCAGAGAGAAAGAGAAAGAAAAAAGGGAAAATAAATAAATAAAAAAAAAATAAATTAATAGATAGATAGATAGATAGATAAATAGGGGATGGGGTAACAATTTTGTTTACCAGTCAGGATTGTTAGCCCTGAGCTGAACCCCAAACCTGGAGAAACGGTGGACTACTCTCAGACTGGCCTCTACTCTTTGACCTTTTTGGTATGGTGATCCTACCAAGAGCCAAATCATAAAGCCCTGACTCCACCCAGCATAGCCATGCCCACACCAAAAAGGTCAAAGAGTAGAGGCCACAAGCTTCCAAACCACAACAACATTGCGGTTCTCTTGGAGGTATCCTCTAAAAGGAGAAGCCAAACACAGATTGGTGACAACTTTGCCGAGCACCTGTGATCAGTTCACTGCAGTGACCCTTAATGTTTGATTGCCTATCATGTTAATTGACAAACCTACTCCAAGTCTGACCTTTCTCTCAGAGGCCTCATGCTATATTTGGATGAGGCTCAGACAAGCTTGAGCAACACCTCATCTTCCATTTAATCATACTGTATTCTACTAGAATTCATATGTTCAAAGTTCAAAGCAAATTTATTAACAAAGTACATATATGCCACCATATACAATCTTGATGTTCATTTTCTTGTGGGCATAATTTAAAAAATATCATAACCATAATAGAATCAATGGAAGGCCACACTAGTCTGTAAAAGACAACAAACTGTGCAAATACAAAAACAAAAAAGATAAATAATAGTAATAATAATAATAATAATAATAATTAATAAGCAATAAATTTTGAGAACATGAGATGAAGAGTTTATGAAAGTCAGTCCAAATGTTGTGGGAAGAGTTCAGAAATGGGCTGAGTGAAGTTAAATAAAGTTATCCCCACTAGTTCAAGAAGCTGATGGTTGACGGGTAATAACTATTCCTGAACCTTGTGTTGCGGGTCTTAAGGCTCTTGTACCTTCTTGCTGATGGCAGCAGGAAGAACAGAACATGACCTGAATTGTGGGGGTCCTTGATCATGGATGCAGCTTTCCTGCGACAGCGCTCCATGGAGATGTTCTCAATGGTGGGGAGGGATTTACCTGTGATGGACTGGGCTATATCCACTACTTCTGTAGGATTTTCCATTCAAGGGAATTGGTGTTTCCATACCAAGCTGAAATTCATTCATCAATTCTGTTTGTCAGTTTCAGGACAAGCCAATTCTGCCCGTCATAATGTTGGGCCAACCTATTTTAAATTCTATTTGCTTTACCTCGCTTGCTGGGCATTTGCCACAGACTAAACATAATTCCTTTGTTTTACATATCTTCCTTTCATCTCCTGTACTTGCATTTGTCTTTCTATTTCAGTTTTGACAAAGGACCCCAGGACCAACATGTTAACTAGCAATCCACAAATGCTGCAAAAATGCAGATAACTATTTTCATTTCCCAGTGTTCTCGTGTCCATGAATGTTTATTGTGGTGAGGTAATGGCTCGCTTGTGCACAGTGATGAGATATTTCTTCCAGAGGCAAACCTGGCTGTACCTCTTGTTTTGAACAACAGATACAAAATGCTGGAGGAACTCAGCATCTTCTGAGGGAAGTGAACAGTTGACATATCGGGCTGAGACCTTTCACTGGGTCCCTCTTGCTTAGAAGGTTTCTAGGTGCTGACAAAGTTAGTTTTTGGCCTCAACTAGATAATATGACAATTGTTTGAAGCACGGGGTGTCGAATTGTGATTTTCCTTGTATTTTTCTTGTAGTTTAACTTTCTTATGCTTGATTGTAATTTTATTTGCTCACCTATATACGTGTAATTGTTGGGTGAATTTTCCAGCAATTACAGTATAGATGCTTTCGTTGTTTTCTAGAACTTTCTTAGTTTTCAGTAACAGGTGTCATGTCACTTGCACCTGGCCGTTTTATCGGTTAATTGCTATCACTGGTCTGAGTATGAGATGACCTCAACTGCTTTTTCCTTGGTGTGTATTTTGTTCTCTTGGCTCCCCTTTATTGTTCATTTTCCACTCTTGTAGCACTTAACAAAATACAGCAGTAAGTTTTATACCTCATTCTTGATTTCTGAAGAAACTTTGGATCACAAAAGTATCAGGATCCAAGTTTGGCATACTGGAATAAGCACTGAACTGCTTTTATAAACCACTTTAAATGAAATAATAGTAGTAGCATGATCACATGAGTTGTGTATGCTGTTCTCCTAATGGGCTGTCTCCGGGATGTAAGGTGAATTCGCTTAATAGAGAACACATATGTGTGACTTTGTTTACTGTGGAGAAGCTGATACGTGGTCCTTGACATACCCAGTGGCATGGAATGCAAGATGTCTGAGTAAAACTTCACTGCCATTGTGATGTGTTGTTATCTTCTGCCAGCTCCATCGTTGGGGTCTTGGTTGGATTGCTCTTTGCCTGGAACTTCCCGCTTAACATTACCACCATGAATGACCCTACCAGGAGCGAAGTACGAGATGGCTAATCTCAGGAACTCACAAGCCTCTCCACTACGATCCCAGGAGAAGATAATGGAATAACAAATTGCCAAACTCCTCATAAGAGTGTTATCAAACAAGACCTAATACCGATTTTTGAGTTCTGATACAAGGTATTGGCCCAAAACATTTACCAACCCTTTGCTTCTACAGGTTCTCCTTTACTGAGTACGTTCTTCCAGCAGTTTACTTGCGCTTTAGAGTCCAGCATCTGTAGCACCATGTGTTTCCTTAACAAAGAGCTGTAAATTAGGGCAGATAATCTAAAACTAAAGAGGTGAGTTCCAGGGAATGTCTTGAAAGAGGTTAGAGAAAATAACCTCAGGAAATACACCAGCAACTTTCTCTCTAACATTTTCAAGAGGTGATTCCTCAAGAGGGCAGCATCCATCATCAAGGACCCTCACCATCTGGGACATGCTCTCTTCTCATTGAAACATATAAGATTATTAAGGGATTGGACACGCCAGAAGCAGGAAACATGATCCCGATGTTGAGGGAGTCCAGAACCAGAGGCCACAGTTTAAGAATAAGGGGTAGGCCATTTAGAACGGAGTTGAGGAAAAACTTTTTCACCCAGAGAGTTGTGGATCTGTGGAATGCTCTGCCTCAGAAGGCAGTGGAGGCCAATTCTCTAGATGCTTTCAAGAAAGAGTTAGATAGAGCTCTGAAAGACAGCTGAGTCAAGGGATATGGGGAGAAGGCAGGAACGGGGTACTGATTGTGGATGATCAGCCATGAACATAGTGAATGGCAGTGCTAGCTTGAAGGGCTGAATGGCCTACTCCTGCACCTATTGTCTATTCTCATTACACTGTTAAGATGGTGATACAAGAGGCTGAAGATCCCCATTCAATGATTCAAGACAACTTCTTCTCCTCCTCATTCGTCTTCATGTATTCAGCATTGGAGATCCACTACAGTGGATAGTGCCTTTAGCAGGAGGTTAAAGATTCAGGGAGGGTCAACAGCACTGAAAGATCAGATAAAAAGGAGGTGAATGCTAAGATCAAGTGTTATCCATTTGAAAAACAGCATAAGCAATGGGTGAGCAAGACATAGAATTCAGATAAAATAACGAGTGGAAGGATTTGCCATAATCGAAGTACAGTGCACTTCTCTGGAGATGACGTTGCCATGAAATCATATTTAAAGAGAGAAAATCTGTGGTGTTAGAAACCAGGACAGCTGGAACGAGGGTGTAAGTGTAAACTGAGGACTGCTGTCTTCATTTCTTCAGATATTTTCTTTCACCAAAATACTGAATAACCAGTTTTATCTCGTCTGAAGAATCAAATACTGTACTCGGTAGGATTAAATAAATAAAGTGAATCGATTTAAATCTGTGCTTATTGCAGGGATTGCCACATTTGTGTCTCTGTAACATATGCAGAGTGGTGCGCTGGCTTGCTGAACCTGTAAGGCACTCCTACAGTATTGTCGGGATGAAGATCCAGGATTTAGACCGAGCCATGGTGAAGGAATGGTAATATATTTCTAAACTGGGATGATGTATGACTGGAGGCATACGTAATGAAAGGTTTAAAATCAGACTTTTTCACTAAAATGGAGGTATCAGTGCACAATGTTCATAAAAAGCAGGTATGCTTGTCAGGAAGATAAATCAAAAGGTCATGATTCATAGGGTCCTTGAGGACTAGAAGCAAGTAGACATGAGCCACCAAGGAATGTGAACTGACAAAACCACTTGTGTTTTTCTTGGAGAAGAGTGTGACTGGTTCAGTTGACCATGTAGATTTCATTAAGAAATAATTAGTTTTAGAGCTGTAGCTGACTGGGATGCGTACATTAGAAAAGAAGTGTGAGTTTCCTTAAGTTTGAGCAGTGAACAAGCTCATTGGAGTTCTTGGACTGGAATCACAATTGCTGCCAAGGATCTCAGAGATCCCCTAGACCAATTGTCATAAATTGGAGTCCCAGGTGAGCAGAAGGATGTGAGATGCATTTTTTCATCAAACATTCTCCAATGTGTTTTAATCTTTTCAAGTTCAAGTTTATTGTCAATCAACCATACACATATATACAGCTAAACCAAACAATGTTTCTCTGTGACCAAGGTGCAAAACACACAACATATTTCACCTGCAGCACATAAAATAGTATTAACAAATAACATAAAGTTCCATAGATGTACAAATTGATATAAAGTGCATATACAGCATGAAGTTAAATTTACAACAGTATACTGCTACTGGCCTTGTCATAAATAATGTGTACGGGGTGGTAACAGGGTGTTCAGAAATCTGGGGGAAGACGCTGTTACCCAGCTTAACAATCCTTATTCATATTCTGTGGTCCCGTCTGCTTAATGATAGGAGGACAAAAACATTCTGGGACAGAATGGAGGGTGTCACTGACAATGCTGAGGGCTCTGAGAATGCTGTGCTTCGGGTGTATTTGTGCATGGAGAGGAGGGAGAGTCCAATGATTCTCTCAGCACTTCGCACAATCCATTGCAGGGTCTTGTTGTCAGATGCCTTGCAGTTCCCATGCCAGGCAATGATATAGCTGGTGAGGACTCTCTTGATGGTGCTGTTTTCTATATCTTATATAAATACCTTTCTTATCTCTTATTATATTTTGAATAAGTGCCCTGCAGCAACTTCAAAGTGTTCCTTCTCCCTCATTGATCCAAATCCTCCTAACCCGCTTATTACCATTTTATTTTTATTAAGATACAGCACGGAATAGGCCCTTTCGACCCAGCAACCCCAAATTTAAGCCTAGGCTAATAACAGGAAAACTTACAATGAGCAATTAACCTATCAGCCAGTAGGCCGTTACGGAAGGGAGCCTGCAAGAGGTGGTGTTCCCATGTTCTGCTGTTTTGTTCTTTCTCAGAGTCAGAGGTCACAGGTTGGGCGTCTGTTATCAGTGTAGCACAGCAAAGTAAATGCAATGCAGTTTGCACATGGTTTACACTGCAGCCACTGTGTTCGAGTATGAATGAACATTTTGATGGTAGTTGACATGCCTATCAGATGAACTGCTTCGCCTTAGTGTCTTGAGAATTTTTGAGCATTGTAAGAGCGCACTCATCCAGGCAAATGGCATCTCCCATCACACTTCTGGCTTGTGCCCTACACATGGTGGGATGGCTTTGAGCTGTCAGTAGGTGAGGCAACAGCAGACCTTCATCTGCTCTTGTAACTACTGTGTGCAAATCAGGTGATCCTTCACTGTACTGAGGGAGGAAAGCACAGCTGGAAGTGAAGAACACACACAAAATGCTGGAGGAACTCAACAACTCAGGGATCATCCAAGGAGGGAATAAACAGATGACATTTCAGGCCAAGACCCTTCATCAGGACTGAAAAGGAAGGGGGGCAGAAGGAAGAATAAGGAAGTGGGGGGTAAGGAATGGAGTACAAGCTGGCAGATTATAGTTAAGACCAGGTGAGGGGTAAGGTGGGTAGGTGAGGTAAGGGGAATGAAGCGAGAAGCTGGGAGGTAGCAGGTGGAAAATGTAAATGGCAGAAAGAGGAATCTGAGAGGAGAGGAGAGTGAACCATGGAAGAGAAAGGAAGAGGGGAACCAGCAGGTGGACCATGGAAGAAAGGGAAGAAGGAGGGGGCATGAGAGGGAAGTGATGGTCAGGTAAGGAGAAAGGGTGAGGAATGAAAAAAGGGAGAAGAAAGAAAGGAGAAGAAATTATCAGATGTTGGAGAAATCAGTGTTCATGCCATCAAGTTGGAGGCTCCTCCAACCTGATTTTGACCTCATCACGGTGGCAGAGGAGGGAATGGGAAGTTAAAATGAAATGGGTGACTACCAGAAGATCCTGTCTTTAGTGACAAATAAAGCAAAGATGCTCAACAAAGTGGAGTCCAACCTATGCCGGGTCTCACCAGTGTAGAGGGAGCCATAACTCCTCCACATGAGAGTTAGCACTTTCTCATCTTCTCCTCTTTAGACGTAAAAAAAAATTATCTTGAAGAGTAGAGAGGTTCTTTCTGCTGGCCTCCTAATTTTCATCCCTAAATCTCCATCAGTAAAATGATTCTGTTCTGTCAGTTAAAGTTCACAGCCTCTCACCAAACTTTCTGCATTACCTTGTGCATTAATTTGTTTTCTCTGTTGTAAGGAGATTCTCCACTTCCTTCCCCAAGGGAACATTACTTCCAAATGTGAAAAAGCAGATGTCACAAGTCACTTGACTATGATAACCATGTCAGTGCAAGCTGACAATACCAGCATGATGTCAATTATAGACTACCTCCTGGAATGACTTTCCAGTAGCACAGAGGTTCAGTATTCATAAATGAAATGAATAGGGATTTTCCACATATCTTGTTCTCAGTTTTATCATTATTCCTGCACATGATTAACAATGACAACTAATGTTCTGAAAACATTCCTGAAGCAATTACATTTCTTTTAAGTGAAGTAACATTACCTGCAGTTGTTTGAAAGCTATTCGGTTGAAGATAAGCTTCTATCCATCTATTTTGCTTTCAAAAGAAATTATGAATAAAGAATGTAATGTATAGAGGGGAATTAAACTATAAGGCTATAAGACATAGGAGCAGAATTAGGCCATTTAGCCCTTTCAGTTTGCTCCACAATTGCATCAAGGCTGTTTTATTACCTCTCTCAACCCCATTCTCCTACTTTCTCCCTGTGACTTTTGAAACCCTCACTAATCAAGAGCCTAGCAGCCAACATTTTAAATATACCCAATGACTTTGCCTCCACAGTGCCTCAGATAATGAACTTTACAGATTCACCACCCTCTGGCAAAAGAATTTCCTCCTGATTTCTTTTCTAAAGAGACGTTCTTGTATTCAGAAGCTGTGCTTTCTGGTTCAAGACTCCCCACGATAGGAAGCATCCTTTCTCCACATCCATTCTATCTAAGCCTTTCAATATCTGATAGGTTTCAAAAAGATTCCGTTATATTCTTCTAAACTCCAGAGCCATCAAACACTCCTCATAGGTTAGCCATTTTATTACCAGGACTATTCTCATAACCTTCCTCTGCCTGCTGTGGAAACTCTCTGATAAGAGCACATTCTTAAATAAGTGGCCCAAAAGTACTTACAATACACCGTGAGGTTTCATTAATGCCTTATAAAGCCTTAACATTAAATCCTGGCTTTTCCATTCTAGTCTTCTCAAGACATTGTATTTGCCTTTCTTACCAACTCAATCAATACAAGGTATGGCCTTGAAATGAAACAGTTGGATTTTCCCTACTTTATAACTTCTTGCAAATCCATTGAGATTTTAAATAATCATTCCCTTATTCTACTCTTTCATTTAATGATTAATCAATGTGGAATTACCTGAGGAAGGAGTCCTTTGCTTACATTCATGTGGAGAATGTATTAACTAGTGTTGCAGTACAACTGAAAGAAAGATCTAAACCCCTAGTTTTTAGAGCTTCTTTTAGGTTGTCCCACATACCTGCCGTCGATGACACCCTCCATCATGTTAGGTTGTCCCACATACCCGCTGTCGATGACAACCTCCATCATGTTAGGTTGTCCCACATACCTGCTGTCGATGACAACCTCTATCATGTTAGGTTGTCCCACATACCTGCTGTCGATGACAACCTCCATCATGTTAGGTTGTCCCACATACCTGCTGTCGATGACAACCTCCATCATGTTAGGTTGTCCCACATACCTGCTATCGATGACAGCCTTCATCATGTTAGGTTGTCCCACATACCTGCTATCGATGACAGCCTTCATCATGTTAGGTTGTTGCATATCACCTGCTGTCAATGATCACTTCACCATAAAACATAAGAGCTGAATTTGGCTATTTGGCCTATCAAGTCTGCTCCACCATTTCATCATGGCTGATCCATTTTTCCTCTCGGCCCCAGTCTCCTGCCATCTCCCTATATCCTTTCATGCCCTGACCAATTAAGAATCTATCAACCTCTTCCTTAAATAAACATAAAGGCATGGCCTCCACAGCTGCTTGTTGCAAAGAAATCCACAGTTTCAACACTCTCTGGCTAAAGAAATTCCTCCATTCTAAAAGGATGCCCCTCTATTCTGAGGCTATGTCCTCTGGTCTTAGACTCTCCCACCTTTGGAAACTTCCTCTCCACATTCACTCTATCGAGGCCTTTCACCATTCAATGAGGTAACCCTTCATTCTTCATAATTCCAGTGAATACAGGCCCACAGCCATCAAACACTCTTCATATGACAAGCCGTTGAAACCTGGAATGGGTTTCACATAACCCCTTTGAAACTTCTCCAGTTTCAGCATATCCTTTCTAAGATAAGGGGCCCAAAACTGCTCAGAACACTCCAAGCGAGGCCTCACCAGTGCTTTATGAAGTCTCACAGTCTACACCTTTATTCTTTCTATAGAAGTGCATGACCATATACTTCCCTCACAATGTTCCATCTGCTACTTTCTTTACCCAGTTCTCATCGTGCTTTTATATTCTAGTCCTTTTGAAACAAATGCTAATGTCACATTTGCCTCCCTCACCACAGACTCAAACTGCAAATTAACATTTAGGGAATCTTGCACAAGCACTTCCAAGTCCCTTTGCACCTCAGTTTTTTGTATTTTCTCTCCATTTAGAAAACAGTCAACCCTTTCATTTCTTTTATCAAAGTGCATGACCATACACTTCCCAACACTGTATTACATCTGCCACTTCTTTGCTCATTCTCCTAAGCTGTCTAAATACTTCTGTAACCTCTCGACTTCCTCAAAAATTACCTGCCCCTCCACCTATCTTTATCTTATCTGCAAACTTTGCAACAAAGCCATCAATTCCATCATCCAAATCATTTACATATAAGTAAAAAGAATAAGTCCCTCTTTGGGACACCAGTAGGCACTGGCAGCCAGACACATAAAGTTCCCTTTATTCCCACTC
Source organism: Hemitrygon akajei (assembly GCF_048418815.1). NCBI lineage: Eukaryota > Metazoa > Chordata > Chondrichthyes > Myliobatiformes > Dasyatidae > Hemitrygon > Hemitrygon akajei. Next base: position 175,796,732 of record NC_133129.1, read on the forward strand.
TTCGCCTCCTGCCAATCAGCCACTGCTTTATCCATGCTAGAATCTTTCGGGTAATACCATGGGTTTGTGCCAAGCAGCCTCAAGTATGGCAC